>NC_072428.2:143205000-144655000 GCF_028878055.3 Symphalangus syndactylus
ATAATCATTGGTGTTCTATTCATCTACTTGTCTTTAAAATCCACATATATTTTTTAAAAGATGACATCCTTTAAAAATATTATATTCAGTGAATTTTCAGTATTGTTTTAAATATTATCATGGACAGTTGTTATTGGAAATGACAGTTCACCATTGCAAATCAATGCAGTGGCTACAAGTCCCCCGTGTCACAAAAATAGACGGGGTAGCTCTGACAGCATGCATCCTTATGCCCTGTTCTATTAATAATGCACTGCGCCCCATCAGGGTCTGCAGCTATATCATTACTCACAGAGACAGTTCTGCCTTTGGCTTTCCCTGGTCCTCCATGGCTAGGAACACTATTTAACAGGGTTTTGCAGAATTCACTGGGTGGTTAGTCTTAGAAAACCCAAGGCAGAAACATACAACCAACTATCTCCCAAGTGCTTGTGCTTGAACTTTCAGAACGTAAGAAAATTTTGTCGAAGCTGAATCTGCAAATACAAATGGAGAGTGAAACTGGTTCTATAGAATCCAACTGACACACTCTTTCCTCCTGTTAAGAATTACTGGCTATTGAACCAATTCCTGCCTATTAACCATGAGGTGAAGTCCAAGATCCACAATCAAGCATTCAAAGATCCAACCTGATTTTTCTCTGCACAACTGTTTTACTAGGAGTAAGACTGACTTGCCTGGTTTACCAAGACAAGCCGTGAGAATTCTTCCCACTTACCTTTACTGAGTCACTGTGGACAGTTTGAAATAACTTAAACCATTCTTCTTACATTTCTAAATCCTACACAAGCCTCAAAACAAAATCCAAGTCACTTTTCCTCTGTGGGGTCTTCACTGAGCCCCCCAGCAGGCATTCGTCTTGCTACCTCCTGTGCAAATAGCTCTGAAGGTCTGCATTGCAAATATGACAGTCAACACACCAGCTAAGGTAGAACAAAAAGTGGCATTATCGAGCTGAAAAAAGCCCGAACCAAAATGAAAGATTCTTATTGTGGGGGCAATTGCTCACACTCACCAATAGCTGCTTGTTTCCTTCTTGGGCACACAGAAATTACAATTTCCAACTTTCCTACAGTTGGATAGAGCCATGTGAGTAATTCCAGCCAGGGGACCCTGACTAGAGATGAAAATCCCCTCCACAGTGGAGCAAAATCCCCTGAGTGGCCCTCTGGCCTTCTGTTCTCCAGCTGTGCTAACCTGGAAGCCACACATTGAGATGACAGAGCAGCAAAGTGGAGACAGGCCATGTCTCTGAGTCACCATGTGACCCACAGGATATTTTGAGTAACTTAAAATACAAATCTTTGTCATAATAAACCACAGATATTTCAGCAAAGATTTGCAACCATAGCATAAGATAACCTATCATGGCTAATGCTCCTAGGTTCTCAACCTGTATCCACCAGTAACCAGGTAGCTTGGGCAAATTATCTTCTATGCGACCTCTGGTTGATAATGAATTCCTTTTATAAGTAAGAGAATGAGCTGGAACCCAAACCCATACAGAGGAAATCTGAATGAAGTGGGAAGGGTAAGACGCAAAGTAAGTGGTGACTTCGCTCATTGTTGAAAGAGGGCAATTGCTACTCAGTTATCACTGTTGCTTACATGAAGAAATCCAGTTTTAATATAACCACATCTTGCCATTTCTCAAGGGAAGTAATGTACTATCTGTGTATCTGTTCTTCATATAGCTCCATCAATATTCTCCTCTTAAAATCTTGGAGACTGTGCAGGATATTTTCCAAATGTCTCTCCTGATCCAGCCTGCAGTCTTCTCTACCCTCGTTTGGGTATCTGGAGCCAGACCTGTATGTACTGCATCAGCAGGTTCTCTTGCCTTCCCTTTCTGCATGGGTTCTACCACCATGAGGTCCTAGTGGGAGATCAGAAGCTGGGAGGAGTGGAGGCAGGAGAGGCACTTCATAATTCCTCTCAGGCAGCCCTCTCTGGCTCTCTCTAGGTTTGGGCAACTGCTCCTTCCACTCACATATTCAGGCTGAGGTGTGGAAAAGCCTCCCAAATGGCATTAGCTCTGGAGTGATGCACCTTCCATATCCTTTTATTTTCATTATTTCTCTTCCTTTGAAGAAGTTGAGTATTTTTGCAAGAACATTGACTAACAGGAACTAATCAATTATTTTTAAATTTAAAAAAACTGAGTGAATCAAATGTTCAACAAATGATACACTCACAGACTGACCACTAAGTTATTTTACAGTTCAACGAATCTAGGGAGATCTATCAATGAATGGGGTATTATATTCTAGCATTTCTAAGGCTATATTGAATATTGAATATTCTAAGACTATATTGAATATTGAATGACTACATTGCCTACAAGAATACAATGAGAGTACTAAACCAACACTCAGTACTAAACATTTGTCCTACACTCAGAGGTAGGCACCAGGTTCTGGTGTCAATGTATGATATGCCTGTCTCTAAATAAACATTTTATCACATAAGTCTTTGAAAGTCCCAGTGCAACAGTAAGTACAGTCTGGCCTCTGTATCCATGGGTTCTGAATTCATGGTTTCAACCAACCACAGATCAAACAATATTTTAAAAAACAAGTATGGCTGTATCTGTACTGAATGTGCACAGACTTTTTTGTATTTCCGTAAGCAATCCAGTGTAACAACTATTTCCATAGCATTTACATTGTATTAGATATTATAGGTAATCTATGATGATTTAAAGTATATGGGAGGATTGTGTAGGTTATACACGAATACTACACCATTTTATAGAAGGAACTTGAGCATTTGTGGATTTCGGTATCTGCAGGAGGGTCCTGGAACTAATTCCCCATGGATACCAAGGGACAACTGTATATATACAAAGTTTTACATCTGATTATAAAAGTATGTGTATGATATTTAAAAGTAACTTCAATCTTTGCTCTATAACAAATGAGAATTAACCACAAGTTCCACCTAAAATAATATTTAGAAAACTATACACTAGATTACTCTTAGTTTTTGTGGCTGTGTACTACCATTATCCTAAAATTCAATAAAATCATTTTAAATGCCTTTTAAAATATTTTTTACATTGGAGATTACCACCAAGAAATGAAAAAGAATTCTGAACCAAATCAGAAGTTTGAGATTTGAAATCTGGCTTTGCTACTAACAAACCCTGTAAAATTAGAAAGTATAGTGCAATCAATTCACAATAGGCTTTAGAATAGGCCACATGAGTTTGAATTCTGATACTACTTTTACTAATCATGAAACTTGGTCATAGAGCTATTGTAAGAAGCAACCAAGATAACACACACAAAGGGCTTAGCGCGGTACAGAGCACACAGTAGAAGTAATAACTCTCATACAGTAAGTATTAACTATTATTAAGAATTTTAAAAATAATTTGTAATGCAAGTGTCACTGTCAAGTTGCACAGAACCCAGAAAGAGAATAATAACATATTTACATCTTTTCTTTTATTATTTTTAAAAAATCAAATAAATTCTTGCTGAAAAAACTATAGGCAGAGGGAGGCAATAAGCAGTATTTGGAATGAAAACAAAACAAAAAGGTATTTCCTCTTCATACATTTCTCAAATTCCAAATCCCCTCCCTACCACCATACTGATACTCCTTCCCTCCACAAAAGGAAATCACTCTTTAGGCTTAGGAAAAGACTGGCAAAAAGTGTGTTGGAATTTCCACAGATGTGTATCCACAACACACATACATACTCCTTTTCTAAATACATCAGATCATACTTCATGTCTTTTTCTGTGTCTTGGACTTAACCACTCGAATTATTACAGGTATCACTTGATGCCAATAACTGGAGTTCTACCTCATTTCTAATTCGTTTTATTGTAGTGTAATTTACATGCAATAGAATGCACATATTTTAGTTACAGGTTTTGATGCAATTTTATACATGTATAGGCCTGAGTAGCCTACCTTGATCAAGATGTAGATTTTCCCAACTCCGAAAAGCTCCCTGTGCCCCTTTGCAGACAGTCTGGCCTGCCCCATGCTCAGCAGTGACCGACCTGCTTTTTCTACTGTAGATTGTACAGTTCGTGCAAATGGAACAATACAGTGATGTCCTCTGTTTTTTAGTCAATGAGTAGTACTTCCTTTTACGAATATATTCTGCCCTCCCCCCGCTTTTTTTTGAGACAAAGTCTCACTCTGTCACCCAGGCCAGAGTGCAGTGGTGTGATCTCGGCTCACTGCAGCCTCCACCTCCCGGGTTCAAGCGATTCTCCTGCCTCAGCCTCCTGAGAAGTTAGGATTACAGGTGCTTGCCACCATGCTGGGCTAATTTTTGTATTTTTAATAGAGACTGGGTTTCACCATGTTGGTCAGGCTGGTCTTGAACTCCTGACCTCGTGATCCGCCCACTTCAGCCTCCCAAAGTGCTGGGATTACAGGTGTGAGCCACCGTGCCTGGCCACGAACTGGTATCTTAATACAGTTTTAATTCTCATTGTTCTGATGGCTAATAATGTTGATCATTGTCTTATGTGCTCACTGGCCATTCATATATTTTCATTTGTAAAGTGTCTGCTGAGTCCTTTGACCATTTTCTATTGATAGCTTGTCTTTTGATTATTTAGTTACAAGACTTCTTTATAAATCTTGGGCAGACATATGTATTGGGAATATCTGGTTGCAATCTGTACCTAGCCTTCCCATTTTTTCAATACTGTATTCTTGAAGAACAGACTATTTTAAGTTTGATGAAGTTCAATTTTGCATTTTTTTCTTTTATAGTTAATACCACTGTCTTCTGTTTTAAATTTTTTGCCAGTCTCATGTTTGCAAAGTTATTCTTCTGGAAGTTTTATGGTTTTGTTTAAGTCCATGATCTATTTCTAATGAAATTTTGTATATGATCTATTTTATGAGTGAAGGCTTAGTGTTTTCTTCATGTGGATATCGAGTTGTCCTAGCAAATTTGTTATATGCTTTCTTTTCCTCATGGAATAGCTCTTGTGTCTCTGTTGAAAATCAACTGATGATGACAAATCTCTTGAAAATGAGTTGATGATATATGTGTGAGTCAAATTTACCCCATCAATCTTTTTTTCTCTTCCTACACCAATACCACAAGGCCTTTATTCCTATGGCTTTATAGTAAATCTTGGAATCAGATAGTATAAGTCCTTAAACTTTATACTTTTTCAAAATCATTTTGTATTTTATATGTTCTTTGCATTTCCAGATAAATTTTATATTCAGGTATCAATTTATATGACAATTTATATGGCAAATAATGAATATCATACAGTATTGAGTTTTCTGATTCATAAACTATGTGCCATATAATCAGACCAATACAAATGAATTAAGATTTGGGATTTTATTAGTCAAAGAAAAAGACATTAGGGAAGGATTCACCTAATCCCAATTGCATGGTTTATTTAGAGTAGGTAAATGGAACAGATCTTTATTTTCCAAAATTTCCTAATATGAAATCCACTCTGCAAATGTCACAACAATCCATATGACTTTACCAGAGAGTAGCTGAAGTAGTGGTACACACTGGCTGATAAAATTAGATACTGGATTAAAATAGATATTTTTATTAATAAAATCCTAATTCCCTTAACGATGTTATTCATAGTAGCTTCTAAGTACATTTTGAAAATTGTTGTGTATAGTTGAATTAACTACTTTACATATCCAGACTGTAGACTCTTGTAACCTATTGCAAGGAATCTACAAATTCATAGCTCTTGTACTCCTGGGATTTACAACCTACTGGTTTAAAAGTCCTGCTGTAAAAGAGCTGCAAATTCAAACAATTTTGTATTAATTGTTTGGAATGATTGCTTTGATAGGTAGGTCATCAATCTACAATACTTAAGCTCACAGTAATTATCTGAAGTTATCTCCTACTGCTGCCTGGATCTCAACTGAGAGACGGACTAATTTCTCTTCATTCTTCATATGAAACATGAGTGTGCTGAGCTATATCTCATCTGAGACTCCTTCTAGTTCTAATTATTATATAATTTTATGAAATGAAAAATTAAACTAAAGTTATGGTTGTTAGCTTATGCCTCATAATATGCCTTGGTTCAGGGTTCTTCCTAGAAATAGCCTGTAAATCAAGGATTATCACATACAAGAAGTTCAGTGGGAAGGTGATGCCAAGAACACTACAGGGGGAGTGGGAATTAAAATGTGTTAGTCCTTGTTCTTCAAGAAACAGACACCATGTTGGGAATAAGCATGAAAGGATTTGATTAGGGAAAATACCTGTGTGGGAAAAAAAAATAGAGTGCCTGGGATGTTACCAGATTAAAACGTTAAGTCTACTCGCAGTGGAAGGAAATATGCTTGGGTGACTTCTAGGGTATAAAGAAGTTCTTCAGGAAGTCCTTGAACCAGAGCTAGCTACCAGCAAGTTCCCACACCTGCCAGGGCGAGGCCTGCGCTAGTGTCCCTGCCATACTCCAGTTATTGGCTAGGAGTAGGAAGATGTGATTGCATGCAAATGCTGCCATGGATTCCAAAGCACAGCAGCAGAGGCCTTCATTGTTTCTCTCTAGGTACTTGGAGTTCTTCCAGGGCATTCCCATGACTACCCTATGAGATATGGAAGGTAAGGGAAGCCGATACGGGGTGCGCTGTTAATCAAGTGACCAGTGTAGGCCCTGGGAACTCAGAAAGACAGGGTGGAACATGTACCTCAAAGTTATCCTATTTTAGGATTGAGGGCTGGGGTACTTATCTGCCAAGTCCCACTGGTGAGTTCTCTAGGGCTGTGAGTGGGGGCAAAAATTCCATGAAACCCCCAGGCTGCCATACACCAAGACAGGCTGCAGCAAAAGCCCTCAGGCAGCCAACATAGGTGCTTGCAATTGAAAGTCAGGCTGGTGGGCACAGATACAACCAGTGCCAAGAGGATATGGGCAGGGCCCCAACAGAGTCTGCTGCAATGCATGGGAAAGACGGTGGCAATGGCGATGGAGGTCCATAAGGTCCCTCTCCGCAGTTCTTCCTCCAGCATCAATGCCATTTGAAATAATCTTCCAAAGACAGAGCACAGTCAGAATTAGTTATGTGTAGAAGTTTTAACAGTATTACCCCTGGCTGTTGACTTTTTCAAAGTAGTGCAGAAACCTTAGGACAGCCTCCTGCCAAAGAGTTACATTTATTCCTATCACTGCCCACTGCAAGGCTTTAATGGCCCTTTTCTCTTCCTTTATGAGATGCATTGAAAAGACTATCTAAAAGCTAAATAGGAAAGAATATCAATTGGAAAGACCTAAAAGGTAGGAAACAAAGCACAGGACGATTAAATTTTTAAAAAACAGCAGAGCTAGGATTCCAATAAGCCCTAGGAAGCCTAGCGAGCTTTCACGGGTACACTCCAGGGGCAGATAGTGGGTATGATGGTACAGATCTCCACAGAAGAAGATATGTAGAACAGTCTTCTGATTGGTGGGAATTGTTTGCCAAAGGCAATCTTGAACTATTTCACAGCTAGCCTGGGGTTATGTAATCAATGGTCTTTCATAATGGCAGAAAGTGCCAAAGCAACCAAAATTCCAAGCTCAACTGGATTTACTTGCATTTACTTACTTTACATGATGTGCCTACAAATATACAACTATCAATCATAGGTCCTAGGAACATAGAGCTTTCGCAGTATGTATCTAGAGTTACTGGCAATTGGTTCATGACATTATTGGGTTCAGGGCATTCCAGAATTGCCCTAGATGCCAAGGTGTCAACTATGTACTTGATATGAGTGTTGGGCAGAAACATCACCTCTATTGAAAGCTCAAAAGGCGTTCAGAAAATATTGATGAATGCTAATACTAACTTAATTGTGGAAGTGTTAGGTGTTCATCATAGGAAAACCTTCATTACCATGGATACTTTTCTCTCAGTCCTGCCTCTAGATTGAAGAGAAAGAATGATCTACAATAAATTCAATTCATGCTTCTCCCAGATACAGGGTTAAATGTGAGACAGCAGCATTTTAGTTGCATTAAAAATGTCCCTGGTTATTGCTTCAGCCTCCCTCTGCTGTAAAGGCTGGATATGAGTTTGCATAGCAAGCAGCTAAACTTAAATTTTCCCACTCTTCTGAAAGATGGATAGAAAGTTTAACCAGTAAAAATATAATACACAAAAGGTAAGTTCATTTTTAGTGCCTTGTAGCCAGCTTAGTTGGCATAAAGAATGGACTACTGAAAGATAGTAAGAGCAGCGAACTTAAAATTTTACTATCAGAAACATGAAATTGTCACCAAAATTTGATTTGAAAACTCACAGAATTGTTGGCATAACAGTGACTTACAGCTTATTCATCAGAGCAAGTTAGTAGAAACCCAAATGCTATTCTCAGATATCCATTCTTTTCTCAGATATCCATTCTTTTCTCAGATATTGACTTGCATGTTTTTACATTCCTAATGAAATTTTTTAAAAGCAACATATGTAGTTGTCAAGCAAGCTAAATTGGTAGCCAAATGTACCCAGTGACATGAGGCTGCATTACATTTTGTAAATCCTAAGTCATATTCAACTTGTTCTATATACTGATTTCCTTATTCCTGTTAGGAAAGGAAGTTGAAAGTTTAGACTTGTCCAGATTTCGGCTTTGAGGATTCCTCTATCACATGAGGCTTTGGGTGGTCTGCATTTGTTTCAGCTTAAGAGCCAAAGCAAAGATGCTTGGGGGTGTTGAAAGCAACAGCTACATTGTGGAGAAGCAAGGACAGAACTCACAGGTGTCCAGAAGGAGAGCGAGCTGTGGGAGAGAGTCTGGGAATGGGCAGCGACGGAGGAAAGGAGAAATGATGAGGACCCCTCACCTCCCTTGTAATTTGTTTCTTCAAGCCTAACGTTGTGTAATCTATTGTGTTGTCTTGCTTATCCAGGACGAAAAATTGATCTCTAATGAATACAATCATATCTGTAAGCTACAGATTTTACTATCAAAAATATGATTTATTAGTAAAGCTGGCCACACAACACTGAATTTACTGGCCTTTGTATTAATCATATAAAATAGTGATGGGAGTTATAGTAGGCTGATTCTGAGATGGCTCCCTGTGATCTCATTGGAAGAGAGATGTTTATTATGATATGGCAAAAGCCTAGTACTAATGTGGTCTGCAGTTATGCTGAAAACAGAAGATGTGCCTGATAGACTTGGCTACATGGCTAAGGAGATTTCCGGGCAGTGGGGAAGATACTATTTTTCTCTTGCTGCTTATAGCGTGATAGAAGAGCCATAAAGTGAGGGAAGAATAAAACCGGAGAGCATAAGGTCAAAAAAAGATACATTAAGAGACATCTGGCTTTAACTCCAATGTGTAAAGTTCTTAAAAGTCATTGCTTCCACTCTTACCACAAGAAGAACCTGAGTGGACTGAAAATCAGTGACAATTCGTGTATCCAAATGAGAATGAAGTTCCTACAGCAAACAGCCACCCAGAAATCTGCAAATATAGATGAATTAGAGGAGTCACAGCTGAGATCTGTTTACCCGGCGCAGAAACCACTAGAAACAAACTCTTGGTAGCACTTCAGTGGTAATGCTGATGATTTTCCGGAGTGCGAGTGTGGAGTCGCGTGAGAGTGATAAACTCCTGGGGTCACACTCTTGGAATCCCACACACTTGTGGATTTTACCTCCAGAAGCCCCACCAAGCTCTCACAGTAACGAGCTGAGAAAATGTCATCATGGTCCTGTGGGGGGCATGGAAGGGAAGTTATTGTGAAATATACCCAGAATATTCTCCATAACAAAGACCTACTCTCCAGCGAGGGATAAAACCTTTAGCAGAGACTTATTCCACTTGAGGGAAGGTCACTTTTCACACTCTGGACACCAATACCCTTCCTGTTCCTTGTAAGGGGAGAAGCAAAGCTAAGAAATGCTTGTAAGGGACATAGGCCCCCTAAAAGACTGTGATGTAATCATAAGAGTATAGAATACTTCCCCTATGCCAACCTTCTCACCACACTAACAGGGCTCCAATATAACTGTGGATTACACCTAAAAGAGCCAGAAAACACAGACTCTCTGTGGAGGAGTATATAAGGACGCCCAAAGTCAAGAGTGGAGACAAAATAAGGATACTAGAGGAATTTGAAGCTACCGCTACCTACATCTACAGCAAACATTATATATAGCTTGATTCTCAGCCAGATTAATAATAACAACAAAAAATGCTCACTAAAGACCTGTTTGCCTCACTGATTACTATTCAATATATTATGTATGGGTTTTCATGGAAAATTTTAAGGTATGAAAAAAGGCAAGAAAAAACAAGTCAGAAAGACAAGGCAAGCATCAGAACCAGACTCAGATTTGACACAAATTTGGAAATTATCAGATAGAGAATTTAAAATAACTATGTTTTAGATTTTAAAGACTGCAATGGAGGAAATAGTCAACATGCAAAAATAGATGTGTAATGTAAGAAGAGTGATGGCAACTCTAGGAAACGATCAAAAGGAAATGCTAGAAATAATAAAAATCACTGACATAAATAAAGAACGTCTTCAACAGGTTCATCAACAGAACAAGTTTGAGGAAAGAATGAGTAAGCTTGAAGATAGGTCAACAGAAATAATTTCAAAAGTATAATATACATCTATTTGGAATGCCAGAAGAAGAACAAGAACAAGAAACTAAAGAAATATTTGAAGTAACACTGTCAGAGGATTTTCCCAAATTAACCACAGCAAATCACAAGTCAAGAAGTACAGAGAACAGTAAACAGGAGAAATACCAAAACAATTATATACAAACTTCAGAAAACCAAAGACAAAAAGAAAATCTTCAAAGGAGTCAGAGAAAAAGTAACCTGACTTACAGCAAAACAGGACAAGAATTAAATTAGACTTCCCATCAGAAACACAGAAGAAGACTGGAGTGAAATATTTAAATGCTAAAATAAAGAAAAAAAATACGAACTTGAGAAATAAAGACTTCCTCAGACAAATGCTGAGGGAAATAATCACCATCAGACCTTCCCTGTAAAAAAATATTAAAAGAAGTTCCTCAGGGAAAAGGAAGGTGATAAAGGTCAGAAACTCAAATCTATGTAACAAAGGAAGAGTGTCAAAGAAGGAATAAATAAAGGTAAAAGAAAATCTTTTTTTCTTTTCTTATTCTTAATTGATCTAAAAATAACTATTTAAAGTAATAATAGGATGATGGTATCATATGATTAGTGAAGTGAATGACAGCAATGATGGTGGCATAGTGTCATTTAAAGGTGGAGTTAGATTACTTAAAATGTATGTTGGAAACTTGGGCTATCATTAAAATATATATATATATATTTTTTGAGATGGAGTCTCGCTCTGTCACCCAGGCTGGAGTGCAGTGACATGATCACGGCTCACTGCAAGCTCCTCCTCCTAGGTTCAAGTGATTCTTCTGCCTCAGCCCCCCATGTAGCTGGGATTACAGGCACCTGCCATCATGCCTGGCTAATTTTTGTATTTTTATAGAGATGGGGTTTCACCATGTTGGTTAGGCTGGCCGTGAACTCCTGACCTCAGGTGATCCGCCTGCCTCAGCCTCCCAAAGTGCTGGGATTACAGGTTGAGTCACTGTGCCTGGCCTTAAAATATTTTTAAAATGTGTATAATTAATATGCTGAAAAAGAAGATAAAATTGTGCAAAATGTCCTATTAAAATTGGAAAAGGCAGAAAAGTAGGAAAAGTAAAAAATAAAGAACAAATATAGCAAATAGAAAACAGTTTAAATATGGTGGATATTAACCTAACAATATCAATAATCATTTTTTAAATATAAATGGTGTAAAGAAGCCAATTTGAAGACAAAGGTGTTCATAGCGGTAAAAAAAATCCAACTATATTTAATCTACAGGAAACTCATTAGAAATATGAAGACATAGGTCAAAAGTAAAGGTTTTAAGAAATATAAATCTTGTTAACACTAATTTTTAAAATTGAGTAGAACTTTATTAGTTGTGAACAAAGAAGATAGCAGAGCAAGAAGAATTATAAGGGAAAAGAGATGCATTACATAACGATAAAGGGATCAATTCTCAAAAAAGACAACAATCTTAAACATTTATTCACCTAACAACAGAGCAAAAACACCTAAAAATGATGCAAAAGCTGATGGAACTAAAGGGAGAAATATACAAATTCACCATTGCAGTTGGAGACTTCAAACTTCTTTTTCAGTAATTCATAGCTCAGCAGGTAGAAAACCAGTGAATACAGTTGACTTGAGGAACACTATCAATCAATATGATGTAGTTGACATTTATATAATAAAATACTACCTACAAACAGCATAATATATGTTCTTCCAAGCTTCTATAGAACATACAGCAAGATAGGTCACATTCTGGGCCATAAAACACACAGGAACAAATGTAGAACAATAAAAATTATGGGAAATATGTTATCAGGTCACAGTGGAATTAAACTAGAAATCGGGAGCAGAAAAGTAGCTAGACAATCCCAAATATTTGGAGATTGTCTTAACTGGTTTAGTGTAGCTATAAAGGAATACATGAAGCTGGATAATTTATGAAGAAAAGAGGTTTATTTGGCTCACAGTTCTATAGGCTGTATGAGATGCATCGTGCCACGATTTTCCTGGAGCCCTTCAGGAAGCTTCCACTCATGGCAGAAGGTGAAGGGCAGCCAGAATGTTCAGCGATCATGTGGTGAGACAGAAGGCAAGAGGGAGAAGAGGGAGGGGTCAGGCTCTATTTAACAACTGGCTTTTGTGGGAACCAATGGAGTGAGAACGTGCTCAGTTCCCCAACAAGGGAGGGCATTACTCTATGCACGAGAGATCCACCTCCAAGACCCAAATGCCTCCCATGAAGCCCCATCTCCAGCCCTGGGATCAAATTTGAACATGAGATTTTGAGGGGACAATCATTTAACCTATAGCAGAGATCAAATGACACAATTCTAAATATCACACGATCTAAATAAGTAGGCTCAGAAGAAATATAAAATATTTTGAATTAAAGAAAAATGAAAATGCAATTTATCAAAATTTGTAGGATGCAATGAAAGCAGTGCTTAGACAGAAATTAATAGTGTTACTGAATATATAAGAGAAGAAGAAAGATCCAAAGTTGATAATCTGAAGTTATAGAAGAAAAGCATAAAAAATTAGAGCAGAAATTGATAATATCTATAACAGGAAAACAATTGAGAAAATCAAAGAAATTAAATACTGTTCTTTAAAAAATCAATAAAATTGATTGATAAACCTCTAGTTAAGGTAACCAAGAAAAAAACAAATGTACTACAAATTGACAATATCAGAAATGAAAACAGGGTCATAGCTACTGATGCTATGGACATAAAAAGAAATATGCAAAATTCCTAGAAACAACTCTGCATGCCCACAAATTTGATGGCTGAGATCAGTGGTCCCCAGCATTTTTGACACTAGGCACTGGTTTTGTGGAAGATAATTTTTCCCTGCCTGGGAGGGTGGAAAGGTGGGAAGGTTTTGGGATGAAACTGTTCCACCTCAGATCATCATGCATTGGTTAGGTTCTTATAAGGACCATGCAACCTAGACCCCTTGCATGCAGGCAGTTCACAATAGGGCTTGCGCTCCTATGAGAATTTCACAGGAGGGGGAGCTCAGGCGATAATGCTCACTCACCCACTACTCACCTCCTGCTGTGTGGCCCTTTTACTAACAGGCCATGGATTGGTACCTGTCCGTTGCCCAAGGGTTGAGGACCTCTGGCTTAGATGAAATGCACCAATTCCATGAAATAGACCAACTTTACGAGAAGAAATGGATTATCTTGACAGGTGTATTTGTATTAAAGACACTGAAAATAACTAATAACCTTCCAAAAAGAAAACAGCAGGCCCAAATGGTTTCATTAGAAATTTTGTTTTTGTTTCTTTTTTTTTTTTTTTGGGATGGAGTCTTGCCCTGTGATCCAGACTGGAGTGCAATGGTGCAATCACAGCTCACTGCAAGCTCCACCTCCCAGGTTCAAGTGATTCTCCTGCCTCAGCCTCCCGAGTAGCTGAGATTATAGGCACCAACCATCACGCCTGGCTTATTTTTGTATTTTTAGTAGAGACCGGGTTTTGCCATGTTGGTCAGGCTGGTCTCAAACTCCTGACCTCAAGTGATCCACCCGCCTCAGCCTCCCAAAGTGCTGGGATTATAGGCATGAGCCACCATGCCCGGCCTCATTAGAAAATTCTGCCAAGTATTTTAAAAAGAGTGAACCAAATCCTCTATAATATCTTCCAGATAATAAAAACAGAAGGAGCAGCAAGTGGAATTTATTCTAGGAATGTATGACTGGTTTAACATTTAAAAATGAATCACTCTAAGGCTGGGCATAGTGGCTCACACCTATAATCCCAACACTTTGGGAGGCTGAGGCGGGTGGATTACCTGAGGTCAGAGTTTGAGACCAGCCTGGCCAACATGGTGAAACCCCATCTCTACTAAAAATACAAAAAAAAATTAGCTGTGCATGGTGGTGCACGCCTGTAGTCCCAGCTACTCAGGAGGCTGAGGCAGGAGAATTGCTTGAACGTGGGAGGCAGAGGTTGCAGTGAGCTGAGATCTCGCCACTGCAATCCAGCCTGGGTGACAGAGTGAAACTCAATCTCAAAAATAAAAAAAGATTCACTCTAATAAGCTACATCAACAAGTTAGAGAAAACAAAATATATCATCATACCAATAGATATGGGAAAAGCATTTGATAAAAACCAGCACCCATTAATGACAAAAACTTTCAGAAAATTAGGAATAGAGGGGGACTTCCACAACTTGGTAAAGAACATCTACAAAAACCTACAGCTAACAGCACAGCTACTGGCCAGACACTGGATGCTTTCCCTTTAAGACAGAGAGCAAGACAAGGTGCTTCTTCTCACCACTCCTATTCAACATCATACAGGAATTTCTAGCTTGTGCAATAAAACAGGAAAATGAGCAAATATATAACAGATTGGAAGGAAGAAAAACTGCCTTTTTTTTTTTTTAGCAGATAACATGATTGTCTATCAAGAAAGTTCTAAAGATTCTACTTTGAATAAGTCAACAAAATGGGCATTCTGAAAATAATTTGTAGTATAACAAAGTTACAGGATACACAATCTATATATATAGTATTATATAAACACATAATTTGTATTGTTGCTATATGTATAATTTGCACCATTACTATATATATAGTAGTATAGCAAAGTTACAGGATACACACACACTCTCTCTATATATATATATACAAATATATATATTTGTATTGTTACTATATATAGTATTATATATAGATAAAGTTTGTATTATTATATGTTTTCATAATTTGTATGTTACTATGTTTTTTTAAATTTTTTTATTGTTGCTGTAGTAAACTACTCCCCTAGTGTTTTAAAACAGAATGAATTCTCTGTTACAGTTACAGAGTCAGAAGCCCAAATACAGTCTGCCTGAACCAAAGCCAGGGTCAGCAATGTCCCTTCCCACTGCTTTTGCCAACGCCTAGAGGCCACCTATATTCCTTTGCTCACGGCCCCTCTCTTCATCATCAAATGATCAACATAGCTTTATGACATCAGCAGCTCTGATTTTGCTCTCTTGCCTTCCTCTTACGTAGGCCCCTGTAATTACATTGGGTACCCCCATATAACCCCAAATAATCTCCCTATCTCAAGATTCTTAATGTAATTATATCAGCAAAGTCCCTTTTATCATATAAGAAAACATAGCAACAGATTCCAGGCATTAGAGTTTCTTCTGAGGGGCTATTATTAACCCTACCACAATATGGAAATGTCTATTGTTTTTCTATATACCAGAAATAAGCTTTAGGATGTGAAATTAATAACATAATACCACTTATGGTATCACTGAAAATAAAATAACTAGGCATATATATGGAAAAATTTGAACAGGAACTATGTGCAGAAAACTATAAAACTCAGATGAAAGAAATCGAAGTAAAGCTAAATAACAAGAATGATAGTCCATATTCATGAATTGGAACACTCAATAATATTAAGATGTCAATTATCCCAGACTTTGTCTACAGATTTACTGGAATTACAATCCAAATCTCTGCAAGTCCTTTTGTAGATATCAACAAACAGAAGCTAAAATATAAGGTAAGGCCAAAGACCTTCCTAGAATTGGCCTAGAATAGCCAATACACTACTGAAGAAGAGCAAAGTTGAGCACTTTTACTAACAAATTTCAAGACTCACTATAAAGCTATAATAATCAAGACAGCATTTATTTAAAAGAATAGGTAGATAGGTCAATGAAACAGAATTGAGAGCCCAGAAATAAATCTATGCAGAGTCTGCTGATCTTTAACAAAGGAACAAAGGCAGGTCAATGAAAAAAAAGAGTCTTTTCAAAAGCGGGGCTGGAACAATTGGACATACATATACCACCCCCCCCCAAAAAAAAAAAAAAAAAGCCCAGATGCAAACCTTATACCTTCCATAAAAATTAACTGAAAATGTTTCAGGGCCCTAATTATAAAACACAACATGATAAAACTTCTAGAAGTAAACATAAGAGACAATCTAGGGTTTTGCGATAAAGTTTTTGATAGAACAGCAAAATCATGATCCATGAAAGAAAAAATTCATACGTTGTACAATATTTTAAAATTAAAAACATCTACTCTGTGAAAGATACTTTTAAAAGAATCATGGACGGAGCTGGAGGACATTATGCTAAGTGAAATAAGCCAGGCACGAAAAGACAAGTATTGTACAATCTCACTTGTATGTGGAATCTAAAAGAAATTGATCTCACAGAAACAGAGAGAAGAGGGGTAGTTACTGGGGCTGAAAACGAAGGAGAGAAATGGGAAAGGAGAAGATATGGATCAAAGGGTATCAAGTCTCCCTTAGACTGGAGAAATAAATTTTAGTGACCTATTGCACTGCATGGTGACCACACCTAATAACAACATGTTGCATATTTCAAAATCCCTGAAAGAATAGATTTCTAACATTCTCAACACACACACACAGAATGTTAAGTTGGTGAGGTGATGAATGTGTTAATTAGCTTGATTAAATCTTTCTACAATGTACATATACGTAGGTCAAAACATCACATTTTAACCCATAAATATACACAATTTGCTAATTAAAAACAAAGCAAGGGGAAGAATTGAAAGACAAGCCACAGACCAGAAAATATTTGCAAAATAAATATTTGCTTAATTACTTGTACCCAAAATAAATATTTAATAAACAACTCTTAAAACTCAACAAGAAGAAAACAACCCCAATATAAAACTGACAAAATATCTGAACAGATACCTCATCAAAGCAGATATACAGATGGTAAATAAACATAAGAAGAGTTGCTGAACATCATTGGTGACTGGGGATTTTCAAATCAAAAACGCAATGAGGCGGGGCCCAGTGGTTCACGCCTGTAATCCCAGCATTTTGGGAGGCCAAAGCAGATGGATCACTTGAGGTCAGGAGTTTGAGACCAGCCTGGCCAACATGGTGAAATCCTGTCTCTACTAAAAATACAAAAAATTAGCCGGACGTGGTGGTGCATGCCTGTAGCCCCAGCTATTCAGGAGGCTAAGGCAGGAGAATCCCTTGAACCCAGGAGGCAGAGGTTGCAGTGAGCTGAAATTGTACCACTGCACTCCAGTCTAGGTGACAAGAGCAAAACTCCATCTCAAAACAAACAAACAAACAACAACAACAAAAAGCAATTAGGTTCTATTACACACTAATTAGAAAGGCAAAAATACAGAAACAAACTGGAGATACCAACAACTGGCAAGGAAGCAGAGCAATAGGAACTCTCACTCATTGTTTGTGGGAATGCGAAATGACACGGTCAACTTTGGAAGGCAGTTTAATGGTTTCTTAAAAAGCTAAACATACTCTCACCATATGATCCAGCAATCACTTTCCTAGATATCTACCCAAAGGAGTTGAAACCTTACATCCACACAAAAAATCTACATGCAAAAGTTTACAGAAGGCTGATTCATAATCACTAAAAACTAGAAGTAACGAAGGTGTTCTACAATATGTGAATGGATAAGGAAAGTGTGGTGTAGCCATAGAATGAAATATTGTTTAGTAATAAAAGGAAATGAGCTATTAAGCCAGAAAAGAGATGGATGAATCTTAAATGCGTGTTGTTAATTGAAGGAAGCCCGTCTGAAAAGACTGCATACTGTATGATTTCTATTATATGACATTCTGAAAATGGCAAAAACACTGATAATAAAAATCACCATTTACAGGGGTTGAGGAGTGAAAGGTGAAGCTCAGAACTTTTAGGGTGGTGAAACTATTTTGTATGATACAATGTGGATACATTACACTGGGGATAAAAAGTAAATCTTAATGTATGTAAATTTAAAATAGCATTTAGGAGGCCAGGGAACACTAGAATGGAATACCGAATGTGACAAAACAAACTTTATTAAAAATGCATGAAACAACCTCACTGAAGAGGGAGGGGAAAAGGTGTGCTGACATAAGCAACTTTGGAAATGAGTTGAGTCTGTAAGACAGAGTCAAAAGATACTGTACACAGCACTGACACTGCATTCTAGTTAATAACACTGTTTCCCACTGGCTACAAGTTAAACATTCTGATACCACTGTACATATAGAGTAGAATTGAACAACGAATTGAATGGTTGGTGGAAGGTAGGAGCCAGATTTACCACTGCTGGAGTGGGTATTTACAGATAAGTAAGGGAAAAAGCTGGAATGATTTGTGTGGCAATGGATTAGAGTTGGAGACATTAGTATGAATTAATATTTGGCCTAATACAGACATACACAGTTAAATATAGAAATATTTATAGATACTTGTGTATGACCTGTATTAGTATATACAGATATATTACCATTCTCTGTCAGCTAGAGGACTCAGAAACAGTATCACAGTAGCAATGAGCACAAGTAATGCTCAGACATTCGTTTCTAATATCATTGTCTAATAAAAATAACCAGGGCTCCTTGGAGAAGTGGTTGATTCTAGTGGCAGGAAATGTACAAGATGAGTCTAAAGCACCTTGTAGTGCCATAAAGGAAATATTCCAAGTGCATGCACATGCGTGCGCGCACACACACACACACACACACACACTAATGGGGGTGTGGCCAAAGGTGCACAGAGCCACTGAAGATCACCCAATGGCCAAAGCTGGCATAGTGTGAGCAAAAATAAATAAGAGTAGTATTGAATTATAACCCAAAATATCATACAAATCTTCATAAACCCATGCTTTATAGTGAAATAATAAATAAATGAATGGGTGAGAAGAGACAGGTCTCCTGTGGAGCAGAATGTTAAAAATGTATGCAAACACTCTGCCCTCAAGGAGGAGGAACACAACTCCTCACTCCTCCAGTGTAGGCTGCATGTAGACACCTCCTTACAAAGAGCACAGTATGCAAATGAGAAAGGATAATAGTAATTTTACTCTGGAGAAACTTGACACATACTCCCTCAGGCCAGGAAATCCCAACCTTCGCCTGGCTGGATTTCCGAATTGTTTTAGAGCAGCAACTCCTTTGTGCCTCCAGTTCTCTCTTTTTGGAACAGGTGTGCCTGCACCTGTTATCTAATGTCCATCCCACCACTGTATGTTGAATACATGTCAGAAACTACTTTGCCTCTTAACTTTTACATATCTAAACATGGAAGAAAGCTATACACAGGAAGTACACCTGAGGCGCCTCCTTCACACATGAAACTGTTTCTGATGATATAATTCTAGACTTTGAGCTGATGCTGTAATGGAATGACTTTTGGGGATCTTGAAAGGAAGTGAGAGTATTTCACATGGGGAGAAACACAAATCATTGGGAGCCAGAGGGCAGATTGTGGAAGGCTGCTCCTGACAAGGCTTCCAACAATCCCATCCACCTGGCATTCACATTCTTGCAAAATCTCCTCCACTTGAGTGTGGGATGAGCCTAGTGACTTGCATCTAATCAATAGAATAAAGCATAAGGGGTGAAATGTCACTTCCAAGATCAGGTTATACATGATTGTGATTTCCATCTGGCTTGTACTCTCTGGCTCTCTGGCTCTTCTTGAGTGCTTGCCCTGATGACACTGGCTGGTGATGCTCATGTGGCAAGAAACTGAAAGTATCCTCTGACCAGTCACCAACAAAGAACTGCAGCCCTCGCTCTAGAGGCCTTTGAGGAACTGAATTCTGCCAAGAGCCACACGAGTTAACTTAGAAGCAGATCCTTCCCTAGTAGAGCCTTCTGATGAGACTACAGCCCCAGATGAAAACTTCATTGCTGTCTAGTGAGATACCCTGAAGCAGAGGACAAAGCTAAGCCATGCCTGGATTCAAGATCTTCAGAAACTCTGAGACAATAGATGTACTTTGTTTAAAACCTTCATGTTTTCAAATTACAGATGGTCCCCAACTTACTGTAGTTTGATTTACAATTTTTTGACTTTATAATGGATTTATCATGCTGTAACTCCACTGTTAGTTCAGGAACATCTGGACTTATGATGGGTTTATCATGTTGTAATTCCATTGTAAGTCAAGGAGCATCTCTATTTGCTATGCAATAATAGATACCTAAGGAGTTTAAAAATTGTACTAACATCTTGGGAAATGATATGGCAGTTTCTAAAAACAAACAAAAAGCAACCCTGCTTCTACCTTAGGACCTAACAATTCCACTTTCACATATCAATACATGATAAATGAAAGCGTGAGTTCACAAAAAAAAACCCTGTACATAAACATTTAAAGCAACTTGGTCCATAAATAGTCAAAAACTAGAATTAACACATGCAATCATCTGTAAAAGAATGGATAAATTAATAATGGTACATCCATACAATAGAATATTATTTAACAATAAAAAATGAACTGCTGAAACATGCAAAAACATGATGGACCTCATAAACATTGCATTCAGTGAGGGAGTTCATAATGTGTGACTTCATTTATTTGAAATTCTAGAATAAGCAAAACTAGTCTATGGTGATAAAATCCAAACAGTTGTTGCTTATGGGGGTAGTTTATCAGGAAGAAGCATCCTTTGGGGGATGATGGCAATGTTACCTCTCTTAACAGGGGTATGGATTATACAAATATACACAACCGTCAAAACTGATCTGTTCATTTTACTATACATTATAGCACAATTTTTCTTAAAAAAGGAGATAGCATAAAAGAAAGAAAAGGAAAACATAGTGAAACCCCAAATTCACAATGCAGGAAGTTTCAGGAAGAAAACTATTTGTGCCATGAAAGAAAAAATTGCTGTTCTTTTACTAAATCATAACTGATTATGTCAAACTCAAACATATTGTCACATAAGTGACATAAAATCAATTAGACATCAATAGCGTCTTTCTTATCTTTTTCTGTGCAAAGTGTTCAAGCTTGATTAATGAAATGTGTTTCCTAACACGAGGGTGAGTCATCAAGCTCGAGACCATGATGAGTTCCTCTCAGGGCCACTGCTCAGGCTGCTCCCTTCAATCCATCTCAAGGGCCCTCTCTTCCACTATAACGGAGCTCACAGTCAAAGTGGGAGAAGGAAAATACACAAGTAATCACAGATAAATGCATGAGTAGTTGTTAGCCAGAAAATTGGAATTGAGCAATAGTGTCTGTAAATTAATGTGAAGTGCTAGCAATTGTTGCAGGCAGTTGGTAGTAACAGCTGATGAACACCTACTACTATGCGAAGCACCTGCTACACATTAGTATTTCTGAGCCTCAGTTTCCTCACGTGGAAAGGTGCAGCTATAACACTGACCTTACAAATGTAAGAATAAATGAGAGAAATAATTTGCTCAAGGATGTGCACTAGGAGGCGGCAGAGCCAAGATGCCAACCAGGATCTGCATCCACAGCCAAGCTCTGCATTACGCTGATCTCCAAGCTGAGCCTTCATATTCATCTCAGGAGTTGCTTTTGAATGTCTTCAGCAGCCAAAAGCAACCAAACACAATAATTTATTTTATAAGATGGGATTTTTCCAACTTGGAATTAGGAACGTTAAAGAAATGACCATGAATATCAGCAAATAACGGAAGAACTAAAATAAATCTCCCTTTTACTTTTAAATGGACAATATAAGGGGATGTACTTTTTGTTGTTTTTTTGAGACGGAGTATCGCTCTGTTGCCCAGGCTGGAGTGCAGTGGCGCGATCTCGGCTCACTGCAAGCTCCGCCTCCCGGGTTCACGCCATTCTCCTGCCTCAGCCTCCCAAGTAGCTGGGACTACGGGCGCCCGCCACCACGCCCGGCTAATTTTGTTTTTGTATTTTTAGTAGAGACGGGATTTCACCGTGTTAGCCAGGATGGTCTCAATCTCCTGACCTCGTGATCCACCCACCTCGGCCTCCCAAAGTGCTGGGATTACAGGCATGAGCCACGGTGCCTGGCCAAGGGGATGTACGTCTGTTACCAAGCCAGTGCACTTGAGGAAGAAAGTGCAGCTCTGGTCGTCATAAATTAGTCTAACTTCTTCCTTCAATTTATACACGGTAAAACCAAGAATTTGGGATTGTGAAATAGAAACCAAATTATGTGGTTTGATTCCCATTCAGAATATTCAAACTCAACTATCTCTGCCTGGATAAAATTTAACATTTTGTCAAATAATATGGCTGTATCCTAACGTGCCCTTGGTCCCCTGTTCAGACTTGTGATCCTGAAATGTTGCAATGCGTCTTCATGAAGCAGCTGCTCTTTTTTGACTCGTTTTTTCTTAGTTCTCTGGGGTCAATTTCCTTTCACCTGTGTCTAAATGCTGACTAATTAGATCCTGACTTCACAGGTGCCAAAAGAGAAGAAGGAAACAAAAAGAAAAAAAAAAGTCTTGGGAAGCTGCAGAGACTTCTATTGCAGAAAGGAATGGATGTACTCTGTGGCCCTCCCCAAATACGGCCCTGGTCAAGCCAATTAGGCCGCCCACCAATGCCACCGACGGGGCCTCCGCGCGCAGCGCCTGCCCAGCTGACAGAGTGCTCGCATCCCTCAGCTGTAGCTTGTGCAGCCTGTGTGCTAACGAGCCCGGGTACCGTCCCAGCTCCTCCTCCGCCCACTCCACTGTCTCTCTTTCGCCTATTCAGTGGTTCCTGGCAAAACCTCTTATGCCACCTCCCGACCATCCCGGGAAGATTTGGCGGCTGGAGCCCTGCGCAGGAGCTGTAAGCAAGAGTGGGCTCCAGTCCCTCCTTAACCCCTGCTGGGTGGGTGGGGTGCCGGAGTCCGCACTGATGACCGCTCCAGCCTGAGCTTTTGAGGGTGAGGGGGGTGTGGAAAGATCTGCGCTGGAGCGGAGCGCGCACCCGTGGGCTCCTTGCAGCGGTGGCTCTGCCTTGGTGGCGCGAGGGCGTGAGTGCGCGCGACTCCCCGGCTTTCGCGGGTTTCCCCACCCCTTGCGCAGGAAATAGCCTAGTCCTACGTCCCCCTGGCTCTCTCCACACACACCTCCTTGGAGCTCCTTTGGGTTTGCTCCGGCTTCTGGTCTTGAGCGTCCTGGACTGTTTCCTGGGGAGGCAGCACTGGGTAGAGCGCCCTCGGAGCCGCTGGCGCCGGCCCGGTTTCCCTCCGGGGTCCCAGCAGCTGCTTCTCCTTCTCCAGCTCTGGGCTGCGGATTTTACCGCCCTTGCACAGAAGCCTGCAGCGTGGAGGCTCCCCTCGCGCTCGCCCAGACTCGGCTGCAGGAGGAGGACCCACCTCGCGTCTCCCCCGAGGCGCGCACCTCTGCCGCCACCCTCCAAGCGCCTAGGAAGTTTTGAAGGTAGAGAATCTGGGCCCCTCAACTTCCTCTGGACATGAATCAAACCGCAGGAGTCTCCAATAGCGTCAGGTGTCCGCCGGGGAAAGGCCACAAGGTAAGGGACCCGCGACAGAGGGGGCTTGTGCGGGGGCGTGGGGCGCAGGTGGAGGCTACAGTTGGCCGGCGAGGGGAGACTCCGGCAGGTTTGTGGAGGGAGTGTGAGCAGCCGCCGGTGCGTCTGCATCCCTTGCAGGGGTCCGTGACTGAGGATGGTTGGCGGATCGCGGGGGTTGAGAGAACGTGTGATGTTTTGTAGACCCGCGGCCAGCAGCAGGGCTCTGCCCGTGCATCCGCTCCCGCCGGCCACCCTGGGGCTGGAGATCCTACCCTGCTTTGCGGCTGGGCTGGCAGGTGCAGCTGTTTCTCATGATTACGAGGCTTTCGGGAGAAGAGGTCGGCGTTGGGTGGCAGAGCCCCTCCCCGTTTCACAATCAGACCCCCTGGGCCAGAGCTTGCAGAGAAGCTCTTCCCGGGAAGCGCGCTCGGGGCTCTCCCTCAGGCGCTGGCGCTGGCTGCTATCACGGACACGTGCTTCGTTAACTTTAATGGAGCAATGCGTGCCTGGAATTATTTCCAGGAAATTAGTGACGTTCAGAAAAAGGAGGGTGGGCGGCGGCCTAAGGAATTCCGGCAGAATCTCACTAGCAGCCCAGAGTGTGAGGGACTTGGGAAACGTTTACTTTCACGCGCAAAAAAACCTAGATCGCCAGCGAGGTTCGGGATTTCGCACGGATCCTGTGGGGCCCGGCCACCCTTGGCCATGCTCAATACGCCTCACCTGTCTGCCATTCCGCTTAGGTTGTGATTAATTAGTGAGGAAATTCCTTACCCGGGTTACATAGGGAAGCCGCACAGCAATGCATGTAACAACGAACTTTAAAATATTTTCAAATATTTATATATGTTTTTAAACCGAAAAAAGGCGAGCACTGTGGAGCTTAGTCCTTGATATGCAGACTGAATTTATGGTTTACTCTGTCATCTTATTTTCGACACCTATTTTTGTGTGTACACTTTATGTAAGGGCATATATGTTTATTAGCTCTTATTAGAAAAATATTCCCATTGAAATCTACTTGTTGGGGTTTGGGGCATGTATTAGCCCACAATATCAACTCCAAACACTACTTGTTCGGAGTTGAAGTGAGTAATGATACTGGATTCACTTGGCAGATAAAGGAATTCTTGTGCTGTTTGAGTTATGTAAGATGAGGATTTAGGGTTGAATGCTTTTATTCAACTGAGTAAGTAATATCAAGCATTTTCTTCTATCAGATCATAATGAAATATTTGAATCAGCAAGTCATTTCTCTGATCTCTGTTCTCACTATGATTTGAGTAGTTACATGTTTCACATTTACATTACTTAATATCTACAGGAAATGTATTTTAATACAGAGTAGTTGATATAAAATTTTTCAAATAAAAAAATAAAGTTTCACCCATCAGTGATAATATAGTAGAGACATCTGTGGAGTTCAGAAGATCATTCAGGAATTTCCTTTAAGAAATGTCTTTGGCTCCAGTATTAAAGTGGCTTCTTGGAAGAATTGGACTGTAGGGTATTGACACCAATAAAACTTTCTGGAAAGTGTTGGAACACACACCAACAATTTAAAAGGTACTAGGAAACCTGTTAATCATGAGTTAGGGATCACCTTACATACCTATCAGGTGTCCAACAAATACTTGCTCCAATGAATCATATTCAATAGTCATCAATCATCCATTTAATAAACATGGTAAATCCCTATTAAGTTCCAATAATATGAGAACGGATAACCCAAATATGAACTTAGACATTGCCTTCACTGTCCAACATGCAGTTCTAGTCATACCCTATCCTTCTTTCTTTAAAATCTTTGATGGCCTAAAGTGAGATGATGGTGAAATCCATTAGCTAGAAGGGAAAAAAATATTCATTTCCTTTTCTCAAAGAAGAACCCACTTAAGTTGTTGTTTGCTGCAAAGTTTGCAGCTTTGGAGTTTGTCTTGTAGGTTGCTGTGGTGCAATAACATGAGAAACTGAAATGACTGGAGGTGACGTGTTCGTGGAAGTTCTGTAGTGGATGAGGGATGAGGTGGTAGCAGGAGTCAACAGTCAAGGCTGGGAAGTGCTGGATGGACCGTGTGCCGTTTAGGTCACAGTATTTTTCCAATAAAATATAAAACTCAATAATGTCAGTTTAGTAAATGTTTTGGAACAGTTGTTTTTCCATTGTATACGCTGTTCTTAGAGTTCATCCTGGGAGACTTTGATGGAAGGAAAGGCATCAGCCGCTTAGGAAAATATTCCAGCTGGTCTCACTTTTGTTTGGTCTCATTCATTTACTGATTACTGGTATAGCAATTCACATTTGGCAAATTCTTATCATTTGTTCTTGTGCAGATATTTCTTGAGCAACACTGGTTGTCTCTTTTAGATGGTTATTCAACGGTTGAGTTAGCCTTCTTTTAGATATGTTATTTATTGCTAGGTTCATTCTTGCCTATTGAACCCCTAGAATTTGGAAAGAAGAGGTCCTTGTTGCAGCCTCCTGTGAGTGGGGGCACCTGACCACCTGCTAACAGCTGCTAAGGATCACAGGGTAGTCCACCACACTGTTGGCCCCAGTAGAGGCAGGAACCACTGGTCCTGAGAAGAAATCTCCCGACGTGATAGTCCTCTGCAATTGGCTCCTGGAAACTTGAAAGTGGTATTCATTCTTGAGCAAAGAATACAAACTTGAGTTTTACAGAATATGTAAACTACAAACATAAGACTGTACAACTTTAGCCTTGGAAGGTGGCACTCACCTTCTGAGCATAAAGTAAGGACATCCAGCTGAGTAGTTAACTCCAGCCAAAGTAGGGCCTCTCCTTCCAGCCTCAGGTTTGAAGAGAAAGCAACGGTTTGGATTGAGTTTCTTTGCTTAGAGCTTTTCTGAAAGGGAAATTTCTTTGTATCAGTATGTATTACGTTAGGCATCAGGACAAGTATTATCAGTGCTTCAGTCTCTGGAAACAGCAGACGTAGCTGTCCAAAGCTTGGACTTTGGGATCCTAAGGTACCAGTGTCATTTCGGATAAGCTGCTTGACCTCCGTGCCTAAGTTTTATAGAACCTTCATGGTAGGAGTTTCATGAGGGTTCAATAAACTAATCCATGTGTGGGGCTCCCAGCAGGACCTGCTCCACAAGATGAGGCATTACTTTACCTTTGGGCACCCAAATCAGGGAGGACAAGGCAACTTCACTTTAAAACCCTTTTTATTAAGGGGGGGCATGTGCTTTATAAATATTTGTATCACAGCCTTTTTTTTTTTGAGACAGAGTCTCGCTCTGTTTCCAGGCTAGAGTGCAGTGGCGTGATCTTGGCTCACTGCATCCTCCACCTCCCAGATTCAAGTGATTCTCTGGCCTTAGCCTCCTGAGTAGCTGGGATTACAGGCACGCACCACCACACCCAGGTAATTTTTGTATTTTTAGTAGAGATGGGGTTTGCCATTTTGGTCAGGCCAGTCTCAAACTCCTGGCCTAAAGCAATCCACCCACCTGGGCCTCCCAAATTGCTGGGATTACAGGCGTGAGCCACCGTGCCTGGCCGACAGCCTCTTTTTACATGGTAACCTCTCATAGGCACACAGCTCCTCGGGAGCAGGTCTCAGAGGGTATGAGTAGGATGGGATAATTGTTAGAGTATGGGCTTTGCAGTGAGACAAGTGGTAACTTGGTAAAGATCACACAAATAGAGCTGGGCATGGCATGGTGGTGTGCGCCTGTGGTCCTATCTACTCAGGAGGCTGGTGTGAGAAGATCATTGAAGTTGGAATCCAGTCTGGACAACACAGTAAGATGGCATCTCTAACCCTCACCCCCCCAACCCCATAAAAAAATCACACAAGTAGAAAGTAACAAATGCAGGACCTAATTTAATTTATTTTTACACATCTGGAAAAGGGGAATATAATGTATGCATTATCTCATATAATTGTTAAGAAAATCCCCATGAATGAGTTTGCATATAGTAAGCATTTATTACATGACAAAGCTTCACATCAAGCGTGGAGATAGTTCCTGGAAATAATTCTTTATATTACTTATATTATAATTTGAGACCCCATTTTATCTAAAATTCTTCACTCTATCTGATGTTGTAATTGTTTATATTTTATATCTGTTTTCTCTTTTCTCTGCTTTCGAGAGTATCTCCTTATCTTTGATTTTCCATGTTTGGTGACTTGTATGTGACTAGCCGTGGGCTCTTTCATATTTATCCTGCTAGGAGTTCACGAAGCATCTTGAATCTTTAATTCTTTCACCATATTTGGGGATTTTGTACCAGTATTTTCAAAAATATTTTTCCATTTTATTCTTTCTTTCTTGGGATGACAATTGCATATATATTACACAATATGCAGATTGTATATTGTGGCCTACAGATGCATATAGCATTTACACCACTTGATAATTAGGATCAGTATAACAGATTCCATTAGCACATTTTCCAGCTTGTAAGATTCCTTTCCTAGCCATTTTTGCCAACAAGGAATCTAGCTCCACCAGGTCCGAAAAAACTCTCAATTCAGAAACATACTTAAGGAGTAATCATTTTGCCTGAGGACAGAGATCAAAAGTCTCTGCTTCCTATTTGTGAAGGTGGATATTTAACATTCTAGTTTTCGTTCTTATTCCACCTTTGTCTTCAAAGCCAAAAGGGATGAGTGATTAGTCCATGAACCTCAATGGATTCTTTGCAATGAAGGGTAGATGTAAAACTTTGGCTCTGTGGATTTCAATCTGAACTCAACTACCGAAATCCCTTCAGGATCAAGGACTCACTTGGTGCCTCTCTGATGAATGCAGTGATTAATAATCATAATATCTCCTGTTTACCCACTTGCGCGCCTAGAATGTGGCAAGAAGTCAATCCTTATTCATCACTTGGCAGCATTTTCTGGTGAGGAACATCGTATTCTACCAATGAATTAGTAAAATGTTGGTGTTTCTTCTCAAGGTTTTCATGCTGTGAAAAAGCTGATGAAGCCTTTGCATTTTGGAGTTGCTTATGATCCATGAAGAGTGTCAGCCTCTACCCACAGGAGTTTGCTGATTTTTGCCAGCTCTAGGTATTATACTTTGTGGAAATTTAATAGCCTTCTTACCTTCTACTTCTAGTGTTTATTTTACCACAAGGACAGGGATAGCAAAGATACAGCCTGTGGCCTCAATCTGGCTTGTACGTCTGTCATTTTCCCTTTAGGACATTAATAAAAAGGATTAATCAACTCAAGCCATTTTGACTCAATAGAAATGCATTTTTTTTGTGTGTGTGAAATACTACTCATGAATCCCACCTACATTTTTACTTTGATTTCATCCTTAAAGGATATATTTTCCTGGATGTAAAATTCCAAGTTGACAGGATTTTTACTTTTTTCAGCACTTTAAAGATGGCATTCCACTGAGTTCTAGAATGAGTTTTTTCTACTGAGAAGTGAAGTCATTTGATTCATAGTTCCCTGTATGTACTGTATTATTTTTCTTTGTCTGCATTTAAGATTTTTCTTTGGTTTTCAATATTTCAATATTATGTGCCTAGGCATGATTTTCTTCATATTTATTACCGTAGTGGTGCAAAGATCACCTTGAATCTTTAAATGCACCATCTTTGGGAATTTGGTGGCCATTATCTTGTCAAACTTTTTTTCGGTCCTGTTCTTAATTTGTTGAGATGACAATTATGTATGTTTTATACAGCTTATATTGCTTTACGGTTCTCTGAGGCTCATCATTTTTCCAAGCTACTTTTCTCTCTCTTTTTCAGATTTAATTTCTGTGGCTCCATCTTCACACTTAATGACTCTCCTCTGTGTTCTGCATTCTGTGGTTTGTGTATTCAGTGCTTAGCTCCAGATATTGCATTTTCAAATTCTAAAATTTCCACTTAGTTCTTTCTCCATAATTTCTATTTTCTGCTTGGATTGGTTTTCTTTTTAATTCATCGTGAGTATCTTTGTTGTTTAATAAATGAGGAGTCTTCTTATAATACTCACTTTAAAACTCTTGTACGATAATTCTAACATCTGAGCCTTCTTAGAGTTGGTCTGTGTTGACTGTATTTTCTTCTCGAAATTGGACCACAGTTTAAAATGTCCTTGTATGTTGAGTGATTTTGAATTTTATCTTGGGCATCATGCATGTTGTGGAAACTCTGCATTCTGTTATGTTTCTCCAATGATTTGTTTTTCATTTTAATGAACACTTAAGTTGGATGGCAACTCAAATACAAGTTTTGTTCTTTTATCCTCTTGTAGTCCATTCAGCACCTGCATGACTCAGGGGACAACTAGAGATTTGGAGGCTGCCTAGTTTTCTTAATTCTGGAATCCCTTTTCACTTTCCAAGTGAGTCCTCTTCAAGACCTTAAATCTTTGTGAAGCTTTCCTGTTGACCTTCACTCAGTCTCTTTTTTATTTTCTCTCTTTCAGTTCTTTCTCTACTCTTCTTTCATTTTCCCAGTGTTACATTTTCCAAAACTCATATTTTGATAAACTATCACTTGTTGAGTCTGAAAAATCTGAAGGTTTTCATACCCTCTCTTTTTTGTCTTCTCATAAAAAGCAAAACCTACTTTAATGCTCTCCCTTTGCCAAAATACCTCCTGCCTCCTTTTCTATTCTTTCCTGCCCCTTCTGGTTTAGATCAATAGAACTTCCCCTTCCTGGGACATTTCATTCTATTTCCAAACTTTTCCTCACTCTATCCTTCTTAGGAATTGAACAGCCTCCTCCTCCTCTTCATGGCTTAAAGAATTTCCCTCCTGGATTTTAGCACTGATTCTCTTTCTGTGCTTTTCACTTTCCAAGTGAGTCCTCTTCAAGACTTTACATCTTTGTGAAGCTTTCTTGTTGACCTCCACTCAGTCTCTTTTGTTTTCTCTTCTCTTTCTGTGGGAAGTCCTGCCTCTAAATGATTAGACCAGCCACTGACTCACAGGCTATGGGACATGGCAAACTCATTCCAGGCTTATGGCGTTTCACCAATTGCTGCCATTAACAGCAGGTCCTCTTCCTGCCCCTTTTCTTTTCTCACACACTTGGCTTCAGAACCACCATCTATGGACCTGAGTATATCACAGAACCAGAGTCCTGCTAAGAAGGGAATTTTTTTTTATAACTCATGGTTGCAGGTACCATTCTCCAGCTTGATTTTTGACTTAAATCTCAGACCCTCCCACCTACTCTGATCTTTACACCTCCCTGTTCCAGAGCCTGTAGTTCTTTCTGAATTCCCAGGTTCCCTCATCCTGACCACTGGTATATGTCATTTTCTGCATAGTGTCTAGTTCCTCCTATGCTGGAAAATCTTTCATCCCTAATATAACATATTTAAAATTAGGATCTAACTTTAGACGTAATTTCATTTAGTCCTCTCATTTCAAAAAACTGAGATCCAACAAAACACACTTAATGAGAGAGCCAGGGCTCAAACCCCCACTGCCTGATTCTAGGTTTTGGCACATTCCATCATACGAGGCTGTTTTGTGGTTCATCTTCTCCATCTGAGCACGCAGTGAAGGGCCATGTCTGATAGACACTTAGGCATCATGAAGGTTAGTGAATCAGCCTGAAGGACACTTCACTAACACTTACTGTTAGCAAGGGCATGTCTAGTTCATAGCTTTTCTTATCCACCATTGCTCTTCATTCTGAAAAGAAAGCTTAGTTGTTTGATTGGTAATTTCTGGAAGAAATAAGAAAGGGTACCCGTGTAAATACAAATAAATAAATTCTTTTTATCACCCAGAACTTAAATCATCCTCAAGTATTTCAGAAAGTTTAATATAATGGATAGAACATAAATTACTTTTATGACTTCCAGGATATTAGTGAAAATCTATGTTATTTTGGCTTTACATTTTATTGATTTTTAAAATTTAAATTGTCCTCATTTTATCAGTAAAATACATAAAATGAATCTAAGCTCATACATAAGTTAAGATTCCAGGAATAGAGGGCAGTAAATGAGTAGTAATTGTTTTTTCTGGTTTTATTTGTTGGATTTTTTTTAAGTCAAAAGCTATACCTCAAATGCAGTATTTCAATTATCTTACACCTTGTACCTCATGAAGGAAATAGAGTGATTGGAATTTTATAGGACCCTCAAATCTAATATTTTTATTACAGTCCCAGCAATATGGATTTAGTCAAAAGAGATGGAGGAAGTTATATAATTTCTTGTGCATGCCCTCCCTCATCTTTAGGGCTTTAGAAAGTTTGTATTATTTTCCTACTATGGAGACATAATGTGTATGTTCTTTCAGTGTCTGTATCTTCCTTTTTATGAAAATTTCAAATGCAATATTAAGAGATCATAAGGCATTTAGGCATTATGAGACGTTTTAAAATTACATCTGACAAAATGTGTGCACAGCAGAACAAGTTCATATTTTTCACTTTGTTTTTCATAAACCAAAAAAGCTGACGATTCACTGGGGCCTTGTGGAAGCTTCTTAACTGTGTGACTTCATACAGAAAAGCTCATCCAGTGGCGGGTGGTTTACTGAGGTAGAGTGGAAGGAGGAAAACAAAGAATCAATAGACTCAACCTTAGCATTGGTTGAGTGGGGCACCTGTTATGTGTCAGGTGGGTGGGCACCACTCTCTGGGCCTTTGTTCACCTGTGTGAAAGATGAGGACATTCAACCAGGCTTCAGGGTCATGTCAAGCTCCAACTTTACAATATTCCAACCCTAGAAAGAACCATGGGCCGGGAATGGTGGTTCACACCTCTAATCCTAGCACTTTGGGAGGCCAAGGTAGGTGGATCATTTGAGGCCACGAGTTCAAGATGAGCTTGGCCAACATGGCGAAACCCCATCTCTACTAAAATACAAAAATTAGCCAGGCACGTTGGTGCATGCCTGTAGTCCCAACTACTCAGGAGGCTGAGGCAGGAGAATCGCTTGAACCCAGGAGGTGGAGGTTACAGTGACCCAAGATCGTGCCACTGCACTCCAGCCTGGGTGACAGAGTGAGACACTGTCTCAAAAAATGTAAAGAAGAAAGAAAGAACCATAGGCAGAGTGGTTGCTATTATTAAGGCATCCATTGTCATAGATATCAAAAACAATCCCATAGTAAAACATACTTAATGGAGAACCTAGGCCAGTAGACGTCCTTTAGACTTCAGTGTAAAAATCATGACCTCCAGCAAGTCCTTTAGGGAAAGGGTGCCTTATAGTTGCTAGACTAGTCTTTTCAGGGACTCTTAATTGGTGTTTGTCATATTTAGTCAGTAAGTACTAAACTCATTGCATAAAGTTATAAATTATTGAAGTCAGCTAAGTCAAGAGACGGTGTCTTAAAAGCAGGACAAAAAAAGATTATTACCTCTTTTGTTCTTGAAAAAGATGTTACAAACACTGGACGCCGTGTTTCATAAGTACATTGAGGTACAGTTGACTGTGCATATTTAGAATGTACGGTTTAATAAGTATTGACGTGTGCACATGTGCATACCCGTGAGAACACCACGGTCAAGGCAATGAACATATGTGCCATTCCCAGAAGGTGCCTCATGCTCCCTTGTGATCTGTCTCCCCCTAACAATTCCACTACCTTTTTCCATCCCTAAGGAAAACCAATCTTTTTTTTCTGTTACTATATATTACTTTCCATTTTTTAACATTTTAGATAATGGAATTATTAAGGTAGGTGGTCTTTTATAGTCTGACAAATTTCACTAAGTATGATTATGTTGAGATTTATTCATGTTGCAGCATGTATCAATAGTTACTTATTTGTTGCCAAGTAATACTTGATTATATGCCTATACCATGGTTTGTGTATCTATTCACATGTTGATGGACATCTGTGTTACTTCAAATTTTGGGCTATTACCAAAAAAGCTTTTATAAACATCTATGTACAAGTTTTTATGTGGACATATGCTTACATTTCACTTAGGTAGGGTAAATACATAAGAGTGGAACAGCTAGATCACACAGTAGGCATATGTTCAACTTTTTAAGAAACTGTTAAATTATTTTCCAGAGTCATTTTAGACTTTTATATTTCTACCTGCAGCTTCTGAGGCTTCCGGTTCCCCCAAATCCTTGCCCACACTCAAAATAATCAGTCTTCAATATGAGCCATTTAAATAAGTGTTTAGTGCCATCTTGGTGCAGTTTAAATTTGTATTTTGCAATGGCTAATGATGTTAAGCATCTTTACACATGCTTATTTCCATCCACATATCCTCTTGGCTAAAATGTTTCTGAAAATCTCTGATATATGTTTGATTGGGTTACTTGATTTCTACTGAGTTGAGAGTTTTTCATAAATGTCTTTATCAGCTATATATTTGCAAAGTTTCTTCCAGTCTATAGGGGTATACAGTCTATAAATAAGTCTTTTTTTTTGAGACTCAGTCTTGCTCTGTCACCCAGGCTGGAGTGCAGTGGCGCAATCTCGGCCCACCGCAACCTCCACCTCCTGGGCTCAAGCGATCCTGAACCTGCTCAGCCTCTCTAGTAGCTGAGACTACAGGCACGCACCACCACACCCAGCTAATTGTGTGTATGTGTGTGTCTGTGTGTGTGTATTTTTAGTAGAGGTGAGGTTTCACCATGTTGGGAAGGCTGGTCTCGAACTCCTATCTTCAGGTGATCTGCCTGCCTCGGCCTCTGAAGTGCTGGGGTTACAGCTGTGAGCCACCATGCCCAGCCAACAATGACTTTTGAAGATGCCTGCAATGTGGATAACCATATGTGAAAAAAAGAACTTTGATATATCCTGACACCATATGAAAATATTAACTCGAAATGGATCATAAATAAAAATGTTCAATCTAAAACTAGAAAAATTCTAGAAGAAAACATAAAATACCTTTGAGTTAGGCAAGTACTTTTTAAGTATCTATGAGTTTATCCTTTGCATCAAATTTGGAAATCTGGGGGCACTATTTCTGCAAATATTTCCCTGCTTCCAGTTCTCTCTCTCTCTCTCTGTTTCTGTCTCTCTCTCTCTGTTTCTGTCTCTCTCTCTGTTTCTGTTTCTGTCTCTGTGTGTGTGTGTGTGTGTGTCTGTGTGTGTGTGTGTGTGTGTGTGTGTTCTCCATCAGGGGTTTCAAGTGCATATATATTAGGCTGCTTGAAGTTTTAACATATCTCAGTGATGCTTTGTTCATTTTTAAATTTATCTTTTCCCTGGGTTTTATTTTGGATTATTTTTATTCTTATGTCTTCAAGTTCATTAATATTTTCTTCTGCAATAACTAGTTTGTTGTGAATCTCATCCAGTGTATTTTTTGTTGTTCACAGTATCCATTGAAATCTCTAGGATTTCAATTTGGGTTTGTTAATATTGTCCATGTCTTCATTGAACATTTTGCACATATGGAATTCAGCTGTAATATTTGTTTTAATGTCCATGTCCACTAATGTTAAAAGTTGCATCAGCTCTGGGTCAATTTCAATTGATCAAATGCCATCCTTGAATGAGATTTGTATTGTTTTGCTTCTCTGCAAGCCTGGTAATTTTCTATTGGATGCCAGATATCATGAATTTTATCTTGTAAATGCTGGATATTTGAATATTCCTAAACCTACTTCAGAGCTATTTTTCTAGCACTCAGTTAAGGCCCCTGGAAATAATCTGATTCCTTCAGGTCTAGCTTTAAAGATTTACTAGGTGGAAATGTAATATTAATTATAATTAACTACGATTATAATTATCCCTATGCTCAGTTTTAGGGCTAATTATGCCCACTACAAAAATAGGGCCCTTTTGTGTATTCTATGAAATGTCCATGAATCATGAGATTGTTTTAGAGTGGCTTATCTGAGCAGGTACTATTTCCCGTCCTGTGTGAGTGTCAGGGCGCCACTGCCTCCGGTCCTTCCAGGTTATTCTTTCCCCAACCTTGGAGAGTTTTTCTCATGTATGCCCTGTTCTGTATTCAGCTAGTTTTCAGGGGGCCCTCAGTAGATCTCCAAAGCCCTCTTTCCGTGTTGCTTGCTCCTCTCTCGGACCCTTTAGCTGCAAACTGTAGCTGCCTTGTTCACCCCAGACTCTCAGTTCCATCTGTTTATCTCAGAGTCTCCTGGGCCCCACCTAGGTTGTCCATCATCCACTTTAGTCTGAAAACTCTCTAAGGCAGTAAGGGCTTGGGATAAATGGGACTCTCCTCATTTACTCCCCATCTATCAGAAATCAGTGTCCTCCTTCACTGTCTTTGATATCCAGTGTCTCAAAATATGTTGTTTCCTATATTTGTACAAGATTTATTTGTTTCAGGCAGGAGGATTCATCCATTTCCTGTTTCTCTATTTTGACTAGAAGCGAAAAGTCTCTGGGAAAATTTGTTAGTACATACCTTTTGATTTTAGAAATCATGACTTAAATAAAATGGGCCTAAAAAGTATGAGAAATTTTAAATTAGGCTAAATTTTATGCTGAATATATTGAATATGTTAAATATAACTAAGATAAATGCATACTCTGCATATCCGACATGAATTATTTGAGATCTGAAGACTGGAAGACACTATGAAATGAAAGCGTGTCAACAATTTGACATTTCTTTCTCCATCCTTCCACTTTTCCAAACTTTTTCATGAATGTCACCTCATTTCATCTTGCAACAGCCACTGAGGTAAATAGGTAAGTATTTATCTCCCCTTTTTTTTGACTGAGGAAATTGTGCTATACAGTCACATGTGTATCACTTATGGTCAAAAGCTAATAAAATCAAGAAATGTTTTCAAACTAAAAATGTATAAATATTGAATACTATTCAATCTTTTATTCAGCGAGCATCAATCCATGCTTCCTTCAACCCATGTATCTATTAATTTAGCCAATGCTGAATATTATTTCTATACTTCATAAGCATTGGACTCCTTGCTATTATTCCTTTAAAAAATAACTAAGAAACTATTTTTAATTAGTGAGTCAGTGTGTGCACAAACAAGGCAGAAAACAACAGAATAAAATACCCAGGGACATTGAAAAGGAATAAATCCAAATTGTAGCATTTTGGTTGGTCAAGGGAAAGAGTGGTCAGTGTGGTTTAGGTAGGAAAGGCTTGCGAAAGATAATGGGACTTATTGCTTACTCTTCTAGTTACATGTCGTGCAGTCATAGAAATATGCAGACCAAAGTCAGTGTAAAAAACATTTTCCGCTTCCCCACATGATAACTGTAATCCTTTGCAATCCAAGGGCCCTATAGGGTTTTAATAGACAGTTATTACATAACATTTTCTATGTTTACTTCTGTTAATTTGTATTTGTAACCACGGAGAATAGATTCTAACTCCCTCCAGTACAGGAACTCTGAAGCTTTACTTCCCCTTTACAATGGTCAAAAGCCTGAGAAATCATGAAGAGCAACATGATATGAAAAAATAAGAACAATAAAGCAACTTTTAACATCTTCTTCCATCCTATGTAGGCTTTTGTAGTGGTGCAACATTCCTTACTTAATCTATTCATCAACTGCCAATTGGACATCTGTGTAATACAGGTGTTATTCATTGCTTCCCAGGCCACTTATCTTCTAAGGGATTAAGACTCTACCCGCCTGGCGCAGTGGCTCATGCCTATAATTCCAGCACTTTGGGAAGCCAAGGCGTGTGGATCACCTGAGGTCAGGAGTTCGAGACCAGCCTGACCAACATGGAGAAACTCTGTCTCTACTAAAAATACAAAAAAAAAAAAATTATCTGGGCGTGCTGCTGCATGCCTGTAATCCTAGCTACTCAGGAGGCTGAGGCAAGAGAATCACTTGAACCCTGGAGGTGGAGGTTGCGGTGAGCCAAGATCGTGCCATTGCATGCCAGCTTGGGCAACAAGAGCGAAAATCCATCTCAAAAAAATAATAATAAAATAGAAAAACCCCACCCACAGTCTCTTCTCTCCTATTTGAAACACAGGACTCTGTTTCCTCCTAGATACAGACCAAGGTTGAACAAGCACTCCCAGGGGAATAAAGCCACTAGTTGAGCCATGCCAATCAAATCCTCTCTTTTGGAAACTTGAACAAAGACATAGAAATTACAATGAGAATTTGAAGGATGCTGTATAAGATACCAGACTGACAGCCGTGCATGGTCATGAGCAGCCCAAGGATGACCACTGGGAGAAGGGAAGGCAGAGAGCAGCAGAGATCACAGAAATAATGAGGCCCTGAAAAGTGAAGATCCCACCCTCACTTTCTCACTTTCTTGATGCAGTCATGTGAAATTTGTCTTTACTTCCATTTATTTCCTTTTCAACTCTCAGTGTTCTGAAATGTGCCATTATGTAAAAGTGACAGAAATGAAGAAAAACCATTAATTCCTAGTGGGATTTCCCATTTTTACTCTCACTCCCCATTACCACCAAATAAAACTGTTTTTGTTGAGCAAACTTTTCTGTAAGCCTCTTTGCATTCTTACTTTGCATCCCAGAAGGTACAAGTAAGAAAAAATAAAAAAGGTCTTCTGCATTCTTCTGAATTGTTTTCTAAGTAAAAGTGGGAGTGATGGCTATTTTCCAGGTTAGTATTGGTTAGAGCTCGCCAGAACTGAATTTGTCAGAAAAATAGAGGGTATCTATGAGGCTCTGTGGCAAGAGATAAAAGGGAACAAGGAAAAAAAGATGATGTTGCTGGCAGCCAGGAGATATACTTTGGGGAGCAGAGTGGAAGTGTTATTGTATTGTATCTTGCTTTTTTAGAAAAGTGTCAGTAGAAATCTTCTGGGTTTACTAATGTGTTATAGAGCTGGATTTGGGCGTTTTGTGGCAATTGGAGTTGCGTAGTTTATATAACATTGAGCAGAGGTTCAAGATGGGAGAGAAAAGAGCTCAGACTGCCCAAGGGGGGCTCAGAAAATCTAGTTACATCCATAATACATTTGTTTGTTGTTTTTATTTGAGCTACTTTGTATAGGCATCTATTTTCTTGCAATCAAATAAGCTCTAACGAAAATGATGTGTAATGTGCAAAGTACCTTAGCAGCTTCAATAAGCATTAGACATGATCTCCACCCTTTCATGAATTCACCCGTGTTATATGGGTAAGTTAGACTCCAGGGACAATCATAAAACAGCCTTATTCTTTTCTCCAGCTTTCCCTTTAGAACAAAACTCTGTCTAGTTCTAAACAGAACCACACTGATTTTTGAAGATAACATAGCTTTTTTTCTGGCTCTTTCGCATCACAAATAGTATCATTTACAAAATTAAAATGCCCGGCCTGGTCTAATATAACATTATTAGCTTCAGGATTCATTCAGAGAGAAACTTTTCCTCTCTCTGAGCTTGAGCGGCTGTGGGTCTGGAAACCTGCACTGGGGAAGGGAAGACAGGAGGCCCTTCTCCTGGCCCCCTTCCTGGCATGTTCTTTGCTCCTCCTCTGCACTCGCCAGTCTTAACTTCTCACTTCTCCAAGGTTGGGTTCAGGGGGAGGAGGGATGAGAGAAAGGATACAGCATCACATGGTGGTTACGGTTCTCATCTGGCGATGGGTCTCTCTGGATGTGACAAATACACAAAGCCGCACTTTTTCTCATGGGGAGCTTTTGGAGAGCTTCTTTGGAGATCCTCACATAGAATGTTGGAAGATGGCTTTTAGCCTTTTCTCTGACTGTGATGCCTTCACACATCCTCACACTTCCTGTCTTTATCCTCTTCTCGTCCTTTGGCTCCATTGGGTGGAGTTCCTTACAAAATGGCTCTTGGGATTCCCCCATGAAGTTCACTTCTGGCTTATGAGAAACACCCACATTTTCCCACCATCACCAGAACTGACACAGCTTGCTTCCAATACAGTCCCCTCTCTTCACACTGGGCTGCCTGAGATTTTTCCAGGTGGGGTCTAGGTAACATTGCTTATGCTTGAAAGCCTCCCTGTTCTCCAAAGCACTCATTTCAGGTTCTCCGAATGGCTCTGTGACAGTTTCTCCTTTGGCTTGTTCTGAGAGGAAACCTGTACTTTCCTTTTCCCGATCCAGTTGCACAGCCCTTAGTCCCTTCTTCCTCCACCCAAAAGATGAGGGTGCCAGAGAATTCCACTCACTCTCTATTTGGAAGTTTCCTGTGGATCATTGTAAATGTGTGCTAACCAATTTCATATCCTTTATTATTTTTTAAATAATGTAACAGGTCACCTTGGGCTGCAGGGACACTTGGCAACCGTTTTTACAGCTTTTAACTTTTGGTGCCCAGGCCGGTTGTGGTGGCTCATGCCTGTAATCCCAGCACTTTGGGAGGCCAAGGCAGGTGGATCACCTGAGGTCAGGAGTTCGGGACCAGCCTGGCCAACATGGTGAAACCCCATCTCTATTAAAAATACAAAAATTAGCCGGGCATGGTGGCAGGCACCTGTAATCCCCACTACTCAGAAGGCTGAGGCAGGAGAATCCCTTGAACCAGGGAGGTGGAGGTTGCAGTGAGCCAAGATTGTGCCACTGCACTCCAGCCTGGGCAAGAAGAGCAAAACTTCGTCTAAAAAAAAACCCAAAAAACAAACACCTAGGTAGCTGATGATGTATGTAAATTGTCACTGCTATCTACATTCAGGGGGTGTATCAGGAGGATGTATTTTGGTTTATGAGATTTTAAAAGGATTCACGGCAGAGTTGAGGTTTCAGCAGAGCAGTGGAGGACACAGCATCTTACTTGAGACTATGTTTTACCTAAAGAACATATGTCGCCTCACCAAAGTGGAAAAATCTCATTTTCTTTACACACCGTACTGCAATTGCTTGTGTGCTCATGCTTATGGAAAGAGGGAACCCTTGAATGATTTATCCTTTTCACACTAAAATCCTCCCCCTGTTGCAATGCATCTTCTCAAGCATCATTGTCCACACGCACCGTCTGGGTGTTCTTGTTAAAATGTGGATTCTGATTGATTAGGTCTAGGGTGGAGCCCAAGATTCTGCATTTCTTACAAAGCTCCCAAATGATGCTGATGCCACTGGTCCTATGACCACATTTTGAGTGGTAAGGCTCCACTGCTTTTGCTGAGTCATATGTAATGTGCTAAATAATACATTTTGTCATTTATGATTGACAAATCGGTAGAAGCCTTTCATTTTGTGAAAACGGTCTTAGTGGTAGTTTGCACATAACAGCTTCTCGTTTCTTTGAACTGGGGTTAGACATTTTGGTGCCATTCATTTGGAAAGGAGACTTGAAATAGGAACAAAGAGAATGAGGTTCCCATTGTCAGCTATGCTATCGACTTCTGCTATGTGGCCATTAACAAGCTGTATCATCTCCAAACTTTAGCCACTTGCATTAAGTTGTTGTATTAAGTAGTCTCCAGAGGTCTAGCCAATACCAACGTTCTATTTCTAGATATGTTTTATGTTTATCTTATCTACTCAGCTATATCATAAAAAAGTTGGGAACTAAGTTTTTATTTGTACCTGTATTTTCCTTTCTGGAACAAACAATAGAACCTTGCCATTAAACATGCTCAATAAATGTTTATTAATGATGATGCTGCAGAACTTTGACAGTGAAGATACAAGAGTGACTCTAATAAAGAATCCATGAGTTGTTTTTAATCTAGCAAATTTATATTGCGGAATGACCTTTACTTACTAAAATTCAAAATAATAAATTCAATAATATTCATACATGCTGAGTTTCTCATCCCTGACTTTAGAGTAATAGAGGCAACCTCTCCAGAATCAAATAGTAACAGTCAAAAAGAGCTACAATCTGTATCATTATAAAGACAATAAAAGTTTTTTAAAAAAACAAGCAAAATCCCAAATCTATTTCCTGGCTCACACGTTTTAGTGATTCTATATCAATGAAACGTCTTGTTCTCTTTAAGGTATACCATCCCTATCACAATCCACATAATAATTTGAGAAAATCAGTGACTGACCTGTGAGTTACAATTCTATGGGGTTGTGGGTTGTGGAGCCATAAGTTGAGGAAAGTCAAGGAAAAGATGGATGGAAAAGGCAGAATGACCTAGTTAGTCTTTAAATGATGTGTTATTACAAACAAGGAAATGTCATTCTGACATTTACTAGCTAGAAAAGAAGGAGGTCGGAGGTGAAAAGTAAATGGTGTATGAAGCCCAGAAATTCCTCCTTGATTATCCAAGTGATGCTGTGAGGCAAATGCTTCCACTTACCAAGAGGAGCAGAAAAATGTCCATTTTCATCCTACCAGTTACATTATAGCTCTTTATTTTAAGGGATAAATTGTGTAAATTGCTGCAATAAATGCAATTTTGATGATAAGGACAGAACAATCAAGTCTAAAACTTATGTGTCAGCCAACTTTCAAAAAAGTGAGAAACTTTTTTTTTTTGATTTGGACTCTTGCTCTTGTCGCTCAGACTGGAGTACAGTGGTACAATCTCGGCTCACTGCAACCTCTGCCTCCCAGGTTCAAGTGATTCTCCTGCCTCACCCTCCTGAGTAGCTGGGATTGCAGGTGCCCACCATAACACCTGGTTAATTTTTTTCTTTTTTTGTATTTTTACCAGAGATGAGGTTTCACCATGTTAGCCAGGCTGGTCTTGAACTCCTGATATCAGGTGATCCACCCTCCTCAGCCTCCCAAAGTGCTGGGATTATAGCCATGAGCCACTGTGCCCAGCCTAAAAAAAGTGAGAAACTTCTAAATGTATATTACATATTGTGGGAAACACTGATGTCTTATTCTGGACAAGAACAGCTCAAATGCCACACATTTTTAAATGGGCATCATTCCACATTGGAGTTTCTCTGCAGCAGTATTGTGTTGAGGGCTCTGTATGTAACTATTGTGTTGTGTTTTGTAAAATAAACACCTGGAACGGATGTGTCCCTGTGGCAGGTGGGGCAGCACCCGGGTGGTGAAGAATGTGGGGTGAGTCAAAATTGAGACAAGCATAAGGTCTTTTAAGAACTTGAGAAATATTTCAGTATCTGAAATAGAAGGCTCAATGTTAGAAAATTGATAATGGAACTAGGGTTGCAGACAAAAAAGTATTTGAATCTAGGTGTAGAATTCTCATCCCCAGAGGGAATAAGCTAGAAGGTTAGTTCATGATCAATAAACTAACATCTAGACAATATGAAGATAGAGTTTAAAATAAATAATGTACATTTACTGTGGAAAGGGAATTTTTAATTTTCTATTGTTAAGTACAGCAACCTGGGAAAAGAAAAAGAAGTTCTTGATGGTAATTAGGGAAGAAAAAGGAAAAGGTTTATCCATGGATTAAAGGAGAAGGTACCATATGCCAGAAACATATAATATTTTATCTCACTTAACCCACTCAGTAATCTCAGGAAGTGCATTTGTAAGGAGAACTCAGAGATATTAAGTAACTTGCCTAAGATCACGAGGTTCCTTAGTATGTCTGTTCATTCATATGCAGGCATAAGATCAGCTTTAGTATTATACTACCAAAGAGTTTTTCAAGGCAGTTGTGCTGGTTTATACAAGGGCTTCAACACTTGATGTTATCACCCTTCTGGATGTGGGGCTTCAAGTGAGGTTATGGAGGTACCTCAGTGTGGTTTTGATCTACGTTTTCTTGATGACCAGTGAATATTAAACACTTATGCTTATTGGCCATGTATATTGTCTTCAAATCTTTTGCTCATTTTATTTTTAGCTCAGTTATCTGTCTTTTGAAAAAAATGATTTTCGAATATATTTTGAAAAGAGTTCTTTGTCAGATATATGCATTGCAGTATATTTATCACCTATGGCTACTTTTTCAGTCTCTTAATGGTCACTTTTGATGGATAAAAGCTCATGATTTTAATAAAGACTATTTTAACAACAACAAATTCAGATCTGGGATTAACACCCAAATTCTATGAATCTAATAGGTTAATTCTAACACCAAACTGGATACTAAATAGTGAAAAGGAAGTAAATTAATAAAAATGTCCATTTAGCAATTTGGTCACTAGTTAAATTGGCCTTTGAGTAAATAAGGTTCTTCTTCATTATTGGAATGGTACCATACAGTAGAATTGTCTTCCTAGAAATTATGGCTCTGATTTACTTGCTGAAAGATTATTGATTTTCATAGGTTAGTCTTGTACCCATTGATCTCAAAGCTTTCTCATTAGCTCTAATTATGAGTTTTTGCTGATTTTGTACACGTAATCATGGTATCCACAAATGATAACAGTTATATCTTACTTCCCGTACCTCGTTGTTCCTGTTTTTCTTATGTTCTTTATATTGTGTATATTTAGGCTATACAAGGTGATATTTTGATATATGTATACATTGTGAAATAATAGCAATCAAGCTAATTAATATATCTGTCACCTCACACAGTCTTGGTCAGGAACTCCAGTGCTATGTTAAACAGTAGTGTTTCCTGTGGAAGTTACTCAATATTCTAGCATAATTGGGACACATAATGGTGTGATTTACTAACATAGGGAAGAATGAGAAAGGAATAGTTTGGAGGAGAATATAATCATCCCTGTGATAGGACCAAGTAGAGATACTCAGTAGGGAGCTGGCTATGAATGTCTCTAGCTCCGGAAAGGGGTAATTCTAGGAGATTTAGACTTGGGAATCATCGACTGACAAGCATCAACTTAAACTGTGAGGTTACTTTCCAGTTTCTGCTCAGGAAGAGCTGTAGTGCTACACCCAACTTTAAAACAGGAAAAAAAAAAAAAGCCAGAAGTGTGAGCTCTTCACTTTTTTTGAATCCACTAGAGAGAAGAGATTGCAGGACAACCAAGTAATCCAAATCTAAGGAGAGATAAAAGACTACAGGCTGAAATAGGTTGTGAACACACTTGCTTACTTGATTCAGATCAAGTCAGACATCAATAGGAAGGACTCAGCTGGAATAACAGGTGAATTGGTAGAGGTCAAGTGTGGGTTGATGAGGGACAATGGAGTCCCTCAGGGCTGCTTCTATGCGGGGAAGGTAGGGTTCGTATTCTCTTGAAGACTTTTTCTTTGTGAATCCAGGCGTTCACAGGGAAGGCTGGGAAGAGTGCAGAGAAAACTTTCTCAAAGGTGCTGCCTGAGGGAGGCGAGAACCAGCCTCTGCAGTGGAGATGCTGGACTCAGCCTGGACTCTACTGCCCCATGTCCATGAAGGAATAGAAAGTCTTAATCCGCCGTGGGAAAGACAACAAAAGCTGTCACCCTCAGGCTCAGATGAATACCCATTGCAACTGGTGTATGAAAATGGGAAAACTCATCTATCCCAGAGAATCAACAGTAATACATTCTAGGCTCAGAACCACAGCAGTTAGAGGAGAAGGGGCACTCATCAAAGCCACACTCCCAAGACCAAAGAGCATAGTCCCTGGCTGAAGCCGAGGACAAAGAAGAACAAAGAACAAAGAAGAATATCCTAAACCCAAGGTGTTAATAAATCTGAGGCCTGTGGTATGCTCAACGTAAATCAACAACAATGAACCACAAACCTAGCCCAAGACCTAACTAGATTAAAACAAACTTCCACAAGAAAGGTCAAGGAGAAGGAAAAAAGCCCATTTCCAAGCACAAAACTGTTTACCTCACTCTCCACTATTCTACAGATGTTCAGCTATCAACAAATAAGGATGAGGAATATGGAAAGGCAAGAAACAAAGCAGTGAGAAGAACCACTTAGACACAGACATGTCTAACAGATAATTTAAAATAACTATGACTATGTTAAAGGCACGAATGGAAAAGGTGAACAGCGTGTAAGACCAGATGGGCTATTGCAGCAACTCAAGACAGGAATCAATGGAAATGCTAAAAATAAAAATGAATATAAATGTGGATGAAATACACTTTTGACATGCTCATCAGTAGATTAAAAACCATTAATAAATATGAAGATGCATTAATAAAATTTTTACGAAATGAACCAGAGATAACTAAAGCAAAACTAAAAGGAACAGAGCATCCGTGAGTTATGGTACAACATAAAATTGTTTAACATAGGCATTATTGAAACCCCAAAAGTATGACAGAGATATGAAGAGAAGAAATATTGGCTGAGAATTAATTAGAATTAATTGGTCCAAAATTAATTAGAAACACCACACCGGGGATCTGAGAAGTTCAAGAATACCCTATAAATAAATGCCAATATAAGTGCATTTGTGTACATAGACACAAACACACACATACCATGTTCAAATGCTGAAGAACAAAATATGAGAAGGTCCCAAAGGCACCCACAGGGAAAAGAAAGACACAAGAGGAGAACAAAGATAGGAATTATAGCAGACTTTTTGTCAGAAATCATGCAAGACAGAAGACAATGAAGTAAAATGAATTTTTTTTTTTTGAAACGGAGTCTCACTCTGCCTCCCAGGCTGGAGTGCAATGACACGATCTCACCTCACTGCAACCTCTGCCTCATGGGTTCAAGTGATTCTCCTGCCTCAGCCTCCCAAGTAGCTGGTATTATAGGCATGTGCCACCATGCCTGTCTAATTTTTGTATTTTTAGTAGAGACAAGGTTTCACCATGTTGGCCAGGCTGGTCTCGAACTCCTGAGCTCAAATGATCCGCCTGCCTTGGGATCCCAAAGTGCTGGGGTTACAGGCGTGAGCCACCACACCTGGACCCCTGAAGTGATCTTTTTGAAAGGCTGGAAAGAAAAGGGTCAACACAGAATTTTATACGACGGAAAATATCTTTCAAAAATGAAGGAGAAATAAAGATTTCATTAGACAAAAAGTGAGAAAATGTATTGCCAATAGACCTACATAGCAAGAAATTTTAAGAGAAAAAACATATTAAAAGAATTCCTTGAGACAGAAGAAATATGGTACCAGAAAGAAACTTATATCTACACAATGAAATAAAGAATATTTAAAAAGAAATAAACAAAGGAAAATAAAATTAGTTTTTTATACCTAATTGCTCCAAAAGATAACTGATTTTTTTAAAGCAAAAATTCTAGATCTATAGTGTATTTATAGCATGGTTAAAAAGTATCTATGGTGTAGGGATCTTATAACAGTACGTTCCCAGTTCCTCCTTCACAGCATACATTGTTATCCTTACACTTCACAGGAAGTATAATTTTTTTTTTTTGAGACAGAGTCTTGCTCTGTTGCCTAGGCTGGAGTCCAGTGGCACTATTTTGGCTCACTGCAACCTCCACTTCCTGGGCTGAAACAATTCTCCTGCCTCAGCCTCCTGAGTAGCTGGGATTCAGGCACGCACCATCATGCTCAGCTAATTTTTGTATTTTTAGTACAGATGGTGTTTCACCATGTTGGCCAGGCTGGTCTTGAACTCCTGGCCTCGGGTGATCTGCCTGCCTTGGCCTTCCAAAGTGCTAGGATTACAGGTGTGAGGCGCCATGCCCCGCCGGGAGTATGATGTTATTTAAAGTTAGGTGTTGATTAATTAATAATGCATATTGTAAACCTTAGGGCAACCATTAATAAAATGTGTAAACATGGGCATAAGTAATAAGTTGATAAAAGAGATAAAATGAAACAATGAAAACAGTCAGCACAAATCAGAAAAAGAAGAAAAAAGAAACAAAGACAAATGGAACAACTAGAAAAGAGCTAGGAGGATGGTAGATTTTAATCCAAAGAGGTCAACAGTAATATTAAGTGTGAATAGTTTATACATACAAATTAAAAGACAAAGATGGTCAGATTGGATTAAAAAAGAAAAAAACTATAAGCTCTTTTCGAGAAATCCAACTTAAATATAAAGATTTAGATAGGTTAAAGGAAAAACAATAAAATCATTAACACAAAGAAGTGGAGTAGTTATATTAATATCATATACAAGACTTTTGCCTCTGATATAAAAAACTTTTGCCTCTGATAATTTTTCTTGTTTCTTTTATATAATATCATATAAAAGTTTTTTCTTTTATATATTATTATATAATATATAAAAGTCTTTTATATGATATTAATATAAAAGAAACAAGAAAAATTATCAGAAGCAAATAGGGGTATTGCATAATGATAAAGGAGGAATTTTCCAGGGAGGTGTAACAATACTATGTATGTATGCACCTAACAAGAGAACACACAAAACCAGAAATTTAAAAAACCCACAGGAAGCCAAAAATTTTTTTTAAAAAGACAAATCCTCAATTGTGGTTACAGACTGAAACTCTTTTCTTTTGTGTGTGTGTGTGTGTGTGTGTGTGTGTGTGTATTTTATAAATATATATATATATTTTTAAAGCAGGCATAATATTGGTAAGAATTTGGAAAGACTACTGTTAACTCAATTTACCTAATGACATTTGTAAATTAGTATGTAAGAACATCTGGATTATTCACCAAGATAGACTATATTCTGGGCCGTAGAATAAACCCCACCAAATTTGAAAGAACAGAAAGCACATGAAACATGATCTCAAATTGCTAGGGATTTAAATTAGAAATTAATATCCAATAGGTATCTAGAAAATTCCTAAATAGCTGGAAATTAAACATGTTTCTAAATAACCTGTGTGTCGAAAATAAAGTTACAAGGAATTTAAAAATAATTTGAACTACATCAAAGTGTAAATAAACTATATCAGAATTTGTGTAATGAACAAAGCCATGCTTAGAAGAAAATTTATACAACTAAATTCTTATGTTGGAAAAGAAGAAAGATCTTAAATCAATGATCTAAGCTTCCCTCTTAAGAAACAAGAGGAAAAGCAAGTTTTACCCAAGGCAAGCAGAAGGAAAGAAATAATAAAGATAGCAACAAAGACAAAAAAAAAAAGAAAAGAAAAAAATCAATAGAGAAAATCAATTAAACCAAAAGCTGGTAATTTTTAAAGATCAATAAAATTGATAAACCTGTAACTGAACTGACCAAGAGAAAATAAAAGACATAAATTTAAAATATAAAAGAGAAATTAAATGAACAATTCTATGCCCATAAGCTTATAAAAGGCATAACTGCCAAATATAACTCAAGAAATAGGCAAGCAGAATATGTTTGTACCAATTATGTTGACTGAAATTAAGGCCGTTTAGGCAGAAACAATTTAATAAAGGCTTACTGGAAGCCAAATTTGAGGATTGACTGGGGAAGACACATCAGCAGAGTGGGTATGTTCCAAAGTCTGTTACAAGTCAGAAGGCTTTTATAAAAAAGTTTGGGAGAAGGAAAGGTGACTCCTTTTATCAGGGCTGTCCTTTTCACTGGAAGGTACAATACTGAGGTTACGATCATTGGCTAGAGATTGCAACATACAGGCTAAAATGTCTGTGTGCAAGACAATCAGCAAAACTTCATGATTCTAAAACAAATCAGCAGTGTCTTTGTCAGTGTCAGTTGTTTACATGTTAATCAGTATGTCAATAGTGTGAGGAACTGACAATAAAATTTGAGGTTTCCTTATCCAAGGACAAAAGGTTAACTGTGAATCATAAGGACCCTCCCCATGTGGGTAATTTGGAAGCTTTTGCCAAATGTGACGTAAGGTTATCAATTAAATAAATTGAAGTAATAGTTAATATTCTTCCAAAAAGGAAACTTCAGGAACAGAGGGTTTTACTTGGAATTCTGTCGGTATTTAAGGCATAAATAGGGGCCGGGTATGATGGCTCATGCCTATAATCCTGACTCTTTGGGAGGCTGAGGTGGGAGGATCACTTGAAGCCAGGAGTTCAAAACCATCCTGGGCCAATAGAGCGAGAGGTCGTTTCTATGAAAAATTTTTAAGTAAACTGGACATGGTGATATGAACCTGCAATCCTAGCTACTTAGGATCTCTTGAGCCCAGGAGTTCAAGGCTGCCGTGAGCTATGATTGCACCACTGCACTCCAGCAATGCTCTGGGTAACAGAGCAAGACCCTGTCTCAGAAAAAAAAAAAGTAATAAAATGTTATTCAACATATTCTAAAAGGCAGAAAAGACAGAACACTTCTCAACTCAATTAATGAGGCCATCACTAATCTAATACCAGAAACAGGCAAAAGATTAAAAGAGAACTAAAAACCAATATCCCTCATGAACAAACACCCACATATTCTCAATAAAATACTAGCAAATACAATCCAGCAATATATAAAAAGAGTAACACATCACAACCAAGTCAAGTTTGTTCCAAGCATGCAAGGCTTGTTCAGTATTTGGAAATCAATCAGTGTGATTCACATTAGTAGAGCAAACAACAAAACTGTGATTATTGCAATAGACACAAAAATTGAATTTGAAAATAAATTATAATATCCACTCATGATAGACAATTCTCAGTATAGTAGGAATAGAGTGGAACTTATTTAACTTGATGAAGGGTTTCTACAAACAAGTTACAGCTAACATAATTCTTAATGATGAAAACTGAGTGGTTAATCCAAAAGATCCACTCCTGTTTAGCATCATACTAGAAGTCCTAGTTAAGAAAATTATTTATTAATAGTATTTTATTTAATTATTTATAAATAGTATTTTATTTACTTATTACCACAGGCTGGTAGAAAAGTCAGGAAAAGAAATAAAGGCCTCAAAATTTGAATGTAAGAAATAAAACTGCCTCTATTTGCAGACAAAATGACTTTCTACGTGGCAAAACCCGAGAAATCCACAAAACATGTTCTAGAACTAATTAGTGAGTTTAGCAAAGTCACAAGATTCAAGGTCAAAACACAAAAATTAATTGTTTTTCTATGTTCTAGCAGTGCATATGGTAATTCAAAGTTTAAAAATTACCATTCAAAATAGCATAAAAATGAAACACTTTGGACTAAATCTAAAAAATATTTACAGGATCTGTATGTTGAAATATATAAAACTGATTAAAGAAATTTTTAAAAAGCTAAATCATTGGGGGAATATACTGTTTTCTTTGTTTGGGAGATCTAACATTGGTAAGGTGTCAATTATCCCCAACATTATATGTTTGTTTAATGCAATCTGAATCAAAATCTCAAAGTGATTTTTACAGATATTGACAAGTTCATTACAAAATGTGCAGAGGCCAAGGAACTAAAATAGCCACCCACAAAATTGGAAAGGAAATAACATAATGGGGATACTCATACTTGATTTCAAGATGTATTTTAAAACCACAGCAATCAACATAGTGTGGTATTGCCAAAGGATAGTGATATGGTTTGGCTGTGTCCACACCCAAATCTCATCTTGAATTGTAGTTCCTGTAATCCCCAAGTGTCGTGGGAGGGACCTAGTGGGAGGTAATTGAATCATGGGGGCGGTCACTTCCATGCTGTTCCTGTGATAGTGAATGAGTCCTCTTGAGGGGTGATGGTTTTATATGGGGCTTTTCCTCCTTTGCTTGACACTTTCCTTGCTGCCGCCACGTGAAGAAGGACGTGTTTGCTTCCCCTTCCACCATGATTGTAAGTTTCCTGAGGCCTCCCCAGCTGTGCTGAACTGGGAGTCAATTAAACCTCTATTCTTTATAAATTAGCCAGTCCTGGGTATGTCTTTGTTAGCAGCATGAGAACAGACTAATACAGATAGATATACAGTTCAATTAAACAGATTAGAGTCCAGAAATAGACTCACATAAATATAACCAACTGACTTGTTGCAAAGATGCAAAGTAATTTTACAGAGGAAAGGCAGTCTTTCCAACAAATGGTGCTGGGAAGACTGGACATGCATATGAAAAATAAATGCTCGCCCATAGAAATATTAATTAAAAATTATAGACTCAAGTGTAAATTTAATCTATGAAAATTTCTTTAAAACATTGGGAAAATATTGTGTGACACTGAGACTTAGATACAACATCAAAAGCAATATTCATACAAGGAAAGAATCAGTAAACTGGACTTTGTTATAATTGTAAAACTGCTGGTCTTTGAAAGACACAGTTGAAAGAATACAAAGACAGCCACAGGCTGGTAAAGAGTATTTGCAAATTACATTTCTGACAAAGGACTTGTATCTAGTCATGTAATGAGCTCTTAAATCTTAACAGTAAGAAAATGACCAACCCAGTCAACAATGAGGAAACAGATCTAAACAGAAACTTAACCACAGATGTGTGGATGCAAAACAAACACATGAAAAGATTCTCAATATCATTAGTCATTATGGAAATGCAAAAATTCAAACCACAATGAAATACCACTCTATGAGTATTATTAGAATAGCTAAAGAGCAACAACAAAACAACAAGCTGACCACACAAAGTTAAGCAAGGTCACAGAGCAACTGGATTTCTTTACTTGTGGTAATGCAAAATGTTTCATCGCCCATGGGAAAGTGAGAACTTTCTGATAATGTTAAACATATATCTGCCACACGGTCCAGGCATCTCGTCTCTGGGTATTTACTCAAGAGAAATGAAAAGGTGTGCTCACATAAAAACCTGTGCAGAAACATTTATAGCAGGTTCATTTGTAGGCATCAAAAGCTGGAAACTACTTAGGTAACTTTTCAACTGGTAAATTGATAAATAAGTGTGGTATATCTGTACAATTGAGTACTACTCACTGATAAAGTATTGATCTATGCAACAATGTGAATAAATCTTAAATGCATTTTGCTACGTCAAAGAAGCCAAAACTCAAGGGACTAATATCAAATAATGCCATTTATAAGATATTCTGTAACAGGCATACTTACAGAGGTACAGATCAAATTAGTAGCTGCCAGAGGTAGAATTAGGTGGGAGGGGCTGAATACCACAAAGGAATTTCTAGGGTGATGAAATCATTCTGTATTAAAATCATGGTAGTTAATACATGATTTTTTCCATTTGTCAAAATCTACGAAATTGTACAACACAAGGGTGAGTTTTAATCTATGTAACTTAAAGTGCACACAAGATATTTGGGAAACTCAAATGGAATACAAATTGTAACAAACGAAACTAACTCTATTATAGATGAGTATCACAACCACACAACATGCGGGGCAGGAACAAACCAGTTACTTTAAAAACATTACTTTGACTTGATACTATAAGCCCAAAGGCAAAAAGAATACAGCAAAATGTTAAACTCTAGTAAATCTATTTCTAATAAGGTTATATGTTAGCAATTCTGAAGCTATTTTATATGTATATATTTAGGGTTGAATACATTAGTAAATGCATTGTAGATAACGAGAACTGAGTTTTTCATTGTAAGAGAAAGAATCTACATATAAAGAGGGAAGGCTAGAATAAACCCTGGGGTGTTGGAGGGAGCTTGGTGGTATCCGTGTGAACTCATGTTTTAAAAAGCATGTGGGCATTACAAACATATACATATATATGCAAAGAGATGTGTACAAAAATAAATATAAATGTGTGTGTATAGTCGTTATGCATACACATATTTTTGAGTTCTGTCCCTAGAGAGGGCTGAGAAACCATGACACCCCACAACAATGAATATACCTCTTACTCAGATCTTGTATTTTGGGGGGAATGAGTTCAGGTTTATTGAGGTATAATTTGTATATAGTAAAATACACCCATTTTGTGTACAGTTTTATGATATCCAACCATGTATACAATTCCATTACTAGAGCTTAACATTTTGCTGTATTCTTTTTGCCTTTGGGCTTATAGTATCAAGTCAAAGCAATGTTTTTAAAGTAACTGGTTTGTTCCTGCCCCGCATGTTGTGTGGTTGTGATACTCATCTATAATAGAGTTTGTTTCGTTTGTTACAATTTGTATTCCATTTGAGTTTCCCAAATATCTTGTGTGCACTTTAAGTTACAAAATACACCCTTGTGCCCTTTTGTTATCAATCCCTTCCCTTCACTTCCAAAACTAAGTGAGGCCAGTATGGGGGCAATTGGAAGTCTCATACAGTGCTGGTGGAAATGTGAAATGTCAGTTTCTTGTAAAGTTAAACATTCCTTTACCATAGACACCATAACTCTATTCCTGAGTATTTAAGAGAACTACAGACTGTGCACACACAAGGCCTGTATGCAACTGTTTACAGCAGCTTTATTCATAGTCATTCCAAATGAAACAACTGAAGTCTTCACCTACAGGTGAATGGATGAACATATTGTTACTTTCATGCAGTGGAACACTACTCAGCTACAAAAAGAAATGAATTTCTGATGCATGAAGCAAAATGGATGAATCTCAGAAAAAATATGTTAAGTGAAAAAAGCTAGAACTCAAAAAGCTATGAACTCTATTATTTCATTTATATAATGTTCTGGAGAGAACAAAACTACCGAGACAAAGATCAGATCTTATATTTTAAATATCATTTTCCAATAGAAGGAACTAGGGTACCTTGGGGAAGTGGTGGAGTTCATAACTGGGGCAGAGAAAATTCAAGGTAAGCATGAAGTATCTTGTGCTGTCAGATAATCAGTAAGAAAAGGCAAAACAGAAACAAACCAAAAAATTAGAACACTCAATTATATTTTTTTGCAAGCAGGATCCATCCTTGAATGCTAAAATTGGAGAGCAAAAGTTCAAGGAGAAATAAGAGATTTGCATATTCTAAAAGATCTCTCCCAGGATATTTATTAATTACTTAAGGAAAGATAATAACTTTCCAGTGGAGAAACCTGGCAGATACCACCTTAACCAAGCGATCAAGGTAAAAATCATCAGTACTAAGATACCTCCACATCTTATACCTCCTGATACAATGCACATGGATTCTATGTTATTCTGGCCAAAACCACATAAATAAATCTGGTCAGGAGATAACATCAGACAACCCCAAACTAAGGGACGTTCTGCAAAATAACTGACCAGGACTTTTCAAAAGTATCTAGGTCATGGAAGACTGAGGAACTATCGGAGATCAGAGGAGATGAAGAAGACGTGATTACTAAATGTAATGTAGGCCCTGGGGCTTGGATTCCAGAACAGAAAAAGAACATTCGTGAAACAGTTGGGAAAATCCAAATAAATTCTTTAGTTAATACTGTTGGAGAAACATTAATTTCTTGACTTTGATAACTGTGCTGTGATTGTACAAGATGTTGATGGTAGAGAAGATACATGAAGGATATGTAAGAATTATCTCCTATATTTGTAACATTTTTACAAGTATAATTAATTTGTTTATCCCAATGCCAGTTGGGGTAATGTCTAAAGTTATTTCAAAATAAAGAGTTAAAAATAAAAACAGGTGCTTAGAGGAGTACAGAGAAGATTATATATAAGAAGACAAGCATAAAATTGGTTATAATTTAAAGAAATAGCAAGCAAAGAAGATGTGTTTATGGAAACAGAATGAATGTTCAGAGAAGTAAGCAGAAAATAAAAAAAAGAGAATAGTGTCTTGCAAACCAAGAAAGCAGCATTGCTCATATTGTGTTCCTGTAGAGTATTCTCATGCTATAACTCCTTCAAATAGAGCAATGATTCCATGGTTATTCAATCTTCTTAAAATCAGTAGTACATAAAGTACAATGCCTGTAAATAGTTTGAGAAAGGCTTCTCTACTGACCTTTTTTTTTAAAAAACAAATCGAATGGTTCCCAGAATTATTTAGCTATGAGTCCTTTTTTTGTTTTTAAATAGCCTCTTGATATCAACTTTATGAAAGCAGCATAAAGTTGGTGCCAGGTACACAAACACAATTCACAGCACATACTTGGCATTTATTTATTAAACAAGTATTTATTGTACACCTATTAACATCCTTGGACTTTGGGATCTGAAGAACGTACTTGGGCAAATCTCTAACACACACAATGATGGGATAAGTATTGTGATTGGCAGGAGGATTGGCCTTGGGGAAAATAGGAGTAAATAACCCTGAGCATATGGGGGTTGAAAAATGAGGAGTAATTTCACTGTGGGAAAATAGGAGTAAATAGCCCTGAGCATATGGGGGTTGAAAAATGAGGAGTAATTTCACGGTGGGCTGCTAGAAAGAAGAATGGAGAGAGGATCTGGATTGGGAGTTAGTCCAGAAGGAAATGTTACAGTGGCCAGAACTTGTTTTTTATGTTGATTAATTCTACCTTCTGGTCCTCCAAGTTTCCATTTGGATTATGACACAAACATGTGGGCCTTCAACAAGAATATTTTCTCATGGGATGGATCACAACCTGGTGTCTCCTTGTAACTTTCTGCTTGGAGAAAATCAATAAATATCATTTCAAACTGCTAAAGAATGAATTTTTTTTAAAAAATGGATGTGATTGCCATGATAAATTTCCCTGACATATTTATTACAATTACTTCTTGAAACATTTGTCAGGGAGACATTGATGAGGACTGGACCATTTTAGTCACTTAGGTGTATTCTCTAAATTGTTTAAGAAGAGAGAGTTTTTAATGCAGATTAATGAATTATCTATGCACCTCACGATAATGAAGCATAAAGATGGCTTCGGGGCCCATTTCTCACCTTGTCTGTGCAGACTGAGCTCTTCCACCAGCTCTGGAATGACTTCCTATTGCCTTCGTTTCACAAAGTTTCAGTCGGAGATGAGAAATAGCCCTGAAATTTGCTTCAATTCTTCACTAATCTGGGATCAAAATTCCCCAGGACTGCAAGGGAAGTTGTTACGCAGAGCTGTTGCAGCACTGGGCAGTTGTATGTGATGAGCAATAAAAGATATTCTTGTGAGAGCTGCACTACCTTGCTTTTTATCTAGCTGAGCCCGGTAAGGAACAGCTGGTTGTGGTTCTTCTGTAGGAATAGGCACACTACTTACACTCTGTTCTCTTCTTTCCAGATCGGTCCATGTGAGAGATGTCAGGCATAGGAGAATAGTTTTCCCTGTGAAAGCTTTTCTGCTCATGTTAGGAGAGAGGGAAGGTAGATTGCCCCCCCCTTATTCTGCTGTCCTCATAGGAGTCACCCTTTATATTGATGAGTTGCATGGTGATGGGAAACAATTTGAGGGTACCGTGAAAGATTCATAGCAGGGTTAGATTAACCTCTCCTATGAACTTGCCTCAGAATCACAGTGTAGCATTCCTTTATGTAGAAAAAGATGACACTTGATGAAAATAAACGAATTCAGTCATCTTAAAGATATTTGAATGTTGGCTTAATTTATGAGATGTTGTTACTGTTTTTAATCAAGTCATAAAGCAGTAATTATTAACTATTTTAAATTTATAAACTTCTATAATAATCTGATAAAAGCTTTAGACCCTTTCCCCCAGAGAATACACACACACACGCCTGACATTTAATATTGACTATTCAATCTACAAGGAACAAACAGGATCACCGTGGTAGACACCGTGGTTTTTTCTTCAACATCTGTGCACTCATATATGAGCACCATGCCCTTCGGGAGGGTTTAACCGCAGCCCCATCTTTTGGGCAGACCATGATTCCTCTCAGTCAATAATATCCTAATCACACCAAAGTGATCAGGTCTAATTAAGCCAATCAGTCCTTGACAATCCCCATGTTATGGTTTAGGCATGGCCCAAAGATGACAGGACTTTTCCTGGGAATCTAAGATACAGCTGCTCTCTCTCCTTCTGTATATTGTAGTGGGCAGGTGGGAAGCCTAGAATAACAGAATCCATTTAGTTCCCATGAAGGAAGCAAACCGTGGCACCGTGATGACAAGGCAGTCAACTAGAGGCAGGCAGAACCAAGAGCATCACAGAGAAAGAGAGCGGCAGCCTTGAACAAAACATGAAGGAAAGCACTGGTGGGGTGGGACTTAGGCAGTTATGTGAGCTCAAACCCCCTTAGTGTGTGGGCCCTTTCTGTGTAGGTTGTATTTTCTATTATTTTCAGCAAAATAGTTCTAAATGATAGTTATTCAGTGCTGGCTTTTCAAGTATAGATGTGCTGGAGAAGGAGTGAGGAAAGAAGGGTAAGAAAGTGTTAATATCTCTCTAGCATGCTGTCCTGCCTGTATAAAGATGGAGCTATTTATGTGTACCATTAGTGGTGTGAGTGTTTTCTCAAGAATGGAGATAGATTCACCTCTGGCCCTATGCATCTCTCTGCTCTGTGTTGTTATTACTCTATGGTTACCCAGGTTCCAGTCAAGGTCCATAGACATGGAAGAGAGGAAAACCAACTGGACAAGAGAGCTGAGCCCCTGCAGCCTGGGTTCTTTAACGCCATGTGTGATACTTGTATAGACCACCACTCTGCTGCCTGGCTCTGAGGTAGTTGCTGAAATGCGGAATGTGGCCTGCAGGTGATGTGCTGAGAGTTAAGTGATGGTTTATCTTTACTTTGTGAAATTAAACTTCATTGAACAAGGAGAAGCAGGGAAACTGATGAGACCTTTACAAAGCCAGTGTAAAGTGTAGTACGCAGAGCATATTAGACGTATCCACAGACACAAAGCAAGAAATAGTGTGTATTAGTCTGTTCTCATGCTGCTTTGAAGAAATACCCGAGACTGGGTAATTTATAAAGAAAAGAGGTTTAATTGACTCACAGTTCCACATGGCCGGGGAGGTCCCAGGAAACTTACAATCATGGCTGAAGACACCTCTTCCCTGGGCAGCAGGAGACAGAATGAGAGCAAGCAGGGGAAATGCCTGACACTTACAAACAACAGATCTCATGAGCCTCACTCATTATCACAAGAACAGCAAGAGGGGAACCATCCCCATAATTCAATTACCTCCACCTGGTCTCACCCTTGACACAATTATGGGGATTACAATTCAAGGTGAGATTTGGGTGGGGACACACAGCCAAAGCATATCACAGTGTAAATGTACATTCAGGTGTTTCTGACAGATAAGCTTTTTTTTTTTTTTCCTATAGCCACCTGTAACTTTGGTCATGTCATAAAATCTATATTAGATGTGAAGATATGGAAGTTGAAAAAATGTTTGTCACCTTTTACTACCCAAACCCTTTTAAAATGACAATGAAAACTTACGTGTGCTGATGATCAGAGTGTAACTAATAGTTATTTTGAAAACTGTCATTATTTACTAAAACTGAGTATGTCCATACCCTACCTTCCAGTAATTTCACTGCTAACTGCATAAGCGCCAAGAGAAGTGGATAGATTATTCACAGCAACATTGTTATAAGAGCCCCACGTTGGAAACAGTGTTGATGTTTATCAAAGTAGACTGGACAAATGTACTGTAGTATTTTTAATACATTAGAATACTACATAGCTACATGTGGCAACATGGAGGAATCTCATAGTCATATTTATAAAGGCAAAGATCCATATTGTGTGTGTAAGCCCCTAATGCTATACCTGGAACACAGTAGTTACCCTATAAATGTTGGTTTGCCATTTATCTTGGAATTTAAAAGAATATAAGATAATACAATTAGTGCTCAGTAAGTAAATTAAATGGAGTTTTCCATTTCTTGTTGTACATCTAATGTGGCATTTAAAATTAAAGTTCATCAACAAACATAATAAATGTGCAATCAGCATTTTGCAAAGAACATTGCCCTCATGTAATCTAGCCTGTTTTGCAAACCCTAATTCATCAATCTGAAAACAAAAATATGTATTTGCTGTGCTTAGCATAAATTTAATTGTAGAAGATGGAGTTCTTGAATTCAGAATCACATGATAGTTAAAATGATAAAGAATATTATTTTTTAACTTTTAGTTTATTCAGCCTTGTCCATTAATATTTAGCTAGCATTATGCCTAGAATCATTTATATGATTGAAAAGAATCAAATTGTTTGAAAGGTAGACATTTGATATTCCTGAAAGTTTTAGTTCTTCTTGTTTTTGAAGAATTAGTTTTGGATGACGTATTGTGATAAAATGGCTTAATTTCAGGTAAAGATATGCCTTATGACTTTCATTTTAAATCTTAAACACCTGCAGAGTTAAAGTGCAGTGAAGCTCATAAAAATCGCCATCTGTAATTGATGGAACATTGGATTTTTAATGATATGCTGTAGGAGTCTGAAAAGATCTAGTGGTCCATTATTAATAGACCTCCCAAAAAAACGACTGGTGGGTTTTCTTCTTCATAAAGCTGAATTTTACGGGCAACAGACAGGTAGGGAATGGTATAAATTGGATACAAACTTTTTCTTATTTGCAATATTTGAATAACACAATTTACAGTAAGCCGTTACAATATCAGACCAAAATTGAAGACTGAATAAGCATCCTTAATTATTGTAAAATAACCTCTTTTGTAGCATTTAGCTAATTCCCAATTAACCAGGTTGCTGGGGTGAGAATGCAGTTATAACTACATTCAGTTTACAGGTAATCCATAAATCCAGCTAACAAATCAACAATAATCAATAGTGGATTATAGGGTTTTCTTGTCATCACTGTTGTTACTGTTTTTCTGTTTGTTTTTTATCTGTTTGTGATGCATGGTTGGGAACTGGAATGAACTTAGATCCTCAGGAGGACAGGAGGGACACTTAGGAGGAAAGAGCTGGTTATCATGGACTGCCACAAACCCCAGTCTCTCGCTACTTCTGTTTCTGCACATTCTGCTCTGCTCCCTTTGTGTGTCCATTCTAGCGTAATTAACATGTTATTTTGTCTATCACTGGACTGTAAGCTCCATGAGGGCAGGGCTCTTTGTGTTGTTCACTGATACGTCGCAATTGTCCAGAACAGGGTCTGGCACAAGGGGATCCATCATTTGTTGACTGAATCAATTATACAGAATTTTAGTATTTTTTAGGGGTAATCTCATTCCCTAGCTCTCACCTTTTCTATTTGTTGATCTTTTTCAAGCATTTTCTAGGTCTACTCCGTTTTTCATTTTTCCATATTTACTATGCTTTATTTTTTTAAATTTGTAAAATGTTTCCTCTTTAATTTTATGATGGTCGTGTTCCACAAATCAATTTTGAGTTCTCTCATTGGGAAATGGGTACTATATATATAGTTTTGTTTTTTTTTTTCTGAGTCAGTGTCTTGCTCTGTTGCCCAGGCTGGGCTGGAGTGCAGTGGTGCCACCTAAGGTCACTGTACCTTTGAATCCTGGTCTCAACCAATTGTAATCCTTCCACTTCAGCCTCCCTAGTACCTGGGACTACTGGTGTGTGCTACCATGCCTAGCTAAGTTTTCCTTTTTTCCTTTTTAGAGATGGGCTCTTGCTATGTTGCCCAGCCTGTCTTTTTATTTTTAAAGCTGTTTTTATTTTCTATCTTCAGTCGAATAGTACAACCTGATTGTTTTCTTCTAATGGAAATAAATAACAAATGTATAGGAGCCAAGTGTTTAAATATTTGTTATTTCAAATGTAATAGTTTATCTATTGCTAATGTTTGCTAAGACCGACATATTTTATCTGCTGGATATATCTGCTAGGGCAGCATTGACTTTCGTGCATTTATTTTATAATTGGCCATGTACTGAGCTGACTTAGACCATGACTAATAGGTTTTCAGTTGGTTCTTTTGAGAGTTCTTGCTAGTCATTTACATCATTTTTATTTCTCTTTTACAATATTTATATTTCAATATTCTTATATATTAACCCTTCTGTTGGTGGTTTTAATGACATCTGACTAGAAATACTAGTTAAAACATTAATGTAAGTAAATAAGGGATTGCATATCAAATATGACCACATGAAAGTATGCAAATAACATAAATTCACAAAACAATACTTCAGGTAACAAGAACACTATAAAAATGTTCACATCCCTAGTAATTAAAATAATATACGTTAAAATGGTATACTACTGGCTGGGCACCGTGGCTCACGCCTGTAATCCCAGCACATTGGGAGGCCGAGGCGGGCGGATCATGAGGTCAGGAGATCGAGACCATCCTGGCTAATGTGGTGAAACTCCGTCTCTACTAAAAATACAAAAAAATTAGCCGGGCGTGGTGGCGGGTGCCTGGAGTCCCAGCTACTCGGAGAGGCTGAGGCAGGAAAATGGCGTGAACCCAGGAGGCGGAGCTTGCAGTGAGCCGAGATCGCGCCACTGCACTCCAGCCTGGGTGACAGAGAGAGACTCCGTCTCAAAAAAAAAAAAAAAAAAAAAAAAAGATATACTACTATTTTGGCCCATCAGCTTGGGCAAATCATTCCTTTTAAATCTATACTAATATTCTGGTCAGCATAGGAAACAAAGTCTCACCACTGGTCAGGGAAGTAAAAAAATGTGCAAACATTCTAGAAATGAATTTAGCGCTGTATGTAAAAAAACATAGGAAGGGGAAGATTTCCTTTTTTGTTTTGTTTTGTTTTGTTTTTGTTTTTTAATAAGGAGTCTCGCTCTGTCGCCCAGGCTGGAGTGCAGTGGTGTGATCTCGGCTCACTGCAATCTCCGCCTCCCGGGTTCACACCTTTCTCCTGCCTCAGCCTCTCAAATAGCTGGGACTACAGGCGCCCGCCACTACGCCCGGCTAATTTTTTGTATTTTTAGTAGAGACGGGATTTCACCGTGTTGGCCAGGATGGTCTTGATCTCCTAACCTCGTGATCCGCCCCCCTCAGCCTTCCAAAATGCTGGGATTACAGGCGTGAGCCACTTCGCCCGGCCACAGAAGATTACCATTTTAAGAAATGTGTCTTGAAAAAAGTAATTTGATAAATATTAAAATGTTTGTAAACAGATATTTATCATAATAAGAAAAAAAGGCAGCAATATAATATCTAAACCCTAACAGTCATTCTCCAGAGATGCTGTTCTTCGTACATGCAATGTGGTTAAGAAAAGCATTTTATTTTTCTTTAATAATTATACATTAACATGTAAAAATCCCATCAGAGTCCCAGCACAGTGGTTCATGCCTATCTGTAATCCCAGCACTTTGGTAGGCCAAGCAGGGAGAATTTCTTGAGGCCAGGAATTCAAGAGCAGTCTGGGCAACATAGCGAGACCCCTGCCTCTACAAAAATAAAAAATAAAAATGTAGCCATGTATGGTGGTATGTCCCTCTAGTCTAGCTACTTGGGAGGCTAAGGTGGGAGAATTGCTTGAGTCCAGGAGGTTGAGGCTGTAGTGAGTCATGACTTCAGCCTTGGTGAGAACCTGTCTCTAAAATAATAGAAATAAAATAAGAAAAAAGAAAAGCTGGTTTACTGTGGTTTACTTAGGCATTGATTTTAATAGTGATTTACAATTTCTTTTTTTTTTTTTCCTATCGTGTCTATCTTTCTGGCAGGATCTTAATTGAGAGGGTATTTCCTATGGGAACCTCTAGTGGACACCTTTGAAGGCAGAGCATTTGAAGGAGAAATATATTATTCACACATTAATGGTTTAGGACTGGTCCTCATCAGACTGGCTAGACTGAAGGCAATAAATCATCTCTACCTTCATCAGATTTTCTTTTATAAAAGGAAAGAGAAATTCTAAGTTCTTCAAGACATGGAGAATATTTTCATAATATTCTAGGTTATTTTATAGACATTAAGTCTGAAAACCTCAATATATTAAAGCTTGTAGACTGGTTTGGGAAAAAAATTTCTTTCTACATTTTGGGACACATCCAGCCATGTGTCAGAAAATTCCCCAGAAGAATTTGTTTGAATCTGGAGGCACAGATCCACTGACCTTCTGGAGCATTTGGTAAACTATAGTCTGCTGCTGCCAACTGAATGACCTGTTCAAAATTAAGTAGTCTGTAGACTTTCTGAACAGTTACTCATATGTGCAAAAGTTTCACTGAAGAAAGAGTTAGATAAAAAGAATTCCATTAGCTCAGTGGCTCAAAAACTTATCAGTTTCAATGCCCACTTTATGCAATGCCACAATTCATTGGTTGACATTGTAACATAAAATAAAATTATACAATGGATGACATCTCACGGTCAACATTGGCTGGTGTGACACAGTTGTCATTGACTGTACATGTTTGCACCTAGTCAAAGGAGTTCATACTGCCATAACTTTAAGCGCAGTAGATTGTGGCAACTACATGTGTACAGGTCTCAACTCATATTAAAAATGTGTTCCTGGCAGAGTGCAGTGGCTCACACTGTAATCTCAGCATTTTGGGAGGCCGAGGCGGGTGGATCACCTGAGGTCAGGAGTTCAAGACCAGCCTGACCAACATGATGAAACCCTGTCTCTACTAAAAATACAAAAAATTGGCCAGGCATGGTGGTAGATGCCTGTAATCCCAGCTAGGTGGGAGGCTGAGGCAGAAGAATTGCTTAAACCCAGGAGGCAGAGGTTGGAGTGAGCAGAGATCGTGCCCCTGCACTCCAGCCTGGGCAACAAGAGCGAAACTCTGCCTCAAAAAAGAAAAAAAAAAAATGTGTTCCTGTTTGTTACCTGAAAATCTTCCATGGACACCTCCAGTAAGACCAAGAAACTGCCAAAATTATTGCTGGCTCTTGGGAGAAAATCGAGGTGTCAATAGTGGAGCATCCTTTCAGAAATGCTGTATCACTAATGCTCTCGCTGGCTTGGAAGATGATGTTGTGTCCAAAATTTCAAGTGATGATAAGGCATTGTGTCCTAATTTAATTGAAGTGTTTTTGTAAATGTTATAACATAAAATTTGTTGTGTCTTATAATCAATGTTATCTTAGATCCAATCCAATAAGAAACATAATTTGTAATGTCCCCCTTATTATCCTTAAATAGAATTTATGGATAATAAAGCTACCTACATACATAATTTTCAAGAATCAATGTAATTGTCTATCTACAATATGACAGAAAAATAAAAATATATCAGTATTTATTCATTATGAAAATGACTTTGCACAACCATAACTGAATACCTAATGAGGTAGTCAGATGTTTTTATCTACCTATGGCAAATAACACTGGATTTATGAGAAATAAGATAATCAGAAGCTATTCTTAAACAAGAAGCACTTGAATATAAAATGTACAGGCACAGCTGGATGCTAGACTAAAAAGTAATGGTATAATGAATAATAAGTGAGAAGCTTTTGTATTGATGAGAGAAAGAAGAAAATCACCTTAATTAACAGAGATATCACACCTCAGAAAATTAGAAAGTTTTGAAGTAGAAATAATGAGGAAGTGTTTTCATACTGGAACTGGGACTTTTACCACTGTAATGTCAACATAATTGCCTTTGTTATGACATGGAATGAGGTAGTGACAACTATCATTAAAAATGTTTACTTTTAAAAGTCCAGGTGTACATTCCGTTCTCTACAATTTAGGAAAGATCTTAGAGACAATATATAATCTTCTTCAAAGGTCAACTGGATCTATGGTAAAATACAGGAGATCCAGAGAATTTGGGTTGACCTCTAGGGATATTATCCGAGTCGGATGGAAAAAATCAGTTAACTACAAAATGAATAAATAATTTAAGTAACTAATTTTTATGAACTAAAAATAAGTTAACTACAAAATGAATAATTTCAGTAACTATTATAAATTTCAGTAACTATTTTTTATAAAATAAACGAGGTAGTAAAAACTATGACAGAAAATATGTTTACTCTTAAAAGTCCAGGTGTGCTTTCAGTTCTCTCCAACTTAAAAAGATCTTAGAGACAATATATAATCTTCTTCAAAGACAAACTGAAACTACGTTAAAATACGGGAGCATCTAGGGAATTTGTGTTGACCTCTGGGGTTATTATCCAAGTAGGATGGGAAAAATAAATTAACTACAAAATGAACAAATAATTTCAGTAACTAATTTTTATAAAATAAATTTCTGTCATTGTGCTATATAATTATTGAAAAGTATAAACTGGCAATTATATGAAATGTTTTTAAAAGCATCTTTATTATTGAATTCAGTAAGATCCCCGAGTTTCCTGTGGCTCCATTAGTTTAATTGTATTTGGCTTTAAGTCTCCTAAGAGGAGACTTCATAAAGTTTGTTGAAAACTTCAGTAAACATTAGGTTGGCAAATATTGAATGCCTAAAGCTTGCTCTTTCTGTTGTAAATGTTTCCGTTGATACTGACATTAGTCCTTCCTGGAGCCTCATAATCATGATTTGATGATATACATGAAACAACCGGAGAGGTATTCAGAAGAATGTAAAGTATGTGAACAAAAGAATATTGAAAACATGATCTGTCATGTCCATTTTTGTAAAAGACAGAAGAGTGACTTATTTCTCCCAATAGTGTTATAAAGCTCAGCTGTAATCAGTTAATTAGAGGAAGACTTTTTGAAGGAAGATGGAGAAGGAAATGGCGGAAGAGTATGTTGGAATCTTAAAGGGCTTTCATAACAAAGGTGTCTGGTGTACAAATCCTTGAGTTCTACAGAGCAACTAGTCATTTTGGAAGACCCAAGGAGATAAAGAAAGGCCTCAGGAAATTGAAAAAGAGAAATCATGTGGTTTGACTTTTCATGACATAGTGGAATGCAGTTCATTATTATAGCCAACCTTTTATTCATCTTTGTGCCAAGTTAATTTGTTATAAAAGGCTCAGAAATATTTTGGGAAATTATATGTGTTATGTTGCCACGTATTTTTGTTGGGGTTTCATTGATGCTCTTAACGTAGTATACTAATTAGAAGTTAGAAAAGACTGACTACGTCTGTATTATGTTATTAGTGTTCCACGTGAGAGCATTCCATGCAATGTCACTGACACTTTGTTTTATGGCAAAGGGACTTAATATTATAGATAGATTTTGCAGTGCAGTGCAGTGCAGTGCACAAATCCATACCTATTCACATCTCCAGGAAGCTCTGAGTTTGAAAACTGATTTTCTTTTCTTTCCCTCCCTCCCTCCCTCCCTTCCTTCCTTCCTTCCTTTTTTTTTTTTTTTTTTTTTTTTTTCAGATGGAGTCTCACTGTTTCCCAGGCTGGAGTGCAATGGCAGGATCTTGGCTCACTGCAACCTCCACCTCCCAGGTGGTTCAAGCTATTCTGCCTCAGCCTCCCGTATAGCTAGGATTACAGGTGCCCACCACCACATCCAGCTAATTTTGTTTTTTAGTAGAGACCTGGTTTCTCCATGTTGGTCAGACTGGTCTCGAACTCCTGACCTCGGGTGATCCACCCGCCTTGGCCTCCCAAAGTGCCGAGATTACAGGCATGAGCCACTGCGTCCAGCTAAAAACTGATTTTCAATGCTATATATAATAACTTGGTTCTTATAAAAGCACACAGAAGCCTACTTAATCCTATAATATAATTGAAATTAAGACAGAGGTCATGAAGAAGCTGTGAATATGAATGAGAGGGAGACAAGGCTATTTCTGTGTAGACATTATTTGTACCAAGTGATTTTAAGGTGGGGACCATGTGTATCTCCAGTCTGAATGGCAGACTGAGGATCTGTTTACCAGGAAAATTCTGGGTTTGCCCGTGTGCTCTCCACAAAGAGTGCTGTTCAAGGAGTCTTTCCCCAGAGAGAAATCTATTATCTTGTCTTTTGTGATAATGATTTCCCTAATATTTTTATGGTACACACAGACATACGCACACACTACTCTTATTTATAAACTTTATATTGCTAGAATCATACTTTATTTATTCTTTCATTATTTGCTTCTTTCACACTACAGTAACTTTGTGAAATGTTCCTATGTTGATGTTCACTGTTGTTCCACATCCTCTTCATCTCCATTTCCATATGAATTTTAGAATCAGCTCATCAATTTCTACAAAAATATCTTCTAGGACTTAGTTGGGAATTAGGTTGAATCTACTGATCAATTTGGAGAGAATCAACATCTTAACAATAATAAGTATTCTGACCCAATAACACTATTTAGTTGTTTAGTTTCAGCAGTATTTTGGCTGGAAGACTTTGTGTAGAATTGGTAATATTTATTTCTTAAATGCTTGGGGAAATTCACCATTGAAGCCATTTGGGCCTGCAGTTTTCTTTGTGAAAAGACTTTTTCAGCAAAAAATTCAATTTCTCTAATAGATGTAAGGCTATTCACGTATACATTTCTTCTTGAGTGAATTTTGTCAGTGTTCGTCTTTCAACAAATTTGTCCACTTTGTTGAAGTTGTTGGATTTTGTCACAAACCTGTTCTTAAAGTTGTTCTTTTTTTTTTTTTTTAGAGCAGGACTGGAAGTTTATTTTAAAAGGCTTTAGAACAGGACAAAAAGAAAAGTACTGATATGGTCTGGCTGTGTCCCCACCCAAATCTCAACTTGAATTGTATCTCCCAGAAGTCACATGTGTCGTGGGAGGGACCCAGGGGGAGGTAACTGAATCATGGGGCCAGTCTTTCCCGTGCTATTCTCATGATAGTGAATAAGTCTGGCAAGATCTGATGGGTTTATCAGGGGTTTCCGCTTTTGCTTCTTCCTCATTTTCTCTTGCCACCACCATGTAAGAAGTGACTTTCACCTCCCGCCATGATTCTGAGGCCTCCCGCCAGCCATGTGAAACAGTAAGTCCAGTTAAACTTCTTTTTCTTCCTAGTCTTGAGTGTGTCTATCAGCAGCATGAAAACAAACGAATGCAGTAAATTGATACCAGTACACTGGGGCATTGCTGAAAAGATACCTGAAAATATGGAAGTGACATTGGAACTGGGTAAGAGGCAGAGGTTGGAACAGTTTGGAGGGCTCAGAAGAAGACAGGAAAATGTGGGAAAGTTTGCAGCTTCCTAGAGACTTGCTGAATGGCTTTGACCAAAAGCCTGATAGCAATATGGACAATAAGGTTCTAGCTGAGGTGGTCTCAGATGGTGATGAGGAACTTGTTGGGAACTGGAGCAAAGGTGACTCTTGTTGTGTTTTAGCAACGAGACTGGTGGCATTTTGCCCCTGCCCTAGGGATTTGTGGAACTTTGAACTTGAGAGAGATGATTTAGGGTATCTGGCAGAAGAAATTTCTTCAAAGCATTCAAGAGGTAAAAAAGCATTCAAGAGGTAACTTGGGTGCTGTTAAAGACATTCAGTTTTATAAGGAAAGCAGAGCATAAAAGTTCAGAAAATTTGCAGCCCGACAATGTGATAGAAAAGAAACACCTATTTTCTGCAAACTGGCTGCAGAAATGTGCATAAGTAATGAGGAACCAAATGTTAATCCCCAAGACAATGGGGAAAATGTCTCCAGGGCACATCAGAAGTCTTCACGGTGGTCCCTTATCACAGGCCCAGAGGCCTAGAAGAAAAGGGTCCCTGTACTGTATGCAGCCTAGGGACTTGGTGCCCTTTGTCCCAGTTACTCCAGCCATAGCTGAAAGGGGCCAATGTAGAACTCGGGCCGTAGCCTCAGAAGGTGTAAGCCCCAAGCCTTGGCAGCTTCCACATGGTGTTGAGCCGGCAAGTGCACAATAGTCAAGAATTTGGGTTTGGGAACCTCCACCTAGATTTCAGAACAAGTATGGAAATGCCAGGATGCCCAGACAGAAGTTTGCTGCAGGAGCAGGGCCCTCATGTAGAATCTCTGCTAGGGCAGTGCACAGAGAAATGTGGGGTTGAAGCCCCCACACGGAGTCCCTACTGGGGCACCATCTAGTGGAGCTGTGAGAAGAGGGCCACCATCCTCCAGACCCTAGAATGGTAGATCCACCAACAGCTTGCACAGTTCACCTGGAAAAGCTGCAGACACTCAGTGCCAGCCTGTGAAAGCAGCTGGGAGAGAGGCTGTACCCTGCAAAGCGACAGGAGTGGAGCTGCCCAAGACCATGGGGACCCACCTCTTGCATCAGTGTGACCTGGATGTGAGACAGGGAGTCAAAGGAGATCATTTTGGAGCCCTAAAATTTGACTGCCCTGCTGGATTTCAGACTTGCATGGGCCCTGTAACCACTTTCTTTCGGCCAATTTCTCCCATTTGGAACAGCTATATTTACCCAATACTGGTACCTCCATTGTATCTAGGAAGTAACTAGCTTGCTTTTGATTTTACAGGCTTACAGGCAGTAGGGACTTGCCTTGTCTCAGATGAGACTTTGGACTGTGGACTTTTGGGTTAATACCGAAATGAATTAAGACTTTGGGGGACTGTTGGGAAGGCGTGATTGGTTTTGATATATGAGGACATGAGATTTGGAAGGGCCAGAGATGGAATGATATGGTTTGGCTGTGTCCCCACCCAAATCTCAACTTGAATTGTATCTCTCAGAATTTCCATATGTTGTAGGAGGGACCCAAGAGGAGGTAATTAAATCATGGGGACTGGTGTTTCCCATGCTATTCTCGTGATGGTGAATAAGTCTTGTGAAATCTGATGGGTTTATCAGGGGTTTCCATGTTTGCTTCTTCCTCATTTTCTCTCGCTGCCGTTATGTAAGAAGTGCCTTTCAGCTCCCACCGTGATTCTGAGGCCTCCCAGCTATGTGGAACTATAAGTCCAATTAAACCTCCTTTTCTTCCTAGTCTCGGGTATGTCTTTATCAGCAGCGTGAAAATGGACTAATACAAGTACATTTGGAAGAGACTCAAGCAGGCACACGAAGGTCGGGTGCCCTTAATATTTTCTTAATATTCTCTTATTGCCCTTTTAATATTTATAGAATCTGGCTGGTGCAGTGGCTCACGCCTGTAATCCCAGCACTTTGGCAGGCTGAGGTGGGCAGATCATGAGGTCAGGAGATCGAGGCCATCCTGGCCAACATGGTGAAACCCCATCTCTACTAAAATACAAAAAATTAGCTGGCTGTGGTGGCACATGCCTTTAGTCCCAGCTACTCGGGAGGCTGAAGCAGGGGAATTGCTTGAATCCAGGAGGTGGAGGTTGCAGTGAGCTGGGATTGCGCCACTGCATTGCAGCCTGGCAACAGAGTGAGACTCTCTCAACATAAATAAATAAATAATAGAATCTATAGTGATGCCACCTCTTTTATTTTTGATATTTGTAAGCTGTGTCTTACCTATTTTCTCTGCTTAGTTTGGTTAGAACTTTATTAATTTTATGGATCTTCTCAAAGAACTAGCTTTTGGTTTTATTTATTTTCTCCATTATTTTCCTGATTTCTAGTTTATTAATTTCCACCTTGAACTTTTATTTCCTTTCTTCTACTTCCTTTGATCTTAATTTGCTTTTCTTTTTCTAGTTTCTTTTTTTTTCTTTTAAACTATTTTTTTAGTTTATTTTTTATTATTGTACTTTAAGTTTTAGGGTACATGTGCACAATGTGCAGGTTTGTTACATATGTATCCATGTGCCATGTTGGTGTGCTGCACCCATTAACTCGTCATTTAGCATTAGGTGTATCTCCTAATGCTATCTCTCCCCCCTCCCCCTACCCCACAACAGTCCCTGGAGTGTGATGTTCCCCTTCCTGCGTCCACGTGTTCTCATTGTTCAACTCCCACCTATGAGTGAGCACATGCGGTGTTTGGTTTTTTGTCCTTGCGATAGTTTACTGAGAATGATGATTTCCATCTTCATCCATGTCCCTACAAAGACATGAACTCATCATTTTTTATGGCTGCATAGTATTCCATGGTGTATATGTGCCACATTTTCTTAATCCAGTCTATCATTGTTGGACATTTGGGTTGGTTCCAAGTCTTTGCTATTGTGAATAGTGCCGAAATAAACATATGTGTGCATGTGTCTTTATAGCAGCATGATTTATAGTCCTTTGGGTATATACCCAGTAATGGGATGGCTGGGTCAAATGGTATTTCTAGTTCTAGATCCCTGAGGAATCGCCACACTGACTTCCACAATGGTTGAACTAGTTTACAGTCCCACCAACAGTGTAAAAGTGTTCCTATTTCTCCACATCCTCTCCAGCACCTGTTGTTTCCTGACTTTTTAGTGATGGCCATTCTAACTGGTGTGAGATGGTATCTCACTGTGGTTTTGATTTGCATTTCTCTGATGGCCAGTGATGATGAGCATTTTTTCATGTGTTTTTTGGCTGCATAAATGTCTTCTTTTGAGAAGTGTCTGTTCATGTCCTTCACCCACTTTTTGATGGGGTTGTTTGTTTTTTTCTTGTAAATTTGTTTGAGTTCATTGTAGATTCTGGATATTAGCCCTTTGTCAGATGAGTAAGTTGCGAAAATTTTCTCCCATTCTGTAGGTTGCCTGTTCACTCTGATGGTAGTTTCTTTTGCTGTGCAGAAGCTCTTTAGTTTAATTAGATCCCATTCGTCAATTTTGGCTTTTGTTGTCATTGCTTTTGGTGTTTTAGACATGAAGTCCTTGCCCATGCCTATGTCCTGAATTGTATTGCCTAGGTTTTCTTGTAGGATTTTTATGGTTTTAGGTCTAACATGTAAGTCTTTAATCCATTTTAAATTAATTTTTGTATAAGGTGTAAGGAAGGGATCCAGTTTCAGCTTTCTACATATGGCTAGCCAGTTTTCCCAGCACCATTTATTAAATAGGGAATCCTTTCCCCATTGCTTGTTTTTGTCAGGTTTGTCAAAGATCAGATAGTTGTAGATATGTGGCATTATTTCTGAGGGTTCTATTCTGTTCCATTGATCTATGTCTCTGTTGTGGTACCAGTATCATGCTGTTTTGGTTACTGTAGCCTTGTAGTATAGTTGGAAGTCAGGTAGTGTGATGCCTCCAGCTTTGTTGCTTTGGCTTAGGATTGACTTGGTGATACGGGCTCTTTTTTGGTTCCATATGAACTTTAAAGTAGTTTTTTCCAATTCTGTGAAGAAAGTCATTGGTAGCTTGATGGGGATGGCATTGAATCTGTAAATTACCTTGGGCAGTATGGCCATTTTCATGATATTGATTCTTCCAACCCATGAGCATGGAATGTTCTTCCATTTGCTTGTATCCTTTTTTATTTCATAGAGCAGTGGTTTGTAGTTCTCCTTGAAGAGGTCCTTGACGTCCCTTGTAAGTTGGATTCCTAGGTATTTTATTCTCTTTGAAGCAATTGTGAATGGGAGTTCACTCATGATTTGGCTCTCTGTTTGTCTATATTGGTGTATAAGAATGCTTGTGATTTTTGTACATTGATTTTGTATCCTGAGACTTTGCTGAAGTTGCTAATCAGCTTAAGGAGATTTTGGGCTGAGACAATGGGGTTTTCTAGTTTCTTAAGATGGAAACGAAGATGTTGGTTTGAAACCTGTCCTCTATTCTAATGTAGACATTTAATAAATTTCCTTCTAAAAATTGCTTTAAAAAACACCCTCAAAATTAATGTGGCACGATTTTATTCTCATTCCCTTGAAAATTCTTTATAATTTTTAAATTTCTTCTTTGATTTCATTTTTTATTTCTTCTTTGAAACATAGCTTATTTAAAGGGGTATAATTTGGTTTCCAAATATTTGGATATATTCCAGAGATCTTGCTGTTATACATTTTTACTTTATTTTCATTATAGTCATATCACATACATCCCATGACTTGAACCCTTTTAAATTTATTGAGACTTGTTTTATGGCCCAGAATTGGGTCTACTGTGGCAAGTGATCCATGCACATCTGAGAAGGATGTGTGTTCTCCTGCTGTTGGCTGGAGTTCTCTGTGATAAAAAGTAGGTCAGGTTTCTTGATCCTATTGTTCTAGTGTTCTACATCCCTGTTTACTTATTCTATCCATTATTGAGAGAGAGTTATGAAAGTCTATAGCTATAATGATAGATTTTTCCATTTCTCTTTGCAGATCTATCAGTTTTTGTTTCATGTATCTTGAAGCTCTGCTATTAAGTGCATAAACATTTAGGGTTATTATATTCTCTTGAGGGATTGACACCTATATCACTGTGAAATGATCCCTGTATCCCTGGTAATAGTATATGCTCTGAAATCTACTTTATCTGATATTAATGTGCTCTTCTGGCTCTTTTATGACCCATGTTAATGTGATGTTTAGTGAATGATTTGATTTGCAGAAATTGAAGCCTGGTGTTTGTCTCCAGCTCCTGGAAGTGGACCTTTAAACCCTTGAAATGTCTTGAGTGATAGGAGTGTCTTTGTTATTTACGGTGTGTCTCTGGGACTATGCCTAGTATTTTATGCTAAAAATATAATTTGTGCTAAAAATATAACACATGGCACAAAGACCACATGTTACCAACCTGATCTCTGGGGGTGGGTGGTCTAGAGACTGAGTTCAATGAGCCAGCAATGAAACAATCAATCATACCTACATAATGCAGTGCAGTAAAATCTCTGGTCAGCTTCCTAAGTTGCCAGTACTCTGTGTATATCTTCACATGTGGACTCCAGGAGGGTAAAATACCCAGGAGCCCTGTGTGTTTCCTCAACTTGAGTGTGGACTAGGTTTAGTGACTTGCTTCTAGCAGAGAGAACATGGCAGAATTGAAGGGATGCCACCTTCAAAACTGGGTTACAAAAAGACTATGGCTTGTTTTGCCTCTTTCTTTTTCTCACTCATTCTGAGGGAAGCTGGCTGCCATGTTGCAAGCTGCCCTGTGGAAGGGCCCACATGACAAGGAACAATGTGTATGACAACAACTGCCAGGGGCCTGGGATCTGCCGTCAGTCACATGAGAGAGCTTGAAAGTGGATCATTCCCATTTAGCTCTGAGATGACTGCATCTCTGGCTGACACCTTCACCACAGTCTTTCAAGAGACTCTGAGCCAGAGGATAAAACTAAACCACACCTCGATTCTTGGCCCACAAAAACTATGGGATGTGTTAAGCTACTGAATTTGGGGTAATTTGTTATACAATAAGAACTATCTAACAACCAGATGTAAAAAATGAAGGAAGAAGAAGAGAAGAAGAAAATGGGGAAAGTAAAGAGGGGAGGAGGAAAGGAGAAAAGGAAGGAGAGTGTGGAGAAGGAGGAGGAATAGGATATTATATTAATTAAGCCTTAAGCTCAATGATGCAAAAGTTCTGACTCAGACTGGACTAAAACAAGAAAATTCATAATATACTATAGGAAGAAGTCAAAAATAGGAAGAATAATAAGCTCATATGATTCAATGACTCAATTGTGTCTTTCTATTTCAATATTGGCTTCATCCTCAGCCTTCTAGCAAGCTGACTCAGCCTGAATTTCCAGTGTGTTAACTTGGGTTGCAGTAACCAACTACCACAGACTGGTGGCTTCAACAGCAGTCATTTTTTCCCCACAGTTCTGGAAGCTGGAAAACCCAAGATCAAGGTGCCAGCAGATTTGCTTCTTGGTGAATTCTTTCTTCCTGGCTTATAGGCGGCCACCTCATGTGTATCCTCATAAGGTAGAGAGAGGGAGCTCTGGTGTCCCTCCATCTTCTTCTTCTTCTTCTTTTTTTTTTTTTTTGAAATGCAGTCTCACTCTGTTGCCCAGGCTGGAGTGTGGTGGCGAGATCTTGGCTCACTGCAAGCTCTACCTTCTGGGTTCACGCCATTCTCCTGCCTCACCCTCCCAAGCAGCTATAACTACAGGTGCCCATCACCATGCCCAGCTAATTTTTTTGTATTTTTAGTAGAGACAGGGTTTCACCATGTTAGCCAGGATTGGTCTTGATCTCCTGACCTCCTGATCCACCCACCTCGGCCTCCCAAAGTGCTGGGATTACAGGTGTGAGCCATCTCGCCCAGCCCCCTCCATCTTCTTAGAAGGGCGCTAATCCCATCATGGGAGCCCCACCTTCATGATCTTGTCTATACCTAATTACCTCCCAAAAGACCCACTTCCCAATGCATTGAAGGTTAAGGGATTCAATATATAAATTTTAGGTAGGTTTCAGGGATGCAGAAATTCAGCCCATAGCATCCAACAGCTAGACAAAGAAGAGATGTTGATTCTTTGGCTTTCCCTAGAAGGAAGAAATGTCTTCTACCATCCCCCAGCTGATTTTCTTTCTTGTCCCATTGCCTGATCCTCAGGCACATGCTAGCGGCAATCACAGGCAAAGGCTCTGAGATTCATTCAACCTACTTGGGGCTGGAGATGGGGCCCCTTCTACTGAGGCCCTTGGCTACGAGGGGATGTGGAGGACCCCTAAGTAAAATTGTGTTCCTTAAGGCAGCAGTCCCCAACTTTTTTGGCACCAGGGACTGGTTTCATTGAAGATAATTGTTCCATGGACCAGACTGGTATGGGGTGACAGATGATGGGTATGGGATGATTCAAGTGCATTACACTTATTGTGCACTTTATCTCTATTATTATTATATTGTAATATAAAATGAAAGAATTACACAGCTCACCATAATGCAGAGTCAGTGGGAGCCCTGACCTTGTTTTCCTGCAATTAGACAGTCCCACTGGGGGGTGATGGAAGACAACAGATCTTCAGGTATTAGACTCTCATAAGGATCAGGTATTAGATTCTCATAAGGAGTGCACAAACTAGATCTCTTACACGGGCAGTTCACAATAGGGTTCCAGCTCCTATGAGACTCTAATGCTGCTGCTGATCTGACAGGAGGCAGAGCTCCAGCAGTAATGTGAGCAATGGGGAGTGGCTGTAAATACAGATGAAGCTTTGCTTACTTGGCCACCCCTCACCTCCTCTAGGAGGTGTGCAGCCCTAGACAAGGCCATGGACTGGTACTGGGGGTAAAAGACCCCTGCTTTAGGGCATGAAACAGACTGATAGCTACTGGTAGCTGCCAACAGTATGAATGAAGATGTTCTTCTATAGAAAAATGCTTCACCTTCACGACTGATGGAATGTAGTAGAAATTTCTATTTGACTCTTCCATGGTATATTTCAAACTGATTTATCTAAATTATATATCTTTTATGGAACTAGTCAGCCATACCCGTCTTCAATCTTATAAGCAAAGAAATAAATTCTAAAGAATTTGTATGATGAAGACATGTTTTTGAGCTGAGTGGCTCCTAATCGCCCATTTTTCCTCGAGGGAGCGTTTATTGAGTGTTTGTTGTGTGCTGGAAGTGGATTCCAGACTGAACAAAGCAGACACTGCCCCTGCTCCCGGAGAGCTTGCACCGCCTCCATGCACACACCATCCTGCTCTACTGCAGCTGCGCTGATCACCTAAGAAGTGATCATCAGATTCTACATTTTATAGCCCATAACATTTCCTCATTAATTCATTGAAGCTTAAACTTCCCATCTGTGTGTGTGTAGCAAGCTTAGTTCTGCAAAAATGTTTGAAATTTGCCCCTTCCTCTAAAAAAGATATTTTCTTCTGTGATCATTAATTATAATAAAATGTGTTTACACTATTGAAACTGAATTAACTGTCTCATTCTATTATCCCAATATTTATGCATTTGTAATTTAGACAAGAATTATTAATACAATTTTACCATGAGCTGTATGAAATAGATCAAAAGTGACAGTAACAAGGCATATTATAAGAACCCTAAAATATTCTTTTTTAGACAAAAAAATAGCATATCTGGCAAAGATGCACAGAAAGGGGAATGCTAGTACACTTTTGGTGGGAAGGTAAATTAGTACAGCACAGCCACTGTGGACGACAGTATGGAGGGTTCTCAAAAACTAAAAATAGATCTGTCATATGATCCTGTAATCCCACTGCTGGAAATATATCCAAAACAAAAGAAATTGGTATGTCAAAGAGATATCTGCACACTCATTTATTGCAGCACTATTCTCAATCGTCAAGATATGGCATCAACCTAAGTGTCCATCAACAAATGAATGGATAGAGAAATACCATATATATATATACAATGTAATACTAGTCAGCCATAAAATAGAATAAAATCCTGTCATTTGCAGCGGCACGCATGGAACTATAGGTCGTCATGTTAGTTGAAATAAACCGGGCACAAAAAGACAAATATTGTATGATCTCACTCATATTTAGGAGCTAAAAAAGTTGATTTCATGAAGGCAAACAGTAGAATATTGGTTGCAGAGGCTGGGAATGGTGTTGAGGGGACATGAACAGAGGTTGCTTAATGGGTGCAAAAATGCAGTGAGATGAGGGACTACATCCTAATGTTCAACAGCACCGTGACTACAGTTAACAAAACTTTTTTTTTTTTAATGGAATCTGACTCTGTTGCCCAGGCTGGAGTGTAGTGGCACCATCTTGGCTCACTGCAACCTCCGCCTCCCAGGTTCAAGCCACTCTCCTGCCTCAGCCTCCCAACTAGCTGAGACTTCAGGCATGCGACACTATGCCAGGCTAATTTTTGTATTTTTAGTAGAGACGGGGTTTCGCCATGTTGGCCAGGCTGGTCTTGAACTCCTGACCTCAAGTGATCTACCCTCCTCAGCCTCCCAAAGTGCTGGGATTACAGGCATGAGTCACAGCACCCAGCCCAGTTAACAAAACTTTATTGTGTATTTCAAAATAGCTAGAAGAAATGATTTGAAGTATCCCCAACACAAAGAAATGGTGTATGTTTGAGGTGATGGACATCCTAATTACCCTGATTTGATCATTACACATTGCATGCGAGGATCAAAACATCACATTGCTCCAAGAATATATACAATTACGTTTCAATTTTTAAAATTATTTTCTATTGCTTAGTTTAAGCTGTTTGTAGAGCTTATGTATAAACTGCAGCAAATGCAGAAAGTCAATCAGTGGCCAATGGCACAGAACAGGCAGCACATTTCGGAATTTCAAAGCCCTGTGTGAGCTTATCTAATCACCTTAATATTTGGGTGCATCACACAATTTTTTAGACAATGTTCTAGTTTCTAACTATAAAAATCATGTGTGTTTTACTTTTCACAGTTTCAACACCAAAGAAACGTTAAGTAGCAGTCATGAGAAGGAATCAAGTAAGCCTATTTTTGAAAGTCAAAATGACCATCCATCCTCACAATGCAGGGCATAAATCCGATGTCAGGTCTCCTTGCACATGCTCCACGTTCCTCATTACCCTGATGGGTTCTTTCAAATCTCACCAGTCCTCAACCTGTGCCTTAAAGACAGCAGGTGTCCAGCGGTAGAGGGCGAGTGGGAATGGACTCTGGGTCACTGGTCACGCTGCCCAGCTGTGCACTGCACAAGAGGGACGTCCTCAGAGTAGACTGCGTGGATGATGGCAGGAAAGGGGGCCACTCCAGCCGCTCTGCTGGGACACTGTTGAGAGCCACACAGACCCCTAAGCTATTAAGTGGCAACAGAGGAGCCTCAGAGCCTATTTGTAGTGGGAGAAGAAAGAAAAAAGAAATTGCAAGATGGCTCAAGGCAATTCCTAAACTTTTTTGGAGGACGTGGAAAACCGTGGAACTTCTCCCCAAGAAAGTACATAAACAAAAAGTCCTGCATTAAAATTCAGAGAGCCCTTGAGGCAGCTCTTGTTCTCAGACTGGCCATGGTTCATTAAAAGTTAACTGGACTCTTCTTCTCCAATACCGATTTCTCTGCTTCTAAATTTCTCACGTATCTAGCACATCACTTTGTTTACAGAAAATAATTCTGCTAGGAAGTCAGGGCAAATATTGATCTCCTCATCTCTAAAACAGAGGGGAAAATTCACAGAAGCAAACTTTGGAAAGTCAAAACGAAAAGTGTAAGCCACTTGTCTGAGATCACATGGTTATGTGGAGGCAATACTGAGATGCTGAATTGCATTGAGCTGGAACTCAGAAAGTTTCGGTCAGGAGCAGGCCACACCGTGCTGCCAAATTAGCTTGGCTTTCGGAGTGGGGCACACCTAAATCTAAATGCCATTTCTGCACATTGCCTAAGCCACCAGAAACTTTGTTTCCTTGCCTCTGACAAGGGAATAACAATCCGCCACACGGGGGTCCCCATGAGGGTTAAATGAGGTGAAAAGAAATAATAGCTCAATCCCAAATCCAGTGCTCACTTGTGCCTACTGGTGGGGAATTCTCCCTATAACGAGTCACATTGAGCTTTATTTAAGGGGCCTTCCTCGTTGAAATACTGAAAATGTTACTAACATTTTCACACAGTAATATTTCCAAATAAGAATTCTATCTGTATTCCAGAAATTTGAGAGAAGATAAAAAAGAAGAAACAAACAAAATATTGGCTGATTTCTGAAATGAGCTCATCTCCTGGCCTGAAGTATGACACCTGATTACCCCTCTTCCAGCACAAGTTATTACACTCCTTTACTCAATTATTGATGCTGTAAAATGCACTCGAATTTTATCTCTGTGATGCTGCTGCCTCCAATTCCCTTGCCTGTTCAGGAAATGCATAAGGAAATAAAATTATAATTCTTACTTCTGAAGAAAAACCTATGTTTTGAAGTTTGAAACTTGTGTCACTCATTGAAAAAGAAGTCCCCTATTTTCATTCTAAAGAACTTGGAAAGAAGTATGTTTAATGTGTCAGGGACTCCCACTGGCTATACTTTGAGGACACTGACCACTTTTCATCACTGTGGTGGTCTTGTCCGGCTGAGACACCCTCGCCCCAATCCCCGCACAGCCTTGTAACTGGTCTGCTTCCTTCCTCGACCCTCTGATATGCTCAGCCCAGCAGGCAGGCAGGGTGGTCCTAGAAAAACATGCTTCAGATTCACTGCTGCAGTGTTCCACGTCTTGGGAGAGCATGGTCTGTCATGCGGAGTAGACCTGGCCCAACAACAGCTCGCATGGCCCTGGTAACCAGCTTGCCGGCATCTCTCCCCTTCTCCACACTGGCTTGGTCCAGACACATGGGCGTCCCAATGTCCTTCTACGATGCCAGCACACCCTAGCCTGCGATATTTATCCACTTGTCCCTGGTATATGCAAACAGTGATGGTTAACTTAATGTGTCAACCTGAGTGGGATACAGGATGCCCAGATTCGATATTATTTCTGGGTGTGTGTGTGAAGGCGTTTCTGGATGGGATTAGCATTTGAATTCGTGGACTCAGTAAAGCAGACAGCCCTCCCCAATCCATTGGGGCATCTTTCAGTCCATGGAGGGGGGCTCAAATAGAACAAAAGGCAGAGGAAAGAATTCACCCCTTTCTGCCCCTGCCTACCTGCCTGAACGGGGATGCTTCACCTCACTTCTCTGGCCCTTGGACTCGGATTCACACCACTGTCTCCCTGGTTCTCAAGCCTTGGGACTCATACTGAGTTATACCACTGGCTTTCCTGCCTCTTCAGTCTGCAGATGGCAGATTCTGGGACTTCTCAGCCTCCTAATCGTGTTATTATTCCTCATAATAAATCTCCATATATATGTGTATATATATATATGTATTATATATGTAAAGATATAGATATCTCTTAGATATATAATATGTAAAATCTCCTTTTATATAAATTATATATAAACTTACATATATGGATATATACACAAAGAGATACGTATATATATGTATATATATAAACAGATAAGTGTGTATGTGTATACACACACACACACAAACACACACACACACATATATATGTACACAAGGACATATGTACCTCTCCTATTGGTTTTGTTTCTTTGAAGAACCCTAATACACAAACTCTTTATCCAGATATCTGCATTCCTTACTCCCCAGCAATTTCAAGTCTTTGCTCAAATGTTAACTTTTCAAGGAGGTCCTCCCTGTCCACCTTCTATCTGAAATTGCACTATAATCCCTAGTACTTTTTTTTTTTTTTGAGACTGAGTCTCACTCTGCTGCCCATGCTGGAGTGCAGTGGTGTGATCTTGACTCACTGCAACCTCCGCCTCCCTATTTCAAGCAATTCTCCTGCCTCAGCCTCCCGAGTAGCTGGAATTACAGGTGTGCACCACTACAGCCAGCTAATTTTTTTGTATTTTTAGTAGAGATGGGGTTTCACCATGTTGGCCAGACTGGTCTTGAACTCCTGACCTCAGGTGATCCACCTGCCTTGGCCTCCCAAAGGGCTGAGATGAGCCACAGTGCCTGGCCCACTAGTACTTTTGATGTCTAGCTTGGTCTACTCATGGTACCATAATTCATCAATTTTAGTGTAGAGATAATTTTCCATATTTTAATATCTCTAGAATTAGGATGGATCTTTATAATCCCTATTGTCAGGGAAAGGTGATGATATTATTGCCATTGCTTGTAGATATACATCAAAACCTGTAGCATGGATGTCAGAGGCTTGTGAGAAAAATATTAGGAGGGTGCAAAAGTAATTGAGGTTTTTGCCATTTAAAAACTTATGGCTGGACCCATTGGCTCATGCCTGTAATCCCAGCACTTTGGGAGATGGAGGCAGGAGAATCACAAGGTCAGGAGTTCGAGACCAGCCTGGCCAACATGGTGAAATCTCCTCTTTATTAAAAATACAAAAAATTAGCTGGGTGTAGTGGTGGGTGCCTGTAATCCCAGCTACTTGGGAGGCTGAGGCAGGAGAATTGCTTGAACCCTGGAGGCAGAGGTTGCAGTGAGCCGAGATTGCACCACTGCACTCCAGCCTGGGCAACAGAGCGAGACCCCATCTCAAAAAAAAAAAAAAATTACGTTTGCACCAACCTATTAAGCACTGTTAATGACATCAAGCCTGATGTTGTACAGGGAAAAAATGATCTTGACTCTATTGGTTTTGAAATGTGATTCAGAAGAGCCAACCTTGGATGTGAAGACATTTCAGGAATGCAGAAACAAGTTTATTTCATTTGTATTTTCCTTTCAACTTATTAACAAAATTGATATGTGGCAAAAATCATCAGTAGACATAAAGGATTATTTTAGTGAAATAAGGACTTAAGTAAAAATTAATGTTTCAAGTTTTAAGTGTCAAAATGTTGTTTGTTTCTCATTAGTATAGGAAGCAATGGTCTTTCTTACAGTCAACATTTTAGACTTGATAAAATATAGTATATGACTGATGTATTTTGTTGTTTATAATCTGTCATCTTTGTTATTTTTAGTCCGAGGGCCCCACAGAGAGTAAGCCTCAGGGAATAATTGCAGTTCTTATTGTTGGAACACTCTTAGAATGCATCCAAATCAGACATCCTGAGGAAGGTAATCTTTGTGTTAAGTTTTGAAAGAGTGGCAACATTTGTTTAAAATACTTTCCTCCCAAGTCTTTGCTATTGTGAGTAGTGCTGCAATAAACATACGAGTGTATGTGTCTTTATAGCAGCACGATTTATATTCCTTTGGGTATATACCCAGTAATGGGAAGGCTGGGTCATATGGTATTTCTAGCCCAAATGTCCAACAATGACAGACTGGATTAAGAAAATGTGGCACATATACACCATGGAATACTACGCAGCCATAAAAAAGGATGAGTTCATGTCCTTTTTAGGGACATGGATGAAGCTGGAAACCATCATTCTCAGCAAACTATCGCAAGGACAAAAAACCAAACACTGCATGTTCTCACTCATAGGTGGGAATTGAACAGTGAGAACACTTGGTCACAGGAAGGGGAACATCACACACCAGGGCCTGTTGTGGGGTGGGGGGCTGGGGGAGGGATGGCATTAGGAGATATACCTAATGTAAATGACGAGTTAATGGGTGCAGCACACCAACATGGCACATGTATACATATGTAACAAACCTGCATGTTGTGCACCTGTACCCTAGAACTTAAAGTACAATAAAAAAAATATATATATATATATATAAAATACTTTCCTCCCTCGTTTCATCTGGCTGAGGGAAGAGCACATATCTGATGTCAGGAAGAATGAAGTGTTTGGCAGCTCGGGACCATTTTTCATGATCAGAACAGTAAGGTGCCTTTGGGACAGGGAGAAATGAGCCCTCCGTGCCTCTGGTCACTCATGTCCATTCAGCCAGAGTCCTGCCCTGACACCTGGCTCACCGCCCACCTTATCTCCCCTTGTAAATCTTGTAGAGTCTCTGTCCCCGGCTCCTCCACCATGGGACCCTCATGGAAGTCCCCTATCCAGATGTAATTTCTCTGTCTTCTCTGAACTCTAAGCACTTTATACTCCTGTGATTAATGTATAAATCATACATTAATTCATTGCTTTACTTCTTTGACAAGTATCTGTAGGGTGCCTTCTCTGGGTCAGTCCCTGTTCAAGGCACCAGGAACGCAGGTGAAGGAGGTAGGGTGGCTGTGAGACTCAATGTCCAGCTTCAGTCTAAGCTCCTGGAATTCAGGGATGAGATTTTACATATACATTTTCAATCCTTGCATAATGCCTTTCATATAATTGGTAGCTTATAAAGGATGATGGCTTATGGTCTTTATTAATGACATGTCTCAACATTCCTGTACAACTGTAGCAAATAGAAACATCAAAATGCCTCTAGATCTTCTTTTCCTCATAAAACATGCTTTCTCCTTTCTGTCATTTTGAAAGTGTTGTAGATTGATGCCCCGGTCCTTTAGGAATGCCCATTTCTCTTTGTTACAGTGCTGTTGTGTGGGTGAAGGTTGACCTAGTTTCAGAGAAGGGGTGAGGAAAGGCAGGGGCAAAAAGAATAAAGGAAAGAGTTTCTTTTGAATACGAATAAAAACTACCAGGGAAATCTGATTTACCAAAATGTGCTAGGGATTAGATTTGCAACTATTAAATATGATTTAACTGAAGGACCCTACGGCCTTTTTTATTCCCTTCTTTTTTACTAGAATTCTTTATCAAATTGCAGAATCCTTTTTCATTTGTCTCAGTAAGTAAACTTCAGTAAATTATAGGTAACATTTAGAAAACTGAAAATTCTGTTAGAATGCATCAATGTTTCCTGCCTTAGGCCGGGTGCAGTGGCTCACACCTGTAACCCCAGCAGTTTGGGAGGCTGAGGCGGGCACATCACCTGAGGTCAGGAGTTCAAGACTAGCCTGGCCAACATGGTGAAACCCCGTCTCTACTAAAAAATACAAAAATTAGCCAGGCATGGTGGCAGGCCCAGCTACTTGGTAGGCTGAGGCAGGAGAATCGCTTGAACCAGGGAGGTGGAGGTTGCAGTGAGCCGAGATCGTGCCACAGCCGAGATCTGTGAGCCTGGGCCACAGAGTGAGACTCCATCTCAAAAAAAACAAAACAAAACAAAACAAAAACAAAGACCATAGAAGCATATGAATAATACAATATGAATACGGTTTTGGAGATTTCACAGGACATGCAGTAAATGCAAGGCATAGGACAAAACTAAAGTATCCAGGGTCCCCCAAATCAACTTGATTCCTTGGAGATGTGCCACTCTTTCCTGAAAGTTTACAACAGAGGAAATATTAGTTTTCTGAGGTTTTGGCGGGGCTCGGGTGGGATGTTGTGATGAATCATTCCTTAAATGCCCTGAGACTGAGCATGGGTTCCAATCTGGATGTTTCCAGCTCAGCTGCAGGAGGAAGGAGAATTTAGACAGAGACGTTGTGCGCCAAAGCTAAATACCTTCCGCCTCTGCCTACTTTTCATTTCCAAACACCCGTATTGATTCCTTCCACGACGAATCGATCCTGTGGCTTGAAAGAAGCCTCTGCCTGGAAGCTGTGGGGGAGGGAGGAAGTGCAAGAGAAAACATCTGTCAATCTGGACAGAGGCAGCGTGGCCTGAAATGAAAGACATACCAACCGCATCCTGGGAAGAAGTGTTTCTACCGGTGGCAGCCTGCAGGGGGCAGAGCTCCTTCTCAACAGGCTTCCCACTGGCTCCTTTCCTTTTGATATTTTTTCCCAGCTTTGTTAAGGTATGACAGATAAAAAGTGTGTATATTTAGGGTGCACGATATGGTGTTTGATAAACACATTGTGAAATGATCACCACGATCAAGCTGAGGGACATACCCATCCTAACCTTGTTGCCACTGTGTGTGTGTGCCTGAGTGTGTGTGCGCATGTGCACATGCGTGTGTGTGTGTGCGCATGTGGGCGCACCTGTGTGTGTGTGTGTGTGTGTGACTGTGTGCGCGACTGTGTGCGCCTGTGTGTGTGCCTGTGTGTGCCTGAGTGTGTGTGTGCACATGCGTGTGTGTGAGTGTGGGCGCACCTGTGTGTGACTGTGTGTGTGCCTGCGTGTGTGTGCCTGTGTTTGCCTGTGTGTGCCTGAGTATGTGTGCGTGTGTGCACGTGTGTGTGCATGTGGGCGCACCTGTGTGTGCGTGTGTGTGTGTGACTGTGTGTGCGCCTGTGTGTGTTTGCCTGTGTGTGCCTGAGTGTCTGTGCATGTGTGCACATGCGTGTGTGTGCGCGTGTGGGCGCACCTGTGTGTGTGCGTGCGTGTGTGTGACTGTGTGCGCCTGCGTGTGTGTGCCTGTGTGTATTTGCCTGTGTGTGCACATGCGTGTGTGCACATGCATGTGTGTGTGTGTGGGCGCACCTGTGTGTGTGACTGTGTGTGTGTGCCTGCGTGTGTGTGCCTGTGTGTTTGCCTGTGTGCCTGAGTGTGTGTGCGTGTGTGCACATGCGTGTGGGCACACCTGTGTGTGTGCCTGTGTGTGTGCGTGCGTGTGTGTGACTGTGTGCCTGCGTGTGTGTGCCTGTGTGTGTTTGCCTGTGTGTGCGCCTGTGTGTGCATAAGTGTGCCTGTGTATGTGTGCCTGTGTGCACCACTGTGTGTGTGCCTGTGTGTGTCTGTGTGTGTGTGCCTGTGTGTGTTTGCCTGTGTGTGCCTGAGTGTGTGTGCGTGTGTGCACGTGTGTGTGTGCGTGTGTGCACATGCGTGTGTGTGCCTGAGTGTGTGCGTGTGTGCACATGCGTGTGTGTGCGTGTGGGCGCACCTGTGTGTGTGCCTGTGTGTGTGTGCGCTTGCATGTGTGTGCCTGAGTGTGTGTGCCTGTGTGTGTGTGCACATATGCCTGTGTGTGTGCCTGTGTGTGCATGTGTGCCTGTGTATGTGTGCCTGTGTGTGTGTGCGTGTGTGTGCACCACTGTGTGTGTGTGTGCCTGTGTGTGTGTGCCTGTATGTGTGTCTGTGTGTGTGTGTGTGCCTATGTGTGTATGTGCCTGTGTGTGTGTGTGTATGTGTGGTGAGAACATTTAGGATCTGCTCTCAGCAAATTCCAAGTACATAATACGGTGTTATATACATTAGATCTGCAGAGCTTATTCAGCTTATATCTGCAAGGTTGTACCCTTTGACCAAGATCACCCGTCCTCAACTACTATTCTACTCTATTTCTATGAGTCCACCTTTTTAGATTTCACATGTATGTAAGATCATGCAATGTTTATCTTTCTGTGCCTGGGTTATTTTACTTGGTATAATGGTGATATTCTTGCAAATAACAGGATTTCACTCTTTTTTTTTAAAGCTGAATAACATTTCATTTGATAGTTACTACAATTTCTTCATCTGTCAATGGATTCTTAAGTTGCATCTGTATCTTGATTATTGTGAATAATAGTGCAGCGAGCATGGGAGTGCAGTTATCTCTTTGAGATAATGATTTTATTTTATTTTTTAATGTATACCCAGAAGTGGAATTGCTAGATCATATGGTAGTTCTATTTTTTATTTTTTTTGTGGAACCTCCATACTACTTTGCATAATGACTATAACAATTTAGAGTCCCACCAACAGTCCCACCATGCAGCTTTTCCCTTTTCTTCACATCCTCACCAACACTCATTATATTTTGATCTTTTAATAATAAACATCCTAACGGGTGAAGTGATGTCACATTGTGGTTTTGATTTGCATTTCCCTGATGATTAGTGGTGCTGAGCACCTTAATATACACCTGTTGCATCTCTGTGTGTCTTCTTTGGAAGAAATGTCTATTCAGGCCCTTTGCCTATTGTTTTACTTGGGTTATTTGATTCTTTACTATTGAGTTGTAGGAGTTCCTTCTTCTCTTTGGATATTAATTCTCTGCTTTCTAGTGCCTTCAAGTTTCTGTGTCCCCACCCCTACCACGTGTTAGCCTTTGCTCAGTTCCACATCATGTCTGCTCATCCCTGTGACCCAGCACCGTGCCTAGCACGGACAGATGCTCAAAGAGGGATTGATGACTGAATGGATAGACAAATGTGGCTTGATGCTTTCCCTCAAGCAGTTCATAGTCTTGTGAATGCTCAGTGGTAACACTTCTGTAATTCTTCCCCATTCTGCTCTTCGTCTATGCTTCCTACCTAGAATGTTTGAGTTGGAGGACCTTGCAGCCCTTCACTTGATGCAGTGTTGGTGGAACTCAGGAAATTGTAGTTCCTAAAGATAATGTGATCATCTAAATATAATGACTTGCTGGTAGAGAGCATGGAGCAGCACCAGAAAGCCTGTGTTCTAACCTTGGATCTGTTTCCTACCGAGGGTTTGTATGAGCTCCACGGAGTTGGCCAAGCTCTCTGAGCCTCACTTTCTCACATCTCCCAGTTGGGTGATTATTCCTCTGCACTCTCTTCTCAGGGTTGTTACAAGGGTCACCTGAGTTAATTGATGTGAGAACTTTCAAATAAAGTGTAGAAATTATTCATGTGTTAGGGATCATTATTTTTCAGCCTATTCTCTCCCAAGGAGTATCTTTGTATCTTAGCAGAAGTCTCCAGTGCCTTAAAGGAGCTACCGTTAGAAGGAATCCAAGCAGAGTCCTGAAGAACACGTTTTGGATCCTGATGAGTCTTCAGGTCACTGTTTGGACAACATCATGCTGCAGTTTTAGGCAAAGTACCCCGACTTGATGCCATAAAAGCGAGTTTGCATGACATAAGCTGGACAAGTACCATGCTTCTCATCTCACAGCTGAGAAGCCTTGTCTACATTTTTTTTTGTATTTCAGAGAACAACTGAAATATCACCATCATTTCACAGCAGCTCATTTCTGGTGTTGACACATGACTCATAGGGTTTTAGAGTTGGAAAAGAACTGATAGGTGGTAAGACTTAGGATGTATGATTAACCAACCCCTCAGTGAACCATGAGGTTTTTAATAAATCATGTAAAATACTAGACAGGAATAAACCTTCATCCTTTACAGTACTACTGATACACAGTGAGGAAACTCAAATACCTGGAGCAAAAGGAATGGGATGACATTGGTGTAAGAGGCACTGGGAGGAAATAGTCGAATATGTATGTTACTACCTTAAATGGGAATTAGAGGAAGGAAGAGCCATTTGCCTAAATGGTGTTTATTCCAGAATCAATAGAAATTTAAATTGAACGATCTTTTTCTCAGTTTTTCTTTTCTCCTACTTATTTTCTCTCCAAAATATTCCAGATCTCTCTCTCTCTCTCTCTCTCTCTCTCTCTCTCTCAGTAAGCACCAGGATACCTATTCTATGGCACATGCTTGATAGTTCTTGCTAAGATACTCAAGTCTTAAGTCCTAATCAACTTTCATTTTTATTTCATCAAGAGTTTAAACATTAATTTAGTGATAATGATAGAATGGTAGGAAATTGGTCCCATATCCTCAGAACGAATCACACCATATAAATGTGTCTATCATATTCAAGATTACTTTCTTTTGATGAACTGTTCTATTAGTGCATAGTTTAAACACATGGCTATCCTGTGCTTTAACCAGTACTGGAATTTAACACACAGCCACAAACAGGAATCTTGCTTACCTTGACCTGGACTGTTGCTCACGGCCTGCTGCTGACCCTCTGGTGAGAATTCAATAACCCAGAATGATGGATGAGTCAGGGAGGCTGGACAGCAGATTGTCCAGAACAGTATGTAATTCCCATGACAGGGAAGGCTGTGGAGACCAGCTCACCCACCTCACTGACTCCCTGCAAGGCCCGAGTTAAAGGATGCTCCACAATTTCCTCCCCATTCCAGAATGGCATTTCATTCTGATCAATGTCCTCTTACTAGGTTGACTTTTACTCTCTCAAATGCGCTGTTTAAAATACAAGTTGCTCTGGAATATGGCCCATTAAATGAATTACTGGGGCAGAGCATTCTCCCCTGCATTAGAGAACCAGGGCAGCCCAATGAGAATTTGGTGCCTAGGAGGATGCAGAGTGAGGAGGAATGAGCAGAGAGGGGAGGGCAGGACATATCAACACCCAAAACTTGAGTCGTCCACTTCATGATCTCCTTTTTAGGGTTTGCTTGTCACTTCTTCAGGGACCCTCTGCCAGTCAAAGGCATTGTGTCCACCCTCACTGGAAGGCTGCCTGTGAGGAATGACAGGAGATGAGACCACGGAGGCACAGGACACTAGAAGTCAGAGAAACTTTTGAGACCATGAGTCTCAATTCCTCATTTTACAGACCCAGATATTAGAGCTCTGCTCTTAAGATCACAGAACTTACATAAATGTTGTGGTTTTTGCTGAGCTAGGTGAAGACCATTTTGAGGCCTTATGCACCTGCTGTGTTTTTGGTGGGACTCTCTCCTTTCCCCAGGCTAAGATTCTTTACATGAATTCTCAAATTCCACAGATGATGAGAGTTTATAGCATCTGCCAGTGTTGGGTTTGGTTTTTGTTAGTTTGAATGAGCGTGCTGACTGTAGGAAATTATGAACTCGAGCGGCAGTTGAGATCAGAGGGACTGAAAACCAAGTCAAGTGTAACAGGACGCTGCTTTGGTGGTGTTTTTACCGCCCAAATGCACAGCCCGGATCCACACACCTTGACTTCATCTACTCCCCGTGTATTTTCCACTGGATCTCTGTGGGCACTTTTTTCTCCTGTTTCATCGTTTCCTCTACTCAGAAAAATGCTCATAAAAGAGCAACTGTGATATTGCTTCTGTTTGTCTTCTTGAAGGAAACTGGTTTACCCTGACCCCCTCTCATGCATTTCCAGCCAGGTCGGTGCTTCTTAGGCCTCTGTGTGTCTATGTTCACCTTTTCACATTTGGGCCAGGGGAGGGACAGGATCCTTAAAACATGATACCTATTTCCACATCTGAGGAAATGTAAATAGGGTGTTGTAGATTTTGTTAACACCATTTTTGTACCAATTCCTCACCCAGGCCATTCACTACAACCTTGAAACTCAGCATGTTTCTGGGTATCGTGTCTGGTATCTGAAGACTCTCCGAACCCAATTCTGCATGTGGCTAAATTACAAACTCAGAGGAGCAGCTTCCAAATATGAGAATTTTCTGGGTGGTGATTTAGTCAACATGTAAGTGCTAAGCTCTGACTGGAATAGGAAGAGCCCCCTCAAAAATTTGTTTTTCAGAATGGATGAGTCAAAGCTCTATGACTTACAGTCTACTGGACACAAAACCAAAAAGCCTGATTCAACAGAGAAAGTGGCTGAGGTCGAGGCTGCAAGGACTAATTTAGGATTGAGATTCTTGCTCTTGACTCAGGCATTGAAGTAGCCTCACAGAGAAATAAGACATTCCAGAAATGCGTTGGTTTCTATGATCTGCATCTAGACCAACAAATCACCCTATGTAATCAGCCTACGGCACATCTCAAGAAAGTACAATATAGATGGAAATATACAACCTACTGAGAGACGTCTTTACATGCATCACTAAATGTTAACGGTAATGAAGATGGGCCATTGAGGGTATAAAACGCTGGAATCCTGCATCAGAGTGCCTGGTGAGGAAATGTTTTAAATCAAAATGATCATTGCTACCATTACCAGCGTTAGCCTCTCTGGCGTGAAAATCCTGAAGCATCTCAGTGGTACTTCAACAGAAGAGGTGACACAAACTCCCAAGAAGTTAGTCCTTTGTCAGAAAAAGATAACCTTGTACAGCTTCCGTAAAACAAATTCAGACAGAGATCTGGTCATCAGCACTCCTGTTTAAACTTGCAAAGCCATCATCTCTGTATTGTGAGTTATCTGTGTTTCATGATAACCAAAGTTCATCTGCACAAATTGGCATTCTAAATTGTTACTTGTTATTCTGCACATTTTATGATGAGATAGTTACAGAAATAAATTAATATAAATTAAGAGAATATCACAAATTAGTAGAATAAGGAATGGCCAATATTTTTCAAGAAGCTAGCTAAGGTTTCCAATGTCATTTATTATATAAATTAATATTCTCACCACATATCATACCCCAATCTCAGATGTATTTAAGTAGCTAAATAGAAAAATAGAAAAAAGATAATATTGTGTTATAGAAACTAAGAAAAATAGAAAAAAGATAATACTGTATTATAGAAACTAGGAAAATGGAGATAAATAATTACTTATTATCTCAACAAAAATATCATCATTAGAATAAAAGTAATAAAAGCCAAAAAATAATTAGAAGGAAAATATTTAGAGTTTTACTGTATAATAAACACACACTTAAATATAAAGCAGAAATAAAAGGAAAACAAAATCTGGTAAAATATTTGCAACAAATTTCCTATGTTAATATACTTAGTATATTAGGAGATCAAACAAATTACAAAAATCAGGCAAAATACATAGTCAAGATGTCCTAAAAACCAAAAGCAAGTTTGAAATCAATAATAATTGTTGCTCTCCTATTTGTAACAGTGAAAAATTGGAAGTAACTGTTTCCCTTATGATTAAATATTGACAACAGCATGCAAATTGATAATTTACATAATATTTAAGAGGAAGGACAAAGCAGATATAATTAAATCCCCTCTCTTCCTTTAAAATGATTGAAATAAGAGTAAAGAAACACAAAAGGAACTATGTTTATAGGACACGGAAAAGCAAAGGAGGAAGCCACAGACCAAGATTTTGACAAATTTCTGCAAGACAGAAGGAAGACAGGATCACATTAACAAACATATCCCAGTAGAGAAACCCATGGCTCAGAACACAGGTGAGCCCCATTTACTAGGAATGCACTCGCTCCCCTAACACCCCTCTGTGTGGAGCAGCTACACAGAGAAATGAGATTTGACACTAAGAGGGTGATTTGTGGAACGGATGCAAGGCAACTCTTACCAAGCCTCTCTCCCTGTCTCCCATCTGTAGAGCTGAGAACATAGCCTCAATCTCAGAAGGTGGCATCAAGACCAGTGGGAGAGAGAACTAGTCAACAAGCAATGCTAAATAATTCAGGATGCATGGCTTACCCATATGGGGAAACATAAAATTATTGCCAAATGCCAGGGGTTCGGTCTAGCTTCCACTGCACCAGGGCATGGAAAACCAATCCCTGAGATGAGTATTGCCAGGGAGGAAGGTTTCATTTGGATGATGCCAGCCAGGGAGATTGGAGCAAAACCTCAAATCTGTTTCTTCTTCCTGCCTCCAACTAAATGTAGGGGTATATATAGCAGGGAAGGAAAATGGGGGTGGGAGGGCAAGAAACAAGACTTGGTCACCAGGCAGCAGGTGAATTTCATTGTGCAAATCATAAGTTTATCAAGCTTCAGTTCTATGGGCACGTGGCTTGTTAGAAAATCGGGCTACTTTCAAAAGTAGTCATTTTTCTCAGTATACACATATAAAATCCACGTGAATTAAAGGTGTAAATGTGGAAAACAAACCTAAAGCTTTTTGAAAGTATATAAACAAATATCTTTATAACCTCATTGGGAAGAGAAGGATTTCACATGCATGACACAAACATCACAAACGGCACACACAAAAGATAAAAGTCACTGTATTGCATTTAAAAACACTAGTTCATCCATATATGCCATGGAATACTATGCAGCCATCAAAAAGGATGAGTTCATGTCCTTTGTAGGAACATGGATGAAACTGGAAACCATCATTCTGAGCAAAATATCACAAGGACAGAAAACCAAACACTGCATGTTCTCACTCATAGGTGGGAATTGAACAATGAGAACACTTGGACACAGGGTGGGGAACATCATACACCGGGGCCTGTCATGGGGTGGGGTAGGAGGGAGGGCTAGCACTAGAAGATATACCTAATGTAAATGTCTAGTTAATGGATGCAGCACACTAACGTGGCACATGTATACATATGTAACCTGCACGTTGTGCACATGAACTCTAGAACTTAAAGTATAATAATAATAAAAAAAACCACTAGTGCATCAAAAGAAATCTTCTTTTCAAGTAGAGGTGGGGGAGGGTGAGCCACATATGGGGAGAAGATATTCTCAGCCCATAGGACAAAAGTATGTCCATCCAGAATACCTAAAATATACTACAAATCAGTGAGGAAAAGATGAACAAATGAATAGAAAAATAGATAAATGATGTAATCCAGCAATTCAAAGAGAGAAAATCCAAATGGCCAATACGTACATATATATATATATATATTCATATATATATTCATATATATATTCATATATATATTCATATATATATTCATATATATATTCATATATATATTCATATAGATATATTCATATAGATATATTCATATAGATATATTCATATATATATTCATATAGATATATTCATATATATATTCATATATATATTCATATAGATATATTCATATATATATTCATATATATATTCATATAGATATATTCATATAGATATATTCATATATATTCATATAGATATATTCATAAAGATATATTCATATATATATTCATATAGATATATATTCATAGAGATATATATTCATATATCTATATTCATATATATTCATAGAGATATATATTCATATATATATTCATATAGATATATCTTCTCATATATATTCATATATATATTCATATAGATATATATTCTCATATATATATTCATATATATATATATTCTCAAACTTTATTCGTAACCAAGAAAATGCATATTAAAACTGAAGAGAGACATCGTTTTATGCCTATCACGGTGGCAAAAGTGGCAGCATGTGACATTGTGATGGGCTGGAGACAGCACTGGTGGCAGCTGTCACACATAGCTGTATTAACCTCTGGAAATTTGATGAGGGGGCAATGCCATCACTAGATATAGAATTCATTTACATGTTAAAACATATATAAAAGAACGTTTGCTGCAGCATTGTTTGTAAAAGTAAACATTTAGGTACCATTTATAAATGCATTAGTGGAAGGATGGATAATAAATTGTAGGATGACATTATAGACTACTACCCAGTGGCAGGGGAAAGCTACAGCTAACGGTGAATTAACAACGCAAATCAGGTTGCAAGGTATATTGTATGGTGCCATTTATGAATTGTAAAATGTAAAACAATGACACATTTATCTAGCCAGATGTAGGTTAAGATAGCCAAAGCCATTTTTTAAATGAGTGAGCATAATAAACACCGAGTTTAGGCTGGTGGTGAGCTCTGGGCAGCGAGGGAAGAAAAAGCAAGTAGACTGAAGTGGGCAAGATTTGTGACTTTTTTTTTTTTTTTTTCCCCGAGACAGAGTCTTGCTCTGTCGCCCAGGCTGGAGTCCAGTGGTGTGATCCCAGCTCACTGCAACCTCTGCCTCCTGGGTGCAAGTGATTCTCCTGCCTCAGCCTCCCAAGTAGCTGGGATTACAGGTGCATGCCACCACGCCTGGCTAATTTTCGTATTTTTAGTAGAGACGGGGTTTCACCACGTTGGCAAGGCTGGTCTCGAACTCCTGACCTCGTGATCCGCCCTCATCGGCCTCCCAAAGTGCTGGGATTACAGGCATGAGCCACCGCGCCCGGTCAATCATTTTGTTTTAAATAAGTTTCAGATAGAATATAGAGCTTCTTCCCCAAACAGAGTAACCTTCAATTCTCCATTTTCGTGTAAAAGCAGGTGGCATTTCTTGCACACTGTAGAGATGGTATGATTATTAAACAGCTAATAATTAGAAAGCATTCCAGAAATAAAGTCAGCATATAAATACCCAGTATGATAGGGATGATTAAACTACCGGCTGTGGTGGACAAAAAATAATATTGGACAAAAAAAAAATTATTCAAGTGTTTACATGCATTTAGCTGATCTAACAAAACATACATTTGTAAGATCCCAGCCAGAAATATTTCCAGGTAATAAAATATAAATTATAGTGTTTCTTTATGGATTGCATACCTTCTTCCCTCTACATTTCAAAGAAATTACCTTCTATGTATCACTTAAATAATATCAGGCTTTCTGAGGTGCTTAAGACAATCTTAACAGTACCGAGTTAAAATACATCTTTAACATGGTATTTTTTCTAGTCTTTAGGAAAGCTTCACTCAAGAGCATTTTCAAAGGCCTTTGAAAATGAAATATTCTGAGGGCCTCGTGCATTGCTGCTGAATTTAATAGTCCTTAGCAATCACACTGAAATCCATTCCCTTTGCCCTCAGCTTCCCTTCCTAATTCTATCACGTTAACTGCCCTCTTCCTCAAAAGCCTTCTTACCACCTTAGCAAAAAATGACAACTTGGATTTCAGCGAAAATGTATGGATTTAATCTGCAAGCTCTCCAGTCTTGGCTTTGCTCTCTGTGAGTCTTGACGGAGGGGAGAAGCTACACCGGAGGCCCTAAGAAGCCTTGCCAGGCTCGCCTGATCTCCTTCTCTTCCAGAAGCCCCCCAGGTTCCAGCCCACTCTCACCTTCCACAGGGGGCCTCTTGCCTCCCGGCTTCTGCCCAATTCAGCCAATGGGATCAGGGGTGTGAGCTCTAAGCCGGGGGGGTGGGGGGGCGGGGGGGGGATGAAGAGTTGGGGTCGCAGGTGGGTCCGGCCGCTCCTCTCTGCCTCAGGTTCCCACAGACAGCCCTGTCCTGAAGCTACGAGATAGCTGAAGGACAACACAATTCCCCAGTCCCCGGCAGCCGCGCGTTTAATTTCCACTCTTACAGTTTTACCTTTTCCAGAATATCATGAAAGTGGAATCATGAAGGATATACGCACCGGGGGTCAGGGAAGAGGACTCATGGCTACAGGGTGTGAGGGGTTGTCTGGGAGCGCTGGGAGTGTTGCATGTCTTGATGGTCGTAGCCGTTACATGACTGTTTACAGTCGTTGAATCTGTATGCCAAAAAGGGTGAATTTTATTGCATGTAAATTATATTTGAAAAAATCCAACTAAAGAGTGAGAAATAATTATGTCTGTTTTCACTGCAGTCAATTCCCCCACGACAGTAAGGGGATTTTCGGAAGATGCTTTGATACCATAACTCTGTTGTGCATTGTGCATTTTCATAAGTCATTAATATTTATAGGCCAGATAACTTCATCCCTCTTGATTTTGATTATGCAAGGAGATGCTAAACCAAATGTGTTTCAGGAGAAACTCACGCGTCCACAGCTTTCTGTACCATTGGCCAATCTCTGGGTGATCCTTCCTTTTCAATTTTCTGCCCTATCACATCAGAATTAGGTATTGCGGTTGGGTGCGGTGGCTCACGCCCATAATCCCAGCACTTTGGGAAGCCTAGGCGGGTGGATCACTTGAGGACAGGAGTTTGAGACCAGCCTGGCCAACATGGTGAAACCCTGTCTCTACTAAAAATACAAAAATTAGCTGGTGAGGTGATGTGAGCTGTAATCCTAGCTACTGGGGAGGCTGAGGCAAAAGAATCACTTGAACCCAGGAGGTGGAGGTTGCTGTGAGCCAAGATCACACCACTGCACTCCAGCCTGGGCAACAGAGGGAGAGTCTGTCTCAAAAAAAAAAAAAAAAAAAAAAAAAAAAAAAAAGCCAGGTGTAGTGGCTTGCGCCTGTAATCCCAGCACTTTGGGAGGCCGAGGCGGTGGATCACCTGAGGTCAGGATTCAACACCAGCACGGCCAATGTGAGGAAACCCCACCTCTACTAAAAATATAAAAGTTAGCCAGGCGTGGCGGGCACCTGTAGTCCCAACTACTCAGGAGGCTGAGGTAGGAGAATAGCTTGAACCTGGGAGGCAAAGGTTGCAGTGAGCTGAGATCACGCCATTGCACTCCAGCCTGTAAACAAGAGCAAAACTCCGTCTCAAAAAAACATAAAAATAAAAAAAAAGGATGTAAGTATTGGAATGTATGTCCTCCTTGGTGGCTGGGAAGCTTTCAAGACCAGATTCATATTCATGTAGGTTTTCTCTTAAGTCAGCTGAGTATTTCTTTGGCAATACAATTCCTCAAACATTTAACAGATTTCTGATTTATTTGTTTTCCCTGAATTCTAAGGACTAGTATCTACACCCAAAGTTTGGCTTCACCTTCTCCAGTGTGCCTGAGTTCATCACCCTTTTGCCTTCTCTTAGTCCACAGCAACTGGCCCGAGACAACTTAGAACAGTAAGAGGGGAGGCAGCGCTCTCATCACAGCTGTGACCTCAGTCACGCTACAAAGCTGAGTAGCTTCATTAGGCTTTGCTGTGGGAAGCGTTGTGACACCCCGTGTGTTTCTGTTTGGGTTCAAGAAGCAGATGGGTTTTCTAAACCTCAAGGTCCCAAATTTCTTGATGCTCCTATCTTCCTTTCATTTTCTTTGCATATATCTCTTTCCTGTGCTCGTGTGTGTCTTCTATTAATTTACACTGTTTTGTAATGAAAAATGGTCCTGCTTTCTCATCTTGGAGAGACGGCCTTTGAGGAGGACCACTTATGAATCACCTCCAAAGGCTTTACCATAGATAGATGTGCTGCTTGCTCCTTCCATTCCTATTCCCAATCCCCTTTGAAGTCTCCTCTGACTTCCCCAGAGATTCTCAGGCTGCTATGGAGGCACAGCTGATGAAATTATTCATATAGAATTGGTACACAGACATATCATATTTGATGACAGTCAGTTATCTTCCCTCCGTTGTACCAGACAGTGCCCTTAGGGACCTGCACATGGCATCTTGCCCATTTTTTCTTTTGTTTTCTTTTTTTTTGAGACATCTCACTCTTTTGCTCAAGCTGGAGTGCAGAGGCATGATTTCAGCTCAGCTCACTACAACCTCTGCCTCCTGGGTTCAAGTGATTCTTCGGCCTCAGCCTCCTGAGTAGCAGGGATTACAAGTGCCCACCACAACGTCCAGCAAATTTTTTGTATTTTTAGTAGAAACGGGGTTTCGCCGTGTTGTCCAGGCTGGTCGCAAACTCCTGAGCTCAGGCAATCCGCCCGCCTCAACCTCCCAAAGTGCTGGAATTACAAGCAGGAGCCACCACTCCTGGCCTTTTGCTCATTTTTCTCCCTTCTGTGTCTAACTTACTGTCAAGTTCATAGCAGGCACCCAGTAAATATTGGCCAAATAAAATCGTCTTCATTTACAAAAGAAAAATAAACCTTGATAATATGTGTAAATTGTTAAGCATGCTTGCCTGGTACCATAAAATAATACAAAATAGCCCTGTGCAGTCTTTTATGGAGATGTCTTCATATAAGGGCAGCCTAGAGAAGACAGCACATTGACTGCATGATGACCCATCGGAAAGTGCTTTTAATACCACTGGGAAACTGAACCACCAGGGCCATCTTCAAGGAAGAACAAAGCTTCAGAGAGTGTGTGCAATTGGAGTAGATGGGGAAATGGATGTAGGGTATTTCAAGCTAAAGGAAAAACAGATAAAAGTCAGCTTTGGGAATGGGCCTCATATGTTGGGAAATAACAAGGCAACCTGCCCAACCAAAATGAACACACATTTGGGATAGAATTTAGGTTGCCTGAATTGCTTTGGATTTTTCTAGATATAGAAAACTAGGCTATCTTTTTTGTCCTTCCGCGTAATCTCCCAACCCTAGTTGTCACTGTATCCATTGAAGAATGGTCTCTCTGTGTCCTTGGGATGCTTATATTTGCTCCCTTTGGTCTCTGACATTTTTAAAGAGTTGCGATTTCCTGTTGTTTGCATACATATTCTGAAAAACTGTATTTATGTTAATGATTAGATACAAAAGGTTTCTGCTAATATGCCCCACCTGCTAGGAAATTAATTTGGGTTCTACATTTGTCTATAAAGGGTCTAAGTATTATCACTCTGATTAAAAATTCACCTAAAAACTTCTGTGTCTCTGTGTTGCATATAGAAACATCAATATGGCTTCCATATGCACTTGTTATTGGAGGAAAAAATAGATTAAAAATCCCAATACATTAATGATAGCCATGAAATTTAGCTCTCTGCTGATCTTTGCTTAAAAATTATATTCAGCATATATATATATATGCACACACATATATATATGCATACATACTAACACAAAAATGAATTTTGGCATATAGATGGGTGTAAAATTGAAAATGTAACTCATTTATTCAAATGTGTAAGCTAAACGTATTTGGAAAAATAAATAGAACACTGAAAATCATTAAAATTAACAACTTTTATGACATTTTCTGGGAAATTTATGACTACCAAGTGTTGAAGACCATGTTTGAAAAGAAAAAAAATTAGAAGGCATAAATAAAAAAGTTAAGTCATTAAATGATAAAATATTCTGAAGAAATTTTCAAGATAAGGTGACAGAATACAAGTGTGGTAACTTTCTTAACTTTTAGAAGAAGATGTAACACTGAAGTTTAAGTTATGCCAAGCTACAATTTTAACAACTTTCAGAAGAATATATAACAGTGTATAAAAATATCCAAGTAGCAGAAAGAAACACAGACAACAAAGTGAATTTAAAATTTATGTCATATATTGTACTTGTGCTTCTGGGTAGATGGAGTAGACATCCTTTTCTGCATTCCTCCCACTAAGTGCAGCTAAAGCCGCTGGGCATTACATGTAAAACAAATGTAAGACGACTCTGAAAGAAGGAGGGAAGAAGGCAGACCAGCTGGGGAGCTCGCGACCAGAGGAAGAAACCAGGGGTGAATTCCTTGGGTTTTCTTTTTGCCTTATATCTCCAGACTGGGTAGTTCAGGGGCTGACGCAAACCCCTAGTGTGTGCAAACAAACATGCCCCAAGAAATGCTCATCTCTCGCCAAAGACCAAGGAATGGGCAGTCTAAGACAGTGGCCACTGTAGTCCAACAAGGACCACATAGGACACCATGGTCCACTTCTGGTGCCACAAGGAGAAGTCGACTGGAGAGCTTTGCCAGTCTGCAGTGTGGCCCCAAACTCCCACCAGGATGGCATCAGAGGAGGCCAAGTGAGAGACTTTCCACTTCTACCCACACAGTCAGGGGCTCCCCTCCCTGTGGTGTCAATGCAGACCCTGTGGAAAGCTGGACTTTTACCTGCACCCTGTGTAACAAGGTGCCCCCTTACCCTCCACTGGGGGTTGTCCAAGGAGCCTAGTAGAGTCGGGATGGTCACTGATGCTCAGAGATAACCAGGCCCCTGCCCTAGAGTGTCAGTGGGGACTCCACGAGGAGGGGTGATGAGCTTCTTTACTTCTGGCCATGGTGTTTTGATGTGGATAGTGGAGGGTCTGAATTCCACATCACCCCACAGCAGCAAGGAGCCCTTTCTCCAGTGTCCATGAAGACCAAGTGCAGAACCTGAAGTGTCCCTCCCCACTGGCAGTGTCATGAGAGGCACACTTCCTCTGCCAGGGCAGTGTCCGAGAGGGCCTGCAAAACAGGACATTTAAGTAATATCTTGGGCACCCAGGGGTAGGGCAGTGGAGGGAGATGGTGTGACTGACGTAGCAGGAGAGAGAGCTTGTGGTGGGGACACAGTTCCATGTCTTGATTGTGGTGGCTTTTAATGGAAGCTACACGTGGGATTAATGACCCAAAATGATGCACACACACATATAGCATTGGCAGAAGCTGAGGGAAGGGTGGGCACATGGGACCTCTTTGTACTATGACTGCAATTCCTTGTGAATCTATCATTGTTTTACCAAGAAAATCTTTTTGAAAAGTATATGCCATGTATCAGAGATGGCATAGTATGATTATTATTATATCAATAAATATGATTAGGATAAAACTTTTCATTAGGAAAGAAATTATATCTGATTAAAGAGTATATTCATGTGCAAAATATGGAAATATGTATGCAAACACGTTTGTATGTGCATAGCGAATTTTGGGATGGATAAACAAACTCTGGATAGTGGGGCTGATAACTGAGAAGAAGCTAGGAATTTGCATTTTATTTCTGTCTTTCTATACTATTTGCAAGTTTTACCATGGGAGTTAATCACTTTCATAATTGAAATGAGCTACCTGAAGGCTGTAAAGAAAGAAATGATCTTGAAAACATAATATTTTAAAAATCTGCTTATAAATAATATTAAAACCAAATTGAATTAAACCACAGAACTCTGGATGGGGAAATAATTTGAATGCAAGACACATAGAACATCTGAATATATTTATTCCAAAATTGACAGTTTTTGGGGTTTCTTTCCAATCATGCCCAGTGTATGGTACACTTACAGAGATACATCATGGTTGTGCATTTGTCTTGCATCTGCATAGCTAGTTAAGCACAAAGGCAGGCCCAGGAGCCAGAGTAGAAACAATATTTTGCAATTTGGGAGGCAAGAACCTTCAAGCAAATTATTATAAAAAACTCAAAGTCTTTCCTGGGGTCATGTTCTGGCTTTTGAGGTCTGTGTAATTGCTTGTCCTCCTCCCTTTTATTTTGAGACAGAGACTCGCTCTGTCCCCCAGGCTGGAGTGCAGTGGCAGGATCTCAGGGCTCACTGCAACCTCCACTTCCCGGGTTCAAGCAATTCTTCTGCCTCAGCCTCCTGAGTAGCTGGGATTACAGGTGCGTGCCACCATGCCTGGATAATTTTGGTATTTTTGATAGAGACGGGGTTTCACCGTGTTGGTCAGGCTGGTCTCCAACTCCTGACCTCGTGATCTGCCCACCTCAGCCTCCCAAAGTGCAGGGATTACAGGTGTGAGCCACCGCGCCCTGCCTGTCCTCCTCTTTTTTGTCTCTCTCCTTCCCTGATATTTGGCACTTTAAGATTTCTGTCCTCATTCATTCTACTGTGCCTTCATTCCACAAATTGTTTGTTGAGCATTTACTATGTGACAGGCAGCCTTCTGGGCATTGAGAATACAGCTGTGAGGAAAGGAATGTCACTTCTGAGACGCAGCATGCATACCAGCTTTGGGTGGACCTCTGATGGCCACTTTTCATTTTACCACACCTCAGTCTGCTAGACAACAGTGTGGTGTCCAGCAGGGAGCTGGAACTGGGCGGATCAGATTGTTGTCAGATTGACTGATTGTTTCGGGTACTCTTTACCTGCAACCTTAGGCATAGACAGCGGCCACCCCTTCTTATAACTGCAAGGAGCTTGTGCCCCTCATCCACTGTCACCAAATGCTACTCTGGGATTCTGTGTGCCTTGCCATCAGGCAGCTACAAGAAGGGAAGCTGAGATTTCATTGGAGAAGGTAATTGGGGCATGGAATTGTATTTTGAAACTTGTGCTCCATTTTATTATGTGTTTATAGGAGACTGAAAGAGAACAAGGGAAAACAAATTTGGGCTCAATAATGTACTTGTTTCCTGGTTACAGCTTTAATCATGGATTAAATTGTAGAAATCTTTTTCAATTATATTAATTTAACTCACTATCAATGGCAGTGGATTGATGTCAGAACATTTTCAGTTTTCATTGTTAGCCAAAAAGCCCACAGCGAAGTAAATAACTTAGGAAGAAATATATAACTCTTCTCTGAGATGAGCTTGGAAGGGTTTCAAAGCTTCGGTCATTGGATTTTCATTTTTTACCATAGCAAAACCTGCTGAAAGAGCACCTAATGCCAAATAATTCCTTCTTATATTCTTTGTGCACATTTAAAAAAATGAAACAGTGATTGGCATGACCTAACACAGGCCTTTGATTAACGGTCTTAAGAATTTTGCAAGCTTTATCAACTTTCCAAGAGCAATTTGACCTATTAAGACAGCCTTTGGTAGACGATTTGCCTTGGCAACTGAGGCCGCAAACGGGTCAACAGAGATGAAGAATAAGAAGCGTCTGATTGAGCATGGACAGGAGCTGTCTTCTCTCTCCCTGTTGATTGCAAATTGGCCACTGTTTAATTATTCTTGTGCTAGTGCTTGACAACAGTGGCTGTGGGGGTGGGGAGTGTGCTGTGTTACACATGGTCCATCATGAGTAGAATTTTGTCTCATACCGAATTTAATATTCTTATGACTTAAGAAACAGAATCGCACCAGGAGATAACAATAGCTTAAGATATATTTCACATATTTTGGCTAAAGAGCTTAGGCGAGAGAGAAAATATGTCATTCTATTAAATACTGACTGCTTCACTTCCAGTGAAATAACGGATTGATTAGCATTTCCTAAGCAAGCTGTTCTGCATTTATTTGATTCACTTAGCGTCCATACATATAACTGATTTAAACTTAACATTCTTTCTACAATTTTACAGATCACATCAGGGAAAAGGAAGATTTTCATGGAATAAATTAACTTACACTAAAAACAATTTGAGCAGAGAAACATTAGCAGAATGAATATTTATGAATTTGCAATTAATTTTACCGATTTTATTGTGGATTACCTACTATGTAATATGTGACTAATTTAATGTACTCATTAATGGATGTCTACAGAGGGCCAACGATGGGCCCAGCACTGTGTAAGTGCCAAAATTACAACAATAACAGTGGCAGACAAACTCCCTGTTTTCATAGCGTTAATATTCTAGAGGAGGAGCTAACATTTCCAAAGGCAGCTCCACATTTTGTCTGACTTATAAAGAGAAGGTGAGATGATGTTGCCGGCATGTAGCTGAGTGAAAGGCAGCCAGCAAAGACCTCTCAGAGGAAGGAAATTGATGCCTGACCTGAAGCCCAAGTGCGTGAAGAAGCTAAGCTACGAAGAGGGACAGAGAGGCGGTCAGTGAGGCTAGAGCAGGGGCTGGCAAACATTTTCCGTAAAGGGACACATAATTGATGATTTTGGATTTATGGCCCAGACAGTCTGTCTCACAATGGCCCCCTTTTCTTTGGCAAGTCAAAAGCAGCCACAGTAATATGTAAGCTATTATGCCAATAAAATTTATAGATGGACACCGATATTTACATTTCATATAATTTTTTGCATCACAAAATAGTGTTTTTTATTTTGTTATACCCATCGAAAAGCATAAATAGCATTCTTAGAGCACTGGCTGTATAATGCAGGCAATGGACTGGGTTTGGCCTATGTGGTGATTGTTTGCAGACCCCGGGCCAAAGGCTAGAGAGGGAAGAAGATGAGAGGGCTGAGGTGGGCCCTAGGTCACTGTAGACCTTAGAGAAACTAGTATTTTGTTGTAAGAGAATCGCAAGCCATGGAGGGAATTTAAGCAGAGGAGAAGCGGTCTGATTTGTGATTTCATAAAGTTCCCTGTGGTTGCTGTCATGAGTGCGTCATAATAGGCAAGTGTGGAAGCAGGAATGCTGTTTGGGAGGCTATTTTAAGAGGCTACAGGTGACAGGTGCAGGGTGGTGGGGGTTTCAACCAAGGTTACAGAAGTAAGTGGGTATGTGAGTGTATGAACCTACCATATGATATCTGTTCTTCCTCTGCAGCCTCCAGCCTGGCTCTTTAAATAACCAAAACTTATGGATGTACCAATAAAAACTAGCCTACTTTAGATTTCAGCTTAATTCTATTACCAACCACAACATGTCTAATCTCCTCTTCTCGATTTAAACAAAAGCAAGGACAAATCCTCTGTTCTCTGCTGGTAAAAGGGATGTGTCAAAATCTCCAGCCATGAGGGGGCTCCTGTCATCATGCCTCATGTGTTCATAACTACATCAATTATGATGCCTCCTTCTGTACACTGATTTCAGTTGGATGCTTCTAGAGAATACTGTTTTGCTGTTGAACTGAGTCTGATGCTATAGATGTTTGCATTTTATAAAAAGCAACATTCTAATACAGTTCATGGATATCCTCCACTTTTCACAAGTTGCTTTTGTAGGCTCGTGGTGTGTTCTTCCCCAGGCCGTTTGCCTGATGCCAAGGACTTAGATACATCATTTGCCATCAGTGGAAGTCTGAATAGGATTGAGGGATATATAAATAAGTCAAGAATGCATGACCCAGAGTGACATATTATACTGGAATGATGGTATACCATGAAAGGTAGTTAGAGGTTTTGATGTCCTATGTTTAGCAGTGATTTTTTTCTATAAGCACGTGGCTGTTATTCCAAAGATAATATGTACTTCCAAGCATAAGTGACTTTATTTCAATCTGTAGTCTCTTTGAGTAATTTTTATTCTTCCATTTCCAAGACTCATGTCGTGTTGGGGCAATAGAAATAGTGCACTGTAGAATTGTTAGAATCCCAAATGCCTCCCCTTGCACTCATGGAGGCTCAGATGTGGAGTGGTATTAGAAGGATATATTTGCTTATTTCTCAATGCGACACAGCTAAGGTGCATATCATTTTCCTTTGCCGTGTATGGAAAACTTAGCACTCATCTTCAACATTTGTTTAGAGATTTGGGCTACATGGTATCTCTGGTTGAGGCCTGGCAGTTTTCATGGCAATGTGAAAATGCTGATTGAATGACTTCCTAAAGTATTCATCTCTTGCCTGTGCTTCAATGGAACTGCATGCATGCTGCAGAGGGGATTTTCCAGAGTTGTGGATGCAGCTAATCTCCTAAATAGATCTCCATCTCTAGTCCTCCATCACCCAACTCCACTCATGTCATATGCAATCTAAAATGTAATCCTCTTTTTGTACAGGCATAAGCACGCTTTACAAACTCTCAAGATTTAAACTGAAATGGAAACAATAAAAAGGGAGAAGCCGGCCGGGCATGGTGGCCCACACCTGTAATCCCAGCACTTTGGGAGGCCGAGGCGGGCAGATCACTTGAGGTCAGGAGTTCGAGACCAGCCTGGTCAACATGGCAAAACCCCATCTCTACTAAAAACACAAAAATTAGCCAGTGTGGTGGCATGCCTGTAATTCCAGCTATTTGGGAGCCTGAGGCAGGTGAATTGCTTGAACCCAGGAGGTGGAGGTTGCAGTGAGCTGAAATTGGAGTGCCACTGCACTCCAGCCTGGGCAACAGAGCAAGACTCTGTCTCAAAAAAAAAAAAAAAAGTGGGGGGGTGTGTGGGGAGAAAAAAAAGGTGGGGGGTATGTGGGGAGAAGTCAAAAAAAGGTTTGGGTGTGTGGGGAGAAGTCAAAAAAAAAGGTTTGAGGTGTGTGGGGAGAAGTCAAATTCGCCTATCTGGCTTTGGAATCTCTCTCTACTACATACTTGGCGTGCACTCATGTCTTGCTGTACAACATGGTCCTAAGTAACTCTATTATAGGACTGAAAAACCTTGGCTCATGCATTTCCTACCAGTGGGACCACAGACAATGCATTCTGCTTTCATCTCTGCAGCCTTTAAGACACAGCTAACCCTCTTCAGCATAAGGACTTCTATGCCTCACATTGTCTTAAAATATCTGTTGTACATTTGCCTTGTACTTTTAACTCCCAACTTGTTGGTTAATAGTGTGAGTACGGGCCAGGTGCGGTGGCTCATGCCTGTAATCTCAGCACTTTGGGAGGCCGAGACGGGTGGATCACCTTAAGTCAGGTGTTCAAGACCAGTGTGGGCAACATGGCGAAACCAGGTTTCTACTAGAAACACAAAACTTAGCTGGGTGTGGCAGTGCGCACCTGTAGTCCCAGCTACTCTGGAGGCTGAGGCAGGAGAATGGCTTGAACCCAGGAGGCAGAGGTTGCAGTGAGCTGAGATCGCACCACTGAACTCCAGCCTGGGTGACTCCATCTAAAAAAAAAAAAAGAATAAGTACATCCCATCTCCTCCTAGGAAAGATTAAAATATATTGAGGAATATAATGGTAAATTAATTTCTTTCTATGCTAACACTGTCAGCCATGGTGTAGATCTGGAGCAATGTGCCTAACCCTGCTGGGGCTCAGCTTTCTAAGTCAAAATTTCCTGAGTCTCAGTTCATTTATATGTAAAATGAGGATAAGAACCTCCACTTTACTTGCTTCTTCTAAAGGTTAAATTGTACAATAAAATGAAGAGCCCAGCAGCATGTCACCCATCAGGGATTAGCATGGTTACATATCACCTTTTGGTTTACATAGAATTTCACAGATATTATCTCATTTGATTCTTGAAACAATGAGATAGCCAGAACATGTAGTTTTGCATCATTTTTTAGTTGAGTAAACTGAAGTCAGGAAGGCCTGTTAGCAAGCTGCATTTGCTGGAACTGCCTGTTCAATAATTATTGAACAAATAAACAATTTGGGGCAAGGAGAATGTGTCTTTTCATATACAGAAACAACGTGGCAAACATTAATCCAGTTAAGTAGCTACATTTTAATGCTAAATGATTATTCAGGTAAATAAAGCTGGAGCATTTGTATTTTCATTCTACAATAACTATTAGCAAGTACTCTGTACAACATCTCAGCAACCCAATACAGCGCAAGGCTCCTCTGGGGGGATGGTAGTATTAAGAGAGAAGTAAGCAAAACTGACAAGGAAGAACTTGTTTATCTTGGCTAAAGTAACGTGGGTGCCCCCTCATTCTTGTTATATATGCGGAAAACAGATTGTAAATAGGTGTGATGTTAATGAATCCGGAGGCGAACTAATGGAAGAAAACTGAATTTATTTCTGTCTAACATATTGTTTCTTGTCAGTTTCCTTCCTTTGTAATATAATTTTTAACAAAATGCCTGACAAGTAATTTAGTGACAGGTGTGATTAATGCTGATGTGGCTTTTAAGTAGCGGTGAACAGTTAGAGGAAGCATTGTTGTAAAAATAAAGGCTGTCTTCCTGGTGTCTTTCAAATACCTAGAAAGCTAAAAGACTAAGTTTGCCCTCTACTGGAATTCAGAATTATACCACTGGCGGTTTTATGACTGTATGGAAAAAAAAAAGGATCTGTGTATTTTTCCTTTCCAGATTACAAATTCAAGCCTCCTTTTACCACCTTGGTTAATCCACTTTACTATTAGTTCTATACATACATCAGATTCTGTGAACCAAATGCTCTCAAGATAGAATTTCCGTTCCCATGGAAGACAGCTGTGAGGGTAGGTGATCGGGTGCTCTACACAAGGATTACAGCAGGAGTTTCGGCTCTCCCACTCATTTTGCAAAATATGAATAATCACCTAACACACAGTCTGGGGTTTTAGTAGTTTTTGATTGGTGTTAGGAACTTAAAATAATCCCAAGAATAAAATCGTGCCAGAACCTAGAACATCATTCAGACCTAAGAGCAGCCAAAAGGGAAAGGGAGTGTTAGGGAGGCAGAAAGCTGCTTACTGGCCTTTTCTAAAAACTGCACTTCCAGTTCACTGGCTCTGAGCATGCCTGGTACAACAGTCCAGGGGGTGGAATTATTACGGCAGCTGCCCTGGGACCAGTGCCAGTAGAGGCCTGGAGACTCTAGGGAAGATAAAGGTCAAAAAGATGGATCACAAGACCCGTCAGCAGGAAGTAAAGCTGGTTTAGGCAAAGCAAAGTGCAGCCCCAATTTGTCCTCTCCTTTTGGCTAAACATCATTTAGACTTCCTCTTCCTTATCTGATCTCTAAACACCACCAGCCAATGCCTATATTTTGTTGTAACATGAACATTTATATGTGCACACTCAGTGGTGCACAGATTTCAGAAACTGGAAAATAGGACGTCTGCCATGCTGGAGGCCAGTGCAAATCAACAAATCAAACCCTTGTGTGCCTCTTCCTGGCTCAAATCTTTTTCACAATTTATTGCATTTGGCCAAAGGTTCAGAGAGAAAATAGATGCAATATTATCTATCAAAGCTAGAGTGAGCATTTGGACGTAGGGTGGGGGTACAGGGGGAAGAAGAGTGCATCCCAGACCCTATTTTACTCTGATATTTGGACTTTAGTATCTAATATAGCAGTTTGCTCTGATTTTAAAATAGCCAGGAAAAAGTGGGTTCAAAAGTTACCTATGCCTCCATAAAGGACATTATATAGTTTATCTTTGCTGGTCCTCTAGAATAGTAGAAACTGGCTCCTAATATCTAGATCAAGGTGTTTTATTGTAAAAAGAGAATAATGGCATTTTTTTTTCTCAGTTTGTAGAAACATAGTCAGTGGATTAAATTTTATACGTGTTTGAGCTTTCTCTCAATGTTTTTCATAAAACGTAGGTAGCCTGCCAGTACTCATCCCTACCAGAATGAAGCATCTTACAGTCTCTGATAAGGCATGATGCATGTTTTGATGTAAATATTTTAAGTTTATTATAGCATTTCATGCCCACGATATATTAAACAAGGTCATGAATTCCGGGGCTCTGCCCGATGAACAATATTAGACTTACTCTGACTTCCAGTTAAAATTACTCCCCAGGTTCAGATAAATTGTGAAAATAAAAGATACTTGGACTACCCTCTATCTTGTGGCTCATCAGGGAGTGGCTGCTGGGGAGGCTGGTCCAGCAGCATCCTTGGTCAGTCAGGGCCATGGGTGTGCCTGCATCCCAGGCGGAGGGATGCAACGTGCTCATTGTAATCATCGTGCCACACAGCCAAGAAAATACTTGACACTGAGGTCAGAAGACGGGGATTCATAGGGTTTCTTTTTAGATCATAATCACTTCTAAACCATGGGGGCTTAAATAGGATTCTCCTTCAAGGAAAGTGAAAGCTTTTGAGGTGTTTTCTTTCTCAGAGTATACAATTTGTCCATTACAGTGGGATGGTGCGCAATTTTTTATCTGCTAAAAATGCTCTTTTTTTGTTTTTAATCCAGGATATTCACAGCAATAGCTGCCAATGTTTGGCCCTCAACAATGGGTCACATGTATTATGATAACTAACTAATTTAGCATTGCTACAATTCTGCAAGACAGATGTTCTTGCCTCAAGCTTTAGTTAAAGAAATAGAAGCCCAGACAACTTAAATATCTTAACCAAATTCACTTAGCTAATCAATATGAGACACTGGATTCAGACTCAGGTTTTTCCAATACTCACACTCATCTTTGTGCCATGCTACCTTTCCAGGAAACCTGTTAATTAAAAATCCCTTTTCTACTCAGAATATATACTTTTCAATGCTAATACAGACCAATTTTCCTACTGTCTTATTGACTGTATAGAGGGTCACTGGTAACATCAAATAACAATGCCCTTTTCCAGATCTTTGTAGTTTTTTCTTTGTTTTTATTTTTGTTTTGAGACGGATTCACTCTGTTGCCCAGGCTAGAGTGCAGTGGCACGATCTGCAACCTCCACTTTCCAGGTTCAAGCAATTCTCCTGCCTCAGCCTCCTGACTAGCTGGGACTACAGGCACCTGCCACCACGCCTGGCTAATTTTTTTTTTTTTTTTTTTTTTTTTTTTTAAGAGTAGAGCCAGGGTTTGCCCAGGCTGGTCTTGAACTCCTGACCTCTGGTGATCAACCTCAGGTGATCCACCTGCCTTGTCCTCCCAAAGTGCCGGGATTACAGGTGTGAGCCACCATACCTCTTTGTAGTTCTCATAAAAGCCCACTACCTGTGTCTCAGGTGGGTATTATTGAAGCTAGTTTTGGGAAGAGAGCCACTTTAGAAAAGAAAGGAAAGTATAATCATGAACAGGTGTCATAATAGGGCCAGTATAAAATTTCTCAAGATGGTAGGAAAAAAATGTGTCTACACGTTAAACCACAAACTTCATACTGGGCATCCAAGAAGTGGACCAGAACCAGGAATCCCATGCATAAGGGTTCCACTGGATTCCACACTCCCAGCAGCAGTTGATTGTTGAGTCGAGGTTGCAAGGGATCAGAGTCCACAGCCACAAACCCAGCGGCAGGGTGGGGAACTCTGCCAAAGAGAGACATTTTCTCTCTCCTCCACGCTAGGCTCTCCTCTGTGTTTCAGTGACTCTTCACCCTGATGTTGAAATTAGCAGGGGGTTACCCCGGATAATAACTCTGCCCCTGATTGACTCAGGTAGAAAGAAGTGAGAATTGTGTTACCATGTAACTATTATTGAAATAGCAAGGTGGAGACAAAGGGAAACATGAAAATAAGAGAAAGAGAATGGGATACTGAGTAACAAAGAATGTCTGTGAGAATCATTGAGAGGTAGCACTGATTAAAATAACAGAAACCAAGTTAAGAGTGAAATAGCTTATAGTAAGTATTTTATGTCACGTCATTCCTTCTCAATGTCTTGGTGTAAGAAATGAAAAACGTTTTCTGAAACTATAACAAGAAAACAGTTAATGGCTAGGTCAAAGTACTGGAAATCACATTTTCCCTGTAGCTGATTTTTCTAGCAGATGACATTTGCTTTAGCTTAAACTAAAAGAAAGGAACATTATTGTTCTGATTGTTTGAGCTTATAAATGAAATTCTTTCCCACTTAAAATTGAAAAATTAGGAGCATTTCTGGCACGTGAATGACACTCAGTACTCAACACCAGATGTTCTCAAATGTGCCATTGGAGTCAGTTTCTAAACATTGTTGAAACTGATTGCTGGACCCACCTCCAAACTTCCCGATTCAGTAGATCTGGGGTAGAACCTGAGAGTTTGCACTTCTAAAAAGTTTCCAGATGCTGCTGCTGCTGCTGCTCGGAGGACCGCACAGGCAACCACTGCTCTACACTAATGTGAGCCGTGGCATGTGTCTCACTATCTGATACTACTCTTCTGTTTTCCCCCATTGGAGATGACATACTATGAGAAAAAAATCTGAATTCTTACACTGGTATCATTGACTGGAAAAAACAAATAGTCATTAATTTGACAATTGTCATCTTTTAATTTGGCGGGTTAAAATCTGACAGGATGTGAGGCCAAGGCATTTCATCCTTAGTGGTCCCTTTGAGGTTGCACACATTACTTCTTTGCTGAGACCTTGGGAGCACAATTACTTGCCAGAGGTTTTGCAATGAAATGGTGAGGAATGCAGAATGTTCGGTTCAGCTGATGGAGCCTGAACGCTAACCAGAAGGCACACGTGTGCACACTTAGGCTTAGAGTCCTCTTCCAGGCCGACTAGTCCAACCTCAGATAGTCACAACAGTAGGGAGAAGTCCCATTGGGCAGGCTCCTTTCTGAAGTCACAGCTGCATGGACCGATTTGTCTCCCACACCTGACCCTCTGGGGTAGAAAAACACACATTTTCACAGTAGACATCAATAGACTCAAGTTAATTTCATGGAGGAACCTAAATCATCACGTGCTGATGGATCCAGTGGTTCTCACCCTGTCCTTTCCATCACTGTCACTGGGAGGACTCACTGGAAAACAGCTTGCTGGGAACCGCCCCCGTGTTTCTGATTCAGAAAGTCTAGGTCTGATTCTAGGATCCAAAAATGTGTTTCTGATTCCCAAGTGAGGCTGTTGCTACTGGTCTTGAGGTCCACATTTGGAGAACCATGGGTCTTTATCCAAAATACGTAAAAGAATTCTACATTGACAAAGTGAGGATGCTTGTTCCCAAACGCTGGAGATGTGTGACTTTGGCTTTGTCCAACAGTGAAAGCTCTACATAGCCACTGTGTCCTGGAGTCCTTATGAGAGATAGACAGTTTTATTGACTGTAGAAATGTGCAATTTTATAAAGGGGCAACATTTACACAAGATGCAAGTTTTTATGAAGATCTCTTCTAAAATTTTGAATAATATTCCGTTTCAGTGTGCTTCACTAAACTTGTTGCAAACATGATTTCAGTAATTTCCCTACTTTCAATTACTGATTGCATTAAAATATCAGAGAAAAAAAAACATACTGTGCAACAACTCTCAGTCCAGGAAAGAATGAATACGTAGAAAGGATTTTTTATATACTTTTAGGTTTATAATAGAAACTATAGAACTGAATTAAAATGTAATTATCTAGTAAAAATTCTTACTCTTTTCTAAACGCAACTCACACATGTTACCCTGTAATTTGATTTTGGTACTTGTATGAATTCTGGTGTTAAATAGGAATTTTCTGAGAGCAAGATAAAGAATTAAAAAGAAAATCTGTTCTGGATGCTTTAACCAGTGCCTCAAACGTAATAATTAATACTTATTCACTAAATCAAAGTTTTAGCTCCACCTCTTCATGTAGAAAAGTGACTTAGAAATAAACAATCAGAACTGCAAATGTAAGACTTTGAGATGTAAAGAGACTATCTGAAGCTGAAACGACCGTTGGAAAACCATCTGGACAGAGTTCTGCACTTAGGGGATTACTGTAAGAATTTGAATATCTATACCCAAATAACTTATGGAAAAAGACAGCAGACATTTCTGCCTAGGACTCAGTAAATGTTCATCAAAGGGATCAGGGTGTGGGCAATATTTGCCTCTAGCAATAGTAGACGTTTCCTTCCACCCCAGTCCTTAATGTAAAAAGAAGTTCAAATGAGGGTTTCTCATCTGAGCTGAGCCTGAGAAACAAAGTGAAAGGCACGCCTGAAGAGCAGTGAACAATGTGTCCAGTTCATCTGTGAAATGAGCCCCAATGAAATAACCGATTAAAAGCTGCTTCCTGTGAAGAAAAACTAGCAAGGTCTAGGAATAGCAGAAGAGCCCCAACCCCAGCACCTGTCAGTGGGCTGCAGTTTGAATCTCAGGCAAGAGTCACAGAAGATGCCCTGTGATAATGAAATAAAACCCCAAGCAAACCAGTCACTGAGTCACCAATACCACTCATTTTACCTTAATGGATATTATGTGATGATGGGGATTACTTAAACATGGTGCAAAATATTTTGGAGAAATGAATTCCCAGGCTTCAAACACTTCATATCCCATTGCTTATACACAAAGATGCATTATCGTTTTGAAAGTCAGAATATCACTTATCACTAAATTGTGTAAGTAACCTCCAGAAAGTTTTACAAGGAAAGTCTCACCTCACATGTGACAAATGATCTGAATAATTGGAGTACTCTTCTTCGAAATCCAAGATTTCGTCTTGTTGACTGCCCGCTCTGCTTTTTCATCCCCTTCCAAACGCCAAGTTCAGGCTGCTCGAACTCATTTTTCTTGTGCTGAATGAGGCATTGAATTAAATTCTCTAAACACAAATTAAAGGGTATATCGACATTACCAGGAAGACTTGTGTCTTGTGAAATCATAAGAGGGTTTGAGTCAAACGAGTTTGCAAGAACTACTCAAACCAAATTGGTTTTCCCCATATTTTAACATCTTTTCACATTTCACTTATATCTTCCACACAAATGCATAAATCTTAAAGCAACTAGAGTCAGCTGAAAAAAAAGAAGTGTTCTAAGCATTTACCGTGAAGAAAAGATCGTTACGAAAGTAGGATGAGGAAAATTGGGAAGAGTGCTGAAATGAGTAGCAATAACTGATGAGCTATGCTGATCTAACACACTCCAAGAAAAAGAAGACTAGCAGTCGGCTGACACAGTGTTGTTTCTTTCTATGTGATACATTCATCTTGCTTAAGAAATTTCCTAATACAAAATAACTGTCATTCTTCGTTTCTAACTAAATTCTTCTATATGATTCTCTAATTTAATGTGTGCCCAGGTTTCTCTTGACATTTCACTGATGATCCAGTGGCAAAGAAGAAGAAATGATACTAAGACGGAAGGAGTTATTGTGAAAATGTACAGATAAAAACAAGAAGTTATTGCATAAACATGGTTCCTATAAATGAAAATCAAACATACACATGTAAGTCTTCTGAACAATACTGCAAATTTGCCCTCCAGAAAGGTTATGCAAGTGTGAAGTCCAAGAAGCATTATTCAGAAATGCTACTAAACAGTTTGGCATTGCTTTGAGAAATAACTCATTATTTGTTTAAATAGCATTTTTAATTTAGTTTCATTATATATTGTTCAGTTATATTTCTTCTTTGTAATTTACCATTCTTTATTTGCAAATCATTTTGACTACAATAATTAATAATTAATATATCAACTTATAATTCAATATTCCTGTACTTGATGTTTGCCTTATAGGTTTTGCTTTTTTTGTGTGAGATACAGGGTTTTTTTTTATTTTTCTATTTTGCATTCAATCGTTTCCTTTATGGCTTCTGCCTGTTTAATCATGTTTAAAACTGCCTGTCTACAGTAAAATTATATAAATGTTTATCTTAATTACCTCATAATCATTTTATGACTTCAGTTTTTACATTTAAATCTTCAAACCATCTGGGTTTTGCTTTACAGTGGTAAGAAGGATGAGATAGACCTTAATTTTTTTCCAAATGATTAGTAAATTATCACAAAACCTTTTGAAATAATGATTTCTTCACTGATTGATTGGAAATTCACTTATATAATACATTATTATTTATAGATGAAGTTACGATTCAGAGATAAATTTAAGCTCAGAAATAGATCTAAGTATTGGAAGTAATTTTAGAACACACAAGTTGCTCTCATAATATTCAAATCTCCTCTAAAAATTTTTCATCGATATCACTTGAGTATTTCCAAGATTTTGATAGAAAGTATTTTTTATTGGAAGAAAATCGATGCCCCCACTCTCTCACCTGCGCATGTGTGCATGTGTGTGTGCATGCACACGCACATACACATACACACACGCATGCACACACACGCATGCATACATGAGTGCATACACGCGAGTGCATACACACACATGCATACACACATGCACGTACACGAGTGCATACACACGCACATACACACATGACTGCATACACACCCGCACATACACATGCGCATACACACACGTGTATACAGACACACATGCATGCACACACACACACACACTTCTTTCTTCTCTATAGCAAAAGCCAACAAACAGTTTCTGTAAATGTTTCAGGCTGTGTGGTCCCAGCCTCTCTCACAACTACTGAACTCTGCCATTGCTATTGAGGGATCTGGCCAGCAGCCCACAATGCAAAGGGGCTCTCTCCTTGTTCCCAGGTGGATCAGCAGGTCAAGAAATAATAGACACACACAAAATAGTGAAAACTGGGTCCAGGGGGGTCACCACCTTCTGGTCCTGCAATGCCGCCAATGCACTGGATATATCAGCATTTATTATTAAGTTTAGTGAGGGTGGGGGTAGGTTAGTGAGGGATTTAGGGTCATTTGATTATGAGGTGAGATGGTCACACGGGGATGAAGTAATTCTTTAACATAACATCTGTATGCAGAAGTACAGTATGCAGAGATAAGAATTTACAATATAGTGTATGCATTAGCAATTTCTAACAGAGCCTTAAAACAGAAATACAGTCTTTCCATAACCTATGATTAGCAAGATATTAATCAGCAGGAACAGTTGCAGCAAAAGCTGGTTACTAACAATCAACAGAAACAGGACGTGAAGCTAGACAACCGGTTTGACCAGAAATTCTCAGAAGGGAGTACACCTTAACCCTAAAGAGGCCTAGAAGAGCCGTGGCAAGATGAGGGCGTTTATAGCCCTATCTTATCCATATGAACAGGTGCCACCATGCATCCATTTATAGGCTCTCCACAAGGGTCACATTCCATTCCCAGAGCTATGAATGTCGGCTTTTCTGGGATAGGAATCTTGGTGATGTGAAACCTCCCTGACTGCACATCTGTTCATAGGCTCTCTGCACGGGGAAGCACATCACGCACTGTTGGCTCATTCTGGCAGCCCAACCTGGCATTGTCTTTACACAATCCTGCATGCAATTTTGTATTTACAATAATCAGGAGCATTTCGTCTTTTATTCCATAGCAATAGTTTCAGGGGGTCTCCCTACATCTCCCCCTTTTCTCTGATTTAAATGAACCATAGTGATCATAGCTTGGCACTGATCCTGATTGGATTGAAGAATATTTTTTCCAATTTTACACATGAAGAATAAACCAATAGCACAAATTATATACAGAACAAAATTAACGATAGTGGATCTTCCCAAAGATTTTACCCATTTAATGGGGTTGATATTAGATAACCCCTCAGAGATACAAAACTCTGGGTGACACCCAATGAAGCAGTACAGTTCTGTTCTAATCAACCTTGATTTTTGTACATTACAATTACAACTGTGGATGGTTTTAACATGCCAGAAAAAGCCTTTTCTTCTTCTGATAGTTTTTCAACAATTAAAGATGTAAAAAGCATTCTTAGTTCATGGGTCATACAAAACAAATTGTGGGCCAGATTCGTCCTGTGGGACATTGTTTGCACTTCGAATATTGGAAGACTGTTATGATAGACTTTCTATAATCTCTAGTTGGAAATTAATGCACTTTTTAAATATAATGTTTTGAATTGGAATGGGCACAAATTATTTGATGTGACTTACTATCAAGTTATATAAACAACTGAACTCTAAATAAAAATATAGGCTCTTGAGTGTGGTAGAAGTAAACAAAAAATGTTTAAGTATTTGTCACCCATATAGATGAATTTATGCATCCTTCAATGTTGCTGTGAAATATTTGTCCGTCCAGGCACCAGGAGCAATACAAGGAGGTATTTAGCTTTCATTTTTGAATTAAAAAGTAGGACATTCACCAGAAGAAACATAATTTAGAAGGAAAACTTTAAGGAGAATTGGCTTTAACAGATGGATTCTGTTTGGGGAATGATCATCAATGTAATAGATAATGTATTGTGAATGATTTTATTTTACAACTTGTTGTTTTTATTAAAATGTACTATATTGGAAATCTTATATTAAGAATGCTTATAGGCCAACCTCACTTTTACTTTAGCTATAACCTAATGTTTAATAATTATAGTAGTTTTTTCATTACTATTTTGGTCAACAAATTTTAAGCTAGATTATTAGGTTTAAAGAAGTGAATTCATGTTACCATATGTTGAAGCCCTCTGTTTCATTAATAAAGCTTATTGTCTTAATAACTCTTTTGTCTGACATTAATATACTGCTACAATAACTCTTTTGTCTGACATTAATATACTGCTAAACTGTTGATCAGTTTATCCTACAATTTTTATTCCACATCTCAATTTTTCTCTTATATTTTAGATATGCCTCTCTTAAACAGCATAAATCTAGATTTTTTTTTACATTTTGTCTGACAATTTCAATCTTTTAAGTTTATATTTAACCATGACTGTAATTACTGATTTGGAATTCTTCTATTTTTGTGCTTTTAATTTATCTGTCATACTAGGCTAAATGTTTCTTCTTTGGCTTACTTTGTAAACCAAATCATTTTCTTTTCTCCACTAGTATGAGAGTGAAATATTCTACTTCTGTTCTCTTGTGGTTACGATAGGCATTTTGATATGCGTATTTAATGTAATAAGTCAAAATTTAATCAATTTCTTTTTCAAATTAACCATGACTTTAGACTAATTTAACTCTAATCGTATTCACCCCTCTCTTTGCCCTAAATATATTCCTGTAATGCCCAGGTTTGAATGCACTTTGATTTAATTATACTTTCATTATTTTAGATTATTTAATTATTTTGATTAAATAATTTCACCTGATGATTTACTGTTTTCTATCTCTCTGATAAATACATAAAAGTAGAAACTTTGCTCATAACTTAGTGTATGTTTAACTTTATGACATACTACCTAATGTCTTTCCAAATTAGTTTTATTTGTACTTTTCCCCACTAGCACAGCAATGTAGGAGAGTGTCAGGTGCCCCGCATCCTCGTCAACATTTGGTGTTGTCCATTTTAATTTTAGCTATTCTAATGAGTTTTAATTATTTTCTCTGATAACTTATAATGTCAAGCAGCTTCTTTTTCTCCTGTACTACTGGCTTCTCAAATTAATTATTCCCAGAAGTGTCTGTTCAAGTTCGTTACCATTTCCTTATTGGTTGATTTATCTTTTGGCTGTTGATTTGTAGAAATTATTTATGTATTCTGGATGCAAGTCCTTTGTCAGATATATGCAATGTGTTCTCCCAGTCTGCTCTTTATTCTTCTTTCTCTTAATGGTGTTTTTGATGAACAAAGATTTTTTACATTGATGAATTCAACTTATCAATTTTTTTTGTATTTCCTTCATGTGTCCTTTCTGGGAAATGTATTTAAACTTATTTTATGGCCCAGCATATAGTCTACCTTGGTGAAATTTCATGTATGTCATTTTTTTTCTGCCTCATCCAATCTCTATTCTTCTTCTGCAATTCCAATTATATATGTATTTTACACTTGACACAGTTCTAGAGCTCAAAGTGGCTCGGTTCTTTTTTTTTCTTTTGAGATGGAGTCTCGCTCTGTTGTTGCCCAGGCTGGAGTGTAGTGGCCCGATCTTCACGCACTGCAAGGTCCGCCTCCTGGGTTCACGCCATTCTCCTGCCTCAGCCTCCCAAGTAGCTGGGACTACAGGCACCCGCCACCACACCTGGCTAAATTTTTTGTACTTTTTTTTTAAGTAGAGATGGGGTTTCACCGTGTTAGCCAGGATGGCTAACCTCGTGATCCGCCCACCTTGGCCTCCCAAGGTGCTGGGATTACAAACATGAGCCACTGTGCCCAGCTGGTTCTTTTTTTTTTAAATATTTTTTTCCTCTCTATTTTTCAGATTTGACAATTTGACTTGTTGCTTTATCTTCAAGTCTATAGACTATTGATTTAGCCATCTCCAACTGATATTAAGAGTATCTGTGATTTTTTTAAAAATTCAGATAGTTTCTAATGTTAGAATTTCCATTAGTTTGTTTTTATTTTTATTTTTTATTTTTTTAAGTTAAAGCAAGTTTATTAAGAAAGCAAAGGAATGAAAGAATGGCTACTCCATAGGCAGAGCAGCCTAGTTGATTTTTATACTGTATATTTCTCTGCTGGAAATATCCCTCTCTTCACTCATTTATAGCTATTTTCCGTTTTACATCTTTGACCATATTTATAATAGTGGTGTTTGATTCTTTGCTAATTCCAACATGTTGATGATCTCAGTAATGGTTTCTATTGATGCTTGTTCTCTTGACTATGCATAATATTTTACATTTCTTTGCTTATATAGTATTTTTGTATCGTGTGCTATATTTTGGGGATGATGCATTCTGAAAAGAGAGTGGATTTTGTTATCTTTTGAAGATTATTCATTTTTGTTTTAGTTGACAGTTACATTCAGGGATGATCACCTTGAAATTATGGAGATTTGGTTTTGTACTTTATTGGGGCAGGCTCTAAGCATGAACCTTATAGAATTGTAGCAGACACTCCAAAGCATTTACTAACACCCTTTAATTTGAATGGAGTTAAAATCTAAATTCTGTCTTCCTCTTATGGGCAGCAATTGAAATCTACGTCCAGTTTTTTTCATCTATCTAACTGTTGCCTTCTATAGGGCTATATGGTGTTTTTTGCATGCATCTGCAGTTCACAATTCAACTAGATATTTATGGGGACTTTATATGCAGACGTTTGTCCCCTCCCATTTCTGGGATTTCCCATCTCAATTCACAGCCACATTGGCAATGTCACACTCTCTTCTCTGTTACCGAAAGCCAACAGGCCTGTGGTTTTCTACTTTATCAGTAGCTGCCTGCCTCACGTGTACTGGGAACCTTGCCAGGCCCAACCCGTAGACTCTGGCCAAGCGATGGATGAAAAAATGTACGCAGACACAGGTTTTTTTTGCCTCGCTGGGCGGATAAGGGACTGGGCCACTCAGACATCAAGGATGCCATAAAGAGTCACAGCGGCTGAGGCCCTGACAAGCTAGTGCTGCGGGCATTTATTTAGTAGAGATTTAATAACAAAGGCATTGAGTCAACACACTTGTGAGTAATTAACATGGTCGCGCCCACACCAATCCCCCAACTCCTACCCCCACCCCAGCCCTCACCCCCCTCCGCAAGAGAGCAGTCCTGCACGCGGATGATTAAAGGCCAGGTTCTAAGGCCTAAGTAAACTAACTTATCTGGATCAATTCCCTTACACTTCCTTGTTATTTGCTCTTAGAGAATTCAGCTGCCTTCTGCCATAATTTTCTTCTGAAGCTATGCAAACCCCTGGCCTTCCGAGAAGGTCTGCATTCTCTAGCTATAATTTTTCCCACCACCCTGACCAATCTCCTACAGAACACTATTAGGGGAAATCTGTCTAAATATGGGTCTAACTTAGTGTATTTCTGTCTTTTCAAGGGTTCAGCTTAACCATACTTTTAGAAATTCTCTACAACTGTCAAATGGTTTTCTTTCTAAAAAACTTCCCAGAGATTATAAGGTTAGTGATGTAGGCTACTTTATCATTATGAAACCCAGAACAATTCAAATCATTATTATAGCTCACAAAATCTCTCTTGAGCTGTGTTTTATATGTTGTTATATCAGTCCTTTAAGGTTTAATTTTTGCTTTTTATCTTTTTATTTCTATGCATTCTACTGGGTTACTACTTATTTGGCTCATGAGTTTTGATAGTCTCTTGTTCTATTGTTATACTTTCCATTATTTCTTTTTTCTTTAAATACATTAAACAGCCATTTTATTCAATAATCCCATTGTTTTCCATATCTTAGGCCTAATACATAAAAGGGTTTTTTTTAACTTTAATTTATGGTGGTTTATGTCCTTATGTTTATTTGAGATATTTTTATTGTAAGCTCCCTACCCCTAGGGAAATTAATCTGTAGGAATTCGTTGAGCATAGACCTTAAAGTGCTTGCCTACAGAGAAAAACTTATTTTCTTCTACTGAAATATAGGGGATGTATCCAAAATTGGATTGCCTTGTGTTAATGTTTGACTTGATGTTTTCTGGGCCACACAATTAGTACAAATGGAGACCCTAAACCCAGAGGTGGTTAGAAATAATTACCAGAGATATACATGTTTTCTTTTTTTTTTTTTTAAATACTCTGTAGCTTATTAAGAATGAGGCAGACAATTTTACCCACAAGTCCCTCTGCAGAGGTGCTTTCCTGGTTCACCTGCTGAAGATGTCATCCTTGCTGGGTTCTGACTTGGGCTCTTATCTTCCAGCCAGCCCGCCTTATTGCTTGGAGCCAGGATTTGTCTCATTTCCCGATGCTCCTTAAGACCCTAGGTAATTCTCCCATCTTAACTCCCATTAAGCCACCTATTTAAGAAAGAAGAACCTGTTAATATTTTATCCATTTTTTTTTTTTTGAGATGCCATAAAAACTAAGTTATTCCAAAAGTCTATTTAGCAATTTTTCTGGAAATGGAAGTTTTCCTACCGGCTTTTGTATCATGTGTTTGAAGGCTGGGTTTTTAAGTACATACAAATTTTGACTTTGTAAAATGTTCTTTGAGAATTCTTACATCACCAACATGCAATATCCTTCCTTGTGCATTACATTGCTATTTACTTTGTATTCCACTTTGTGTCATATAAAGTTTGGCAAACCTATCTTCTTTTTGTTAGCATTTTCTTAATAGATTTTTCATCCCTCCTATATCATTTTAAGTGTCTTTTTATTGAGTTAAAAAAATTAATTTGTATTCTGTTCACAAGAATCCCTCTGTTATTTAATAGATAAATTTGGACCCATTCATAATTATTGAGAATATTAATATTTCGTATCATATTCTTGCTCCATTATTTTGTGCCTTCTTCTTCTCATGCTTTCCAGTTACTTTTCACTTTTACATCATTATCTATTGCTGTATAACAATATTGCCAAACTTATTGCCTTACAACAACACACATTAGTTTTCTCAGTTTCCATGGTCAGGAGTCCAGACACAGCTTAGGTGGCTTTGCTGCTTCAGGGCCTCACAAGGCTGCAATCAAGATGCCAGCCAGGACTGTGGCCGTATCTTAGGCCTGGCTGGGGAGTGATCTGCTTCCACGGTCCTATCGCTAATGGTGGCATTCACTTGTTGGTGGTTTGTTGGGCTGAGGGGCTCCATCTCTTGTTGGCTGGGGGTCACCTTCTTTCCTATGTGGGCTCTCTGTATGACATTACACAACATGGTAGCTTGCTTCTGCAAAGCCAGCAAGGGAGTGAGTCTACTGCCAAGACTAATGCTACAATTTCATGTAATGCAAGCATACATACATCTGTAACATTTTCCATATTCTGTTGGTTAGAAGGAAACCATAGGTCCTATTCATTCTCAAGGAGAAGGTATATTAGTCTGTTCTCATGCCGCTAATAAAGATATACCCTAGACTGGGTAATTTATAAAGGAAAGGTTTCATTGACTCACAGTTCCACATGGCTGGGGAGTCCTCACAATCATGGCAGAAGGTGAATGAGGAGCAAAGTCATGTCTTACACGGCAGCAGGCAAGAGCTTGTGCAGGGGAACTCCCATTTACAATAAAACCATCAGATATGGTGAGACTTATTCACTATCACAAGAACAGTGTGGGGGAAACTGCCTCCATGATTTGGTTACCTCCACCTGGCCCAGCCCTTGACACATGGGGATTATTAGAATTCAAGGTGAGATTTGGGTGGAGACACAGCCAAACCATATCAGAAGGCATCACACAAGTGCGTAAGTCCCAGGAAGTAAGAATCCTGGGGCCACCTTCAAGTCCATCTACCACATTTCTTATATCCTTTTTAGGACTGATATCATTTTTTTCTTGTCACATTTTTTAATGGTTTGAAGGTTATTTATGTGTTAACATTTCTATTTACAGCTATATTTTCCCAACAATATCTAGTGCTGATTAGATTACATATTCTTCCCTTGAATAAACCATATAATCTTAGCAAGCGTGAAGTTTCTTTCTCACCCACTCCCACTTTCGCCATTTGCCCTTTGATTATTTGGTATTTGGAATTCTAAGTTGAGAATTTAAAAAACGTAAACATAAACAATCAGCAATTATTTGCCTTAAAACTACATTTTACTAAATTACTTGCTGACTTTTCATTAAACCCACTCCTTTTCTCTTGGGTTTACTTTGTACATTTCAAAATATTACTGTCTTGCTCTCACTCCTGGATGGTACCCTGATTAGGTCTAGAATTCTTGATTCAAGTTTATTTTTTCTTTCTGAATTTTTGAAATATTGCTTCCTTCACCTTTTGTCTGAAACATTATGTCTAACCTACTCCATATGCCAATCTGATTTTTGTTCCTTTGTACATAATCAGATATTTTTCACTTTTGTAACTTTCAAGCATTTTCTTTTTATCTTTGGCTTTCTGAAATTTGACAATTTCATATTTTAAGTTTTTGTTTTATATTACTTATATCTTGGTGTCCTATCCATTTATAGAGAATAATTTCAATATAAGTAGATTTATTCTCCAAGATCTAGGGAAGTTTCTTTGGTTATTCTTTGAATATTCTCCTCCATCTTTATTCCCTTTTTCTAGACATTCTTTCATACAATACTAATATCACAAATCCCAGATCTAGCTTCTATGTTTTTCATGCTTTCTGAACTTTTTCATTGTTTGACTAAGTTCTTGAGGAATTCCAAAAGGTAATTTCATTGCTCTGTAATTTATATTTTAGGTGTATCAAATGGTATTTGGCTGATACACTAAGGTTTTCTCTCAATAAAATTTTTACTCTGCATGATTTCTATTTGATTTTTTACATCTATTATTCTCCCTCCCATCTCTCTGTGATGCTACTTATCCTTACACTCTGCTTTATTCTTTGATTGTGTGTTATTCAGCCTTTGGAGTTTGTTATTTCACGGTGGCTTCTCCCTTTCAGTGCTAGGTGAATCGATAATGCATTCAGCAGTGTTTTCTGTTAGGCTCCATGTCAGCACAGCCTGGCTGGGAGGAGCAGTGAGATGTGCTGGAGTGGTTCATTCTCTCTTCTGGCAATGATGCTGTACTAGGCTGTTGCATTGCTTTAAAGAAATACCTGAGACTGGGTAATTTATAAAGAAAAGAGGTTTAATTGTCCCCGAGTTCTATAGGGTGTGTGGTGCTGGCATCTGCTTGGCTTCTGGGGGGGCCTCAGGGAACTTACAATCATGGTGGAAGGCAAAGGCGGAGCAGGCGTCTCACATGGCTGGAGCAGGAGCAAGAGAGTGGGAGTGCCACACGCTTTTAAACCACCAGATCTCATGAGAACTCACCCACTATCACGAGGACCAAGGGGGAATGGTGTTAAACCATTCATGAGAAACTACCCTCATGATTCAATCAACTCCCACCAGGCCTCACCTCCAACACTGGGGATCACAATTCAGTACAAGATTTTGGCAGGGACACAGTTCCAAACCATATCAGATGCACATGAAGGACATACAGTACACATTGTGAGCCATGACAAACACATGTATATGTCTGTGTTTATTTATGAAAAAAATAGTTTACTTACCATTTATTTATCCTCTTGTGAAATTTAATATTAATCCTCTTGTGAAATGAACTCTGGTGTTTTCTATTCTGCTCAATTGCATTGCACTTTTTTCACACACGAGTTAAGTACTTTTTTGATTTTCACACACCAAAATGCATCTCGACTGTGGTTGATAAATACTATTTTAGGCCATTTTCAGTAAAATTAAGGAAGAGGATGGACAAGCTATGAAGTGAGGAGTATCAAGAGCTAATTTTCAGCATGTGGGCACCCCTCTATCTCCTGGTCAACTCCAGCCATTTGTATGCAATGCCCCATCTCTCTGCATAACACCCAGGCTAATTTTACTTAAAAGAGATACAGCCCTGTTGTCTCAGCCTAGGCACAAAAGGAAAAGAGGAATCACAGAAGAATCAAATGCATGGCTATAGTGTCCTCACTAACATCTTTCAATTTACCCTTGACCCCTCTTCTTTGTCTGTCTCATCAGGAAGTGAAGCATTTCAGGCTTGCTCCCATGTTTATAGCTGTTCTGCCTGCGCACGTTTGATATCATTGTATCTTCAACCTGATCTCATTCACTTCTGTTTCAGAAGCTACTAGTAATGTCTGTTCTATCAAGAATTCTCCCTTGGATTTTCCAGTGTTAAACTGTATTTATTTATGTCTGTTATGTCATTTCTGGGGCTGGAGGCAGGATGGGTAGCTATAATGTGTTCGGTTTACTCCCTTAAACTAGAAACCTGGGCTATCTTTGCCAAGAAACATTGCTGTCAACCAGAGTTTTTGCTGATTTAAGGAGTGTGCTAGTCTTTTGTGATATAACTAATGGAAGCTTCTATTAAGGAAATACCTCTGTGACTTGTACTAGGCCTGGATGGAAGGCCATCCCATCAGAGCTTGGAAGTACGCTGTGAGACAGTGCTCACAGAGTGAAAGTGCTGGTCAGGAAAGGAACTCCTTGATCTATGGGTCTCAGTGGACATGGCAGAATCATGCATTCAAATTCAACTTAACAAGAAAACATTGTTTGCTAACATTAAAAAAAAGTAGTCTTCTTTCAATATTATTTTGTCTATTAAGTTCCTTGCTTTTCCATATGGATTTTGGGATCAACTCATTAACTTATACAAACAAGGGAGCTGGAATTTTTTTTTTCCATTTTTATTTATTCACATGTCTCCCTTTTTTCCCTTGAAAATTGGATATTTAAAATAGTACATTGTGTCAACTTTGGAAGTCAGATTCCCCCCTACTTTTTACTGTTTGCTGTTGTTGTTCTTTGTTTAGAAACTTGGTGCATTAATTCTGAAAATTCTCTATTCTTTTTCACACGTGGTCGTGAAGGCTTTGGTTAGCTTGGTGATCAGCTGATGATTAGACAGAGATTTCTAGTCTTATTGATCTGGAACCAATAGGGCTCCCAAATCTACCAGTGTACTTATGTGTGTGTTCGGGCACACCTCAACACTCAGCCAGACATTGGACAACTCTGCCTTAGCCCTCGCCTCCTGCTTAGGAAGTGGCTCAAGGTCAGACAGAGGTGAGAGCTTAGAGTCTTCAGTCATTCTTTATCGTACCTACATCTCTGCATATGTACTTGGCCTTCTAGATTTAAAAAAAAAAATATGTTGTAACTTTTCAACCTTCCTATGGAAACTGCATTTCCCAGTCACCTTTTAAGTTTTTTGGGTAGTCTAGTATTTCTCCCAACTATTACATAGTGCCATAGGTAACTCAGAAGTTAAACAATTGCCTCAATACTTCCAACAATGTCCCCCAAGTCAAAGGCTTTCTGCACTGGGCAAGCACAAAATCACATCATATAAACACAGGCTTATAAGCAGGCCCTTTCAGAGAACTATCAGGCAGTTCAGATCATGACAATTCTCTGGAAATGAGGCACCTCACTGAAGGTACCTCACCCTGTTATTACCACTCCAGTGGCAGCTAGGTTGCTGGTTTTCACCAGGTTTGCAGACAACTGGTTACAAAACCTACCACAGAGCTAGGGGTAGGGTTGAGGATGGGAACAGGAAAAGTTAAAACAGTACAAGGTCACTGGTCTTACCAAAATTTGTCCGTTTTCCTGGAGTAAATATTCTCTAGATTTGTATGAGGCTTCAGTTAAATTCCATGTTTCTAAAAAGTTGATTCTCACAATTTTTGTCAGTTTTTCCATGACTTTTAAGAGGAGAAAATGTTCAGAGATTCTTCCTCTGCCATTTTCATTGACATCCTATTTACTTTTATTTAATTCATAATATTATGTACAAAAAATATTTAGTACACATCTGGGGTATTGGCTACGATCAAGAGAATAGCTTAGTCCTAAACATAACCATGAGTTAAAAGGAATTCTTTACTGTGGGATTTCATATCTGGTCCTGCCCTATGGGGCAGTTCACTGTGAGCTTACTTACCTCTGAGCCCCTCTATAAACACACCTGCCCCATATCCCATTCTCAAGGGATATGTTTGCTAACTTACCAGATAATTAATTTAGGGTCAAGTGCTAACGACTTATAATGGCATAATATGTAATCATCCAAATCACATTTTTAGAATCACCAAGGGCTTCTGTATCTTAATCTAAAATAGTAAGCAATGTGGGGATTATTGGCCCCTTAAGAAGATCAATCTCTCATACATAGAATGAGCTCTGAACCAGATACTTAGCCTAAGACAAGTCAGGGTGATTTGTGGAGTTGAAATTTCTTTCACTGAAAATGCCAGAACGTTACTTTATTCAAAACGTCTGCACAATGTTGGATTTCCTGTCGCCTCTAATTCATTGTCTCTGTTTACTTTGCAAGTGTAGAAAATATTGATGAAAATGATCATCAATATGAAAACAAAATGCTCCAAATTAATTCCTTTTTTCTATTACAAAGAAACCTTTACAAGTGGGAATAATTTGTATCTTCAGAAGGCCACATTTTCAGGTCACAATCTGGACTAAAGATTTTATCTAAAATTTTTAAGCATTTATCTTTGCAAAAGAGTTAAGTACAATTTTTAATAGTTATTTAGAAAATATTGGCTATAACCCTAATCTATACTTATTAATATGTGTCCTTAGAACTCAGAGGTTTTCTCTCTCTCTCTCTCAGCATGTGTATAGAAAATTGCTGGTGCTGGTTGCTACGGTCAACATTTAAAGTGCTAAGCACAACACAAAATCTAAAATTCTGTCAGAAAGAAGCTATTTCTACCACTTGAAAAATGTCCTTTCTGCCCAGACACTGCTTACAGCTTTCTGGCATGTGACTTACGAACAAAGCCATGATTCTTTTACCGGAGAAGGTTTGGGGATATACTTTGAATGTTAAGTTATTTGGGAAGATGTTTTTTGTCATTTGATGCCAGCTGCCACGGTTCATGCAGAATTGAGATATCCGTTAAACTAAAGCAGATGCAAAATAGATATTACATCTAGACTAAGTATCACACTTAGAATGGAAACACATATCTACAGTGCTTTTTTATAAAGATAAGGCTATGAATATTTTAGTAATGTTTGGTTTTCCTGATAGAATTTTGATTCAATCTGCATACTGCTAAAACCTCTTTAAGAACACCACCACATGCTTGGGTTCTGTGATCATTTGGATATGATCAGGGTTAGGTTGTCCTTTCTGTAAACGAAGAACAGGTTGAAGAAATCAATTGTATAAAAATGTTGTAAGTGGAGTTCTCAGTTGACTCCAGTTTCCTCTAGCTCTAAATTTGTGATGATGTGATCTTTTTGCAAGCACCATTTACATACTGATGTACTTGTTACATTTCATTCTAATTAGTCATTAACATATGTCTTCTAAGGACAGTTGAGGAAGCATTCTCTTACCAGAATTTGTTATGCGTTTTTTGCTTTTTCTTGTTTCTCTTTCCCCTTCTTTCTTCAAAATGACAAGAGAGTTTTCTTTGCAGTCATTTGAAAGAGGCTCAGTTGAATTAGAGTGATCTCATTAATTGTAAATGTGTAGTAACCATAACTAATTTTTGAGGAAGGCGTGGCACAGATGACTGTATCCACCAGAAACAAGTTTCTTATTCCCTGATTCAATCACCCAGGGGATTGGTTCTGCTGGGGCAGGGTGACGGGAACAGTTTTCAGTGTGTCAGGTAAAAACAGAGATGCTAGTAACAGTGTAAACACTTGTTTCTCCAGGGAAATATCTGGACCTGGCTCAAGATGGGACTCTTGTTCTTGACTTTCCTCCTTCCTGTGTCTTCTCAGATTCTCAGCCCAGTGATGATGCTGTCCTCCCACACTGCATTCCCTAGATCACACACGAGGGCTCTGAATGCTTGTGCACCTCATATGTTGGGCATTTCCAAGAACCAGTGGCTTCCTGTGAAAGCTGATTCGCAAGTATGTTTTCAGCTTGCCGTGTGAGCAATTAAATCCACTGCTCTCATCCACAGTAAAAACTCTCCACATGCTGCTTCACAGACCTTTTTTTTTCCCTTCAGCTTTAAACAGAGATGTTTAATGAAGATGAGATTTTTATTTCCTTTTCCATATATAGGAGCTACTGAATGTAAGGGAGAAAGAACATGGCTTAATATGGTGGAGGTAATGGAGGCAGTATATAATTATCATTATCTGCTACAATTAAGGCAGCATCATGCTGTGTTGTGACAGTTTATTGTGGTGTGTGGTGATGCAGTAAAGTGATATTTACACCCCCATGACTGCCTTGCCATTCAGAAATCCATAACTCTATAAATGCATTCTGTGGCTATAGAGCATATGTCTTCAGCACTTCCCTATTAGGCTGGGTCTTTAAATTGAGAATGTGGCCCATGAAATGAGAATAAGCTCATAGAATAGCACAGAAAGTAAAAAAACTGTTCAACAGCAATGAGGAGAAAAACCTTCCCCTGTGCAATAAGGGTGTTGGGATCTATTGGTAAAAGGCCTGGGGCCTGTCTGGTGATAGGCCAGGACCCTGAGGCAGGGCTGGATAAGATGGAGAGGGCTGCATTCACCACGCATTGCAGAAGAGGCACACTCATTTCAAGAAAGGATACGGGCTTGGCTGAGCGACACATGCAACTAAAACTCAAGACACACATTCTAACTTTCTCTCAAGCTGGAGTCAGGAGGCTGGCATACAAAGAGGACCACGCAAGGCCAGTTATCACATGCCGATGAGGGTGGTGAAGAACCAAGCGTTCCATGAGACGTGGCTGTCTAGACCACGTTGTGCAGAAAAAAACTTGAGTGAGACATGAGAGCTGAAATCAGTGTTCTGAGCTGGACAGGACAGAACCTCTAAGACAACCAAGTGGCATTTGAGTTCTGGCTTTGCCAGAGCAACTAGTGTGGGCATCATCCTGTTTACTGTCTGTTGCATGGAGACATGATGGTACCCACTGGATATGGCTGTGGCTAAGTGTATTATTCCGTTCCCACGCTGCTATGAAGAAATACCCAGACTGGCTGATTTATAAAGAAAAGAGGTTTAATTGACTCACAGTTCTGCATGGCTGGAGAGGCCTCAGGAAACTTATGATCATGGCGGAAGGCACCTCTTCACAGGGTGGCAGGAGAGAGAATGAGTGCAGGCAGCGGAAATGCCAGATGCTTATAAAACCATCAGATCTCGTGAGAACTCACTCAATATCGTGAGAACAGCATGGAGAAAACCGCCCCAGTGGTTCAATTAACCTCCACCTGGTCCCGCCCTTGACACATGGGGATAATTACAACTCAAGGTGAGATTTGGGTGGGAACACAGAGCCAAACCATATCACTAAGGTTCACTTAACTAATGTGCAGAAAGGGTTCAGGGCAATGTCTATAACATAGCTATTACTCAATAAAGGTTGCTGTTATTATTATCATTTTCATTATGTGGTTATTATTATTCCAGAACAGCCAAAACCTGCACCATCTATTCCAGCATATTTTGAGATTTAAAAGTACACCACTATTTCATTCTAAAGGAATGACTTGCCAAGATTTAAACTTCAAGTACTTTGACACCTAGGGGAATCTCCACCATGTTGGGGCTGCAGGGGGTACAAGGCCCCTCATTTTACCCTTCTGGTGCCTCACCACCCTGCTCAGTGCCCCAGGAAGCTGACTGGCAGAAACTCCATTGCCCTTTGGCGTTTGACTGTGTTTGGCCAGCGGGAGGCACTGGCAGGAGTTGCAGGATAGAAGGGAAGTGAGGCCAGAGCATTTGCACCCAACCTCCCTGCCCACCCATTCCCTGAACTGAAGCTAGAGCTTCCACCAGGCAGCCTTGCCATTCAGCCACCCTTCCCGGGTTGCAGGGCCTGCTCTCCTTCTGCATCTTCCTCAAGCCTAGAAGGGGGAATGCCTTCCCAATTACAAGCCCCAGGTACTGCACTATCCTTGGGTGGTTTCCCTAAATCTTGCCCATGCCTTCAAAAAAAACAGTCCCTGTATTAAACTTTCCTTCCCTTCCCAGTGTGAGTGTGCTTCCTGCCTCCTGCCGTGGGTACTTCCTGTTGTCCTTTAAATCACACCCATATAATTGTTTCCATGACTTCAAAACTATTTATAGCATACTTTACCTCATCCCTTTCTGTTCTCACCAACTAAAATAGCTTATATTTTAACCTTTGTCATAGAGACACACAAATACACACCTAGTACATAGACAAAGCAGAGGAGAGACAAATTAATCCTCTGTGCCTATGAATATGTTAATTTTTAAAAGCATTACTGAGATGCTTAGTAAAGTAGCAGGTGTTGTGAAATTGCATTTTTATTACCCTTCCCCATATCAGGCAAGGAAATTATAGTCCCTTCAGCTATTTTACCATTTGCTAAATGTTTCCAGTCAGTTATCACAGATAATGCTTTTTTAAATATCATATTTAGGCAATTAGAAACTTTTAGGTTAATTAATTTTGTATATTAGAAGACAGGACTTTAATATAAATTTAAGGCAATGGGTTTAATATTGTTAATAATAACAGTTATCACAAACCATAAACATATTTATAATTTATATGCATGAAAATAGCGTGCTGTAAAAATATTGAAAATTAAGATAACACAGCATTCAGCCTCAAAATGAAAGCTTTCTGCATAGCTACACTCTCTAAGTAAGACATATTTGGCCAACGACTTAATATAAATGAACGGCAATTCTTTATTCAGACATACCATTATTTTCTAATGCATGTAGCATATTCAAAAGATGCATATGTTTCTAAAAATTGTACCATCAAATGTGATAAGAGAGGAAGTTATGATGAAGGGTAAACAGGAGTGGGAGAACAAAGAAGCCAGGAATTGGGTTTGAAAGTAATGTCCATGTCCTGAAGGCCTCTACAATGAGCTATGCATCCTCCCTTTCTTATCATATTCAATGGTACAATTTTTGGAAAGATATGAGGGAAATGCATTTGGCTACCCTATGTTTATTATCTAGAAGATGAAAATAACCACCTAGTCAAGTAATGCAGATTTCTTCTCAGCACCAGGATAAAGAGGTGTTTACTCAGTATTGAGACACTGTGGCAATGGCAGGAAAGCCAAGCTCCACGAGAGCATTCATCTGATTTCCTAAGACTATTTTATTTCTTGAGCTCCTCAATGTAGATAGAGGGAGTAACCCAAAAGGCAATTCTTTGGGGGAAAAAAGCTGAGAATGTTGCAATCCAGGTAAACATCTCTGATGATGGCTCTAATGACTGCAGCTGTCAATTAACTGATACTCCCAAATTTTTGTGGCAATGGCAGAGAATATGAAAGTCCTAAGGACAAAAACAGCAAACCGTCCTTGAGAATTCACATGTGGAAGATGACAGCCTGCGCCTGTGGGGCCTGACTCCAGGCTCCTGGAGGCAACACGGGGCTCCACTTGGACTTCAGAAAAACAGAGGAAAAGAAAGACGAGGAGGCACAAAAGTTATTTTAAAACCAGGATGTAGTTATAACAAATACAGCTGGAAAAGAGGAAAGGAGATATTTAAAATACAAGAAAAGAAAGCGAAAAAGAGCTTCTGTTCCCGTTAATAACTCCTAGTGTGCTACCAAAGGTCAGGGATTGCAAATGGCTGCAATCATTTGGCCACCGCCATGGACTGGCCTATTAGCAGCAAAGTCAGGTCTGATGGCAGGTTCCACTCCAACATCTCAGCTCCACGCTTTAGGGTTATTCGCCTCTCACCTTGAAAAACACCTACTGTGGTTAATTATTAACTGTCGCCTTCACATCACCCAGAGCGGGCTGATGTGACTGAACAGCCTCAGCCAACTCTCCTCTAAACTCTAGGTTTGGGTTTCTAGTTTTTGTTTTGTTTTATTTTGTTTCAGGCATCATGCCTAAATAATGCCTAAACATTTTTCTCCTAGTAGGCAGAGTATTTTTTCCTTCTAAATGTAATTAAAGATACAAACTCAGGCTGTGCTTGTGCTTGCCAAGAAAAGAACAAGCTAGATTTGGTGGCCTTCACAGTATTTTTTTTGATATTTTAGGTTTCTCCATTATCTCAATAAAAGTCCATTTTAATACATTGAAATATTTGAAATATATTTATAAAAATTATGCATTAAGTAATTTAGAGCTAAACAACAAATTGGTAACATATAATACTATTTTTTTTTTTTTTTTTTTTTGAGACGGATTCTCGCTCTGTCGCCCAGGCTGGAGTGCAGTGGTGCAATCTCGGCTCACTGCAAGCTCCGCCTCCCGGGTTCACGCCATTCTCCTGCCTCAGCCTCTCCGAGTAGCTGGGACTACAGGTGCCCGCCACCACGCCTGGCTAATTTTTTTGTATTTTTAGTAGAGACGGGGTTTCACCGTGGTCTCGATCTCCTGACCTCGTGATCCACCCGCCTCAGCCTCCCAAAGTGCTGGGATTACAAGCGTGAGCCACTGTGCCCGGCCAACATATAATACTATTTAAAGCAAATATCATCAAGGGTCAATTTCCCTAATGCAAAAAAAATCATGCAAATCAATATGTCAGAAAAGAAATAGACCAACAGGGAAAAATAGATAAATATTATGAGCAGACAGTTTACAGGAAAAATGACATATAAGAAGATGCATATATCTTAAAATATATTGGTTGAATAATATCACTATCCTAAATGTTTTATTTCTACTTAAAACATATAAATGTATACTTGCTAACCAATCTTTTGACATAGTTTTTCATGTTTCCTTTATTATATAACTCTACCCATCATGTATTGCCTTTTATTTCCAATTTTGATTTCATCAAAGCATAGCAAAACATAAAAACCTTCTAAGTACTGACAATGATGGTTTCCAGCTTTACCCATGTCCCTGCAAAGGACATGAACTCATCCTTCTTTATGGCTGCATAGTATTCCATGGTGTATATGTACCACATTTTCTTTATCCAATCTATCATTGATGGGCATTGGGGTTGGTTCCAAGTCTTTGCTGTTGTGAACATGTATCCCAGAACTTAAAGTACAGTAAAACAACAACAACAACAACAAAAACCTTCCAAGTGCAAAATCTCTCTAGATTTTTCCTTTTTTCCCCTGTCTTTTTTTTAACAGCTTTGCTGAGGTATAGTTTTCATAGCATAAATTTCACTCATTCAAAATGTGTAATCATCCAGCCTGAGCAATTGGATAAGACTCCCATCTCTAAAGAAATTTAAATGAAAAAATAAATATAATGTGGAAATCAATGATTTTTTAGTATGCTTACAGAATTGTACACCCATTGACTGAATTTAATTTTAGAACATTTTTGTCACTCCAGGAAGAAACCTTATGCATATTAGCAGTCACTCCCCACACCCCTTCCTCCTACTCCCCAGACCAAGCAGCTGCTGCTTCCTGTCTGTGTAGATTTTCATTTCCCTATTCTGCACGTTTCATATAAAAGGAATCATGAACTATGTGGTCTTTCATGACTGGCTTCTTTCATTTAGGATGAAATGTTTTCAAAGTTCATCCACGTTGTAGCATGTATCAGTACTTTATTCCCTTTAGTGGCTGAATAATCTTCCACCGTATGGATGTACCACATTTTGTTTATCCGTTCGTTAGTCAATGATCATTTGGGCTACTTAGCCTTTTTGCCTATTGTAAATAATGCTGCTCTGAACATTTGTGTGTGTGCAAGTGTTTCTCTGGGTGTGTGTTTTCATTCCTCTTGGGTATATACTCAGGATTGAAATCGCTGAGTCAAATGGTAACTCCGTTTCTAACATTTTGAGGAACTGCCAGACTATTTTCACAACAACTGCACCATTTTAACAGTCCCACCAGTAATGTATGGGTTCAAATTTCTCCACATCCTTTGCATCACTTGTTATTATATGACTTTTTTATTAAAGCAATTTTAGTGGTTGTGAAATGGCAACTCACTGTGGCTTTGAGTTGATACTCCCTTGTAGAAAAACAAGAGTCAAATTTACGTTTTAAAAAATATATGCTTGGGGCTGGGCGTGGTGGCTCACGCTTCTAATACCAGCACTTTGAGAGGCCGAGGCAGGTGGATCACCTGAGGTCATGAGTTCAAGACCAGACTGGCCAACATGGCAAAACCCCATCCCTACTGGGCGTGGTGGCGGGTGCCTGTAATCCCAGTTACTCGGGGGGCTGAGGCAGGAGAATCGCTTGAACCTGGGAGATGGAGGTTGCAGTGAGCTGAGATCCTGCCACTGCACTCCAGCCTGGGCAACAGAGCAAGACTCCGTCTCAAAAAATAATAATAATACACACACACGCACGCTCACGCTTGAGGAACTTTTAACAGGGAAAATATAATGTATGTGTTATGTAGGCTTCAGCCACAGATACATGATGAGGCTTACAACTCTAAACATGCAGGCTTTACTCTTCCTGATTACTGAGATGGATGGCAGTTTATCGACAGTTATTCAGGTTTTTGCTCCTTTCTGTCAATTTAAATCTCAGGATCAGTGAAAAGAACCCAGGGAGAAGACAGGAGATCTGTGTGTCCCCAGTCCTCTCCCCAAACTGTGTGTAAGACCTTTCAGCCTCTGAAACTCATCAGCAGTAGAAGATAACTTGTCTCCAGTATTTGACAGTGATGATGTGAAGGTAAAGCAAACTGATTAATATGAATCAACTATGAAAAACTTAAAGCGATTTACCAGCATCTTACATGTAGTAAATGTATTTTGTACACACACACACACCTATTATCTTATATATACAGGACTGAAAGAATAAAGAAAAACATTTTTTCGTGTAGGAAAATGGCAGAGACAACGCGATAGCAGTATTTTCTGGCAAAATATTAGAGAATAAGATGGAGTATACAGAAAAATAAGGTTACTCATTCAGAACAACAGCAACAGATATTTTTTGTTGATATTCTTAGGTTTGGGATTTATTTTTTAGATTTTAATGAAGATGGTAGGTTTAATTGATAACCTTCTTGGCAGGAGACCATAATCTTGGCTTTCAGAATGTGAATAAAAGGGGCTCTAGTTTCTTTCCCCTTTTTGTAATATCGTTGTCACCTCATAACTACAGCTTGGGGTTTTAGCTACAGTCCAAATGACATTTGAATGAATAAAATTTGGCCATAATTAAATTACATATAAAAGTATATCACAAGTACCTCTTATTTAACTTTTACTTCTTTGCCAATATATGAAGTGGTCAAAAAGACTTCAAAAATAGTGTATTTTTTTTAATTTTATTATTATTATACTTTAAGTTTTAGGGTACATGTGCACAACGTGCAGGTTTGTTACATATGTATCCATGTGCCATGTTGGTGTGCTGCACCCATTAACTCGTCATTTAGCATTAGGTATATCTCCTAATGCTATCCCTCCCCCCTCCCCCCACCCCACAACAGGCCCCGGTGTGTGATGTTCCCCTTCCTGTGTCCATGTGTTCTCATTGTTCAGTTCCCACCTATGAGTGAGAACATGCAGTGTTGAGTTTTTTGTCTTTGCGATAGTTTGCTGAGAATGATGGTTTCCAGCTTCATCCATGTCCCTACAAAGGACATGAATTCATCATTTTTTATGGCTGCATAGTATTCCATGGTGTATATGTGCCACATTTTCTTAATCCAGTCTATCGCTGTTGGACATCTGGGTTGGTTCCAAGTCTTTGCTATTGTGAATAGTGCCGCAATAAACATACATGTGCATGTGTCTTTATAGCAGCATGATTTATAGTCCTTTGGGTATTTACCCAGTAATGGGATGGCTGAGTCAAATGGTATTTCTAGTTCTAGATCCCCAAGGAATCGCCACACTGACTTCCACAATGGTTGAACTAGTTTACAGTCCCACCAACAGTGTAAAAGTGTTCCTATTTTTCCACATCCTCTCCAGCACCTGTTGTTTCCTGAATTTTTAATGATGGCCATTCTAACTGGTGTGAGATGGTATCTCATTGTGGTTTTGATTTGCATTTCTCTGATGGCCAGTGATGATGAGCATTTTTTCATGTGTTTTTTGGCTACATAAATGTCTTCTTTTGAGAAGTGTCTGTTCATATCCTTCGCCCACTTTTTGATGGGGTTGTTTGTTTTTTTTCTTGTAAATTTGTTTGAGTTCATTGTAGATTCTGGATATTAGCCCTTTGTCAGATGAGTAAGTTGCGAAAATTTTCTCCCATTCTGTAGGTTGCCTGTTCACTCTGATGGTAGTTTCTTTTGCTGTGCAGAAGCTCTTTAGTTTAATTAGATCCCATTTGTCAATTTTGGTTTTTGTTGCCATTGCTTTTGGTGTTTTAGACACGAAGTCCTTGCCCATGCCTATGTCCTGAATGGTATTGCCTAGGTTTTATTCCAGGGTTTTTATGGTTTTAGGTCTAACATGTAAGTCTTTAATCCATCTTGAATTAATTTTTGTATAAGGTGTAAGGAAGGGATCCAGTTTCAGCTTTCTACATATGGCTAGCCAGTTTTCCCAGTACCATTTATTAAATAGGGAATCCTTTCCCATTGCTTGTTTTTGTCAGGTTTGTCAAAGATCAGATAGTTGTATATATGTGGCATTACTTCTGAGGGTTCTGTTCTGTTCCATTGGTCTATATCTCTGTTTTGGTACCAGTACCATGCTGTTTTGGTTACTGTAGTCTTGTAGTATAGTTTGAAGTCAGGTAGCGTGATGCCTCCAGCTTTGTTCTTTTGGCTTAGGATTGACTTGATGATGCAGGCTCTTTTTTGGTTCCATATGAACTTCAAAGTAGTTTTTTCCAATTCTGTGAAGAAAGTCATTGGTAGCTTGATGGGGATGGCATTGAATCTATAAATTACCTTGGGCAGTATGGCCATTTTCATGATATTGATTCTTCCAACCCATGAGCATGGAATGTTCTTCCATTTGTTTGTATCCTCTTTTATTTCATTGAACAGTGGTTTGTAGTTCTCCTTGAAGAGGTCCCTCACATCCCTTGTAAGTTGGATTCCTAGGTATTTTATTCTCTTTGAAGCAATTGTGAATGGGAGTTCACTCATGATTTGGCTCTCTGTTTGTCTGTTACTAGTGTATAAGAATGCTTGTGATATTTGCACATTGATTTTGTATCCTGAGACTTTGCTGAAGTTGCTTATCAGCTTAAGGAGATTTTGGGCTCAGACAATGGGGTTTTCTAGATATACAATCACATCATCTGTAAACAGGGACAATTTGACTTCCTCTTTTCCTAATTGAATATCCTTTATTTCCTTCTCCTGCCTGATTGCCCTGGCCAGAACTTCCAACACTATGTTGAGTAGGAGTGGTGAGAGAGTGCATCCCTGTCTTGTGCCAGTTTTCAAAGGGAATGCTTCCAGTTTTTGCCCATTCAGTATGATATTGGCTGTGGGTTTGCATAGATAGCTCTTGTTATTTTGAGATACATCCCATCGATACCTAATTTATTGAGAGTTTTTAGCATGAAGGGTTGTTGAATTTTGTCAAAGGCCTTTTCTGCATCTATTGAGATAATCATGTGGTTTTTGTCTTTGGTTCTGTTTATATGCTAGATTACATTTATTGATTTGCGTATGTTGAACCAGCCTTGCGTCCCAGGGATGAAGCCCACTTGATCATGGTGGATAAGCTTTTTGATGTGCTGCTGGATTTGGTTTGCCAGTATTTTATTGAGGATTTTTGCATCAATGTTCATCAAGGATATTGGTCTAAAATTCTCTTTTTTGGTTATGTCTCTGCCAGGCTTTGGTATCAGGATGATGCTGGCCTCATAAAATGTGTTAGGGAGGATTCCCTCTTTTTCTATTGATTGGAATAGTTTCAGAAGGAATGGTACCAGCTCCTCCTTGTACCGCTGGTAGAATTCGGCTGTGAATCCATCTGGTCCTGGACTCTTTTTGGTTGGTAAGCTATTAATTATTGCCTCAATTTCAGAGCCTGTTATTGGTCTATTCAGAGATTCAAATTCTTCCTGGTTTAGTCTTGGGAGAGTGTATGTGTCGAGGAATTTATCCATTTCTTCTAGATTTTCTAGTTTATTTGTGTAGAGGTGTTTATAGTATTCTCTGATGGTAGTTTGTATTTCTGTGGGATTGGTGGTGATATCCCCTTTGTCATTTTTTATTGTGTCTGTTTGATTCTTCTCTCTTTTCTTCTTTATTAGTCTTGCTAGTGGTCTACCAATTTTGTTGATCTTTTCAAAAAACCAGCTCCTGGATTCATTAATTTTTTGAAGGGTTTTTTGTGTCTCTATTTCCTTCAGTTCTGCTCTGATCTTAGTTATTTCTTGCCTTGTGCTAGCTTTTGAATGTGTTTGCTCTTGCTTGTCTAGTCCTTTTAATTGTGATGTTAGAGTGTCAACTTTAGGTCTTTCCTGCTTTCTCTTGTGGGCATTTAGTGCTATAAATTTCCCTCTACACACTGCTTTGAATGTGTCCCAGAGATTCTGGTATGTTGTATCTTTGTTCTCATTGGTTTCAAAGAGCATCTTTATTTCTGCCTTCATTTCGTTATATACCCAGTAGTCATTCAGGAGCAGGTTGTTCAGTTTCCACGTAGTTGAGTGGTTTTGAGTGAGTTTCTGAATCCTGAGTCCTAGTTTGATTGCACTGTGGTCTGAGAGACAGTTTGTTATAATTTCTGTTGTTTTACATTTGCTGAGGAGAGCTTTACTTCCAACTATGTGGTCAATTTTGGAATAGGTGTGGTGTGGTGCTGAAAAGAATGTATATTCTGTTGATTTGGGGTGCAGATTTCTGTAGATGTCTACATCTACACCAAGTTAGGTCCACTTGGTGCAGAGCTGAGTTCAATTTCTGGATATCCTTGTTAATTTTCTGTCTCATTGATCTGTCTAATATTGACAGTGGGGTGTTAAAGTCCCCCATTATTATTGTGTGGGAGTTTAAGTCTCTTTGTGGGTCACTAAGGACTTGCTTTATGAATCTGGGTGCTCCTGTATTGGGTGCATATAGATTTAGGATAGTTAGCTCTTCTTGTTGAATTGATCCCTTTACCATTATGTAATGGCCTTCTTTGTCTCTTTTGATCTTTGTTGGTTTAAAGTCTGTTTTATCAGAGACTAGGATTGCAACCCCCATCTTTTTTTGTTTTCCATTTGCTTGGTAGATCTCCCTCCCTCCCTTTATTTTGAGCATATGTGTGTCTCTGCACGTGAGATGGGTTTCCTGAATGCAGCACACTGATGTGTCTTGACTCTTTATCCAATTTGCCAGTCTGTGTCTTTTAATTGGAGCATTTAGCCCATTTACATTTAAGGTTAATATTGTTATGTTTGAATTTGATCCTGTCATTATGATATTAGCTGGTTATTTTGCTCATTAGTTGATGCAGTTTCTTCCTAGCCTTGATGGTCTTTACAATTTGGCATGTTTTTGCAGTGGCTGGTACCAGTTTTTTCTTTCCATGTTTAGTGCTTCCTTCAGGAGCTCTTTTAGGGCAGGCCTGGTGGTGACAAAATCTCTCAGCATTTGCTTGTCTGTAAAGAATTTTATTTCTCCTTCACTTATGAAGCTTAGTTTGGCTGAATATGAAATTCTGGGTTGAAAATTCTTTTCTTTAAGAATGTTAAATATTGGCCCCCAATCTCTTCTGGCTTGTAGAGTTTCTGTTGAGAGATCAGCTGTTAGTCTGATGGGCTTCCCTTTGTGGGTAACCCGATCTTGTGCCAGTTTTCAAAGGGAATGCTTCCAGTTTTTGCCCATTCAGTATGATATTGGCTGTGGGTTTGCATAGATAGCTCTTGTTAACATTTTTTTGCATAGATAGCTGCCCTTAACATTTTTTCCTTCATTTCAACTTTGATGAATCTGACAATTATGTGTCCTGGAGTTGCTCTTCTCGAGGAGTATCTTTGTGGTGTCCTCTGTATTTCCTGAATCTGAATGTTGGCCTGCCTTGCTAGATTGGGGAAGTTCTCCTGGATAATATCCTGCAGAGTATTTTCCAACTTGGTTCCATTCTCCCCGTCACTTTCAGGTACACCAATCAGACATAGATTTGGTCTTTTCACATAGTCCCATATTTCTTGGAGGTTTTTTTTCTTTTCTTTTTATTCCTTTTTTCTCTAAACTTCTCTTCTCACTTCATTTCATTCATTTTGTCTTCCATTGCCGATACCCTTTCTTCCAGTTGATCGAATCAGCTACTGAGGCTTGTGCATTCGTCACGTAGTTTTCGTGCTGTGGTTTCCAGCTCCATCAGGTCCTTTAAGGACTTCTCTGTATTGGTTATTCTAGTTAGCCATTCATCTAATTTTTTTCAAGGTTTTTAACTTCTTTGCCATTGGTTCGAACTTCCTCCTTTAGCTTGGAGTAGTTTGATCTTCTGAAGCCTTCTTCTCTCCACTCGTCAAAGTCATTCTCCATCCAGCTTTGTTCCATTGCTGGTGAGGAGCTGCGTTCCTTTGGTGGAGGAGAGGCACTCTGATTTTTAGAGTTTCTGGTTTTTCTGCTCTGTTTTTTGCCCATCTTTGTGGTTTTATCTACCTTTGGTCTTTGATGATGGTGATGTACAGATGGGTTTTTGGTGTGGATGTCCTTTCTGTTTGTTAGTTTTCCTTCTAACAGTCAGGACCCTCAGCTGCAGGTCTGTTGGAGTTTGCTGGAGGTCCACTCCAGACCCTCTTTGCCTGGGTGTCAGCAGTGGTGGCTGCAGAACAGCGGATATTGGTGAACTGCAAATGCTGCTGCCTGATCGTTCCTCTGGAAGTTTTGTCTCAGAGGAGTACCCGGCCGTGTGAGGTGTCAGTCTGCAACTACTGGGGGGTGCCTCCCAGTTAGCCTACTTGGGGGTCAGGAACCCACATGAGGAGGCAGTCTGCCCATTCTCAGATCTCAAGCTGCGTGCTGGGAGAACCACTACTCTCTTCAAATCTGTCAGACAGGGACATTTAAGTCTGCAGAGGTTACTGCTGCCTTTGTTTGTCTGTGCCCTGCCCCCAGAGGTGGAGCCTGCAGAGGCAGGCAGGCCTCCTTGAGCTGTGGTGGGCTCCACACAGTTCGAGCTTCTTGGCTGCTTTGTTTACCTACTCAAGCCTTGGCAATGTCAGGCGCCCCTCCCCCAGCCTCACTGCCACCTTGCAGTTTGATCTCAGACTGCTGTGCTAGCAATGAGCGAGGCTCCATGGGTGCAGGACCCTCCATGCCAGGTGCGGGATATAATCTCCTGGTGTGTGGTTTGTTAAGCCCATTGGAAAAGTGCAGTATTAGGGTGGGAGTGACCTGATTTTCCAGGTGCCGTCTGTCACCCCTTTCATTGACTAGGAAAGGGAATTCCCTGACCCCTTGAGCTTCCCAGGTGAGGTGATGCCTCGCCCTGCTTCAGCTCACACACAGTGCACTGCACCCACTGTCCAGCACTCCCCACTGAGATGAACCTGGTACCTCGGTTGGAAATGCAGAAATCACCCGTCTTCTGCGTCACTCACGCTGGGAGCTGTAGACTGGAGCTGTTCCTATGTGGCCATCTTGGCTCCACCCCCAAAATAGTGTATTTTAGACAGTTTAGAGAGTCATTATTCCATGGTTCAGTATGAACCTTCTTTTTGCTACTGTTGGTACCTTTTCATCACTGTGACTTCATCTGGAACAAGAATTTCATCCCTGCAGCAAAGACCACTGTGAATATGGACTGCAGGGTGACAGAATCATCCTCACAATTTTTACACTTTCTGAATTTCTCTTGCAAATATCCACATTAACAGTACTAATATTCTTCCAGCCTTCAAAATTCATGCTGTTTTATTTCTCACACTTGCCCTTCATTCTCTTTTTAACAGATCCACAATCGTTCCATCTGTAATGTTTTGCCTTACAAGAACAGTTTTTTTCCCAAGTGTCTTCAAGAACCATTTGTATTAGCATCAGCTGGGTGCATGTACAGAATGCAAATTCATAGGCCTGCAGCTAGACCTGCTGGATCAGGGTGTGGCCTGGTAATCTGTATTTTCATAGGCATCCAGGTACTTCACGGGTGCACTTATATCTTGCACATACTGCTATGGAAGGTGCTCTGCTCTCATTAATCAAACAAGTATGTAATACAGCAAGCCTCATAGCATAATAAATAATACTGTGGGCCATGGCAGTAAGAACTGGCTCATTTAAATACTGTTAAATTATCAGGACAAGTATTAAATATGTAATTTTTATTAAATATGCCACTGGTTGCCAGATGAATTCTCATTGATGTAGCAATTTTCACATTTATATATATTTATAATTTTAAAATGATAGATAACATATACTGAATGCTTACTATTAGCCACGCCCTGTTTTTCATAAATTAATCCATGTATATTACTATTTTACATTTACTCATTTATACAGCATGATGAGCCACAAGGTGCTATCATTATTATCATTATCATCTTAGATGGGGAAACTGAGGCATGGGGCCCTCACAGCACTAAGTGGCAGAGCCATGATTCAGCAGTAAATAATCCAGTACCAAAGCTCTGGTCCTGAGCAATTATACCTATATTGTCTCTCTATTTGTAAAGAAAGTGTAGGTCTTTAAATGCTATTTTAAACAGATTTCCATATACCTATGTATAGGGTAACCAACTACAACTGAACTTTTATTGTACCTTATCAGACTCTACAGCTAGATGGCTGTCTTTAGTCCATTTTGCACTGCTACAAAGAAATACCTGAAGCTGGGCAATTTATAAGGAAAAGAGGTTTATTGGGCTCACAGTGCCCAGGCTGTACAAGTAGCATGGAGCCAGCATCTGCTTCTGGTGAGGCCTCAGGCTGCTTCCATTCATGGTGAAAGGTGGAGGGAAGCTGGTGTGGGGCAATCACGTGGTGAGGAAGAACACAAAACAGAGAGTGGGAGGTGCCAGGCTCTTTTTAACAACTGGCTCCCATGGGAATCATGTGCAAACTCACTCACTGCCCCCCACCAAGGAGGGCATCAATCTTTTCACCAAGGATCTGCCCTCATGACACAGACACCTCCCATTAAGTCCCACCTCCAACACTGGGGATCAAATTGCAACATGAGATTTAGAGGGGCCAAACAAACCAAATGATAGCAATGTCTGTGGCATTTAAACAATATATTCCTCCATTTAAAACTATATTTGAGGGCTACCTAATTTAAAATGAATGAAAATAGACAATAATCCTACCCTTATAATGCCTAAAATCTAGTTGCAGAGATTTTAAAAAAATTCTAACTATTCCGTAAATAAACATAACTTTGCAACTTTGGCAAATAATACAAAATAGAGTTACACAGAATTGTGAGAGCTTTTAAAAGACGGTTTACTCTCGACAGGAAAGTCTGGAGGCCCTCCTTGTGAACAGATGAGTGGATGAACAGGCACTAACTCAGTAAAGCAGGGACCAGTGATGGGGAGCACTGCCTTCGGAAAAGGAAGACTGCTGTTACAGAACAAATCCGCTATCGAGAACATCCAGAAAAGGTCAAGGGCACTGCAGAGCTGCCAAGGAAGTGAGGACTTGTGTCCTCATGTCCAAAAGATGGAAGAACAGAGAGAGAAATATAGGAGTGGCATTCACTCATTTGCACAAGGCAGCTGACAGGTTGTGGATCTCTATAGACTGGGGTCTAAAAGTAGAAGTCCTGAGAAACACACTGGAGTTTGAATTGGAATCCCCAAAGACTACACACTAGAAAAAAAGAATGAGAGATGGATTTTTCCTCGGGACGAAAGCCTAGACTGTAAAGATGTTAACCCTTGTCTAAATTAAGACTATTTGCCTTCTTCCTAACTACCTGCCAGAAGCAAAAGTGAATCCACTCTGGAGGAAGACAAAGCATCTACAGCTTCAAATTATCTTCACACCTAGTACTGGAAATATGAAGTGTTGAGCCAAAAATTACCAAGAAAGATCAAAATAACTGAACAAAGAGCAACAGCAACACACAAGCACACACACACACACACACACACACCCCAGAATAACAGAAGAACCAGAAAGAAGTTATTAGATATGGACTTTAGCATGTTTGTAAAACTAAATCATAAAATATAGAGTTATTATTATTTATTTATTTATTTTTGAGAGGGAGTCTTGCTCTGTGGCCCAGGCTGGAGTGCAGTGGCAGGATCTCAGCTCACTGCAACCTCCACCTCCCAGGTTCAAGCGATTCTCCTGCCTCAGCCTCCCGAGTAGCTGGGATTACAGGTGTGTGCCACTATGCCTAGCTAATTTTTGTGTTTTTAGTAAAGACAGCATTTCACTGTGTTGGCCAGGCTTGTCTCAAACTGCTGATCTCAAGTTATCCACCTGCCTAGGCCTCCTAGAGTGCTGGGATTACAGGTGTGAGCCACTGTGCCTGGCCAAAATGTAGAATTATACCATGAACTGGAAACCATTTAAAATCAAATGGGCATATTAGAATGGAAACAAAATAAGATATGAAATTAACTCAATGGATGGATTTAACAACCAATTAACACAGCTGAAGAGAAGAAAAGGGAGCAAACAAAAAAATTCAGTATCTGGTTACAAGTAGAAAAATGTAGAAAACAGTGTAACATGCATAATAGATGTTGGAAACTTCTAGTATAGGTGTAATTAAAGTTGCAGAAGAAGACGGAGAGAATAGAAAGGGAACTGTTACAGATGAGATCATTTCAAAAGTAATGGAAAAATCCGACAGATATTAGCTGCTCTATGAACTTCAGATAGATTACGACAAACAGACAAAATGTACCTAAGGATATCATAATAAAATTTCTGAAAACTGAAGACAAGAGGAAGTCTATAAAGCAGGCGGAGACAAAACATATGTTATCTTTAAGGGGAAATAGAAATACTAATAATGACGGTATAAGAGTGCAAGTCAGAAGATGGAGACGTGACATTGTCAAGTGCAGAATGAAAACAAATGCCAAAATAGAACTCCATACACTCTAAAGTTCTCCTTCAAAACAAAGGAAAAATATAAGGACACTTTTTGAAAAACAAAAACCTAGGAAATTTGTCAAACTTCCAGTAAAGGAATGACTGAGAGAATTCTTCATGCAAAAAAACATAATCACGGATGAAAATAGTTGACTTAAAAAGAGAAGAATAGAAAAGATAAATGTGTGGCTATGTCCAAGGGAATATTGATGGTACAAAACAATGATTAGAAAAAAATACCTATATAAATCTTGATAAATAATAGCACAAGACAGGATTTTGTTAAATAATATTTGATTACTCAAAGTTCCTTATTACGTGAAGAATTGTAGATATATTAATTAATGCAACTGTCAACTAATTTAAATTAATATGATTATCAATATAAGATTCTAATTAAGAATATATTTTGAATTTATGGGGTAAACATTTAAAGAATAATAACAGTTGTTTAATAACAGGCTAATTTGAAGAAAATTTATCAATAAACATAATCCAAAAGAGGAAAAATGGGACAAACAAAATTAGTAAGATTGATTGGAATGCCAATGTGTCAGTGATTACATTAATACAAATGGACTGAATACTGAGATTAAAAGGCAAAATTGTCAGACTGAATTAGCAAATAAAGAGAGGCAGCTCACAAAAAAAGCTGCCTAAAATATGAGGACCAAAAAGAAAAAAATCCCTGAAAAAAAAGAGTAAGTTAAATACATGCAAGCAGTAGGCAAAATAAAATTGGCATATATGATTTTGCAAATGACACTGAAAGGCAAGAAATGACACATTTCTGAACATAAATAGTGTCATTGCATTAGGATTAAAGGGTCTATCTGACAAGAATTTATAATCTCAGACTAGTATGCACCTAATAATATAGCTTCAAAATATATAAAGCAAAATTGACAGAATTAAGAGGGAAAATAGACAAATCTACAATCTTAGATTTTACCATACCTCTCCGAGTAACTGAAAGAACATCCAGGAAAAAAAATCAATAAAGATGTAGTAGATTTGAAAATCAAAATGAGCTAACTTGATCTAGTTGAAAAATACAGAAATACTACATCTGCCATTTTAGAATATACATCATATTCTATCCAATAAGTATATTCATTGCCCAAATTGACCATATGTTTGAAAACAAATCACACACACACACACACACACACACAATATCACCAAGTATAGTGATTGAAATTCTGAGTATTTTTTCTCTATAGTGAGATTAAGCTAAAAGTTAATATTAAAAATATACCTCAAACATCCTTAAATATTTGTAAATTACTCTAAGCAACTCATTGGCTAAAAATAAAAATTACAAAGGAAATTAAATGTGCCAATTTTATAAACTAGCATCTCAATAATTTACCCAATAGAACAGCAAATAACACACAGTCATATATTGCTTAATGACAGGATACTTTATGAACCCAACATTCAGTGATGTTAGTCATTGTGTAAACATCAAAGAGTGTACTTACATGAATATAGAGGGTACAGCCTCCTACACACTTAGCCTATATGGCATAGCTTCTGTACTACAAACCTGTACAGCATGTTGCTGGACTGAATACCTAATTTTACTGTACCTTTTCTATGTTTAGATATACCATGGTAAGTAGTTGTATATCTAAACATAGAAAAGGTAAAGTAAAATTATGGCATAGGAAATAAATAATGTTACATCTGTACAGGGAACTTACCATAAATGGAGCTTCTATAACTTAGAGTTGCTCTGAGTGAGTCTGGGAGTGAGTGGTGAGTGAATGTGAAGGTCTAGGACATTACTGTACACTACTGTAGACTTTCCCAACACTACATTTAGGCTATACTAAATTTGTAAAAACAAACAAAAAAACAAAAATAAAACCTTTTCTTTTTTCAATAATATGTTAACGTTAGCCTACTGTAACATTTTTACTTTGTAACATTTTGAGTTTTTAAAAAAATTATTGGATTCTTTTGCAATCGCACTTAGCTTAAGACACAAATAATACAATTATACAGATATTTTCTTTATATTCTTATTCTATATGCTTTTATCTATTTTCAAATTTTCTTATTACATTTTTTACTTTTTAAACTTTTTGCTAAAAATTAAGACACAGATACAATTTTGTCTTTATTATTATCAAGCATTATGTACTGTACATAATTGTATGGCTATACTTTTAAACAAGTGGCAGTGCAGTAGGTTTGTTCACACCAGTATCACCAAAAACTTGTGAGAACTGCATTGTGGTATGGTGTTAGGACAATGATGATGTCACTAGGAACAGGAATTTTTTGGCTTCATTATAATCTGGGACTACTGTGGTATATGTGGTCTGTCATATGTTGACTGAAATGTTGTTATGTCACGCATGATTGCGTAAAGAAAGGAAAAAATAGTACATATGACCGATCTTATTAATTAAATAGATAAAAAGTGCATGACACAACTCAAAAAGCTAAAAGTTGTTTTTCAAGCAAATAATTAAATAGGTAAACGCCAGGGAAGATTGAATTTTTAAACGTCAAGTATTATACTATTCCAGATAAAGAACATCATTTTAATGGAGGCCAAAAAGAAGAAGTATTTGCAATGTTTATTAACTGACAAAGAACTCATATCCTGGATATATTAAAAGGTTTGACAAATAAATAAAGATATTAAAAATCCTGGACACCACAAATGACAAATGGGCAAAAACATTAACAGGAACTTCACGAAAGAAAATATTCAAATTACTAAGAAACATATAAAAGCTTTCCTTTTCACTGTCATTAGTTTTTGAGGCAATGCAAGATACCCGTGTACTCTCATCAGAAATGTTACTCAAAAGTGAAATAAAACAAAATATAACCTGACAATATCAAATGTTAAGAAGAACGTGAAGCAACAGGTCACTCACATCTTACTTGCTTGGGAGTAATTTTGTGTAGCCTCTGTTTATCAGTAAGGCTACACAAGGCTGAATATAAACATTCTAATAAATCTACTAAGGCTAAGCATACACCTTCTAATAAATCTGTCAAATTTCTAGATATATAGCCTTCAGAAATTCTTACATGTGTAAATCAAGACTATAATGAGAATGGTCATAACATCATTATTTATGTTAGTGCCTAACCAAGCAAAAAAATTCCAAATTGACTCAACAATAGCATGGATTGATTATGAAATGTTCATACCATGGAATGCTATGCAGTGATGGAAGCTTACTACAGCTACATACAATATCTCTGAGTCTCCCAAGGGAGACGGAGTGAAAGAAGCCATTCACATTGATTCCATTTGTATGGATTTCAGAACTCTCCCTGACTAACTAGTGTTAGAAGTCAGGATAGTGATTTTCTCAGGGGAGAAATGAGATTGTAACCAGAAGAATGCACCAAGAAATCTTTTGAGACACCACTTATCTTGTATGTCTTCATCTGGTTGTGATTACATGGATGTATGCACCTTGAGATAAGTTATTAAGTTGTAGACTTATGACTTAGGCACTTCCCTCTAAATATTGTACTTCAGCAAGATGTTTTGGCTTGTTTTTACATTAAAAGACAGAAGGAAGAGGAGAATATTTGAGGTAAAGAAAATAGCATGAAAAAAATCTCTGTGCAGGAATTGTATACAAAGATTGAATAAAGCCATGTGAATGGAGTACAGAGGTGAAGAAGTAAAGATACAGAGAGGAGGAGGGGAGATGGGAAAAAAGGAAGGAGGAAAAGAGAAAGAAAAGACAACAGAAAAAGAAAAAAATGACGCTGGAAAAATAAGTAATGGCGGCACCTCTCCAAGGTCCTGAAACTTGGATACTTCCCTAACAGCAATGAACGCTAGAGAAGGGGTTTAGCTGTGGAGAGGGTGGTGATGTGATGAGATTTGTACTTCAAATATTTCCAGATGAATGCACTGGAGAAGGGAAAAAAGTAGATGTGAGTGGATGAAGAAAAAATTAGCAGCAATTGTCCAGCAGAGAGAAGTGTTTGTTACCTGGGTCTGAGTGTTGGTGGTAGGGAAGCTGCAGGAATGTATAATTGTGTGGATGTTGGGGGTAGAGGGAGAGGGAGCTATGCTTTAAATACCAGCCCAAGCTTTTCTAACTCCAAAATATCTTTTATTTATTTATTTGTTTATTTATTTATTTATTTATTTTGAGATGAAGTCTTGCTGTGCCGCCCAGGCTGGAGTGCAGCAGTGCCATCTTGGCTCACTGCAACCTCTGCCTCCTGGGTTACAGCAATTCTCCTGTCTCAGCTCCCAAGTAGCTGGGATTACAGGCGCATGCCACCACAGCTGGCTAATTTTTGTATTTTTAGTAGAGATGGGGTTTCACCACATTGGTCAGGCTGCTCTTGAACTCCTGACCTCAGGTGAACCACCTGTGTCGGCCCCCAAAGTGCTGGGATTACAGGCATGAGTCAGTGTGCCCGGTCCAAAATATCTCTTAAAAAGTCATTTAACCACGTGTTTCTCTTTTCTATAATTCGTTGTAAACAACGAATTCCTATATTTAATAGTGAAGTCCTTTTTGTATCCAAGTTTAATAACACTATTTCATGGGTTAATTGTTTTAATAGGAATTTCCTAGTCGATATAGTTTTATTTATTACCTCATTGGAGGAAGAGTTTTATACATATTTTATAGAGGTGGGCCCAAAAGTCCCCGCTATGTTGGTAGACACATAATAATTAAATTTTAAAAAGCTATGGCCTTCTAAATTTTTCTTTCTTTTGAAATAAATATACACAGATTTTTGACTTATTTATCAACAATTGTGCCACCTTGTAGGAAAATTAACAAGGTTCATTTATGAATGTGTCACAAAACTGCTTTTCTTGAACTGCTGATGTTCGAATATTATAATTTTATGCCATCTGTGATATGAGCATTTGTTACATATAAGTTTTATCATAAACAAACTAAAATCCCTCTCTTTGTTTAAATGTGTTTTGTATGTCTATTGCTTTCAGTTTATAAGTGTTTGACCATTGCTCTTCTATAAAAGACTCTACAAGAACTCTAAAATATGTACTATGCTTCACTGATTCTATAAAATAGCTATGTAAAGTAATTGCACATTGTTCAAAGATAGTAGGAATCACATACACTTAACTGCTTATATTTTCCAATACTTTGCTTAGTTACAAAGTTTCTGTATGAAGATATTCTCATGTATAAAAGAGCCCAACAACTGTTTCATACTTCTTACACTTCCTTAAGATAGTATTTAATACCAACAAAATACTGCTTGAGTCAAGAGGCCTTATTCAATTTGTTAGAGTAGGAAACTGAAGAGTTAAAATAGTTGTGGTATTGGCCTACACTGACATGTGACATGTGACATGGCTGTGGATATGACATCCAGGTTCCATCCTGTGTTCCTCCCCTTGTAAATTGGGTCTGTAGCCTAACACATTTGTTAATGCTCAGAGACAAGTATGCAGGGAGAAAAGAGACACTGAGCTGGATACCTGTGTATTTTGGTTCATACCTGAGATGAACCTGAAATACAGTCTATTACCTGAAATAGAAGACCAATGTGTCGTAATGAATTTAGTCTGAATTATCTCATTCCTGAGAGGTTCCTGTTAAATTGAGCAAGTGCGAGATAGAGATGAACATAAATCATTTATTTGACTCTTAGTCTACTCTGGCAAAGTGAAACATTGCCAAAGATAACAGTCTTTTAATTAATTTTGGAGGTTTGTGTACACACTTGGAATTTCTTGGATACATGCTTCATTAATAGGCCAGTGTGCCTAGGTTTAAAGAAGATACTTATTTTAAAATTTAATATGTCAATTCTTGGTTGAAAGTATAGTGGAAGAGGCAGCAGCATAAATATCCTCTCATTTATTGCTTCATTTGTTCAAGAAACATGAATTAAACAACCTACTGCTCATCAGTCACAGTGTGAAAGTAGGAGGACCCAAAGAAGAACGTACAGCCATATGCCTTCAAGTTGGGATGTGGAGGCAGCCATGCCAATAAGTAAATATGTGTGATAAGTTGTTAGATGTGCAATTCTAGCTATAAGATGATTGATTTAATGGCCAACATTGCCCTTGTAGTACAACATTAGCACTGAGGTGAGATTAAATTCTGTTTCCATCTCTTGGTTGCAAAGGGTCAGTGGGGAAATGGGTCATCTGTGAGGAGGGTTGATATTGGACTTAATAGTTTTGCACGGATGATCTATAAATGGCTCTTCTCTAATCCTTACTACCTACCCAAATTATATCCTTATTATTCCAACCCAAAATTAATGCAGGATCTTCCTAGCTGCCTTGCCTGTCCCCCTGTCTCCTTGCTTTGGAGGGTGGATTTGATTTTAAAGTATGGATCATGCTATATCAATGTCTACCTGGGGGCCTTGGCTGTGACATTCCTGTTTTTGTAGGACACGGCTCACATGGCTCTCACTGCTGGTCTCCACATGTCCTTCCACCCTCATTTCCATCACCCAGCTCTGCTTCCAGGTGACAGTGTACTGAACTACTCAGGCTATCCCTCTGCAGGCATTCATTTTCCCTGGCTCCAGGTCGTAATGGCTAAATTTGTATTGCTCCTATAAGATGTATTTCAGCTATCATCACTTGCTTTAGCTTTCTTTCATATTTGCCTAAAGACCCCAGGAGCCCTGCCATCTGTATTCCTGTATCATATTTGTACAATTATTTTTGCTGTTGTCCATATTGTTAATTTGGGTATCACCCGCCAGACACTGTGAAATCCTCAAGGACAGGGACTGTTTTCTATAATAAAATCTATCACATGTCATCAAGCTTGGTATATCATTAGTCTCTCAACATATTTTAAGTTAATTTGTCTAATTTCTGAATGATTGAGAGAAGGTAAAAACATTGGTTATATGCTTTCTCCAAATGATTATTATCATACCTGTGTGCTTTGTAAAATAAATGCTGACACATCTCATACTTTTTCTAGTAGATATCTTCCGAAAATTTATGGGTAAATTAAATTATATGAAATGAATAATGTCTTCAGTGAAATAGGACAGCTCACGTTTTAAAGAACATCAGTAATGAACTAATTTGTGTAAAAGAATAGTTTTCGTCTCTTTTCTTATGTCACATTGAGTGTCGCTTTTACGAATTGGGAATTTTACACGTTGAGTTGCGTTGTGTTGGAGTTCCTCTAGGTAAAGGTATTCATGCAGTTAAACTTCTAGTAATAAGTAACAAGAAAATAACACTGATAAAGTGACATAAGGAATCTGTTCCTGTGTTGTAAATATTTCCTGATGTCAAATGTGAAACTGAATATTTTGCCAAAAGTCTCAACTTAAAGCCACTTTAATCAAAGCAGTTGCTAATGCCAGCAGTACATAAATTGAGGATGGGGCAAAAGGATCGACACCACCAATGGCTGCACTGTGGTAGGTGTGGAGAGAGCCTGCCAGAAGTAAACAGATGCCAGGAGTCAACACTAGGCAAAGGTAAATGGGATAGGTGCTGTGAAACATGGCAGATCCTACGAGACTTAGGTGCTCCCAAACATGGCAGATTCTATGGGGCTTAGGTGCTGAAAAACATGGCAGATTCTATGGGGCTTAGGTGCTGAAAAACATGGCAGATTCTATGGGGCTTAGGTGCTGAAAAACATGGCAGATTCTATGGGGTTTAGGTGCTGTGAAACATCACAGCTTCTATGGGATTTAGGTGCTGTGAAACACGGAAGATTCTATGGGGCTTAGGTGCTATGAAACGGCAGATTCTATGTGACCAAACCTAAAAAACACTGTGGGGAGAATCATAAGATAAACATGCTATTCATGTGATCTGGGTGAAAAAACAAAAACAGGAAAATACAACCGCAAAACCTAGACAGAGAAGAGCCGAAACTGTTGATAAATATAGGACCACCTTCGCATCCCTGTTTGTGAAACTGTTGATAAATACAGGACCACCTTCGCATCCCTGTTTGTGAAACTGTTGATAAATACAGGACCACCTTCGCATCCCTGTTTGTGAAACTGTTGATAAATACAGGACCACCTTCGCATCCCTGTTTGTGAAACTGTTGATAAATACAGGACCACCTTCGCATCCCTGTTTGTGAAACTGTTGATAAATACAGGACCACCTTCGCATCCCTGTTTGTGAAACTGTTGATAAATATAGGACCACCTTCGCATCCCTGTTTATGAATGCAATAGCACAAGAAAAAGTCATTTTGAGGATGGGATGGGGAATGAGCTTCTGATGGTAATGCTGTCTTCAAATGGTTCCAAATTGAATTTTCTCAGAAATTTAAATACCCAAAATTAATATAGAAATTGAGAACCATCTTATGTTAAGCACTTTTTCCTTACACTTGCTTTCCTTCTTTTCCTTTTTTTCTTTTTTTTTTTTTTTTTTTTTTTGAGACAGAGTTTCGCTCTTGTTGTCTAGGCCAGAGTGCAATGGCACAATCTCGGCTCACCACAACCTCCGCTTCCCGGGTTCAAGCAATTCTCCTGCCTCAGCCTCCTGAGTAGCTTGGATTACAGGTGTCCACCACCAAGCCGAGCTAATTTTTGTATTTTTAGTAGAGATGGGATTTCACCATGTTGGCCAGGCTGGTCTTGAACTCCTGACCTCAGGTGATCCACCCGCCTCGGCCTCCCAAAGTGCTGGGATTACAGGCGTGAGCCACTGCACCTGGCCCTGTCTTTCTTACAGAGACCTCTTAGCCTCATTCTTTTCCTCTCCAGTATTCCATATGGCAGTGGCTCAAGGTAGACAAGTTGCAAAGAATGACAGGCACTACCTGAATATTCGGGACTGCTTTGCTGTTTTATTCTGTGCAGTGTTTCCTCCTATGCCTGCTTTTCAGCCCTATCCTTTCTGCAGGGCTCTGGGTCACAAGCTGGGCAGGAGGAGCAGAACACAGTGCCTCTGACAAGTAGCAGGACTGGACGCTGTTGGTTAAGTGTTAGGAGAAAATGTGTCTGCTAATAGTGTTATTTGTTTCTTTTTTGGGGGGGAATTTTTATTTTTTATTTATATATATATAAACTTTAAGTTCTAGGGTAATGTGCACAACGTGCAGGTTAGTTATATATGTATACACGTGCCATGTTGGTGTGCTGCACCCATTAACTCGTCATTTACATTAGGTATATCTCCTAATGCTCTTCCTCCCCCCTCCCCCCACCCCACAACAGGCCCCGGTGTGTGACCAAGTGTTCTCATTGTTCAATTCCCACCTATGAGTAAAACATGTGGTGTTTGGTTTTTTGTCCTTGCGATAGTTTGCTGAGAATGATGGTTTCCAGCTTCATCCATGTCCCTACAAAGGACATGAACTCATCAATTTTATGGGTGCATAGTATTCCATGGTGTATATGTGCTACATTTTCTGAATCCAGTCTATCATGTTGGACATTTGGGTTGTGGGACTGTAAACTAGTTCAACCATTGTGGAAGACAGTGTGGCGATTCCTCAAGGATCGAGAACTAGAAATACCATTTGACCCAGCCATCCCATTACTGGGTATATACCCAAAGGAATATAAATCATGCTGCTATAAAGACACATGCACACGTATGTTTATTGCGGTTGTTTCTTAACATAAAGGTTTAATCCATATGATTCCACTTCCGATTTCCAGGGATAATGTGAAGGAAACTATGAAAATAGAAGGTTAAAAAATATGTTTGTCGGCCAGACGCTGTGGCTCCGGCCTGTAATTCCAGCACTTTGGGGAGGCCGAGGTAGGCGGGTCACCTGAGGTCAGGAGTTTGAGACCAGCGTGACCAATATGGTGAAACCCCATCTCCATTAAAAATACAAAAATTAGCCGGGCGTGGTGGCGGGCGCCTGTAGTCCCAGCTACTCGGAAGGCTGAGGCAGGAGAATCACTTGAACCCAGGAGGTGGAGGTTGCAGTGAGCTGAGATCGCACCACTGCACTCCAGCCTGGTGACAAAGCGAGACTCCATCTCAAAACAAACACACACACACACACACACATACATATATGTGTGTTTGTCTTCTTGATTTTTCCTCTCTCCTCCATCATGTGGTGATGGGATGGGAAAAGGCAGGTTATGGGGAGCCGTTTGGAGGCCCATGCTTGGTGGGAAAGAGAGGGAGGAAAATTCTAGATGAACGAATGCCGCTTCAAAGGAAGAAGAAAAAGAACCATATTAACCCTGCTTACAATCGGATTTAGATGGATGATATTTTCTGTCCACACTCAACTGGGTTTATCCTGACATTCAACAGTGTCAATGACCTGTACTCTAAGTGTTCCCTTCTTGAAAAAAGTTGTGATTGAGCAGCCTGCTGTTTTCTGAATTTTTGTCTCTCCCTTTTCTAGAATTCATATGTGAGACCTAACCCCAGGGTGATGGTGTTAGGGACTGTTTGTCTCTCCCTTTTCTAGAATTCATATGTGAAACGTAACCCCAGGGTGATGGTGTTAGGGGCTGAAGACTTTGGGAGGTGATGAGGTGATGAGGGAGGAGCCATCACCCTGATAAAAGGGACCCCAGAGAGGTGCCTTTCCTCACATCATGTGATGCACACTGAGAAGGCGCCATCTGTGAACCAGAAATCAGATTCTCACCACACAAAGCATCTGTTGGCACCTTGGTCTTGGACTTCCAGCCTCCAGAACTGTGAGAAATAAATTCCTGTTGTTTATAACCCACCCATTTTACACTATTTTGTTATCACAGCCAGAAGACAGTAAGACAAATCCCAACAGAGAAGAGTGCTTCTAGAACCTAAAGTGCACCTACCACTTTCTAGCAAAGCCTGATCCACATTACTTTAAAAGTGACTTTTCAAGCATTTTACTTTGGTTTACCTATTCCTTCCACTTACCTCTCTCAAGCCCAAATCATTAGTTTACGCTTGTAACCAATTGCTCGTGCACATGTGCTAATGTTTTTGCATATAATATACATATATTAATACATAATATATCATTCATGTTTGCATGTGGACATTGTGGATAACTTGCATGTAATTACTGTTGCAATTACTTAGAATCATCTGCTTCTTTATGAGCTCGAAAGTGACCTCTTCTTTTTTACAAACGGAGATTTTTTCTGTCAATGTAAATAAGGAAAAGCTTCCCAAACCCCTCCCAGACTCTCGCTCCCGCCACGCCCCTCCCCTCAGGCGCTGGCACGCGCTTACACACACACACACACACACACACACAAAGCCTGATGTGTCTATCAGCTCTGAATCTGGTTTTTGAAGTGGCCTGGGTGGGTCTGCATACGAATTTGGAATTTGACCAAACTCTGCGCGCGCTCTTGGGAGCGCGCATCCGTGTGTGGTCCAGGGAGCAAACCGCGGTTGTGAATGGATGATTGATGGGAACAGCGCCCAGGGGTAGCAGGTGGAGAAGGGAACCCAGGTCGCGGTCACTGGTCAACCCGCCTCTTGGGGTGGAGGTTAGAGAAATCGGCGCTGGTATTTGGCCCCGGCCAGTGCTGGGGTTCCAGGGCTAGGGAGAGCCCTCGGCGCCAGACTGGGCTGTGGGAGGTCTTTGGGGTCAGATCCCTGCAGGCAGACAAGAGCGAGCCAAAGAAACAAAGCCGCCGAGGGACGCGGCTGGGGCGGAGGCCCGCAAGGAAGTGGAGCCCGGGAAGCCAGGTGTGCGACGGGGAGAGCGGCCCTGCCACCCGCGCTGGAAGCCGGGCGCTGCCATTCACGGCAAGGCCCTCTGCGCCCTGGAATTGCCGCGGTGGCGGTTGCAGAGGCCAACCCAGAGTGCAACCATGGAGACGCGACGTGTGTCCCATAGTAACCTGTTACAATATTATTTATAAGCTGCCATCCCCAGCCTACCCCCACTTCCCCTCTGCTCCCTCGCCAGACTTGCGGGCGACGTGCACAGCCGCGTCTGGCTCTTCCCGGCCTCTCCCTTCTCTCGCGGGCGCAGCCGATCAATAGTTAACACCCGGCTGCGGGCGGCGGCTCCACCCGCGGCAATCACCGTAGTGCTTGTTTGTGGAAGCCGAGCGTGAGTGCGCCGCGCGCGCACTCAGTCCGGCACGGAGTGGGCGTCTACCCGAGGAGGGGTGTCTGGGGAGGGGCTGCCCTCGTTACCCAAACAGTTTGCGCTCGCTTAACCTTGATGCAGCTCGAGGCTTCCCAGTCCAGCTCAGTTAAGACAGAAAACCTGGCGCACGCGCGCGCACACACCGACACACACACACACACACACACCGCCCCTGGCGTCGCCGCCCGGCCGGGTCCCCGCCCTTAGGGACCAGAGCGGCGACCGCTGCACCCCGCACTGCCTGCTGGAGGAGCCCCCGGAGCCGGGGCCGAGCCGCTGGCGTCCCCGAGTGCGCCCCCAGTGCGTGCCGCCGCGCTGTTGCTAGCAGTGTGCTGGCGCTGAGCTCGGTGGACACGCGCGCAGTCAGAGCTGCCTCTCGTCCTCGCTAGCTGGGCTCGCAGCCTCTTCCTCCCTTCCTGGCTCCTGGCTTTTTGTTTAAAGCAACACCCACCCTCCATCCAGGCTTTTTTTCTTTCTTTATTGGTAGCGGCCAAAAAGAGTTGATTGCTATTGGGATCCGCTGGGTAAAGACACGAGCAGGGGTGAGCGGAGGTGATAAAACTGAAGACCTGGAAGATTTTTTTTTTCTTCAAAAACCCGTTTCCATCCAGTCTTCGGCCAGTCCAATCTACTTTAATCCTCACCAGGACAATGGATTAAGTTTCTCTTCCCTGGACCAGAAGTCGGGTTCGGACTTGGGGCAAAATGAAGGAAAAGGCCATGATCAAGACCGCTAAGATGCAGGGGAACGTGATGGTGAGTGCCACGGACAGGGCGCGCGCCGGGTCGGGGGGACCCACCGTGAGGAGCGATGCTGGGGGAGGTCTGTCCTCCACAGTCCCGAACCTCCCTGGGAGGGCAGCGACCCCGTGCCCGCGCGCGGCGGCGCTTCCCCCACTTCCCACCTGAGCCCACCCAGCGGCGCCGGGATGCGGAGGAGCAGGCATTTCTTTGCAAATTGCAACTTTGCGGCTCCGCGGCCCCTCTCCTTCGGGCATGTGGCTTTGTGTTTTGGGCGCGGGATGGGGCGTGGGAGTGGAGGAAGGGGCTGCGGGGAGCCCTCGCTGGCCGCGGGTCGGTCCGAGCCCCAAGCAGACCCCCAGGGCTCTTCTGGGGGAAACGCGGGGAGAGGTGGTCACTTCGGCCAGGGAAGGGCCACTGGGCCCTGGTGCCCGCGCGGGCCTCGGGGCTGCGAGTCCCCGGAGCTCGAGACCTGTTGGGTTCTGCGGAGCCTTCGGTGCTCTCGGGGCAGGCGCCAGTCGCTCCGCTTCGTTCCAGCCGCCGCCGCCGCCGGGCGGGACCCTGCTCCCTGGGTTGGGGACGCTGAGTCCCCCAAAAGCTTGACTGTGCCGGAGGAGGTCAGGGGCACTTCGCCCCCCGGGAGGGCCGAGTGCCTGGAAACGCGGCTGGTCCGCGGAAGGCTCCGGGCAGCTGGCCAGGGGGCAGCTCTGCACGGATAACTTTCTAACTGGAGGACTCGGCGATCCGCCTCCCCAGCGAGCCCACCCGCCTCGCAGCTCCCCGCTGACCCGCGTGGCCTGGGCGCGCCTGCTCTCGGGCTCACGTTAGTCGGGGGCACGGGGCCGAGGGGTCAGGGCGCTGGAGTCTCTGGCGAGGACGAGAGGGTTGCCATCTTGTTCTGTTGAAATTGTTTGTGTGCCTGCCTGTGTTTATTTTAACCCATTAGGTCATGGTCTGAGAAGAATCCTCCGACGGTCCTTTATTTTAAGTTGCTGGCTGGCACTTTTTTTTTTGGCGACGGACAAACAAGGAGATGGGGATTGCCTTGCTACTTTTGAAGGTTCTGCAGATTTGCAGATGCTACTTTTGAGGGTTCCGTAAGAATTGAAGAAATTCTTTCAGGGGCAAGGTCCAGAGTTGTTTACAGAAGTGGGTTGGGTCCAAGTGATGGGGGTGGAGAGGCACCTTTGCGGGAACTCAGGCAGTGGTGCACTTTGAGATCTCGCTTTAAGTAAAACAAGCAATAAGTGAAAAATTTTACATTAATTGAACAAATACCCAGCTGGCTTAACCACACCCACGGCAGACACCTGTTGCCTGGCAGAGAGGAGCGCCGTGGGTTCAGAACTTGACTCTGGACGGAGGTGTGAGCCTCTGGTTCAAGACACCTCGCAGGAAAGTGATCGCCGCATAGAGGGGCTTACTCTTCAGGACCCTCCCCACTCCCGAGGTGACAAGCCCCCATCTAGGGGCCGTTCTCAGTCCTCGGTCCGTGGGTTCTCTGACTGACCTAATTGCTTGTTTATGAAAATGCATCTGCTTCCCTCATTTTTCCCACTTTTTTTTTTAGTCATTGTGTTGTTCAGCATAATTTCTTGCATAAACAGGATAGAAACGTGTATGGAGTAATGCTTTTTAATTAAATGCCCACCCACATCCATCATTCCTAACTTATGTGATGCCGTCATGTGCTAGGGAAACCTGTATATTTAGGGCTGAGGCTGAAGTTAAGGATTGAGGTTAATTATACTGATAAGGCAACATTATTGACTCATTACATCAATCTACCGCCAAATAAGTTTCTACTTATAACTTGCATGGCATGAAAGAGCCAAATCTTCATATTACGTCTTTATTAGAAACCTTATGGTCTTTGCCCTCCCCCTAACCCCTCTCTGCATTTTACTTCAGAAAATAAAGAATGAAAAGATTGCTAATTACATTTCTCACTTCTGCTCTGAATAAGGATATTCCACGTGATACTCACTGCATCCCTTCCCCTGAGTCTAATGTTAACAAGTGTCATTGGAGCAAGGTGAACTGAGCCTAGAGAATTCTACAGCAACCCATATTTTCAGAGTTATCTGTTGGCCCAAGAAAACAATGAGATGCACACTTACTCAAACTTTGAATGTTCTTATCATTCTTAAATTGATAATTATGGCTCCAGAGCCTGCTGTGTAACTTACTTGAATTTTCATGTTCCAAGGAAATCCACGTGGCTTCAGTTGAGTGATCATTTAGGACTTACCCATGCCTAATCTCTTAAGTTGCTTTCAAGACTCTTGCCAATCACAGCCTCTCTTAGATTAGATGACTGGAAAATTCTTTGCACTCACAACTTGATTGAGATTCAGGTGATATTTTACATTCAAAATGAGGACTGAATGATTTACTCCTATTACTGACAGCTGAGCTGCCGCACATCTGACAGCTACAAAAAGTGGCAGAATGTTTTATACTTTGCAGTAACAGTGAATCCACATACACACAGAGACCAGATCTCAGTTCAGGAGACTCAAAGATCTTTGAGCTGTCTGGACTCGCATTTGAGGTTTGATATTTAAAAAAGAGAAAGACACTTTGCACTGCCCAAATGGTCATGGAAATGTCAAATCCATTTCAGCTGTGCCTGTAAATTGCTTTCTAATCCAGCCTCTGCTCGCTGACATCCACATTGTATGATTGTTCCGGACCTGCAGCCTGTTGTTTCACCAGGAGTCCTACAAGAATGGTGACAATAGCCTCCCGGCTCGTCCTTGCCATGCCACATTGCTTAGTTGAAAGTATGTTCTTATAAAATCTTTAAAAAAGGTTTTAGTCCTCGCACATTGCTTTAGGAATTTATTTCTGAGTACAGCTAGAGGATTAAGAGAAGGCAGATGCACCAGAATACTATCTCATCTTGTTTTGTTTTAGTAAATGGGTAAAAGAAATACCACAGGTGGAATCAGTTTATAACTTTTTTTTTTTTTTTTTTGGAGCCAGAGTCTCACTCTGTCACCTAGGCTGGAGTGCAGTGCAGTAGCGCAATCTCAGCTCACTGGAAGCTCCTCCTCCCGGGTTCAAGCCATTCTCCTGCTCAGCCTCCTGAGTAGCTGGGGACTACAGGCGTGCACCACCATGCCTGGCTTTTTTTTTTTTTTTTGTATTTTTAGTAGAGATGGGGTTTCATCATGTTGGCCAGGCTGGTCTTGAACCCCTGACCTCAGGTGATCTGCCTGTCTTGGCCTCCCAAAGTGCTGGGATTACAGGTGTGAGCCACCACGCCTGGCCAGTTTAGAACTTCTATTTTAATTTTTTTTTTTCTTTTTTGAGACAGAGTCTCGCTCTGTCACCCAGGCTGGAGTACAGTGGTGCTATCTCGGCTCACTGCAAGCTCCGCCTCCCGGGTTCACGCCATTCTCCTGCCTCAGCCTCCTGAGTAGCTGGGACTACAGGCGCCCACCACCACACCCGGCTAATTCTTTTGTATTTTTCATAGAGACGGGGTTTCACCGTGTTAGCCAGGATGGTCTCGATCTCCTGACCTCATGATCCACCCGTCTCGGCCTCCCAAAGTGCTGGAATTACAGGCATGAGCCACTGCGCCTGGCCCCTTGAACTTCCATTTTAATTCTTGAGAAGAGTCTATTTCATAAACTTCTAATACTGTGAGAATTCACAGACTAACCATGCCATATTCAATATGTAATTTAATATACTAAGAGATAAATATTTTTTACATGCTCGCAACAAAAATTATTTTTTTAAAAATAGCTGTTATTTTTTCCATAAAATCTACATTTGAGAGTTCCGAGGGAGGCTGATGTGCACTTTTTCAACCTAATCTTCCTTTATTGCTATTTGGTTGATATCCTACTTGTTTAACGGAGGTATATACTCTTGCAATAGGTTCTGAGGTTAATGGGAAATGTTATCATCAGAAGGGCTTTGCTTCGTGCTGAATTCCCCTACTCTGTCCATATGAGCTTTTTTCAGACATTGAGTTGCTTAATGAAGATGGAGTAAAGATTAAAGACTAAACATCTTGTGGACTGTCCTGTGACCCTTGGCGTCTCCCCCTTCCTTGGTGTGTGCGTTGGTGGCTCCACCTGTATGTGGTGGGTAAGTGAGGGCTGCGCAGGCCCTTGCTGACGAGAGCAGTATCAGAGGAGGTTCAGACGTAGGACACAAAGCATCAGATGTCTGCAAGCCACGTTGATACTTGAGAATCCCACTGTTGATTGTTGTTGGTTTTAAATGAAAGTGGCTGTCTTGATTCCCTGTATAGGGAAAGCTGGAGTTCTTCCTTGTGCTCACTGACACTGGTTTTAGGCCTTTGGTCACTGGTTGATATATCTATGGCATGACGAGCCTAGGATCTTTTCAGAACTATTATCTTCTCTTTTCTATGTTGGATAAAACATCTGAATGTGAACTTTCCACAGTAAGAGTTCTCTTTCAGGCATTTGAGCATTTTGCTGATTCAGTTAAATAAAGCAGAATGGCATTCCAGTGACGATGCTCTACTTATAATTAGCCCAGGTGAGCAGAGGCTCGCTGAGGTTTTTAGGTAAGTCATAAGAGCTCGTGTGGGACACAAAGCTTCTATTATTATTATTTTTTCTTTCCTTTTTTTTTCTCCTGAGATGGAGTCTTACTCTGTCTCCCAGGCTGGAATGCAGTGGCACAGTCTCAACTCACTGCAGCCTCCACCTCCCAGGTTCAAGCAATCCTCTTACCTCAGCCTCCCAAGTAGCTATGATTACAGGCGTGTGCCACCACACCCAGCTAATTTTTATATTTTTAGTAGAGACAGGGTTTCGCCATGTTGGTCAGGCTGGTCTCAAACTCCTGACCTCACGTGATCTGCCCGCCTCGGCCCCCCAAAGTGCTGTGAGCCACCTCGCCCAGCCAAAGCTTCTATTATTGAAGCCTGTTGGGAACAGCATTTTTAGGAATGTAGCCTTTAGTAATGCAATATTTTTCCTCTGTCTGAGGGTAATTGGTATCAGATTGGTCACTTGGTAACAAAATGCTTGATGCTGGTTCTAAATGGGAGCATTGTAGCACAGATTTTGAGGGAATTTGCCTTCTCCAAATCGGTTCCAAAAATTCTAAGGTCACAGTTTTCTGAGAGTTGTCACCATGTGTCCCAGTGGTGTGATACTTAGGTTGGTATTTCTCTACTTGCTAGTTGTTCAACATCTCTTCATAAAATCATCACCCTTATAACTAGACTTTTCTTGAAATATTGATTAATCCCATCTGTGCAGGAAACAGTGGCTAGGCATGGGTCCGTTTCAGAATCCTCTTTGCAAGATTTATAGGACTGGGAATACTTTAAACATGTTCATGGCCCATTAAAAAACGCAGATTTCCAGAAAGAAGATCCCAAAGCCAGAGGTGATCAGCAAAGGATATTTTATAAAATTTCTTCAATAAAACTGTAGTGAAGAGGGCTGCCCTGTTTTTTCACAGAGCTCTGTTTAGTTCTTTAGTTCATATATTCACTGGGTCTGAGTTTTTGGACATATAAATGTACTAAATTGGCTCTTTCCTGTTGCACAGCCATCATCTCCTTTTCTGTAACCTGTCCTGGTCAGTAATCACAGACTGCTAACTTGATCATCATTTGGACTTTGAACCCTCTGTGCTATTACCAAGAGGTGTGGTGCATATTGAAATATGAACATCTAGTATTCATTCATCCCCATGGACAAGGGCTTTGCACAGGAAGCATTCGAGTGGGTGAATTTGTTAAATGAATGGATATTTGTTCTTTGCTTAGGACTGCTTAGCATAGGCTGTGCATTTGTGAGAAAGGCTCATGGTTTTAATTGAACGTTTATTTTAATAACTCCTTCAAGTTCTAATACATCAGGTAATAGGAGAGAGAATTCCCTGCATAGAGTATTTTCCACTTGCAGCTACAAATGGAAACTTATGCTCACTTGAGGGTGTAAACAGCTAATGCATCAATCTTCTTTATTTGAGGATGCATAGAAGTCAAATAAAATATAGAGAGGAATCTCTCAACTTAAAACGCTTTACTTGGGAAGCAAGAATTGCAATCCGAGGCATACACAGACCAGTGGTCTTCAGTATGTCTGAAGAACAAAGAGAAGATTGTGAGTTTTATTAGGAAAGGAAATGTTACCTATTGTTTTGAAAGAAAACTCATTGGCCCTGGAGAAGCCTTTGGGAGCTGGCAAGCTCTGGTTGGTGAGTTGACTGTGGTAGGTAAAACTAGTCTTAGAGTCACTGCAGGTTCTTTCAGCAGCTACTAGGTAAAACTGGTCTTAGAGCTACAGCAGGCTGTTTCAGCAGCTGAGCTTGTGGGAAATTTAATTCTTGGAGCAGGTGCTATGTGTCCCCAGTACTTTCTCCTTGGCCCCTCAACTCAGGCATTGCGTTGCTTAATGAAGATGGAATAAGACTAAAGACTAAACTTCTTGGGGACTGCCCTGTGACCCTTGGTTTCCAAGGACCACAAGGATTTTATTGGGTATGACAAGAATGACCCAATTTGTATAATCAGCTTTTGCAGAGGTAAATACATTTAGTCCAGATCATTTTTAAATTTTCTGTTTATTAAACTAAAATAAATTCAGCAACATAGAAGAATTCCATGACCTCTTTTGGTTGTGGGAGCCAATTTTATTTGATAACAAGACCACATTTTAGAACTCAAGAGCGTGCCCCAGATCTTCTAGGTCCCTTGAACATACTAAGCTCAGAACAGACAGGCAGGCAGAACCAACCAGAATTCCCCCTTTACCACTGTGGCTTTCTGTGATGATGGGAGAAAGGGTTCCATTCGGGAAGTAGATGTTTCAAAAACCCATCTTGGACAGTGGCTCTTGGCAGTGGCTGAACAGTAGAATCAGCTGTAATGTTTTGAAAAACCCAGTCATCTATGGGTGTTGTGGAGTTGGGAATGTTTGGTTAAGCGTAGAGGTTCTCAACATTGCCTGGAGCCACTGGTTCCTCCTGCCGACTACCTCTTCCCCAGTACCCACCCCCGGACTAGAGACACCCAGGGGATTCTGATTCTATTGCTCCAAAATGCAGTCTGTGTATTAATATGTTTAATAGTGCTTCTGTTGTGCAGCCAAGATTCAGAACCAGTGGATCAGAGGCAAATTTTTAAAATAAATATTGCCATCAAAGCCTAAGGAAATAATTATAACATTTATAAGGAAGCTTCTTGGAAAATATGCAATCAAGTCTGGTTCCATGGGTTGTGGAGGCCGCCAAATATATGGAAAGATGGGCAGAGAACACAGAATAAGGAGAAAGATGAAGTGAAACATGCATGAGAGAAAAGTAAATAGTCACCAGGGAAAAGCTGAGGAAACATGCTGTGTTTTTAATTTAAGTTTTCTAACCTCAGTTACAGACTGAATTTGAGGAAAAACAAGAATCTTTAAAGAAATTCAATTGTCCTCCTTTCCTTTTTCTTCATGCCCAGAAAAGATTAATCTTTTTGACTGCAAGATACTCTATTGTGTGTCTGAGGTCCCCCCGAAAATTTATTACAAACCCGGTAGGGCAAGTAGAAACAATGAGGGTGATAGAAGAAAGCTGAAGGCTGCCCTCGACCAGCAGGAGAAGTTCTGGGGTTTGCAATGGCCTCTGAGGGGCCTCTGCAGGCAGCACCCTGGACTGCTGTTTCCTCATGTGTCGAATAAGGAAATTTGAATAGATTGATTATTCTTGAAGTCCCTTTCAACTCCCTCTCCCGGTTAAGGGTAGCCTCATTACTGTCTCCTCAACATTGATCTTAGGACATGCTTTAGACGTCACCTTCCATGCCAGAACAAATATTTTGTTGGCATCATAATTTCTTCTGCATTGACTTATGTGGCATCTCTCAGCTCGCCAGTCTTGTCTCAGCAAGCATGCCACTGTATCCGGGGAAAACAATAGATGGCATCAATGTGTAGTCCAATAAGCACAAAATCTAGAGCATTCATGCACCAGGCTTGATGACCCAGGAAGACTGTATATGTGGCACACTGTATACATGCATGTGCATGCGTGCACACACACACGATGCTCATACATCTCAGATGTAAAATACTGGCACCATTGTCCAGCATAGCTGGACATCTGTTGGATAAGAGCTCCTGTGGGTGCAATCACTGTGACTGCTTGGCTTTCTTGGATATTAAAAAAAAAACCACACTGTAATAAAACAGGAGTGCCAAGGATGTTCTGGTTTCCAGTGTGGTGTTACTCATCTGTGAAAATAAAAGTGAATTGCTGGCTAGCCAGGCCGGCCACAAGGCCTGTTTTGCAAGGCACCAGCTGGATGGGATGGGATTGCACTGGGTCTCGCTACGAGAGAGGTCTAAGGCTGATCACATTTTCTTCACTGATATTGGTATTTGAAAAGTGAAGGAGTTTCTTCTCTTTCTTTTTCCCTTCCCTACTGGACTAATGCTCCTGTTAAGCCACACATAATTTTATTTTAAATAATTCTCATTTTATGGTTTCAGTCCTATATAAACAACTTGTGGTAAAACCTCCACTGACAGAAACTCAGCTACAAACTTGAGCAAACTGGATTAACAGTCTCATACATTTCATTATATTAATCTAAAAAATAGTACTTCTAGGGTATGTTCTGACTTCATTATACATTCAGCTTAATATTCTATACCTTCTTGTTCTATATTTTTGGGAAGTGAGAATTAATAATTTTCAAGCCTAAAGGCCAAATTTTTTTTCATTCTTACAAAAATTATTTTGATTGTGGACTACATTTTCTATGATAAGGTAAAAACGAATTAATACATTAAAAATTTATCTTTAACAGGCTGGGCACAGTAGCTCACACCTGTAATCTCAGCACTTTGGGAGGGTGAGGTGGGAGGATCACTTGAGGCCAGGAATTTGATACCAGCCTGTGCAACATAGACCCCATCTCTACAAATAAATTTTAAAAATAGTTATCCAGAAGTTGATATTATATTATGTGGCTGTCATCCTAGCTACTCAGGAGGCTGAGACAGGAGGATCATTTGAGCCCATGAGATTGAGGCTGCAGTGGGCCAAGATTGTGCCAATGCACTTCAGCCTGGGTGGCAAAGCAAGACCCTGTTTCTTTAAAAAGTAATACATAAATAAATATACTTATTTATAACAGAAAATCAAAGATTATCTTGTTAAATGGTAGTTTTCCAGAAAATTGCATTTATCAGACCAAATCATATCCTGAGCAAACTGTTTATAAGAGGGTTCTGTTTTGCTGTTTTTATTCCTATGACTCTGTAAATTGTGCATCTATTTTTTAAGATCTCCACCCTTTCATTTCAAATCTAATTATATGAATAACTTACAGTTGTAGAGAACTTATACAGCTTCCAAAATAATTTTGTCTGTTCTGTTATTATGTTAGAACAACCCATTGTGTTGGAAAGACAGACATTAGTTCTTTTTTTATGGTTGAAAGAGCTAAGATTTTGAGAGAGTATATGGTGGGGCTGGTTATTTGAGGGGGAGCTCAGGTGCTGACCCATTTCCAGCCAAGGTTCTTTGCACACCACAATGTATTCTTTCAGAAATTCTCTTATTTCCAATTGCAACTGGAAAGAAACATAGAGCCTGGAAGATGGGGGAGAAAAATAAGAGATCAAGTGGGACAGTATGTCTTCTGCTCTTTCCTCATGGGATTTCTAGCCTCTGCTGGAACACATCCAAGGACTGGAAACTTGTGCCATTGTTGACAAGTTCTATTTGTTAAAATGGTATTTCTTATGTTCGGAAGATACATGTACATACTCCATTGAACTTTCACCTACGGTTTTAGCTTGAAGCCTTTTAACTACAAAAATTGTCTTATCCCTACTTCACATGACAACCTTTTGAGTAAGTTCCAACAGTTGCCATGTGACCCCTTCATAGTCTCTTTTCTAGGGAAAATGTCTCTATTTCTTTCAACTTATATATGAAAGTTTGATCAGAGTAACTGAGTTTAACAACAAGACACTGTATTTTTTTTATTCAATCACTGCCATCGTTATCCGTTTCTTAGCTTCCACAAATTTCTTCCTATTTATTGTTGTTGATTTGAGAGTCTTCGTACTGTTTTCCACAGTGGCTATACTAATTTAATTCCCACCAACAGTGCACAAGTGTTCCCCTATCTCCACATGCTCACCAATAAATGCTACTTGTTTTTGAGCCATTAGTGAACTGATAGAAAACAGCAGTCTGGACCGGAAAAGTAGATTGTCTCCAAAAGCTATGTGGGTAAGGAGCAATGAAAGAAAGATGATACCAAGGAAAATGCCTGGAGGATGTGAAGCCAAGAGCATCAGAGGAGAGACTGAACCATCAAGGGGTTGGTTAGTGGGTACAAACGTGCAGTTAGAGAGAAGGAATCAGTTCGCATGTTCAATAGCACAGTAAGGCGACTGCAATTACTAATAATTTATTGTATATTTCAAAATACCTAAAAGAGTCTGAGTGCAGTGGCTCACACCTGTAATCTCAGCACTTTGGGAGGCCGAAGTGGGAGGATTATTTGAGTCTAGGAGTTTAAGACCAGCCTGGGCAACACGACAAGACCCCATCTCTAAAAAAAATTAAAAAGAAAATATGCCAGGCTTGGTGGCATCCACCTGTAGTCCCAGCTACTTGGGAGGCTTAGGGGCGAGGATTGCTTGAGGCCAGGAGTTCAAGGCTAAAGTGATCTGTGATGGTGCCACTGCACTCCAGCCTGGGTGACAGAGTGAGACCTTGTCTGTAAAAAAATAATCAGAAGAGAAGATTTGAAATGTTCCCAATGTGAAGAAATGATCAGTGTTTGAGGTGATGAATATCCTATGTAAACATACATCAAAATATCACATGTACCTCATAAATATGTATAGTTATTATGTATCAACAAGAAAATGAAAATGAGAATGCTGAAACAGGTGGAAAGATATTCATATAGAGCCTTTGGGAAATGCTAGTCACTGGACATGGGAGGAAAATGGCCGTCTTCAGTTGCGGTATCAGAGGCCTTCCACAATAAGCAGTGTTAATTGGGAAACAGGGGCTATGAGAAACACACAAGTGATGAAAACCAGCCTTATTTCTACTGGAATCTCAGGTCTCACCTGACTTACCACCATCTAAGTTTGCATAGTCACCTCCAAAAGTGTGAGCATATTTTCTGTGCTTTGCTGGTTGTATATAACTTTTATTCAGGTATCTTTCACTCTAATAAGTAGTTCCTTGCATTCTGAATAGTTGGCTTTATGAAATAACTCACCCTTATTCAAGAAGGGAAAGGTGAGAGACAAAGGCATTCGGCTTCCATTAGTGTTTGGAATTACAGCCAGGCACAAATCAAGGGTGAATGAAAACAAATGCCCTCCTGTAGCTGCTGCTGGTATTCCTCCCCACCTCCTCTTCTCTCTCTCTCCTCCTCCTCCTCCTTTTTCTCCTTCTCTTATTTATCCTCCTCCTCTTCTTCCTTCCCCTCGTCCTCTTCCTCCTCCTTTGATTACCTTAAGCCAAATGTATATTCTTAACCCAGGTTTGTGAAATGCCTACCCTTGCCTTTATATTGGGAAATGTGAGGAAGCTGAGCCCAGCTCCCAGGACAGTTTGGTCGCCCCTAATCATACCATCCAGCCATAATCTCAGGCTGAAGGAAATCATTCATTGGCACTAAAGAGAGCTGGGGAGATAGCTGACAGAGGAATGCAATGGATCTTCTCTCTCATCCCCCTTTTGCCATTTATTTGATTTTTTCCTGCAATGTGTTTTCTTCTGGTCAACTTGGTCAGAATGGTGGTAAATGCTGTTTTTATATGTGGACTTCCTTGAAAAGTCCACATCTATCTTAGTCTTGGACTTTGAATATCATTAAAGTTCTCCAAGGACCTTGCAAATAGCTGCTTGCAAAACACAACAGTTTAATATAATTTGATCTCTCACTGCTGCTTAGCTTCTGAGAAATGTGTTGTGCTCAATGTGCTCGAGCATTAATTAAAATTGAGGGCACTGAAATTATCAGCGCCCACTGACTCTATGTGAGTGTGTACGTGAGTGTGAATGTGTGTGCACGGGCAGGTAGAGGTGTGTACTCACGTGCGTATTAACGCTTAGGAAGCTGAACTTTGCATCTTTCTCATAAGAGTTGAAGGCTATTATCTAACCACGAAAACAAAACCTGTGATGGAATTAACTTGATGTTGACTCTCAGTTTGATTTCTCAAGCTAAACCAGAGTCATTTCCACTCTGAAATATTAATATATTCTAGAGAGTAGTTCCCAACATGGCATGACACTGGACCTGCATTGTCAGCATCAGCTGGGAGCTTTAGAAGAACAAAATCTTGGGCCCACTCAGACCTACTGAATCAGAAGCTCAGAGGGTGATCGATTCTGATCTACATTAAAATTTAGTTCTAAATGTATCCGTTCACAAACTCTCTGTGGTAAAGTGCCAGTGGTTTCATTTTTGTTTTTAAAATTTCCATCCCATCATGGCTTAGTACTTTCTTCCATCTTTCTGTTTTTTTTCTGAGCCCTCCAAACTTTTTCAACCTCTGCCCTAAAGCTGCTCTCAGATTTTCAGGTATCTTTGTAGCAATGCCCCATTCCTTGGTACTAACTTTCTTAGTCTGTATGTGTTGCTATAAAGGCATACCTGAGGCTGAGTAATCTTTAAGGAAAAGAGGTTTGTTTTGCTCACGGTTCTGCTACAAGAAGCACAGGCACTGGCATCTGCTTCTGGTGAAGTCCTCAAGCTGTTTCCACTCATGGCAGAAGGTGGAGGGGAGCCAGTGTATAGACATCACATGGCCAGAGAGGGAGCAAGAGAGAGAGGAAGGAGGTGCCCAGCTCTTTTTAACAATCAGTTACCCAGGGAACGAATGACAGGGTGACTAGCTCCCATTACCTCGAGGGTGACATCAAGCCATTCATGAGGCATCTGCCTCCATGACCCAAATACCTCTCATTAGACTCCACTTCCACCTCCAACCTTGGGGATCAAATTTCAACATGAGGTTTGGGGAGGATAAACATCCAAACTATAGCAGCCCCCAAAAACTGAAGGTGCCATGTCTTATTTTTTATTTTCAGCCTTATCCGTAGCATGCTTTATGATAGCAAAGAGGTCTACAAGCTGTGGCCCCAAAATAATTTTACTTTCTTACTGTAACCTTTCCATTTTAAATTTGATTCACTATAGAGCATTTCCGTGGGTAGAATTAGGGTCAAAGAGAGGTCTTTCATTTTGGAGTTTTGTTATTAAGGAAGAATTGGGTATTTTAGCACTTTTTAAAGTTTATTTTTGGCTATGATTACTTACAATGGTTCATTTTTTATAGACATCTAGGAAATGTTAATTACTGCAGATAAGCTTCCCAATTCAAAAGCCAACCACAAAGGTTTTTCTTCTTCTTCTTCAATATATATATAAAGGAGATAATGCTAAAATGCTCTTATGCAAATTTTAAAATTCCCTAGTACATTAACAATGCTAATGACAGTTAATGCATTCCTGAAGCTTCTGTGTGATCCAAAATATTCAAAATGCTTAGAAATGTTTTAGGACCACCATGCAAATATACGGGAAGTGGAATTTTGTTCATGGAAATTAGTTCCTTGAAAATAGATTCAGTGCCAAGTTTAAGAGATGAGGAAGAGCTGAAAAGTCAGTGTAGTGCAATATAGAGTCTTCTGCAGATAAAGGTCGAAACCCTCTTTTCCCAGACCACCATAATGGGTAGGTGCAGAATCTCAGATAATCACTGCAGTTTGGTTAGAAGAGGAAATTGCCCTTCGTAAAGCAACGCAGACGAAGGTAAGGAGAAAGTGGTATTAGATTGATAGGTCAACTAATGATAATGGAGACATTTTCTCTTGCTGACGGTGATGTCAGCTTCCACCAGGACTAACTTCAGTGAGCACAGGAATGGCATTGCTGTTCAGTAGGGTTATGCCCTCAGGTGGAATGACAGAAGACAGACTCTCGTTGTTTCTTTGCGGACCCAGGGAATTCTGCAAAGCAGAAATATGAAGAGTGAAGATGCTGACTCTTTACAGACAGCTTTATTTAGGTGAATTCAGGTTGTTACATGGTCTTGTCACAAGTGCATCTTATTCTAGAAGTTTTCTGACTACTTCAACATGCATTTCTTCTTTCTTCCTTGAGCTCCTTAATATTAAATGCAAATGAGGGGAGGCATGTTGAACTTACACTAAGGTTTAGTTGTAGCAAAAATGTCCTTTGTGTACCTACTAGAAATTCCCTTGTGGAATCTTTATAGTAAAGCAGATTGGGGAAATATAATTGAAAACAAAATCTTCTTCCAACCTAGAAATCCTCTCCACAAAGGTAGTAGAGAAAGAGAACACTTTTCTTATTTGAATAAGCATTAAACCAGAATGGTGATGCACATCACAGACAAGATGCTAAAAGATTACAAAGACAGAATTCTCTTATATAGCCAAGCAGATGCAACCCATTAAATACATGTTTTCAAGATAAACAGTAGCTCACTTAAGTAAGAGGATTTGACAGCATCATTTGTCAAACATAGTTCATCCTAACTTTACTAGCTGCTTACTGGCTTTATTTAGAGGGGGGAAAAGCCTCTCATATCTTCATGATAGAAGGTAGTTTTGCATATTAGAGCAAAGTGTCCACTGATGTTAGGCTCCAGAAACTGGGAGACAGGGGTTCTGTCTCCCATGATGTTTGCATTTTAAAAAGATGGTTCCAGATCTTTGGGAACAAGATCCCTAGGTCATAAAGCTAACAAAAGCCCTCCCTATCTAGTCTTCACAAGGATGCACTTCCAAGAGATGAAAAAGTGCTTATAGGCCCGGCGTGGTGGCTCACACTTGTAATCCCAGCACTTTGGGAGGCTGAGGCAGGTGGATCATCTGAGGTCAGGAGTTCGAGACCAGCCTGGCCAACATGGTGAAATCCTGTCTCTACTAAAACTACAAAAATTTAGCCGGGTGTGGTGGCAGGTGCCTGTAATCCCAGCTATTTGGGAGGCTGAGGCAGGAGTATCGCTTGAACCTGGGAAGGGAGGTTGCAGTGAGCCGAGCTTGCGCCATTGCACTCCAGCCTGGGTAACAAGAGTGAAACCCCGTCAAAAAAAAAAAAAAAGTGCTTATAATTACAAGTTTTCTAAGGTAAAGCTCTAAGAAAAAGGAGAAGAAAACACTTTCCTCCTGATTTTCAACAGGAAAAAGTGTCTTATTTCTAGCTTGTATTAGTCCTTACAAGCCAGAGCATTCAAATGAGTAACCACTACAATAGCTGGCAAAGCTACAGACACCCAGTAAGAGGGACTGGAGCCTATCCCAGGCTTGCAGATGCTGAGTGCTTGAGATGTTGACACAATTTAGCCAAAATTGAGGATCAGGAGACTGCCAAGGACACTGGTGCTTGATGGAACCATTCCTTCTTCCAAGAATTTAAGAGCAAGAAAAAAACTCAGCCATATACTTGGAGCAGTGGCTTTCATATTCAGGACTAGGAGAATTTGGGTTCTGCAGGATGTGGGATGGAGGCATGGCTAAGGAGCGGCCATAGGGGTGATCGGAGTGGCCACAGGGGTGATCAGGCCTGAAAAGCCTGCCCCTCAGAAGCCTTTCTTCCAAGAGTTGTTTATTCACTGCTTAGAAATGAAATCAGCACTTTGCCTGCTGCATCTCACAAAGCCCTCCGACAACCCTGGATGAAGGTACCAATATCTTTAGTTTTCAAATGAGGCTCAAAGAAGTTAAATAAGAAAACTGCCCAGGGTCACCTAGGTAGTAGGTAGAAAATTAGTATCCCACTTAGATGTGTGTCACTGTGTCATCTGAAGAGAAGAAATTAAGCATTGGGCTTGCTAGACAACAGAGATACTCTTCAACATATAAGAAATCTTATTTAATAAAATCTTATTAATGCCCTATTGACTGAGGTCGCATTGAGAGCATTTGGAAGCTTATCCAATGTTTCCATTCTCTGGTCTCTACTTGTGACTTTGCTTTTTATTTTCTCTTCTGTGCTGGAAGTGCTGGAAAGCACCTCATCTTTTGTCTTTTCAGTTGTTGAATTTAGGTTCCATGATTAAGGGTTGTGTTGCTATTGTGTTCAGTACTTTGTTCTCTTTCTGTATCCCAGGAAGTCAGCAACTGGGCCCCATCTCCTACAGAAGCAGGGAGAGGACTGAGGGTTGAGGGACTTTTGGTAGTTTTCTAAAACTGTCAACCATCCTATGTGTGACAAGCAGAGAGTTTCCTGTGTCTCTGTTGCCTATGCAAAGGAGCGGGTGGGAAAGTATTTTGCTAACTAGCGATCCAAGATGAGGTTTTTGTTGTTGTTGTCATTTTTGAAATGAAGTTTCGCTGTGTTGCCTAAGCTGGAGGGCAGTGGCATGATCTTGACTCACTGTAGCTTCCACCTCCCAAGCTCAAGTAATTCTCCTGCCTCAGCCTCCCAAGTATCTGGGATTACAGGCACGCACCACTATGCCTGGCTAATTTTTGTATTCTTAGTAAAGACGGGGTTTCACTGTGTTGGCCAGGCTGGTCTCGAACTCCTGAGCTCAAGTGATATGCTCACCTCAGCCTCCCAAAATGCTGGGGTTACAGGCGTGAGCCACTGCGCCTGACCAGTTATTCTTTGATTCTCCTCCATCATCTTTCAATTTTTTATACTTGGGGCATTTTCCCTGTTCTCAGCACCCTCATCAGTGTGGACCAGGACAACGGGAGAGGGTAAACCTGAATTCCTCCAATTCTAATGACTTTATTAAAAGGCTTGAGGGGGAGGGTAGAAAGGGTATAGTGGTAACAGTGAGCACTTTGAATCTCACTTACCCTAATCATTTCTTGAATGATTGAAGGAGTAATGGGACCCTCCTTACTCCTTACTCCTAAATTCTCACTATTGATTGAGCGTCTCATATGCAGGCACTGAGATACCTCAGTGAATAAAATATAGTCCTCGCCTTCCTTCTCGGGGCTTCCATTCTAGTGGCAGAAATATAGACAGTGATTACACAGCTAATTATTTAATTACAAGTCTGATGCATTCTGCAAAAACATTGTAGTGGCCAAGGGAAAGCTTCTCCTTTGTCTTCTGAAGGTTCACTGAAAATCCACTGATGAAAGACAGGTGAACAGGAGAAAAGGCTTACAAATTTGTTTGGTCACAGTTTTACACAGGAGCTTTCAGAATTAAGACCCAGAGATAGACAGGAATCTGTCCATTTTTATACTTACGTTCAACAAACTGGACAGCTGTGTGGAAATAGGACTGGGCACAAAGGGTCTGATCTAATGCCAATATACTGAGGGGGAAAGCCCAGTAAGATCTGCCCATCTAGATTCTTCTTGGCCTCTCTGCAGAATTCCTTCCTTCTGGGCATGGGGCAGCACCCTGTCTGTAATGGGGGGTCTTATGACCCACAGTCGAACAAGGCAGGTCAGGTAATTTCGTTATGGTCAGTGTTTACACAGAAAGGTGGGGAAAGTTGGAGTAGTAGTTTTAGGTTTTATGGCTGACTTTCGGGAACAGAGGATCTGGTTCCTATGATTATGTTGGGAAAGAGGATACTAGTTTCTCTGGCCAGCCTCGGGAGAAAATGAGGGGCCAGAAACAGAAGAGCAGGAGGGGGAGTGGGGAGAAATGTTTGCTTCTGAGGCCTTCATTTTGGGTTATCATCTTCTGGGCCTCAGCAAAAGCAGATTGAGATTATTATTATATTAACATAAGCATTGTGGTCTAGGTTTGGATGTTTCTACAAGGTGTTTCGAAGCGAATGACTCTGTGAAAGATACAATGGGTGAGAAAGATGGTTCTATCACATTGTCAATCCAAGGCAGAATAAAAAAAACATAATTAAAAATATTTCTTAAAGGGGATAAAATGAGTATGTATTGGCAATTTACTACTACAGTGAGGTGTTTAAAAAGAGAAAAAAATTAAACGAAATGTAAAATGAAACCTGGGTATCTATAACTTGTGAAGGCTAAGGAATAGAAGATACTTCACTGAGAAAAGGCAGAGGACTCCCTTGACGAGGTGTAAGGATGTGCTCTTGAGATGCCGGGAACAAGGAAGTCCGTGGGAGCAAGGGGGAGGACCAACACATGAGCAGCATCTGCTTTGAAAAGTGGAGACTGAATTGCGATTTGATCCTGGGAACAAACACCAAAGAACTTACAGCTAATAATAGCGAAACCATAGGAAGAAGAGCAACAGAGAAGCTTGGGTGGAAGGACTTCTAATACATAAAAGCTGGAACAAAATAAACCAAGGAGACAAACAGAAGTGTTACACAGGTATTTTTCTTTGTAAGTGAAATATGTTTTAAGAGCACTAAAGGGCCTTTGAAGTCAGCTTTTATGAAGAAATCTATTTCAAGGTAGAAGAGATATATTGTAGGTTTCTGTTAAATTAATGGCAAATACCACTAGCTAAGACAAAGCTAGTACTTCAGAGCTAAGCATTCTTTTTTATTTTAATTAGTTTATTCTTACGGATTTAGGGGTACAAGTGCAGTTGTATTACGTGGATATAGTGTGTGGTGGTGAAGTCTGGGCTTTCTGTGTGCTCATCACTCATAGAGTGTACATTGTACCCACTGGATAGTACGTTACACCCCACACCCCTCCCACCCTCTAATCTTTGGAGTCTACAGTGTCTATTATTGCACTCTATATGTTGCTGTGCATCCATTGTTTAACTCCCAGTTATAAGTGAGGATGTGTGGCTTTTAACTTTTTAATTTCTGAGTTAGGGTCTCACTCTGTCTCCCAGGCTGGGGTACAGTTGCATGATCTTGGCTTGCTGCAGCCTCGGCCTCCCAGGCTCAGGTGATCCTCCCACCTCAGCCTCCTGAGTAGCTGGGACCACAGGCACATCTTACCATGTCTGGTTAATTTTTGTATTTTTTGTAGAGACAGGGTTTCTCCATGTTGCCCAGGCTGGTCTCAAACTCCCAGACTCAAGCAATCCACCCGCTTCAGGCTGCAAGGGTGCTAGGATTACAGGCGTGAGCCATTGCTCCCAACCCCAGTTTTTAACTTTTTGTTTTCGAGCGATTTCACTAAGGATAATGGCCTCCATTTCTACCCCTCCTGGAAAAGACAACTTTTCATTATTTCATATGGCCGAGTAGTATTCCATCGTGTATATGTACCACATTTTAAAAATCCAGTCATCCATTAATGGACACTTAGATTGCTTCTGTGACTTTACTGTTGTGAATAGTGCTGCAATAAACATGTAAGTCAGATGTCTTTTTGATAAAATAACTTATTTTCCTTTGGATAGATACCCAGTAGTGCTATTGGTAGATCAAAGTGTAGTTCGATTTTTAGTTCTTTGAGAAATTTCCATACTGTTTCCCATAGAGGTTGTATTAATTTACATTTCTACCAATAGTATATAATCATTCCCTTTTCTCTGCATCCTTGCCAACATCTGTTGTTTTTTTGACTTTCAAATAATAGCTTTCTGAGTGCTGTAAGATGGTATCTCATTGTGGCTTTAATTTGCACTTCTCTGATGATGAGTGATGATGAGCATTTTTTCCTGTGTTTGTTGGCCAAGAGCTAAGCATTCTGATGGCTTCGTGTGGATCAAATCACAGCTGGATTGTTCAGTTTTGGATGCCAAATATAAAGAGGGACAGACAAACTGGCATTCATCCAGAAGAGAGAAATCAGGATCACGAAAGATTAGAAGTTGTATTGGTAAAGGGAATTTGAATAAATATTATCTAATCTAGGTGTGATAGCTAATTTTATGTGTCCACTTGGCTGGGCTGCAGTGCCCAGATACGTGGTGATATCATTCTGGATATTTCCATGAGGGTGTTTTGGATGAGATGAACATTTAAATCAGTGGACTTTGAGTAAAGCAGATTGCCTTCCCTGGTGCAGTGGACCTTGTCCAATCAGTTGGAGGTCTGAATAGAACAAGAGGCTGACCTCCCCGGAGTAACGGGGAATTCTGCAGCAAATGGCCTCTGGACTTGAACTGCAGCGTTGGCTTTTCTGTGGGTTTCCAGCCTGCTGGTCTGTCCAGGTTTTGGACGTGCCAGCTCCTATAATCACGTGAGCTCATTCCTTAGTATAAATCTTTCTATATATGTATGTGTACATCCTATTCCTTCTGTTTCTCCTGGGAACACTGACTGATACACTAGGAAAGCAGAGACGTGGGATGGAAGCATGGTAAGTGTTTTTAGATATCTGGAGGGCTTTTATGGAAATAGACACAGATTTGTTTTCTATGAATTTGAGAGACCCAGATCCCTGGATTGAAATTTAGAGGCTGGAAGATTTTTTGCTTAATTGAAAGAAGACAACAAGAATTGATACATTGATACAATTCTTTTTTAGCTGATTGTGAGTCAGCAAAATTCAAAACATTGAGTTCCTTTATAGCTTCCTTGGATCACCACTTGTGCAAGGTACTGTAGAATGGATTCAGTGTACCTGTTGGGAATTAGAATTATAAAGAATTTTGGAAGTTTCTAGTCTGTCATTGTTTCTGGTAAATGCATGCTGTGAAGGGCTAAGAAACGTGTTCATTCCACAGAGGATGAAACAACAGACTTGATCAAAAAAGAATAGTTATGGTCCTTTTAAATGGAAAAATTCAGACCACAGCTGGATAGGAACAAAATCCTGAAAACAGTGACAGATTCAGTGTCTGGTTATTTTAATACTACTCACTTGTAGACATGGATAGAAAAATGCAGATAGTAGAGTACCATAAAATACCTATTGGAAGTATAAAAAGAATGGTAATTAAATGATTTCTACAGGCACACAATCTGATAAGAGAGAGACCTCATTTTATGTAGCTCTTTTACTGAAAATGTGGCATGTATTTTTCTGTATTAATTCAATATATTTCAAATGAACTAAAAACCTGCCATCTTCAAGGATTTCATTATAAGATTCCTCATGAACACTGTCATAAAATAAGTAGTTAACTCATTCAATTTTTTGTGAATGAAAATATGAATGGTCACGTATTGAATTTATTTATTTTTTTTTACTTTTTTGAGACAGAGTCTTGCTCTGTCGCCCAGGCTGGAGTCAGTGGCGCGATCTCGGCTCACTGCAACCTCTGCCTCCCAGATTCAAGTGATTCTCCTGCCTCAGCCTCCTGAGTACCTGGGACTACAGGCACATGCCACTGTGCCTGGCTAATTTTTGTATTTTTAGTAGAGATGGGGTTTCACTATATTGGCCAGGCTGGTCTCGAACTCCTAACCTCATGGTCTGCCCGCCTCGGCCTCCCAAAGTGCTGGGATTACAGGCATGAGCCACTGTGTTCAGCCCTAAATTTACTTTAAAAGGGTTATACATGTGTTGGTAAATAGCATCAAGAAATACATTCCTTCTATATTATTGTTATTTTAATTCTTTATTTTTGTCCCCAAAAGATTTACTTACAGATCTTGGATGATCTTGAGTCTTGAATGGGCATGCTGAGTTTCTACCTCTGGGCAGGAAGATAGGTGTGAAGCAACCTCTAACAGCTCGTGCAGAAAATTACCCCCAGGTTAGCACCAGTGCGGCACAGTTGTTCAGCAGAGCAGGAGCTGGGCATTGTTGTAGAGCAGAGCCACGCCCTTCCATTGCAGAGCACTTGGAGCAGTTGGTGTTTTTGCTGCTGGGTTGTTTTTATTGAGGACAAACATGTTTTTACATTTTTCTATCTTTAAAAAACTTAAAAACTCACAAGACAACTTCCTTGATGTGCCCTGTACCCCTCCAGCTACCAGTCTTTCCCTTGAATAACTCAATAGTATAATGCCGCTATTTTTAACTCCTCCTCATTTCCTCTTAAAAATCTCCCATGTGACTTTCGTTCTTACCACTGCATGGAAGAATTACCTGTCCACATCGCAAATGACCTCCTTCCCACCGTATTCAGTAGTCAGTTCCCACTTAAGTCTCTGAAGGAGCTCAGGAAATGACACCCCAAAATATACCGCTTTGGACTTCAAACTTCCCCAGTCACTTGGGGAACAGCAAATTCTGAGAGGAGCTTTCTGAGTACCTCTTACCTACCAGACACAATTGTCATGAATCCCCTCCCTAGAACCTCATCAACCAGGGACTGCTGGCTGATATCACAGGAGAGGATATTGGAGCTGACACTGCACCCAGACAGGTTTTGTCTCAGGCTGTCTTCTGTCCTGCTAAGGGGCCATTCACCCGCCCCAGAAATCATTTACTCTCCCCTAAGTTGCCTACATCCACCCTTTCTCTCCTATAGAGAGGGTGTATAAGCTTCTGGATGTCTCTGGGTTTCGAGTATTCATTTTTCTTTCATGTGATGCTCTGTGAATGTGATACACGTGTATACTTTTTCTCTTGTTAATCTGTCTTAAGTCAATTTAATTTGTAGCCCAGCCAAGGAACTTCCAAGAGTGGAAGGAGGCTATTTTCACCCCTCCAGGGCCTGGCGGCACTTTTTTGACCACTTTCTTTCTTTTTTTTCTATTTTTTTTTTTCTTTTTTGAGACGGAGTCTCACTCTGTCACACAGGTTGGAGTGCAGTGGTGCAATCTCGACTCACTGCAACCTCCGCTTCCAGGGTTCAAGCACTTCTCCTGCCTCAGACCCCTGAGTAGCTGGGACTATAGGCACAAGCCCACACGCAGATAATTTTGACCACTTTCTTTATTGAGCTTCCAGGTCACCCTTCCCTCCATTTCAGGGGCTGCTTATTTCCTTTATCCTGGCTGCCTCTCCAGCCCAGGGCTCAAGCATCATTCTTCTGCCTTTTCCTAGATGGCCTCATTCATCTTCATAGCTTTAAGCAGAATCTATGTTCTGAAGACTTCCAAGTTTGCATCTCACCCTCTGAGCTTCAGGCTTTTACACCAAATTTCCCCCAGACTTCACCTCTCACGTGCCTAATGGGTCGTAAAAACCAGCAGAGCCAAAACAGAACTGGATTTACCTCTTCCACCCCTTTCTCTCTGGGCTTCCTGACCTTGGTGCACAGAACCATTGTTCATCCTAATATTCAGGCTCTGAAGCTCACAGCGACCTTTGGTTTCTTACTTCATAGCTCACAGCCAATCCCCACATCAACAAGCAGCTCGGGTTTCAGATGCATCACATCTGACCACGTCTCACCTCCCTCCGGGGTCACAGTTCAGTCAGTGCCATCATCCTCTCCTACCTGGACTGCAAGTGGACCCTTACTTGGCTTCCCTGCTTCCACTTTGGGTCAGAGGCAGATCATGTGTCCTCAGAGACAAATCATGAGTCCAGAGTGATCGTTTTAGACTCAGGTCGGATTACTTCACTCACTAGCTCTGCACTCTGCTAGGATAAAACCGTATTTCTTACTGAGACACTGGTTGGCTGATGTAAAGGCCTCCAGCCTGACCCCTGGCCTTGCTGGAGTCCCAGGGTCACATTGAGCCTTATTGAGTCCCAGCTCCTTTGCACCTGCTTCTCCTTCCCTGGAACTGTCTTCACCCCGATGTTGGCTTGCTCTTTGCGGAGTGGTCTTCCTGTAGACCTTCACGCTCAACTCATTGTCCATACTCTGTGCCCCTTCCCCAGTATCATGATCCCTGCTCAGTCACTCGCTGTCCACACCCTTTCCTTTCCTTGAGATCATAGTGTATGTTTATTGGTTGGTGTGACTATTATCTATCTCCACAGCTAGGATGTAGGCTTCACTCTCAGGGATCTTGTCTTGTCTTGTTCACTTTTTGTATCCCTAGTAGGTGCTCTCCCAAATTTAGATGGAATGAATTAATGTGGGGCAGGAGTTGTTCAGAATATGATTTAAGACATAAAAAACTTTTGGCTCCCCACTCCCTTCCTCTCTCACTTTGCAATGGAAAGTGATTGCAAGGCAAAGATAGTACAGATTGGTAATTTGGTAATCATTGTGTCAGCGTGGCTCACAGTGGCAACATTATCACATGCAGATTAATAAATTGAGGTCAACAGAAACTGCTTCTGCATGCAGAGAATATAGGAGGACAGAGAGGACAGAAATACATATAGTGTTATATTACTGTCACCAATTCAGTTACAATGCTGTTAGGTTTTGACACCTATTTTTAAATAATTTTCCTGCTACCTCTTTTTCTTTTTGCAGGAGACACCAGTTTAGTATAGTTGGTGCAATGGCTGTCCATTAAAATCTTAGTAAGGTGATGATCCAAATCAGATGCTGTATAGCCTATTCTGGTATAAGTCCCAAAGTACTTATCTGAAAACTTCGGGTTAAATTAGGAATTCAGAACTTTTCAGAATTCAAGAAGCTAACACAAATTGTCTTTATTATGTATTAGGTAACACCCCCAGTGGTGTCTGAGGCACCATCTGACAAACCCATTGTAATTTCTGCAAAAAAAAATATGTACACTAAGTAGAATCAATAAATTTACCAATGGCTTCATATCAGTTCCTGTAATTTTTGCCACTGAAGAAGTTCAGGGAAGAAAAGATTTTGTCTCCAAATGAGTTTTTAAGAAGTTTTATTGGATGAAATTACTGAAACATTGAAACATATACACACTCAAATAAAACGAACATGAACCATCGCGAAGGATGCAGAGGAGGTGGCCTGACATCAGCTGAGAGGGGAGGTCAGAGAGAACCCAGGGAGCGAGAGCTTCATGAAAGAGATGCAGCTGGAGTTATACTTTAGTTGAAGGACTCCTCTGCAAAAAGCTGAATCCTCCCCAGCCTGGATCCAAATTCTCTTTCCTATTACATTTCAGCTGCCAAAATAGCTCTTTGAATTTGGTGCTTAGAAGGATTTAGAGATACTAAAAATTGCAGCATTTCCTACAGAGCTATTTGTAAGAGGAAAGCAATGGAGGTAGAGAAGTGGGTTGTTGAGAATAATAGGGTGAACTTGAAAGAGAAAAAGATGAGGATTAAAATAGGGGCAATCTTCCTCATATTGAAATTTCTCAAATTCAGTGTTCTCTAAGGAGTTGCACTCTAATTTTTCTTAAGGGGGAGAAAATGAAAGTTTTCAAATCATACACGCGCACAGACACACACACCTATATTTTGCAGGGAGGAATAGCTGAGCTGTTAGAGCCCCACACAGCAGGTAATCTCTTTGGCCTCCTCATTAACACGCTAATCAGCCCCTTTGCAGCCAGTCTAACTTAAGAAAAATAGTAAACCTCTGAAATACCCTTTAAAAAGATGAGTGTAAACCTCTTCAGTCTAGCTTTTGAACATGGTGTCTATTGAAAACCCTATTGTTAGCTGGTAACCAAGGATGGAGGTCTCTTCTCCAGTAGTAACTGTGTGTAAAGGATTTTAAGCTTAGGACTGTGTTTAGGAGTTGTGATACATTTTATTTATCTAGTTTTGAGATGGAGTCTCACTCTGTCACCCAGACTGAAGTGAGGTGGCATGATCTCAACTCACTGCAATCTCTGCCTTCCAGGTTCAAGCAATTCTCATGCCTCAGCCTCCTAAGTAGCCGGGATTACAGGCAAGCACCACCATGCCCAGCTAATTTGTGTACTTTTAGTAGAGACGGGGTATCACCATGTCGGCCAGCAGGTCTCAAACTCCTGACCTCAAGTCATCACCCACCATGACCTCCCAAAGTACTGGGATTACAGGCGTGAGCCACTGCGCCCGGCCACCATATCAATTATTTGGTTTGAGCTAGCTTATAATAAAATCACTCTTACAACAGAGATTCATTGTTTCTTCATGTTTCTGTAAGCTGCATTTTAGTATCATAAAGTCTAAAAATTGGATAAAAATATGATGACTGACCTTAATTTCTACCTCCCTGGGACTTGGTTCTAGAGCTGTAGTTTGGACCAGCACTAAGTCTGTCTTACCTTTTTTCCCCTGATAAATATTCAATATTTGAGGAAATCATCACATCTCCCTTTAGCATTCTTTTGGCGAGGTAAAAGATGACTGAATCCAGTTTTGGGGACCATTGTTAAACTTTGCTTTTTCAGACCTTAGAAACATGTTAAAGTCTTGCAAAGGAGCCCTTGGCATAACTGTGTTACTAGATGTGCTCCAAAACTCTAGAACGTGATGGTGTTCCATATACGTCTCCATCTGAGTAAGGATGGGAAGAGGGCTTGGCTGGTGCTGGACGGTTCTCATTTGCAATGCAATACCAAAATCTTAACATTTGAAAATTATATAGTAGAAATACGGACTTTCTTATGAATGCCAAGAAACTGGTTGCTTCTCCTATTGTCTGAATAGCTAGAGAGAATACTTGCACTTACTATTCACTGAAAACTGACTTGTTTGGTGATATGGTCTGGCTGTGTCCCCACCCAAATCTCATCTTGAATTGTAGCTCCCATAATTCCCACGAGTCATGGGAGGGACCCAGCAGGAGGTAATTGAATCATGGGGGTGGGTCTTTCCCGTGCTGTTCTCATCATACTGAGTAAGTCCCACAAGTTCTGATGATCTTATAAGGGGGAGTTTCCCTGCACAAGTTCTGTCTTCCCTGCGACCATGGAATACGTGCCTTTTGCCTTCTGCCATGATTGTGAGCCCTCCCCAGCCATGTGGAACTGTGAGTCCATAAAACCTCTTTTTCTGTATAATTACCCCAGTCTCGAATATGTCTTTTTCAGTAGCGTGAGAACAGACTAATACATTTGGCTAAGTCAGATCTTAAGTCCAGGAATTCCCCAGTTCTCCATACCTTCCCTGGAGCTGTATGTTTATAAGAATTTTCTCTTCAGGAGGAGCCCTTTTAAGTTGCAGAAGTGCTTTCTTCTGACCACAGCCCTATCTTTGAGGGAATAGCTTTATTGAGTTATTGTTTGCATAGTGTATTTAGGAGTACAATTCAATAAATTTTAGCATATTTACAGAATTGTGCTACCATCACCACAATCTAATTTTACAACATTCGCTGCATTCAGAAAGGAAACTTCATCTCATTTCATGAGCTTATTTTGAATGTGGGTCTTCTTGGAAAAATAACTGATTCCTCTTCTTTACAGATAAAGACATCAATGTTCAGAGAGATTGAGACTGCCTTTGTTCTTTATTCCACAGGGCCCAGAGTGCATCACCTGAGAAAGCTCTCTGACCATGCATGGTCAAGTATAAACAGTGTACGAATGTTCAACTAGTGTTAGATGATTTTTGTCTATGCTGTAGGGCTCGCCTCTCCCATCTCTCCCAGCGTCATCCATAACTGGGTCTGAACTCTTGCTTTTATTTATTATTTAAAATTTCAAACGATTTTGATATTGTCTAGCTAAAATTGCGAATGCCCTTTTTAAGCTTTCCTTAAAGGGATTTAACTGTTCAGCAGTAGAATCTTTTCTGCTGTACATGTGATTTCTCTTGGAGGAAGTGAATTCTTTCTTATAAGTGAGTGTCAAGGGGAAAGCACAGAACATCAGGCTTAAAGCTTGAGTTGGGGCCCTATGATTTCATTTCCATATGCAGAAATCCATACCCCCAACAAAGAACCTTCTAAACATTCTATAAACTTGTCCAAAGTGACTACTGTTTAGCAGGTCAGAGAAACCAAATTTGTGACCCATTTTCTGGCATCCTAAAGGATATCTAAGAACCTAGTGATGGCACCCCCAGCCCCCAGCTCCTACTGCCATGCCGAGCTGTCTCCCACTTATCGCCTCTGGATCATGGTGCAACTTACCACTCCAAGAAGATCCACATGCAAATAAGCTCATGAAATGGAACGAGGTTTCCTAGGGCCATGTCCTACTCTCGTTTGAATGACCATAGTTTTAGCAAGATCTTCTTTTTAAGAACAGTTTGCTTCTTTCTGACACCAAAGTGAAATTGGTAGAAACAGAGAGAATCAGGATCAGAATTAAAGAGACGAGATAGCTCTGGAGGCCTTTGAGGATGGTCACTCCCATGGGAAGTGAAAACAAACCAAGGATGGCAGTGGCCCCTACCACTGGGGGCAGAGATGCTGGTTGCTAGAATGGCACCAGGGGTACAGAAAGTCATCTCCTGCCCCTGTGACTTGCTGATCCCATGCTGCATGGGCGTGAAAAGTTCCGATGCTATTCTTTGTATTTTTGGTGGAGAGACAATGAATCAGCATTTCAAGCTACAGGCAAAATAAATAATATGTTTAGACATGTCTTAAAGGAGTAATACTTCAGAATCTGAGAAAGCAAAATTAGTAAACCCAACCTGGGCCAGTGGGGGACACACTAAGATAAATAGCTCCTCTGATTATTTATTTATTTATTTATTTATTTATTTATTTATTTCGAGACAGAGTCTCACTCTGTCACCCAGGCTGGAGTGCAGTGGCATGATCTCGGCTCACTGCAAGCTCTGCTTCCCGGGTTCACGCCATTCTCCTGCCTCAGCCTCCCGAGTAGCTGGGACTACAGGAGCCCACCACTGCACCTGGCTAATTTTTTTTTTTTTTTTTTTTTTTTTTAGTAGAGATGGGGTTTCACCATGTTAGCCAGGATGGTCTCGATCTCTTGATCCTCCCGCCTCGGCCTCCCAAAGTGCTGGGATTACAGGTGTGAGCCACCGCGCCCGGGCCTCTGATTTTTAAATAACATGTTCTTGGAGAAAGTGGGGCCTGAACAGTCAGCCATATTTTCTTCCCCTATCTCCCCTTCCCTCCTCTCCCCTCCCCTCTCTTCCCGTCCCCCTCCTCCCCTCCCCTCCCCCCCTCCCCTCCCCTCCCCTCCCCCTCCTCCCCTCCCCTCCCCTCCCTTCCTCTGTCCTCCCTCCCCTCTCTCTCCTCCCTCCCCTCCCTTCCTCTCTCCTCCCTCCCCTCCCCTCCTCTCTCCTCCCTCCCCTCCCTTTCCCCTCTTCGAAATCTATCTCTGTCACCCAGGCTGGAGTGCAGTGGCACGATCTCGGCTCACTGCAACCTCCGCCTCCCAGGTTCAAGAAATTCTCCTGCCTCAGCCTCCCAAGTAGCTGGGATTACAGGTGCCCACCATCACACTCAGCTAATTTTAGTATTTTTAGTAGAAACGGGGTTTCACTGTGTTGGCTAGGCTGGTCTCGAACTCCTGACCTCATGATCTGCCCACCTCGGCCTCCCAAAGTGCTGGGATTACAAGCGTGAGCCACCGCACCTGGCCTTCCTTATTTTTACATATCCTTAAGGATTAGGAAACATTTGGGTCACACTGGTGCTTACATTCAAACCTATAAACAGGAATTAATGCATTTCCTTGCCGTTTATTTTATAAATTTTATTACTCTGTGTGTGTGTGTTTTAAAGAAGAATTTCTGGTGAGTTTTCTATTCTTATTTGTATCTATTACTTACCTCAATGGCTTGTTCCAACATGATTGTTGTGTCTAAAAGTAATTTGTGAATAGAGCATTGCTGACTAGTGTTGTCACAATTGAGCAAGTGTGTCCCAGAGCTTTGCTTTTCACACTCGCGCACTCATATGGATCATCTGAAAATCTCGTGAAAATGTAGATTCCATTCAGTGGGTCTGGGGTGGGGCCTGGGATTCTGCATTTCTAACAAACTCCAGAGAGATGTGGATGCTGCATCTGTGAGCCGTGCTGTAAGTAGCAGGTTCTTATAGGGTCTACACGGTGATGAACCTGACAGAGCCAAGCAATGCAGGTTTCCCCAAAGATGAGCACTTCCTGCCCCTCAGTCCCTGGGGATTAGGACACATTGCCTATCGCGGTTGGCTTGTGGGAATATATTCTGGGAGCAAAGGCCTGCTTGGAGAAAAAATGTCCTCTTTGCTACATTTTTCCAGCATTTAAATTGATCCAGCATGAGACCGTACAGATATCAAGAAATGCATATGACCTTGGGCAGTGTTAAAACCTGGGTATCTTCCATGAAGCAGATTGGGTCTGGCCCATGCTGGTGGCAGTTGACCTCCTCCCGCTCTTCCCTCCTCCCTGGCCACTGGGGGTTTATGAACTTGGGAAGGTGTGAAGGCTCTCAGGAAGTTGCCGCCACATTTCTCTCTCTTACAGACACTAAGATTCCCTTTCAGTAATTGAAAGTGGTCCGAAGGCTCTGGACAGACAGAAATGAAGGACCTTCTTTAAAAACAAACGTTTACAGCACCTTCTTGAAGATTCAAATTTCGTGGATTGTATGTGGTTATTCTAGTGTGACATGTGAAGGGTGGATGGGTACCTGTTTTTAAAAGGTATTTTTGTTTTCACATTTCTTATTTCCATTATTTCAAATTGCATCTTTCCATTGATGGGAAAATAAAATGTTTCAGAGACTTTTCTAAAAAGATTTTATTTCCTCAGTGTTAATATCCTTAGCTACACAATTCAGAAAATTACAGATTTCCTTATAATCGGTTTACTTGATTATTTGGGATGTTTTCTGTCATCCTGGAGGATGTAGAATGTATGTCTGATACAGTGATTGTCACTTTTAAACAAATAAGAACATGCTATATGTGACACATGCAGACCTCATGAGCTGAACTGATACTTTAACTACCACATAGCACATTTATTCCCAAAGCTATTGTGTCAGATACCATTTTCTGGAAATAAGCGAGTCATAAATGATGGCATCTTATTGGTCTCTACAACATGACCCTAGGATACTTTGACTGCTGTGGAAACTGTCACTTAAAATAGAGTGAAATATAATTGAAAATTGCACATTGAAGATTTCTTATTCCTTATTATTAGCTGCAGAAATCATGTGTTTATAGACCTTTTTCAGTTAGATACCTTTTGCTATTTTAAAATGATTGACTATGTTAGTCAGTTTGACTATTTCTGCCAAGGCAAAAAGAAGAGGTAATTAAAACACACACACACACACACACACACACACACACTCTACTGGTGATATCATCTCTGTGTAGCCAAGCAGACCACTACAGATCATTGCTTTCCTTAGAAATTACAGCCGGGCGTGGTGGCTCAAGCCTGTAATCCCAGCACTTTGAGAGGCCCAGTTGGGCAGATCACTTGAGGCCAGGAGTTCAGGATCAACCTGGCCAACATGGTGAAATCCCGTCTCTACTAAAATACAAAAATTAGCTGGGCGTGGTGGTGCATGCCTGTAATTCCAGCTACTCGGGAGGCTGAGGCATGAGAATTGCTTGAACCTGGGAGGCAGAGGTTGCAGTGAGCCGAGATCATGCCACTGCACTCCAGCCTGGGTGACAGAGCAAGACTCTGTCTCAAAAAAAAAAAAAAAAAGAAAGAAATTTTGAGTAATAAAATCAGAACTATCCTGTGTGCCTTGGTACAGTGGAGTAAGAATGTCTGTTCCTCATGCTGTTCCCCATTCAGAACAGTTGCCAGAATGCATGGCCTGAGAATGGGTTCTAAACCACAGCGGAATTTCCTTGGCCTTATTCTTGAACTGTTTATAACTGGTGAGAAAGCAGTGAGCCCAGCAGATGGAGAATTTGCTACCTGAGGACACTTGGTGTCATCTAGGTGCTAGGTGATCTGACTCTATGTCATCCTTGCACCAGCAGAAGATTGGGTTATGCTTTTCCCCTAGCAAACTCTCATGCAGCCTCCTGGGGCACCGATGCATTCATCGTCAGAATGCCTGGCTGGGGATAAGACCAGAGGGCTGAAGGAAAGCTGGCTCCACGCGGAACCCAGGCTCATTCCTGGCCTCCTGCATGTGAGTCCTTAAACACCACTTTGCACATATTCACTGCTACACTAAACTCTACCTCTGCCTAACTGGAATGGTTGTCTACTTTGCTGAAAAAAAAAAAAAATGTGTTTAATACCTCATGTAGCAAAGCAGAAATGGTAATTTGCAGAGGATAAGAAAAAGTACACGTTAATCCAAGAAATACAAACTCAGGTGGATGAACTGCAGAGGCCATGAGTCAGGGGGACATAAGAATTAGCCCCAACTGATCTGTTTTATAAGCACAGAGAACAACATGCATGTAATATTGTGTCAAATGCTTTTAAAAAATGAAAGCTTCAGCCTCTATTTCATGAATTTCTCAGTGAAATTATTCAGTCTCATTTATGAGCTATTGTTTAATGTATTTTAGATCAGGGAAATCAAATAGGAGCGGTGTGGTTGTAATTGTATTTATTACAAATGTGAGTTGCTTGTTCATTGAGATTATTATAAGGTTGGCCGGAGAACGAATTGACTTTTCAGGCCCTAGACACACCTGTGCAGAAAGTAACGTCACTGATAATAATAGTGCCTGGAGGTAGCATGAGCTTATTGATTTATTTTTACTTCTGCCTGAGGCCAAAGTGTCCTGCAGTAGTAATGATTCAAATGTACCTCGTGGAAATCAAGTGAGGTGATGCAAAGAACATGAAATCCACATACTTGCTGCTGTTGACAGAAAACTGTTCCATGCCAGGCAGGATCTAGCCAACAGGCCGTTCTAGATCGCTGATAATTAGCTTCCCTGAAAGTCAAGAGGGGGCGAGCACCTGTAGACATGCCATTGGGTTAATAGTTTCTGTTTTTGTTTTTATAACTTCCCTTGAAGCAAAGTTCTTTCCTATGTCCGGGTCTTCCCAGAACTGGCTGAGAGAACCGACAAGCTACTGGCTTGCTATCCAAAGTGCTAAAGAATCTATTGCGATGCCATGTGGGAACAATCCTGTCATGTTGCAATCATTAATAGAACTTATCTAAAAGGAAAAAAGAGGGAAAGAGAAGAGGCCGGAAAGCAGCGAGAAAGGGAGAGAAGAGGAGGAAAGAAAAGAGAGGAGAGGACGGAAGGATGTGTGTTCTGTTCTCTGAATAGCACCTCCTATTCTGGAGGTACTGTTCCAGACGGGTTCCAGAACTCCCAGCTGGTGGACCCTTCACTCACTTCCTGTGTAGGTAGTCAACCTTTTTCTTTTCTCTCTCTCTTTTTTTTTTTTTTTTTTGAGATGGAGTCTCGCTCTATCCCAGGCTGGAGTGCAGTGGCGGGATCTCGGCTCACTGCAACCTCCGCCTCCCGGGTTCAAGCTATTCTCCTACCTTAGCCTCCTGAGTAGCTGGGATTACAAGCATGTGCCACCACGCCTGGCTAATTTTTGTATTTGTAGCAGAGACGGGGTTTCACCATGTTGGCCAGGCTGGTTTCGAACTCCTGACCTCATGATCCGCCCGCCTCATCCTCCCAAAGTGGTGGGATCACAGGCATGAGCCACCGCGCCTGTCCCTTTCTTACACGTTATTAATATTAATACAGATGTGTCACCAATTTCACTATCATCATGCACCAAATAAGTCACTTCATAGATTAAAATACTAAGTCTTGGGAGGCTTAAATAAGGGCATCTGCCCACACGATCCTGAAGGCCTGTGGGAAGTTGTATTTGTCTTTCACAATTATTGAATTCCTTGCTCTATAGTGAGAAGATCTGGCCGTATGACTTTCCCTGGCCAATGATATGTAGGAGAAAGCGATGAGTGTTAGGAGCCACTTGTGGCTGTCTCTGTCTTTTTCTGCTGTTAGATCAGCATGTATTTTAGGTAGAGGCTGTGCTGTCAGCCTGGATCCCAGAGGGAAGAAGACACCGAGCAGGGTACCCTTGGTGGATGCTTGGCAAGAGCCAGGAGCAAACCTCTGTTCCTCAGGCCTCTAGGGTTCTGGAATTGATTGTTATCACAGCATAACTCAGCCCAGCCTGACTGATAACAGACACCTTAAGTACTAGGATCTTCAGTTTATATTTATTTAAAATGATGTTATCTTGTCACATTGTTCCAAAAATGATTAAATGCTGCTTATAAAATACACCCAATTCAGTGGAATTAAAATGCATAAAGTACATAACTCATAACATTTTTGAATAAAAGAAAATGAGGGTAGAGAAATCAATCACGGCCAAGGCTGACACCGTTTGATCCAGTAAAGTGTGTGAAGTGTCTGCCCAAGGCCAGCCACAGCGCCATTGTGAAGAGGGAACACATTGTTCACAGCCTAAATATACCTGACTGTTTTCATCTCCAGCAAGCTCTGCACACAGTGAGTAATAGCAGAGTGAGAATTAAAGTGTGCTACTTTATCAGTAGCTGAACAGGTACATAACGGCCCTTTAAATAAAACGCTGGATTAGGACGCATCACTTAGGTCTCCAGACTTAGTAGGGTGTCTTACCTTCCCCTGTTTTTTCTCAACCCCCATGTCTAAATTTTGATTCAAGCAAACTTGAAAGTATCTGCAAGGCGAGAAAGATAGCTGGGTCTGAGGAGCAGGCTCTGGCCAAGCTGACACACCCAGCTATGCATTTCGGAGAGTGCTGCAAAGCAAAGTCTCACCAGGGCCTGCCTCTCTGCTTACTGCATGGGAACAGGAAGCCTGTCAGAGCTGATGGCTTTGCACGTCAGGCCCAGCAACCCAAGGCACTATTGGTCTGGTTCAACCTATATGGTCCTAAGTGGGAGTCTAGAGGTAAGGACACGGTGTGTAGAGTCAGTGATGATGACTCGATGGCGAGGTGGAAACACTTCCCATGCTCATACAAACTGTAAACCCAAGTGGGTGTACTTTTCTTTGTTTAAAATAAAAAGAATAATTGGCTGGGTGAGGTGGCTGATGCCTGTAATCCTAGCACTTGGGGAGGCTGAGGCAGGCAGATTGCTTGAGTCCAGGAGTCTGAGACCAGGCTGGGCAACATAGTGAGACCCTGTCTCTATAAAAAATTCAGATTAGCTGGGCATGGTGGCATGCTTTTGTATTCCCAGCTGCTTGGGAGGCTAAGGTAGGAGGATCACCTGAGCCTGGGAGGTCAAGGCTGCAGTGAGCCGTGGTAGCACCACTGTACTCCAGCCTGGGTGACAGAGTGAGACCTTGTCTCTAAAAACAAAACGAAACAAAATAATAATCTCAGCCACCTGTCACCAGCTGAACTGCATTTCTCCAGGTCTAAGAAACAAATTGTGTACATATTTTTGTGTCTCTGATATCATTGTATATCTTATAAATAATGGTATGCCATATTTTAATTGGGAGTAATTTTTCTTTATAAAGTGGTCCATAAAACAATGTTGCATATTACAATCAATGATCTCTTAGACTTGATGAAATGTGGTGAAAGAACATTTACCATGGCAAAAATACCACCGTGCATCAGGAGAGAAAGGGTTCTATCCTGAATAGCCCATGCCGGGTTTAAGGAGAGGCCTTAGCAAGCCCCCGAAACTCTGGTGTGGCTGACATCCAGTCTTTGGAGCACAATCAATTAAGGAAAATCCAAAGCTGGTCCATTTCAGAAGAGGCAACGCAGACACCTGCAGTCCCCGACATCAGTGATTCCAAATGGGTTGGGACTCTCTTATCATTTTTACTAAACCCAAACGTTGCAGCTCAAAATGGCCAGAGCCATGTAGTGAGTGATTTGTAGAAGCAGGTGCAATGCTTGGTCCTTCAATCCCCAGAAAGTAAGGATGGAATGGTGGACCAACTGCTGCCAATCAGCCAGGCAGCGGGCATTCTAGTGGGAAAGGGGAATAGAGGGATTTGAGATTAAGTAGGCACTGAACACCTAGGAGACCATCGTTAGAATCCCAATCTCTGTATGTTGAAAATTATTGCCTGTTAGAAAGATCTATTTCCTAAGGCAAAGGGCAAGGTGAACATAAAACATCCATGGCATTAAAATGCCTAATGCCAGGTTTATTATGGTATGTGTATGTGCACGTATTTTCTGTCCTGCATGCTAAGCATTTGAAGTGGAACTTGCAGACAACCACGTGGAGTGATGGATTAAATTGTCCCTTTCTTAGGAAGTTCAAAAGTCCAAGGAGGCAGTGTTCATGAATAGAAGGTTCCTTCATCTTGGCCCGGCGTGGTGGCTCGCGCCTGTAATCCCAGCACTTTGGGAGGCCCAGGCGGGCGGATCATGAGGTCAGGAGATCGAGACCATCCTGGCTAATATGGTGAAACCCCGTCTCTACTAAAAATACAAAAAGTTAGCCGGGCATGGTGGCAGGCACCTGTAGTCCCAGCTACTTAGGAGGCTGAGGCAGGAGAATGGCATGAACCTGGGAGGCGGAGCTTGCAGTGAGCCGAGATCACGCCACTGCACTCCAGCCTGGGTGACAGAGCAAGACTCCATCTCAAAAAAAAAAAAAAGAAGTTTCCTTCATCTTAGCAGGGAGGGTCTGAAGGAGTCACCACCCTGGTTGTGTCTTTGTATCTCACCCTCACAATGCTCATTTAGTCATCAGTGGATCCCTTTAAATATCAAGTATGGGATACAAAAGGATAATACTCGAAAACAAATACTAACTCGGCCATGCTATGGTTTAAATATCACCAGGCACACAGGACTCAACAACTGCTTTTCAAATCCGTGAACGTAGTTGTCTATAGTCATTTTCTAGCTGGGTAACCCTGAGCTGATTATGCAATCTCTCTGTTTCCTCATATGTGTAACATAAAATAACAGTAGTGTATATTGAGGATTTTTTTTTTTTAAATGGAGTCTTGCTCTGTCACCAGGCTGGAGTACAGTGGTGCAATCTCTGCAATCTCCGCCTCCCGAGTTCAAGCGATTCCCCTGCCTCAGCCTTCCGAGTAGCTGGGATTATAGGCACACGCCACCATGCTCAACTAATTTTTTGTATTTTAGTAGAGATGAGGTTTCACCATTTTGGCCAGGATGGTCTCAATCTCCTGACCTCATGATCTGCCTGCCTCAGCCTCTCAAAGTGCTAGAATTACAGGCGTGAGCCACTGTGCCCGGCCTCATTGAGGATTTTGAGGAAGTTTAAATGAATTGATATTGGCATTTGATGATGATGACAATGATGATGAAAGTTGTTATTAAACCATTGCTCCCTCCCTGTGGCCAGCCTTCCCACCTTCTGGGAGATCTTATTCAATCTTTTAACTCTGTGCCCTTTTCAGAGCTTTCCTTCTGCTTTCTAGATCACAGCACTGGGAATGTGGATCTGCTTTAGATCAGTGCTTTGAGATGTAGGAGAACAATTGTGGTCATGGTGGTTGGTCTTTGATGCCAGTGAGCAGCAGACCATCTGCCTGGTTGTTGATCTGAGTCATTGAGGGCCAGATTGAAAAAGCAGAGGGTTCCTAAGTCCCAGATGTTGCAGGACGTTGTGTGTGCCCACAAGCCAGGCTACATGGCTTAAAGCAGCAGCCCAATTGCTTCGTTGGTTCAGGGGGTAGCAGGGGTCCATGGAGAAGTCAGAGTCCTGACTGTCAGTGTTTGGAGGTGTGGTTTCTGTAAGCTTGTTGCACAGCAGTCAAGAAAGATCTGGACTCGAGGACACTGGTGTCAGTTTCACCTACCGAGCTACACTTGGTCTGGTTATTGACATTGTACTTCAGGGCTGTGGGTCTTCCAGGGCCGGGTCAGAAGCCTGCTGATCGACCCAAAGTGTCGATGATGGAAGCTGTGGAGCAGGGCTGAGGGTGAGGAGAGAAGGAGCCTATTAACCACAAGCTCAGAGTATACTCTGATTCCCTAAGAAGGCTGGTCCAGGACCTGCTGAGTCAAGTCTGAGGTTCTGATGAAGGGAGACCATCCGCATAGTAGAAGGTCCCCAGGATTCTGATGAAGGGAGGCTATCCGCATGGTGGAAGGTCCCCGAGGTTCTGATGAAGGAAGATCATCCCACCTGGTGGAGGGTCCCCGAGGTTCTGATAAAGGAAGATCATCCCACCTGGTGGAGGGTCCACGAGGTTCTGATAAAGGGAGATCATCCCGCATGGTAGAGGGTCCCCGAGGTTCTGATGAAGGGAGATCATCCCGCATGGTGGAGGGTCCCTGAGGTTCTCATAAAGGGAGATCATCCCACCTGGTGGAGGGTCCCCGAGGTTCTGATGAAGGGAGATCATCCCACATGGTAGAGGGTCCCCGAGGTTCTGATAAAGGGAGATCATCCCGCATGGTGGAGGGTCCCTGAGGTTCTGATAAAGGGAGATCATCCCACCTGGTGGAGGGTCTCCGAGGTTCTGATGAAGGGAGATCATCCCGCATGGTGGAGGGTCCCCGAGGTTCTGATGAAGGGAGATCATCCCATATGGTAGAGGGTCCCCGACGTTCTGATGAAGGGAGATCATCCCGCATGGTGGAAGATCCAGCCTGGCAGTGTGACCCAAAGTGGCTTCCCTAATCTTTCTGAGCCTCTGTTTCTACAAACTCTAAAGTGCCCACTCATCAGGGGTGACTGTTGATTTTTACGTTGGCTCCACAATGTGAGTGTCTGGTATATTTCCAGTTACATCATAGGGACTCCTGTGACGGCATGAGGAGGGTGAGGGTGATGGCATCCTTTGATGGTTCCCGCCAACCACAGCAGGTACCTGCAGTCCCTGTAGTTCCTCAGGGATACTCCTCACACCTGTTAGAGAACAGTTCACCACAGCATCGTTCCACGTCCTCTCTCCAAGTGAACTCAGAGATCCGTTCATTCAACAAGAATTGATGGAGCACCTGAGTCATTCTTCTAAGGTTGTTGACATTCCCAGTCCTGATTCGTGGTTGCTCCATCCTCATCTCATCTGTTACCTGTCACCGATCATGTACACCTTTCTATCTTTGAGTCTCTTGTGCACATATATACAAGTAAATCACATCAAAGTTCAAATTGTCTCATTAATTTGTGAAATGTGATTACAAAATTCTTGAAATCACATTTCTATCCTATTAGGAAAGCAAAAAGGAGAAAACAATTTTGAAGCCTAACTCCTAAGAGAATTGCTGTGTTACAAGGAGACAGGGATGCTGTGAATTTGTTAGAGGAAAAAGGATGTCAGCCCTCATGCCTTTGTCTCCCAAGGGGCTGGACTTTCCTCCACTTGGTTTGTACAGAGTGTTTTTGGAAGAGGGGTGTGTTTTATTTAGATGGTGCATGTGTCAGAAGGTAAGAGGTGTGATGGAAGTTGATAGGTGACTGTTACTTGATGGAAGGGGGAATGATGTATAAAAGGTTAGCTACATATTTTTTTCTTTTATTATTATTATACTTTAAGTTTTAGGGTACATGTACATGTGCACAATGTGCAGGTTTGTTACATATGTATACATGTGCCATGTGGGTGTGCTGCACCCATTAACTTGTCATTTAGCATTAGGTGTATCTCCTAATGCTATCCCTCCCCCCTCCCCCCGCCCCACAACAGTCCCCAGTGTGTGATGTTCCCCTTCCTGTGTCCATGTGTTCTCATTGTTCAATTCCCACCTGTGAGTGAGAACATGCAAGGTTAGCTACACATTTTATCTCCCTGATCTCCCTCTGATGCAAAGAACCCAATAATGTGTCTTTCTAACAAAAACTGGTTGTTGCATGCACAGTGATCAGAGAAATCACTTGCTATTTAGAATTTCTCCCTATGTAGCATTCCATGAAATAAACAGATAGCTGCTTGTGGTTCCCCCAGAAAAATACAGATTTGTAAAAAAAATACTAGTTACCGAAATGTTTTCTGAGTATATTCTTTTATTTTATAGAAAACATTTACGTATTTTAAATTCTTGCTGTGGAAAATGTATACATACACCTACACATTCATTGTAAAAAATTCCAAAGTAAAAGTTTACCTGAAATTCTGTCATGCTGATATTTATTTTTTAAGTTAAATTTTATTTTATTTTTTACTAAAAGTAATAATTGGCTGGGCATGGTGGCTTATGCCTGTAATCACTTTGGAAGACCAAGGCAGGAGGATTGCTTGAGGCCAGCAGTTTGAAACCAATATGGGAAAACAGAGTTAGGCCGTGTCTCTAAAAAATATTAACAAATTGGCTGGGCGTGGTGCCGTACTCCTGTAGCTCTAACTACTCAGAAGGCTGAGGTGGGAGGATCACTTGAGTGCAGGAGTTCGAGCCTGCAGTGGGCTGTGGTCGTGCCACTGCACTCTAGCCTGGGCGACAGAGCAAGACCCATTCTCTAAAATCAATGAGTAAATAAGGCATACAAATAAAAATAATTGTAGATATCTGTGGGGTACAATGTGATGTTATGATACATGTATACTTTGTAAAATGTGATATATCGGCTTTAATATTTTGGTGGACACCCTTTAATTCGTCTCTGTTGCAATATACATATACCGTATGGAATTGTGTGTGTCATAAATGAAACCATGGTTTCTACTTCAGTTACATCCATTGTAATGTCTGCTGGGAAGGTTGAATGCCCAGAAGATGTGGCCAACTAAATTACTCAGTGTACGAACAAGAAGCACATCATGTCATCTTAGAAGTGATTGTGTTCTTATACATTTTTATTGTGGGTGAGTTAGAAAATGTGGAGAAGATAGAAAAGGTGCTAACAGTATAATCCAGCCACCCTAGGAAGACTTTGTCTTAGCCCCTCAGGGCTGCTATTAAAATGCCATAGATCTTCTGGATAGCTAAACAATGGGGGCTCCTGGAGGGTGGGGCTTCCAGACAAGGCGTGGATACCTTGCCCTACCCATCTCTCCGTTGGGTGTTCATAAGCATCCTTTGTAATATACTTTATAATAAACAGTAAACATCAACGCACACTTAAAAGCATGATAATCGTCAAAAGAATAGCTTCTGAAGACCATGGCTTCAGAGGTCTGAAACTTGGAAATCACTCAAGGGACCCTCCACCTCCCTTTCTCTTGCGCTGTCTCCCAGATGCTGCCACAACCAGTTGAATGGTATAACATTAACAAAATAAAAGATATCATATACTGGGTAGCTTAAAAACAACAGAAATTTATTTCTCACAGTTCTGGAAGCTAGAAGTCCAAGATCAAGGTGCCAATAGATTTGGTGTCTACTGAGGGCCAGTTTTCTTTTCTTTTCCTTTTTTTTTTTTTTTTTTTTTTTTGTGATGGAGTTTCATGCTGCTGCCCAGGCTGGAGTTCAGTGGCATGAGCTAGGCTCACTGCAACCTCCGCCTCCTAAGTTCAAGTGATTCTCCTGCCTTAGCCTCCCAAGTAGCTGGGATTACAGGCGTGCACCACCATACCTGGCTAATTTTTTTCTTTTCTTTCTTTTTTTTTTTTTTTTTTTTTTTGGTAGAGACAGAGTTTCACCATGTTGACCAGGCTGGTCTTGAACCCCCGACCTCAGGTGATCTGCCCACCTCAGCCTCCCAAAGTGCTGGCATTACAGGTGGGAGCCATTGTGCCCATGAGGGCCACTTTTCTGATTCAAAGAGGGTGACTTCTTGCTATGTCTTCACATGGTACAGGGGACAAAGAAGATCCTCTGGGCTCTTTTATCAGGGCAACAATCCCATTATGACATCTCCACCTCCACAGCCTGATCATCCTGGAAGGCCCCACCTTTTAATACCATCACGTTGGTGATTACATTTCAAGGTACAAATTTTGGGTTTCACAGACATTCGCACCATAGCAGACTTACATTGATTTTGTGCTGTATTTTTTTCCTAGGCCTTTAACTTATACATTTCCAAACCTAATTAGAAGGGTATAGTTGAGAAACAGGATAGCCAAGTGGACAAGAGTCCATGCCGAGGGAGCAACTCGTGCGGAGACCCTGGATGGAAAGTCTCCCCGCACGTCGATTCGGAGAAAGGTAACAGAACAAACATTGGAGATCTTGGTGGGAGAGGTCAGAGAGAGCACAGAGGGCCAGACCCTGGCGCCTTACAGCATCCTACACGCTTGGGCTTTACCTCCAGAGAGATGACGTGACTGGAAGGTTTTAGTCGAGGAGTGAGGTGGCCTGACTGAGGTTTGATGGGACTGCCCTGTCTGCTGTGTTGGGAAGAGACCATAGGTGACCAAGGGCTGAAGCAGGGACACCCTTCAGGAGGCTGTTTCTCTAATTCAGCCAACAAGTGGCTGACGTTCCTGCACACTGGGGAGGTGGTGATCAGGTATGAAAAACAGGGTTCCAGGTCAGATAAGATGTGGAGAATGAGACATGAGGATGGGCCAAGGAGGAGACCAAGGTCTGGGCCTGAGCAACTGAAAGAATGCAGTTGCTTCGTGTTGAGATTGGGAAAGCTGTGGGAGAAGTAGGTCTGGGGTTGAAGTTTTCTGTCTTGCATATGTTGGGTTTGATGTCCCAGGAAGTTGAATAAATGAGTTTGAGAGCAGGCTAGAGGTTGGGCTATCTTCTTAGGAGTCATCAGCAACTAGATGATGTTTACAGCCTTAAGATGGATGAGCTGAGAAAGGGAGTGAATACAGATAGAGGAGAGAGGAACCCTGGGGAAAGTACAGACTTGCAAAGCTATTGATAGGATATTTGCAAATGGCTTTGAAGAAAGACCCAGGGCACTTTCCCACCAGCAGTGGGTGGGAATGAGTGCCGTACTGCACACTTGTCTGTCCACTGTATTACTAATTTTTTAATCATGACCACCTTGAAAGAAAAGCTTTTCTTGCTAAATTACTGTTTGAATTGTAATTTATTTGATTGTCAGACAGGGTGAATTTTCATAGAGGTATTAGTCATTTGCATTACTTGTAGTGAAGTGAATTATGTTCATTTTCCATAATTCTAAGTCAAAGAGATTATGTTTTATTCTGACATCGTGGAAGCCACTGAACATTTTTAAAGAGCACAGCATGATGCAGATGGCTATTTGGGAATATTAATAGGAAAGTTCCTATCCTTGCATCCTCTTTTATTCATTCATCAGTGAGTCGGACTTCAGAGCTTCAATTTTCTGAAAAGTTTGGAAAAACTAGCTTTGGATAATTATTAGTCAAGTGCAAATGAGTTAACTGGGTATTAATGGAATGAAACCACTGCCATTCTTGCTGGCTACAATGTGAAGCAACCACTTAGGGTCATCAGTCAGCCTTGAATCAAGACACAGAGTACAGGAAGACAGATTTCCATCCTCTTCTTTGCCTTTCTTCTTAAAGCCAATTATCACCTCAATCCTCTATTTCACCCCTTCCTACAACAAAATGGGACGCACTAGCATTATTCATATCCAACCTTCTCAGTGTGTAGTCAGGATAGTCACTGGTGGGTCACCGTCTTCAGGGAAGATGATGTGACTTCCATGCTTAGAAACCAGCATCCTCTGATGTTCTCAGCAGGATATGGCTCCTATTGTATTTTATTTTTCAATTGAAAAAATTGTATGTATTTTTCATGTACAACATGATGTTTTGAAATATACATACCCTGTGTAATGGCTCCATCTAGCTAATTAACATACTGCACACCATGGCAACTACAGTTAATAACAGTGTTTTGTATTTTGAAAATCTCTCCCATTCTGTAGGTTGCCTGTTCACTCTGATGGTAGTTTCTTTTGCTGTGCAGAAGCTCTTTAGTTTAATTAGATCCCATTTGTCAATTTTGGCTTTTGTTGCCATTGCTTTTGGTGTTTTAGACATGAAGTCCTTGCCCATGCCTATGTCCTGAATGGTATTGCCTAGGTTTTCTTGTAGGATTTTAATGGTTTTAGGTCTAACATTTAAGTCTTTAATCCATCTTGAATTAATTTTTGTATAAGGTGTAAGGAAGGGATCCAGTTTCAGCTTTCTACATATGGCTAGCCAGTTTTCCCAGCACCATTTATTAAATAGGGAATTCTTTCCCCATTTCTTGTTTTTGTCAGGTTTGTCAAAGATCAGATAGTTGTAGATATGTGGCATCATTTCTGAGGGCTCTGTTATGTTCCATTGATCTATGTCTCTGTTGTGGTACCAGTACCATGCTGTTTTGGTTACTGTAGCCTTGTAGTATAGTTTGAAGTCAGGGAGAAAATTTTTGCAACCTACTCATCTGACAAAGGGCTAATATCCAGAATCTACAATGAACTCAAACAAATTTACAAGAAAAAAACAAACAACCCCATCAAAAAGTGGGCAAAGGACATGAACAGACACTTCTCAAAAGAAGACATTTATGCAGCCAGAAAACACATGAAGAAATGCTCATCATCACTGGCCATCAGAGAAATGTAAATCAAAACCACAGTGAGATACCATCTCACACCAGTTAGAATGGCCATCATTAAAAAATCAGGAAACAACAGGTGCTGGAGAGGATGTGGAGAAATAGGAACACTTTTACACTGTTGGTGGGACTGTAAACTAGTTCAACTATTGTGGAAGTCAGTGTGGCAATTCCTCGGGGATCTAGAACTAGAAATACCATTTGACCCAGCCATCCCATTACTGGGTATATACCCAAAGGACTATAAATCATGCTGCTATAAAGACACATGCACACGTATGTTTATTGCGGCACTATTCACAATAGCAAAGAGTTGGAACCAACCCAAATGTCCAACAACGATAGACTGGATTAAGAAAATGTGGCACATATACACCATGGAATACTATGCAGCCATAAAAAATGATGAATTCATGTCCTTTGTAGGGACATGGATGAAACTGGAAAACATTCTCAGTAAACTATCGCAAGGACAAAAAACCAAACACCACATGTTCTCACTCATAGGTGGGAATTGAACAATGAGAACTCATGGACACAGGAAGGGGAACATCACACTCCGGGGACTGTTGTGGGGTGGGGGGAGGGGGGAGGGACAGCATTAGGAGATATACCTAATGCTAAATGACGAGTTAATGGGTGCAGGAAATCAACATGGCACATGGATACATATGTAACAAACCTGCATATTGTGCACATGTACCCTAAAACCTAAAGTATAATTAAAAAAAAAAAAAAAGAAAATCTCTGAGAGAGTAGACTTCGTGTTCTTACCGAAAGACTTTTTAAAGGCATAAAACATGAGTGATTCACCTGCTGGCTCTCACTAAATCCTCTGATGCGATCGGCTCAAAAATCATGGAATAGACGGTTCAGGAAGGCAGAGTTTGGCTTTTGGAATTGCTTTCGGGACCTGGGATATGTTGTAAGGACATGGTCTCTTGAATATCTGGAATCTGCAAAAAATGAGGATCATTCAGTGGTGGCAACTGGGGGGACTGGGTTTGGGGAAACATCTCTTGAGCTTGGCTCTCAACTAAGCCAGCAGTGCCAACTCTGCTTCATAGGCACAGCTTGTTTTAGAACAATGTGACTAATTTTCTTATACAGTTCTGAAAGCAATTCTCAAAAAGGAATTCCAAAAATATTTTGAACAGCAGCATTATTAAGATTAGCTGTGTTCCATCCCAAGGTGACTCCTGTATAGGAAATGACGCTCACTGGGATGTATCTGTCTTTCTTGGCCTTTCAGAAGCAATCTCGGGAGATTATGGTCACACTTGTGTACTTGCAGCTTTCCCACGGAATTAAAAACACTGACTAATTACCGGAAACTCTGCATTTAAAATCACTGTGGATAAGAGTCAGGCTAGAACTATAAGATCATGTTGCCCACTTTCTGTAAGGAAGTATCATTCAGCATTTCAAATCAGAATGGAGGTGCTTCAAAGATTTGCCATTTTAAGAAGAAAAAAAAGGATAACATTCATCAAAGCATTTGCCAAGAGACAGTCTTAGCACTAAGGCAGCTCTCATGCTTCTGGAAGCTTGACAGTCTTACCACGATGGTGAATGAGACAAGTTTTACCATCGTTTCAGGCTCATTGCTGTAAATGTAACTTTTCTTTCTTCAGGTGAATGTCCTAGGAAGAAAAATATTGTTCCTTACAGAAAAAAAAAAAAACAAAAAACTAAAGTATTTCATGGGAAAAAAAACTGTTTAAATTCATTATTCTGTCAGATTCCGTGGAGGGCCTCTGAGGCTGCCAGAAACAGCCCTTTCTTTGAGCACTTATTTCTGCGATACCCTGAGTGCACAAATTCCTTTTACAAATGACTTTTCCTCAGACAACAATTGAATTCTAATGTGTTTATCTTGAACTTGTATTATGGCTGGTAGCCTAAGCATGGTATTTCAACAGCCTCTTAAAAATGTCCATAATAGATGTGGAAAATCAAAGTGCCACACATCCAGTTGTTTTACAGCTTTTGGTGCCTTAATTTGCATCGCCTGATCAGCTGAGGATCCGCTGAGTGCAGAAACAGCCTTCGTGCGCCGGCTAATTTATACATGGCAGAACAGTTGCTTTCCAGACAACTTGTAAGGAAACTGCTCCTCCTCATTTGTTTTCTGATCGGAGCTACACAAGAACTCTTGATCATTTACAAATGACTAAAGTGAGACTTGTAAAAGGTGAGAGTAAATCTATCTTATTTTGTTTGCTACTTGGCTTTGATTTATCATTTTGTGCCTTCTTTTTTTTTTTTTTTTTTTTTGACAGAATCTCATTCTGTCACCCAGCTGGAGTGCAATGGCACCATCTCGACTCACTGCAACCTCCACCTCCTGGGTTCAAGCAATTCTCCTGCCTCAGCCTCCTGAGTAGCTGGGATTATAGGCATGTGCCACCATGCCTGGCGAATTTTTGTATTTTTAGTAGACACGGGGTTTCACCATGTTGACCAGGGTGGTCCCAAACTCCTGACATCAGGTGATCTACCCACTCCTCGGCCTCCCAAAATGCTGGGATTACAGGTGTGAGCCACCGTGCCCAGCCTATCATTTTGTTTATATGAACTATAAGCCACCAGCATCCACAAAGGGGAAATGTCTTCTGATTGATAGAGCTTCCTTTTCTTTTTTGAACGAATACTAAGAAGTAGCAACAGCCAAAGGAAAAGAGCTGTGTTGTCTTCTCTCCTCTTACATGTGGCAAGAACGAACAAGATTGAGAATCTGATTGCATTGAAGAAGCATTGTTCATTAAACTTCCTCCAGACCTGGGGAAGAAGATAAACTGTTCCATAGAAAATACAGAATGCATAAAATTCAATGAACTTTGCACAGAGATCCCAGAAGTCTTGGCTGTGATCCAGGACCTACCATGACTTTCTTTGTTTCCGCCTCCTGATGATCTTAACCCCTGTGATATGGTTTGGCTGTGTCCCCACCCAAATCTCATCGTGAATTGTAGCTCCCATAATCCCCACGTGTTGTGGGAGGGATGTGGTGGGAGGTATTTGAATCCTGGGGGCGGATTTTTCCCATGCTATTCTTGTGGTAGTGACTCAGTCTCATAAGATCTGCTGGTTTTATAAAGGGGAGTTCCCCTGCACACACTCTCTTGCCTGCCGCCATAGAAGATGTATCTTTGCTCCTCCTTCACCTTCTGCTGTGATTTTGAGGCCCCCTCAGCCACATGAAACTGTGAGTCCATTAAACCTCTTTTTCTTTATAAATTATCCAGTCTCAAGTATTTCTTCATAGCAGTACGAAAATGGACCAATATACTGTGTAACGTCTTAGTTTCCTCAACAGTAAACAAGATTTTTTTTTGGACCAATGATCTCCAAAATTCCATTTGGCTTTAATATTCTGTGATTTCATGAAAATTTATATTAAATTTGCCTTATATTCCATATAGGTCTAAGCTGTCTCTGGCTAAAATAGAGAAACATTGTACAGGCACTCCCAGGAAGGGAAGGACGCTCCCCTTTTGTTCTGTCCAATTTGGGTAAACCTTTGTCTATGTTGAGAACATAATTTTATTTATAATAACTAGAAGGAAAAACAGTACAAGAATATTCTGTGTCTTTATCAACAGCACGAACACTTCTGCCATCTTAAATAAGTTAATTTCTCTGGATCCTTCACTATCTGGCATTGCACCAGCTGCTGTGTGGCTCTTTAATAGGCATAGAGGAAACAAGACTATGAGCCTTTTTTTTTTTTTTTTTTTTTTGAGACGGAGTCTCGCTCTGTGGCCCAGGCTAGAGTGCAGTGGCGCAATCTCGGCTCACTGCAAGCTCTGCCTCCCGGGTTCACGCCATTCCCCTGCCTCAGCCTCTCCGAGTAGCTGGGACTACAGGCGCCCGCCACCATGCCCGGCTAATTTTTTTGTATTTTTAGTAGAGATGGGGTTTCACCGTGGTCTCGATCTCCTGACCTCGTGATCCCTGCGCCTCGGCCTCCCAAAGTGCTGGGATTACAAGCGTGAGCCACCGCGCCCGGCCGACTATGAGCCTTTCAGATCATGCAGACAATGATTTCTCTCTACCACCCCAACCTTTACCTTTTGTTAAAATATTTGCAATGTCCTTTGCGTTGCCACATTCTCTGTCTCTCACACACACCTGCGTAGAAACGCACACCGCAGGTCGTCTCCCCTTCCCTTTTAGCTCCCTCCCAGCAGGCAGATTTCTCTCCCCAGCCGTGTCCTGTGCAGCCTACACTGTGCAGCAGCCTGGGTTGTTTAGAGTCCCATAGGGCATGGATTGGCACAGCCTGCAGGCTGAGCAGGCCCCCAACGTGTTTTTATAAATCGTGTATCGTGGATCGTGTGGGAACACAGATGCTGTTTGTGTTCATGCTTTGTCAGTGGCTGATGCAACAACAGCAGAGTTCAGTTGTGAGGGACGACTGTGTGTTTCCTGCAGAGCCCAGGCTATGTATTTTCTGGGCCTTTACAGATGAAAGAGGACAGCCCTGCTGTAGGGTGACGTCATCATCATCTCTAAGGACTGCTCTCAGGGACACCATTCCTGAAGTGTGGGGGATTCAGGGGCTCCCCTCATCTAATTTGAAGCACCTTTTGTTTTTCCCTCTGGGGCCTGACGACGGGGTACTTCTGTGGCTCAGCAGGCAGCGGGCAGGTGAGCGAGTTGCGGCCAGGGGCTGGGAGGCCTCCCTGTGGCCACGTGCAGCCTTCGAGGGAATGTACTCTGCAAGGGTGTGACAGCTCCCCTTCTCCTTTTTATCCATCAAGGCTGTTCTTGTTTATTTTGACCAGATAATAAAATAACAGTGTGGAATAAAATAACAGTTGTGTAAAGGAAGATAGTTGTGGTTCTAAGGCCAGCATTTGAGGTTCTCTTCCACATTTGGGGGGTAACTCATGTAAATACAATATAAGCATAATTTCTGGAAGCTCATTACCCTAAATTTGACCTGCTCTTTCCCAACGTATTATAATTCTAGAGTGTCTATTTCTGTAAAATATAGGGATATGCCCAAGATATTCATCTGAAGGATCACTGCACCTGTGTGTGTACACACTCACGTACATACAAACAGGAGCACACATTCACAGCTGTCATCTGGAAGAGGAGAGTTTCTAGGACCACAGAGACAGCAGTGCAGACCTTGTTTTGCTACAAAACCCACTTGCAGGAAACAGGGAAGCAGAATACTGCCCAGATGCTTTGCTGAGTCAGGGCAGCGGGAGACCGTCTGTGAGCTGCACAGTCTTAGCACATGGTGACCAGGATGGATCCTGGTCTGCAGGTCACATGAGCCGACACTGCCAGTGCCAGGGAGGAGGCTCGGTGCCAGCACGTTTGGATGGAAATGAAAACAAGGCTTCAGCAATGAGGTAGCGGAGGGCCCGTCATAGCCCAGGGTGCCATCCTGGCTGGAGGTGCAGGGACAGGAGGCCTGGGGGAGGAGCTCAGGGACGAGCCCCAGGAATGGTGAATGTCCTGACACAATGCTGTGCCCATCCCAGTGGGTGCTGAGGAAGCTGAACGGCAGTGCTGACTCTGGGCACAGTGATAGCCAAACAAACTCCTCACCTGCTGGGCTCTGTGGGGCAGACAGTGAAGGGGAGCTGCACGTCAGCAGAGAGAGAGGGACCAGTGTCCTGTGCATGCCGGAGAAGCAGGGGGATGTGCCGGTAGGAGGGGGAGTGAGTCATGAGGGGCCCTGTCCGAGAGGGATGCCGGTCACCACACCGGGCTCCTCGAACCCTAGCGTTGGTCATGTGCCCTCAGCTGGGAAGTAGACAACTTCTCATGTCAGCGTGGCACGTCCCAGCATTGAAATCCCACGTGCACCGGCCTAACCTCCCACCCAGGCTTCTCTCCCTAACCTGCCGCACAGAGTGGACTCTGCCTCTGGCTCAGCTGGTCTTCCTGCCCTCCGAGGCCCCGTTGGCCCCTCTCAGCTATGACCCAGGCTCAGTGGACGGCAGCACAGCGCATGGCACATACAGCAATGACATCATGCTTGGTACACGTCATTTTGTTTATCCTTTACTGCAGCCCTGGGAGGTGTGCGACCTTGGTCCCCTCTACAAATGAGGAGACGCAGGCTCTGTTGCAGAGGCACAGGAGCCCCTGGGCTCACAGCCTGGCTCGGACTCCAGTCTGCAGACTTCCCCACCACCACGCACTGCTCTCCCGTTCACCTGACTCCAAGCTTCCAGTCAAGGTCAGCTTTACAAGGCTTTGATGGGCTCCCCAGCCCACACCTGTGCCCCCTGATATTCTAAGGGCAGTTATCACTTGTAGCTAAGATCTGGGGCTGGGTTACATGTTGCATCACTCTCCAAAGGCCTGGCACTGAGCTGTGCTCACGATCATCAACATGCATGTGATGATCTAATCAGCAGTCTGAAACGTTATTTAATTTTATTTCCAAGAAATCTAATGTCACGTGAAGCCCTTAGTCCAGCACTGGGCTGGGTGCAGTTCTCTTAAGGGGGAATGTAAAACTATTCTGTCTGTACCGGCATCTGGGCTCTAATATTCCCTAGAAAATATGTAGGAATCACAGCAAAGTACAATAGGATACAAGTTTTGTCTCCTAAGAAGCTTATAAACTGGTGGGTAGAGACAAGGCATTGATATCTGGATGGGACAAGCAAGGCAGTGATGCAGGAAAAAACACCTCTCAGTATATGAAATGTTCTCCACGAGGTCAGAAGATGCATGTCAGGAATTGAGGAACTGAAGACAGGCCAGCAGGATGGCTGCAGCGGCCAGGACGGGGCTGGGGTGGGGAACCTCTTGCAGCTGTTCTGGGGAGACCGCGAGCTCATCACCCCACGGCCTCCACCTCTTTTCAGTGCATAGATGGATGGTGTTCCCATCTTCCCGCACGTAGAGAGTCTGGGATTGAGTTAATGCCACTGAAATGTGAGAGGAATAGCCGGGCGCAGTGGCTCACGCCTGTAATCCCAGCACTTTGGGAGGCCGAGGCGGGTGGATCACGAGGTCAGGAGATCGAGACCATCCTGGCTAACATGGTGAAACCCTGTCTCTACTAAAAATACAAAAAAAATTAGCCGGGCATGGTAGCAGGCGCCTGTGGTCCCAGCTACTCGGGAGGCTGAGGCAGGAGAATGGCGTGAACCTGGGAGGCGGAGCTTGCAGTGAGCCAAGATCTCACCACTGCACTCCAGCCTGGGCGACAGAGTAAGACTCCATCTCAAAAAAAAAAAAAAAAAAAAAAAAAAAGAAAAGAAAAAGAAATGTGAGAGGAAGTGATGTGTGACCCTTCAGTACTGCCTCCAGAGCCAGGGATGGTACGCTTCTGTTGTTTATGCCAACAGTGTTTGTGGGACTTTGCTATGGCAGCCAGAGTGGACTCACCCACAACCAGAATTCCACTGAGAGAGAAAAACTCAAGGTCAGGACTCAGAAATCTTGATGAACGGACTGACTTGCAACTGGCCACTAGGCAGGTGTGGTTGCTGGTGGACTTAGGGTCCCACGGAGGACCTTGGGGAGGCTCAGATCCCAGGAAAGCAGCTGGGGAACCAGGGCGGCTATGAGGAGAACGCTCTGACTCGGGAAAGTAGTCTGGTCTCAAGTTCTAGGGCCACCTTTAGGATAGCCAGAGGAAGGCTAGAAAGCCCTGTGGGCCTCCTGCTTCCAGCCTTCCAAAAGTGAGGAGGCAGGGTTGTAAGATTACGCTGGCTGATGGCTGTCGCAAAACAATAAGTTTATTACATAAAAGCCTCAATTCCCTCCCAACTATCACCAAAGCAAAGGAGTTGTGTGATCCAGTTCTTACAGAACACCTTCTTTCTTCACTGTGTTCTTTTGTGTTTTCTTCCCTCTTCAGAACTACATTTTTTTTTTTTTTTTTTTTTTTGAGACAGAGTCTCACTTGGTTGTCCAGGCTGGAGCACAATGGGGCGATCTCACTCACTGCAACCTCTGCCTCCCGGGTTCAAGTGATTCTCCTGCCTCAGCCTCCCAAGTAGCTGGGATAACAGGCGCAGGCCACCATGCCCAGCTAATTTTTGTATTTTTAGTAGAGATGGGGTTTCACCATGTTGGCCAGGCTGGTCTCAAGCTCCTGACCTCAAGTGACCATCTGCCTCGGCCTCCCAGAGTGCTGGAATTACAGGCACGAGCCATCGTGCCTGGCCCAGAGCTACCTTTGATGCCCATTTTCATCAGGTTCAGCTTGGTGTTGGGGAAAGCACACCAGGAGATTCCTGCCCAGGGATGGCCCTAGGACAGTTCCTGGAGCTGCCTCTCAGAGTGGCCCACTGCATCACATGAAGCAAGAATGCACCCTTTGGTTAAGCCTGATGGAATTACACATGCCAGATCCCATTCAACTAAGAGAAGGGATGACATAGGTTCAAAAAAATACATGACAGGTGCTACGAGGGCTGTCCTAGTTCTCTCTTAGTAATGAGAACCTCTGAGACAGAGGCAAGAAGGTTCTTCCTCCAGCGTATTACATCCTATTCAGAGTCCCTTTCTCTCTGAAGAATATGATGAGCTCCCTGCAAAATCTGATCTCCTCCCTGGTTGGAAGGAATGAGTGGAACCTGAAAAGTGTGGCATTTTTATTGTCCCTGGAATCTGATCATTACCTTTTCTTTCCTCTGCCTTTCGTCTTCATTCTACTCATGCATTTACCCCAGATGAGCAGGTAAGCTTTTCAGATCTGGGGATTAGGGACTTCCCATTTTCGATGGAAGTCCTGCCATTGGGTTGGCTAAAAAGGTGCATAAGGAATCTGTCAGATTTATCACATGGAAGTCTAGGGCAGGCATTGAAATCCTTTTAGGAAAAATGAGTTTCCAGGGTAGAGACCAAACCTCTAAGTCTTAAAGAGAGCAAAGCCAAGAAGTTGACATTTAGATCTTTCAGCAAACCATGAAGATTCTCTGCCCCTAGGTGACTAGATGCTAGAAAGAGTCTAATGGATGAGTTGAGAAAGAAAACAGCGTGAGTCAAAATTGCTAATGTGTTCATTACATGCATGTGTGTGCTTTGCTGTAGAACGTTATCGACGTCCAACCCCGTGAGACCATTACTGTCCCACTTAGCCTGACTTCTCTCACACGGCCTCCTCTCGCCTTCCCTGCAACTTCATTTTAGTCTCCTATTCCTCAAGACCTATCCCTTGAAGAAGGAAAGCAAAGAATGGTGGAAAAATTCACATCCATAAAGGGGTTTCTAAGGCCAGGGAGCCTTGCTGAGCTGCCTGAGTTGTCACATTGCAGAGTGCATGGAATGGCCGGTTGAGTCTCATCAGTGTGGTGGTGGTTACCCATGCTCATTTTGCCTGACCAAATCCTTTTCATTAAAAATTCTTAAGCTGTAGACATAAAAGTACTTTTTCAAATACATCAATGGCAATACAGAAGTAGATTATAATTCATTTGTGTGCACTTATAATACAACACACCTCCCCAAATAAAATGCATTTTTTTTCCTGGGTGTTCACTGCGATTTCCTACAATCAGAAAAATAGTAAAGGGTAGAATGATGTCATTTTTTATATATTATTTTCATTTTTCAATGCCTTGAAGAAGGTGCATTAAGATCATCCATTACCTTAGCGATAGTACTATTAGTCCCATACTTTATATACGTACAAATTCATTATTATCAGTTAATATTGACTTGGTGCTCAAAGTGTTCTAAATACCACACAGAGTCTATAAAGTACAAGCGTTAAGTCACAGCCATGTGCAATTTCTCTTCTGACTGCCAAGAATTAATCTCTTATTCAACAAATATTTGTTAAGGGCCTGCTCTGTGCCACAGTTGGGAGCAAAACAGACGTGGCCTCGGGGCTCAGAGAGTGCACAGCTTTCCAGTCTAGCAACAAAGTCAGACGTTAAACCAACAATTACTGAAATTAGTCTTAAATTATAGTTGTGACAGAGACACAAAGGTGAGTGTGGGGCACTGTGAGGAGTCTGCAAAAAGGACCTCACTCTGGCTGGGGTTAGGGATTCGTCCCCAAAGACTGGTTTCTTTGAATGGTTTCATTCATTCGCTTGGCATTTATTTGAATGTGTCAAGTCTTGTGCTGGATTTAAGAAGATAAGAAGGTGAATAAGACAAAATTCTGATTCTCAGGGAACTCCACGCTCTCATATGAAAGACAGGTATGAAAGCAAGTAATTGCACAGACTTTCATCATATCACTTTATTACACTTTGCTTTGAAAGATAATATGCTGACATGCCTCCTGGAAAGAGGAACCAGATGGAAGCTACAAAGATTAGATAAACCAGCTGGATCTTAGGAGATCAGTTGATAACATGGCAGTTCATACAACATGAAGTTTTCTCTTACTAAGCTAAAGTCGAGAAACATACCCGGTCATAAGGAGCATCATCAAAGTAGCAGAAGGTGTAAAGGGGGGTTAGTGTTTTGACTGTATGGTGGGCCAGCTAGGCCAAGACATGGCATGGCTCCTTCTCACAAGTAAAATCATGCTAACAATGCACTGTGGCCCTCTCGCTTCCTCCTCCCTCTTTTGGGTCTGTTTGGAGGGAACAGGTTTTACAGTTCCAGAACATAGGATGCAGAAAGCACCCAGAAGGAAAGAGGGAACACCCATTTTGTCAGTCCACCGAAAAGCTGGTGCTGACCCAGCCATGACAGCACTTCCTTCCAAACCAGAGCATCTTTTTGAATATTGGCCAAGGATCACAGACATGGAGTTCCCATATATGAACCCTCCATTTTGGCTTTGGTGGGATTGATATGGACAAAACACGCCGCAACTGAAGTGTTGAAGTCAAGTGAATCATGGCTCTGCAGCAATATTGTCTCAACAATTGACTAAGAATTACTCGTGAGTGGTTTTGCACTGAAATAGACTTTATGAGGTTGTACTAGGCGGGCCCTAATTTTATAGCTAGGGGAACTAAGGTCCCAGAGAGATGAGCTGATTTATTCCATGTTTCATGACACACAGAAACGGGGATGGGACCACGGTCTACCCACCCCAGCTGCAGTGACTGCTCCATGGGAACTATTTCCCCTTGCATCTCCCTGTAGGACTCTGATGATTCACGTTGACACGTGTTAAATGCCAGAGGTGAAGACTTTGACCTCTAGAGAAGAGAGTCCACCTGGGGACTAAGCAGGACTTAGTTACCACTCCAGCTGCCACCTGGAGTAATCTTCCCGTCTCTACTCTTTGTGCCCCAATTCATGTAAGATCTGAATAAAAGCGGTGTGTTCGCGAAGCGTGTGCGCAGCTTCAACACAAGGTGTCTGGCCTTTTCCTTCAACCAGATTGCGGCTCCGAAATCTCTCCTGCAGCAAACCCTGGAACTTCCATAGACATTGGTGCTCCCATCTCTGCACATGGGAGAGGGCACAGTCCGTTTTCCAGGAGTGACTGATTGCCTTCCATAGATCAGGAAACTAACCATGGACAGAATCAGTCCTACGCTGATTTTATACTGTGAAAGTTTAAAGTGAGGTGTTGTCCCTAACGGAAGGGTTAGAGAAATGTGCATTGTTTAATGGGTTTCTTAGGAAGATTAAATGAGTTCGTGCATAGTAGGCATGGAACACACAGCAGTGGCTAGCACAAAAATGAGCCCTTGACGTGCTGGAGTGTGTTGTCATTCTAAAGCAGCCACTGTTGGCCCCAGACAGCCTCGGGGTGCTAGAGCTGCTGTGACCCATGAATGCCGTGTGAACAAACAGACACGGCCGTGGCATTTTCTCTAAAGCAAACACACGAACTCAGCAGGTCTCTGCCCACGGAGGCCCATGGTGGGAGGTGGTGCTGGGTGACATCTGTAATGAAGCAGAGGTTCCGGGCCCCTCTGGGGTTTGGTGGTTAACAATTCATCCCAGTAGTCCAGGCCTGGATCCCACAGCCATGGAATGAGTCGCTGGCAGGACACTGCTGAAGAGAGAGGGCCCCACAGACTCCATCACTTGGATGACCTTTGGTATAAAAGGAAGGAGGAAAGAGGAAACAGGAGGCGACTGCATTTATCTACAGTAGCCTCAGCTGTCTCTTGGCCTCTGGGGTCCATGCTGCAGCTCTGAGTCTTTTCCAGAAATGTGAATTCAAAGGACAAGATTTTAAATCTCCATTGACCATAGAGCTGAAGGCGTTATCAGGTACACAGCAAAGTAAGAAATGCAGTCCCAATCTTTTCACTGGAGTTTCTGCATGGATAATCAGAGGAGTTTTCAGAACATGCTAGATAAGAGACAATCTCTCCTGCACTCCTCTCTCCTTCTCTCTGTTTCTGTTTGTCTCTCTCTCCTTTCCTACCCACTTCCCCAGGAAAGTTCGATTTCCATAAGCTCTTGTAGCTGCGTATTTTACCTGTGGCTGGGAAAAAAAAGGAATGGGTAGCAAGCCAAGCACCTCTGAAGCATTTTTGCAATGGCAACTTAAATCTTCTGTGAAAAGATGCTGGACAGAGAGAATACTGGATGAGCTGCTCCAGTGTGGAATGGTGCCTGAGGAATTGCTATTCCCCACCTCCATTCAATTTAGCACCACCATTGTGCGTGTTTCTATTAAAAAGAGGAACAAAACATTTATGTACTCATTCAATTCACCACTGCCTTTTTATCACACATCTATGTGCCAGGCACCACCCCACGCCTGGCATCCTGCCAATGGCCATCCTCCCCAGGCCTGGATTTTGCCTCTCCTCTCCTTGCGACTTACAAGAATTTGTGACTTACAAGAAACTGCACACTTCACCTGTTCGTTGATGCCCAAAACCTTCTTAAGAGGGAAGAAAGCCTCTTCATGACATCCTCGATGACACATAAATGCCAGTTCCCTGTAAGATCTTGGGGGTGTGGACAGGTGGCCCTCGGAGGCACTGACTGGAATTTGATCCTTTGCTGAATGCTGCATATTTTAGAGCTTCCCAAGGTGGAGAGGAGGTCAGTGATGCGGAGGAAAGAGGGCAGGAAGGGAGGCAGGAGGCCGGCCTCTAGAATCAATTTTCCCAACTAAAAATGTAGTGTCAGGAGGTAGCTGTGCTCCAGGCTGCTCAGATGTACATCTAAGCCTGTCTGTGTGACCGCTCTTGACAGAGCGGGCTGTGTCTTGTGCAGTGGGCACAGGAGGGTGGGATCCCTGGGCTGCTCATGAGTCCGCCCCACACTCTGTTCAGGAGACCTATTTATGAGACGGCTGCCTGTGGTTGCCTACCATTCTGCCTCTTCCCTGCCACCTCATCAGCACTTTTACCTGTCGCCTGCTTATTTAAACATGCGGTCTAGCAATCACAGTGAGTGTGGTGCTGACTGTTGAATGCCCATGCTCAGTGAGGCCCTTCACAAATTCTCAGCAAGGACTTCTTTCTGATGCATGGTTGGCCTGATGCTAAATGGTCAGCCGGCCCCAGCGACACTCTGGCATTATTTTACCACCTCTACACTTTCCCTAGATTTGTCCTTCCATCCCCTTTTTGACCGTTCTGATTTTGTAAGAGCCTTGGTTTTCAGGAAATACCAACATACCCCTAAAAAAGTTTTATTAATAAGGTGTTTTAAAAGGACCCAGAGTCAATGATTTCATCAATTAGAGAACGAAATACAAAAGTCTGAAGATCCAAAGGAATGAATCTCTAATGGCCAGTTCATGACACTATGTGGCAGCTAGGGAGATATTTTCGGGCGAAGAGGTCTTCCCTTGCCTCTCAAATTCTGGAAGTAAACATCTGTTGATTTTGTAATCAACAAAATGTATTATATGTCCAAAAGAGTGACTCGTCTTGGAAATTTCAGACATCAGATCGATTCAGTACTTGATTCCTATACCAGGGCCCCTAAAGGACTTCCAGTCCAAATTCATCCAGTCATGTAGAGCCCTCTTTTTTTGTCCTTCTCCATTTGCTCAGCTGTTTTTCCTCCCAAGTAGGGAGGGCAGGGCTGGGAAGCTTCATCAAGATTTCCTTTGACACGCTCTGGCTTCAGATAGTGATTTACTTTCTAATGACGTGCCTCTGTTTTCATTCCCTTTCCAGTGTCAATCTCAGTTGCAAACACCCCCAGGAAGCCACACACTCAGCTCTATTCAGCTCCAGCCGTGGTGTGAATGAACAAGGAAGTGAGAAGAGTTTTTCATTGCTTATTGCCATAAAAATGTGTCTGCCAGCTTCGGTGTTTATAAAAAGCAATTTTGCCTCCCTCTGAGCTAGCAGTGTTTAATAAACATGTAATGGAGAATGTAGGTTTAATATTTAAGCATCTCTGTGCCCCAAGTCTGAGTGATGCTCTGCTACATTCTTTCTGCAAAAGGGAATTTAAAAGAATGATGAGATCCAGCCCCGGCCTGAAACAAAGGCAGTTCCAGTGGAGTCTGCAGGGCTCACTCTTTCCTTCCCTCTCTCCTCAGATAGCTGCTCCACGGTTTCCCCACTTAGGCAAATGAGCATCTGCTGTGTACATGGAAATCGGTCCAAGTAACACAATAGAGGCTGCTGCTCCTGGTGTGTGAAATCATCTCACGAATTATCAATTGAAGGAGGATCGCATCGTAAAGCCCGGGAGCACAAGCCTCGTTAGCTCACTCGTTCCAGCACAGCCGGGGCTCGGGTCTGGCCATGTATTTGGCAACCAGTGTGTGCTCCGGCCCACCCTCAACTAATGGGTGTGTGCATGGGTGTGCGTTTGTGCACGTGTGTTCTCCACCACCACTAGAGTGAGTTCTTTTTTGGCAGTTTGTTTGAGCACATACTCACCCGAGGCGTGTGCTTGGACCTGTAGTTGAAAAAAGGAGGAAGGCAGCAGGCCCCTGCCAGGTCACATGATGTGGCAGCGGTGTTCTGGAGGACACCAGGAGGGAGGGGAGGGCAGCGAGAAGAGCGTGTTGGGGACTGCGGTGGTGACTTCTCAGCCACCTTCCTCGAAGGGGTGGCCTTCTCTTTAGAGGTATGGCCAGTCTTGCTGTGATGTGGACTGGGAGGGTAGTAACAGCACACAAGGAGGAGGTGGGTGTGGTGGGAGGCCTCACAACACACGGGGCCTTGCAGGCCATAACTAGGAGGGACCATCAGTTTCTTATTTTTGTGGTGGTTTTTTTTTTTTTTTTTTTGGAGACAGAATCTCACTCTGTCGCCCAGGCTGGAGTGCAATGGCACCATCTGGGCTCACTGCAACCTCTGCCTCCTGTGTTCAAGCAATTCTCCCACCTCAGCCTCTCGAGTAGCTGGGATTACAGGCACACACTACCACGCCTGGCCAATTTTTGTATTTTTAATAGAGACGGGGTTTCACCATGTTAACCAGGCTGGTCTTGAACTCCTGACCTCAGTTTCTTGTTTTTGAAAGATACTCAGGATGAGGCTGCAGACACAGGAACTGTCTTTCTCTTCTTTGAACAAACCAAGCTGTTTTTTGCCTCAAGCGCTTTGCGCTCTTTGTTCCTGCTGCTGGGAGCACCGCTGGGCCTTGCCCTGCCCAAGGTGTTCTTTCCCACAGGTGTTCCCTTAGGGTGACTGACTCAGGAGGGTCTTCCCGGCAGACTGCAGGCTCTGAAGGGTCACCCACCCTTGCGTACACTCGTGTTGTAAATGAGTTTTGACCCTTCTGACACCAACAACTGCTGCTCTGTGTCTTTTAGAATGGTGCCTGGCTTGGAATGATCTTGTTTCTGTTTACTTGTTGATTGTGCATCTGCTTTCTTCTCTTTTTGTATTTTTTTGTGAGAAGGCAGGTCCATCTGCCTATTTTTTCCCTCTACCAAAGTTCCCAGCCATGCCTGGTACAGAGCATGCTACCAATTAATATATTTCTAATGGAAGCCAGAAGCTGGGAGTCTGATCAGAAGGGGAATTGAGGTATCACAGAGCAGGAAGAATGGCTGCTTGGACTATATAGAGGCAGTGGAGATGGAGTGAAGAGGATGGGTATGTTTTGAGAGAAAATGGATGACTCGTGAGACTAGAAATTTGGGAAGTTAGAAAGCTAGAGGAAAGGGTCTCTAGAGAGCACCTCGTATAAGAATAAGAGGCACAGGGTTGGCAGTCCCGTCCTGGAAAACTCATGAATGATCCAACCCTTGTTTAGCATATGATCCAGAAATAACTAACTCAATTGAGCAGCCTATGCCGCTTGGAGGCGCTTGGAGGCACTGAAGGGTGCTCTTCCTACTTTTTTCTTATTCATCGTAATTCTCCTCTGAGGATACAAGTAAAGGTCTTATTCATGCGGATAAAATTGCCAAATTTTAGGTTTCTCAGAAGCAGTTTTGTGAATCAGTAAGCGTGACGGAAATAGCCCAGGTATTAAAGGGAGGAATCTGGAAAGGTCTGGGCCGAGCAGCTTCCAGGGGCTTTGTGACCTTGGGTTGTCCTTGTCCTCGTCCAACCTGCGTGCCGTGTTGATTGAGTATAGAATTTTCCCCAAATCTTTGTTTTTATTGACGTAGAACACGATTGATTTTCAATCAGTTGCTCAAATTCCCAAGTGGAGCACATTGGAATTTGTGTGGCCACCTTCTGAGGGTTCATGAAAAAGAAGTGGAAGGATTCCAAGAGCAGCCAGGCTTTCACCTTCATCAAAACTGCAGCCTCGTCCATCAGAGGCACGGACACAAGAAAAATAGCTCGGAGCAGAAAACACAGAGTATAGCTGTTACCGGAAAGGGGTCCAGTCCAGACCTGAAGAGAAGGTTCTTGGACCTCACGCAAGAAATAATTCAGGGCAAGTCCATAGAGTAAAGTGAAACTTGATTAGAGAAATAAAGAAACAAAAGAATGGCTACGCCGTAGGCAGAGCAGCGGCGTAGGCTGCTCAATTGAGTTAGTTATTTCTGGATCATATGCTAAACAAGGGTTGGATCATTCATGAGTTTTCCAGGACGGGGCAGAGATTTCATGGAACTGAGAGTTCCTCCCCATCTTAGACCACATAGGGTAACTTCTGGATGTTGGCGTGGCATTTGTAAACTGTCACGGCGCTGGTGGGAGTGTCTTTCAGCAGCGAATGCATTATAATTAGAGTATAGTGAGCAGTGAGGGGTCACGTTCTTTGCCATCTTGGTTTTGATGGGTTTTAGACAGCTTCTTTATTTCATTTTATCCGCAGGACCTTTGTGACTTGTATCTTGTGCTGACCTCCAATCTCATCCTGTGACTAAGAGCACCTAACCTCCTGGGAATGCAGCCCAGTAGGTCTCAGCCTTGTTTTACGCAGCCCCTATTCAAGATGGAGTCACTCTAGTTCAAACGCCTCTGACATAGCTGAGCGTTAAGTACCATAGCAGTTTGGATAAGTGGGAAGTAATTGATATGGATGGGCACACCAGGTGGGGAGGACTTTCTGGAAGTAGTGATACATTGATGGTAAATACGATTTGGCTATGCCAAAAAGACGGAGAATTTTAGGCAGAGAGAGGGAGCGATTTGGTCAAGTGTGCAGACAGAGCTGACCACGGAGCAGTTGAATTTTTCCTGACACAAAATGCGAATTTCCAAGCTGAAGAGGAGCGGATCTAGAGCCCAAGGCAGCTAATGCCGCCGTAAGCAAGTTTCAGTCCCGTCTTTGCTGATGGTGTGATATTCCTGAGGCCACCGGGGATGATTCACAAGGGTGTGCCGTGATTCCCTTTCACAGAAGCAGTTTAAAAATAAAATCTCTTGCACTCCTTCTTAGCCAAAGGAATCCATTGAAAGCCACCAGTGTACTTCGCTAGCAGTGGAAGCGTCCCGTTTGGTGGATGATGCCTTTCAAACCAGGATCACTTACTGCATTCCTTTCCCGGAGCTGCCGTAACCAGGGACCTAGACCTGGCAATTTGCAACAGCAGGAACCCACTGGCTCACAGCCCTGGAGCCTGTAGGTCTGAAGTCAGGGCATCGGCTGGGCTCCTTCCAGGGCTGCGAGGGAGGGTCTGTCTCAGGCCTCTCTTCTCAGCTTCTAGCTGGCTGTCTTTGTGTTCACCCAGCATTCTGCTTTGTAGAGGAGGAAAAATAAAATTTACCTCTATCTTCTTAAGTTCTCCAGCCAGGCCCTATAAACTAGACTGGCGAAAATAATAATAATAATAACAAGAGAAAATTACACAGATTTACTTAATAAGTCCCATGTGATATGGAAGGCTTCCTAAGGCAGTGGAGACCTGAAGGGACAGTGGAGACCCAAAGAGACAGTGATGCCTGAGCGCTTTCTGTAGCAGGCTGGATGAGGACGCAGAGGTCATGGGGAAGCATGACAGGACACAGGGAGTGAGCTGAGGGTGGTCGGTGGGAACCGCAGCAAGGTCTGTGTGCTCAGCCTCCTCCTGGCTGCCTCCGCCTTTGGAGATGGGGATGCTCCCTCCAGTGGAGCATTTGGAGGGTGCCGCTCATAGGTGGGTCCTAGGACCTTCTTCTGGGGAGGCGGGGAAGTCAGACGGTCCTTCCTGCACCTGACACTTCTGAGATTCTTCCAGCTTATAATATTCAGTATGCCAAGGTGGCATCTTTGTGGTAGTGTGTCCTGAATCATACCAGCCTCTGTGCCAGTCTGTGTCCACATTTCCCCTTCTCATAAAGACACTGGCATGTTGGATTAGAGCCATACCGGTGACCTCATGGTAACCTAGTTGCCTTTGGAAAGACCTTGTCTTCAAATAAGCTCGTATTCTGAGGTATTGGGCATTGGGACTTCAGCATATGAATTTGAAGGGATACAATTCAACTCATAAAATTGCCATGATTTTTTTTCAAATAAGCTGCTATTTTAAAAAATAGATAAAGTCCAATACTGTGGCCATATTGCTTTCTGTCACCAGCAGGTGGCATTTCTATAGTCCAGGGATGGCAAAGGAAGAGCTGAGTGCTTTCCTGTTGTTTTATTTGGAAAATGAAGCGTCGTTATGTACAGGTGGGAGAGAGAGCACAGATTAAACTTTAGAAGTGATAGTCAATGGTACATGATGCTGCATGGAGACTTTTTCCATAAATTCTAGACACATTACAGGAAAACCAGCAAGCCCACACCAGTTCCCATGAAAGTCAGGAATCACACTGGCTTCTGGCCTTGACCCTGTGAATAACCAGCTTCCAGCCTCCGAGAAAAACACTTTGAAATAGGAATGTTAATGCTGAAATAGATAAATGTGGCCTAGAGAGATTATCTTCTCTACCTTCTTGTTTTTTTTCTTTTTTTTTTCTTAGGATCAGATGAGATAAAATATGTAGACTTATTCACAAATGAACAAAATATAATACAACTTAAATGAAGGTCCCACTTACCTGTCCTCTGTAATATAGACTACCTTCCCTTCCAAACACCCTCCCCGAGAACAATAACTGCTTTAACTTGAAAGAGGAGGAACTGTATTTCCTTCAAGCACTAATCAAGCCTGGCTCATATGAGATATTAACAGGTGTGAAATAAACAGGCACAGTTAAAGATGACTGAGGAAGTTACTCTAATTCACATTTAAGGATTGACGTTACTTCAAGCAAAATTGGGAAAGAATATGAAACAAAAGTCATGTGGTCTCTACTCTTTAGAAGCTCACAGTTAATTTTGCTGTATTTTTAAGATAAAAGCAAAATGCATATATATAAAACAGAATAATAGATGATTGAATGTGTTCCAAAATCATCTGTTTGTTTATGACACAGTGCGGTCCTGAGACCCGTCCTGAGACCCGTCCTGCAGGCAGCTGGGGTGGTCTCTGCCCGGAAGGAACATCAGCGTGAGCCGCACTGCAGTGGATTGAGTATTGCCTGGTGTTGCCCACACTGATGGATGTCTGGAAGCGCAGCTAAGTGTAGCCACAGAGATTCACTATAAGAGCACTGGATCCTTTACTCTGAGAAGGAGATGTGGCAGTAGCACCTGGTAGCATAGGCCCCATGGCCCATTGTCCCTGAAGCTTCTTCCGTAACAGACCTCACACAGCCCAGCCTTCATTTCCTTGCAGCTCAATCCATTTCTTTCCAGTCTCGGAGATGCTTTTCTTATGACTCAATCAAGGGCTTGCATGGTGTGTGGTGCTGCCACTGCTTTCAGAGCCTGCCTAAGAAAGATGATTCCGAGATCCTTCTGCTACTTTTTCATGCCTCGTGCGTCTTAGGGAAGGTATTTGCAGGTGAAGGAAAAGGTGGGTAGGGTAGACGTTCAAAGGGAATCATGAACTTGTTTTGTGTCTCTTCAAAAAAACTGAGCAAGCTGATTCTCACTCACCTAAACATGAAACCATTTTGTAACTAAGCTCTGGACTGTAACACCACAAACTGCATATGTCCCTGATAAACTGTATTTTCCTCTAATCACTTGGAAGAACCGAGTTTACTGTGTGTAACTACAAGGGGCAAAGAGACATTGGTGAGTAGAAGGTAGAAAATTCCTCCTTGCATGAAAGGGAAGCTGGCTTCTCTGTAACAGTTGTTGCTGTCTAAAGCTAGCGGGAACCAGCTGGTGTGAATAAACTAGCGCCCCCTGAAAGGTTGAAACAGGGTCTGGAGGGTGAGTGGCTACTCTAGGGGGGATCCCAGCACTGGGTTAGAGGCCAAGCTGGATTAATCTAGTCGACACGTCTCTAATGTTTTCCTAGCTTGAGTCGGCACTGAGTTGATTTGGTATAAGAATGAAAGGAAACATATTCCTGTGGGGAGACAGACAGGGCAAAAGCCCTTATTATAAAAATTAGCATACAGAGGGGTCATTAGGCTCAGCCTCAGGTGGAACAGGTGCCTACTGGAGGGAGCACCTCGGTTTACCTGGGGACAGGGTAGGAAAGGTTTCAAGGGACAGGAGGCATTTAAGAATTCAACACTGAGGCTTATGGGTTGAATAGGAGTTTGTCAGGTAGACATGGTAGGAAGGGAATCCAGGCAGAGATGGCGGCATGCAGAAAAATAACAAGGCCCAAGAGAGCCGCTGAAACTTAATTGGATGTTATGTGTCAGACAAGAGGAGGTAGAGCTGGGTTAGGAATTGGAAGCCTGGTTTTGAAGATCCTTATACGTTATGCACCGGGATTTTGTAGGTGATGGGGAGCCATGAAATAAATCTCAGCAGGGGACTGCCACGATCACATTTGCTTCCTAGAAATATGTTTGCAGGTAGAGAAGAGACTGGTGAGAGAAATGAGGGTGGAGAAAGAAGCGGTATTGAGAGGTAATAGCATAGCCCGGGAAGGAATGCCTGAAGTGGAAATAAGGAAAAGATTGGCAGCCCCTTAGGTGGTGGACTCAGATGGACTGCAGCATTGCTTACAGAGAGAGGAGTTGTGAGAAAATAAGTGTCCTATTTCTTACTTTGCCAGTTGGGTGGATGCTGACCTCATTCAAGGAAAATAAGAAGGAGCAGAGGGCAGAGAAGATGGAAATGCAGACATGGACATGTACAATGGCAAGGAACATATCGGTGGTGGATGCAGTAAAGAGTTGGCTCTCTAGGTCTGGAACATAGAGGTCGAACCTGAAGATCAAGTTAGGGGTCAACGTGTCTCGTGTAATGCAAGCCCTGTAGGTGTGTGTGCGGTGCCCTAGGGAGAGAAGACAGGATGGAGGAGCGGCCAACACCTAGGTGAGCAGATAGGCTTCCCTAGGACAGCTCACAGCAGACAGAGAAACCATAAGACTTGAGAAGCAATAGAAGGGAATGCAGTGAGGGGAACATTTCAAGTAAGAGGGAAGAAATAAAAAAAACCAGAAGTCAAAGACAGGCCGAAGTTGCCCATTGTCTATCCATTGCACTTTGGTGGCCCTGGTGAGAGCTACTCTGCAGAGAAGTGAGAAGTGAAAGTCAGAGCCTTGGGGCTGAGAAGCGCATTGGAGGTTAAAAACACCTGGGGAGTGAGCGTGGAATACTCGCTAACACGCACAGTTGCACACCCTAGCACAGGTGCAGCTGGACGCAAAGCAAGGGGGAGAACGAGGGAGATCTGACCTGCTCCTGTTTCAGGCGAGATTCTAATGGGTTAGAAGCGCTTTGAGGTCAGTCAGGCAGGAGCTGGTGAGATACACGTATGGGGGGAAGGAAACGCTACGAGGCTGAGGACTGAGCTTCACTCTTTTCCACTTTGTCACCTAGTGTGTCACCCTCCTCAATTGGAGTGACCCAGGTGTCAGGGACTCTCTCTCAGTCTGAATCCCTCTCTCTGGCAGTCACCACTGACATGCTGCTGCTGCTGGATGTGCAAATAACTGATCAGCCTTGCTGTCGAGGAATTTACAGGCGTGATGAGATTATTTTATTTTATTTTATTTTTGGATACTGTCCTAAACATTCCCACACCAAGCACAAGAAATTTTCCCTTGCTTTCTTCTCCCACTCCCTGCCTTGGAACATGATAATCAAGAAAAACTGACCAGGGATGGTTGCTCACACCTCTAATCCTGGCACTTTGGGAGGCTGAGGCGGGGAGATCACCTAAGGTCAGGAGTTCAAGACCAGCCTGGTCAACATGGCAAAACCCCGTCTCTACTAAAAATACAAAAATTACTTGGGCATGGTGGTGCATGCCTGTAGTCCCAGCTACTCGGGAGGCTGAGGCAGGAGAATCGCATGAACCCTGGAAGCGGAGGTTGCAGTGAGCCGAGATCGTGCCACTGCATTCCAGCCTGGGTGACAGAGCTAGATTCCGTCTCAAAAAAAAAAAAAAAAAGGAAAAAGAAAAACTACTGAATGCATCTCATTAACTTTTTGAACAATCCTGTCACTGTGGGAAGTTTGTCCTCATGGGTTGTGGTAGAATGTAGACCTCTTAAATACAAGACCCAGCTCCTGTTAGCCTTTGTGTCGAGAATAGTGTTTTTAACACTTAGTATATGCTCAATTAATGCAACATCAAAAGCAATTTTCTACCATTTGCGTTATTTCAACACAGCTGCCATTCATGTGCACCCTGCAACCACATTGTGGAATAGACATTTTCATTCCCATTTCACAGAAGATTAAGGCCAGAAAGATTAAGAAACTGTTTCAAAGCTATATAGGCTGCTGATACATCACTTATAAAACTAGGTAAATCTCACTCAGATTCAAATCCAGATTTTAATTCTACCAAGTATATGAAGATTAAAGAAAGTGTTTTATTATTTTTTTTCCTGGAGGGGATTCCAGGAAGAAGGGAAATTTCATTTTCCAAATTCAGACTCTGATGAACACAGTTTATTACGGAGCATCCACCCCCACATGGGGTGAAATGTGGAGAACCAAGGTTTTATGAGCACCTTTGAGTGAAAATCTTGAGTCCTTCCAGCAGAGAAAGGACTTTTTGAAAGGTTTATTTATTTCTTTACTACATTCCATTCTTATCTTATTAATAGTTTATAAGTCTCAGCTAAATCTCTAGGTCATAATAAATCACATCCTTCACTATGAGAACTTGAGATGAAACAAGCATTCGGTTATAACAATTTATAGCAAATGCTTAAAATTGGTATACCCACAATCTTTCAAAGCCCTGTCAAATACAGGAGTCAGTCAGATACAATTTTAAAAGGCTTACCATAGAAAACTCTAAATCTTTGCATAGTCAAGCATATCTTAATCCAGGAGAAAATTATTTTTGTAAACCTTTCCTAGAAGAATTTTATGTCCTGTATTACAGTCTTATAATGTGGCAGAGGGAAGGTGGGAGGAAGAGAGATAAATACCTATGTTTATCTCCAGCCTGCAGCAGTGGAATGAGATAGCTCACCATGTATTCCTTGAAAATCACTGAAAATAAATATCAATACTGCCATTATCTTTTAAAAAAATTCAGTAGTCTTTCCCACTTGTCGAAACACTTTTTAAAAATCTTCCTTTAAATTTCCAGTGTCCTCATATCTAGTTTTCATTTTATCCTTAACACCACAAGAATTAAATAAGGGTTGGTATTATCAATGCCATTTATAGATAAGGAAACGGAAGCCAAAGTAGTTGGGTAATTTGGCTAAGATCACACAGCTATTTAGAGATGGAACTAAGGAAATGACACAGATCTCCAAGCATTTCTGTAAATGTTTTCTAAGTAAAAGATGTTTCCTTCTTTTCCCACCAACCCTCAAAATTCCGTGTGCTCTCTGTGGAATTCATGCACAGATTGCTGTGGTTTGGGGAAAGATCATGCCCAGGACATAGGGGATAAAGAGGGACCAGACCTGCCTCGTCTGTGCCCTCACTGCGTGGGCCTGGGCAAGTCGGTGATCTGTCGGTATCCCACTTTCCTCTCCATAAAATGATACAGCTGGGAAGGAAATGGTAAATATCACCTGATCACCTGGATTGAACTCTGACTTGGAGGTTTTTTTGGCTCTACTATTAGTCAGCATTCTCCAGAGAAAAGGAACCAATAGGATGCATGTGTGTGTATGTGTGTGTGCATGTAGACACACACACATACACACAAACAGGAGAGATGAGTGTGTGTGCGTCTACATGCACACATACAAAGACATTTATTTCAGGGAATTTGCTCACCTGATTGTGGTGCTGGCAAGTCTGAAATCTGGAGGGCAGCCTGGCAGGCGGGAAACCCAGGAAGTCTTCTGTGTTACAGTCTTGAGACAGCATTCCTTCCTTCCCAGGAGTCCTCAGTTTCTGCTCTTCAGGCCTTCTACAAATCAGGGGAAGCCCACCCATATGCTAGAGAGTAAATCTCCTTCACTTAAATGTCAGCTAATCACGGATCTGCATTGCTTCTATAAAATGCCTTCACTAGAGCACCCAGCCAAGTGTTTGACCAAACAGCTGGGTGCCATCGCCCAGCCAAGTTGACATCTACAATTAGCCCTTACAGGAAAATGTCTCTTTGGACTATAATGTTTGTCTGTAAAGTGTCACTATCACAACTATTATGTGTGTTTCTTTGGACAAAATATACATTAGTTAAATAGTAAACTCTGACCAAAGATGTTTAGTATTAAATAACTTTCTTAAAAGTCAAACTGCAGAACTAAATTTAGTGTGTGCCTACCCATAATTATCTGCTGATTCTTATACTTTACATTTGAAGGACTCTAAGCTCCTGAATATAGTACAGATATTCATAATTTTTGGAGAAGATTTACCAGATTGGCACATCATGAAAATGGAATCAAACTGTGATGGTTAATTGTGTGTTTGTGCTTGGCTAGGCCATGGTGCCTTGATGTTTGTTCAAACATTATTCTGGGTGTTTTGTGTGAGTATTTTTGGAAGAGAGATTAAATTTACATCAGTGAACTTCGAATAAAGCAGGTTACCCTCCATCATGTGGGTGGGCCTCATCCAATCAGTTGAAGGCCCAAATAGAGCAAAAGACTGACCACCCCAGTTAAGAGGGAATTCTCCAGCAGACGTCTTTTGGACTTGATGCAACTCCTTCCTGAGACTCCAACCTGTTGGTCTTTCCCATGCAATTTTGGACTAGCCAAGCCTCCACAATCATGTGAACCAATACCTTAAAATAAATTTCTTCATCTTTCTAAATACATGTATCCTCTTGGTTCTGTTCTTGGGAGAAGGCTGATTCGTGCATAAACAAGGCTGAAAAGTCAATCCTTACTAGGGTCGGGAAGGTAAGAAAAATGAATGCAAGGGGTCAGAAGTGATAGTTGGTGGGTGTGTAGCATTGGGGCAAATTGATATTTAAAAATTAAACTCTGTTCGGCTAGCCAGCCTCCTTCAGTCTTCAGACTGCCGGAATGTGGCATCTCTGAATTTCAACAGAGCACCATCAAGTTCTGTCATAATGTTGTTATAGATAAGATGGAGGAAAATCTTCTGGGAGGTAAGAAAACAAGGGGTAGATTAATGTAAACCTAGAGGGAAAGTCCTAGTAGGTTTCTAGGGACCACTGTCCTTTATTGTGTCCTAGTGAATATTTGTCTAGATGGCTTCACGGAGAAATAAAATCTTCGTGGATAAAGACATCATCCTCATTATCATCACCATCATCATTAATGTGTATGAGTGTTTAACATGGCCTATTTTGTACTTTATATATGTTATCTTATTTAATTTTTATAATACTAGTAATTGTTAGAATAGGCATTATTGTTGTTATTTATTTATGTATTTATTTTGAGATGCAGTCTTGCTCTGTCACCCAGGCTGGAGTGCAGTGGCGCAATCTTGGCTCACTGCAACCTCTGCCTCCCAGGTTCAAGCAATTCTCCTGCCTCAGCCTCCCGAGTAGCTGGGATTACAGGCGCCCGCCACCACGCCTGGTTAATTTTTGTATTTTTAGTAGAGATGAGGTTTTGTCATGTTGGCCAGGCTGGTCTTGAACTCCTGAGCTCAGGTGATCCACCCACCTCGGCCTCCCAAAGTGCTGGGATTACAGGCCTGAGTCACTGCGCCCGGCCTGTTGTTGTTATTTTAGAATTAAGAATTTGAAACACAGAAGATGTTAACTTGGGAAAGGTCACACAGTGGTAAATGGGAGAGCAGGGATTTGAACTCAGTAAGTAGATTTCAGAGACTATACTCTTAACCCATGTGCACTCTCAGATATAGCTACTGAATCAGAGGATGATATAAAGAAGGAGGAAGTAGTGATTGTGTGGAGTGACAGATGTGTCTCTTCATCCCATCCCGCCAGGATTCCTTTGTATTGTGGTCCTATAAACCTGCGTGAGAAGCAGATGGATGTTCAGTACTGCCCCTGGGCCCAGTTCACACCTGCAAAAGTACAGGATGGAACAGACATTGACCAAGAGTCCTGTGACCGAGCCAAGGGTAGACCCAATACAACCTGGTGTAGCAGGCAGTGAAGTTGACAAACACTTTGGCTGTATCATCAGGGCAGCAAGACTTAGATGTGGGCAGCTGGGGGCCTGGTCCGATCTGTGCTGCTCAGACCCCACCTGCAGGGGTGCTCAGTGTAGAATCACCATTCGGAAGGGAGACTGGTCTGACCAGGGAGAGGCAGGAGACAAGGCAGGACATGGAGGACGGACAGTAGTGCGATTTGAGGAAGGCCGGAAAGAACTGGTAGGGTTTGCTCCAGGAAAGAGACAATGAAACTCAGGGCTGGGGATAGGAGACGGGCAAGCATAATAATGGCATCTCAGCTCACAGAGCATAGAAAGCCCGGGTGATTGGTCTTTCTCTTACCCCTGCAGCAAGTTCGTGGTGTGACTAGGGGGCGGCGACAGTCTCAAATAGCTTCCCCAGGTGGGCCTCTGTGTCACAGGCTGTGTGACTTCAGGATCCCAAGATGCTCATTCTGGCACATTTTTCAGCAGGACCCAAAGGATCGGGCTGTCTTCAGCTGCTAAGAGGACCAGTCTTTTGCGAGTCTTTCTTACTTTCAGCCTGTCATTGGGCAGATTTCTCAAGCGGAACCCAGTCCTGGCAGCAATCTTTCTTCTGTCTCAGCTAATCCCAGCCTCAGCACACACTGCGACATTTTCAGTGGTCTTGTGTCTGTAATTATCTTTCACTACTTCTAGAAGCAACTTCATTATGCAACACCATTGCTGTCTGGAAGGGTCATTGTCTGGAATCAGTTCGTTCTAACCAGCTCCTTACAAACCGCCTTTGGTAGCAAGGCTCTTAGGATTTTTAGAGTGTTAAAAAATCCCAAAACCCAGATAGGTTCTTAGTTGTAAATTCTGACTAATAACAAGTTATAAGAAAGAAGACTTTGGAAAAGTGCATTTGTAAATTCTTTATATTGTTTCTAAATGGGATCGATCACCTGAGGAGAGATGAGTTCCTGCCACTGGTGATATTCTGTCAGAGAGACAAGCAAAACATGGAAAGCTGAAGTAAAATAACCTAAGGGTAAGAGGCAGAAAAACAGTAAATGGCATGGGTGTGGTGTCCAGGGTACTGAGATGTCAGAAAAGTCGGTACAGAATGTGAGGAAGAAGGTGTGAAGAGTCCAAGGATGCCACCTGCTCCTGCACTCTCAACCCTCCCCACTGACTAGCAAGTCCACAGACGGTCTGCTGAATTTGTCTACAAACAGAAAACAAGGCACCGTGGTGCCCGTTGTATAGATGAGAAAGCATAGGCTTGGGGGAGGTGAAATGAGCCTTCTCCAGCCTCTCAGACTCAGGCTTTCAGAGTTTTTGAAAAAACCTAAGTTAGTCCACTTCCCGGCCACATAGTAGAAGGTGGAGCAGTAAAGCTGATGGGACTGTTTTTCATATGAGATGCAAACTCCTCAGGTTATGGCAAGTGCGGGCGAGAAGGAGGCCTGGGCAAGAGAAAGGACTTGCTTTATTTCATGTCGCTGGTTTATGGAAGTACCAGCCAACACTGAAATTTCCCGGCCTCCAATCCGGTGGGGTTATTCATCCTACTCTCCACTCTCTCTGTTTTCTGATGTTTAGAAATAAAAAAAAAAAAAAATCAGAACTACCTCATTAACGCTCTCTTTCCTCTTTCATCTGAAGCAGTGTGTTAGTTAACTTTCTCAACAAGTTTACACACCCTTTGGCTAATAATTGTGGAGAGGATCTGTGACTCACTGTCATTAGTGTAGACTAGCTGCCCTAGAAAAATTGCCTGGGCGTGGTGGCTCACGCCTGTAATCCCAGCACTTGGGGAGGCCGAGGTGGGTGGAACACCTGAGGTCAGGAGTTCGAGACCAGCCTGGCCAACATAGTAAAACCCCATCTCTACTAAAAATACGAAACTTAGCTGAGTGTGGTGGCGGGCGTCTGTAATCCCAGCTACTCGGGAGGCTGAGGCAGGAGAATCGCTTGAACCCAGGAGGCGGAGGTTGCAGTGAGCCAAGATCGCACCACTGCGCTCCAGCCTGGGCGATGGAGTGAGACTCCATCTTAAAAACAAACAAACAAAAAAACAAGCAAATAGACCACAAAATAGACAATGGCTTGAACACAATACCTGCTTCTGTTTTCCTGTGTAAGAGGTTAGTGAGGCAGGGGCAGGGCTGGGGGAGTGCACTTGTAAGTGGGCTCTGTCATCTTCACTGTATTTTTCCGATGTTGTCCTGAAGGGTTGCCTCATTCCCTCCACCCAAGCAGGTAGAGAACAGGGAGGACCCCATGCAGGAGCTGTTGTGGTTCCAACACGCATCCTGTTCTCTTGGGCAGAGCTCAGCCACGTGACCATGCCCAGCTGCAAGGCAGGCTGGGAACGTAGACTCACTAGGTGGGTGAGCCAGGGAGGAGGAGGAGACCTCACCCTAGCCCCAGCTACACTGGCAGGTCGAGCCAAGAGCCGAGGGTTTTGCATATACTGGGTACATTGATTCCTGTCGAGTCTGCAGCCTGATTTCTTTTGACACTCTAGAATCATCGGATGGGGGTCGCATCCTTGGTACAGCCCTCTTTATCAGTGCCCCATGGCTGGGGCTAGAGGACAGCAGGAACAGACACTACAACAAAATCAGCTCTCTTGGCTCCAGCCCCTGAAAGCCCATTGCTATTTCTTCCTGAACATCTGGCCTGTTTCCTGGGGTGTGTAGAGAGAGGCCCTTCTGTTCCTTCAGGGCCTCAGCTCAGCACCTGCGAACACAGACATTAAAAAAACCCTCAAGAACTGCTTGGCAAGCACTTGGAACACAGTCTGCTCAGCATGCACCTTCCCACACCCCCTGCTTGTAGTAATAATCTTTACCTGCTTGGCAGAGCATGCCGTTGAGGGGATACATCACTTCACCTGCTGAGATGAGTTCAGAGATTCTCTAATGAGAGGCATTTGGTGGCAAAAATTAATTATGGCATATTTCAAAGGCAGGCCAAGAACCTGCCTGACCTCCTCTCCGTTCCCATCCGATGCTTCTGGTCACTAAGGGAAAGAGAATGACAATAACAATAAGTCAGGACTTTTTTTTTTTTCTGTTGTATAAATAGCAGGGAAGGCTGGGGCTTCTGACTTCAGCACCACAGAATGTTTCTGCAGTGCCTCTTTCCCTGGCACGTAGCATGCTCGTTACTAATGGGTCCTAAATGAACCCCAGGTGTCCTGGCGCTCACTGTGGGTTGAATCTCCCTTGCTCACTAAGTGTAGAATCCCCCTAGGGTCGTCCTATTTTGGAGGGACTCAAATTAGGAGTCCCCTAATTGCATTCTGAGGAGAAGGATGTGACTTCTTGAGATGATAAAGGAGACATTACCTGCAGACATTTCAGGTGGAAAGCCAAATTGTGAACTTTTTCTTGTGCAGCTTCAACATCGGCACTTGCTGCTTCACCTTGCACTATATTACGGAGATGGTTTTGCTCCTTAAACCTCATGAGCCAACCTTTGTTAGCTTCCAACTTTTCTTCTGCAGCTTCCTCATTTTTCTCAGCCTCCAAATAATTGAAGAGAGTTAGGGCCTTGCCCTGGATTAGGCTTTGTCTTAAGGGAATGTGGTGGCTGGGTTCACCTTCTATCCAGACCACTCAAAGTTTCTTCCTATCAGCAATAAGGCTGTTTTGCTTTCTTATCATTCATGTGTTCACTGGAGTAGCACTTTTAATTTCCTTCAAGAACTCTGCCTTTGCGCTCACAACTTGGCTAACTGTTTAGCACAAGAGGCCTAGCTTTCAGCCTATCTCAGCTTTCAGCATGCCTTCCTCACTCAGCATAATCATTTCTAATTTTTTTTTTTATTTAAAGTGAGAGATGTGTGACTCTTCCTTTCACTTTGACACTTTGAAGCTCTGGTTAGTTGATTAGCTGGCCTAAGTTCAGTATCAGTGTTGCTTTTTGAAAACAGTAAAAAAACTATTTGGAGCCAAATCAAGTAAATGAGATGTGTGATCAAACTCTAATCACTTAGATATCTGATATCATAAAGTAAAACTTTATGAAGTTTGGGGTACCTGTGGCCATTTCTTAAAATAAGACAACAGTGAGGTTTGCCCCACCGATTGACTCTTCCTTTCATAAAAGGTTCTCTGCGGCATGTCATGCTATTTTATAACATTTTATCCACAGTAGAACTTTAAAATTGGAGTCAATCCTCTCCAGTTGACTTCCTTGTGTACACATAATTTTATAATTCAAAGGCCTAGTTTTAGTTGGACAAAAACACATTGGTCACATTCTTAATAGCCACACCCCAAGTGAGCCAGGAAAAATGCTTGTAGGAAAAAGCTGTAGGAATGTGCTCTTCACATTCCTGCAAAAGATTAGGGATGGTTGATGTGTGAGGGAAGGTGAAAGCTGGAAAGAGTGAGTGATACTGAACTTTATTTTTTCCCAGAAAATGCAATATTTCCTTCACTTAGCTGACTGGTCATCTGTTTGACCCCAGCCCAGCTCAGCTTAGCAGCCTGTATGTGTGTACATGTGTGTGTGCGTGTGTGTATGTGTGTGTGTACGTGCATGTGTGCATGTGTGTGTGAATGTGTGTGCATGCGTATGTGTGTGTGTGCATATTTGTGTGTGATTTCTCCAGGTGCCTTCGTACTGTGTGGGGACACTGAGTTGATCGCTCCCCTGCTGTGTCACTGGGTGATCTAGGATTATGTCACTGCCTGAGGACACGAGTACGTTTTCCTTTGCTGTCCCCTCAGGAAAAAGCCCAGTGTTTCACAGTTGGCTATCCAAAGGGAGGACTGTTCTCCAACCTTCCTAAAGGCCCACGTGTGTGGGAGGATGGTGGCGCTTCTGACATTGGGCATGGCAGGTATGTTAATGAGGCAGCTGGAAAGACATGCCCGGCTTCGAGCTTCCATACATGTGATTATCCCTAACACCTTCTTTTATGATTATTAGGCTTTGAAAATTGCTCTGAGCTATTTTTAAAAAGTCTCAGAATAAAAATAGATGATCCGGGAAGGTGAGAGGAGCCGATGCCCAGCCGCTCTTAAGAACAATGGTGTTTGGCATTTATCTAGGTCTCTCATCATTGTTCACGCAGGAACTCCCTAGCCAGGTGGAATCCGTGGCAGGAATCCGCAAGCTGTGAGTTCAAGTCTCATGCCAGCTGCCTAAGCTCCTGTGAGAAGTTGGTAGATGGTTCATGTCCTTTTTCCTCATTTTTTTTTTATTTTTTTTACCAGGGCCAGTCTTCTGTGTACGCAGAGTGGGCAGAGGCACAGATCATGTGATTCTAGGTTTATGGAGAGCACACTCTTTTCAAAGAGCTTCCCTTGCTGCTGTCTGTGAGTCTATCTGTGACCTGCGACAGTGGCAGTCCCCAAACTTTTTGGCGCCAGGGACTGGTTTCATGGAAGACAATTTTTCCATGGACTGGGGAGTGGGGTGGGGTGGGATGGTTTCAGGATGATTCAAGCACATTGCATTTATTGTGCACTTTATTTCTTATTCTTATTACACTGTAACATATAATGAAATAACCGTACAACTCTCCATAACATAGAATCAGTGGGAGCCCTGAACTTGTTTTCCTGCAACTAGACAGTCCCCTCTGGGGATGATGGGAGACAGTGACAGATCATCAGGCATTGGATTCTCATAAGGAGCTGACAACCTGGATCCCTCACATGCGCAGTTCACAGTAGGGTTTGCACTCCTACGAGGCTCTGATGCTGCAGCTGATCGGACGGGAGGCGGAGCTCAGGCAGTAATGCGAGCGATAGGGAGCGGCTGTAAGTACAGATGAAGCCATCATCCATGGCTCGAGTTGGGGACCCCTGTGCTGGAGCACACACACAGCCATTATATGTCCCCTCTTGTGGCTGATTTGTTTACTGTGGGAGCACAGACTACACTGCAGAGGAGAGCAGAGCTGGGGGGAAAGAAATGCTGGTGGCACCACTTTGCTGGGAAAGGCTGTCTTGTTCTGGAGGCAGGATACAGGCAGCATGAATGCTTCTCCAGAAAATGTTATCTTACAAGAGCCTGAATGGATGAGTAGCTCTCCAAAAGGAAAGCACTGGAAGGGAAGTGAGGGGCCAGGAGATAATAGTTTTGAAGACTAGCCCTGTGAAACAGTTTCTTTTTACTCCAATGGCCTATTTTAAAATCCTTATCCTATTTGATATTGTCTGCAGAATCTGATGCTGATGACTGCTTCTTCCTTTTTGAAGTTCATTTCCTCCTTTGTTCCTGTGATAATAGCCTTCCTTGCCTTCTCTGCAGAGTTTTCAAGTTCTCACCTTTTGTGCTTCTCTTCCTCTGCCTGAACTTTAAATATTGATGTTTCTGGTTAACGATCTAAGATCATATGGTCGCTGTGTGATTTATGTTGTCTACTCCTTGGGGTCACAGACAACCGCCATCATGCCGTACTGTCGGTCCCAACCCCTTACGTGAGCTGGGTTTTTATTTTGGAACTTCCTAACAAACGTTTCTAGATGAAGCCCCACAGAGACCCAATGCTCAGAAAGTAAACCTGTCAAGAAGCCAACACATTATTTGCCCCTCCAAACGTTCTTGTGTTTCTGTGTTTCATGTCTTGGTTACTGGTACTATCATCCACCCATGTGGAACCATCTAGAAGCCTAAGAATCACCTTCAGACACCACCTTCCCACCCCACAAATACTCTACATTTTAGCAGTATAAGACTATAGCAGTTTCTTGAATGTAACATGAAATTTCTCTTTTCCATACCTTCATTTATGTTGTTTATTCTTGGAATGCTCTTCCTTCATTTTGATGCTTCACATGCTAATACGCATCCTTCAAGACCCAGTTCCAATGTGATTTCTATTTTGGGGACTTTTTTGACTCTCCTACGAAGACTAAATTAACTGTTCATTCATTTGTATTCTCTAAAGGGTTTGTACTATTTTCTATACATTTATTAAAGACCCCTGAGCTAAGACAACCTCCTAAGCACCCTCATTGTTTCAAGGAATATACCATATGGAAAAGTAGAAAATGAGAGTAAAAGGGAAGCTAATGTGAGGGTAGAAGGGAAGGTGAGGCAGAAGAGGTGAAAAGAAAGAACAGAGTAAGGTCCAAGGGTTGGGGAGTTGAGTGGCCGCGCTCATAAGGAGCTTTGCCACCCCTTGGTTTCCCGAGCACCTGCCACATGCCAGGCACTGTGGGGGCTTTAGTGTAGATGATTTCTCCCTCGTCTTGTTCCTTCATAGCAAGAGGAAGGAAGCACCAAAGTAAAAAACTCGAGAAAACCTGGAGAAGGTGCCCAGGTTGTCTCACTGGTATTTAGGGTCTCCTACGGTGGCTGGAAAAAGCGTCCCGCTTCAAGAGGCCACCATCTGACACAGGGCACCCAGGTACTCCTTCCTATAAAGCAGAAGTCCCCAACCCCTGGGCTGTGAATCAATATGTGTCTACAGCCTGTGAGGAACAGAGCTGCACAGGAGGTGAGCAGCAGGCGAGTGAGCATGACTGCCCAAGCCCCACCTCCTGTCAGATCAGGGGTGGCATTCGATTCTCATAGGAGCGGGAACCCTATTGTGAACTGCACGTGCAAGAGATCTAGGTCGCATGCTCCTTATGAGAATCTAATGCCTAATATCTGAGGTGGAACAGTTTCATCCCGAAGCCATCCCCACTCTGTGTCCCATCAATGGACAAACTGTCTTCCACAAAACCAGCCCCTGGTGCCAGAAAATTTGGGGACCGCTGCTGTAAAGCATGCACAGTGCACGAGGCCTGGCTGAGCTCTGAGACTTGGCTGAGCCCTCACAGCAGAGGTGACTGATAAGGACACAGCATCAGGTCGTCTACTGCTTCCTGAACTTGTACTGAGTTTCAGGTCTTTTTACATTTTATTTATTTATTTATTTATTATTTATTTTTGAGACGGAGTCTCACTCTGTTGCCCAAGCTGGATTGCAGTGGTGCGATCTCAGCTCACTGCAATCTCCATCTCCTGGGCACAAGCGATTCTCCTGCCTCAGCCTCCTGAGTAGCTGGGATTACAGTCACCCCCACTACAACTGGCTAATTTTTGTATTTTTAGTAGAGACAGAGTTTCACTGTGTTGGTCAAGCTGATCTTGAACTCCTGACCTCAGGTGATCCACTCACCTTGGCCTCCCAAGGTGCTGGGATTACAGGCGTGAGCCACTGCGCCCGGCCTGAGTTTCAGGTCTTCCAACAAAAGTTCATCTGGTCCAGAGTTGTTGAAATGTAATGAACTTTCTGGAAAACGTGTGTCTCATTCATCTCTTGTTGGTGTTTCTGAAAATACCACAGGTTCTGGAGATGCTACCGCCTCATGTCTCCTAGCAGCACCGGCCATCTACCTGGGCACAATGGGGCTCCGTGAAGATGTGTTCCTGGGATGCCAGTGTTTCCACCCTAGGATCCAGGAGGCCTGGCCCCAAACCCCAGGTCTGCCCCAACTACCTGGGAGATGTAGGGGCATGACAGCTGCTCAGAGGTCTCAGTGTCCTCACATATATTCCAGGAACAGTAGGCTGGTTGGGCCACCGGTGCCAACATCCTGTGGCGATTTCTTCATCATGACAGGGTTTCGTGTCTGTGAGATGCCTGGCGAGAATCTGTAGCAGGTTGCGTGAGAGCTGGCTTGGCTCTGATGCTCCACGTTCTTCTCTGTGGCTTCTCTCTCTCTCTCTCTCTCTCTTTCTTTCTTTCTTTCTTTCTTTCTTTCTTTCTCTTTTCTTTCTTTTCTTTTTCTTTTTTTCTTTTCTTTCTGGAAAGAGTTCAGACTTTGGTTAATCATGACAAGCCTATTAATACTTTCTGCTCTGTTAGTTTCCTCCTACAGTACAGTGCTTTATCTGTCAGCCAGAGTGTCCTTGGTGTGTAACTGTGGCTCTTATCGAGTGTATCTCGTAATCTTTATTTTCTGAAATAATCTAGGGCATATACTTGCTAATGCTTTTATTAGTTCACATTTGAGAACGGGTTGCCAGTTTGCAGTCTCGATGATATTATGGTATCTCTGCGTCTGCGTCTCAGCTGCATCTACTACTTGAATGTTTCGTTATTTCTCCAGCCTCCCCTCATTAACCATTCCGGTCCCTCCTTAGGCAGTACTCCTCATGGCCACTGAGCATGAAGCCGAGGTCCCTGCAGTGATAACCTACACAGACAGGGGTGTAAATAGCTTAGTTTCATCAGGCTGTTGAAAATGACACCATTCTCTCAGGCACCAATTCTTTTTATTTTTTTTTATTTTTTTTGAGACGGAGTCTCGCTGTGTCCCCCAGGTTGGAGTGCAGTGGCGCAATCTCAGCTCACTGCAAGCTCCGCCTCCCGGGTTCACGCCATTCTTCTGCCTCAGCCTCCCGAGTAGCTGGGACTACAGGCGCCCGTCACCACGCCCGGCTAATTTTTTGTATTTTTAGTAGAAACGGGGTTTCACCGGCGCGATGGCTCACGCCTGTAATCCCAGCACTTTGGGAGGCCGAGACAGGCGGATCACGAGGTCAGGAGATCTCCCATGCACCATTTCTATCATATTTTTGTTACTCTGAGTGGTAACAGAACCTGTAGCTGCTGTGTTAACCTGGAAATGGGCTTGTTTTGTACAAAAAAAATTACCTGCTTTCAGATGGGGCCGGTGTTAATTTAATTTTTCTGATGACACAAACTTGGTGATGATGAAGTTCCCTACAGAGAAAGTCATACTAGAAAGACTGATAAGTTTTCAGACCCTTGAGGTTGGCTAGAACTCTAAAGAAGAGGTAGATATGGAGAGACTTTGTAAAAGGAATCGTCCTGATGTCGTGACAGATGGGATGTGGAAGATGAAGGAGAGGGTGGAATCAAAGACGAATCATGAAAGCGACCCCTCTGGTGGCGTCAAAAAGCTTCTCAGTTGTTGGAGAATCTTTCACGTTGTGAGCTGATTAGATTGAGAAACACACATATATGGGGCTGTGACCTGAACTATATCTGACTAAGTCAGTAGTTGCTTTGTCTGTTTGTGCACGTGTTCATGTGTGTGTAAATGGGCCTGGTGTTTGTGATGCAGTAACTTTTTCTAAGAGAAAACATGCATCCTCACCCTTCCAGGGGTGGCACCAGCTGTCAGTGGTGAAAGAGAGAGGGTCTTCATTCCCCTCCTCTTCCCTCCACTGTTTCCCCAGCCCTTTACCTCCCGCCTTGGCCCCTTCTCCCGTGCATCTTCCTCTCCTCCTGCTCCAGAGAAGGAAGTAATTAAACAGGCTGTCCTGTGTTGGCTTTTTTTTTTTTAACTGCATATAGCCTTTTTTATTATTTTTTATTATACTTTTAGGGTACATGTACACAACGTACAGGTTTGTTATGTATACATGTGTTAGCTTTTTAAGGATGTGAGACTTGTAAAAACAAAATACTATGAGCAGAAGTATGGAACAAAATGAAAAGCCTCATTTACCTTAAAATAAGAAATCTCTTGGCCAGGCATGGTGGGGGCTCACGCCTGTAATCCCAGCACTTTGGGAGGCTGAGACAGGCAGATCACTTGAGCTCGCGAATTCAAGTCCAGCCTGAGCAACATGTAAAAGTCCCATCTCTACCAAAAATAGAAAAATTAACTGAGCTTAGTGTTGTGTGCCTGTAGTCCCAGCTACTTGGGAGGCTGAGGTGGGAAGATCACTGAGCCCGTGGTGGTCAAGGCTGCTTTGAGCCCTGATGGTGCCACAGCACTCCAGCCTGAGTGACACAGCAAGACCCTGTCTCACAAACACAAAAGATAAAAGATAAAAAAAAAAAAAATCTCTAGGTCAGAAGCAGATGCTAAAGAGATCCAGTATTCAAAGGTGAGGGGAAATGTTAGAGTGTGGTCAGGGTTCATCCTGTCTGCCTGACACTGCTCATCCTGTGCTGGGGATGCTGGTGGCTTTGGGCTTGTATTGAGATTTGCAGTTGGGTTCACATTCCAGGGCCAGTGCATTTTCCCATCCCTGATAAGCTCAGCATGTTATGTGACTTAGCTCTCAGTTTCTCTGAAGGAGATGGCCTTGCAGTTTGAACTCCAGGATCTCCTAGGAGCCACCGTGGAAGAGAGGCCGGAGCATGAACAAGGAGCGTCTAACTTCAGCTCGACAGGACAGCAGCTTGCAGTGCAGTAGTTACGACAACTCCGTAGAATCACCCAGCCTTCCTTGGAGTGACTGAGGAGGGGAGAGTTGGTTCCTTGTCACATCGTTGCTGTGACTAGTCCATTAGCTGACCTCTGGAGTGTTTCTCTGGCTCATCGAACACAGGGCTGTTCTTCAGCTGTTACAAAGCTCGTGTCCAACCGAACGTCAGTGTCTCTCTCTGATTTCCTGTTGCAAGCATGAGAGCTGCCTGTGATACACTGTTGGTGGTGCTTCATGGACCTTGTCCTGTGTGCATGTGAGATAGTTTTAATTCTCTTTCACAGACTATTAATGAGCTCACGTATAGGGTTGCTGGAGTTTAGGAACAGGAATCAGATGAGGAATAATTAATTTAAAGATGTAGATAGAGGACTCTGAGAAAAACAGCTGAGTTAGTGAGTCCTTTCTGTAAAGGGTATGATTTCATTCTTTTTTATGGCTATGTAGTATTCCATGGCGTCTGTGTACACATTTTCTTTATCCAGTTCACCATTGGTGGGCACCTGGGTTGATTCCATGTTTTTGCTATTATGAGTAGTGCTGCAAGGAACATATGCATACACGTATCTTTTGGTAGAATTATTTATTTTCCTTTGGATATATACCCAGTAGTGGGATTGCTGGGTCAAATGGTATTTCAACTCTTAGTTCTTTGAGAAATCTCCAACCTGCTCTTCACAGTGGCTGGGATTATCGTACATTCCCACTGACAGTGTATGAGCTTTGCTCTGTAGCTTTGACAGCATTTGTTATTATTTGACTTTTTAAAAAAACCATCCTATTGGTATGAGATGGTATCTCATTGTGCATGAGACGGTATCTCATTGTGGTTTTGATTTGCATTTCGCTGATGATGAGTGATGTTCAGCATTTTTTCATATGTTTGTTGGCTGCTTGTATGTCTTCTTTTGAGACATATCTGTTCATATTCTTTGTCCACTTTTTAATGTGGTTATTTGCTTTTTGCTTGTTTATTTTAAATTCCCTATAGATTCTGGATATCAGAACTTTTGTGAAAAATTGACATTTTTAAAGCAACAATATTTTGGTTTTTAGTATATTCAGAGAGTTACGCAACCTATATCATGACCTAAGCTTAGAATATTTTTATCACCTCAAAAGAGAAACTTCAAACCTATTAGCAATTATTCCCCATCTACCCTGTTCCCTAGCCCCTGAAAACCACTATTGTTTTAGTTTCTATGAATTTCCTACCACCACTCCATCATACTCTGCCACCCACCAAACTAATGCCACTTCCATTACTAAGCCCACTAGGACAGTCCCTAAAACTTCAATGCCTGACCCTCATGCCTCTGTGTATTGCTCAATAGCCATTGCTGTAGCATAACCAAAAACAACTGTCATTCCCCGCAACTATCATTCCATATAAGTGGAATCATACATGGTGTCATCTTTCATGGCTGGCTTCTTTCACACAGCGTGATGTTTTCAAGGTTCATTCATGTAGTAGCATGTCAGTACTTCATTGCTTTTTATGACCGAGCCATCCCATTGGGTGTATATACCACATTTTATTTATCTGTTCATCAATGGTGGACATTGGGGTTCTTTCCACTTTGTGGCTATTATGAGTAGTGCTACTGTGAATATTTGTGTACATGCTTTTGTGTGGACATGTTTTTGTTTCTCCTGGGTAGATACCTAAGAGTAGAATTCCTGGGTCATGTGGTAACTCCATGTTTAACCTGATGAACTGGAGGGAGAAGGTTGGTACTTTGCCATGGTAGAATGACACAGATCTCTCCCAGGTAGTGAGTATAATTCCCAAATGGTGTAGCTCCTGTCCTGGCTAAGATTCAGCCATTTTTTTTCTTGAATAAATACTCTTCAGATTCTTGTAAGCCTTTGGTTATTTTGCAGAGTTCTGAGGAGGTGATTTTGACAGTTTTGTTCTAGCTGCTTTAACAGAACAGCAGCTTTTTGGGATAAATTTCTCATCCTATTGCTTATTTTTAAAATTACTTTCTTTGCTTTTAAGCTTTAATAGTGTTCTTGAACTTTGCTTCTAACAGATGGGTCATATTTCAGAGACAAACTCATTAAATTACATCATATTCCCCAAAAACTTTGACAGAAAGGCACCTAAGTCAAGATACCTTGGTGATTGGGCTTTCTCCTGAGATTGTTTTCCTTCATTGCACAGTAAGTTCATATTCTACTGCTCCCCCTCTCTTTCTTAAATTTTTCTATTCATTTTTGCATCATCTTTTTTGAGATATAGTATGCATTCATTCACATTCTCTAATTTAAGGGTGCATTTTAATGAGCTTTGAAAAAATGTGTAGTCATGTAAGCACGATTATGATACAAAACAATTTCATCCTTAAAAACAGTTTCCCTCTATCTTTTTACAGTCAATCCCTTCCTTTACACCCCAGCCCTCGGAAATCAGTGGTCTCCTTTCTAACACCGTGGTTAAGCCCTTTTCTAGAATTTCATATAAATGGAATCACACAGTACGTATCATTTGGGTCTGGCCTCCTTCTCAGTATAGTACCTTCAAGATTCATGCGTGTCGTTGCATGCTTATCGTAGTTCAATTCTTTGTTATTATTATGTAAAATTTTGTTATATGGACATAACTCAGTGTATTGATCCATTCAACAGTTGATGGACATTTGGGTTGTTTCCTGTTCTTAGCTAATTTGAATAAAGCTATGAACACTCATGCATAGGCAATTCTGTGAAAATTTTTATTCTTTTAGCAAAATATTTAGTAGAATTACTGGTCATAAGTTTATGTTTAACATTATTAGAAACTGGCAGATTGTGACAAACGATGAGTATCTTTTTGTGTATTTATTTGCCACCTGTGACTTCACTGACAAAAGGATCATGCAACTCCTCGACCAATTCATTAGTGGACATTGCCTTCATATTATTGAATTGTAAGATCTCTAAATATATACTGTCAAATAAATGTTTTGCAGATAGCTTATTCCAGAATGTGCTTGCTGTCATTTCTTTTTTTTAATTTTTTTTTATTTTTTATTTTTTGTTATTGTACTTTAGGTTTTAGGGTACATGTGCACAATGTGCAGGGTTGTTACATATGTATCCATGTGCCATGTTGGTGTGCTGCACCCATTAACTCGTCATTTAGCATTAGGTATATCTCCTAATGCTATCCCTCCTCCCTCCCCCCACCCCACAACAGTCCCCAGAGTGTGATGTTCCCCTTCCTGTGTCCATGAGTTCTCACTGTTCAATTCCCACCTATGAGTGAGAACATGTGGTGTTTGGTTTTTTGTCCTTGAGATAGTTTACTGAGAATGATGTTTTCCAGTTTCATCCATGTCCCTACAAAGGACATGAACTCATCATTTTTTATGGCTGCATAGTATTCCATGGTGTATATGTGCCACATTTTCTTAATCCAGTCTATCGTTGTTGGACATTTGGGTTGGTTCCAAGCCTTTGCTATTGTGAATAGTGCCACAATAAACATACGTGTGCATTTGTCTTTATAGTAGCATGATTTATAGTCCTTTGGGTATATACCCAGTAATGGGATGGCTGGGTCAAATGGTATTTCTAGTTCGAGATCCCTGAGGAATCGCCACACTGACTTCCACAATGGTTGAACTAGTTTACAGTCCCACCAACAGTGTAAAAGTGTTCCTATTTCTCCACATCTTCTCCAGCACCTGTTGTTTCTTGACTTTTTAATGATGGCCATTCTAACTGGTGTGAGATGGTATCTCACTGTGGTTTTGATTTACATTTCTCTGATGGCCAGTGATGATGAGCATCTTTTCATGTGTTTTTTGGCTGCATAAATGTCTTCTTTTGAGAAGTGTCTGTTCATATCCTTCACCCACTTTTTGATGGGGTTGTTTGTTTTTTTCTTGTAAATTTGTTTGAGTTCATTGTAGATTCTGGATATTAGCCCTTTGTCAGATGAGTAGGTTGCAAAAATTTTCTCCCATTCTGTAGGTTGCCTGTTCACTCTGATGGTAGTTTCTTTTGCTGTGCAGAAGCTCTTTAGTTTAATGAGATCCCATTTGTCAATTTTGGCTTTTGTTGCCATTGCTTTTGATGTTTTAGACATGAAGTCCTTGCCCATGCCTATGTCCTGAATGGTATTGCCTAGGTTTTCTTGTAGGATTTTAATGGTTTTAGGTCTAACATTTAAGTCTTTAATCCATCTTGAATTAATTTTTGTATAAGGTGTAAGGAAGGGATCCAGTTTCAGCTTTCTACATATGGCTAGCCAGTTTTCCCAGCATCATTTATTAAATAGGGAATCCTTTCCCCATTTCTTGTTTTTGTCAGGTTTGTCAAAGATCAGATAGTTGTAGATATGCAGCATCATTTCTGAGGACTCTGTTCTGTTCTATTGATCTATGTCTCTGTTGTGGTACCAGTACCATGCTGTTTTGGTTACTGTAGCCTTGTAGTATAGTTTGAAGTCAGGTAGCATGATGCCTCCAGCTTTGTTCTTTTGGCTTAGGATTGACTTGGTGATGCGGGCTCTTTTTTGGTTCCATATGAACTTTAAAGTAGTTTTTTCCAATTCTGTGAAGAAAGTCATTGGTAGCTTGATGGGGATGACATTGAATCTATAAATTACCTTGGGCAGTATGGCCATTTTCACGATATTGATTCTTCCAACCCATGAGCATGGAATGTTCTTCCATTTGTTTGTATCCTCTTTTATTTCATTGAGCAGTGGTTTGTAGTTCTCCTTGAAGAGGTCCTTCACATCCCTTGTAAGTTGGATTCCTAGGTATTTTATACTCTTTGAAGCAATTGTGAATGGGAGTTCACTCATGATTTGGCTCTCTGTTTGTCTGTGATTGGTGTACAAGAATGCTTGTGATTTTTGTACATTGATTTTGTATCCTGAGACTTTGCTGAAGTTGCTAATCAGCTTAAGGAGATTTTGGGCTGAGACAATGGGGTTTTCTAGATATACAATCATGTCATCTGCAAACAGGGACAATTTGAGTTCCTCTTTTCCTAATTGAATACCCTTTATTTCCTTCTCCTGACTGATTGCTCTGGCCAGAACTTCCAGCACTACCTTGAATAGGAGTGGTGAGAGTGTGCATCCCTGTCTTGTGCCAGTTTTCAGAGGGAATGCTTCCAGTTTTTGCCCATTCAGTATGATATTGGCTGTGGGTTTGTCATAGATAACTCTTATTATTTTGAGATACGTCCCATCAATACCTAATTTATTGAGAGTCTTTAGCATGAAGGGTTGTTGAATTTTGTCAAAGGCCTTTTCTGCATCTATTGAGATAATCATGTGGTTTTTGTCTTTGGTTCTGTTTATATGCTGGATTACATTTATTGATTTGCGTATGTTGAATCAGCCTTGCGTCCCAGGGATGAAGCCCACTTGATCATAGTGTATAAGCTTTTTGATGTGCTGCTGGATTCGGTTTGCCAGTATTTTATTGAGGATTTTTGCATCAATGTTCATCAAGGATATTGGTCTGAAATTCTCTTTTTTGGTTATGTCTCTGCCAGGCTTTGGTATCAGGAGGATGCTGGCTTCATAAAATGTGTTAGGGAGGATTCCCTCTTTTTCTATCGATTGGAATAGTTTCAGAAGGAATGGTACCAGTTCCTCTTGTACCTCTGGTAGAACTCGGCTGTGAATCCATCAGGTCCTGGACTCTTTTTGGTTGGTAAGCTATTGATTATTGCCACAATTTCAGAACCCATTATTGGTCTATTCAGAGATTCAACTTCTTCCTGGTTTAGCCTTGGGAGGGTGTATTTGTCGAGGAATTTATCCATTTCTTCTAGATTTTCTAGTTTATTTGCATAGAGATGTTTGTAGTATTCTCTGATGGTAGTTTGTATTTCTGTGGGATCGGTGGTGATATCCCCTTTTTCATTTTTTATTGCATCTATTTGGTTCTTCTCTATTTTCTTCTTTATTAGTCTTGCTAGCGGTCTATCAATTTTGTTGATCTTTTCAAAAAACCAGCTCCTGGGTTCATTAACTTTTTGAAGGGTTTTTTGTGTCTCAATTTCCTTCAGTTCTGCTCTGATTTTAGTTATTTCTAGCCTTCTGCTAGCTTTTGAATGTGTTTGCTCTTGCTTTTCTAGTTCTTTTAATTGTGATGTTAGGGTGTCAATTTTGGATCTTTCCTGCTTTCTCTTGTGGGCATTTAGTGCTATAAATTTCCCTCTACACACTGCTTTGAATGTGTCCCAGAGATTCTGGTATGTTGTGTCTTTGTTCTCATTGGTTTCAAAGAACATCTTTATTTTATTTCTGCCTTCATTTCATTATGTACCCAATAGTCATTCAGGAGCAGGTTGTTCAGTTTCCATGTAGTTGAGTGGTTTTGAGTGAGTTTCTTAATCCTGAGTTCTAGTTTGATTGCACTATGGTCTGAGAGACAGTTTGTTATAATTTCTGTTCTTTTACATTTGCCGAGGAGAGCTTTACTTCCAACTATGTGGTCAATTTTGGAATAGGTGTGGTGTGGTGCTGAAAAAAATGTGTATTCTGTTGATTTGGGGTGGAGAGTTCTGTAGATGTCTATTAGGTCCACTTTGTGCAGAGCTGAGTTCAATTCCTGGATATCCTTGTTAACTTTCTGTCTCATTGATCTGTCTAATGTTGACAGTGGGGTGTTAAAATCTCCCATTATTATTGTGTGGGAGTTTAAGTCCCTTTGTAGGTCACTCAGGACTTGCTTTATAAATCTGGGTGCTCCTGTGTTGGGTGCATATATATTTAGGATAGTTAGCTCTTCTTGTTGAATTGATCCCTTTACCATTATGTAATGGCCTTCTTTGTCTCTTTTGATCTTTGTTGGTTTAAAGTCTATTTTATCAGAGACTAGGATTGCAACCCCTGCCTTTTTTTGTTTTCCATTTGCTTCATAGATCTTCCTCCATCCCTTTATTTTGAGTCTATGTGTGTCTCTGCATGTGAGATGGGTTTCCTGAATACAGCACACTGATGGATCCTGACTCCTTATCCAGTTTGCCAGTCTGTATCTTTTAATTGGAGCATTTAGCCCATTTACATTTAAAGTTAATATTGTTATGTGTGAATCTGATCCTGTCATTATGATGTTAGTTGGTTATTTTGCTTGTTAGTTGATGCAGTTTCTTCCTCGCTTCGATGGTCTTTACAATTTGGCATGTTTCTGCAGGGGCTGGTATGGGTTGTTCCTTTCCATGTTTAGTGTTTCCTTCAGGAGCTCTTTTAGGGCAGGCCTGGTGGTGACAAAATCACTCAGCGTTTGCTTGTCAGTAAAGCATTTTATTTCTCCTTCACTTATGAAGCTTAGTTTGGCTGGATATGAAATTCTGGGTTGAAAATTCTTTTCCTTAAGAATGTTGAATATTGGCCCCCACTCTCTTCTGGCTTGTAGAGTTTCTGCCGAGAGATCAGCTGTTAGTCTGATGGGCTTCCCTTTGTGGGTAACCCGACCTTTCTCTCTGGCTGCCCTTAACATTTTTTCCTTCATTTCAACTTTGGTGAATCTGAAAATTATGTGTCTTGGAGTTGCACTTCTCGAGGAGTATCTTTGTGGCGTTCTCTGTATTTCCTGAATCTGAATGTTGGCCTGCCTTGCTAGATTGGGGAAGTTCTCCTGGATAATATCTTGCAGAGTGTTTTCCAACTTGGTTCCATTCTCCCCATCATTTTCAGGTACACCAATCAGATGTAGGTTTGGTCTTTTCACATAGTCCCAAATTTCTTGGAGGCTTTGTTCATTTCTTTTTATGATTTTTTCTCTAAACTTCCCTTCTCGCTTCATTTCATTCATTTCATCTTCCATCGCTGATACCCTTTCTTCCAGTTGATCACATCTGCTACTGAGGCTTCTGCACTCTTCACGTAGTTCTCGATACTTGGCTTTCAGCTCCATCATCTCCTTTAAGCCCTTCTCTCCATTGGTTATTCTAGTTATCCATTCATCTAATTTTTTTCAAAGTTTTTAACTTCTTTGCTGTTGTTTTGAATTTCCTCCCGTAGCTCAGAGTAGTTTGATCGTCTGAAGCCTTCTTCTCTCAACTCGTCAAAGTCATCCTCTGTCCAGCTTTGTTCCATTGCTGGTGAGGAGCTGCGTTCCTTTGGAGGAGGAGAGATGCTCTGCTTTTTAGAGTTTCCAGTTTTTCTGCTCTGTTTTTTCCCCATCTTTGTGGTTTTATCTACTTTTGGTCTTTGATGATGGTGATGTACAGATGGGTTTTTGGTGTGGATGTCCTTTCTGTTTGTTAGTTTTCCTTCTACCAGACAGGACCCTCAGCTGCAGGTCTGTTGGAGTTTACTAGAGGTCCACTCCAGACCCTGTTTGGCTGGGTGTCAGCAGTGGTGGCTGCAGAACAGCGGATTTTCGTGAGACCACAAATTCAGCTGTCTGATAGTTCCTCTGGAAGTTTTGTCTCAGAGGAGTACCCGGCGGAGTGAGGTGTCAGTCTGTCCCTACTGGGGGGTGCCTCCCAGTTAGGCTGCTCAGGGGTGAGGGACCCACTTTAGGAGGCAGTCTGTCCGTTCTCAGATCTCCAGCTGCGTGCTGGGAGAACCACTACTCTCTTTAAAGCTGTCAGTCAGACAGGGACATTTAAGTCTGTGGAGGTTCCTGCTGAATTTTTGTTTGTCTGTGCCCTGCCCCCAGAGGTGGAGCCTACAGAGGCAGGCGGGCCTCCTTGAGCTGTGGTGGGCTCCACCCAGTTCGAGCTTCCTGGCTGCTTTATTTACCTAAGCAAGCCTGGGCAATGTCGGGCGCCCCTCCCCAAGCCTCACTGCCACCTTGCAGTTTGATCTCAGACTGCTGTGCTAGCAATCAGCGAGACTCTGTGGGCATAGGACCCTCTGAGCCAGGTGCGGGACACAATCTCCTGGTGTGCCGTTTTCCAGGCCTGTTGGAAAAGCGCAGTATTAGGGTGGGACTGACCCGATTTTCCAGGTGCCGTCTGTTACCCCTTTCTTTGACTAGGAAAGGGAACTCCGTGACCCCTTGCGCTTCCCGAGTGAGGCAATGCCTCTCCCTGCTTCGGCTTGCACACAGTGTGCTTCACCGACTGTCCTGCACCCACTGTTTGGCACTCCCTAGTGAGATGAAACCGGTACCTCAAACAGAAATGCAGAAATCACCCTTCTTCTGTGTCGCTCAGGCTGGGAGCTGTAGACCGGAGCTGTTCCTATTCGGCCATCTTGGCTCCACCGCTGTCATTTCTTTAACAGCCTTAATAGTGTCTTTTGAAGAGCCAAGTCTTTTAATTTTCACCAAGTCTAATTTATCAACTTTTTTCTTTTGTGATTTTGACTGTCACACTCTATTTAAGAAAGTTTTGTCTCAGCCAAGGTCATTAAGCTTTATTTTGTTTGTTTCTAGAAATTTCATAGTTTTAATTTGCACATTTAGCTCTGTAATGCAGTTCATGTTAAATTTTGCAGATGGTATAAAGTGAAGATCAAGGATCATTTTTGCTGGTATGTGGATGTCCAGTTTGTTCAGTACGTTATGTTGAAATGATGATTATCTCCATGGAGTTGCTTTTACTTGTACTTTTATTGAAAATGAATTTGCTACTGATAGATGGGTCTGTTTCTGGAATCTCTTCTGTTCCATTGATCTATTTGACTACCTTTGTAACATTATTACACTGTCTTGATTACTGTAACTTTTAAAAAGACTTCAAATCAGGTTGTTTAAGTCTTCAGATTTTCTTCCTCTTTAAAATTGTTTTGGCTATTCTAGATTACTCACATTTCAATATAAATTTTAGAATAAGCTTGCCGATTTCTGCAGAAAATCCACCTGGAATATTAAGATTGCATTAACTCTATACATCAATTTTGGGAGAATTGGCATGTTAGTAATGTCAAGTGTATTTGCATGTAGATCTCTTTATTTAGGTATTTTAAATTTTTACCAATATCACACATTTTTTTAAAGTTTATCACTTAGATTATATTTTTGAGACTATTCAAAATGTGTTGTGAATTTTTAACTTACTATTTCCAATTGTTAGTATACAGAAATATTATGTATTTTTGTAAATTAACTTTTTATCCTACAAATTTGCTGAACTGTTTTATTGATTTTGTAGTTTTTCCATACATTTCTTAGGATTTTCTACATAGCTGTTCATTTTATCTGCAAATCAAGCCAGTATTACTTACTAATTTCTGATTTTTATTGCTTTTATTTCCTTTTCCTACCTTATTACACTGGCTAGGACTGCCAGGACAATGATGACTAGAAGTGTGAGAGATTAAATCTCTGCCTGGTTCTTGATCTAAGGGGAAAAGTGTTCAGTATTCAACCATTCAGTATTTTACCTGTCGGTTTCTCATAGATATCATTTGGCAGATATCTTTTGGCAGGTTATGAGAGTTCCTGGGTTCTGGAAAATGCCATAAATTTCCTCTTAGCACTTCCTTGCATGCATTCTATGAATTTTGATATGTGATTATTTAATTTTTGTTCATTTCACACTCACATTTTTACACAGACAAGTATTCAGCTAAAGGTCCCATAGGACTCTGCTGCAGGTCTCCAGAGCTCAGGTCTTCTGTGAAGCACCCCTCTCCAACACCCTGCTCCATAACTTCTAGCTTTACTGAACTCCTGGAACTCTAGGCTTTGTGTCCTCAGTTCATTAGGCCACCAGGTCTTATCTCAATCTCCTTTCTTAGGCTGTGGTCTGGAAGCTTTCTCTGGGCAGTGAGCTGAGGCCCTTGTAAGCTCAACTGTTTGCTTCCTGTCTCTTACAGATGACTCTCTTGTGCTGCCTGTTGTCCAAAGTCTAAAACACATCATTCACGTATTTTTCCAATGTTCTCATTGTAGAAAGGAGAGTAAATCTAGTCCCTGTTATTCCTTTATGCCGAGAAGCAGAAATCTATAGGTTTACTGTCACACTGATCTTGTGTCTCTGATTTCATGAAAGAAGCGTGCACGAGAGAAACTCCCAGCGGCAGATGTGCCCTACGAGGAGTGAAGGTCAGAAACGGCAAGCCCTGGGTAGAGCAAGCCCTATGTAGAGCATGAGGCTGGGACCACCATTCTGGGGTTCATGTTTCTCCATCACACATTAGGTTGACCTGGGAAGTGTCTAGGAAAACACTGATGCTGTTTTGCCTCACACACAGTAAGTCAAAATACCAGGCACAAGTGTTCTGCTAAAGCTACGCTGGGGAAACTAATGTGAACCTATTTGTGTGAAGCCTGGGGCTAGCTCCTCTAAGCTGATTCTGACCTGTCTTACGTGAGGTCACTGAGGTGGCTCTGAGATGCCTACCAAGAATGAAGTATTTGCAAACTGAAGCAATTTAGGCAGCATGCTCTAGTACTCCCAATATCTTCAGACAGGTTGCAGTTCTTCTAAGGAGCTGAGGAGCAGGAGGGTTTGATCTCACTTGGTAGTACAGTGGCATTTGGGACGTGCCAGTGGACATGTGCTGACTACGTTCAGAATTGTCAGAATTGTGGACAGTCACTCCAGGTACTAATATTGGGAACTGCCAATCAAGACACATGGTAGCAACATTGTACATTGCAACTTTTTTTTTTTTTTTTGGTATGAATTTGATCAGGTAATTTGTTATCTCTGAGCCTCAGTATTGTATTAGTATTGCCATGTGTAAAATAGTCTACTTCTGTTATCTTCCAAGATTTTGTGAAGCTCACATAAAATAGACCACATGAAGACATGTAGGAATTTATTTAAAAAGAGGGAGGGCTATAAATCTACTTAGTATGTTTTATGTCTTAATAATGTAATTTAGTCTAAAAGTGAGTTAGAAGTAATGGTGCCTTTAGAAATTAGGTCTTGTGTAAATAGGCATTGTTTTGGTTTGAATTAGTTCATAGAGGAAAGTAGGTTTACTTTAATAAATAATTGAAAACATATTAATACAAGTCGCAAAAAGTTTTTAGTGAAAAGTGTGGAAAGAAAAAAAAGTACAATAAAACGGATACGTTTTTCTGCCTTATAGTTATTGGCATTTTATTTAAGCATTCATTCTTTATATAAGGCTCAGTCTCTGTGGCTTTTCTTCCTCTCTGAAATAACCAGACATTAGTCACATGCAGAATTAACGCTGCTGCAGAATTTTGTGGTGTGATGTGAGACACTCAGAGCTGATGGAAGTCTAGAAAGGTTAAGCCATTGCTCCAACCTGAATCAAGCAATCCTTTTCAAACATTCAGTAAAATGCAGCCAAGTAGGCATAATCTAAAATAGACTATGTGGAGGTCTCGTGGGCAACATTGGGGAGAAATTCCTGGGCCGTCTTCATCCATTTTTTTTTTCCCATTATGTTAAGCTAACTCAAAGCTTAAGTCAATCCATGAATCCATCTCTAGTCCTGGGTCAAGCAATAGGGGTGGGAGTCTGGTGGGGAATCCGGCACTTAGAGTAACATGTTCACCATCGCTCGTGTGTGTGTGTGTGTGTGTGTGTGATGGTAGGATATTTCAGTCTCTTCTCTTATTGCTCCAGAGGGAGCACTGTGGTCCCACAAGTCCTCTGAGGATTCTTCCTGGTGGTTCAGAACAGAGTGTGGACTACAGAACCTTTAATGTGTAATGTGTTTAGGAAAGAGTACCTGTAATATTTTGCACTGTTCATTTTTAATGTGGAAGCTGTAACTCTTGTCTTAATCTACATCTGGTTTTAGAAGGCAGGAGTTCTTAGAGAAAGGCTGGTGTAGCTTCATTTTGGCAATTTTAAAAGTTTTACCCGATGAACCCTTAGCCATCCTTGTTATTCCTGCAGACAACCACGAACATACCACAGACAAGGTGCTCAGAAAGGGGACTTACCTATGCAGGTCCAATCATCTGCAAAGGATTGGGCACATTGGAGCCTGACCTGTCTTAAAAAAACCTTTCTTTATGAGAATCCGTGGGCTTTTTCTGTCCAACGCAAAGCACAAAGCGCTTGTTGGGCCTATTAAAGGCAGTGCAGGACTGCATCCTTGATGGGGTGTTTCAGGTAAGCCACTTGCACCTTTTGTAGTAACTCTCTTATAGACAGTGGGCACATTCAGTGTGTGGCGGATGCCCGGCAAGCGTGCTTCATCTTGCTCCGCAGCGGCAACTCTCTCGTTTCCCATGTAGAATTGTGACCATGGAGCTTCGTATTTTCAGAGATTTAGTTCCTAACAAATAAAGTATTTTAAATGTACTTATTTATTTGTGACCCCAAAAAAGAAGGGTTTGGGTTAGATGATCTCTTTCAGCTTTCAGAGCCTGCAATCACTTTCCTGATTCCGAATCATAAATGTATGGGAATGTGTAAATGTGCAAGAGAAAGAAGAGAACAGAAAAAGTCAGATACAAACACAAGAATATTCCAGTTAACTTAAGCGAGAAAATCTTCCACAATTCCTCTTTCTTTTGGACTCTCTCCTGTTGTCTCCAAGGCTCGCTGACTCCAGCACGGGGCCCTGAGGGGCGGCTGCAAAGTGCTCGAACATTCTGTCCTTTGTTTCACATCTAGTCTCATTTCAGGGTCCGTTTGTTGACACTTGAAGTCAAGCTCTCTGTCATCAGAGAGACACTGGTGTAAGGCAGTCAGCTGTTTACTTTGCTGCACAATCTCTGTGCCCAGTTCAGCCAGAGAGAGCAGCCCTGCACACAGCAAACCAGAACCAAGCCTGCAGCAGGAATCAACTAAGTTGTCACTCTGGAGTATTTTTCTGGCTGGAAATGAAGCTAATCCTTCCTAATGCACTGGCTTCTTCGACCATGTCCAAGCGAGGGCTCACATTTGGCTAAGGCTTCGAATCCTGTTTCAGGGAATCCAATTCAATTAATTCAGTGTGCCTCTTAGCAAATACTAAATACCTACTACGTGCCAGCCAGAACAGTAGGCACTGGAGTACCCATGAGACATAAATCTAGGTCCATAGTAGGAATCTTAAATTTGCTAGAACTGGAGAATTTGGGTGTATAGCCAAATAAAGAAAATGTAGTGGAAGAAATATCCAATGCAAAAAAAGCAAGAATCCTTAGTTTTACAAAAAAAAAATTATTTCACTTATGAAAGGAGTCTTCTGTGAAACCACCCCTAGGTGTAAGCCCTTGGGATAGATCATTAGAAATAGGACCCCACCCCCACCCCGCCACAGAGCCCCACAGAGTACTTGGGAACTTAAGCCTACAAAGATTTTCTAGACTCTATTAGAGAAATTTTACCAAAACAGTTATGTTTCAGGAAAGTGGGGATCATTTTACCCAGAGGCCTTGCAAGTTTCACAGCAAATCTCCTTGTTATGGGTCTACAGGGAATTAAGGCAGCTTGAACTAAGAAAACTATGGTATATTTTCTAAAAAAAAAAAAAAAAATACCACAATGAGAGTTCTATCTTTTTTTTACTTGGTAGAGTAAGTCATACCTAAAATTTCCCTGTAAGACCTTGGTCAGAATAAGAATGTTATTACTTTGGCTTAATATCAAAATGGTAAAACATGAACTGGAAGTCAAGATAATAATTTTCTTTATATCTTAATTGCAAATCCTTCAAGAAAAAGGAAAATATGATAAAAGCAATATAGCATAGACATTGAATAGAGACTTTGAAGTCAAAAAGCTTGAAATCAAATAATGGCTCTAGCCGTCACTCAATGTGAGGTCGGAGGCAACTTATGAAACCTCTCTTAGCCTCATTCTTTCCATGAGTAAGATGGGGACGATAATATCTATTTCACATGGTTATTATTACAATTAAATGAGTGGTTAATTGAAAAGCTCTTTAACAAGTGCCTGGCATGTAGAAAATGCTCAGTAAATTTCATTTACTATCATTCTTGTCGCTACTGTTATTATTACCTGCAGTGTGTGAGGTCTTAGGCTATGCTTGGACCTGAACTGGGAAAGGTGAAGGGGAGGGTGAAGTGCAAACCTGAATAAGGGTGAAGGAGAGGGTGTACTGCAAACTTGGAATAAAAGAATTCTGTATTGAAAGAAAAAGAAGCCAAGATCCCCAGAGATACAGGGAGAGTGTAGAATGTGAGGGAACCAGCGAGTCTTAAACATTGAAACGTCTGAGACAGCTTTATACATCTTCTTGGGCGCATTTCTCTAACAGACAACAGTGTGGAAATCTGATCCAGCGAACAACAGAAACACGAAGAACCAATTGCATACCACTCCATCAAGAGCCAACCCTGGTTTAAAGTAAAGTTTCCTGTGGTGTTTCAGTCTTATTATCCCTCCAGGGATCCAGAAGTCATCATGAAGATATTTCACTAAAACTGCACTCATACGTTTAAACACTGATAATGGTAAAATATATTTTGCTAAAAACGGTAAGAACTGCAACTTCTATTGAAACATACTGAGAAACAGTTTTATAGTGAAAGTAAAAGATCTGATGTTGAATCAGGTTGAGAGGGCAAGAAATTATATTCATGAAGAACGAAAAAATGAATATTTTCAAAAGCTCAGCTGCCTGGAAGTCACAATGAAGCATTAAGGAAATCTGACATAAAAGGAGAGAAGGTAATTCATCAAGAGGATGCCCATGGGGACTTTATTTCTATGTCAGGGGATGCATGATCCTAAGCATGCTGAAGAGATGGAAGGGACATCGGGGCTGCCACTAGGCTGCTCCCTCACACCTCATGCTCCACCAGGAGAGCTCAGCCTTGCCACGTGGCTCCATGGCCTGGGACCTCAGGGTCAGGGTGAGCCGTGGTCCTGCTCAGGGGATAGCATCCTCTGCTCTGCCGTGATGGTAGCCCCACTTTTCATTCTCTACTCTTCTCCTAAGCTGCAGGAGCTTCTGGCTCTTTTTCATGTCACCAAAGAGCCTTAAATACAGAAATCTTCATGTTTTCTTTCTTTCTTTCCTCTCTAGGAGTCCCTAGACTCCTCATGGCCCGAAGGTTAACATGGTAGGTGGCACTTGCATTAAGTAGGTACCAATAGGGGTGTGTGTGTGTGTGTGTGTGTGTGTGTGTTGATCTTTGCTTTGATCAGCTTTTATTACAAAATTTGACCATGACTACGTTTGTGTGCAAGAGATGCCACTGAAAGTATAGTCCCAGGCTGGGAAGCTGCTACCTAGCAGCAAACTTACACTAGGGAAGAGGAGGTGCATAGTTGTGGCTGACAGCAGCGGCCTTTGCCACAATCAGTACTGGGCTTCAGTGGTCTTTCTCCCTCTATTATATCACATTTATTCTAACAGCTTTATGTGCATCTGTCTCTAGGTCACCAGCTCCTTATGAGAAGTACCTGAGCTGTTTATCTTTGTTTCTCCAGGCCCCAGCCTCATTCTTTTGTTTTGTCCTGATTTTACTTTTTTTTTTTTATTATACTTTAAGTTCTGGGATACATGTGCAGAATGTACAGGTTTGTTATGTAGGTATACATGTGCCATGGTGGTTTGCTGCACCCATCAATCCGTCATCTACATTAGGTATTTCTCCTAAGGCTATCCCTCCCCTTGTCCCCCACCCCTGACAGACCCCAGTGTGTGATGTTCCCCTCCCTGTGCCCATATGTTCTCATTGTTCAACTCCCACCTATAAGTGAGAACACATGGTGTTTGGTTTTTCTCTTCCTGTGTTTGTTTACTGAGAATGATGGTTTCCAGCTTCATCCATGTCCTTGAAAAGGACGTGAACTCATTGTTTTTATGGCTGAATAGTATTCCATGGTGTATATGTGCCACATTTTCTTTATCCAGTCTATCATTGAGGGGCATTTGGGTTGGTTCCAAGTCTTTGCTATTGTGAATAGTGCCACAATAAACATAGTGTGCATGTGTCTTTATAATAGAATGATTTATAATCCTTTGGGTGTATACGCAGTAATGGGATGGCTGGGTCAAGTGATATTTCTAGTTCTAGATCCTTAAGAAACTGCCACACTGTCTTCCATAATGGTTGAACTAATTTATACTCACACCAACAGTGTAAAAGCATTCTTATCTCTCCACATCCTCTCCAGCATCTCTTGTTTCCTGACCTTTTAATGATTGCCATTCTAACTGGTGTGAGATGGTATCTCATTGTGGTTTTGATTTGTATTTCTCTAATGACCAGTGATGGTAAGATTTTTTTCATATGTTTGTTGGCTGCATAAATGTCTTCTTTTGAAAAGTGTCTGTTCATATCCTTCGCCCATTTTTCGATGGGTTTTTTTTTTCCTGTAAATTTGTTTAGGTTCCTTGTAGATTCTGGATATTATTCCTTTGTCAGATGGATAGATTGCAAAACTTTTCTCCCTGTTCACTCTGATGATAGTTGTTTTTTGTTTTGTTTTGTTTTGTTTTGTTTTGTTTTTGCTGTGCAGAAGCTCTTTAATTAGATCCCATTTGTCAATTTTGGCTTTCGTTGCAATTGCTTTTGGCATTTTAGTCATAAAGACTTTGCCCATGCCTATGTCCTGAATGGTATTGCCTAGGTTTTCTTCTAGGGTTTTTATGGTTTTAGGTCTTACATTTAAATCTTTAATCCATCTTGAGTTCATTTTTGTGTAAGGTGTAAGGAAAAGGTCCAGTTTCAGTTTTCTGCATATGGCTAGACAGTTTTCTCAACACCATTTATTAAATAGGGAATCCTTTCCCCATTGCTTGTTTTTGTTAGGTTTGTCAAAGATCAGATGGTTGTAGTTGTGTTACTTCTGAGGCCTCTGTTCTGCTTCATTGGTTGATGTATCTGTTTTGGTACCAGTACCATGCTGTTTTGGTTACTGTAGCCTTATAGTATAGTTTGAAGTCAGGTAGCATGATGCCTCCAGCTTTATTCTTTTTGCTTAGGATTGTCTTGGCTATATGGGCTCTTTTTTCAGTTCCATATGAAATTTAAAGTAGTTTTTTCTAATTCTGTGAAGAAAGTCAGTGGTAGCTTGATGGGGATGGCATTGAATCTATAAATTACTTTGGGCAGTATGGCCATTTTCACAATATTGATTCCTATCCATGATTATGGAATATTTTTCCATTTGTTTGTGTCCTCTCTTATTTCCTTGAGCAGTGGTTTGTAGTTCTCCTTGAAGAGGTCCTTCATACCCCTTGTGAGTTGGATTCCTAGGTATTTTATTCTCTTTGTAGCAATTTTTTCCTTCATTTCAACCTTGGTGAATCTGACGATTATGTGTCTTGGGGTTGCCCTTCTTGAGGAGTATCTTTGTGGTGGTCTCTGTATTTCCTGAATTTGAATGTTGGCCTGTCTTTCTAGGTTGGAGAAGTTCTTCATGATTTGGCTATTATTGGTGTATAGGAATGCTTGTGGATTTTTGCACATTGATTTTTGTATCCTGAGACTTTGCTGAAGTTGCTTTATCAGCTTAAGGAGTTTTTGGGCTGAGACAATGAGGTTTTCTAAATATACAATCATGTCACCTGCAAACAGATAATTTGACTTCCTCTCTTCCTAATTGAATACGCTTTATTTCTTTCTCTTGCCTGATTGCCCTGGCGAGAACTCCCAATACTATGTTGAATAGGAGTGGTGAGAGAGGGCATCCTTGTCTTGTGCCAGTTTTCAAAGGGAATGATTCCAGCTTTTGCCCATTCAGTGTGATATTGGCTGTGGGTTTGTCATAAATAGCTCTTATTATTTTGAGATACATCCCATCAATACCTAGTCTATTGAGTGTTTTTAGCATGAGGGGGTGTTGAATTTTACCAAAGGCCTTTTCTGCATCTATTGAGACAATCATGTGGTTTTTGTCACTGATTCTGTTTATGTGATGGATTATGTTTATTGATTTGCATATGTTGAACCACCCTCACATCCCAGAGATGAAGCCAAGTTGATCATGGTAGATAAGCTTTTTGATATGCTTCTGTATTCAATTTGCCAGTATTTTATTGAGGATTTTCGCATCAATGTTCACCAGGGATATTGGCCTGAAATTTTCTTTTTTAGTTGTGTCTCTGCCAGGTTTTGGTATCAGGATGATGCTGGCCTCAAAAATGAGTTAGTGAGGATTCCCTCTTTTTCTATTGTTTGGAATAGTTTTAGAAGGAATGGTACCAGCTCCTCTTTGTACCTCTGGTAGAATTTGGCTGTGAATCTGTCTGGTCTGCTTTTTTTGGTTGGTAGGCTGTTAATTACTGTCTCAATTTCAGAACTTGTTATTAGTCTATTCAGGGATTTGACTTCTTCATGGTTTAGTCTTGGGAGGGTGTATGTGTCCAGGAATTTATCAATTTCTTCCAGATTTTCTAGTTTATTTGCATAGAGGTGTTTATAATATTCTCTGATGGTAGTGTGTATTTTGTGTGGGATCAGTGTTGATATCCCCTTTATCTTATTTTATTGTGTCTATTTGATTCTTTTTTCTTCTCTATTATTCTGGTTAGTGGTCTATGTATTTTGTTAATCTTTTCAAAAAACCAGCTCCTAGATTCATTTATTTTTGAAGGGTTGTTTGTGTGTCTATCTCCTTCAGTTCTGCTCTGATCTTAGTTATTTATTGCCTTCTGCTAGCTTTTGAATTTGTTTGCTCCTGCTTCTCTAGTTCCTTTGATTGTGAAGTTAGGGTGTCAACCTTAGACCTTTCTTGCTTTCTCATGTGGGCACTTAGTGCCATAAATGTCCCTCTAAACACTGCTTTAGCTTTGTCCCAGAGATTCTGGTACATTGTGTCTTTGTTCTCATTGGTTTCAAAGAACTTACTTATTTCTGCCTTAATTTCATTATTTACCCAGTAGTCATTCAGGAGTAGGTTGTTCAGTTTCCATGTAGTTGTGCAGTTTTGAGTGAGTGTCTTAATCCTGACTTCTAATTTGATTGCACTGTGGTCTGAGAGACTGTTCGTTTTAATTTCCGTTCTTTTGCATTTGCTGAGGAGTGTTTTACTTCCAATTATGTGGTCAATTTTAGAATAAGTGCTATGTAGTGCTGAGAAGAATGTATATTCTGTTGATTTGGGGTGGAGAGTTCTGTAGACGCCTATTAGGTCCACTTGGTCCAGAGCTGAGTTCAAGTCCTGAATATCCTTGTTAATTTTCTGTCTCCTTGATCTGTCTAATATTGACAGTGGGATGTTGAAGAATCCCACTATTATTGTGTGTGAGTCTAAGTCTCTTTGTAGGTCTCCAAGAACTTGCTTTATGAATCTGGATGCTCCTGTATTGGGTGCATATATATTTAGGATAGTTAGCTCTTCTTGTTGCATTGATCCCTTTACCATTATGTAATGCCCTTCCTTGTCTTTTTTGACTTTTGTTGGTTTAAAGTCTGTTTTATCAGAGACTACTGCAAGCCCTGCTTTTTTTGCTTTCCATTTGCTTGGTAAATTTTCCTCCATCCCTTTATTTTAAGCCTATGTGTGTCTTTGCATGTGAGGTGGGTCTCCTGAATACAGCATACCAATGGGACTTGACTCTATCCAATTGCCAGTTTGTATCTTTTAATTGGGGCGTTTAGCACATTTACATTTAAGGTTAATACTGTTATGTGTGAATTTGATCCTGTCATTAGGATGGTAGCTGGTTATTTTGCCCATTAGTTGATGCAGTTTCTTCATAGTGTCAATGGTCTTTACATTTTGGTATGTTTTTGCAGTAGCTGGTACTGGTTTTTCCTTTCCATATTTAGTGCTTCCTTGAGGAGCTCTTGTAGGGCAGGCCTGGTGGTGACAAAATCTCTCAGCATTTGCTTGTCTGTAAAGGATTTTATTTCTCCTTCACTTACAAAGCTTAGTTTGGCAGGATATGAAATTCTGGGTTGAAAATTTTTTTTTTAAGAATGTTGAATATTGGCCCCCACTCTCTTCTGGCTTGTAGGGTTTCTGCAGAGAGATCCACCGTTAGTCTGATGGGCTTCCCTTTGTAGGTAACCTGACCTTTCTCTCTGGCTGCCCTTAACATTTTTTCCTTCATTTCAACCTTGCTGAATCTGACGATTATGTGTCTTGGGGTTGCCCTTCTTGAGGAGTATCTTTGTGGTGGTCTCTGTATTTCCTGAATTTGAATGTTGGCCTGTCTTGCTAGGTTGGAGAAGTTCTTCTGGATAATATCCTGAAGTGTGTTTTCCAACTTGGTTCCATTCTCCCTGTTACTTTCAGGTACACCAATCAAATGTAGGTTTGGTCTCTCCACATAGTCCTATATTTCTTGGAGGCTTTGTTTGTTTCTTTTCATTCTTTTTTCTCTAATCTTGTCTTCATGCTTTATTTCATTAAGTTGATCTTCAATCTCTGATATCCCTTCTTTTGCTTGATTGATTCAGCTATTGATACTTGTATATGCTTCACAAAGTTCTCATGCTGTGTTTTTCAGCTCCATCAGGTCATTTGTGTTCTTCTCTAAACTGGTTATTCTAGTTAGCAGTCCCTATAACCTTTTATCAAAGTTCTTAGCTTCCTTGCATTGGGTTAGAACATGCTCCTTTAGCTCAGAGGATTTTGTTATTACCCACCTTCTGAAGCCTACTGTCAATTTGTCAAACTCATTCTCCATCCAGTTTTGTTCCCTTGCTGGCGAGGAGTTGTGATCCTTTGGAGGAGAAGAGGAATTCTGGTTTTTGGCATTTTCAGCCTTTTTGCACTGGTTTTTCCTCCGCTTCGTGGATTTCTCTATCTTTGGCCTTTGATGTTGGTGACCGTCGGATGGGGTTTTTGCATGGCTGGCCTTTTTGTTTATGTTGATGCTATTCCTTTCTGTTTGTTAGTTTTTCTTCTAACAGTCAGTCCCCTTTTCTGCAGGTCTGCTGGAGTTTGCTAGAGGTCCACTCCAGACCCTGTTTGCCTGGATATCACCAGCGGAGGCTGCAGAACAGCAAATATTGCTGCCTGCTCCTTCTTCTGGAAGTTTGGTCCCAGAGGGGCACCCACCAGATGCCAGTCAGAGCTCTCCTATATGAGGTGTCTATCGACCTCTGCTAGGAGGTGTCTCCCCATCAGGAGGTACGGGGGTCAGGGACCCACTTGAGGAGGCAGTCTGTCCCTTAGCAGAGCTCAAGCACTGTGCTGGGAGATCCACTGCTCTCTTCAGAGCCGGCAGGCAGGAATGTTTAATTCTGCTGAAGCTGCGCCCACAGCTGCCCCTTCCCAAAGGTGCTGTGTCTCAGGGAGATGGGAGTTTTATCTATATGCCCCTGACTGGGGCTGCTGCCTTTCTTTCAGAGATGCCCTGCCCAGAGAGAAGGAATCTAGAGAGGCAATCTGGCTATAGTGGCTTGGCCTTGCTGCCGTGGGCTGAACTTCCCTGTGGCTTTGTTTACACTGTGAGGAGAAAACCACATACTCAAGCCTCAGTAATGACGATCACCCCTCCCCACACCAAGCTTGAGCATCCCAGGTCGACTTCAGACAGCTGTGCTGGCAGCAAAAACTTTAAGCCAGTAGATCTTAGTTTGTTGGGCTCCATGGAGATGGGCTCCGCTGAGCAAAACCACTCGGCTCCCTGGCCTCAGCCTCCTTTCCATGGGAGTGAATGGTTCTGTCTCGCTGGTGTTCCGGGCAGCACTGGGGTGTCATAAAAAACTCCTCCAGCTAGCTCGGTGTCTGCCCAAATGTCCACCCAGTTTTGTGCTTGAAAGCCAGGGCCCTGGTGATATAGGCACCCAAGGGAATCTCCTGGTCTGCAGGTTGTAAAGACCGTGGGAAAAGCATAGTATCTGGGCTGGACAGCATTGTCCCTCGTGGCACAGTCCCTCACAGCTTCCCTTGGCTAGGGGAGGGAGTTCCGTGATCCCTTGTGCTTCCTGAGTTAGGTGATGCCCCACCCTGCTTCTGCTCACCCTCCATGGGCTGTACCCACTGTCTAACCAGTCCCAGTGAGATGGACTGTGTACCTCAGTTGGAAATGCAGAAATCACCTACCTTCTGCATCGGTCTTGCTGGGAGCTGCAGACCGGAGCTGTTCCTATTTAGCCATCTTGCCCGGGAATCCTCCTTACAGATGCTGTTTATTCTAACAACCCTTCTGTCCATAACACACACACACACACACACACACACACACACACACACACACACACACATCACAGGTGAAATTTTGGGCAAGTCATTAGATTTCTCTGAATATCACTCACACAGCAAATTTGTGGGTATCCCAGGATTAGAAACAATTTATCTCAATTCTTAGGCCGGAGCTATTTCTCCTTATGTCTGTGATTTCTATATTATGTGTATACTAATACAAGAATTTCATAAATTATGCAGTAATTTAAAAGTTCAAGAAATAGGCTAAAGAAAAACTCTTCATAGAAATATGTCAACAAGACAGTATTACCAGAAATCCACCCCAAAATGAAGGCATCTGGGGGCACAAAGAAGAGACTTGACAAACTTTGTTTCTTCCCTTGCAAATTCTGGTATCCTAAGAAGCAGTCTGAATGATTTGTGCATGAAACTGCCTTGGAGCAGGCACAACTTCAGGTGGAATTCTCTTATTTTTATTGCATAAAAAGTGAATCCTATGGAAATACAGACTCTTGTTCTGCTGAGTTTTGCATTTGCATAGCTGAATTAGGAGAGGGAGATACCGACAGTACGGTGTACTGATACCATTTGCAATATCCCCACTTGTTCTTTCTTCCATGAATTCCCCCATAAGGATGTCATCATTTAATTCAATTTAATTTTTAAAATTCAAGCTCTTGGCCGGGCGCGGTGGCTCACGCTTGTAATCCCAGCACTTTGGGAGGCCGAGGCGGGCGGATCACGAGGTCAGGAGATCGAGACCATGGTGAAACTCCGTCTCTACTAAAAATACAAAAAAATTAGCCGGGCGTGGTGGCGGGCGCCTGTAGTCCCAGCTACTCGGAGAGGCTGAGGCAGGAGAATGGCGTGAACCCGGGAGGCGGAGCTTGCAGTGAGCCGAGATCGCGCCACTGCACTCCAACCTGGGTGACAGGGCGAGACTCCGTCTCAAAAAAAAAATTCAAGCTCTTTTAAAACTTTTTATATGTGGAGTGCTCTGATCTCATTTTTGACTTCTATGACACTTTTCCCTTAAAAGCAAAGCTGTGATCTGTGGCGAAGAAGTTTGAGTGGTGCGTCTTCCGGTCTCATCTCTGCCATTTGTTCCAGTGTCTAGGAGGAAAGAAACTTTGCATTATGCACATTCAGTGCACTAGGGATAAAGTGGCCAATATGTCTTCATTCCCCAAGATAGCATGGTCCTTCATTTATTGGCCAGCCTTGGCTGAACACACAGGTCCTTCCAGTCACTGTATGAGGGAAAGATAGAGATTAAGATCCAGGCAGGCCCCTGCTCACAGTGCTGACTGAGTACTGTACCTATTTGCCCATGTGATGTGTCTTTCTATTTTCCGATGAGAGTGGAGGTCCATGTTTCAAGTCCATTTTGCCTCCCACTGACTAAGGATTGGGATTAGATCTTTGGGCTAGAGAGAGAGGTGAGACACTTTGAAGGGGTGCAGAAATAATCTGGTAGGGAGAGGAATCATGAGGGACTAGACAAAGTTGTGTCTCAATCCTTCTGGTCCCCTGACTCACCAGTCCCCTAAGAGTGACAGCACTAGCTCACAGCTCTAGCATGATGCTCTCTGTAGCTTTACTCATAGTGGGACCAGTTCTGTCATAGTAGGAAGAAATTCTGTCGAGGACTAATGTCATCACTCCCCGGGTGGCCCAAGGCATCCCCCGCTGATCATGTGACCAGCCAGACTTTCATTCTTCCAGGTCAGAGAGAAAATGGTCTACTTTTTTATCGTGGTATGGTATATGGGACTAAGGAAAGAAAGAGTTGGGGTTTGTCATATTATTTATTTACTTTATACTAAGTAGATTATGTTGACAGGCATTGAGTAAATGCAGTGGAAAAATGAACTCTCCATACTCTAGTAGACATTGAATAATTTGAGCAGAATAACAGAGAAAAAGGAAAATGACTAAATAACATTTTAGGAAATAAGCTACATTTCTTAGACATGGGATTTGGCAATTTGGGATGGATGGAGAAATGAACTTTCCGTATCTCTCTGAAATGGGTGAAATTGACAGTCTGGAACAAAAATCTAACTATGAAAAAGAAAACTCTTTATTTCAAGTCCATAATTGGGAAACAGTTTGGGGCCAGGGGGAATAAAAGACCTTAACAGGTACTCTGTAGCCCTCTCTGACTTCTAGGCATCTGAGTAATCACAGAGGTAGATCTGTAGCCCTCTCTGACTTCTAGGCGTCTGAGTAATCACAAACACCCACACATTTTTTTAAAACCCTCCAGAGAGAGAAAGGAAGAAAAAAATGTCTTGGATAAGATCGGGTGCGTTCAGGGCGGTATGGCTGTAGACAGAGAAATGTCTTTTGTTCCACTGGTTGCACATTCTGATGTCTGACCTACATCCCTTCTGATGAAATTCAAACCAAACCCTTTTCTTTCCCAGTCCCCATTGGAAACAGAAAATAGATTTTCATTTGTCACACTTTAAAGAAATCTTCATGAAAAAAATTGCTTTTTAACACATTTCATGCAATCATGTCTTCTTCAGAAATTTTCAGTGCCTTTTTTTCTATTTGTCTAAGTAAAGAAGCTCTCTTTCTATTTTTTTTAATGGCTTCTTCTGAACTCCTACCGAGGCCTGTTCATCTCACATCTTCAGGCCCCAAATTTGATACACAATTTTTAATTAAGATGTGATCCAGTGAGGCATTTGCTTCGATCTTACAGATCTGGAAAAAATGCCCTTAAGAAAAGACTAGGCAAATAGAAATAATACAATCTCCTTGTCTCAGTCCAAACTTGAAGGACTCAGTAGAGGATGCCCGCGTGCACGCAAGTAGGGACCAGAGGACCATGAAAATCCTGCTGGATTGAGCGTGATTTCTGTTGGGATCACTGAGATGCCACAACACTGAATGCTGAAAGTTTTAGCAGGAATCGTTGGTGAACTTTTCCTTTGGAATTCCGCAAGTGCTTCTTGTTACAGGCATAGACAAATGTATACTAAAAATTACATGTATAATTTAAATTTCAACAAGAAATACTGTTGACTTCTTATGAGGAAAACCGGTCAAGTGATTTGTAAGCTCTTGAAGCAAGAAATGTTGATGTCTTCTCCTTATCCTGTAGAGCACCTTGCACCGAGATGGCCCCAGAAGTAGATAATGAGAAACTTCTAGTTGAATCATTTAATTTGAATGAAGCTGTGAGATAAAAGGAAAAAAAAAAGAGGCTACTTATAAAATAAATTTATATTACGGTCACATTATCTAGAGTAAGGTTTGTTCGGTTTGGTTTGAATTGTTTCATTTTTAGCCAGGCACAGACTGTTTAGAAAGTAAGCATTTAAAAATTTGTCGAGATGTTATTTATTATTTGGTAAAAGTTGCAATGCACCAAGAGGTAAAATTTTACACCCCTGAGTTTTATGGCATCACCCTTGCTAATTTATTCATGATTAAACCAAATAACTCTCAATGAGGAGAAGTAGATTGCAATATAAATTGGTGTCATTGTTTGCAAATGTGCCCCACTAAGCATATATACTGCTCCACTAAGACAGCTTCTAGTACCATGCCTGGGGCTTCAATGCAATTTGCTTACATTGAATCACTGGCTCCCAGACTCCTCTTGTGAACTGAACAGGCTTAGAAAATCATCTTAAAGAATGCATGTTTTGTGTAGTCATAGAACAAAACTTCTCTTGGAAGCTTATTCCCCTTCACCAGGGAAGGAGTTAGTGGGAGATTCTCAATCTGCTCTGCAGATGAGTGCCTTCTAGGTAATTCACACATATAATTTACAGAAGTGGGAAGGAATGAAGTCAAACCTTTTTTTTTTTTTTTTTGCCCTCAGAAAACTAAATGTCAGTCTCATTCCATTTCCGTTGGACGGGGAAATTGACGCAGGAGCAGCATGAGGTAGAGTGGCATGCTGACCATAACTAGGGTCAGTCACCATCGGAGGACCTAGCAGAGAGCTGTGGGGTGCTGCAGCTGGGGAGGACATACAGGACTTTCTCCATCTGTTTCCCCTTGGTACCATTGATTTGTTGTCTGATTTAAATATAGAGTTCAGTATGCAGGTGTGTAAGTGCAGCATAAATAAAATGGCATCTCCTTCAGAGCCAAGGGGCCTCCGTCTGGGAAACTGATATAATTTATGAGAGCGAGGCAGCAGCATAAATACGTGGGGTGCTTTGTCACCGGCCAGTATTCAGTTGGTCAGCTTGGAGGAGGGGGAACAGAGTCAGGGGGAAGACAGCATGCCAGGAGGAGCTAAATGGGGGCACCAGGACCTGAACCCTGGAAGCCAGTCCCTAAACATGCAGAGCTGCTCAGCAACTGCTCTCTAATTACCCTTGGTCCCTGGAGAATTCCAGAGGGGATGGGATTGCCTCAGTGAACTTCATCTTAGATGGGTGGCTGTGCTCCTTCTTTTTTTCCCTTGATGGAGGAGGGAGGGAGGGCGTCAAGGGTGATGCATCAAACCGAGGGTGACAAGAAGCTGGCAGCTTTTACTCCACTTCCCAGCCAGGAGGGCTGACAGTGCTGGAGTGGACCAGTCCGCAGAGCTCCGGGGGTCTGAATGCTCCAAGGGTGTGTGGATGGCAATGGCCACGATGTCCCTCCTGGTTGCGACCCATCAGAAAGTGGATACCACTGTGTCCTCTGGTTTGCCTGCTGTGCTGGTAAGGTGTGGTGACGTGTGTGTGCCTGTGTGTGTGCAAAGGGCAAAGAGATGGACAGTGTTACCGTTATTCATTTGGAATTAGAATTATGGAGGCTTGCACGTTTGTTTGTCTTCCAAGTTCTGGCCTCACCCACCCTTTTTTGAGGGAGAGGGGCCAGGAAGGAGGCTGTTCCCAGCCCCATGAGTCAAGGAGGGCATCGGGGGATGCTCCCAGTGAGGAAGCTCAGAGCGGAGCCTGGAGAAAGGGGTGCTCCAAGCGGTGCTTCCTGGTCGCTGGCACGTCGGGGTGGGCAGGCTGGAGTTGAAGAGCTTCTCAGCGTGGATAGGAAGTCATGGAAATGAGGAATGATTTAGCCTCCAGCAGTCAGTCGGAGGAATAAATGAATCCCGGAAATGCAGTTTCTGTGAACTCCAAATTACTATGGAGATTGCATTGCTTTCCCAAGACTTAAAACACGAGGAGTCAGCGAAAGCTGGGAGAGCCGTGATGTAGGGAAGTGAGGCGGGCCGGCGCGCCGGGAGTGGTGCGAGAGGGGCCCCGCAGGTCATTACACGGGGATTTCTCCGCGCAGAAAAAGGGATCAGCGTTTTCACCTGGTGGGGATTTCATGAGCTTTTCTCTGGCCTGCCCTTCCCCTGCCCTTTCCTAGAGAGCCCAGCTCCAGGGACAGCGCCCACGGGGTGCTGCTGGTGTGGCCGCGCTTGTGGGCAGAGGAGGGCGGCGCTCTGGTGTGCAGCACCGGGTGTGAGTGTGGGTGAGCGTGTGCGGGAGAGGGTGTGTGAGTAGGTGGGTGGGTGTGAAAATGGGACAAAGTGTGAGCGTGTCACAGTATGTTTCACTGTGAGTGGGCGAGTGAGAAAGTGGGTGAATGTGTGTGTGAGTGTGGGAAATAAGTTGTATGAGTGTGATTGTGAGTGTGCAAGTGTGTGAGAGTGTGGGGGAGTGAGTGTGCGGAGGAGTGAGAGTTGTGTGATTGTGTGTACGTACACCTGTGCACACCGGGCCGCGCTTGGCATTTGAGGAGGGGCTCGGAGGTCCTCCTGGGCTGGCCGCTGTCCTGGGAGCAGGGCACCAGGGCACCCTGCGAGTTTTCACCTTGCCAAGGTATGCCAGAAACAGGACTCCAGCTTCCTTGCCAACGTGTGCGGGAAGCAGGACCCTAGCTGCAGTCCAGGGAAGGAAAGGGGGGTGCTCACAGCTGGGGCGAGTCCCAGGAGCCCACAGGCAGTGACCTGCCCCAGAATGAGCTTGAGAGAGTCTGGGGTTGGAGAACACTGGGGATGCTTGGTGTGGTGCAGAGGTAGGAGGATGTGGGTGCCTGTGGGGTGCTGGTGGGAGGTTTGCCACGTGTTATCCCTGGACGGGAGAGCGTGGACCACTGTATTAGGCCAGGCCAGGGACAGCACGTCCAATTACATAAGGCTCTGCCCACCCGCAAGATGCTGGGGGAGGCCCTGTCTCCGATGTCCCCTGACCTGACAGTCCCGCCACCTGCCAGCCTCGCAGTGGCCAGCCCTGCCCCCAGCAAGCCCCATCCCTAAGAGCCACACCCCCAACAGCCCACCCCCCTGCCAGCCTTGCCCTCAGTCTTGCCCCCTGCCGGCCTTGCCTCTGCCAGCCAGAGCCAGTCCCCCAGCAAGCCCCGCCCCCTGCTGGCTCTGGCCCTTCTAAGCCCCACCCTCAGGCAGTCCTGCCCCCTGCCAGCCCCACCCCGATCATCCCCGCCCTCAGACAGTTTTGCCCTGTGCCAGCCCCACCCTCAGGCAGCCCCACCCTCAGGCAGCCCCACCTGCTTCCAGCCTTGCTGAGCAGTCCCGCCCCTGCCACCCACATGGGTTCCTGGGTCTTGCCCCTGACTTCCAGGGTGACCCCAATACCTCCAAGACATCCTTCTGCCCTAGAACAGCCAGGAGAGCAGAGAGAACAATTTAAATGCTCAAAAAAGACAACTCTTTTTTACTGTTTTTGCTTTGACCACGGAATTGCAATCAGTTTCAATACACAGTTAATAAAATGAGAGGCATTCAGTGCAGATGTGGGTGTCAAGGGAGAGGGCTCAAGCTTGTTTTTGCCTTTTAGTACCAGTTCCTATTGTTTGGAAAACACGAGGTGGCTTCCGAGAACAAGCCTTGGCCCTCGCCTGCCCTGGAGCCCCCTGCCCAAGGGCCGCCGTGCCTCACAGGCAGGTGCATTGCTCTTGTTTTAATAATGGTGGCCTTCACGGCAGTGGGACCGCTCCCTCCATGACTGTCCCCAGGTATTGCCTATGGTATTACAGTGTGGGGGCCTCAGGGAAGAGTAGGTGACCTGTCCACATTTAACATAATTGTAAAGCTCATTGAAGAAAGGAGGATGAAGGAGTGACGTCCAAGTTTATTAAGCTTTAGGAAGAGAAGGGCCAGATTTCATTTTGAGATTTTCTCTTATTTGCTGGAAGTCTGTTCAAATCATATGTCTCTTCTGGGTTATTAAACGGTCAAGATTGTTTCTGGATCCCCACAAAAATGTGAGGATACAAAGTCCCCTTGGGATGTGCAGTGGTACCCATAGTCCTCGTGGTTGGAGGCTAAAGGGGTCCCTAGAATGATGGAGTAATAAGGGCAAGGTGTTTGGAAGCAAATACCAAGAAGAAATTCTCCCTTATGCCGTAAAGGCCAGGAGATTGTGGTCGTCAGGCTGAGTAGATGGATGGGAAAGGGGGAAGTAAAGAGCACACACTGGCTTTTGGAAGCAGATAGCTCACAGCATTTGTAGAGGGCATTGCCATGACTCTGGCCTGCCTCTCTCATTGGGAAACTAAATATTTAAAAAAATACTTATGTATCTTTTAGAGTGATCTTCTTTGGTAATTTTTAGTATATAAAAAAGAAAAATAGGGAAGAAACCTTCAAGTTTCTACTTATATTTCCTGAATTAAATAGTTTACATCCATAGAAGAAAATAAATATTCATGCAAAGCTATACAAATTCCTTTGTAGGTTTTTAGTAACTATTCTAACAGAAATGTATTTGTAGCTAAAAAATGAAGTGTTAAGCATGTTTTAAAAACGGAGCATTGGTTTTCTACAGCAGGGATATTTAGAGTCTTCTTTCCCCTGGTTACACTAATGTGCATTTGCTTAAATCCAGTGGGCTCTGGCTGCACCCGCCTTTGCATCATTAATTTGTCCAATCCTATATGTGTTAATTTAGGGCCCAAAGGACCAGTTTGGAGCACGCAGCCATCCTGAGTAATTCACAGTCCATTAGACAGCGGTCTGTGGGGGATGTGCTGAGTCCACACACTGATGTTCCAGGAGGTTCTTGCAACTTCCTCACCTTGCAGCTGCCTCTCCAGCATCTTACTCTCAGTCCTTCCCCACAACTACTCGCCATCTTTAACTTCTTACACTTCCTGTCTTAGTCCCTTTGTGTTGCTATAATAAAATACCTGAGTCTGGACAATTTATAAAGCACAGAAATTTGTTTTCTCTCGGTCCTGGGGTCTGAAAAGTCTGAGGTCAAAATGCTGGCATCTGGCAAGGGCCATCTTGCTGTGTCCTCCACGGCAGAAGGTGGAAGAGAACGAACCTTCTCCTGCAACCCCATTTTTTTTAATACATTAAATGCATTTGTAAGGGTGGAGCCTTATGATTTGAACACCTCCCAAAAGGCCCCACCCCCCAAACACTGTTGCATTGGGGATTAAGTTTCCAGCACATAAATGTTGGGGGGCACATTCAGACCATAGTACCTCCCAAATCTATAAGGCCACCTCTACTTTGATCTCAGCTCTATCTTTTCATTTGCAATTGTCTTTTAAATCCCACTTAAATGTCCTGTCACATTTTACCAACAATAACTTACTTCACTGGGCTTCCTTACACACACTAGTTTCTATTCCTGACTTCTGATTTTTATTAATATCCCTGTTCTCCTAGTTATCCATCCTTGACACTTATAATATCTCTTTTACTTACTACATATAGTAAAGTGACCACATTTTGACAATTCTTTCTCCAATGTAAGTGTGGTGTCCTATACCTAATGCCCTTTTCTTCCTGTAGCCATCACTTGGATCCTCCGTGATTGGAACAGTCCCCTGGTGTGCCCCACACCTGCTGTTCTCCTCTCCAGCATCTAATCCGTCCTGTCCACTGCCATCAGATCCCTATGGAAAGCCCAGGCCTACTCATGTCAATTCCAGCCTATCACATGTTCATTGTCAGTTTAATCACAGAATTGGCTAAAGTCCTTTATGCTCTAATTGTTCCATCATCCTCACCCTCTTCTATGTGCAATTGACACTACGACCAAATGGGGTACTTGCTCTTCCTCCAAAAACGCTCTAACCATTTTTGTCTCCTTGCTTCTGTAAGGCAGTTCCTCAGCCTATAAGGGGCCCATTCTATCCCTGAAATTCTCATCCCTCATATTTATCTCTTGAAATACTGTCCATTATTTAAACTACAGGTCCCATACCTTCTTTTTCACAAGATTTTCCAATTTTCTTAACTTGAAGTGATAGCTCTCTCCCCCTACCTCTTCCTTCCCCAGTATACTTGGTAATTCTATATTCACATTATTCACACACATGCACACAAACATTTTTCTTATCCTTCTACTAAATATGAAATATCATAAGTAGAAGCCACTCCTGCTTCATAGCAGCAGTCTCCTACATAACCACAGAGTTTAGACTTCACTAAAATATAAGCTTTGTTTTTGTCAAGGTTGTATCTAAATCAGTGTCTATATCAGGGCCTGTAACCTAGCAGGGGTTTCAAGAGTGCTGATGCAATGAACAGATGAATGAACTCTTGTGAAGCAATAGATCTAGCATCAAGATTGATCCTGTCTTCCTACAAACACATCTTTAGGCTGCCCCCTGTGTCTTCTTCAAAGTTGACACTGATATTCGTTTAAATTTTATTTCACCTGAATAAAAAAAATAGTGTGAGAATGATCTGGTGAGAGCCCAGCTCTCCTTAAAAAACTCTGCCTCAAAGATACTTAAAATTATATTCTTGATGAAATTTGTATTCTTTGTGATGTATCAACCTCAGCAGCAAATGACAACAAACCACAGCTGGTTACTGTTTGAACCCAAGGTTGTAAACTCAAAGAGTGTGTGTGCATTTCTCCCCACCCCACACCACACAACCTACTTCATCCTCATGCATGTGTAGATTACAGGTCAACCAAGGCTGGAAATCATAATGGGTGTGAGTTCTGGTTCCAGAGTTACATCACCTCAGTGATCTCATTCATTTCATTCCTCTACCCTTGCTTGAGTAAAGCTAATCATTTTCTCATCTTCCCCAGATCTCTTTGGGGTTCTAAACCAAGTTGAAAAGTAGACCACAGTTAACACTCCCTCTTTCCCAGCCACCCAGTACATCTCCTGTCCATAGCCAGGGAAGCACCTGTATGCCCCAATTCTAGCCAATCTTGGCTAAGGTGCCAACTCTAACGATTCTAGAAGCTGTTGGTTAAGTGTGTTGCCTGATCAGGGATACTTCCTTACAATGAGGGAGTTATGAAGAAGCTATTGGATCAATAAGCTAATATTATAGAATTACATTATCCAATGTTAGATCTGGAAGCAACCGTATAGGTACATATTCTAACTCCTTTTATAAGTGAATTAAGTAACCTCTCTGGTTGAGTGATATAAGATCTAGTCCAGGTTGTGCCACTAACTCCCAGTTCATGTGTATTTCTGCCTTTCCTCTAGAGTCTCCAAAGAACAAAGTTACAATGAAGGAATCAAAAAGTAGAATTCACAATTTTAAGAAGGCAGTTCTCTCAAACCATACCATGTAATAGCAATTTCTCTGTCTAGCCATGGTGCCAACCCCACCAATTTTCAATAAAACTTCAGCTGTAATATTCAAGGAGTAGTGGAGTATGTGATAATGCACTAGATTTAAAGTTACCCAAGGGCTAATTTTTTAAAAATCATTTTTCATATCCAATATTAAATTGTTTGTTAGTTCTTTTCCGTATGTCTGTGATAGCCTTTGTACCCTGGTTAGCAGGGTCTAGAAAGAGCCATCCATCTCAACAACAGTGGATTTAGACTTGCAGGAAACACACAGCTTGAGTGATTTGGCTGTATCTTTAATGATTCCTGAACATCTGCCAGAAGTTGCTCATTTCAAGTAAGTCAGTGATTTAAACTTATTTTTCCGTTTTGTTTCTTTCTATTAAAAGCTTCTCCTAAAATTTTAATTTCATGAGAAATTCTGATTAGTTGGGAAGTAATATTTTTTAGTTATAATACAAGTCAAAACTAATATTGACTTAAGGTATAAATTAAGTTTTACTCTTGTAGTGCCTATGAAAGACTAAAATTATGCTGATCATAAAATGTTCCTACAGATAAGTTTCACTTAACTCGTTTTAGAAGATGCTTCTGGGCCTTTTTATTTGCCCTAAGCAGACATTTGGACTCCCTTAGGTGAAATGTGCTCCAGCATTAGACTGCTTTATTTACTTTGAGTTTGTCTTCCCAATATGTGATTTTTAGAAACTTCAAAAGTACAATGTCTTTTACATTTATAAGTAAATAATTGAGGGACCAGCCTGATTGGAGCAAAGGAATCAGAAAACAACAAATCTCAGAGTGACCGGTGACATGGAGTCTGTGCTTCAGTGCAGTTGCTAGAAGTAAACCACAGATTGAGCTCTGAGCTTCCTAATAGCCATGGCAAGGAGGGAAAGCCATTGAGGTGCTATTCACTGTAGCCATTGATAAAAACAAAGCAGCCATTCACTAGCCATTTCCTGCTAGTGAAACATAAGGACAGTTTATCCTGTGAGTTCTTTTAAGAAAGAATGAAGGGGCCGGGCGCGGTGGCTCATGCCTGTAATCCCAGCACTTTGGGAGGCGGAGGCGGGCGGATCACAAGGTCAGGAGATTGAGACCATCCTGGCTAACACGGTGAAACCCCGTCTCTACTAAAAATACAAAAAATTAGCCAGGGGCGGTGGCAGATGCCTGTAATCAGAGGCAGGAGAATGGCGTGAACCCGGGAGGCGGAGCTTGCAGTGAGCGGAGATAGCGCCACTGCAGTCTGGCCCAGGCGAAAGAGCGAGACTCCGTCTCAAAAAAAAAAAAAAAAAAAGGAATGAAGAAGGCAGATGCAATGTGACAGAGATTTAATAGATGATGTGCTCAATAATATCCTTCAACTAGAAAAAAAAATTAGCTTCTCTTAGAATGTGCTATCGGCATATATTGGCACACAGTAATTAAGTGTAATTGAGAAAAGGTAATTCTGAGAGGGAATAAAAGCACCAGATGGGAGATACGGCATCCACTCTTACTTAAGGCCTACCTACCTTCAAGACCTGGATGAAATGTCACTTCCTCCAAGGAGTCGTTGACAGACTTAGGCCACAGTGAGCATTGCTGCTTCCAAACATCTATAGCATTTGTTGACCATGCTATTTGTGTTATACTATAAGGAAGTATTGACAAAAACGTGGAGGTTTTGGTATCTGGGCAACATTCCACAGGAGCTAGGATTGTGTCATTTATTGTAGTAAATCCAATGTCTCATTCATTTCCTGTCACCCAGTGGGCCCTCAGGTTTGTTGCCATGGATGAGTCAACAGATGGTGCTGACTCTTGGTGGCACTGGAGACTGCAGCCATCAGATGATGTTTCAAGAGACACTCCACTGTGATGACACATCCTGAAGATGGGGAAACTAATGCCCTTTGAGAAGTGGCAAATGTCTATTTTTATTTCACTTAGTATTGGCTTGAAAAAATACAAATTCACTTAGGATGAAATAAAAGTGTTCTGTATTTGAACTTTGTTTAAAAAATTATTATTTCTTAGAGGTTTTAGGCAACCAGTTCCTCCTGTCTTAGAAAGATGTAGGGATGGAGAAGTTCTAAAAATTCTGGCCTGTCCTTCAAGGTTCAATCTCACAGTTTCTTCCTCAGGAAAACCTCCTCTGGCCATCCCAGCAGACAGACATGGCACTTCCATGTCTGTCCAATTCCCCCAAAACATGACCTAAGGCTCACCTGGAATAAGCAATCTTCTTCTGTGTAAATATTTTATAGCTATAGCCTATTATAAACGATTTGTTTAGAAAAGAGACTGGAAAAGTACACACCAGAATGTAGGGTGTGTATTTTCCCTTCAAACTTATTTACCTTTGTAGCCCTCTTGAATAATGTCCTTCCAAGCCTTTTGAATAACTTTTATGTTGTCGAATGTTTAAATCATCTCCAACAGTGATAATTTTTACAGTCTACAAACAACAAAAGGTAATTCAATGTCAAGAACAATTAATAAAATAGATATTCAAAGTGGTTGATATGGTGAGATGAGGTTTGGTTTCAAAAAAATGGTTGTTCTAAAAGGAAATCGATCATGTCTATGTATGTTTTATGAATGTTGAGCTCTGTTTGGAGTTGCCTGCATCATGAAGGTGCCCTCAACCATAGCAGTGTCAGTAAAATAAATGACAAGGCAATTTTTTGGCAGGTAATATTCTCTCTGAATTAAAAAAATGGAAAATCTTTATGCCTCTCTCTCTCTGTCCATTCAATGACACCAATAACTACTTCAGGATGTCTGAATATTGTACTTGCTTATATATGTTCATTGCAACCACCATGGCAATGAAACATGACAGGTCCTATAGTGGAAATCATGGCGTGGTCCTCCAAGGTTAAATTGGAGGGAAACCCCACCATGGAATGCAGTGACTAGATGCTAGATCTCCACTCCACTCCCCACTCACCAGCGCTGCTTCTGGCTTCGGGATTGAGCTCCCTTCTGGGTGAAGCTCAGAAGAGCTCAAACTCTTCTGAGCTGAGGTCAAGCTGGGAACCTTGTTACTCTATTTTATTTTTAAATATTCACTTCCCATTATGTCTGAGTCTTCAGTCACGTCTTGTTTATCTGGTGAATGAGTAAATAACACACAGTTTCTATGTCAGTTTCATTCATCCCATGTTTTATTGAGCACCTGCTATAAGCCAGGCATTCACCTGGTGATCACTTAAGGCCTATCTCCTTGCTTCCAGCTTGCTTCCCTATAATAGAGGATTTTTTATTCTCTTTGAGTATGGGGGTGCACAGCACATCTCACACACACACACACACACACACACACACACATCTGTTTTGTATTCAAACTAAGAATGCTCATTTATACACATCTCTCCTCTTAAGCACACACAAATTAAGACATCCGACAATCAGATAAGGCAAATGCATTTATCAAACATCCAACAACAAATAGCTCCTAGACGTCTACTACACGCAGCACTGCTGTTCGGGTGCTGGGGATATAGCAGGCTACATATAGAGAGGCAGGTCTGTGTTCATGTCACCTACATTTTAATAAGAGAAGAGGAGAAAAGAATAGAGAACCACTGGGCAACTGCTGAAGAGTGCTAAGGAGAGAAATCAAGGGAGAAACAAGGAGTGATGAGGAGTGTTGATTTCAGAAGTGAGATCATGGAAGGTCGCCCTGTTGAAGGGACATACGAAAGAGAACCTAGTGAAGAAAGGTTCAGCACCATCAGGATGTCTCCACGAAGGTGACAGTGTCTCGTCTAGGTCTGCCTTGCCACCGAGTCACCGACTGTGAGAATTGGAAGGAACATCAGCATCCTTCATTTAACAGTTAGGAAAATAAGACCAAAAAGAGGTTACAGTCCAAGTTCAGCTTCACAAAGACGTATCTCTAGATAGGGAAAAAAGGCGAGCAATAAAATGTTAAAAGTTGACTATGCTTAGAAACTGCTAAAAATATTTAACAAAATGTGCCAGAACTAGCTGAAAAATAAGTTCCTGAATATTCAATCAAATATTCTATATTTAATTTCATGGTGTAAGAATGCAGTAATCGAATAAATCCTTGCTCTTCTCAGCAACCACTGACATTGTTTTATAAAGTTGATCCACATCCTATCTTTAGGTTGTAGAAAAGGATGCTAGGGGAGCTGTCATCCCAAACCCTTAAATGTAGTTAATCCCCTGGTACCAAGACTCAGAATCTTCAGGACATCTGCCTCCACTACCTTATGCTAGACCTTAGTATGCAGGGAGAATGACAGCAACATCGTGGTCATGGGTCTGAGGAAAGCAGTGGAATGCACATCAGAGGAAACCAACTAAATACTCACTCACCTGTAATGAGATGGGAAGTGATTACACTATTTTTCTTCATGGTATTTATAGTTTTAAGGAACATCTCCCTGTAAGTGACTAGTACCTACTGCCCTTTATCCTCCTATTAAAGCTTTTGTAACAGATGGTGTTTATAGAATTGGCTACTCTTTGTTAGCACCATGAAGACATGAGTCTATGAAGAATGTACCCCGATTTTCATTACACCCCAGACTAAAGTGCTAAGTAGTTATCTTTTGAATAAATGGAATCCTATTCACAGAGAGTCAATTATGCCTTTGCATTAACATACATCATCTTTTGTTCATTAACTCAGAAACTAGAGTTAGCTGGCAGCCTGAGAGCCAAAGAGCTTCTGTGAGACTCTCAAGTGACTTAGTGTGGCTGGCCGATGACTGATTCCTTCCAGGTGAAGCGCTAAGCCCCATCATGCCCCTGTCCAGCTGTGGCAGAGTTCCATGTGGGCAGCCCAGCCCTCCTCTGGGAGGAGCACTGGGCACCACGTGAGTCGAGCTTGTCCAGGACCTGAGCTGTATTGTTTTGTGATGCGGGACAATCTTCTCGAGCAATGTCAATGCTTCTGAGTCACAAGGGTCAAAAGAGAGTTATTTCCCTGGGGCTGCAACTTTCTGAGTTTGCACAGCTTCCAGATGCAGAATTAATTTCCTGAGGTCATCTGCAGCATGGTGTAGATAGGGTGACTCACCCTGCAAGCAGTATGGAAACCTGGTATCTAGAATTGTTGACCATTCTGTGAAACTTGTTTCTCATATCTTATTTCTTCACAATGTCTTGCCCCATCACATCTGCAAGGCCTTGTTTGACCTTATGGGCACTGAGTAACTTTTCCTTTTCTGAATGCATTTGGCATTTACTGTTGAAATCTATGGCTTCTTTAGTGATTACTTGCCGAGTGCTCACTGCGTTCCTCTGAATGGAGGTAGGGTCCTGTGGATGATAACTCCTTAAGGCAGGGGCTATTTTTATAGTTTGGTATCTATCTTTAACTTCAGTTTGGCTGGAGAAATAAGACACATAAAAAAAAACTTAGCAAGATTGGATGGCTCACGCCTATAATCCCAGCACTTTGGGAGACCAAGGCAGGTGGATTGCCTGAGCTCAAGGGATTGAGACTAGCCTGGGCAACATGGTGAGATACTGTCTCTACTAAAAAAATATGAAAATTAGCTGGGCATGGTGGCATGTGCGTGTTGTCCCAGCTAATTGGGAGGGTGAGGTGGTAGGATTGCTTGAGCCCCGGGAGGGAGAGGTTACAGTGAGCGAAGATTGCACTACTGCACTCCAGCCTGGGTGACAAAATGAGACCCCCATCTCAAAAAAAGAAAGAAAAAAAGCCCAAGCTCCTCAAAGGTGGTAAATAGTTATATAAGATAGCTGGGAAAATAAGACTAAGTAACTTTGCTTTGTAATGTTTACAATACATTATGTATTAGTCGTGTCTATAACTTAAGTGGATGAAGAATGAATAGGTTCTGGGCATGATAATATTTTCTTTGAGCACAAATATATTTTATGGTTGTCAGAACCAGTGTGGAAAATTACTAAAGAAACTAAACATTCTTTCACAGATGCAAAATATTTTGACATTTTCATTTCAAATCAAGATGCTGGAATAAGGTTTCCCCCAAAACCTGTAAAACTCAGCACAGATCCCAGCAATAGATGGGGTTGTGTGTCCTTGCTAGCTCCGTGCAGACTGGGGGCCAGCTGCACTGAGGATGGCTTTAGCTCCCTGTCTGCTGAGAGCAGGATGAAATCAATGACTGACTGATGTCTCCTAAGTGCCTGATATAGGGTCGCTGATGCAGAGAGTTTCTGGTGACAGCCCACACTGAGGGATGCTTATAGAGGGCCCAATTAGGCAAGAAAATGCACCCTGCTTATGTATGTGGAAGCCAAGGATCCAGCTGGCAAGTTGGCACCAGCCAGGCTGAGTACAGAGGTTCCAGTCTCCACATCAGAAGAGCCGAGTTTCCTGACCTAGAGAAGTTATTTTGGCTTCCAAGTTTTCATCTTTAATAAGAAGGGTTTGGAATAAAAGAAGGAATACTGACAATAGCTGACGTTTCCTGGGTACTTATGGGTGCCAGCCGCTCTTCTCCGCATATTCATCTGTGCAATCCAAACAGCACTCTATGACTAGAGGCCACTGTGACCTCCCTTTTCTAGGCATAAACCTGAGTCCCTGGCCCAGGGTCACAGCTGGCAGGCTGGGCACTGACGGACCCCAGGCTTCAAGTCACATCACTACACTGTACTCAGGGTATCTGCCACACGGGCCCAGACCCAGAGATCCACCCTAAGGGAGAGGATAAGGAGACAGAGGACAGGCAGTCGACAATGTGGGGGCAGTTCTCGTGAAGGGTTTCCTTCTTGGACACTGATTTCTTCCCAGGATGCCTGAGGATGCTGCCCAGCTCCTTCCATCCCTGTCCTCCTCACCCCTTTCCACATCCCCTGCAGATCAGCCCAGCAGTGAGGCACAGCCTAGGGTTGGATGTCCCATAGATCATCATGGAAGCTCAGAAGCAATCCATTCTTCATCTTAGAGGCTCCTTTCTGTCAAGATTCTGGGAACACAGGGGAACACTGTGACCTTTCTCAGAGGATGTTTTCCTAACATGCCTGGGAGGAAGACTTGGATGGTGGTGTGAATCTCAATGTCTTTTCATGCCCTAAGCAATAGCCCATCAATTATGTATGTAATTATATTTGTAAACCCTGTTACCATCCTGTGGAGAGGATAGGACTTGGTGATGTTCAACTATTGAGCTCTTTCTTCAAAGTCTTAAAGGAAGTTCAGTACATAAAACCATGGCAGCGGGTTGGCTCTGGCGGAGTGGAGTCAGTCAGACATCTGGAGCGCTGTCCTCACTCTGCCTCCCCGCCCTCGGGCATGCTTGTTGCTCCTGACAGCTCCACTGCTGGCAGTTTATAAATCTTTCCAATGTTTTCATTGAGGGTTGTCAAAGTGTTAAGGCATATTAGGCCATCATGGACCTAGGTAACCTCCAAGGCCTTTACTTCTTCTAAACAGTGCTTTATTCTCTTCTCTTCTGGTCATGGAAATACAGTTGGAAATTCCTACAGATTGGCTTTGCTTGAAATGCTATTGTAGACCATTAATGGGCAAAATCCCTGTATTTGAATTTGTAAGATGCAGTGAGGGAAGGCAATCCACATGATTTCCTTGTGTTCCCCTAGTGGAGTGAAAGCAGATACTGACGATTGTTTCCTCATTCCTGGTGGCACCTTGAGATGGTTTGGTAACATCCAAGCTGTACAGATGTTACCACGGAGCACAGAGGCTTTTCTGAACTCCTACAGGTTTCATTGTCTGTGCCACTTTTTGGTACTTACCATTTACGTATTTGAACTATGTATTGTTTCACAGGTGTGTGTTTTCCAAGTTGTCACTCTACCAACCCTTTTTATATATTCCTGAGTTCAAAAAGCACTTTAAGTAAACAAATAAAAACATGCAGTTTAAGAGGAGGAAACAGGAAGATGGATCACATGTAGCTTGAGTGAACAATCACATTTAGCACAGTGCAGGCTTTCAGCCTCTTCATGTCATGTGTATTTTTGTATCCTATGGACAATGAGCCTTGACTGCTTTTTTAGGCCTCTTACCAGCTTCCTCCTCTGAAGGGTAGTAAGTAGCTTCCTACATAATATAATTTGTAGATGACTAAAGCAAGGCCTGATCCCACATATCCCTTTTATGGACCTGCTACATTGCCAGAAAGGTCTTCATTGCTCAACCACAAGAATTCCTGCAGAATTTGGCTATGTCTCATTCATCATTGTACATCAGTCGCTGGCACAATACCTACGCTATAGTAGGTATCTCTAAACTGTTGAGAAACCTGGAGTCATTTGGTGGCTGATTTTTCAGCGAGTGCAAATGGGAGATGGAATATGGATGGATCTAGATGGATAGAGTTGGATCACAAAGTGAAAACCATCACTTGGTGGGAAGCATGTTGGGGAGGATCCTGAGGATGCTGAGGTCAGTCCATGATGTCTATGACAGGCACATGAGGGAGGGGCCATGTCATATGTGTCTCAATTTGCCATCTCTGCTTAGAGCTGGAGTGACTGCTTGAGAAGGTAGGCCCAAGCCCAGAAGACAGAGCATAGGAGGGTGGATTTGACTGACAGAGTTGGTAACACACTTTCTAAGAGAGAAATACGGATGACAGGAACATCCTGCCTCTGCCCGTGGCCCAGCTCTGCTTGAGTCTGTCACCGTCTCCTTTCCTGGAAATGTCAGTGTCGCTTCCCTCATGCATTTTGGAGCCTTGAGTTCAGGCTAAAACAGGGCCTTTCGAAGGGAGGAGAAAAAAAGGAAAGAGGGCAAAAGAATGAAGTGTGATTTCTTAAACAGGCTTTCAAGAAAGGAGAAAAGGGCCTTGCTTAATTTTGAGGCCTCCAAAAGGTTAGGCTACATGTCAAGGGAAAGGTGAGGTTGATGCTGGTTTTACAAGAAGTGCTTTGCTCAGTTCTACTTGGTTCTCATCAACGTGGGTGACCTGCAGAACTCCTCACAAAGCAGTCTAGTGGCTGCAGGATAGCATCCAAAGTGACTGCTTAGAGCTTATGACTTTTCACTAATGTGTGTGTCCCAGATAACAGGATGGAAAGAAAAAAAAATGAAACCTGTGTAGACACTGAGTATGTTAGTTTGGAACAGTGAGGAAAGCTTTAAGAGAGAAATCAGTATTATATCCGTTTAGCCAGGCTCACAATCAATAGTCATTTGATAAAAGCTGAGCATGTGTGACACTCTCCTAACAGAGTCCTGTGATTCTTTGGGGATGTCTTTGCTGGTGTATCACATAGGTATTGCTATGCAAGCACCCCAAGACTTAGTGGGCTTAAGACAGCATGATGTTATGAAAATCATGCATTTTCATCTTTAATAAGAAGGGTTTGGAATAAAAGAAGGAATACTATTCCTCCTGAATATTGGCTGATCTGGGGTGTGCCTCACTGTGTGTCAGCTCACTGGCTTGCTTGCTTCTGCCTAGGCAGCGGCCTTGCCAGGGGCATCTTTTCTGAGCAGGGCTGCTCCATGCATCTCTCCTTCTCTGCCTCCTGGGACTAGGAGGCATGGTCCTTGCATGGCCATGACAGAAACCCATGCAAGCTCTCCTGAGACCTAAGCTCAGAACAGGCCCTGGAACTTCCCCCTCATTTCTGTGGCTCCAAGCAAGCCACATGGCCAAAGAATGGGGAAATAGGCTCTATCCCTTTTGCAGAAGTAACTGCAATGTACACAGACTGTAAGTAAAGGGAACCATGAAGAATTGAGGCTGTTAGTGCAATTTAACATGCTTAGATTGCTCTTATTGCTATTAGTGATCTCTCTGGACCCTGAAAATGTCCAGCAAGCCTTTAGGATGGTAGCTGTAGTAGAAGCACGAGTGGATTGTCATGACCTGCTTTTACCCTCACTGTCAATGTTTTTCTTTCCATACATTGTTGAGGTTAAGATTGCTGAATGGTAAAGAAGTATAATTTTTGAAATTGTTTTCTGTCATCAGTTGGTAAATCAATCAACATTTACTGCACATCTACTGGAGGAGCAGCACCTGCTACTTCCTGGGTTCATGGAGACATAGGGGTGAGGAGGATCACATTTACTGAGTAATCACTTCGTGTCAGGAACTGTGCCAAGAACCTCGTAAACTCCAGATTCATTGAGATAGACATTTTGGTGGGGAGATATCTATGCATTCTTTTATTGTTAGATCGGCATATATCCAAAGTGTAAAGTCTTTGGAAACTCTCAATGTTGAAGGAAAGGGATTCAGTTTCCAAGGTCTGGGCTAGAATGCAGAAAATAAAAATGTGTAAGTGAAGGTTTTCTGTGGCTTTGGTAATGGCTGTATTTTTGATATATCGTAAACAATGATAAATCGTTCTTTTAACTCTGAATTTTTTTAAAAAGAATGTCACTGTGCACAGTTTGAAGCTACAAAGATTGCCTTCAAGAGGGAGGAGTCATTTCTCCACGTCTCTGTAACATTATGTGGAATGTTGTCTGTCAGCTTTGGACTGTAGTTTATATGTCAGTGACTGTAGTTTATATGGAGAATTTTGTTTTACTTTTCATTTGTTCCAAATGTTATAGTTTTGCTTTCTCGTAGATATGCATATGGAACTAATGCACTAATAAGGTTCATTTCTCCTAATATATGCTGTCTGTACCTTTGTCGCCTATAATAGTTGTTAATGGTTTTAAAGAGGGTCATGATAGTCCGTTATGTCAAAAGATGCCATTGCCTTCTGTCTTTTTCTGTGCGTTCCTGGTTTTGAAAATGAAGGTACAATCAGACCTGAAAAAAAAAGCATATGACTTTGTTTCATGACCTGCAAAAAGTAATGGTAAGCAAGATGCATATTCTTATTCTCCAAGGGTATATACACTGTCAAACAATTGAAAGAAGCCAAGAGTATCTGAAAAGGCCTATTTTTCAGATTTCATCTTGGAGACCTTCAATCACAGTTCCTACCCCAAGAAAATAACTAATTTGCTCTAGCCTTATGGAATAGCCTGGAATGGCTGCCTGGGCCGTCTGAGAAGTTGGCCAGTCCTATCCAGGGCTTCCCCGGTTGGCCTGGCTTTGCTCAGGGGCCGGGGGCTGAACTTTAGCAGGTTCCACTAGTGCTGTTGGGAGCTCCACAGAGAAAGGTCGAACACTTGGTGGTTTGTCCTTGTGGTCAGACTCCAGGATTTGACTTTTGAGAATACTCTGAAAATGAAAATGGATTTCCTGGGAAGGACGTATGTGAAGTCATTAACATTAATTAATAGCTTATCGAGAAATTAGGCTTTCAGGCTGGAAGAAAGTAGGCAGGCCTGAAGAAAGGAGCTCAGGAAGGAGAGCTGGAGGGACCACAGCAGGGAGCTGGCTCAGAGGCAGGTGCCATCGCCCAGGAGGCTGGACCTAGGGGATTGTGGTTCTGTCAAGAAAGGATGGTTGCTGGTGGGGGCTGGGGGGCTTTGGGGGCTGGGGGTGCTGGAGCAGGGAGGTGTGACCCACCCCAGGGAATGAGAGGAGAGAAGCGGGTGGGGTTTTCTTGGACTCCCACTTCACCTTCGGGTTGGACGAGCTGCAAGCATGACCTTCTAAGCTTTGCATCCCAGAGTGCTGGCAGCTACGGAGATCCTGCGGGCCTCACTGTCGCCATATTCCCCATGGCCACTCGGCCAGCACTTCCTAGGCACTGAGCTCCGTGAAGGACTTTCTTCCTGCTCGCCTTATCTCAATGGGGTCAGGCAGGCTGAAGGTTCTGGAGTCTTGGTGAGGCTGTTGCTGGATGGAATATGAGCAGCTGCAGGGCTGGAGGAACCCAAGCCTCAGTGGAGCCTGTTCGTTGAAGACCTTACTGATAGGTTAGTGCCAAGGGGTGCTGACAGGTACAGTCATGGGGAGCTGGCACATAGGGGGTAGCAGCATCTGCCCCGACCTTGGCCCTATAATAATCCGTGGCATTGTTGAGAACAGATAAACAGTAGCCAACAGTGGGCTCACACCACAGGTGTTTTCCCTTGGTGCTTGGTGGGCCCCAAGATGTTGGGGTTCAAGGTTTTTATTATGTCTAGGGAGGGCCAGAATCCGTCCTATCTGCAGGCATTGAGATGGCCTTTGTTCAAGCAAGAGGTGAAATTAAGTGTCCAGAGGCAGAAATAGATTTCACTCTGGGTTCTCTTATCCATGGTTCTTTGTAGATTCTTTCTGAATGTCCACAGGTGTGCTCAACTGCTAAATTCAGCTGCCTTTGAAATCACAAAAAGGGCTCAACAAGTGGCGGTCTCTTCCACCAGCAAAGCGAAGGATTGTGTAATTCAATCACTAGGGTAAGCTCTGAGGCCATGTGGCCTGAGTTGAAAGCTGAGCTCTTCCACGGATGGCTGGTGGGTCTCTGCCTAAGTTATTTTACCTATCTGTGCTCTGGTTTCTCACCAGAAAACCGAGGCTATGGTTGTATTTGCATCGTAAGGTTACCAAGAAAATGCAATAAGCTAATCTACAGGGAGCACTTAAAAGAATACCTGCGTGCAGGAAGCCCTCAATAACTAATTGTTTGCTGTAATTATTAATGCTCACCCCACATATAGGTGAGGAAATCTTGAATTGCCCTGGTTGGCGCTGCTGGGTATTTGGCTTAGGTAAGAGTGGTATAGCAGCTTGGTTTTTTTTAGATGAGAAGCTGCCTCCCCCTGAAAGGGGACTGAGTTTTTGTCTCCTCCAGCTGCTCCCCTGAGAAGATATTCAGCTCTTCCCAAACTACTGGATGTTTAGAAGGTGGCTGTGAACACAGCCTGGTCATGCTATGGGTCACAGAGACACAGGGCCACTGCTTGCACCCACCTGGACAGCACCCTTCTGTGTGACTTCCATAGGGAGGACTGTGAGTGGTGCCCCAGTGTTGGGAGAGGGACCAGATGACTGCAGAGGAAACACCATTAATATTTGTCTATTCAGCAAGCACTTTACTCTCACATGAATGTCGATGTATCTTTGGGCTTCTTATAAAAGAATCCCATACTCATTCAATGTCTATGAGTGTAGACATGTTATTTGTTCCTTTCACTTTTTAAAGTGAATTAAGTTTTACAATAGTGGTTTTCAAAGTTTGTCGTTCTTGAAAAATCACCCATGAAGCATTAAAAATGCACACACTGGGGTCTCACCCCTGAGAAGCTGCTCTGCTCGGTCATTCAGGAAAACTCAGGTATCTACATTTTAAAAAAATTCTCAGATGAGCTGCCAGGCAAAATCACCTCTAATTGCTTCTCTTGTTTTAGTTCTCCCAACAACCTGTAAGAGAAAATTGGACAGATATTCCTGTCCCCATTTTAGATGAGGCCGCAAGTACTTAGAGTGAAAATTTGAGGTCACATAATTAACATATTATTCCAGATAATCACAGATTTCTTTTTTAGCCAATGCTCCCTACATCTCAATAGCTTCACCAAAGAATGTGTCAGAGGGCCATCTTTTTGCATCTCTGGGTTCTGCAGGGCCTGCTGCAGGAATTGAGCACCTGCAGATTTTGGGATCCACAGGGGGTTCTGGAGCCAATTCTCCATAGATAGTGAGGTAGTTCTTCTGTGGTCACACACCTCGGGATCCTTCACAGCCAGGTGTGTGGGCAGAGGAGAGAGTGTGATCATGCTACAGATAGCCTGGCATTGACATTCATCACTTTAGCCCGTATTCTGTTGGCCTGAACTGAGGCATACCATGCCGTGAGGCTCAGCGAGATGCAACGGAGTGTGGGCAATGTCCTCCCGGATGTTCAGAAGAAAAGAATCCTGCTGAACACATGCAGTAGTTTCCACCACTATTAACGACCATAAGGCAATGAATCTAAATAATGAAAATCTTCTTTGCATGAAACCTATGCTTTTATTGGCATTGTATTGTTGCAACAATCCAGGGATGTATGTATCTCCCTGTTGTTTAAGGATGATAAAACAGATTCAGAGAATTTCAGTGACTTGCAAAAGTCCACACCCCTGAGAAACAAGAGAGCCAGAGAACCTGTGGGCAGCTCTCAGCTCTGGCGCCAGGGCTGTGTGGTTGGAACATACCCATTGACCTTGGAGGTGGAACAAAGCTGGTATCAAAACTCAGATTTCTTGACTGCCATTTCAGTGTACTTTTTCCACTACAAGATATTTCTTACTGTTCTGAGCATGCTGTATTACCACAGGGACTAGCGACATAGGTTTAACCAAGTCTTCAACGACTGAAGGAGAAAAACATGTAGTAAAATTTGCTTAAAGCTTTTCCCATTACCACACAGAAACACATTTCTATGTAGAAGTAGAAGACATTTCTACTTACCTATCCTGAGAACCTTCTCTCTGAAAAGCTCACAGCAGAGTCCGTTGCTCCTGCTTGGCAGCTGCAGTAAGTACAGTAATTAGGAATATTATTTCTAACTCACAAGAGTCCTGCGTGTTAGCCACCCCCAGAGAAAACAGTCTCCATTGCTGTTCTCTCTTCCGCATATCCCAGGTATGTTTCCAAGCAAGTTTTCCTCCACTATAAGTTGATGGGGGCATTTTTTTTTTGGAAGCTGCTGGCCTGGCAAGAGTTAGTCTTAATAGATTGTGTTTCTTCTCACTTTAGCTGGCTCTCCCTAATGATAATGTCTGTTCAAGTTGAGCCCAGTTTCAGCCAGTTTCTCTGGGAGTCAAAAGCCTGTAGCACACCCAGAGAGCCACCACCTGTCCACAGCATATGGTCTGAAGGCATCTCTGCTGCTCTAGCCTGACCAGCCAGCCCAGGATTTCCAACTGTGAGCTCACCCTCCTTGTAAGACAAACAGGGCTTAGCCAACGATCACCTTGACCTGGTGACCTTTGAAGATTGAGGTTGCAGGAGAATGCAATAGAGAATGCAACGGGTTTCCAGACCCCATGTGAGCCATCCTTGATCTTTCATCCTGGCTCCATGGGAAGGAACCCGGAGCTCTGCCTGGCTGGTCTCCTGCTAATGAGATGGACAGCAGGGGTCCTGGCCACACCATGAGATTCATGATGATCTCCTCTCTTGTGTCCCTGCCATGGCTCACATTCAGTAATTAGATACCAGCTCATTAATTCCTGCTATCCTTTCAGAAGGAAAAGTATGGTGCTCTTTGTTCTGCTCTGCGGGGCCCTGAACCCTCACAGCATGAAGTAGCTGATTCTGCCTCACTCCAGAGGCAGCTGCCACTTTCTCACCTGAGTCAGCCCCTCAACCATGAAAAGATGTAAGGATGGAGCTAAATCATATAACCCAAGCATGAAAACACCTGAAGTGTATGAAACCATGCTCTTAGACACTTGTAGGCAATGAGAACTTTATAATTAGGCATTTCATCCAACTTATGTATCTTACATAGGGAAATTGACATCTTAGCAAAATTTATTTGCCTGAAGTCGCATAGGTAATTAAAAGTAGTCACAGCTGAGACTAGTTGCTATCATGCCCAGCTAGGAGGGAGTTGGTGGAAGAGGTATCATCTATTTTCCTTTGAAGGTTTGTAAGTATTTGACTTTTCCTGCCCTGAGACTGACTTGCCTCTGAGGAGGCCCATCCAACTTAGCTTGAACAACCCGGATTCTTGTCTTTAGTCAAAAGCCTCTAAATAAAGAATACAAATCAGCTTAACTTCTCCAAGTTCTGGCAAAGCTTTATACACCTTTCAGAAACAGAATGCAGCAAATCTGCCTCAGCAAACATGTGCATACAACTTTCATCTGGGCTATCAGGAAGGCATTTTATAGACACATACAATGGAAGCCCAGAGGGCTCTGGCATGTTGCAAAATCAAACAGTCCAGAAAACTCTCCACCCCAGACCACTATTCAGGTCTCATCTGAAATAATGGAAGTCAGAGTCAAACTCATCAATTAAACTGGAATTATTTATGTATCATGATCTCTACTGCCTGCTGCTTCAAATGCTTTCTTGTGAATTAATGAGCTCATCTATGTGCATGTCAATATTTTGCTTTAAACTACAAAATAAAACACAGGATTAGGTTTTGTTCTCAGTGTCTACCTTTCTGTGGCATTGATGCAGATAGCAACTAAAGATTAAATCACAGAATGGTTCCCTTTTTAATTTATTTATAGAAATGGGCTTTTGCTTTTATTAGTGATGAATGAAGAGAGCTTGACTTGGGGAAATTTAGACTGAGATCGTTGAAGTGGCCTAGAGTTTGGAAATTTTTATAAAACCCAACTGTGCAAGTGGATTGAAATTGTGCTAAGAACAGGCTTTCATGCCAGACTTGTGCCCAATTCCATTTGGTTCCTGGCAGAAAACCCTTGAAGAATGGTATTTGGTTTTGTTTATTTGGCATTTCAAATACTGGTTCATCTGGCCCCCATCCTGATCAGAAATAGTCAGAAATGGAAGTGGGAACTTGAGTGGCAGCAGAGTGGATTCATCTGGGCATGGCAGCACCTAGCGTAGGTCTCCAATATGCCATTGAGAATGTTGTTGAGTGCAGGATAACCTTTAACATAATACCCCTATCCCCCTCCTGTTTCCTTGCTGGTTGATCATCTGCCCTGGGTCACAAATAGCTCTCCCTCTCCACTCTCCCAAGGAAGAAAGTCCTGACAAATTACTCCCTTGACCCAACTCTGTTCCTGAAGGCTTGCATATTGCATCACAGAACTTCCTCCTGGGATGGAGAGTAATGTTGGGACAGATGACTGTCCTACTTTCTAGCCATGAAAAATGATTGCATGGAGCCTCACATTCCTGATGCTAATGAGAATCTGTCCTTTCAGCTGGCGTTTGCATCAGGAGATGCCACTGCTTGATTTGTAATGTTTTGCACTAACACTCTGAGCGAACCCTGTCTTTGGGCCGTTCCATTGCACAATAGGCAGTTGAAATCTATGCTTTTCTCAATAGGGAGTATAAAAAATTCATCATTTTTAAGTGGGCTGTCAGATCAAAAAAATAAATCTCAGTTCATGAACTTGAAAAACTCAGAAATGTTAAAAATTTTATTTGTTCACTAAGAACTTAACATCGAAGACAAGAGAGATCACTTTTGCATATTATTATTTCTACCTAAAGTATTCCATCTCACTTAAAAGAAATATTTGTTTGGAAGCAGTGGTTGGTGCTGGTAGCCAAGCCTGTCCAACAAAAAAAGCGAGTTTTTAAAGAAAATCTTTTTCCCTAAGGGTGAATCTTAAAAAATTGCCAAATGTGTTCTTGAGATGAATAACAGGAAGCTTAGTTCTAGAAGGGGCCTGAGTGATTATCGAATCCATTCTTCATTTCACAGATGAGGAAATGAGTTTCAGAGATGCTAACATTCCTACTATCACAGAACTAGTAAGCTGGAGAACAGACATTAAGACCTGTAATAGTGATTCTCATGTGAATGTTTTTATGATGAAACTGTACAAAATGATAGAACAATAACAATGTCAAAAACACCTGTCACTAAGCACTTTCATATGTAATATCTTTTTTTTATTATAACAAAAAGGCAAAGTCGGTGTTATCTCCATTTCACAAATGGTACAACTGAGGCTCAGAAACATTAAGCAACTATCCTGGGGTCACAAAGAAGACACGATTAGAGCTAGGTTTAGTCCATATATTCAATTTCTTTGTTTATTTCCTTCCCATTGCATGAGAATTCCTTTTAGCTGTCTTTCATTTTTAAGCAGAAACCTTTCTTTAAAGACACTAATGATCAAAGATCTAAATGTAAAAACTAAAACTATTAAATTTCTAGAGGAAATCATAGCCCTACATCTAATGTATAACAGAACCAGATGGAAATTCTAGAAAATTCTGAAAAGTACAATATCTGAAAAGGAAGACAATACTTAGCTTGGATTAGGCAGTTTGTTTCTTAGATATGACACCAAATGCACAAACAACAAAGAGAAAACAAGATAAATTGGGCATTTTTGAAATTAAAAACTTTTGTGCATCAAACACCATTAAGGAAATGAAAAGGCAATTCATAGAATGGGAGAACACTTTTGCAAATTGAATAACTGACAAGAGACTTGTATCTGGAATCTATAAAGAATACTATATAATTCAATAACAAACTGACAAGTAACCCAGTTGAAAATGGGAAGTACCAAGTATACCTTTTCATTTAAATCATTGAACAGTTCACAATGGCTGTTGCAAAGTTTTTGCCTTGTTACTGCAACCATCATCTCTTGGTCTATTTCTATGGAGTTATTTTTTCCTAGTTATTGGCAGTTTCTTCATTTTTTATGTATCTAACAACTTTTAATTGAATGTAGCACATTATGGATCTTATATTTTTGAGAATCCGAATATTTAAAATTCCTTTGAAGAGTTTGTGTTTTCTTCTGGAGGCAGTTTACTTACTGGCTGTGAGCTCAGTCCTGTTGAGGCTGTTTCACGACAGGCTGTGGCTTTGTTAGGGTGGGTCTGGATCAGACATCTGGTCATCAACCCTGCGTATTCCAGCCTCTTCCACAGGCCCACTCGCTGATTTCTATTTCTCCCACCATTAAGGCCACTGCTCTCTGATAGTCTCTGCCTCTCCCAGGTTGGAAAGCAGCCCTAAGCAGAGAGCTCTTGCAAGTGAGGAGCCCCCTCATGCTTCCCCCTTCACCTCCAGGGTCATAGTCCTGTAGCGTATATAATCGCCTTCCTAAAAACACTTGCTTTATATATTTTCCCTAGTTGTGTAATTGTTTATAGTGAGAGAGGAAGTCTGGTTACTCATGACTCTATTATGAGAAGAACCACAAATCTCTCCTAGTATATTTTTAATCATTCGATGTTAGATGTATTTAACCACTTTGCAATGTTTAAATTTTTATGGGGAGAAGTCCAAGGTAAATAATAAAATTAACAAAACTTTTAGTCCAGTGTGTATTCCTCAGAAAAACCTCAGGTTTCTTTCTTTTTTTTTTTTTTTTTTTTAACATATTCAGGTCTTTGTTCTAGAAGTTAAAAATAAAACATACAACCAAATATAGTTAAAGCAGGAAAATCTATTTGTGTTTACTTCACATCATTCTGTTGGGTCAGATGATAATGTTTAGAAAAATGCTGTAAAATTCTTACTTTATGTGGACAAACCTTTAGAGGCTGGCCTCTCTGTAGAAGGATTGCACAGGGAAATAATTTTGAGCCTCCTTTCTTGTCTTTATCTTCTGTGTTCTCTTCTCAGCTTCCTGTCTGGATTGGCATGGAACTTGCTCTGCTCCTCATGCTTCTATTTGTTTAGGAAATTCACTAGGACTGTACAAGGGACAGATTGTCAGCTGTCATCCAAGCCCTTTTCAAATAACCCCACTATCCTTTGCCTTAGGAAGTCTGAGCCTCCATCAGATCCCAGTCACATTGCGAGGGAGGAGTGACCAGTGACCAAGGGCCACCTCCCGCTGTTCTTTCCTCGCTCCCCTTTGCCCTTGAGGTGCCCTCAACTTCCCAGGCTCTCATCATGCTCTTCCCAGCCCAGGATTGCCCTGGCCAGTGCAGCTCTTCCTTAGGTTCTAGAACCAGTACCTAATACCTAATTCCAATAGGGTCCTTTTGACTGAAGCTGACTTAATGTGTTTGAGAAAGCAGGGCTAAAATAAAAAGACCCTAATGCAGCAGAGGCCTTGATAAATTCTACCAAAGTGGTGAGAACTGTGGGAATTTCTGACTGAGCCCAAAAGTTATTAGAGGCAAGAATACTTCTCTCTCTAGTAAATGCCTCCCCACCTCCACCCCCATTTATAGAAGCTTTCAAATTTATACTAGCATAAGGCCAACCTTATCTATGACCATGAATAAGCTATTTCACTACGTCATTGTTCTGGTCAAAATAATGCATGGGGCTGGGCTCATGCCTGTAATCCCAGCACTTTGGGAGGCTGAGGCAGGTGGATCATTTGAGGTCAGGAGTTCACGACCAACCTGCCCAACATGGTGAAACCCCAGCTCTACTAAAAATACAAAAATTAGCCATGTGTGGTGGCACACACGGGTAGTCCCAGCTACTTGGGAGGTTGAGGCACGAGAACCACTTATTGCTCGAACCTGGGAGACGGAGGTTGTGGTGAGCTGAGATTTTGCCACTGCACTCCAGCCTGGGTGACAGAGTGAGACTCTGTGTCAAAAAAAAAAAAAAAAAAAAAGAAAAGAAAAAAGAAAAAAAAATCATGGGCTAGCTACTCTGCTTATATTTTTTGTTTCCTTCCATCCTCTTCCTTGATAACCCTCCATGTTCTAAAAACAAAGCCTCCCTTCACATTTTGAGTGTGTCTGCTATGGATAATGAGGCAGCAATTCTGGTTCTGAAGAATTGGGGTAAAGCAGTCACTAAGGATCCCATTAAAGGTCAAACCATCTAATTCTTAATCTCACGGCACCTGCCTGATAATGATGGATACTTATTAAACTCATTCCTTCTGGGTCTCACAATACCCTTTAAAATGATCCAATTTTTCATTCAGGCACTTGAAGTTCATTAAATGAATGCTGGAGAAACTGTTTTCCCATTGACATACTTGCTTTAATGAAATAAGAAAGAAGTGCCTGAATATTGGTTGTTGTTCTCAAACCCAAGGAAATCTCGGGGTTTGTGGAGATCCAGAATCTCCTCTCTCCTCACCACTTTTATGGCCTTTATCTAATTTTACTTTTCAGCCACTTTTGATGTAGCTGACCTCCATCTCGAAACACTCCCTTCTGATTTTCCCTTCGATTGCACTATCCACTCCTTTTCCATTTCCTCGACCAGTTCTGTCTTCCCGCGTGACCTCTCAGCATTGAAGTCTCATCTGCCTGCCCTTTTCTGGATGCATTGTATTCCTGGATGAGCTTCTCAATGCCCTGGTCTCATATACTGGCCATATGATGAGGATTCCTGATTTTACATGTCAAGCCTTGTCTCCATTAGTGAACTGCAAACTCAGTTTTCAAAGTGCCCATCTGACCACTCCACTCTGATGTCTAACATGTCCTCGCTCACACGTGGCCAGAAGAGAGCTCCTCATCCCCACGGCCATCGCTCCTCCACCAGTGTTCCATCTCAGTAAATGGCACCACCACCAACCCAGGTGCTCAAGCCAAAAGCCCTGGAGTTGTCATTCATTCACTTTCCCTTTCACCTCATGTAACCATTCAGCAAGCCTCATCCATCCCATCTCCAAAATATACCCCTAATCCATGCAGTACACCCACCTCCCCACTGGGGCTGCACCAATCCAGCCCCAGCCACTGTTGTCTCTCACTGGAATCTCTGAAGTCACTCCCAAGAGGTCCCTGCTTCCACTCCCCCTCCTACACCCATTCTCCCTAAGACAGCCAGAGGGATCCTGTTAAAACATGAGTCAGATCCATCACCCCCGGAGTACCTGGCCTCCTTTGCACATCTCAGACTGAAGCTCCTTACTGACCTCTAATGGTGTGCACGCCCTGTTCCTCGGCCCTTATAAGACCCCTTTTCCCTGCACACTCCATGCTCTGGCCATATCGGCCCACATTCTGTTCCTCAAATGTATCACATTCCTTCTGCATTAGTGCCTTTGCTCCTCTGCTCCTCTGCCCCGAAGGCTCTCTCATAGATCTGCCCGCCATTCAAGTCAGCCCCATGATACCTCCGCAGTGAGGTGTTCCTTGACCACTCTACCTAAAATCTCTCTCCCCCTCTGCCACACAATCTCCTTGTCTTGTTTTATCTTCTTCTCAACACGTATCACTATCAAGACATTGAACAAGGAAATACTGACAGATTATCATTTCAGTTTCCCCCTTAGCGAACGACATTGTCTATTGTTTTTTGCTATATCTGCAATGTGCTTGGTAGTTAGGAAGTCATTATATAACAATTTTAAAAATGGAAATGTTCAGTTTTTAAAGTAGGTTTATTTTTTTTTTTTCAGAGAAGCCAAGTAACTGGTATGCATAGTAATAAAACATCTCAATAAAGAATTAGAAGACTTGAGGATCTGGGCATGGTGGCTCACACCTGTGATCCCAGCACTTTGTGACGCTGAGGTGGGAGGATTGCTTGAGCCCAGGAATTCGAGACCAGCTTGGGGAACACAGCAAGAGCCCAGTCTACAAAACTTTTTGGAAAAAAATTAGCCGGGTATGCAGATATCTCTTCAGCATACTGATTTCCTCTATTTTGGATATATACCAGCTGAGAGATTGATCTTTTGGTAGTTTTAGATTTTCGGGGAACTTTCATACTGTTTTCCACAATGGCTGTACTAATTTAATTCCCACCAACAGTGCACAAGTGTTTCCCTTTCTACACATCCTCTCCAATAAAGGCCACTTCATTTTGAGCCATTAGTGAAATGATAGAAGACAGCAGTGTGGAGGGAGAAAGTGGATTGTTTTCAAGAAGTAGGTGGGCAAGGAGCAATGAAAGAAAGATAATACCAAGGCAAATACCTGGAGGATGTGAAGCCAAGAGCATCAGAGGAGAGAAGGAACCATCAAGAGGCTGGTTAGTGGGTACAAACGTGCAGTTAGAAGGAATAAGTAATAATGTTCCACAGCACAGTAGGGTGACTATAGTTAACAATATATATGTATTTTGAGACAGGGTCTCACTCTGTCACGTAGGTGGGAGTGAAGTGGTGCAATCATGTCTCACTGCAGCCTCGACCTCCTAAACACAAGTGTTCCTCCTGCCTCAGCCTCCTGAGTAACTGGGACCACAGCATGTGCCACCAAGCCCAGCTAATATTTTGAGTTTTTGTAGAGATGGGGTTTCACTATGTTGCCCTGGCTGAGCTTGAACCTCCTGGGCTCTAAGTGATTGTCCCTCCTCGACCTCCCAAAGTGCTGGGAAGCCACCGTGCCCAGTCAACAAGAATTTATTGTATATTTCAAAATATCTAGAGGAGGCTGGGCATGGTGGCTCACACTTATAATCCCAGCACTTTGGAAGGCTGAGGATTGTTTGAGGCCAGGAGTTTGAGACCAGCCTGGACAACATAGTATGGGCCTGTCTCTACAAAAAAAAAAAAAAAAATTCAAAAACTTAGTTGGGCATGGTGGTACGTGCCTGTAGTCCCAGCTACTCAGGAGGCTGAGGCACGAAGATTGCTTGAGCCCGGAATTTCAAGGTTGCAGTGAGCTATAATGGCACCACTGCACTCCAGCCTGGGTGACAGAGTGAGCCCTTGACCTAAAAAAAAAAAAAAAAAAAGAAGGAATTAGCACACTTGAAACCTAGCCAAAACCTTATCCTTACTCAGGATGATCCTGTGCTTCCATTTGCTAATCCATAGATACACCTAATATCTTCCTTCTCTTCTTCATAAGTGAGAAGATAAGATGAAATAAGGAATTCATAAATACAAAGAGAGTCATAAAGCATCACATAAATGTTAAGTTTATTTTATATTGAAACGTCCACCTGAAAAACTTTCTCTGGCAGAGTGCAGGGCCAGATGAAATTCAAGTGAATGAGGAACACCTGATCTTTATGGCCCTGTCATTATTATGCATACCCATGGAACCAGCTGGGCACTCAGGGTTATATGTAGTAGCCAGAGCAGGGTGATTTGCAACCCCCACTCCTATATCCATCAAGACAATGCCACCACGAGGCCCCCTATCCAGCTGTAGATGACCTGAAATATGCTGTCCCCTTAGAGGTTACTTTCTTTGGCACTGATCATGAACATCTGTTTGGTTTATTGCAGAACCCACAGAGGCCAACACAGTGCCTGGCACATACTGATTGCTCAATGATCATGAGATCAATAAGGGGGTGAAAAATGGCTGCTGGTGTAAAAAGCAGGAGAAAGGCACTGAAAGGGGATGAGAGTGAACACCAGCGACCATTTTTTTGCCCATTTGTTAGTATTTCATCCACTCTACAACTAGTCTCCAAGTCATGCCTTTATTTTTCCGTGTCTGAGTTGAAGACAACTCTTTGTGGAGTCTAGGAACAGGCAGCTGTCCCTGTATATGGAAAGGAAGGAACAGTTCACAAGTGTTCTAAGCTCACAGCCCAGCTTGTCTGGGCTTTTCAATAGCATGGTTGCCATGACATTACATAGGAGAGCCTTCCAGGCAGTTCCCATTGCTAAGGGCAAAGGGTGACTGTGATATTAAAAGAAGCATTTGTTGCTCTTTATACTCAGAGGAAATCAAGGTGAACTTAAACTCATTAAAAGCAAGGCTGAGCACATTTGCATGAGCAGAATGTAAATACAGGAGGCTTCTTGCAGATGAGCTTCTCTCTTGCAGAAGAAGAGACCCAGGGCCTCCTGAGCCTGTTTGTTCTTAATTAAGAGAGATCCTTTTGGGATGAGAGTGAGTTTGTAATGGCATTTCTACCACAATGTACAACTTCTCAAATATCTCCTTCCCCCGTATCTTCAAAGTTTTAAGTATAGCCCTTAGTGCAAGTTTGTAGGGGAAATATGGAAAAATGCAAAACAAATACAATAAACAGAGAAAACAATTTAAAATTATTCTACACACAAATGAATAATGTAAATCTCCATCATGTTTATTATCTGTGATGCATCTATTTAATATTAATAACTTGTGAAGAAAAATGACTGTCACCTTTTTTAACAAGCCTAGTCTATTCTGGCTACAAACCTTAGATGACTGGCTATTCCTAACAGGGCCCTGCTTATTAAGAGTCTGTTATCTTCTTTAAATTTAATTTTGTGAATAATGAAATGTTTATAAGAGGAAAACAAATATCCTGTCTAAAGCCAGCCTCTCCTTACTCCCTCCCACCTCTGTCAAATATTTATCTGCCTCTACCTTCTTCCTTTTTCTTTTCTTTTCTCTTTTCTCTCTTCTCTTCTCTTTCTTTCTTTTTCTTTATTCTTTTTTTCTCCCTCTCTCTTTCTACCTTCCTTCCCTTTTTTTCTTTATCTCTCTATTTCTTCCTCTCTCTGTTCCTTCCCTCCCTCCCTATCTCTCTATCCCTCTCCCTTTCTTTCTTTTCTTAGTTTTCAACACCAGGCTCCATATTTAATATACACAGTGTAACTAGATTCAATAGCTGATCATTCTCTCTCCAGAGATGTCTTATTACAAAGCAAGGAGCACATACCAAGCAGTTGTATTGCTTTTCAAATTCCCTCTTCAGTGAACATAGTTATTAAAGAATTGTATCGAGAAGAAACACTTTTATAATGTGGCTGTCTCCAAATTCTAAAGATGGTGTTATTATTGATTTAGTAATAGCTTACAAATCATGACCCAAAATTAGTTCTTCTGCACTTATGCCCCAACCTTTGTAAAATCTTTATTGAGCAACCATGGCCAGTAACCATAACAGATAATGCTGTATTAAGTGCAGTTTTTCCATGGGTCATATAAAGTCTTTTTCTTGGAGCTCAATATAAGAGTCCATGCAACCTTCATTCACTTTGGTATCTTCAGGAAACTCTTTTCCTGTGGAATCTGAGTGATCACGTGGAATCTCACCCCAGGCTGCCCACAGAACTGTCCATCTAGGTGTCTCTTGCTGACCAGACTCTGGGTGTACAGCAGAGCTGACAGCCCAGGTTTCAAATAAAACTTTCCAAAATTTTATATACACACACACACACACACTCATACAGCAGCTCTGCTAAGATGTCAAGATGTAGTTTTGGGTTTTATTTGTTTACATTCTGAATTCTGTGTCCATGCGTTTTAAATTTTCCTCTACATAAAAGCGTGGTAGAGCATCTCTGTGGGGAACTGCTGTGAAGAAGTCCCACTGTGGGATGTGGTGCAGGGTGAAGATGCAGATGAGAAAAGGAAGGAGAAAGCTCAGGGAGAGGGAGGTAGAAAGAAGGGGAAGAATAAATGGATGGAGAAGCTGCCTGATGACTTTGCGCTTTTGTAGATCAGCGGGTCCAAACCTCTCATTGTGCAGGAAGTGTTAGAGAACATTAAAAGCTTAGCCTGGAGTCTCAGGCAGTTCAAGAGTCAGAGTTGGGACCAGGTCTTCTGGTTCTGATCCAGAGCTTTTTCTTCTACTTAGCGGTCATTCCCATGCCATTCATGTCGTGTTTTAAGCTGATCATTCTTGCGGTGCTGACTTGTCTCTAGCATGGTGTTCAAGCTCTGCAAATTGCAAGTGAATTTTAATAGCCTCTGACCTCAGTGAGCTCAAATTCTCACTGTGGAGATGACCTCTAGCCCCAAAACAGATCAGAGACCTGCTACCTAACACATGGGGCAAGTGCAAGAGTGAAAGGAGGAGGATTTGGGGATCTAGAAAGATCTGGGGCAAAGCGGCAGGAGAAACACGAGGCATTAAGAAAGGGGTGCACTTGGTGGAAGGGGAAAGGCAGAGCTGGGAAAAGGGCAAGACTCCTTGGTGACCAAATGGGTAGACGTGTGACAAATCACTGTCCCCACTGTGGGAGACACAATGTGGAAAGAGCCTTGGACCTCTCCCCAAGAAGCTGTGGTCCACATGGACAATGACGGGGAGATGTGGGAAACGCCAGGCAGAGAGGAAGAGAGCTGCCAGGGCATAGCATCGTTCCACCAACGGAGGACCACAGGGCTTGGTGTAACACCCACATACAGAGGGTAAGACGAGGACCCATCCCGTCATCAGCGGTGCCGATGCTCATGTTGCAGCACCTTACCACTCAGAGTAAGGCTTCAGCACTCCGTGAACGTTTGCTGCTGTTATTCATTGAGCACCCATGCACCTCACAACAGCCGTGCGAGACTGATTGGGTGGTCACCATTTTCTCCATTTAGTGGATGAGGACAGGAAGTCACAAAATGGGCCTGAGATCTTAGAGTTTGGCGAATCCTGCAGCCATATGTAAGTTTCCCCGACGCCGGTACTCGGGGGTGCTGTGCTACCTCAGCGTCTGCTCCTTCCAGAGTGCTGTAGCCCAGAAGAGGCCTTTGTGCCACACTTTTTACAGCAGCACCTCCAGAAGTCAGGGAAGAGACCTGGCACTTCCAGAATCCTTTCCAGCCTACAACCATTTTCACATAAAAATGGGAAAAATGGAGGCAGAGGAAACCATATATCCCAAACCAGGGCCAGTTATCCCCTGTGTATGTGGGGCTGAAGGCTCATGATGCAGTGAAGGACCACCATTTCCCTCCTTCCAGTGTATTGAGAAGACATCTGGGTGTTCCAGTTCCATCAGCTCACTCATCCTTCAGTAGAGACAAGTGAGCTTGGCACGTGGATGTGTGAAGTGCTGTGTATATTCTGCCTCAGTCTCCTCTGCTGTCCCAGGTCCTGGACTCTAAGCCTCCCTGTTTCATTTATCAAGAGATTGGATGACACCCACCCATGTTGGTGAGAATGGATCTTCTTCATCTACCAATTCGAATGCTCATCTTTTCTAGAAACACCCTCATGGACACAATCCAGAAATAATGTCCTACCAGCTATCTGGGCATCCCATTGGCTGGTCAAGTTGATATCGAGAATTAGCTATCTCAGCTGTTAAGGCCAACTCAGATCTAAGGGGAGGAGAATTCAACTCCCCCTCTCAATGGGAGGAATCCTAGAGCTGTTAGAGTTTCCTGCCAACCAACATTCTTACCAAGTAAAATAAAACAACAATGAACTTAACACTTGGCTACAGAAGGTGATGGAAGAGGTAGAGCAAGAGACTCTACAAAGATGCTAATTTCATTTATAATTATTTTGTGATGGAAAAAGTAATAAATTATTATGAGTTTTCGCCAGACTCTTTCTTAACAAGAGAATGCTCTTTCTTTGGAAAAATATTTTGAAAAGCTGTTTGACCATGGCAAACGAGACATTGAGGACCCAAGCAACAGCTAGATGGTTTATGTCATGCTGAGTGGAGAGTAGGGGACACTTGCATTTGCCTTTGGGAGGGAAGGAGAGAGGAAGAAATAGAAAAAAAGGAGAAGAAACCATAGAATGGGAAAGATGTGAAGCATCATGGGAAAGTAGAGGCCAGGAAAAACATCCTAGTGATAAAGGTAGAAGAAAAGAGTTAGGCAGTGCCTCATGTGTGATTGAAAGCTGTATGTCCCCCTTCCTGCCATGAATGCTCCCCCTGAAATTTTAAGGCAAATTTTATAGACTAACAGTTGCTTTGTGCAAGTGTTGTCTTCTGTGTATGTGTGGAGCATGAAGTTGAGGATGCAGCTGAATTGCATGTCCAGTTCATCATGACTTTGTATCTCATTGCATAGGCTGGAAAAAGGACAGGTATAAACAAAAACTCACCAGCAGAGGTGGCCAGAAGAAGAAATCTTTCCTGGCAATTGAAAGAAACCTTAGTGCGGATTGTGGTCTTGCACTAAGATGAGACAGAGGTTGGAGCTTCTCTTCCTCAGACCTCAAAGAGCAGGGAGAACCCAACTGCCATCTGGTTTGCATGTGGCTTGTGGTTTGACAGCTGACTCTTTCTTAACTTCTAACCCAAGGGTCATTACAAAGCCAATTCCTCTTCTGCTCCAGGAGGAAGAACCTTCTACAGCCTGAGGTACTCAGTACTTGTCCTGAATGTAAGCTAGGATGACCTCTGGATCCTCATGCTATATCTAGTCTCAGTGTTTCACCTAAGACTCAGGACTCCATGAATGGACCTTTAGAGAGTCCAGGATACCTTGTGAAGATTGCGTGAACCCTGCCTGGGAAGTGACAAAGGTGCAGAATTACCCTTGGCATCTTTCGTGCCTTTAACCACAGAGTTCACAGGGAGTTGTGACCCCAGCTCATGTAGCCTAATACAAGGTGAATAATACCTCCTACGGCAGGCTCTGGAAATGTTTCTTGGTGTGCACGCACACGCACAGACACACTTCTTAAGTCTGCATTCCCCAAATAATAATAAGGGGCATGTTGCTCTACAACCATCAGCATCGCAAAAGCCTACGGGATTGTGCCATTCGGTTTAATGAAATTGGTACATTTGAAATATTGCCTTTGGAATTTTTTTTTTTGACTGAGTTTCACTCTTGTTGCCCAGGCTGGAGTGCAATGGTGCAATCTCAGCTCATTGCAACCTCCGCCTCCTGGGTTCAAGCGATTCTTCTGCCTTAGCCTCCCAAGTAGCTGGAGTTACAGGTGCCTACCACCATGCTCAGCTAATTTTTTGTATTTTAGTACAGACAGGGTTTCACCATGTTGGCCAGGCTGATCTCGAACTCCTGATCTCAGGTGATTCACTCGCCTTGGCCTCCCAAAGTGCTGGGATTACAGGTGTGAACCACCGTGGCCTCTGGCCTGCCTTTAGATATTTTATGTAACAGATTGTATTACAAAGACCTACATGCCTCCACAAAGATTTCAGAATGTTTTAATTATGCAAAAATTGAGAAAATAGTTATGAAAGATGCATCTGTCTCTGTTAAAAATAAATTCAATTATTAGAATATAGGGGTGTCCAACAGCTTACGGGCAGCAAGATTAGGTTGAGCTCTACTACCTTCAAATGCCTACCTATGACCTTTGAAGTTCTGATTATTCTGGGAGCTTCTGGTGCTACATCCACTCAATCTGCTAGGAGAGGAATTTATACTACGGGCTGCATAATTTCCTTCTCAGCTGTAAAATATCTCTTTATAAGAAGTGTGTGCGAGAAGGAATTATGGGAGCAAATACAGTATTTATCACTTGAATTAAGCGACTAAACCTGGCAAATAGTCCAGCTATCAATCCACAAATAGTGCCTGTGGTTAGCAGCCTGATTCAGATAATCTGATCAGTAGATATATTTATATGTGAGCGTCATAAGCATCAAAGCCACTTTTATGTGTATTATTTTTCTTGTCACCCACAAATCATGTTGCAAAGATTGATAGTAATTGAATAAATTGCTGTGTGTACTTAAAGACTGGGCTTGTTGGAGACACAACAGATTTATTAGATGATCAGTTTTTTTTTTCCTGTTATGCCAATGCTCATTGGAACACTTCTTTTCAAATGTAGGAAAAGCAAGTTACTAGATCTAGAAAAACAAGCAGAGGTTTCCAGGGATGCCTTTGAAAGGTGGTGTGGTATCAGGGAGAACGTTGAATTGGAAGTCAGATGTCCGTGTGCGGACTTAATTATCACTTGAATTAAGTGTTAATTAATTAATTAAGCGTTAATTTAATTAACACTTAATTCCTTTCTTGCCACTCCCTGATCGAGATAATCTCTAAAATCCCTTTAACGTGTGTATGTTATGATTGCACAATGTAATTCTTGTTTAGGGTTTATTGTGTGACTCTTCGCTAAGTAACTGTACTGTCATAAATGGAGTCCGAGTAGTGGGGCTTGTCTCCCCATGAGTGTAAGATCTGCATGCTGCCACCTTTCTCCTCCTACTTTTCTCGCCAGGTACCAAAGTCTGGGTAAGATGCACCAGGCTGATATTTTGTAAAATCAAGGTCTTCACCTTTCATTTATGTGGCATGAGCTGGAATCTGCCAGGGTCAAATAGTCAACCAGGAGCTCTTTATGGATTCAGCCACATGGGAGAACTTGAAGGACCTTGCATGTCTTATATTCTCCAAAACTCCATCCCCACAGGCTTGCCAGTGTCCAAAAGGCATGATTCTGGGGGGAGGAGGCAGCTCTAGAATAGTGTCAATTCTAGAACTCCTTTTTAAATGTCCCAGGAGGAGTAACTATTGGCATCATCAGTATTTAACACTTTAGGCTAATTACATCACCTGATTATTTCCCTCCTTTGTGCTTTCTAGAGGGATATAAACCAATGAGAGTCTTGAGATGTGGAGTCAGTTCAGCTCAGAAGACACTATCTTGGGGGAAAAGGCCATGATGAGTGGGTTTGTATGTTGAATTGGAAAGAGAAGGGAGATGAAGAGAAATAGGGTAGGGGGAGTACTGAGAGGAAGGATCTGAAGGGTGATAGAGAAAATGCTGCCTTTGGTTAAAATTTCACCAGTGTAGACTGTGTTTATGTAGCTTAGTCAGAATCTCCCTTCATCCTGTAGTGCTGTGTTTTTGTTTATTTATGCAATACTCTTCCTGTCAACTATCACAATTAACAATCCCAAGTCTAGCACAGTTATGAATGTGGCTGACCTTTCTTAAAATAATGTCCTCGAGCTCTGTAGCACTTTAAACATTTCAACTCTCTTGCATATTTGGTTTTTCATAATGTAGGTTGTAACACAATAGAAGGTTAGGGAATTAATTTAGTGGGCCATGATTGGCTTAAGAAAATAAAATGCAATAGAAATATACCTAGTGCATAATAACTAGTAGAATGAACTAATATGAAACTTTGTCCATTATCTATGTATGTGGTATGTGTTTACTGTGTTGCTATATAAAATATATTTCTTATAGTAGATTGCAGTCACAAAAGTTTGAAAGCCTTTGAATCCCCTTTGACCACGGAAAGGAAAAGGGATTCTGTACAGGAAAGGGTTAACTCAGCAGGCCTGTGTTGCTCAAAGCCTGCACATTCTCAGAAAGACCTGCTTTGGGACTGGCCCTTGGATGGTCCTGGGAAATTAGCCACCAACCTTTGGAATAGAGCGCCCAATAAGAATTTTTTTGGATGCCTTAGCCCTCAGCCCACATGAAACCAGTTTGATTACTTTATCCTAAGAATGTAATTTATGTGGTGAATGCCTGCTTTCGCTTTGGGATGGTGTGAGTATCTGAGGTCAGGTGTGCAGGTGCTACATGCCTGCATGACTAACCCCCAGTAAAAGGCCTGGACACCAAGGCATGGGTGAGCTTCCATGGTTGGTAACATGGTTTCTGGGAAAATTAATAAAGACCATGAAACTCCACTAGCAAAGAACACCTGGAAGCTTTCACCTGGTTTCTCCTGGACTCTGCCCCATGTACCTTTTATTTCATTCTGATTTTAACTCATATCCTTTTGCTATGATGCATCAGAACAGTACATCTAATTCAGAAAAGTAAGCTTTTCTGAGTCCTGTGAATCCTAGTGAATCGTCAAGCTTTAGAGTAGTCTCAGGGAACCTGGCACAGATGCAGAGATTAGACTTGAGACCTAGAGAAGTTAAGGGCTTGCTAGAACATGTAGCTCAAGCCTGGGCCTGGAGTGTGACTAGATCATGGATATTACGCTGGAATGAAGGGTCTGGACCAACTAAGTCCTTTTTTGGTGAGGCAGCATGGAAAGACATTGGCCTTTTCTCCATTTGTGATGACAGTGATCCCTGGACATGACTTCTTCAAGTGTCCTTGGTGAGTTTAACTGGGTAAAAGCAAAAGAAATGAAATATTTTATTCCTGTCTCAGTCCCCCATCAAGGACATCAATAGCATAAAACTGCTATAGAATAACAAAGCTTATTATAAACTTTGTCTCCAAAAGTGGTTCTAGCCTTTCTGTAATCTTTCATGTGAGCTTATTGTTCGGTTGATTAATGAATTCGGTGATATTCTATTTTTAAAATTATTTTAATTATGATATAAACAAGTGAGATACCTCTTCAGAGTCCACACGAATGGAAATGATATAAAATCAGAATCCAACACATAAAAAGAAAGTTCAGCAAATGCAGGACTCCAGTCTCCACTGCTTCACAGTACGCTTTGTCCTTGTGTTTTCTTGTTTTGTTTGGGAAAATAATGCAAAAGAGATTTGTTGTAAAAGCTTTGAAATTTAATTATGCTCAGGGAGTTCTAAAGGAAATTAAACATAGCATGAGTACTTTTAAAAAATGTGAATTTAATATAGCATCTTATCAAATAATTCATCCCACACGGCTAGCTCACTTCCCACCAGGAAATAGAAAAGAATTTTTGAGGACGCTTAACTAATAATAATCTCTGAATTTCTCTGACACCTTCACTGTTTCTAAACTTTTTTTTGTCGTGTTAACTTACTTGATTCTTCAGAGTTTGTTTATTACAGCTATCACTTTCTAACAGTACATAGTTTGAAGGGCACTTGCCCGTCTTCTGCATTCTGGGAACATGCGGCTTCCTGACCCACAGAGGATGGCTTCTCGCTGTGTCCTCACGTGGTGGAAGGGGTGAGGGGTCTCTCTGAAGTCTCTTTGCTAAGGGCACTAGTCCCATTCTTGTGGGCTTTATTCTCACCACCTAATCACTCCCAAAGTCCCCACCTCCTAACACCGTCGCTCCAGGGGAAAAATTTCAAAGTATGAATTTGGGGGAGGGGGGCGGCATTAAATAGTCGATGCTACTCCCCATGCTTTCTTTTCCTCCGTTGTGGTTTTTAGATGAACAGAGACTTCTGGAGTTGATTTGCTGTCTTATTTGTTCTCCCTGCTCGTTGTCGCTCATCTGGGCAGGTGGCTTGTCCCTTCTTCCCCTTATCCAAATGATAAATCCTCTCCCTCCTCTCCTTTCCTCTTCCAGTATCTTCCTTCACCTCCTCCTCTTAGGAGCTCAGGAAATCTGTCTGCACCTGTCACATTGACAACATGAGCCCAAATGTTTTTCCACACTTCATCCTAGATCCCGGAAACCTGGCTGCCTGCCTGCCTCAGTTTCTTTCCCAGTCTTACTGGTTTGTAAGCTTTAATTTTAGAAAAGAGGACAGAGCCATGCAGTCCACAGACGCTGCATGGAGCCTCCTCACCACCAGCCAGTGCTCCTATGGGCTGCCCAGGTGCCCAGGCGTCCTGGGTCCCCACCCTCACATGGCCGTGGAGCCGGGACAGCTATGACATTTGTGTGGGGTTCTTAAAAATGGGAGACGCTCCTAATATGTTGTCGTTAGACTCATCCTCTCTGACAGAATTTAATTTTAAACACAATTCCCCCAAATACACCCTCATGTGTTTGTTTCATTTCTGGAGACTGTATGCATCAGTTTCCTTGTCTGGACAAGGCCCCAACAGCGTTTGCATTAGCCACCATATCCCTGAGTAGATGGGGCCCTGTTTACTCTTGGCCTGCTCCCTGGGATCCCAGCCCGGCCCTACTGGACTTCCCAGCTTTTTTCCAAGTAACTCTTTTTCCCAGGTAGCCCCATTTTCTCCTCTTTTGTGACATGCCTGTGGGTCCCTCCTTTCCTGGGACTGTCATCGATGTGCACACTGGTGCCTATGCACGCGCTCCCCCTGCATCCTCCTTGGTGGAGCTGACGTGCAGGGTCTTGCCCACATTTTCTCATCTTGATAGAAAGGATCCCTGTGGCAAGGCCTCTTCCCTCCTTCACAAAGCTGCGTTCATCCTTTCCCGTCTCCTTTGGATATCTGCCCTGAAGAAGTTGAGAGAAGCAGATACTGCTTCTGGCAGGTCCCACTCTGCCTGCTCCGATCTTTCAGTTCTGCCCAGTCCACGCTATGGCCTTCTCTGTCTCTTCCCTTGTTAACTCCCTCGTCTGCATCCAACTCCTGATGCCTCTGACCCCTGCCACTATGTGCTGCCCGCAGCCAGAGGAAACCACGTCCTGGAGTTCAGCAGACCTCAGACGCCCGCAACTCCGGCCTTACTCACAGGAGGCCCTTTCCTTCCTCTTCCGAGCTCTCAGCAGCTCCAACCACACCGTCCTCACACGGCCACCTCCCCTCTGCCCTTGAGGCCCACAGCCCTGCAGGTGCCTCTGAGAGTCCGGCACGGCAGGGAGTCCACAGGGGTGCTGTCACACCCATACTAACCTAGGGAGCCTGTCTCTGAAACACTGCCACATACTTGGTTTCTCCCATGTTCCCTGTTTCCGATTTAAATGAGAGACATGACCATTTCTATCTGGCTCTATGTCTGTGTCTTCCTTGAGACAGTGCAGTGGTGGATTAGAAATTGCCTTGTGTCGGCCAGGCACGGTGGCTCACACCTGTAATCCCAGCACTTTGGGAGGCTGAGGCGGGCGGATCATGAGGTCAGGAGATCGAGACCATACTGGCTAACATGGTGAAACCCCGTCTCTACTAAAAATACAAAAAATTAGCTGGATGTGGTGGCGGGCACCTGTAGTCCCAGCTACTCGGGAGGCTGAGGCAGGAGAATGGCGTAATGGTGTGAACCCGGGAGGCTGAGCTTGCAGTGAGCTGAGATTACACCACTGTACTCCAGCCTGGGTGACAGAGCGAGACTCCGTCTCAAAGGAAAAAAGAAATTGCCTCATGTCAAAATTTAGCAATTTTAGGGTGGGCATGGTGGCTCACGCCTGTAATTCTAGCACTTTGGGAGGCTGAGGCAGGCGGATCATGAGGTCAGGAGATCGAGGCCATCCTGGCTAACATGGTGGAACCCCGTGTCTACTAAAAATACAAAAAATTAGTTGGTCGTGGTGGCAGGCACCTGTAGTCCCAGCTACTCGGGAGGCTGAGGCAGGAGAATGGCATGAACCCGGGAGGCAGAGCTTGCAGTGAGCTGAGATCATGCCACTGCACTCCAGCCTGGGTGACACAGCGAAACTCCATCTAAAAAAAAAAAGAAAAAAATTGCCTCATGTCAAAAATTACCAATTTTAGGCCAGGCACGGTGGCTCACGCCTGTAATCCCAGCACTTTGGGAAGACAAGGTGGGCAGATCACTTGAGGCCAGATGTTTGAGACCAGCCTGGGCAACATGGCAAAACCCCATCTCTACTAAAAATACAAGAATTAGCCAGGCATGGCGGCACACACCTGTAGTTCCAACTACTCAGGAGATTGCGGCGGGAGGATCACTGGAGCTCAGGAGGTTAAGGCTGAAGTGAGCCGTGTTAGCACCACTGCACTCCAGCGTGAGTGACAGAGCAAGACCCTGTCTAAAAGAAATTAAACAAGTAGCAGTTTTGGCCCCTGGCTATTTCTCTGCCCCTGACCCATGTTTTTCTGAAATGTTATAGACATCTTCCAAACTGACTTCACCTAAATATCAGAAATTGCTCATCGTGGTTCCTTTGTCCAGTGCCATGGAAGGTCCCAGAGGAGGCTCCTGTGGGGTAGTGAGGGCGCTGGGTGTGAGTTGGGACCTGAGACCTGGTCCTTGTTCTTACAGCCGTGATGCTGATGACTAGGAGGCCCTCCCAAGCCTCCAGACAGGCTTACACCATCTGGAGCATGGGCCTGGGTGAGGCCTCGCGAGCTCCTGCATCCTAACGGTGCTTCCTGCTGCCCCAAAGCTGTGGAATGTGTGGTCTGGGAACAGCCCTGGCTGAGGTGAGTGCATCTTTGCTTGCCTTCCATGTGACAGACCTGGTCTTCAGTTCTTGGGAAGGCGTCCACGTTCCTTTCCCAGCTTCCCCATTGGATCTGACGCTCTCCTCTTGTGATACCTTTACCTGAATTGCTGGGAGATTCAGCATCTGGACTTCCCCACTCCCAGCCATAGGAAAACCTTCCCTTAAGAAGTCCCTGGTGACCACTCACACAGCCTGATCTGCTGCCAACATCTTCCCCTTCTGGAAGCAGCTGTCACTGTTTCCAGCGTGCCAGCCCGAAATATTTCAGAGTGTCTGCATGTTTCTGAGTTATTAATACACAAACAAAATAACGTAAGCCCCCTCTTCTGGACTCCCCAGTGTGTCTGAGAATGCCTAGTAAGCATCCATCTGCTTACTTTTAGCTCTAAACGCTGGTTACTAGCTCAGCCCACCAAGAGCTCACATGCCCAAGCTCTCCCTGGCTGTCTTATCCTCCCTGGGTATTATCTCTCCCTGGCTACGATCTCTTACTGTCCATTATACCCTAGGGCGAATACAATCCCTTCTTGTTCACACTGAGAGCCACCACTAACACAATGATGATGTGTGTTTAATGAGTTTCACCCGCTGAAGTTTTAGATAAACTATTTTTTAATTCTCATCTTGCAAACAAGGCTTCTGTGTTCTTCGGGTTTCTGGGTCTTCCTCATGCCAAGAGGCCCTCCCTAACGCCTTAGCCCCAGACCTCTTCTCTCATCTCAGACTCTAAAGCAAGGTTTCTTAACGTGGGGTCCCAGGGGCCTATGAACTTAAAGAAACAAAAAGGTCATAATTATTTTTACTAATGTCTCACTAAGAAACAGCTGCCCCTCAACATGTCTGTAGGTCATGGTGTCCTGATAGAGCATTCTCTCCACCCAACCCTGAGGCACCTGAACCCAGCAACGTCTTTATGCACTCAGATTTTCAACCTTAAGGATCTTCCCTAGGCTCCGCTTTCTGAGGGTAAAGCCTTTAACTTTCCTTTGTGGACAAATTGCTCACTAGCTGATCATTGGTGTTCAATGGACAAGGTATCCTTACATGCCATGTCTTAATGAGGGCGTGAAGGCTCCATTAGTAAAGAATTATGATGTGGTCATGTAAGGGGTTCACTTTAAGACTTGAAAATAAGTAAAGTGAATAAGTTACACTCTATAGTTCATCATCTTTCGTATATAGCAGTAATGCAATAATACAATAATTACTTTGGTTTTCAATGTTATATAAACCATTCTATTCATTAGAGATAATGAAAAAGTAACACAAACATGAAGTGATGTCTCCCTTATGCTACTGATTTACTTTATTTCCGTCCTGCCTCACTTCAGAATGCAATTTTTTCCTTGCAGGAATTACTTGTAATGGCAGTGGTAGAACCAGGGGATCAAGATATCCAGCTTCTGATGCAGGAAATCCATCTCTTTTTATTGATAGCCCAGCATCATGCTTTTATCTAGAGAGGCATTTATCCATCTAAACACCCCTAGAAAAGCTATGTGGAAAAGGTAAAAGCATCAAGAAGCTCAAAGTTACAGCCAAGGCACAGACTGAATGCTTTAAAATCTTGTCTCATCCACAGAAATCCACAAAGATTGTTTCCATAGATCATTTCCATAGATCAAGGACATAGTAATGCTGTTTGCCCTTTTTACGTAGTCTGTACCGTATATTTATTAGCTCTATTGATGAAAATAGGAGAGCAACTCTCCTTGATGTTAGAGACCTTGGCAAACGTAAAGTACTTAAAACATGAATAGACTGCCTTCCGAATGTGAACTCACTGATTAAGCCCAGCAAAAGGAGAGTATGGCATGAAACCAGAGAATGACGAATGGCCAGGAGTATGTGTGTGTGTGTGTGTGTGTGTGTGTGTGTGTGAGAAAATAAACAATATGATTAGTGTTTATTCTTTTTAACAATCCACAAATTGCCTGCTTTTCTCTACTTTTTTTTTTTTGAGATCAAGTCTCACTCTGTTACCCAGGCTGGAGTACAGTGGGTGCGATCTCAGTGTACTGCAACCTCAGCCTCATAGGTTCAAGTGATTCTCCTGCCTCAGCCTTGCCAGTAGCTGGGATTACAGGTGCCCGCCACCACGCCTGGCTAATATTTATATTTTTAGCAGAGGGGGGATTTCACCATTTTGGCCAGGCTGGTCTCAAACTCCTGACCTCAGGTGATCCGCCCACCTCAGCCTCCCAAAGTGCTGGGATTACAGGCATGAGCCACCTCTTCTGGCCTCTACTTTCTCCAGTTAGAAAGTGGAAGAAACTGAGCTTCAAATGTCTTGCTTACAGCTATTTTGGGGCTCTGAGCTGAGATTTTTATTGTACCATTTGTGAAGCCATCCAGGTGCTGGGTCTAATCATTCCTGGGCAACTGAGATGTAGAAGGAGCCCCAGCTCAGATGGTGCACAGGCACATCATACCCTGGGCACTATTTTTGCCCTTTTTCTGGAAGTATGATTGGAAATGGGCAGCAGATGGACCGTGTAGCATTTTACCCGTTCAAGCAAGGGGTATTTTTCTTCTAGGAAGTGGGATTTCCAAGCAAAACTGCCGCTTCAGTAGTCACTTGCCATACTTCAGTGTCCATGGAAGAACAATCGCGTATAGGAAGAGGGAAGGGGGACATAGCGTGCCAACTCTAACTCTGACGTCTGCACCACTCATCCATAATGCTTGTTCCAGTGGGGAAGGTGATATTCCCTGGCATCTACAGACCCAGCAGGCACATGGTGGGCGAGTGGGCCTGGTCACCTGCAACCGCAGTAGAAACTCTATCCCAAGGCAAAAGGAAATTAAGAAATCTATTTGTGAATAATATTCAAATATAATACTGTTTTGTTGGATCTTTCTTAGTTTCTTCAGTTCAAGGTTGGTTTGTGGCCCATGAGTCTCTGATCCAGACATTTGAAAATCTCTAGACTCAGTGAAAGTCATATTGTATAATCAGTAAGTACACTATACAAGAGCAGCTTTGAGCTTGGTAGGAAGATGGCCTTCCCAGGAACCAGAGAGGAGAGAGCCAGATTTGACCCTGGGAGGCACATTGGAGAAAGAAAGAATTCAGTCGGTTTATATTCTATGAATTTACTTTCCCCATTGGTATTCTGAAGTGTTCACTGAAACATAGCTGCTCCTGGCGCTCTAATAGATATTTCCCAGGACCTCATGGCAGCCTTATCCAGTCTCCAGCCTGCAGCCACATGTATTTTTCAGGGGTTCACCATTAGCCCTTTGAGCAAATATTTATAGAGTTGTTTTTAAAAAATTACTGATGCTGTAATTAAAAAGAACACTTAATCCAAATTACTTAATAGATGAATAAATGAGTAAATAATCAAAACATTTAATACCACTAGTATATATAAGAAATGAATTAATTTCAAAGTGTGGAAAAATTATGTGGGCTTCTCATCAGTGGTCTTAATCTATTTTTGATACATAAACCACTCTAAGAGGATTTCCCATCTATCCCAAGTGTCACTTTCCAGTATTAGTTTCTCTAGGATGTGTTTTCATTAGCCTCTTAGATATAAATGGCTGTACCACTAAAATGTAGGAAAAATCCCAGATGAAAGCCCTTTCCCTGTTCACCCTGTTAAGCTTCCTCTGGATGGAAGCTCTCTTCACACTTGAAAGCTGCTAGGAGGTAATGGAGGGCACTGTGGCCACCCAGCCCTGGTGCACTGAGTACCCTTCCTTAATAAATCACCACTGGAGTCCTATGGCAACTAACTTGATAACACATACATCTAGATGTCTTGCTTCATTGACATGACAGTGATTTCTCTTTTCCCACTCACCTTGGGAATCTAAGATGTTAGAAGCTGATAAATCCCCCACATATAAAACACATAATGATACATTCAGAGAAAGATTCTCTGAACTGACTTCAGCAGTTCTTACACAGAATAGAAGCCCAGACTTGCCTACCATGATTTTGTTATTGCCGTCGTCATAGCTTCATTCATTCATTTGACAAATACTTGTTGCCCATCTCGTGTGTTCCAGGCACCGTGACAAACACTGGTTATGAACAGCAAAGGAGATGAAATTAGTCCCTCCTCTCAAGGAGTCTGTCCTCTGCTGGGGAGGTATAGGGAGGTATCCAGCAGTACAGCCTGTCTGTCTGGGAGGAGCCCACCCTGCCTGCAGGAGAAAAACACAGCATGGCAGATTTTTCAATTTTTTAAAAGAAGTCATGTGTTGATTTTATAACAGTTTTTAAATATGACCTACCAGTAGATTATAGTTCATCATTTTTGAAAGTCACCGTTGTTAACAATGTAGCACCTTCCCATCATTGGTATCTCAGTGGTCACCAGTCAGAGCAGTTCCTAGCAGACTCCAGAATCATATTAATATCTTCCATCTGATCACCTCTCTGAAGACTGTTTGTAGATAAGTGTGTCTTAAGTGAACTTTATTCTAATGAACTCCTACCCTGTAGATGATGGTTTTTGCATGAACCATAATCAGACATAGATCTTCTTAGGGAACATATAATGGGGAAAATAAGACTTGGCCAGTCATGGCAGATGTTCAGTGACGTGTGTCGTATGAATAGATGGATGAATAGCACAAGGTAAAGAGTAGTGTGTTTTATAAGGCAGTCACACGCAGATGTTATGAGGACTTGGCAAGGCTAGTAGTAACTCCTTAAAGAATCATGGAAGATCTCAAAAGCCATGAGGTGGTGTGTGAGCTGGGCTTTAAAGTAAGCCTATGGTTGTGCCATCTGGAAATTTAATTTCACAACATCCTGGAATGTGTTTCTAGTGAATGAGTCATTGAAATGACAGAAGTCAGTGGACAAAGATTACTGGGAATTTTCCTGCAAGATGCAGCACTCAGACCTGGGTTTGAACCCAAACTCTCTCCTGCTTTTACCCCAGGACTTTTCCCTTATAAGACAATGCATGTGAAACATATGGTTATAAAGCTACCCTAAAGTTGAATCTTTTATTATTCTTCAGTAAAACCCTTCATGGGATGAGAGTTTACAAATAAATTCAGAGTTCATCTGGAGGTACCCGGTGGATCTCTTGATGTCCTAGCTTCTCAGATACACTGCCAGTTTACAGGAGAATATGTCTTTTTAAAACTCTGATTGAAAACAAATTAGCTGGGTTTTTTTGGACAGATGAATCTATAGTTTTTCAAAGATCAGAAAATTCCTGTTCTCCAAGAAGACAGGTGCAGAAGTGACCATCTAAGGCTGCTCTCCAAGGTCCTCAGTGTATTTGCAGTTTCCTCAGAGTCTGTCAGCCATCAGAGCATAGCCTCGTTCTTTTTTTTTTTTTTAATTATACTTTAGGTTTTAGGGTACATGTGCACAGTGTGCAGGTTTGTTACATATGTATACATGTGCCATGTTGGTGTGCTGCACCCATTAACTCGTCATTTAGCATTAGGTATATCTCCTAATGCTGTCCCTCCCCCCTCCCCCCACCCCACAACAGTCCCCAGAGTGTGATGTTCCCCTTCCTGTGTCCGTGAGTTCTCATTGTTCAATTCCCACCTATGAGTGAGAACATGCGGTGTTTGGTTTTTTGTCCTTGAGATAGTTTACTGAGAATGATGTTTTCCAATTTCATCCATGTCCCTACAAAGGACACGAACTCATCATTTTTTATGGCTGCATAGTATTCCATGGTGTATATGTGCCACGTTTTCTTAATCCAGTCAATTGTTGTTGGACATTTGGGTTGGTTCCAAGTCTTTGCTATTGTGAATAGTGCCACAATAAACATACATGTGCATGTGTCTTTATAGCAGCATGATTTATAGTCCTTTGGGTATATACCCAGTAATGGGATGGCTGGGTCAAATGGTATTTCTAGTTCTAGATCCCTGAGGAATCGCCACACTGACTTCCACAATGGTTGAACTAGTTTACAGTCCCACCAACAGTGTAAAAGTGTTCCTATTTCTCCACATCCTCTCCAGCACCTGTTGTTTCCTGATTTTTTAATGATGGCCATTCTAACTGGTGTGAGATGGTATCTCACTGTGGTTTTGATTTGCATTTCTCTGATGGCCAGTGATGACGAGCATTTTTTCATGTGTTTTTTGGCTGCATAAATGTCTTCTTTTGAGAAGTGTCTGTTCATGTCCTTTGCCCACTTTTTGATGGGGTTGTTTGTTTTTTTCTTGTAAATTTGTTTGAGTTCATTGTAGATTCTGGATATTAGCCCTTTGTCAGATGAGTAGGTTGCAAAAATTTTCTCCCATTCTGTAGGTTGTCTGTTCACTCTGATGGTAGTTTCTTTTGCTGTGCAGAAGCTCTTTAGTTTAATTAGATCCCATTTGTCAATTTTGGCTTTTGTTGCCATTGCTTTTGGTGTTTTAGACATGAAGTCCTTGCCCACGCCTATGTCCTGAATGGTATTGCCTAGGTTTTCTTGTAGGATTTTAATGGTTTTAGGTCTAACATTTAAGTCTTTAATCCATCTTGAATTAATTTTTGTATAAGGTGTAAGGAAGGGATCCAGTTTCAGCTTTCTACATATGGCTAGCCAGTTTTCCCAGCACCATTTATTAAATAGGGAATCCTTTCCCCATTGCTTGTTTTTGTCAGGTTTGTCAAAGATCAGATGGTTGTAGATATGCAGCATTATTTCTGAGGGCTCTGTTCTGTTCCATTGATATATATCTCTGTTTTGGTGCCAGTACCATGCTGTTTTGGTAACTGTAGCCTTGTAGTATAGTTTAAAGTCAGGTAGCGTGATGCCTCCAGCTTTGTTCTTTTGGCTTAGGATTGACGTGGCAATGCGGGCTCTTTTTTGGTTCCATATGAACTTTAAAGTAGTTTTTTCCAATTCTGTGAAGAAAGTCATTGGTAGCTTGATGGGGATGGCATTGAATCTATAAATTACCTTGGGCAGTATGGCCATTTTCACGATATTGATTCTTCCAACCCATGAGCATGGAATGTTCTTCCATTTGTTTGTATCCTCTTTTATTTCATTGAGCAGTGGTTTGTAGTTCTCCTTGAAGAGGTCCTTCACATCCCTTGTAAGTTCTATTCGTAGGTATTTTATTCTCTTTGAAGCAATTGTGAATGGGAGTTCACTCATGATTTGGCTCTCTGTTTGTCTGTGATTGGTGTACAAGAATGCTTGTGATTTTTGTACATTGATTTTGTATCCTGAGACATTGCTGAAGTTGCTAATCAGCTTAAGGAGATTTGGGGCTGAGACAATGGGGTTTTCTAGATATACAATCATGTCATCTGCAAACAGGGACAATTTGACTTCCTCTTTTCCTAATTGAATACCCTTTATTTCCTTCTCCTGCCTGATTGCTCTGGCCAGAACTTCCAGCACTATGTTGAATAGGAGCGGTGAGAGAGGGCATCCCTGTCTTGTGCCAGTTTTCAGAGGGAATGCTTCCAGTTTTTGCCCATTCAGTATGATATTGGCTGTGGGTTTGTTGTAGATAGCTCTTATTATTTTGAGATACGTCCCATCAATACCTAATTTACTGAGAGTTTTTAGCATGAAGGGTTGTTGAATTTTGTCAAAGGCCTTTTCTGCATCTATTGAGATAATCATGTGGTTTTTGTCTTTGGTTCTGTTTATATGCTGGATTACATTTATTGATTTGCGTATGTTGAACCAGCCCTGCATCCCAGGGATGAAGCCCACTTTATTATGGTGGATAAGCTTTTTGATGTGCTCCTGGATTCGGTTTGCCAGTATTTTATTGAGGATTTTTGCATCAATGTTCATCAAGGATATTGGTCGGAAATTCTCTTTTTTGGTTATGTCTCTGCCAGGCTTTGGTATCAGGATGATGCTGGCTTCATAAAATGTGTTAGGGAGGATTCCCTCTTTTTCTATCGATTGGAATAGTTTCAGAAGGAATGGTACCAGTTCCTCCTTGTACTTCTGGTAGAATTCAGCTGTGAATCCATCAGGTCCTGGACTCTTTTTGGTTGGTAAGCTATTGATTATTGCCACAATTTCAGAACCTGTTATTGGCCTATTCAGAGATTCAACTTCTTCCTGATTTAGTCTTGGGAGGGTGTATTTGTCGAGGAATGTATCCATTTCTTCTAGATTTTCTAGTTTATTTGCATAGAGGTGTTTGTAGTATTCTCTGATGGTAGATTGTATATCTGTGGGATCGGTGGTGATATCCCCTTTTTCATTTTTTATTGCATCTATTTGATTCTTCTTTCTTTTCTTCTTTATTAGTCTTGCTAGCGGTCTATCAATTTTGTTGATCTTTTCCAAAAACCAGCTCCTGGATTCATTAATTTTTTGAAGGGTTATTCGTGTCTCTATTTCCTTCAGTTCTGCTCTGATTTTAGTTATTTCTAGCCTTCTGCTAGCTTTTGAATGTGTTTGCTCTTGCTTTTCTAGTTCTTTTAATTGTGATGTTAGGGTGTCAATTTTGGATCTTTCCTGCTTTCTCTTGTGGGCATTTAGTGCTATAAATTTCCCTCTACACACTGCTTTGAATGTGTCCCAGAGATTCTGGTATGTTGTGTCTTTGTTCTCGTTGGTTTCAAAGAACATCTTTATTTCTGCCTTCATTTCATTATGTACCCAATAGTCATTCAGGAGCAGGTTGTTCAGTTTCCATGTAGTTGAGCGGTTTTGAGTGAGTTTCTTAATCCTGAGTTCTAGTTTGATTGCACTGTGGTCTGAGAGACAGTGTGTTATAATTTCTGTTGTTTTACATTTGCTGAGGAGAGCTTTACTTCCAACTATGTGGTCAATTTTGGAATAGGTGTGGTGTGGTGCTGAAAAAAATGTATATTCTGTTGATTTGGGGTGGAGAGTTCTGTAGATGTCTATTAGGTCCACTTTATGTAGAGCTGAGTTCAATTCCTGGATATCCTTGTTAACTTTCTGTCTCGTTGATCTGTCTAATGTTGACAGTGGGGTGTTAAAATCTCCCATTATTATTGTGTGGGAGTTTAAGTCCCTTTGTAGGTCACTGAGGGCTTGCTTTATGAATCTGGGTGCTCCTGTGTTGGATGCATATATATTTAGGATAGTTAGCTCTTCTTGTTGAATTGATCCCTTTACCATTATGTAATGGCCTTCTTTGTCTCTTTTGATCTTTGTTGGTTTAAAGTCTATTTTATCAGAGACTAGGATTGCAACCCCTGCCTATTTTGTTTTCCATTTGCTTGATAGATCTTCTTCCATCCCTTTATTTTGAGTCTATGTGTTTCTCTGCATGTGAGATGGGTTTCCTGAATACAGCACACTGATGGATCCTGACTCCTTATCCAGTTTGCCAGTCTGTGTCTTTTAATTGGAGCATTTAGCCCATTTACATTTAACGTTAATATTGTTATGTGTGAATTTGATCCTGTCATTATGATGTTAGTTGGTTATTTTGCTCGTTAGTTGCTGCAGTTTCTTCCTAGCCTTGATGGTCTTTACAATTTGGTGTGATTTTGCAGTGGCTGGTACCGGTTGTTCCTTTCCATGTTTAGTACTTCCTTCAGGAGCTCTTTCAGGGCAGGCCTGGTGGTGACAAAATCACTCAGCGTTTGCTTGTCTGTGAAGTATTTTATTTCTCCTTCACTTATGAAGCTTAGTTTGGCTGGATATGAAATTCTGGGCTGAAAATTCTTTTCTTTAAGAATGTTGAATATTGGCCCCCACTCTCTTCTGGCTTGTAGAGTTTCTGCCGAGAGATCCGCTGATAGTCTGATGGGCTTCCCTTTGTGGGTAACCCGACCTTTCTCTCTGGCTGCCCTTAACATTTTTTCCTTCATTTCAACTTTGGTGAATCTGACAATTATGTGTCTTGGAGTTGCTCTTCTCGAGGAGTATCTTTGTGGCGTTCTCTGTATTTCCTGAATCTGAATGTTGGCCTGCCTTCCTAGATTGGGGAAGTTCTCCTGGATAATATCTTGCAGAGTGTTTTCCAACTTGGTTCCATTCTCCCCGTCATTTTCAGGTACACCAATCAGACGTAGGTTTGGTCTTTTCACATAGTCCCAAATTTCTTGGAGGCTTTGTTCATTTCTTTTTATTCTTTTTTCTCTAAACTTCCGTTCTCTCTTCATTTCATTCATCTTCCATCAGCGATACCCTTTCTTCCAGTTGATCGCATCTGCTACTGAGGCTTCTGCAATCTTCACGTAGTTCTCGAAACTTGGCTTTCAGCTCCATCAGCCCCTTTAAGCCCTTCTCTCCATTGGTTATTCTAGTTATCCAGTCTTCTAATTTTTTTTCAAAGTTTTTAACTTCTTTGCTATTGTTTTGAATTTCTTCTCATAGCTCCGAGTAGTTTGATCGTCTGAAGCCTTCTTCTCTCAACTCGTCAAAGTCATCCTCCATCCAGCTTTGTTCCGTTGCTGGTGAGGAACTGCGTTCCTTTGGGAGAGGAGAGATGCTCTGCTTTTTAGAGTTTCCAGTTTTTCTGCTCTGTTTTTTCCCCATCTTTGTGGTTTTATCTACTTTTGGTCTTTGATGATGGTGATGTACAGATGGGTTTTTGGTGTGGATGTCCTTTCTGTTTGTTAGTTTTCCTTCTACCCAGACAGGACCCTCAGCTGCAGGTCTGTTGGAGTTTACTAGAGGTCCACTCCGGACCTTGTTTGGCTGGGTGTCAGCAGTGGTGGCTGCAGAACAGCGGATTTTCGTGAGACCACAAATTCAGCTGTCTGATAGTTCCTCTGGAAGTTTTTTCTCAGAAGAGTACCTGGCCGAATGAGGTGTCAGTCTGTCCCTACTGGGGGGGTGCCTCCCAGTTAAGCTGCTCAGGGGTGAGGGACCCACTTTAGGAGGCAGTCTGTCCGTTCTCAGATCTCCAGCTGCGTGCTGGGAGAACCACTACTCTCTTCAAAGCTGTCAGTCAGACAGGGACATTTAAGTCTGTGGAGGTTCCTGCTGAATTTTTGTTTGTCTGTGCCCTGCCCCCAGAGGTGGAGGCTACAGAGGCAGGCAGGCCTCCTTGAGCTGTGGTGGGCTCCACCCAGTTCGAGCTTCCTGGCTGCTTTGATTATCTAAGCAAGCCTGGGCAATGGTGGGCGCCCCTCCCCCAGCGTCGCTGCCACCTTGCAGCTTGATCTCAGACTGCTCTGCTAGCAATCAGCGAGACTCCGTGGGCATAGGACCCTCCAAGCCAGGTGTGGGACAAAATCTCCTAGTGTGCCGTTTTCCAGGACCGTTGGAAAAGCGCAGTATTAGGATGGGACTGACCCGATATTCCAGGTGCTGTCTGTTACCCCTTTCTTTGACTAGGAAAGGGAACTCCTTGACCCCTTGTGCTTCCCGAGTGAGGCAATGCCTCCCCCTGCTTCGGCTCGCGCACAGTGTGCTTCACCGACTGTCCTGCACCCACTGTTTGGCACTCCCTAGTGAGATGAAACCGGTACCTCAAGCAGAAATGCAGAGAAATCACCTGTCTTCTGTGTCGCTGGGGCTGGGAGCTGGAGACCGGAGCTGTTCCTATTCGGCCATCTTGGCTCCACCCCCGCCTCGTTCTTTTTTCTAGATTTCTTTTTTTTTTTCAGTTATAAGAACCAAGTAAATAAACTAATTTCTATTAATATTTTCATTTACTTTATAAAACTTTGTTGATTAAATTGGGGGAGTCTCTGACAATCTAAAGGGTAACAAAATAACAAATATACATCATTTCTTTATTAATTGCACCACACAAATCAAGTTAAATTTTTTCTATCTGATTACAGAGTCAATAAAAATTGCATCTGTATTTAGAGCAGCAACATAAAACTTTATTAGAAAGAAATACTATATCTGGACCAAAAAACTGCAACATGGTTTGGAAATCTAATGACTAAGAAGGTAAAACTGGCAACTATGTGCAACTACTGCTCATAGATTCTGGTTTTTTTCCCCCCAACATCTTTAAAATAAGCAGCCCCCACAAAGGGATAATCCATTGAATAAGGAGACGATGTAGCCAAAGAAGGGATGATATGGAAAAGCACATGAAATTCAATCAACATAAAAAGAACACACAAAGGCCATGGAAACTTGAGAAGGTGAAAGAAAAAAAAAAAACAACCCAAGCAAGGACAAGTCAGCTCCTTGGAGTTGCACCAACTCTTAAGTAGCACGTCCCTGTTCTAACTGAAATTGATGAGTCCACACCTGGGCACTTCAGTTTGAGAAATCAATTGGTTGGACTGGCCATTAAAAAAGGACTTAGATAAAGCTTAGAGAGAGAAAGCTAAACAGAAAAGTACTAAATCCTTGTGAACTCAAAAATGATTTAGGAAGTCAAATGAAGCAAACTAAAAAATCGGATGAAAATGTTTCTCTAAGAGTAAAACCCAGTTTTCTGTGTGATTTAAAATCAAACAAGCACCCTAGAGAAGATAAATTTTCAAAGTGCACCCAATAAAACCTCAGAGGTTCCCTGGAGTGTTTGGGGTAGCATAGATTGAGACAGGAAGTGGGTTCAGGCCCGTCTTCCCCAACCCTTCTTCACTTTAATTCAAACATTTCTAATTCTCTTTTGTCTTTTGTAGTTTCATGTAAGATATCATTTTAAAAAAATGAAAAAAAAATCTAATGCTGTCCCTTTCCCTAAGTTTGAAAATCACTGCTGAGGCTGAAATTACATTGGTGAGAAATATGATCATCATAAATCTAAAACACATTTTCTATGTAGTGCTACCAAAATACAAAGTTTCATCAAATATTTCACTACTATTCTGTAAAATAAATGAGAAAATTAAGTTCTTGGGAAGAAATTAAATTTTGTTATTACCACCTCCCAAAATCTGCTCTTCTGCTGGCTCCAAGATACCAATATTTGATAGTGTGAACAAATTTCTAACAAACATTCCAGTCACACTGTACCCCAAAGACATTTCATTCAATGGCTGCACAGTTTCTTTTTTGAGAAGGCAAGCCTCAAATTTATAGAAAACTCTAGAATGAAAAATGTACCATTACTAAAAACATAATAACACACATTATGTCAGGGCAGAATCTGCATAGTGCTTTTAAACATAATCACCAATGAAGAGTAGCCAAATTCCAGAACTTCACACAGCACTCATTAGCAAACAACGTCAAAGTGTAAATGATATGCAGGAAAAAAAACAAGTAACACAAATGCCATTTTTCTTTGATGGGCTCATGAAGAAAAGTGGAAATGCAGGACGAAAAGTGGAATCCAAGCTTTGGCCACGTACTGAAATTTCATTACTTCAATGAAACAGAGCAAATCTCCATGGAAAGGACTCATTCAGCAAACATTAAGTTCTTTCCATATATTTTTTTTCCTTCACGTAAGGTTAAACAGAAGTTGCTGTCGTTCTGGAATCAGTGATTACAATGTTTTTTTAATTAGAAAAAAGATTACTTGAATATTTACATAATTTTATTGCTCTTTATTTTAACAAAAACTTTTTTCACTGATTTGTAGACTCCATCCATTAACGTATGAAAGTGAAATCCATCTCTCAGGAAGATACAGTTATGGCTGAATGTATCTGATGCTGAGAGTACAGCATAATTAAGAAAAATCCTTGCATGTCATTTGGTTCTTGTTGCAGTCTTCTGTGTTCACCTCTCAGAAAGCAAAAGAATCCACTTGACTTTCAATAAATACCAAATTATTAAAAAAAAAAAAAAACGTTTCCACAGACTAGAGATCCAAGAAAAAGCAGTTCTGATGAATGATTTCCAGAATCAAGTGAGTCCTCCTTTAGTCCAATGAGATGATGTCAGGAATGTTACTTCCACTGCTGGTTGTGACCCCTGTCTCACTCCTGCTGCTGGATGAACTAACATGAGTACTGCTTTCATGGGAGCTGGTGGTGGTGACAGACGTACTGCTTGCTGTTAAGGGTGAGGCAAGACTATCCAAAAACATAGGAGGACAGTACTGGGGATCAACTGGAATAAGGGAAAGAAAATCCAAACCTGGCAAATCTGATGACATGCTTGATATTGGCGTATAGTGGAATGGTACTGAGTAGTCTGTTAATGAAGGCGGAATAGCAGCAGGATCAACAGAAGTCACACTGGGCACCCTTACAGAAGATGGCTGATACATGAGAACCCCTTTGGTTGGGCTGCTTTGTGTTTCTGACATAAAGATAAATAGATTTCTTTTTTGTTCCATGATAGGTGGAATAAGGCAATCTGGGCCCAGTAATGCTTGTTTTTTAACTCAGTGTCATCACTATCTCTCAGCCAGTGTTGTGTCCCACCCACCGATGGCCCAGTGAAAGGTGACCCAGGATCCCTTCTGAATCACTGAATTATTTGCACACAAACTCATCTATCTGATCTGTCCATCCTCCATGATAAACGGAAATTAGTTTCATTTTCTGCCCTCCCCTTCCTCCTGGAATATCTGACTCTTCAATAAATGAGAAGACAGAGTTATGGTTCATTTACTGACTTGATATTAATGTTTCGGAGAGCATTTAAAACATTTATAGCGCAGCAGTCTTCCTTTTCATAGGAAACAAAAGTCTTCTAAAAGGCAGTCTCATTTCCCGTGTGATAGTTGAGTACAGAAACCGTGTAGTCAGAAGGAAGGGTTTGCCCTGAGTCAGCCTGGGCTCCCGGGGCTGGACGGAGCTTGCATTTCTGAGCTCCCAGGGCGCCCCCAAGTGGCGATGTCAAGCTCCAAGTTGTTCTCAGGGTGCTCAACAGCAGCGCTTTTATAAGGTTCTTTTTGTTTTGTTTTGCTTTGGCTTTTCTGTTGTTTGTTCGGCTGCTTTTATTTTTGCAGTTGGCTGAATTCATCAGAGGGTTATACAAATCAAAAACTGTAAGTGAAGAGGATCTACCAAGTTGTTTGGCAAAGATAGAGGTGCTATCACGGAGGATGCTGTGGTGTGGTATGGGTGAGAAAGACAAGCAGTAAGAAGAAAGGAGAATAAAAGAGAAATCCATGAAGCTATAAGAAGTGTTTTTTGTCACTTTCTTATGCTGATTTATTCACCTGGATCAAAATAAGGAAAAACACACGAGGTCTAAATCATCAAAATAGGTTGCAAGATAAGGCAGCACCCTTTATGAGGCTGTTTCTCTTGCTTTCTGTTCTCAACACCAGTTCTGTGTAAGATGAGCTGCAACATAGACTCTGCATGTAGAATCTGTTAGTGGCTGACCCCTGCCTTATATAAACAAGGCTGGTAAATATGCAGCGAGACTCACATTCAAACAACAATTCTACGGGCTGGATTAAGACCCAGAGTCCCTAAACACTCATCAAATCATGTTGCCTCTCCCATATGCAATTCCAGAATGATAATTTATTTTGTTAACTAATAAAAGCAATATCATGTGTGCTGAAAGTATTTTTTTCCCCACATATTCTGGGTACAAAATTCTATATATGATCGTAGGGGCTGGAACATTTTTCCTTTAACTGTGATTCTTATTCCGATTACTAGTGTTCTGAATGCCCACTTAGCCTGCGTGCTACATGGCCTGTGCAGCTCCTCCCTCCTGCCCCCGGAAGAGGATTTCAAGCCTGTCATCTCCAACTCATAGCAGCCTTGGTGGAGTTGGTTCCAAACTGGCTCTTGGATGCCAGCTCAAAGTCAGCCTCTTGGGAGTCTCTTTAGGGCAACGGGGTTTTGCATTTCAACACAGCTTAAGTATAAAGTGCAGATAAACATAAGAGTGTTATTTTAAAATAAATTTGCTAAAAAGCATTATTTCTCTTTTCCCCTCTCCCTTCTCCGTCCTTCCTCTACCCTGCTCTTTCAGACTCATACTCCTCCTCTGTGGCTTTATCAATCCTGGATAGAAAACATCTCACAAAACCTGTTCTTTTCTCTTCTCTTCACATATGTAAGAGGCCTTCGAGCATTGACACACATTTTCCTCCAGATTTTCTAGTTGAAGAAATGTGCAAAAATCAATAAAAAGCTCAAATACAGTGGCATTTTTCCCCAGAGTTATGGACAATAACAAATAATCAGGTGGGAAAGCTTGATGATTTTCTTTTTAGATTGTGAGCTACAGGCGGCCATATGTGTTTTAAAGGTTAGGTACATAAAAGAAGTTTTGAGGTTTCCCCCTCTGTAACAACTGATTGGCCCTCTCAGGAGCTCTGTGCTTAAATAAAGCTGTTAGGATTGGCCTCTCTTAGCATGCTTATGCCATAGATGAGCGTCTGATGCTTAGCGACTTATCCTGGTGCAAGAGCCAGGCAGTGGAAGAACCAGGTGTACAATGTGTCCTACAGGAACGCTTTTGGCTGTGAAACAATTCCTGGCTGAAAGGGGCTAAGCCCGGGGGATTTTATCTGGGTGGGAAGAGGATTCTGGTTTTAGTTCAGTACCTGCATGCTATCAGGGCTCAGGGTGTGCATCCTTGCAAACACTGGCCTCTTCTTCTCATGCTTTTTTTTTTTTTTTTTTTTTTTTTTTTTTTTTTTTTTTGAGACGGAATCTGTCTCTGTGGCCAGGCTGGAGTGCAGTGGTGTGATCCTGGCTCACTGCAACCTCTGACTCCCTGGTTCAAGTGATTCTCCTGCCTCAGCCTCGCGAGTAGCTAGGATTACAGTCATACACCACCAGGTCCAGCTAATTTTTGTATTTTTAGTAGAGCTGGGGTTTCACCATGTTGGCCAGGATGGTCTCGATCTCCTGACCTTGTGATCCGCCCGCCTTGGCCTCCCAAAGTGCTGGGATTACAGGTGTGAGCCACGGCACCCAGCCTCTTCTCATGGTTTCCAAAAGGCTACAGCAGCTTTGAGCATCAAATCCTCACACAACTATGTTCAAAGACGCAAAACAGGAGGAAGTGATGTTGGCAGGCCAGAGGAGGGGTCCCTCCTCTGACCACTCTCTTCTACCAGAGAGAAAAATAATCTTTGCCACAGCCTCCCAGAAAACTTTTTATTTCTGCTTCATCAAGCGGACACCCTTAACTTGTGGATATTCTATATTGGCAGGTAAATAAGTGAGAAGGGATATGGGTGCAGCACTGGGGCAACCAGTGAAAGGTTGGCCATACAAGCAGGTGTTTCATTAAGAGGGAAGAATACGTGAACCATGCCCACAGGAAAATTTACATAGTTTCCTCTTGGAAAACAACAACAAAAACCTTCTGGTCTTATCCAAAGCACTAATTGGATGAAAAATGTCAAGCTTTTCTCAGTGTTCGGTGCAGTACAAACCTAGGGTTATTTCTAAGTGGAGGAGCAATAGAAGATAGCATTGTAGAACTCTTCCGTCATGCCGAGAGATGTTAGATATGACCAATACGATGAAGGGAAATGATAAGGTGACATTATCCCTGAGATAAAAGTCACCGAATCTGGGACAAGGTATGGGTTAGTCAACTTGTGGAGCTCTCCAGCCCCCTTCTCAATGAAGATTTTAAGGCAAACTAGAATTGCATTAAATTTAGTGATTTTTTTTCCTCAAAGACCAATGACTTCAATGGGAGATAGAAGAGTCTGTGGATCACTTGCTTTTATTCTCTTCCTATAGCTGTGAAAATTGATTGAAGAAATTGCCAACATTCCACTTTAATCAGGGTAGAAACCAAGAATTGGATGTGGTTTATCCATTGAGATGCTCTATGCATTGGCGATGCCATCATTTAAAAACATCATGGAGACTGTTTTTAGTCATATGGACAAATCCAAGCAGGCTGCTTTCCCAGGAAATCAGGAGCTGCCTATGAAGTTCTAGGCTTGAAGTTAGTTGATTAGTGGACTTAATAAAATGTAGATGTAATCAGTAGATAAAAAGTGAGTACTTGCTGGGCATGGTGGCTCACGTCTGTAATCCCAGCACTTTGGGAGGCTGAGGTGGGCGAATCATCTGAGGTCAGGAGTTGGAGACCAACCTGGCCAACATGGTGAAACCCCATCTCTACCCCAGCTAAAAATACAAAATTAGCCAGCTCTGGTTGCACATGCCTGTAATTCCAGCTACTTGGGAGTCTGAGGCAGGAGAATCACTTGATTCCACCCAGGAGGTGGAGTTTGCAGTGAGCTGAGATCATGCCATTGCACTCCAGCCTGGGTAAAAAGAATGAAACTCCATCTCAAAAAAAAAAATAAATAAAATAAGGACCTATTCCAAGATTTTCATTAAACACCGAGATAAGTATACCACCCGAGGATCAGTATTATAACCAGGTATCTTATTGGAAGTCTTGTGTTTTATCTTGGAATACTCATGAGTTTGGTATTCCATCTCCTGGTATATTTGGATTGGATAATTTTATGTTATTTGATAAAACTGCCTACTCAAGGAAGATAGTTATCCTAGGGATTTGAATATCTCAATTGGGAAACTCAGCATTCATTGAGACCACAATCAACCATGTACATCTCATTTTGAGTTGGACTTGAAGTTGGGGATGCTATCAGAGCCCTGAGAGAAATTTAAAAAGGAATCCGGAAAGGCAGATGTAAATATCGCCTTGCACTGCTTCTTCTTTTACCCCAAGATGGCTAAGAAAGCCTTCAAAGTCCTTTGAAAGCATTAATTTATCCAACGTTTCCCACAAAGACTGAAATGGGTCTGCATCAATGATGTAATTTGGGTATTGCTGGGTTATACAGAAGCACAATGGTGATGATTATGGGTGCGCTGTGAAGGACTGAGTTAATGGAATCCCATCAGAGACTCAGAGCACAAATTCGGGGAACAAACAGGACCCACCTCATCCCGCTGCAGCTGAGAGTCACTGTTGTTGCTGCTGTGAGTGAGGGAAAAAGGCGGATCAAATTGCAGGCTCATGTGACTTGTGGATTTATTTAGCCAATGGGCAATTTCGGTGTACCTCTCAAGCAAAATATAAGTAATTGTTGAGAGAATTACTTTTTTGATTACCAAATTACTATGATTTGAAATGCAATTAGTAGTATAGACAAACCTATTTTTCCCCTTTATGAGAAGGAAATTGTTCGGAAATGGGTATAGTGGTGCTGATAAAGTTACAGTCCACAGTTAATTAAATTACCCACAAGAAGCAGATACATGGTTTCATTTCAGTTTTATTGCTCCTAATGCAATTTGTTTTCGTTAATGAGAACCCACATACATGCATGAATCAGGGTTTTGCACTGATACCTCCTGTGTGGGGGAGTTCTCTTTCCAGGTTAGGTTTCATTCTCCATATTTAAGATCTATTGTGTGTATATTGATATTTGCCTATAAATATTAAACATGCACCTGTGGTTCAGAGAATATGTTAAAATTCAAGAAAAACTACTGATCTACCTAAAGTAGCATCGACCCATTTTTAAAATTTGTAGATATTTCCATTTGTACATGGAAATTTAGAGGTAATCTTAAGTGATGGTGAAAAATAAAATTAAATGGATTTTATAATGAACTCTTTAACATGCTTTAAAGGAGTGGATTCAGGAAAATTAAGTTCATAAAAGTCAGGTTTCAACTTAAACTGTTTATTAACTTTATTGATTTTTAATTAAGGACAGGATTTTTTTATTGCATTAAAAAAGCAACGAGTCCAAACTAGAGGCACGGAAGATTTTTTTATGAAATCAGTTTTTGAAAGTAAGGCTTTTTTTTTCTTTGCAATTCTGCAGAGTTCTTCTGCCAAATTGCATACGTTCTGGGAAGATGGGAAAGGCTCTCTGCTTAGGTGCAAAATCAGAGTATCTCAGATAAGCCACAACAGTTGTGGTATCTTAGTTTGACCATATCTTTGCCTTTGCTTTGACAATTCCCTTTTGACTTCTACCTTCTTCCTGACATGAACCTTAAACATCAATTCAAGGGTGAAACAGCGTCTGAAAATGTCCTGCAAAGACTAACCGGACTGCATTCTTTTTTGATTCTGAATAAAGTCTTAGCAAAGATGTAAAAAAAAAAAAAAAAAAACAAAAAATTGCCTTCCTCATTTAAATGGTTTCTTTTTTTATTCTTGAAAAACCCTTAGCCTTAGCCTTAGGAGAATCCTTGTTCAATCCTTTAAATGTATAAGCTGTTATCTGAGACCTAAGCAAACATTTGAGAAATCTTCCAAGTCACCTTGGTGCCATGAAGAAAATGGCTCTAGTACATTGCTCTAGTGCAGTGGTTCTCAGACTTGTGCATGCATCAGAATCATCTGGAGAGCTTGTTAAATGCAGCTTGCCCGGCCCCAGCCCTGAGTTTTTGTTTCAGTTGGTCTGAGACAGGGCCCACGAATCTGCATTTCCAACAAGTCCCTGAATGATGCTTTCGCTATTGGTCCAGAAACAACTCTTGGAAAGCCACTGTATGAGTAGATTAAAAATGCTACTTGGTGCTGCTACAATAGATAAATTACAGCTTTATTGTGAACACATTTGCAAGCTAGTGGTTTCTAACGGTCCTTTTGTAGTAAGACTAGCAGGGCTCCAAATGTACCAAAAGGAGCAAGAAATTGAGAAAACGGCATCTATTCACAAAAGAAAAGCATTATCAGTCTGATAATTTGTAGTATCAGTCTTGCGTCACTTTGAGGAGTACTGACTATCATCTTCATGAAAGCAAGTTCACTGTAGCTCATCATTTCATCCTTAGAATGTAGCACAATGAGTGGCACATAGTCAGCGCTCAGGTGTTAACTGAATAAGTGAAATACCTACAAGAAGCATTGACTTCACCATGCCATTTTTTCATGCATTGATTTGGCTTTAATGACACAAGCATGCTGTTTAACCAATTATCCTCAGTGACTTACCCAACAAGTATTTATTCCAAGACCCACATTTCTGCTGGTTAACTGTGATTCAGCTGGTCTACACTGGGCTCGGCTAAGAGACTCTGCTGTGTACTCCCCAAATATCTGGCTTAGCCCCAGGCTATGGGTTGTATTGAGGTCTTCTCCAAGTGCGTTTGTTCTGGGGCCAGGCTAAAGCATCGGCTGTTAATAGGGACATGTTTTTGTATGGTGGATCATCAGAGTGCAGAAGCCAGCCAGGGTATGCAAGCAGCTGCAAAGCCTCTGCGTGCATCATGTCCACGCACATCCCGTTAGTCCAAGTAAGTCACATGACCAGTATCAAAGTCAGGATGGGAGTAGGTGTCAGGGGACAGGTTAAGATGCTTTCCTGCAGGTGGCATGGGGTGGAGAGTAGTATTTGCTGAACAACATTCCAGTCTGTTACAGCTTTGAATATGGCAATAATGGCTTATTCCATTTAGGACTCAAAGATGAGTGTTCAGGAGCTGGATATTTATAGGCTGGAAATGCAATCACATGCTCCACTATCTTATGCTCTTGAAAGAAGAGGCTGCTACTCAGACTGTCCCACTTAAAATCTGAAAAGGTGGTTTGTCACGTAAAGGAAAACTCTTCCCTCTTCCCTCCTTATGTCTCACAGTCATTGTGTTGTTGGAAGAAGAGATGGAAAGATACACTGGAATCTGCAGTGCTTGGACCTGGGGGCCAACTTGCTGGGCTTTTCTTACTTTGTTACTTCTGGCAGACAAGGCTTCTCTTTCAGGGGTGAATTAAGTTGTGCTCACACTCAACCCTCCCTAAAGCTTAGTCCAAATGCTCATTTTAGAAATACACTATACCCCCTTCCTTTATTTGTAACTGCAATGATTTTTAGTGAAGTCAAGTTTTCCACTTTCTGTAACTGTTTCTATCAGCCTGCAGGAGAGTACCAATTTACGTGGCAGGATTTGATGAGTTGGCACTGGCTCTGTTTGTTTTGCTGTCAGGAAAAGATGTTGCATTGACTGATCCTATCTATATCCATTTTGGTTTCACTGTTGCTTTGAAGTCAAAGCCTGAGAATGCCTCTGGGTGACCTGATGCCAATGCCCCCAGAAGACAGTGTAAGCCCTTGCTCCCTGCGGCTCACACTCAGTTCTAAGGCTGACCATACCGCAAGCAGGACTTTGTCCTTCACAAGGCATGCCAGTGGTCAGCAGAGACAACAGACACAAGCTTTCTCTTCTTTCTTAATGCAGCCATCACCTCTCCTGGTTACAAAATTAAAGCACTGAGCTGCAGAGACTCATTCCTGTCACTTAAACATTGAAGGGAAGCATATTTAACTTAATTCACCTGACCCTAAGAAGTGTGTGGTTTGAAAAGGGCAAGGCGCCCTAGGGGCACTTTGGAGCAGAAGTCATATCTCTTTTAATCTAATAAAGCTTGATCTATGAACTAAGAGGATTTGGAGAACAACACGGTTATGGTCAAATGATCATCAGGGACAAACAGAAACAGAAGACAGTCTTCTATACCCCATGCTCCAAAAACCTAAGAGCCTTGGGAAGCACTGTGAAAACGATTATTGTGTCACCAGAAAATGGGAAATGACAGGAGTTTGTGCCTCCTCTAGGGTGAGAGGTGATTATTTGGATAATTTCTGAGGCAATGCTGGTAGCACAAGGCAAGATTTGATAAATATTCAGAGGGCAGCAAGGACGTTTTAGAGAAAATAATATATATTCTACATATAGCCTACAGATATTGATCCACAGAAGGGACATGAATGAAGGCAAGACAACAGAAGTGAAGAAAGGTAGTTAGAAAGTAGGAGAAGAAGAGTCGATTATGGTTAAATGTAGAAAGGCAAGATGAAGAACTAGGGGAGAATCCTAGAGGAAGGTGGTAAGGTTGTGAGCAGCCCTCCAGGGGGCCACAGAGAAAACATGGGATGAAGTTGGCACCGGCCATTTTAGTAGGATCAAAAGCTTGTGCAGCTCACCTGGCAATAAACCTTAACACTCATGTTGATTAACCACTGTGTTTGTGTACATGATGCTAGTGTAGTTAGTTGTACATACGTTTTGAACTGTGTGTAAGATCCAAGCAGTGACACAATGGTAGGGCTAAAATGCGGAGACATGTGCTATTGGGAGATTGAAGCTTAACTTTACTGATGTTAGAGAAAGGCTATTTATTGGGTTAAAACCAATGATTTTACATAAAACATAATTTTTAAGTATTAAGTTGAAAAGCCCCAAATTAACCCAATTCATACTTTAACTCTGTTTTTCAAAGGCCTGAAATAGCAGTTATTGTGTGTGTGTGTATGTGTGTGAGTGTGTGCTGGATATTTCCTGTTTGAAAGTGTGTAAAAGGTCTTACTACCCAGCCCCTAGTTGAGAGTTATCTTGCAAAAAACAAAAATGGAAACAAGAAACCAAACATGTTTTGAGAGATAGAGAGTGAGAAACAGATTTTCAGAGTGGAGAATATGCCTTCTGTTGATGCATTTAGCATTGTGTTTTCTCAAGCTACCCAGATTTTTAAAAATGTCTCCCCGTTTATGAGTTCAAGGTGATAATATATAGAAGACAGTGATCCCCACTGTTTTAGGGAAGACCTTCCTTCAGAGTACGCTAACTTAGGCATTTCATTTCTTCAAATATTAGTATTTGGAAAAGAAAAACAGTCTTAAATATGGTTCTGTCCTTCTCCCTCAGCACCCAGAGAAAAGGGAAGTAAACTACAGGATATAATTCTCTCAGAAATAAGAAAACCTCTTAGCTAATCAAAATCATGCTTAGGCTGCTGAACTCAATGGATGTACTTTTTGTTATTCCTACAATGCTTAGCTTGCAGGTAGACCAAAAATTTGCCTTCATTGTCATTTTAAAAATGACTGTCCAACATATTTTGCAGCATCTGCCTCATCCCAATGACTTATATTTGTTTTGTAAATTTGTTCTAGGGAAAATAAACACACACCCACACCTTTGTAATAAATAGGGAAGCAGTAATCCTATGAAACTAGATAGAAAAATGGGTTGGGGGCATTTGGTTTGGAGCAGCATGGAGGAATTAAACTCGACATTAAATAATTTGCAAAATATTTTCAAAAATATTTTCTCACACTTACCCAATAAATACGAATAAAAATCTGCTTCATCACCACAGTGTATTTCAGACGTTCAAGGAGAAATTGAGTAGAGGGAAATATTGACATGTTTCCTTCTGAAACACTACACCTATTTTGAAATGCCCATTGGGTACTTTTGCTCCTCTTCGGGGTACCTTTGTCCTTGTTTGTGTGTGTGTGTGTGTGTGTGGATAAGAGGAGGTGAAAGGTGATTAGAGACAAGAATTGAATTAATTATACATCATAAACATAACATGCCATAGCTTGCCAGTCTTTAAAATTGTATCACTTCACTCATTCTAACATACTAACCACTTTATTCTTTTATATGTGGGACCACAGTGTCCTCACACCCTCGACTGAAATGTGTGTATCCGTGCTTAACACAAATTTGGATGTGTGGGTGCACAAACACGCATGCACATACACACGAGGTATAGAACTTTATTTATTTATTTATTTATTTAGAGATGGAGTCGTGCTCTGTCGCCAGGCTGGAATGCAGTGGCGCAATCTTGGCTCACTGCAAGCTCCGCCTCCCGGGTTCAAGCAATTCTCCTGTCTCAGCCTCCCGAGTAGCTGGGACTACCATCACACCTGGCTAATTTTTGTATTTTTAGTAGAGACGGGGTTTCACCATGTTGGCCAGGATGGTTTCGATCTCCTCACCTCGTGATCCGCCCGCTTCTGCCTCCCAAAGTGCTGGGATTACAGGCGTGAGCCACCGCGCCCGGCCATAACATTCTTTAAAATGTCCCTAGAAGCACCGCGTTCAGTGTGCAAGGTGCAAGAGTATAGCCAATCGCTTTTCAAGTTGGGTAAAGGGCGCTCCATCTGGATCATCCTTGAGGAACAGCCTCGTGTTCATCCATGCTGTTTTCAGTCCTCCCCACTATTCCGGTTCCTTTCACACCTGCATCTTTCAGACGCTCGCTCTTTCCTGCCCTCCTCCCCTGCCCTCCGTTTCTTCTGCTTAATTGTGAGATTTGCTTCCCAGCACAAATTTTTACTTCAACTCTTTCCCCTGTTGCTTATGAATTTTATGGTGATTTCATGTTATAATTTTAAGCAGAAATCGCTTATCATATTTTCTTAAGTAATTTAATCGGGATTTTAAACTTTAGTTAGATTATAGTTACCTACAATGCCTTGAGAATATAATTTTTAAAAGTGGCACATATGCTTTCTTTATCCCAATGGTATTCTATCTATGATTAATATGCACACATCTATGAAGTATCATGTACAATACATAAACTATTCTGCATAATTATTGTATTTTGTATAAACTATATTAGTATGACATTTAGTTTGTGTAAAAATATGCATGTATATTTCATAGATAGCGTATGTATATTACATAAGTGGGACCCTAACTGCATCTGTATTTAGTGAAATGTCAGGATCGCGATGCTGTGGTGAATAGCATGAACTTTCTTTCATGTCCATGTTAGAAGAGGCAGCTTCCTCCCATCAAAAGCAAAGCTGGGGCAGAGGAGGGGGTTGAAAGCAAGGTTTTCTATATATCTAATTGTGGTGACTTTTAAAGTTTAGTTTTATGGCTCTGTTGCCTCTGTCTTCAAAGTCAAATGGAGCAGCTGAAGCTCTCCCCACCCCAGACCCACCTGCGTGGCCTCTCCCATGCAGCAAGTCTTGCTTAGCTGTTGGAATCCTGGTTTTACTTGGTTTTGTATTTGCTATTTTTTTAAAAGTGTTTTTAAACTCATGTTTCTTCATAGTAAAGGGAAACTACTGTGGAGTAAACAGAAGATGAGCGTGGTACAAATTTGGTTAAACCGAAAACTACACACTGGATTGAGAGCTTGGGGAAGTGAGGCAGGTGGAAGGGACTGAAGGAGGTGTCTTTCCAGGACACTTGTTCACCGGCATCCAGTATTCTCCCCCGCAGTTAGGGAAACAGAGGGAGCATGCAGTTTCAGGCCCAGGCAGGCCTCTCTCTGGGCTGGGGGCAATGCCAGGGCTGGGGGAGAACCCGCAGTCAGCCTTGTTCGTGGAGGCCTAGCCTGTTATTTTGAAACCCTAAGTGGAAACAGGCGTGGAAACCCGGAAGGAGCAGGGAGCCTTACGCAGTCCTGGGAGATGAAGCCAACGCCCTACCTCCATGTGGAAGGAGGCGGGGGAATGGGCAGGGGCGGGTCTCACAGGTTCCCCGCTCTGGAGTTGGGGTTGCCCGGCCCACCTGCGCTCTCTGGATGGGATAGGTCCTTCCTGGCCGGGAAGGGCTGGAAGGGGCGCGCAAGGAGGACGTGGGGACGAGACGAGAGAGACGCGTGCCCAGCAACTCCAGAAAGACGGAGAGGAGTGCAGGAGAGAGCCGGGGAGGACGCGGGAGGGCGGGGAGGGGAAGAGAAGCCAGGCCGGGCCTGGAGCGGAGGAACGGAGCCCGCTGGTGCGGGTGTCCACACAGGGGCGCTGGAGCGCGCCTTCCTGCGGCTGGGCGGGAGGCAAGCCCGAGAGCGCGCGGCGAGTGAAGCCATGTCGCCCTCCCTCGCTCTCGGCGGGCACAGTGAGGCGCAGGCTTTGGAAAAGTTGCGGGCAGCCCGAAAGCCGAGCCTCCGCCTGCGTTCACGATAATGAAAATGGAGTCGCGGTCACAGCCGGGCTCTCTGCGGGGCGCAGCACCGCAGTCCCAACCCTCTGTCCCAGGGCCCAGCTCCTCCGCCGCCCCACGACCTTTCCTGCCCTCCTCCGGAGAGGGGCGAAGGGACGGGGCGGTTTCGGAGGGAGCTGGGCTGTGGAGGGAGGGCGGCCTCCGCACCAGCGTCGCCGGACCACCCAGAGCCCTTCTGGTGGCTCTCCCACGCCCCATTCGCAGCCCAGGTCCTCGGGGTCTCTCTCTTGTTGCTTCAAGTTAGGCAAGAGGAGCTGGGGGCGCGGGGAGCCCGGCGCTGCAGCGCGCGTGTGGCTGGGGCGCCCCGGGGCCAGCTGCACCTTCAGTCGCCCCCTGGCCTGCCTGCCTCGACCTCCGCGTCCCCTCGCACCGTCCGCTCGCGTGCTGTGGGGCACGCGCAGCACTACCTTCGGCGGGGCCGGAGCACCCTGAGCTCCCGGGACTCCCCCACCGCCCCCGCACCCACGACCCGCGTGGTCCCCGCCTCTCCACCCTCTTCACGCACCCTCGCCCCCTTTTTGTGCGACCCCGCGCCCCCTCCGGGCTGCCAACCCCTGCCACCCAGGCGCCAGTCCCGGGCTCGGGGAGGAGGCCGGTGGGGAGGGGGCGGAGGGGCCGGGGTGGAGGAGGAGCCGCGTGAGGGGCCTGGGGGCGGGGAGCGAGGAGAGTGCTCGGAATGTGTGCCGGTCTCTAGGTGGTGCCAAATTCTGGGGCCTAGGCATTTCCCTCGCTTTATGTTTTTGGTTTTTTTCCTTCCTTCAATCTCTTTGATTAGGCCGTACGTGGCTGTGGCAAGGAGTTTGGGGAAAAAAATTATAAAAACAGGAAAGAGAGAAAGCACAGCCAGAACCCCGGCTTCCCGAGCCGCCGGGGAGGGGGCGGAGGAGGCTGAGCCAGGCAGAGTCGCCAGCGGAGACTCGCGAGTGGCGCGCGGGAGGAGCGGCCGCCGGCGCTGGGCTTGCCTTGCTGCTGCTGCTGCCTCCCCACCGCCTTTTTTTTTTTTTTTTTTTTAATCTGGAGCGGGGTGGGGAGCGGGAACCCGAGAGAGAAAAAGCAAAATATTAAAAAGCCCCAAAGACAGCCAGCAGGAGCGCGGTGCCCGATGGCTTCGCTGTACCAGAGGTTCACCGGCAAGATCAACACCTCGAGGTCCTTCCCCGCGCCCCCGGAGGCGAGTCACCTCCTGGGCGGCCAGGGGCCCGAGGAGGACAGCGGCGCAGGAGCCAAGCCCCTCGGCCCGCGGGCGCAGGCGGCGGCGCCCCGGGAGCGCGGCGGCGGCGCGGGTGGCCGGCCCCGGTTCCAGTACCAGGCGCGGAGCGATGGTGACGAGGAGGACGTAAGAGCTTCTCGGTGGCGGGGGGCGGCGGGGGCTCCGGGCGGAGTGCGCGGCGAGACGCGTCGGCGGGGGGCATGGTGGGGGGGTGATCGGGCGCCCTCCCACCGCCCACGACTCTCCGGGCGCCCCCAGACAGGCTCCGTGGCGCCAGAACGCGGTCACCGCCGTCCCGGAGGGAGCGGGTCTGTGTCTACAGCCGCGGCGGCCGGGAGTTGGTGGCTGGAGAGAGCGGGGTTTGGGTACTGCGCCTGCTGGGATCTGGAATTCGCCTTGCGTTCCCTGGATGCGCGGATGTCTGTTTTTAACAGCATGCTGCTATGGTTCCTAAGGAGAGAATTTGATCGGCCTGTGCTTACGAGTTGGTTTATTTTTTATTTATTTCGTGCTCTGGGAACACAGCCTCAGGCACCTTCTCTCCCTCCCACCTGTGTCTGGAATCTCTCCATCGTGCCCCACCTCGCCTACCCACTCTGTCCCTTGACTCAAATGCCTCTCGTTCATTCCTTTTCTTACTTCTCCTAGACACTTTTTCCCCCCAGCGGTGGTGGTGGTGATTATCCTTTCCGGAAAAAAAAAAAAAAATACCAAAATACTGGCATCTGAGTCCCAACCCTCTGTCCCAGGGCCCAGCTCTTTTGCTGAGAGACCTCAGGCCGTGTCTGTCTCCCCTCCAAGCCCTGGACTAGCACCTCTGCCTTAGACCATGTTCAGTGAAAACTTCTCCGAGAGCACATTTCCTACTCTTCATGGGGCTGGAAGCCTGGGTTTTAAAGGTTGGATTTGCACATCACCCTAGTAACCAATGATTCATGCAGGACAGGAGCCGGACCTTAGATGGATGAGTTTAACCACCTCCTGTGGATCCCTTTCAAGGATGCAGAGGGCTGCTAGGACTTAGAAGGGAGGAAACTGTGCTTTTTCTTTGAGGCCTTCTTTTCCCAGGGAAAAGAGAAAAATCCCCGACAGGCTCTCAGAGAAACAGGTCTGGCTTGGCTGGTACAGCTCTTAGAACAGCTAGGCTGTGTTGATTTGTAGAAATCACGGTGTATGCCTTTGAGGAGTTTCACAACTGCACCTTTTAAGCAAGGCTGTGCCGACTCAGGGTTCCCAGGCCTCTCACTTAGTCTACCCTGACATACCCAGGGCAGTACATTGCCCTGCACTGAGCAGGAGGTTTTGGTCATTACCTCTCAGCAGCCTCCAGCCACGCTGTTTCCCTGTTTCGTATTTCTTTAGTGCAAGAGTTGTGTTTGGGTCAGGGGTGGGGGGGGGGGGGGGGGGGGCGAGACACTGAGTGATTTCCCAGGGACAATTCCTAATTGCCAGATATTATGAAATCAGCGAGGTTTTGCTGTTGTTACTGGTAGTTTTTGTTTTATGAATGAAGGATGTGGGAACTTTTATGGAGATCACAAAACTTTGCGGGAGATATGGTTTGCACACGCACAGGTACACACCCCCTACAGCACTGCGTTAGATCTTGCATGAGGTTTTGTGATTTTCTCCTGCATCATTTCCAGACTCCCCTGGTTCAACAGAGAGGCATTCAAAGGCATGTCCCTCACTTTGGTGGGCCGAGCCCTGAGGGAAATAGACATTCTTCAGTCATCTGGTTCAAGGAACTAGAAGTCTTTGGCGAATGGTTTAATTGGGGGAGGGTGAAGAGTTCTGGAGGATTAAACTACCGAGAATCTTGGGGAAGACAGTTAAGCTGCAATGCAAACAGGAAAAATGTACTTTTTACCTTAAATCTGACTTAAAATTGTTGAATTGTGGATGTTTGGAGTGAGAACAATGTGCAGTTTTTTTCTCAACAGGCTCTAGGTGTCGCTAGGAGAAAGGAAAGACAAGAGCTCTGAATTTTATTTCAGATGGTCTCCATCTTTTTTTAAAAAATTTTAACTTGGAGTATACATGTCCTTCTTTTTATTGTGACATGTGTCTAGAAATGATTCTGAGATAAACACGGGTGTCCTGAGAAACAAATCAAGGATATAACATGTACCTTTTTTTTAATGGGGCTCTAAACAGCATCTCTAACTTAGATGTAAGTCCTGACATCATGCTTCTTTTTTTCTGGAAAATACACAATGTGTGTGGGTGGGCGTGTATTGTGTGTTTATATAGTATACTCCCGATATATATATATATATATATATATATATACACATATATATACTTGCCCATTATCTGTACATATATATCCAGCACACATCTGCAAAATGCATTGCACATACGTCCTTTAAGTTTAAATTGTATAGTTAAACTCATGACACAGGCTGAATGTTGCATCCTTTAAAAACAACAACAAACTTTATGCACTCTTCTTAGAAAAGTTCCTCAGAATTGGAAAAGTTATGCCCCCAAATTTGCTAAAAGATGGATGTACATATCAAACCACTTTTCCTCCAGGAACAAAAGCTTCAATTTGCTTAAGGTGTATTGAAAAAAAAAAAAAAAAAAGACATTAGGTACAAAAACTGCTTTTTAGATACAGATGCTTGCCAAGACTGAAGAATTTTGAGTAATCATTTTGCTACCCAAATTTAAAGCTGAGGATATGCAATGAATTAGGAACACATTGCATTTTATTACGTGTCTTGCAACTGCTGACCACCTCAGGACAAACCGAGGCTTTCCTTTTCAACATCTGCAAGCAGCTGGGAGCGCGGCTACTTCGGTGGGAGCTGTCTGGGGTGCTGAAACCTTCTCTTGGCTTAGCGCAGGAGAAATCTCCATCACTCTTGCCTTTTCAGTCCTTTTCCCAAGGCTGGTGGCTTTATTGCTGTTCTCTGACTTGTCAGGAAGACTGTTCCAAGGTACAGAAACAGCTTCGCTGCCTTGGTCACTAAGATGATGGTAAGCAGCATACCTTTATAATCCTTAGGGCTTTGTACCTGTTGTCCTTCTGTCTGGAAATTGAGAAATACAGTTCTTGGCTTCTGTGCATGTGTGTACACTTACATGCCTGACTATGACTGAGAATGGGCAATTACCCAGCCACACCCCAAATAAAATTTATGGTAGTCTAACAAGGCTAACACAGAAAAATAAAATGCGGAGATAGAATGGCTACAATTAATAATGCATGATCTAAATGCACAAACTACACAGGCAACAAAGAGACTTCCCACCTGTGTGGCTCCACGGGAAAGCCTGTTTTGGGTGGGTGAGTACTAACATGCAAAGTCTGACTTCAAAATAGAAATAAAACCAGAGGGTCTTTTCCATCCACTTCCTTCTAAATCTTAGATTTATTTAAATATAAAGTCAATTACTTGGGCAACTCCTCTGAGGAATCAATAGCCCTTCTGATTTAAAATTCATTGTGTAGGTTTAAAAATAAGTTGACTCTTAAAGGAATTGTTGCTGGAAGTGACTTTTAGTGGAATTTAGTAACTTTCATTTGGATTAACTGTGGCTAATTTTAAAATACTGAACTTTGTCATCCGCCTGCTTGAACATTTCTTTTTAGTTTTTTAAAGGGCTTTGGAGGCCTTCTGTACCATTAGAGCAGTAGTTTTGTTAAGGTTATACAGTGTGTTCCTGTATCCTTCATTTTCAGTGACACATGGCTTCTTAGCAATACAAATGTGATGACAACAGGATTTTAAAACAGCAAATTGGTTAAAACTGGGATAGATTGACAAATCACCGCCCATGATGTCCACCAGCCTTGGCAGGGCCAATTTCATCATCCTCTATGCCTTCGGCAACCAACCCATCGTTTTTCCTCCACCTTGGTTTTTCATTGGTATAATGCCAACATTCTGTTAACGTATCCTTGGGATCTATCAACTTTACTATTTCTTAACCAGCTTCCCTCTACAAATATGTTTATGTACTCTATTACTTTTCTTCTGTTTCAACTGTAATTTAAAATTTTTTAAATTTCACATGATTTTCCTGATAAATGAGAAAAAGCCTAAATCTTTCAACTGTCCACTTGATGCCATTGCTCTCATCACCAATAGGACCAGTGCTTGGTGTACCCACCTACAGAATAGCCATGGATATTGCAGGAGCATGGAGAGTTGCAATGTTGCCCTCTCCTCATCCCAGTGGCACCTACAAAGTGGGAGCCATGAGGCCAGGTACTGAGAAGTGCTCAGTGAATACATGCTGCTGCTGTTACTAATAATATTACCCCTTCATCTCTCCTCCTTCAGTTCCTTCTTCTTTACCTGCAGGTAGAAAAAAAAAGATTGCCTTCATTGGCCTCTAGCACCAGCTCTGGCTACTACTATCCTGTTTTTCTTTCTTATTTTATTATCCAACTTCTCAAGCAAGGAGTCTACTACTGATTCTACTTCCTTGTTAACAATTCTCTTTTCCTCTTCTTGCTTGGATGCAAACATCCTTTCTGTACCGTCTTCACTACAGAAATTGCACACAGAATGTCATTGATGTCCTCTTAGCTGATATAACAACCTGTCTGATTCCTCCTGTCTTGATGTTGTTCCAGCTCTTGCTCTTGACGACTGTCACCTGCTTGTCCCACTTTTGTATCTTGTGTTTTTCTCAATGTTACATGAACTTAGCCTTTGGATTCTTTGGTGCATCATTTTCTCTTCCTATCCTTTATATAGGAAGACTGAACAACCTGCTACCTTCCTAAGGTTTGGTCTCCAGTATTTTCTCTTACCTTTCTTGCTTTCTTCTGAAGGTAAATGGTCTCCCAAACACATTCTGCAGTGTCTACATTAGACACTTCTGAAGGTAAATGGTCTCCCAAACACATTCTGCAGTGTGTACATTAGAAGATGGTTAAAATAGCTTTGCTGCCCTGATGTACATCTCCTAGCATTTCTTCTGAAGGTGAGTTGCTTTTCTGTTTTACAGAATTGGAGGATTCTGGGATTGCAGGGACCTTGGGGATCCCCATCTTGATCTCTCTTCCAAGCTTTTGTACCACAGGTCAAGCAGCTACAAGATCATTTTTGTGGTGGTGACAAGATACACAGAATACATCCCTGACTTTATTGGTCATTTCCCCTCTTTTATATCTGCTTATGGCAAGTAACTTTCCGGCCTAATCCCATTATTTCTGCTACTAGTATTTCCATTTCCTCCACGTCTTTGCATGACACCCAATGTTTGTAAGCATGCACAAGTTGCATTCTCCTAATGTCTTGGTTTCTTTCTTGTAACATGAAGTATTTCACTAGATGAGCTTTACAGCCCCCTTGTGGTCCTACAGGGCTGCATAATAGCATCCTGTTGGATGCTGTCTTCCTGAAAAGTTTCATTTTTGTACTTCAAAATAAAGTGAACACATAGAAAGTGTTCAGTCACTTCAGAATAAAGTGAACACATAGAAACCATAAACCAAAACAGCCTCACAGTGAATGCTTTGGTAAAGTTAATAATCAGTTAACATTTTAAATGTAATTCCATCTCAATAAAGAATTTGCTGAAATTGTAATGTATCTATAACAGGATTACACCTAATTCTGATTACTATTCCAGCCCAGAAAATGCAATCATAATAAGGAAGTTGTCTCTGTGACAAGTAACATATTGATATGCACAAAGAGGCTGTGCTGGCTGAATGATAGTTGCAGCCAAATACAGCATCAGAAATACCTTACCTCTGCATTGCACCTGGTGATTTTCAAAGCACTGCCACATGTGTCTCATTTCACCTTCACAGTTACCTGGGCTAGGGAAGATAACCATAACCTAGAGCTAGTCTTTTAGCTTGAAATGCTAGTAAGGGTAAGCCCAATTTCTTTTCATTTGGATGGGTCAGTTGTCACTTGTGAATTAGAGCAAACACATTTCAATGTGTTCACAAGCCTTTGCTCTCTGGAGCCAGACAAGAAAGTATGTTTGTGAAAAAGCAATAATGTATCTTTCCAGTGGATTTGAGTTCTGTGTTCGCAGAACAGGATTTCCGGGTAGCATGCACGTCTATTTTCCATGGAATGCCTCTTTTCATTGCTGCCAATGCACTTTTCCATCATGTACTTGTATGTGTTACCTGTAGATTTAATGAGAGCTAGAGCATTAGAATAACATCATATTAATGTATATTTTTGACAGTGGAATCAACTCATTTTCCCACAGAAAATTAATATTCTAATGTCACTAGGTAAACAGGAATTTTTCTAGATGTTGGCTTTTGGACATGATTTCCATCATAAAATAGAGCATTTATATTTCTTACCCAAAGCTTTTTCTCCTTTAGGGTCAGAATGATTAGTGAATTTAATTTTTGCAAGCAACTGGCAGGAGTTGCTGAGTAAGATATACATGCTGATTGTATATAACCCTGTTCCTTTTAATTACTCTGATGATAACAATGCATTAATCAAGCACATGAGAAATGCTTCTCTGCAATATACCATATTGATCCCTTTCATAGAGCACTGCCTATAAAAATAATAGTCACTATGATCTTTATAAAGTTAAATTCTGATTAATAAATCTAGTGTTAAGGGCGCGAGTATCCACATGCCAGTTTATGATTTGCTTCCATTTCAAGCACATTGGTTTGATTTTACTCACATGTAAAAAGAAATCAGCCTTTCTCATGAACAACTTCTGGAACATTTATCTCTAAAATGATCTAACATTATGAAAATACCTGACATGGAAAAATTTTAAAATCGATATCTAATTTTATAAGTGAGAAGACTACAAGTAATTATGTGAATGGTTTTAAGGAAATAGTTTGTGTTTTTTGGACCTCAGGAAACTTCAGCTTCTCTTCTGACACCTGTGTTCTTCTTAGCATATTTTGCTTTACCGTAATTGAGTTGGGGAATTATATCACTGAGTTTAAAAATGTATGACCATTTTAAAATGTAACAGTCTAAGATATTTTGGTTCTAAATGGGCGTGCTAATTGCTGAAGCAGAAAAATAAGGCACAATTTTGTCAGAATAGTATAAGATTTTGCCCTGACTTGGTTTCCTCAATAGTTTTACTTTTTTTCCCTTTGTATATTACTTCCTGTGTTTTCCCACAGCATCCACATCTGTCTGAAGTACAGTACATGTTTAGTTTTGTCCCATGGTTGATACATATATGTGTGTATATATGTATACGTCTGTATATACATATACAGACGTATACATATGTAATAATGCACATGTGTATGTATAGACATATATACATATATATATACATGCACACACACACATTTTATAGGAAGATCAGAGGCACATAGGCCCATGAGGTCCAGATGGTAGAATTCCCGGTGGTGGCAGGACATTGAAGAATATCCTCCTTCCCAGAGCTGGGGCATCTGAGTTGACAGTGGAGAATATGTATTAATAGCAGGCATCGGGGGAGGGGAGCTAAAGAGGAACACAAGCCGGGGATGTAAGAATCCTTGCAGAAACGGAGGAAAGATGGAGGGTCCTACAGGTTCAACTAGATGGTTCTCAGGTCCTGAAATAGCCTTTATCTTTAAAAACAAGAGGCCAATTTTACTACTTTACTTTCATTCAGCCATGCATATGTAAACAACTTGAAAATGTTCAGAATGTAATAAAATCATCCTAGCAATATGCCTGAGGAAAATGAGAAATACATATACACACATACACACACATACACATTTGCTTAATTCAAAAGAAACTTAAGGATTTTCCAGGTTAGCAAAGTCATTGTAAAATCCAATTTTTAATTGTCTGTAGTGTTTGGATTTCATTCTGGCATCAGCTTTTAGATAATTTGGGGTCAAATTTAACAATGCCTATGTTATGGTATTAAAAAAAGATGGAATTGGGGATATAGGTATCTACCCACCTTGGAAATGAGAAAACCAATGAATCCTTTCTCTCTCCTGTTGTTCACTATTGTCGGGAGATTTCTTGTAAAGGCGGAACTGCTGGGACTGAGGCAGCAGCTTTCATGCAGCAATGGGATCTTCGTTAGATTCTTCGTAACATATTGATCTAATTACATGTATCCATTATATGTGATACACATAGTATACTTTAAATGACATCAGCTAGAAGGAGAGCATGGATGGGATTCAGTGGGAGCATTGAGAGAGCAAGGCAATGAGGGTGGAGGAGCGCCAGCGAAGGTCACTGGCCTCTGCCTCCCTAACCATTTTGTCCACAATACTCCACTTTCTAAACTGTATTCAAACTCTGGATATGCCTCATGCCAAATCCTATCTAATAACTGTTAACCATTAAAAACCTAAAAATGAGAAATTTCTATAAAAGTCTTGAGAGGTGAAGTTATTTTCTATTTTTGGAGATTTTTATAGTTGTTGGGTATTTACAACCTCTGGAGGTAGCCCACCCCGACATAAGTAGCTCTGATTATTAGACTTATTGGAGGTGCTTGTCTTCTTCCCGGCCTCTCTGTAGCTCCTGCTCATGGACCCTCATTTTTCCATGGCTTCTGAGGAAGGGAAGTGGCATCCTCCTGCCTGAAGCAGACAAAGTTACATGGTCCTGTGTCCTCCCTTCTCCTTGTCCTCCTGCTGCCAAAGAACCACAGAGTCCCCTCAGCACCCTGACCAGCCTCCCCAGGAACATTCATGGAGGGAATGGAGGTGGTTTTCTAGGACACCTGAGTTAGGTCAAATAGCACCTAGCTACTTTCCCAGGTGAGCTGTTAGGTCTTCATCCTCAGACTCATTCTATCTTGTCCAATTTGCAGAAGCACACCCTCCATCGCCAGGTTCGAGTAAAATGTGCCTCAGTGAATCGCTGAATCCAGAGAGTCCCTCCGCTAGGGCGCCTGCCCCATGCTTCCTCACACTCAGCGCACACTGCCAGCTAGAGCATCCTTTCTGGGGTAGCAGGCCCAGCTAAGACTCATCTGAGGATAACTGTTAGGTGGAGGAATGGGGGAGGAGATGCCAGAGGGCTGCAAATGCAGACACAGAGCAGTGAATCAAGTTTGGTTGAGGCTTTTCCAAGCTGGAACTCAAGCTATGTGTTTGGAGAGGACTGGCTTCTCACCTGGGTGGATGTGGGGGTTGTGAGTGTGGCTCTGCAAACATCTCTAGGTCTGTGGCACCCAGGGGGCTGGTGCTTCCCCACCCCCTCACGCGGGTGTGGCTGTGTGGTACCTTTTGGCTGCTGAGATGGGAGTGGAAGTGAGAGTAGCCCTTCTAAGTGCAGGCTTTAAAAGTCAGTGTGTGATTTCTGTCTGTCATGGAAACCAGCAATATTGCAGAGAGTCACTGCTGCACAAGCCAGATGGAAACTTTAGCTGGTAAATCGCTGAAATTGTATCAGTACAGGAGAGCCTAGCCTGTCCCCACTGCTATGTAGGATAAATATTAATGTAGATGAGTCTCCATTCCTTTCTGGACCTCGGGTGCATTCTCCTCTATGGACAAGGTCAATGGTCTCTAAATTTCTGTGGAGAGTGCATTCTTCCTTCCGGCATTTCGCTTAAAGCTTTTCTCTTCCCAAAGAGACTGAAATGGAAGTTGGCCCAAGGAAGGCACCTGACCTTGCAGTGTGTGGGTCTCAGGAGCTCCTTTCTTTAGAGAGCATGTCTTATTGGGTGGGAGGGAACAGAACAAGAAGGTGCTGATTTCCCGGAAGGCAGGTGCATGCATTCACGGGGTGTGTGGGGTTTGGGATCGGGGTGCAGGAAGGGGCAGCAGGAGAAGGATGGTATAGGCAGATTGCTAGATAGTGATGATGAAAGCAAATGTCTCCACCTTTGGAATGTTTGTAAGGGTTTCTAAGGATCAGATGTTAAATGACGAGTTAATGGGTGCAGGACACCAACATGACACATGTATACATATATAACTAACCTGCATGTTGTGCACATGTACCCTAAAACTTAAAGTATAAAAAAAAAAAAAAAAAAGAAATGAGGCTTCTGGGCCTTGGCCTAGAGACCCTGCAAGGTATAGAAGTCAAGGATCCCACAGGGAGGCTTTCCAGGGTGGAAGGTCCCCATTGAGGAAAAAAATTCTATGTAACTTAATCCGTGGTACAGGCTGTGCCCCTGCATGTTTTGTGGATTCACGACAAGATTATTTCCAATTTAGAAACTGAAGGTTACATGTCATCATCTAAATAGTAGGAAACATTAGCAGAAGCATATAGCTTTAGCATAAAATTCTTTCTCCCCCAATTAATGTCCTGACGGTTGCCATTGAATCTCCATTTTGTATGTGGAAAGAGTGTCATGGATTTCTCTTCCTTCTTTCCAGGTTTTTAGTTCCTCTGAATGGATAGGAAATTCAGCCCCTAAATTTCCCTACGTCTGGTTATCTGTCAAAAGGAGAGGGGGCATTGTTTCTATGGAAACAGGAGCTGCCGTGATGGACAGGGGCTGCCGGGCTCCCTGTTGGGTGGCTGGTCTTGCTGAATGTGAAATCATCAATACGCTTCCGCATTGTCCTCGGGCTCCGGTGAGATCATATCAATTGGCAAGGCTGCTTTTTCCCTTAGGTACAAGAGAGCACCTGAGCAGAATCCTAACGTTCCTTCTGTACCTGCTGCTGGATGATCTTTTTAATCCTGCTGCCTCTGGTCCACAGGAAAAATACAGTCCTGTTTGTATAGCCTGCACTTGGGCTAATCTCAGTATCTCCAAAGCAGGGGAGGATCTTGAGTGGTCATTTCTGGCCCTGTGTGTCCACAACCGCACTATGTATCCCACACTGAGGGTCATGTTCCCACTTTAACAGGACTTTAACCCAGAAAAACTTGCCCCATCATTGTCCAGGAGCTGCTTCCCTCTCGCCCAAATCCAGTCAAACTTGTTGCAGCCTCAGTTCATTTCCTTGGGTTCTAACCTTACTTAAGACATTCGCTTTTTGTTTTGTTTTGTTTTTGGACAGGGTCTCCCAGGCCGGAGTGCAGTGGCACAGTCTCGGCTCCCTTCAGCCTGGACTTCCTAGGCTCAGATGATCCTCCCACCTAAGCCTCCCGAGTAGCTGGGGCTACAGGCTCATACCGCCATGCCAGGCAAATTTTTGTACTTTTAGTAGAGATGAGGTTTCACCACGTTGCCCAGGCTGGGACCTTCACTTTTTAGGCTACCCTTGCCACTGACAGGATCTGCCTCCGTCACTTCCCAGGTTGTGAACCATACAAGGGTCACTAGTTTCAGAGCAAAAGCCACAGTTTCTGTAATGATGTAAAGGCACGACATCATCCGCCCCCTCACCCCACCAGCCCTCCTGCCATCTGTTTCACTGCACCTCCTCCTACTCCGAGCTCAGGGCTGGCTCCCTGTGCCCTGGTCACGCCAGGCACAGCAGGCTCTCCCCTGAGCTGCTCACACAGTGGCTACCCCATCTACTCAGCCTTCTTCCCCTGCGTCCACCTGACTGGCTCCTTCACACCCTCCATGGAAACCTTTGCTCCAAGGTTCCTTTATCAGTGACATCTCCACTGACCACCTGTGTAAAATGGTAGTTCCTGATACTCCTCACCCTGCCCTCCTTTGTTTTTCTGTCACCACAGCATTTATCACCTCTAATATTTTATACAATGTACTTATTATGCCTCCTTTTATTTCTGTCTTCCCCCGACTGGCTGAGCCAATTGTAAGGCTCTTTGGCCATTTTGTTCTCTGACGTGTCTCAGTGCCTAGCACAGAGCCTGGTGCATCAAAGTTCTCAATAAATATTTGTTGAATGAGTGAATGAATGAATGGAATCCTACCTGAAAAATCTTTGATCACTTCTGTCTGAATAATCACCATTCTCTTAAACCTGTTTTCCAAACATTTGCTGAAACTGAAAGAGTTCTGAAATTAGAACTTTGAACCTTCCGTGTGGGTGCTTACGTGTGTCTACACATGGATTCTCCTGGTGTCAGGATTTTATTATTGCATGATTCTGGGCAGGCTCTTGCTGCCTGTCTGATTTAAAAGTACAGCTGAGCAGACAAAGTAATTACTAGAGAAACAGTAGAATTCATTTCTGTAGGACCTGCTTAAATTATCTAATATTGGTATTTGCAATATTTTGTTCTTTTCTGAACGAAAACAAGTGTAAGTGCAAATTTTCTATGTATGACTACTTTATTGACCTTTTTGTAGTTACCAGACTAAGAAAGTAGTAGACAAGAAGGTCTCATAAGGAAAAATGCAAGTCTTTGAGAAGAGAGTCCCGTAAATATAGCAATGTGACAAGTTGTTTTTGATTAGGTATTTGCATTACCTAATTCTCAATATAACACAAAGAAAAACATCACAGCTTCTTTTTCCATGATGCGGTGATCATTTCTTTATCTGGCAGGTAGGAAGTCAAAAAAGAGTGGTTTTGAACTATATATCATTAGAGAAAAACTAATGTTCCCAGACCATAAAGGTACAGTTTTTACCAGAAAAAGTGTTCCTGGATTCTGTAATCTGTTTGAAATTGCCTGAGGCTCTTTAGCTTTCTACAGCATACATTTTTATGATAATACAATCAGCACTATCTGGCACTTAGGATGGTGCTAGAACAGGGACCGAAACCTTTATCTTAGGGCTGCCTGTGTGCCAAGATGACCTGGAGAACTCGCCTCTTTGGGCTGTATCAAGGCTGCGGCAGCACTTCCAGTCAAGTCACTAAAATTAAATATGCAAAATAAAGATTTGCAATTTCTGTTTTCTGTTGCCAGACAGCGTTGGGAAACAAATCTATGTTTCAGGTGCTTTTATAGCCACGGCAAAGTGTGCTGAACTGTTTAACAACCATGGAAGAGTTGAACCACACCCTCCAGTTTGCATATGGGGGTGTCAGGCAGCGTGTTGAGCAGGTAATTAGAGACCCTTAGGCAGGCTGCCTCATTCATCTAAAGACACGCCGATAAGCACGTGCAGTGCTGGAGCTGTCAAACGGCACCAAAGTGCACGCCATTAGATAAAGATAATGCAGCAGATGATAAGCAGATGCATAGCTGTGGGTGATTAGCTCTCTGACCACTGGATTTATGTAGCCAAAGTGCCTCAGAATACTTAAGACCAAAAGACTTAGAGAAATACATTTTCTGCTGCCATCACATCAGCAGTATGAATGCAAGTTAATGTGTCAAAGCTCCAAAGCTTAGTATCCAGTCTGAGTCCAGGGAAAAGAGGGGGGCCAATGGTGTGTATGAAAAGCCACCATGCACAAAACTGGCCAGATGTTGTGGGCCAGCTCTCTACCCCTAGAGGAACAGTGGAGCCCAGGGGCATCTGCAGAGCTGCCAGCTATCAGCAAAGCAGCCCAGGCGGGGAGTCCACATGGCTACTTCTCTGCCATCCCTCACTTTGTGTATCCAATAGGCCCATAAAGTCCTCGGCAGTGGCTGAAAGTGATCATGGTAGGGCGATTTCAGGGTCGTTCTAGGCCACTGCCTTCACCTTCTCATTCTGTGGATCACAGTGACTCAGAACAGACAGATGACCTGAAAGGAGACTTTAATGGGGTCAGGGGAGGCTGTGCTTGAGGAATGAGGACACTGGGAATTTGGGCAGGGGTCTAAAGGGAGAAACCACAGAGGAGAGAGCAGGGCACATAGAAACGGGGTGCAGGAAAATCTGGGGAACCAGTAGAATTTGGCACTATTAGAATTTTTCCTGGGGCAGCCAGGATAGGACATCCATTCAGTGTGGTCCAAACCAGGGAACACCTACTCTAACTGGTTCATCACAGCCAGATCCCAGGCCGTGGTTTTTGGAGCCATGACCTTCAAACTGTGCTTCTCAGAGTCATGGTGTTCCTGATGGGAGCTGCCGAAGGAAGGAAGCAGGAGATGGCGCCAACAGAACTCTAGAGTCTCCTTAAAGCAGCTGTGCTTTTAAATAATTTACCTGTATATATAACTTCAAATGAAAACAATGATTTTGGTATTAAATGAGGTCTATTGGAGTAACAGCCAAATTATTCAATAAGCTCACAGATATCCAGCAGGGTTGTGTAACGAGATGTTCTTGTTACAATTTATAAAGGTCTTGCCCTTGGAATTCCATCAAGCCTGCACCTAATGCCCTGATTACAGCAAACAAGACCACATTATTGTTTGGTCTGAACGAAGGGCCCTCCCAAGGTACTCCACATCAGAAACCAAGAGAGCACAGTGGTTGGGCTGCTGGCTCCATACTCAGCCCCCTGAGCCTGAATACTGACTCTATCATTTACCAGTTGCTTAACCTTAAAACATAACTGAGGGCCAGGTGAGGTGGCTCACGCCTGTAATCCCAGCACTTTGGGAGGCTGAGGCGGGTGGATCACAAGGTCAGGAGATCAAGACCATCCTGGCCAACATGGTGAAACCCCATCTCTACTAAAAATGTGAAAAATTAGCTGGGCATGGTGGCACATGCCTGTAGTCCCAGCTACTTGGGAGGCTGAGGCAGAAGGATGGCTTGAACCCAGGAGGCGGAGGTTGCAGTGAGCCGAGATCTCACCACTGTACTCCAGCCTGGTGACAGAGTGAGATTCCATCTCAAAAAACAAACAAACAAAAATAAATAAAAACACAATAACTGAGTTTGGGTTTCACCTTCCTCGTTTATAAAACAGAAAAGAATTGTAGTATTTTTGACATTCTGGCTTATTTTGAAGATTATTTTGGCTTTGTCACTGGCTTATTTTGAAGATTGAGTTGGTTCAGGTAAAACACTCAGAACAGCGCCGAACATGACACAAAGCAATGGCAATGTGATGACTGGATCCAGCTGTGTTTACTAACAAGGATGGGAGATTGGTGTGCCCTCAGGGCAGAGCTGGTTTAGGGCTGGTGGTGAGGAGTGGAAGGAAATGCCGTCACCCCCAGTGGTCACAAGTGCACTGATAATGTTACCGTAACCCCATGTATTTATAATTGAATCGTGATCCTGACATGTAGATTGATTGAGTAGTTCAGTTATGAGCAAGCAGGAATGTGGATAACATGGATTCCCAAGGAGCCACAGTACCTCTCAGTCAAGAGCTCCTTGGTGGGGCTTTGTGCCCCTGACCCCAGCCCTGCTGAGGACTCCTCCAGGAAACATGCAGAATGCGATGGATGAAATGTGCCCTGCCGCTGGTAGGCTGAAATCCTAACCCCCAATGTGGTGTACGCAGAGGCAAAACAATTTGGGAGGTGATTTAGTTCATGTGGGTGAAGCCTTCATGAATGGAATTAGTGCCCTTATAAAGAATGTAGAATGGCTGGGTGCAGTGGCTCACACCTGTCATCCCTTTGAGGGGCTGAGGTAGGAGGATTGCTTTGAGCCCAGGAGTTTAAGACTAGCCTGGGCAACATGGTGAAACCCCGCCTCTACTTAAAATACAAAAACTAGTCAGGCATGGTGGCACGTGCCTGTAATCCCAGCTACTAGGCAGGCGGAGGTGAGAGCATTGTTTGAACCTGGGAGTCGGAGGCTGCAATGAGCCAAGATTGTGCAACTGCACTCCAGCCTGGGCAACAGAGGGAAACTCTGTCTCAAAACCAAACCAAACCAAACCAAACCAAACCAAACGCAGAGAGTGCTCCATCTCTTTTCCTGCCCTGAGAGAACATAATTAGAAGGTGGCTGTCTGCAACCCAGAAGAGGTCTGTCTCTCACGAGAACTCCACCAAGCTGGCACCTGGACCTTTAGGTTTGAAACCAGAGGCCTGGGTTGGGCAGATGAGGAAGCTCCACAGGCCCCAGTGCCATCCTGGGACTGTGTCACATCAACAGAGGACCCAAGCCACCCCCAAGGCTGCTCACCGAGATCTTCCTGAGCCAGCTACCTTAGAATTAAACTAGAAAACTGTTGCTAAAAATGTAAGTTTCTGAGTTCATTTTATGATTGACAATTGAAATACTATATAACATAACATAGTGCTCAATAAATAACTTTTCCCCAGAAGTGGTCAGAACAGGCCCAACTAAAACCCATGGGAAATATTAAGGATCTCGATGTTAGGTGAAGAGAAAACACAAATACAGGTGATTCAGCTTGAGAATTTGTTATAACCGGACACTTTAACAAGTACAGTCTGACAAAACACAGTATGAAAAAAGTGTGGAGTCAATGGGGCTATTTAGGGAAACAGAGTGTAAAATCGCCCAGATATGGATTTGATTACAACAGTTACAAAGAAGCAAAGAGTGCTGTGACTCCAATTAAAATCTCAAACCAACTTTTCATTATGTTTCTCATAAGATTTCACTTTAACATAATCCCTGACTCTTAATTATCTATGTCTCTATTAACAATTTCATTGGCAACTTCTCTTTTGGTTTAAAATATTCCAGAAGTCTCTTCCTTCAGTCTCTAAAACCCAGGTAAATGGAGACCTGATGGAGTGCGGGATCCTTGGGAATGCTAATGTGTGTTTGAAGTGGTTTCTCCAGCTCATGAGGATGGGGACCCTTCACTCAAATGGGGCAAGGGAGAGCGTCGTGGCTTCACAGATCAGAGGGAGGGAGGTGGGTAGTTCCAGATTACACAGCATTCTAGCCACCGTTCTTCTCACAGAACAGTTGAGGAAGCTAATTAGCATATTCCTTCCACTCACCTCAGGCTTGTCTAGTGAAATCCAGCTTTTCCATGACACTCCTCACACACACACCATTCACACACTCACACCTGCACACACCACACATCACACACACCATGCAAATTCCCACACCGACCACACACACACCTACACATGCGTCACACCTACACCATGCATGCTACACATCACACACACTATGCAAATTTCCACATGCACCCACACACTCACACGTACACACGCACCACAAATCACACACACCACGCAAATTCCCACACCTTTCCACACACCACACCACATGCACACACAGCTACAAATCCCCCACCACACACTCACACCTATACACGCCCCCCCCACACACCACATATCACACAAATCCTCACACCTACATACACACATCACAAAAATCTCCATACACTCCCCCACACACATTTCTCAGACACCTACCACAGACACACACCTACACATACATGATACACACAAACCTACAAATCCACCCCACAGCTCACACATATCCCCTCACACATCACCCTTATCTGCCACACACCTCCTGCCACACACACATAACACCATGAGTTCCAGAGTCATTGCAGGCACACACACAGATAAGATGTCTAGCAGATCGAGGACCCCGAATCAGGCTGACAGGCCACCCTTTAAATTGAAAGTATTGCTGGCGACCAGAGGTTGTTGAGGCCTTCACCTGAGGTGCTTTCCTTGGGGTGAGGACAGCTGGACTCTACAGGCCACTCTGCTCTGGTCTCTGCTGGGACCCAGGGTGCACAGCCAGGGTAGCTTCCCAGGATGCATATATGTGTTATGGGACAGAACAGACAAACGCCAGGACGCTGATCTCTCAGTGGCTGAGGGCCGCGGTCCCCTGAGATCACTAACCTCAGGGCGGTTCAACAGATAGTGTACCAGGACATGCAAACCAGTAGACACAGAAATAAAAAGGTGGCAACGTAAGGCTTTCTCAGAATGCAACAAACAGAATCAGAATTGTATGCAAGGAGTCCTCTGAAAATTTTCTACAAACTCAAAAATTATCAGGATCAGAAAACTTTGAAAATTGACCCAGTGGGTCCGTGAAAGCCTAGGAAATGTACCCCGTCTGGTGGAACACCCACGTGACCTGAGACATCTTGGGATATGCTGCTGTGAAATGTACCCCATCTGGTGGAACACCCACGTGACCTGAGACATCTTGGGGTCTGCTGCTGTGAAATGTACCCCATCTGGTGGAACACCCACGTGACCTGAGACATCTTGGGGTCTGCTGCTGTGAAATGTACCCCATCTGGTGGAACACCCACGTGACCTAAGACATCTTGGGGTCTTGCTGCTGTGACCCGGGGGTTCTAGGTCTGCCTGTTGGCTGTTCACTTCCCAGGAGCAGATGTGCAGTGGGTGTCGCCTGGAGACCCAGTAACAGCAGTGGGTGCTCAGCTCCCTATCTGAGGTGGTTTGTTTGTTTGTTTGTTTTTGAGACAGAGTCTCGCTCTGTTGCCCAGGCTGGAGTGCAGTGGTGCAATACAGGCTCACTGGAACCTCTGCCACCCAGGTTCAAGCGATTCTCTTGCCTCAGCCTCCTGAGTAGCTGGGATTACAGGTTCCCACCATCACATCCGGCTAATTTCTTGTATTTTTAGTAAAGATGGGGTTTTACCACATTGGCCAGGCTGGTCTCAAACTTCTGACCTCAGGTGATCCACCCACCTTGGCCTCCCAAAGTACTGGGATTATAGGCATGAGCCACCATGCCTGGCCTGAGATGGTTTTACTCACAGCTCAGTGCATTCAAAGCATGAACATTCAGACAAAAGGGCATTCCCAAGGAGGCATGCACCAAAATACTTCAAGAGGAGGAACACATCTAGAAATACTGAAGAAAATGCTTCTCAAATTAACCCAGCTCAACTAAAAGGTAAGGTGCAAATTTCAGTGAAGCCAGGCCACAGAGATAAGGGAGAATCTGTCTGTGTTTGGAAAAGCTCCTAATAGCTCCTAGAACCTTGCTTTTAGGTATGAACATTTCCCATATTTCCATTTATGATGCAATTCTAGCTCAACATTGAAAAGTCAGAGCACATCTGATTGCTCTGACTAATCAGTAGCTCCTGGCATTATTCCTAGTCTTTATGACTCCAGGACTGACCTGTTCTCACATTCATAGACTTCAAATAAAATTTGTTGACTAGTGGAATATAAAATTTAACCTAAAAATACAATTATGGAGAACCTAATTTAATCCAATTCTTTAAAATCAGTAATGTGTACATATATTTAGCTGTCCGCTTTACAGTTCCTTTGAAATAAGATTGAGTCCTAGTTAATGCAGAGCTTAGAGGAAACTGGAGGGGCATTTTCCAAGTTGTCCTTTTAAAATCTCGACTTGTACAGAAAGGATTTCACAGTCAAAAATTTGGGAAAAATTGACTTCTTAAAGGTTGTCTTTACTGGCTTTAAATGAGAGTTTCACAGTGAATATCAGAACATTAAGTAGATGTATTTATGGCAAGATTTCTCACTTACCTGTGTCAGTTTGTCATGGTAACATATTTTGGGAGCAGATACTCTGTGCCACACCCCACTCAGCAGGAAAGCAGATCTTCATTCCTGACTCGTGACTATTCTGGTTACTTTACATCATATCTGGGTTAATAATAAGTCTGGCTCTCTCTCACCGTATTATTTTTCCAAGGCTGCTGTGATAAAATATCACAAGCCAATGGTTTGTTGTCTCACAGGTTTATTGTATCACAGTTACGGAGGCTGGAAGGTCAAAATCAGGGTGTCAGCAGGGCCGTGCTCCCCTTGAAACCTATAGGGGAGATCCTTCCTTGTCCCTTCCAGCTTCTAGTAGCCCCAGGCCTTTGGCTGGTAGCAGCATCACTCTAATCTCTTCCCATCATCTTCTCATGGTTACCTTTTCCCTGTAAGCCTCTTCCCTCCTTAGAAGGACATCAGCCATATTGGATTATGGGACCATCCTATTCCAGTATGACCTCACTTTAACTAATTACACCTGTAAGAACCGTACTTCCAAATAAGGTCACATTCTGGAGTACCAGGGGTCAGGACAGCATCTTTTTTGGGGGAAACACAATTTGACTTTTCACACTGACGTCCTGACTTTTTTCTTTAAGCATCTAATTTTTTGGTTATTTTAGACTGTTTTGGAGGGTTTCTGCCTGTCCTGTTGGAATTTCAGGGAACAATATGTTTGTCACTAACTTTGACTCACCAACTCTGCACAGTGGATCAAGTAGTTGATCATTATTGCTCTTTAAACAGGAAATGGATGTCCATTCATTGGACCTTGATCTTTATTGCTTTGATCATGGATCTTTTATAACTTTGACTCACCTAATCTGCACAGTGGATCAGTTATTGATTATTATTACTCTTTAAACAGGTAATAGATGTCCACAAATGGGTTACCACTATTTGGCTCCAAGCAATGGCAGCAAAAGGCTGTGGACGCAGGGGCGTCTAACCATTCTTTCTATAAGTGCCTCCTTTCATTTTCCAAGGATTTCTAATTGGTTCTGTTGTGAGATGCTGGATGCCATGTTGATCTGGAAGCAAGGCTCAGCTAACTGCCTGGCAGTGAAACCAGGAGCACACATCCCACACTGTTCTGTGTGCAGATAAGTAAGCCTCTGGCAGGGCCATGTTGACAGAGGAAGCATGGTTTTACTTATAATTCTTACTTCTTTCTTCCTATCTAAAATAGGTTGCAGACGTGAGTGTTGGGGAAATTAGAAAATGAAATAAAGGTAGATAGCTGTCAGACTGTATACAGAAAACCTAAGTGTATGCATGCTGTCATGACATGGAGGTGTCTAGACTCTATGAAAGTATCAAATGACACCATACTGATGGTTAGAACCAGTATCGTTAGTGGGCCTCGTTACTTCTCCCTTTGCCCCTAAGGTGTGGGGTCTGGGATCCTGGGAAGCAGAGCCATAGGTTTGCCTGTTGACCGTTCACTTCCCAGGAGCAGATGTGCAATGGGTGTAACCTGGAGACCCAGTAAGGGCAGTGGGCACTTGACTGATGGTCTGAGCCGGTTTTACTCACAGCTCACTACTCACTAGGCTGGGATCAAGTGACCTCAGTCCTCATGTAGGGGATGGAGGCTCTCAGCAAGCCAGTCCTAACCTGTCTATTCCAAATCTATATTCGGAGGGGTGGCCAGGGTAGTGCCAGATGCCACCTCTGGTCTTGGCTTGCTGTGGTGGTGAAATACAGGTGCACTGACCGAAGTGAGACCCAATGGCGAGCCAAAGGTCTTAGGGCTGCAGGGAGACTGTTTACCTCCCCTCCACCGGCACCGCCCACGCCACTCTCCATGGTCCTGGCCGAATGTTATTTTTGTTCCAATGCTAGCAGTGGCCAGCCCCTAACTAGAGTTCCCATCAGAGTGTTTTAGTGCTGCAGATGCCTGGCTATGAATATTTCTTTGTTCAACAACACTTTGCCCCTCTTCCCTTGCTTGTTGGGGTACAATTTTGGCTCTGCGAATTTGGTAGAATCTTTTAGAGGAGGGAACTTCATTTTATGGCCCCTTTTCCTGAGAGTCACCCTAATCACCCAGTCTAGGTTCAGTGTCACTCTGGCATGCTCCCAGAACCCCTGGGTGCAGGCTGGAAGTGCTTAGCACATCTTGGCAGAGACCGTCTGTCTCTCCTCTTTCTTCTCTGCTGGAATCTGAGCTTCTGGAAGGCTGAAGCTGCAGCTCATCCTCAGGGGTCTCCAGGATGCCACCTGTGCCTGTTGTGTGGTGTGGCATAGAACGTGTGCTGCCAGGCTCTGCTTGTGATGCTGTTTACTCATTAGTTCACCTAACAAACAGTCAGGAATGGGAAATGAGGGCATAAATAATAAATTCCCAAGGCCAAAAATGAAGAAGAAGATGAAGAAGGAATACTCTGCAACTGCATCCTCAAAAGGCACCCACAATGCTGCTGACATTTCTCCATTATTCATTATTTCCTTCCCAGACACCTCATTTCCCTCATTTCATACTGTGTCCAATTTAAAAGAAATGAGGTTATTTTTAAGATGTGTCCTTTCACAAAGCAACAGCTACCTGCCTCTCGGGGTTTCTAGTTAGTTCCCAGGCAGTGGATAAAATTCGCGTTTGGGGATGAACAATAAAAGGGAAGAGCTTAGTTGGGAAAGAAAGAAATGTAAAATGTCACAAGCCACTAAAAGCACCCTTGCCTTTTGCTGCTGTTTTTGTCCAGTTTGTCAAGTGACTAAGCGCACACCTCAGGGGACTTTCTGCTGCCACAAGTTTGCTTTCCAAAATGACCCATTTCTACGTTCAGCTGGGCCTCATGGCCCAGCGTGCATCAAGGTGGCTTAGAGGTCCAGGTACTTCCTCTACAGCCTCTTTCCAGAATCCCTGGGCCTTTTCTCCAACATACCAGGCTCTCTCTCATCTCCATGCCTGGCATACAGTTATTCGCTGCCCCCTGCTCCTTTCTATTTCTGGGAAACACCTAATCATGCTTGAAGAGCAGCCCAAAGGTCACATTCTCTGTGAAGTGAGTTTTGGAGCTGGGGGTAGGAGGTGTCCTGCCTCTTGTTTCTAGAGCACCTCCCCATGCAAGAAGTCTGACACAATGGGTGGACTCCTTGAAATGATTTCTTGCATATCTGCATTTCTACCAGGCCAGAGCTCTTTAAAGGCAAGGGTGCCTGTTATTCATTTGGAATTCCTAGTCCTTGAGACAGAGCATACATCAGATACATGTTTGGGGTAGAGGCAGAATTGGTGAAAGATATATGTTTCTTTGGATTATTTCTAAAATGCACCTCTCTGCTTTGTGTAATAGGAAATCATCAATACAACTAGCAGTGACATAGATAGAACTGACTGGCAAAACAGTGGTCTGTTCTGGGGCTGACCACCATTTCCTGGGAAGAGCAGACAGTGACTATTTTGGCTTGGTGGGGCATACGGTCTCCATCACAATGACTCAACTCTATGGTTGTAGCACAAAAGCTACCATAGACAGGAAGTAAAGTAAGAGGCGTGGTTGTGTTCCAGTAAAACTTCACCGAGAGGCGTGGTTGTGTTCCAACAAAACTTCACCGACAAAAGTAGGCAGCAGGTCAGATTTGGTCCGTGGGACATAGTCCTGCAGACCCCTGAGTTTGAGGAATGAGAACCGCAGAATGGAGCATCAAGGAAGTGCATTGGTCTACAGACTGAAGCTAAGTTAAGCTGTCTATGCGTTGGGAAAATAAGTCAAAGGGCTGGGAGTGATTCATGGGTCAAAAGGTCAAAAATGGTGACGCAGAGGGTAAAGGACTCACAGTGGATGTGTAATCATTGAGGCCGATCACCCCAGATGCTGCCTCTCCAGGGCAACTACAGAAAGGTGCTGTTTGGCTCTGATGGTGCATGAGAGTCTGCAGGAAACCCTAATAAAAAAGACAGTGAAGGAAAATCATGTCAGGAGCTGATACTCATGAGTCTCGGGAAGCCTCCAGGGACAGAGCACAGCTAGAGCTTCCAAGAATGAGAAAAGCCCTAGAGCAAATGCAAAGCCCAGGAAGAGATACTTGGTTGCAGAAGAAAAGGGTCCAGGAGCTATTGCAACCCAGCTAGCAGGCAGGGTCCTGGGCTGATCAGAGTGGGGAAAACCCACCGAGTTGTTCAATGGCAGGACAGACAGAGCCCCACTGCAGGGAGGGGACACTCATCCACCCTGTACCCCCACACACCTCTGTCTCGTTCCCCGTTCAGGCTGACAGTGTGCTTACCACACAGCAGTGCCTCCTGGTCTTGATTGTTGGGGCCCTCACAGCCATTGCACTGGCCCGTCCTGCCGTCTGACCACAGCTCTTCCCTGCTACACTCTTCTGTGAGTCTCCAGGGGGACCTTTGCACATCAGCAAGCTGGGCAGCGTCAAGTGCCCTGAATCCACCCCATGTCTTCCCACCTCTGGACATTTGCTCGTGGTTCATTTCATGGCCATTGAACTTGTCTTGGTCAGTTTTCTTTCAGCTCTCAGTGATAGACACATTCCAAAATGACCTACAGAGAAAAAAAAGGCACAAATTGTATAGCAAACCACTACCTCTACTAAAATAACCTATTGTTTAGAACTGAAGACCAGAGACTGTGGGACTTCAGTCATATCTGGGACATGGTGCTGACATGATATTCCCAAAACTCTTTCTATCTGTCTCCCTAACTCTCAGATTTACTTTCCTCTGTGGGTGTTAATCTCAAGCAGATAACAAAGGTAGTTTCTGCTCTAAGCTCATGAAGTTTTACGGTTCCTAATGAGAGAGGAAGACAGAGGCATGCTGTCTCCCAGGGTCTACATGTGAAATCTCATTCAGGGTTTCTGGTCGATCCAGCACTGGTCCCAGCCACTTGGAGTCAGTTGTGTTGTCAGGGCCTGCACCGCAAGCCCATTGCACAGACAGGAACAGGACTGGCCAGGGAGGGAAGCTCCATTAGGACAAAGTGGTTCTGCAGACCTTGCAGCATCTCCTCCTCAAATGCCTTTTCCTTACAAGAGCTTCCTCTCAAAATCCACCCCTCCTTTCAGGTCCCATTCTCATGCTGTCACCTCCAAAGCAGCAACCTCATCTGCCTCTCTCAACTCCCTAAATGGGTGACTGTTCCTGCATCTGAATTCTCATAGCACTATCATGACACACCACCCTCAGCATCCTCACTATCTTACCTGCAATCATAGCTGCTTGTGATGAGCAGCAGCTGCAAGGGCAGACATCACTGCCACTTAAACCAGCTCCAACAAGGCAGAGATGAAATAGACCGGAAGAAGGGGCAAGGCTGTGAGGGCCCTGGGAGCAAATGGGTACACCTCCCATCACTGGCTACCATACAGGGTGAAAACAATACAGCCCGAGTGCCCACATTCCATTCCAACATTCCCCCCAGTAAGAACAAAACAGGAAGGGCCCAAGGAAAATGCAACCAGCAGTGAAATGGAGCTCTCTGTCCTCTTTGCTGTCCTCACTGACAGGGTGCACAGGCCAGGCCCTACTGAATACCACTAGGTAAGCAGTTACACCATGGCCCTAGTACCCCCGCCCCCCAGAGCAGAATTTGTAAGCAAATTGTCCCTCGAGGCATAATGGCAAAAGGCACAAATTAGGACCAGGCTAATGGCATAAATACACCTGCCTGTCACCCAGCCCCTAGAGCTCCTTGGAGAAGCCTGAGTCCTGTGCTCCACGGACATTAGTGGCATAGAGGCCCTGAGTTGGACTCAGGTTTTGCTCAGGGAGTGGGGCAAGTTCCTGGGGGCCAAGGATGTCTTCTGACTGGCCTGCATGAGGGCTTCAGGAGGTGAGTTGCCTTATCCACCTCAGAAGCTGCCTTGGTATCCCACTGGCCTTAAGCAGGCCCAGAACACCCATAATTTTTCCTGTGGGAGACCCTCACATTCTTCTAAGCCTCACCTTCACACTTCTGTGACTACTGAAATATCAGCCACTACTAGGTTCAGATTTTTTTTTTTTTTAATTTGGGACAGAGTCTCTCTCTGTTACCCAGGCTGGAGTGCAGTGATACGATCTCAGCTCACTGTAATCTCTGCCTCCAGGGTTCAAGTGATTCTCCTGCCTCAGCCTCCTGAGTAGCTGGGACTATAGGCACACACCAGCATGCCCGGCTAATTTTTGTATTCTTAGTAGAGATGGGGTTTCACCATGTTGGCCAGGCTGGTCTCGAACTCCTGACCTCAGGCGATCTACCTGCCTCGGCCTCCCAAAGTGTTGGGATTACAGGCGTGAGTCACTGTGCCTAGCCTCAGATTTTTTTACAGTGCAATTAAATGGACTTGTCCCTGCTGAACAAGGCCCTCTGCTGTTGTGCCCTGGAGCCAGGTTAACACACATGTGCTCTATACCACGAAGAACACCCACCCAGCCGAGGGGCATGCAGTGGTCAGCCCTGCAGGCATTCATGTGGGAAACTGCCATTGCGAACGGAGTGGGTGATGGAGCTTAAGAGGGGGGAGGGCCGTGTGGGAAGGGGTTCCTGAGCAGGACCTTCAAGGGTGCTAGAGTTTGGCAGAGATAAGAGTAGGAGCGAAGAAAGTGAGAGTCTCGTGTAGAAAGGCAAGGTCACCTTCCTGAATAGGGCAGATAATTCATAGTGGAAATTGTGCAATAAAGATTTTATTCATTCATCTGTAACAAACTTTTACTCAATACCAACCATGGCCTGATGCAAGGCTGACACCATGGGATACAGAAATGCTTTTGAGTGTCAGTCTGGGGACAAACAGGCATGTGAGCAAATAAATGAGCTGGGTCTGTCCCATGAAGAGTCTAGAATAGTGCAGTTGGATAGCACTCTCTGGTGACAGAAAGGCTCTCTCTCTGTACCATCCAATCCAGTAGCCGCTTGCCCCCTATGGCTGTTGAGGGCTTGGAATGAGGCCTGTGAGATTGAGGAACTCAATTTTAAATTTTATTTAATCTTCATCTATTTTAAATTTAAATAGCCAGCCACATGGGGCTAGTGGCTACCATATTGGGCAGCACAGGGCTGGAGGCACATGGTAAGAAATTTATATCCAAGTAACTAATAGGAAGACATGTTGATTAGTTTTTTTAAACCTATATGTTAATCATTTCACAAGTACTAGGGCTTCAATACATGATACTCCATAAATAAAGCAGTCCTTGCCTTCAAGTCAAACACATCACCTTACCTTATTATCTGAGAAAATGCAGTGGAGCCCATGGGAGTGAGAGGAGGGACACTTCATTCAGTTTCAAGGGTGTCAGGGAGAGTTTTCTGGGAGACTTGAAGATTATGATGAGTCTTGAAGAGTTAATGGGAGATAACCTTGAGAAGGAGGAGAAAGCCATCTCGGGTGGAGGCAACAACCCCATGGTTATCAGAGAAGCAGCAGCAGCAGGGAGAGCTCAGAATATTCAGGGAGGTAAGTAGGCCTGGAGACTCGTGCATGTGGGCAAAGCCATTCAGAATGACCCTCGGAGATGGGCAGGGCACTATGGGGCTTTTGCACAGGCTCAGGCCTCAGATGACTTTTTTTAAGGTCGTAGGGAGTCATTGGAAAATTGGAAGCAGACACATGAGACTCATTGCAAGGCTGCCATTGTTTATTTCATCCTAGAGACTGGACTAGAGGAGTTTGATTGAGGGAGGGGGGATGTCTGAGGAGCACAGACCAAGAGACCTTGATGAAGAGCAAGGCAAGATCTTGACTATGATGGTCTCCTCACAAAAACAATGAAGTGGAACAGTAATTGGAAGAAATGACAAAAAAATACATGCAGACGTGACCTCTGGGTGTGCCACTGGGTGGATTTCTGTTTTTCTGCTTCCATTTCAGTATTTTCTAAAAAGCAGTAATGTTGCTGGAAAGAAGGAGAGCAGTGTAAGAGTTTTTGTTGTTTGTTTGTTTTGTTGGTTGCAATGGGGTCTGGCTCTGTCACCCAGGCTGCCATGTAGTGGTATGATCATAGCTCACTGCAACCTCGAACTCCTGGGCTCAAGCGATCTTCCTCCCTCAGCCTGTCAAGTCCATGCCACCACGCCCACTCTTTTTTTTTTTTTAAATAAAGATTGAGTCTTCCTATGTTGCCCAGCCTGGTCTCAAACTCCTAGGCTCAAGCAGTCCTCCCACCTCGGTCTCCCAAAGTACTGGGATTACAGGCACAAGCCACCGTGCCTGGCAAGAGATTTGTTTGAAGTTGAATGAAACGGACAGAATTTGGCGATGGCTTAGATGGGAAAGGAGAGGTTAGCAGGGAAAGGGCAGCTCCGGGACACCCTTAGGGGTGTCGACATTTGTGCTGAACACAGGCCATTGTGGGAGGAGGCATTGGCTTGACACAGCGATCCTGTGGTGGAGGTGTTTGTATTTTGATGTTATTATTCTATTGTTGATTCTTGGAGCAATAAGAATTGAGAGATTACCCAGAACCAATGAGCGGTGTAATAAGAGGAGAGGGCTGGAGAACAAGCTGGGTGACTCCCATGTTTACAGGCTTCTGGCCTCAGGGAAGGCCTGGAAAAAAGGATGGGAAGAAGATGCTGTCAGAATCCAGGGGAAAGCTACCTCTAAGAAAGCAAAAAAGGCAGGCTCATAGCAGACAAGTAACCTGAATTGGGAAAGGGCCCAGTGGCCTCGGCATTGGAGGGCAGCTGGTGTCTGCAGGGAGGGTGGCTTTGGCAGGAGCACAGGTGTGAGTGAGGCTGAGGTGACCAAAGTCGGTTTAACACAAACCCGAGGCACGGAGCACAGGGGGACGAGTGTGGGGTTTCTTCCCGGCTGCTGCACAGGCCCTCCCCTTCCCAGACAGCAGCTGCTGAGTGTCAGGTGGGGGAATAAAGGCCAGAAGCAGAGATGCCCCTAAGCCCACAGATAGGTGCCCACAGGATCAGCCTCGGCGCCGGGTGGGTCTTAGGTCTGAAGGGCACTTGGAGACTAGATGTTGACTGTTGGAAATTTAGTAAATTGGGCCACCAGAGGCCTAATTCACAGCTTTAAAGTCTGATGATTGGAAATTAACCTATGAGAACTGTCAGATTACATTGAGGTTTGATCTCCAGTGCACTTACACAAATGCACACAGACACAGGCATGCACACACCTCTTTTATGAGACAGATAAAAACCCAGCCACAAAGATGTTAATGCCACACATCTAAGAGCCTGTGCCGTAAGTAATGCACAGGGCTCCAGGCCCCGTGGGAGGAAGATAATTGGACTGTAAAATAGTGAAGGGCACGGCTGGGTCAAGAGAGAGTCCCCTAAAATCAAATTCTAGATGATTTCCATACTCTGAATGGAAAGCCTGCATAATCATTATTTTTAAAATATATCGACTTGGAAATAAAATATAAAAGTCGAAAAATCAATTAAGAGGACTAATTCAATGAAGAGTGTTTTCTGGTGGCTGTTTTTATTAAAGTTTTTAATTTTTTATTTTTTGGGGTACATAAGATGTTTTGATACAAGCATGCTCTAGTGGCTACTTTTTAAGAGTTAAACTCTGGACTCCAGAGTCTGAAAATAAAGTGTAATTTTTGAGTGTTCAAATTATAGTTTTAAAAGTCTTTGGCCCATTTATTTATATTTTTTATTCTTATTTGGAATTAAGCACAGTATTTTGTTTTTTCAAAAATTTAAACCTGACTGAGAGCTAGGTTGTCATGGACCATTGGTTATTTATTTTCTTTTAATGAGACTTCATTTAATAACAAATCAGTGTTCCTATGTCTGATAGAGTTAGTTGAATTAATCAAGTCAGTGTTTATTCCTCCTTCAAGTGGCATCTTCTTAGACGTAGCTTTGCAAAATGCCCAATTATTTGGACAACTTAAAAAAAAAAAAACTGGGGCCGTGCGCAGTGGCTCACGTCTGTAATCCCAGCGCTTTGGGAGGCCAAGGTGGGCGGATCACGAGGTCAGGAGATTTCAGGCCATCTTGGCTAACACAGTGAAACCTCGTCTCTACTAAAAATACGAAAAATTAGCCAGGCGTGGTGGCGGGCACCTGTAGTCCCAGCTACTTGGGAGGCTGAGGCAGGAGAATGGAGGGAACCCGGGAGACGGAGCTTGCAGTGAGCCGAGATAGCACCACTTCACTCCAGCCTGGGCAACAGAGCGAGACTCCGTCCCAAAACAAAACAAAACAATGTTTCTCATATGCAATGAGTGGATATCAGGAATTTAGGTAAGGCAGCAAAAGAGAAGACAGTTTCCCTAGAGCCCCATACCGAGGTATCAGGTAATTGTGGACTGTGCCATTCACTGTGTACAGATTGGCGGGGTGTGAGTGGCAGAAAGAACTTCTTAGGCAGTCAGACCACCTGGCTCTGCATCCTGGCTCGGTCACAAATTAATTATATGGAAGAAAACCTTAAGCCTCGGTTTGATTTTCTCCTTTATAAAGTGAGACAAATGCATTTATTTCTCAGAAGATAGTTGTGATACCTCTATTATTTTATGAAATTTTTGTTCATTTTTAAAAGGTCCTGACAAATTTTAAGTGTTTTATGTGATCAGTTAGATGACATGCTAATAGGCAAAAGGCTTGCCTCTAATATATATGCTGTCAAATTTTCCGTCAACTTCTATATTTGCTTCTCTAAGATTTTTTTTCCTGAATGACATAATTAATTAATGAGGTCATGCAAAATTCTTAAGGAAAATAGCCAAGTCAGTTTCCTTTATTAAAATCCATTTTAAACAAAGACGGCCCTCTGTTTAATGCTTAGTTTAACAGAAAATTTAAATTAGCAGCACAGATAATTCTTCAAATCGTTTGGTTAATTGAAGGTATGGGAAACTGCATTTGTAGTGTTCACTCAAACCATTCCCAATAAGTGAATTACACATGGGCCAAACTCTGGAAATTGCCAGATGAACTGTATTATATAAAGATAGTATGGCATTGATAGCTGTTCTTTCATATTGCCTTTAATCCATCCCCTTTGAAATAATAGAGGCCTGAGATACATCAGTGTTACTGAACAGGAACCCTTGAATATAAAACCAATCAAGACAACATATAGTATAAAATAGTAGCTTATCATATATGTGCATGCATGCTATTTCATTTTATTTTTTTGCTGATAAAGGTGGAATGATGTTATGATGAATTTCACCATGAGAGACTGAAATAGAGCAAATAAAACGTCTCAATCAGGGTTTGCCAGGGTTATACCTAATGAGTTATTCATACTGGTTGTATTTTTTTGACCATTGGGATTTATTTTTCTGAGGGCTGCTGGAAAAAGGAGAAAGGGAAGCTACGTCATTTGGCTTCTGTGTGCCAGGCATTTTCTCTTTCTTTATCCCCAGAATAACCTTGTGTGGGAGGTTTCATTATTCTCATTTTACAAATATGGAAACTAGCTTAGATGAAGAGAGATGGAGTGACCCTCCCAAGGCCTCGCAGTCAGCGAGAGTTCGAAGCGGGGTGAGAATTCACGTGTTTCTGATTTCTAAAGCCGTATTCCTTCCACTGCCCTGGTTCACATGTTAGAATGTCACATCTTTATCCTTCAGACAGTAGCTCAGTCTGCATCAGACTAAGATAGGGAAGAACTTGATTCCTGGAAATTTCCAAACATATGGAAAAGTGGAGGGAATTATGCAATGAGCCGGTTATACCCATGACCCAGCTGTATAATTATCAAGGCTTCGGCAATCTCGTTTCATCCATTTCACTACCACTATGATTTGAAACAAATGCCAGATATCATTTTCTTCCGCTAAAACCATTTTATTATGTTGGATCCTGTTTGTGCCCGTATTTTATACTAAGCCTTCACATGAGTTATGTTCTAGGATGTCTTCAAATGAGAGTAAAAGAGGACACTGCTGTCTTACTGCTGGGGAAAAGAGAGGGGGCTTTCTTCTTTCTTCAACTTCTCAGTGTGTTGCAAGGGAAAAATGCAGCTAGTTAAATTAGTCTAAAATCTCAATCCCTTGAAAACAGAAAAATCAACAGTTTTAAGCAAACAAATACAATCCCCTTAGCAGCTAATAATTTTCATCCACGTGCCTGGTACGCATGCTAATGCTGGAGGGAAAAACACAGGGCGATGTGCTTTTTGAGTGTGGACACCAGAGGGCAGAGTGTACTGATTAGAGTCTGTTTCCTGGCATTGCAACAGTGCAGTGAGGCTTGGGGAGGAAAAGCAGTAGGCTATAAAACATTATTCCTTATGTCAATAGAAGGAAATTATTACATAAGGGAAAACTGGCAAGATGGAAGGGCTTATATCCGCCTGCAGTTCTGTTCATTCCCCTTAAATTCCATATATTATTTCAGGATTTTCATGAGAAGGGCTCTTCTTTGGAGAATCAATTGCTTATCAATGGTGTTAGTTTATATGTTTGTATCATGACAAACATCCTATCCAGAGGTGTGGCCCTCCAGACCGTGCTAACAGCGTGCTGCTGGTTTGCAAAGCTGCCTGCGCTTTGCTGCCCACCTAAAGGAGGACTTCTCAATAACAGGCAGGATTTGATTCCTTTTTGTCATGAGAAAGCTCCCTGATTGTGCATTTGTAATACATGGATTGCACAGATCTCCCTGCTGAGAGGCTTATATCACAGAGTTGGGTCACTATTTCCAATATCATTCTTCCAGCCCTATGGTAAGCACTGGAAGACAGCAGGTAGCCGCTTACCCTGATATTATGGGATGTCAATAGGCTCTTGCATGCAAGTGTGATGTTTTTCATTGCACACCGAGGGTTATTAGGCTATGCTGAGTCAGACGTAAATAAAAATAGCCTGGAACCTGTGCCCGCTTGCTTGGGGGACTTGTCCCAGCACCATGCGAATGAACCCAAGGGCTTGGGCTTGATGTCCCTGGTGGTTCCATCAGAGCAACATGAAGGAAGGAAAGCAACTGCCAGAAGCCACAGGCCCGCACTTAATGTGGTCTGCAGAGTGGTAAGTGACAGCTTTTCCCACAGGTATGGTTGTCTGGCACAGAGAGAGCCGGGGGACCCACACGTTCACGCAGGCCCTGCCAGCAACAGTGAGACATGATGACCGTGCAGAATCCAGGGTTCATCCGCCCTTCTGTGAGTCCTCCTGCTCCCCGTTTTGCTGCCTTCTCGGGCCCATATCTGCAGGTGCAGAGACCTTGGAGTAGCTGCACCTCAGCCTCGTGTCCTCTGTGGTCCCTTAATTGCCCAAAAGAAAGAATTTAAATGTAAAGTTGCTCTGTGTGGCAAGCATGTTCCTTCGTGCCCGGGGCGGCCTCTCTGACAGCCCTGACTCTGGTCTGTGACGCTGGGATCATGGCTGCTTTCAGGCACCGTCATGGCCTTCCATGGTCCTCTGGTCTGCCTTTGTCTCCTTCCTTCTGTCTAGGATGCCCTTTAGTGGGGGAACTCCTGGTCCGCCTTCTCCTCTAAATCTATGCTCTCTACCAAGGATTTTCCAAGCCTGCGCTTCCTCCTGTCGTCTCCTTTGCTCCTCTCCGTGGCTCCCATTCCTGTTCCGCAGCCCCTGGACCTGTGTCTGTGATCACACTTAGCTTTTTATACATCAGTTATTTGCTTACGTATCAGCCGTGCCCAGAAGACTGAAGGACGGGTACTTTTCCATACTTACCTTTACACAAAATAGGGTGTCAGTACTCATCGCGATTAATACATGAATGAACTTCAGCAAAATAACTGCAAAGTGTAAAGGCCAAGATCCGGAATAAAACTTTTCATTTCTTAGCTAAAAATCTCCTCACATCCATTAGTTTTACCTCCTTGGCATTAAAGACCCTAAGGAGAAATTGGTATTCCTGTCTGGAAAAACTTGCTGTTACTTAATTTATTTAAACTGTAAGTTCTTTTAACATAAATATGAAACCCCATCTCTACTAAAAATACAAAAAATTAGCTGGGCCTGGTGATAGGTGCCTGTAATCCCAGCTACTCGGGAGGCTGAGGCAGGAGAATTGCTTGAATCTGGGAGGAGGAGCTTGCAGTCAGCTGAAATTGTGCCACTGCACTCCACCCTGGGCAACAAGAGTGAAACTCCATCTCTAAAATACCTATCTATCTATCGATCGATCAATCGATCTCTCTATATATATAGATAGCTAGATCTCTATATATGTATATAGATATATACATATATATATATAGAGAGAGACAGAAAGAGACCCGGAGAACATGTATACTCAACAGGTGCATGTCATAACCTTTGGGGAAATAGGGTGGGAAGGATGAAGATGATATTTTATGTGACCTGTACTGTGTGAGTTGTGAGTTTGTGCATATATTAATTAGTAAAATAGGTAGGAGCAAATATTGTGAAAGCATTAAAACACCAAGACTAACCAAGACAATCATGAAGAGGAACATTTCTGTCTAACTAGATGGCAACTTATTATAAAGTCTTAGTAATTCTGATGACTATACCCCACAAGGATTTGGAGACAGAATAAGTAGACCAATGGACCAAACAGAAACAATTGGTCATACTTACACAGTTCTGGTCACCAGCTGGGCTGTTTTAAACAACTTTTCAACATAAATTCATTTAATCTTTGCAACTATCCATGAAGTAATGTTTATAGGTCTCCATTTAATGCTTTAAGAAAATAGAAAAATAAAGGTTAAATTGCTGAAAGTCACATAAGAGAAATTGGCATAAGAGACACACTGGTTGCTCCCTGGACCTGAAGCTTTACAGCCACAGCAGGGAGGGGAGTGTCAAGAACCAAGGCAAGGAGGATAAAGACCCCGCTGAGAGTTCTAGCTCGGTTTATGATGGGTATATGCCTTTCATAAGCAAGTCACTATTTTCTTGAAAAGAAATGGAAATCAAGAGATGCATGTGTTGTCAAAGTGGGAGAAAATATTTGCAAACTATGCATCTGACTAAGTACTACTATCCAGAATGTACAAGGAACTCAAACAAATCAGCAAGAAAAAAACAAATAATCCCATCAAAAAGTGGGCTAAGGACATGAATAGAAAATTTTAAAAAGAAGATATACAAATGGCCAACAAACATATGAAAAAATGCTCAACGTCACTAATGATCAGGGAAATGCAAATTAAAACCGCAATGCAATACCACCTTACTCCTGCACACATGGCCATAATTAAAAAATTAAAAAATAATAGATGTTGGCATGGATATGGTGAAAAGGGAACACTTCTACACTGCTTGTAGGAATGTAAACTAGTACAACCACCATGTAAAACAGTGTGGAGATTCCTTAAAGAACTAAAAGTAGAACTACTATTTGATCCAGCCACCCCACTACTTGGTATCTACTCAGCAGAAAATAAGTCATTATATGAAAAAGACACTTGCACACACACCTATAGCAGTACAACTCACAATTGCAAAAATATGGAACCAGCCTAAATGTTCATCAACCAAGGAGTAGAGAAAGAAAATGCGGTATATATGCACCATGGAATACTACTCAGCCATAAAAAATGAATGAAATAATGGCATTCACAGCAACCTGGATAGAGTTGGAGACCATTATTCTAAGTGAAGTAACTCAAGAATGGAAAACCAAGTATTGTATGTTCTCACTTTTAAGTGGGAGCTCAGCTCTGAGGGTGCAAAGGCATAAGAATGATATAATGGACTTTGGGGACTCGGGGGGAAGGCTGGGAGGGGGATGAAGGATAAAAGATTACGCATTGGGTACAGTGTATACTGCACAGGTGATGGGTGAACCAACACCTCAGAAATCACCACTAAAGAACTTACCCATGTAACCCCAAACCACCTGTTCCTCAAAAACTATTGAAATAAACATAAAATAAATTTTTAAAAAAGAGATACATGTGTTGAAATAGACAATAACTCTCAACTGTACAAGAACCTACACCTCCTTATTTTGGCAAATTGTTTTAATGCTCCTTCCCTGACTTAAATTCATAGGTGATAAAACGTATGTGCATATACCACTTTAAAAGTTTCAATATATAGGCTAAATAAAAGAATGAACTTATAATCAAGTTATATGTCCTTCAGCATGTCACTGCTCAGGTCCTGCTTGCCAGGTGGTCTGCAGCTAGGGCACTAACATCTGTGATGAAGTCAGAAACTTCTTCCTATGTGTAAAGAGTAAAACTGGGTTTAAATTTTTTTTTTAAAAAAGGCTGGGTGCGGTGCCTCACACCTGTAATCCCAGCACTTTGGGAGGCCAAGGCAGGTGGATCACCTGAGGCCAGGAGTTCAAGACTAGCCTCGCCAACACGGTGAAACCCTGTCTCTACTAAAAATACGAAAATTAGCCATGCATGGTGGTGGGTGCCTGTAATCCCAGCTACTTGGGAGGCTGAGGCAGGAGAATCTCTTGAACCCAGGAGGCGGAGGTTGCAGTGAGCCAAGATCGCGGCATTGTACTCCAGCCTGGGTGACAAGGCAAAACTCCGTCTCAAAAATAAATACATAAATAAATTTTAAAAAACAGACCAGAAATAGTTCCATATAAAAAATATAGGAAAAGGGAAGAGCAGATAATACAGAAGAACCTTAGAATAAAGCCTGAGATTAAGTAATAATAGATTAGCTTTATTTTGAAAATGAAAAGAAAATGGGGACACACTCCATTTGAAATACAGATGCCTACCAAGGTAGGTCACAGATTGACTGAGAGGAGAAAATGGGAAGTGTGAGATTCTCCACTGATAGCCAGGTCGTCTTCTTTTTAAGCATGGTGTGAAACAAATTATGACATGGATGAGGGCATGAAGTGTCCCTGGGATCCTACCACCTGGCAAGGTGTACCCTCAGTCTCCAGTGCTTAATAAATGCCTTGTGAACTGTAACCTCTGATGCTTAATGAGGAATACAGCTCTTTGAAACAGAAACCGAAATAGGTCTCTAGAGAAGTTGTATGATAAGATCCCAGGGGCAGTGTCCGAAAAGGACCGAAAAACCACAGATTCCTCCCTCCAGGAAATAATTTCAGTACTTAAATTTTACCATGTAGATTTCTTGTTATGGTGCTATAATTGTTAAGCATATAGGAAAAACTATAAAATGTTTTAAAACAATGCTTTTGATAAACTTTATTAAGACCTCTATGTTTCATGTGTTTGCACTAAAAATGTTTGCTTCTAAGAATGTTCCTATTTGACTGAGGTGATTTAAAATGCCTTTGCATTGTTCTACTGTTTGTGTAGTGATCGTAACTCTGTACTAAAGCCAATTAACTTTGTAGTTGGATGGGTTATAAAATACTCACTAGACACAATACTCCATAGACACAATATTCAATAATAGACACAATGTGTAGAATGAAGACGCCAGCGTCCATCTCTGCAACGAGCTTGTCCTGAATCCCCGGACCCTTTATTTTTCATCCCATAAAAACTTTCAGTATCATTAAGTACTGAAGTACTCCTGATTTATAGTTCTGTGGATTTATTCCAGCGAGTCTGTTGAAAACTGGGATGTGGGGCACCTACACTTCTCACTGTGCAGGATCTCCACCCATTGCGGGGTGTCCAGCCCCCTGGCCTCTACCCCAAATGCCAGTGAAGGCTGGGATTCATTGTGACAACTGAAAAACCCTCCTCATTTCAAAAATGCTTCCTAGGAGGTACAATGGCTCTGTCAAGAACCTTAAATAGATTATAGATTTTGTTTATTGTTATTACTTTTGAGACAGAGTCTCGCTCTGTCACCAGGCTAGAGTGCAGTGGTGTGATCTCACCTCAGTGCAACCTCCGCCTTCCCGGTTCAAGCAGTTCTCCTTCCTCAGCCTCCCGAGTAGCTGAGACTACAGGCACGCATCACCACGCCCAGCTAATTTTTGTATTTTTAGTAGAGATGGGGTTTCACCTTGTTGGCCAGGATGGTCTCGATCTCTTGACCTCATGATCCACCCTCCTCGGCCTCCCAGTGTCGGGATTACAGGCATGAGCTACTGCTCCTGGCCAATAGATTATAGATATAATTCTTCTGTTATGTATTCTTTCACAAAACCCTGGCTGTAGAAGTATCCTCTGTAAACTTAGATATTTCTGACAGTGTCTACTTCCTTCCTTCATGATCTCGACTCTTTCCGTAAATTACATGTGAATGCATTCAGGACTGTATTTTATATATCATCTCTTTCATGTATTAATTTGCTTTTTCCAAGCAGATATTAAGTGTGCTGAAGGTAGTTGTGTTGTCATCTGCTTCCACTGAATCCTTCAGAAATTTTAGCACCACGGTGAGATTCTGAAAAACGCACAAAAGGGCTTAATATAGAATGTTTAAAGAATATTTATTTTCTTAATGTATATTACGACTTTCAAACTTCAGTGCATATGTTCACACACGCACACACATACACACACCATGTTAAGGCATTGCTAAACTCACATGTATCTTTCAACATGAAAATGAAGCAAGATTCCAAAATGTCAGAAAATTTTGAAAGTCTCTTAGATGACGAGCGATATGGGGAGAGAGCTGCAACTGAGTTATTCCCAAGTTCATTTAGTGACAAAGTTGTGGGTTGGTTAGGCTTGTGAGAGCTCAGCAAAGCACTTAGTGAAGGAATTGTAAAAATTAGAAACCACTGTAGGATATAAATTAAGACTATTTGGAGGCTAGAAAGATTTGGGGATTTTTTTTTTGTTAAAATATCTAGCCAATTCCTGAAAAATAATGAGTGGTTGCCATAGCAACTGTGTTTTCGCTTGACACATGAAAGAACATGGAAAGCATTGGAATCAAGGAAAGCTACCTGGTTTTAGACTTTAATTTTGGAGAAACAAATTCATCCAAAATGATTTATAAAACAAACCCTATTCTATTTTCCTTGCAAAATGATTGTAGATTTTTTTTGTTGTTTTAAATTCAAAACATTGAGGGTATCTCAAAGGAAGTGAAAATACATTCTTTTCCAAAAAAAAAAAAAAAAAAAAAAAAATGCCTGGGCCAGGTGTGGTGGCTCACGCATGTAATCACAGCACTTTGGGAGGCCGAGGTGGGTGGATCACGAGGTCAGGAGATCGAGACCATCCTGGCCAACATGGTGAAACCCTGTCTCTACTAAAAATACAAAAATTAGCCAGGCATTGTGGTGCATGCCCATAATCCCAGCTACTCGGGAGGCTGAGGCAGGAGAATTGCTTGAACCAGGGAGTCAGAGGTTGCAGTGAGCCGAGATCACACCACTATACTCCATCCTGGGGGACAGAGCTAGACTCCATCTCAGAAACGAAAGTGCCTGGCCCTCTTTTCACACGATTCCATTTCCACTCCCGTAAAATTGCTACGTTAGCTGTTTTGAGGGTAGTTGCCCTTAGACTGCCAACTCACAAAGTTTTATTGGGCACCTGTTAACTGTTCAGCAGAGATTTGTAAAAAAGACACATCAGGTGGCCTTCGCTCGCAAGAAATCAGCCTTTGGAACCTGTGGAGAAAAATTAAATACTGTGTACTGCGCAAATGAAGGGTGGGAGCTATTGAAGAGAGGAGTTTCACCTGGAAAACCCAAGAATGGTCAAAAGGAGAGGCAAGGCGGAGCCTGCGGTTTTCACTGGAAGGATTTAGAGTGATTCTGGGGACGTAGAGATGGGTGATAACAGGTGAAAGGAACAAGCATGGCCCCTGTGAAGTGGGTAACAGACTGGTGGGCCAGGGTTGGGAGGGTGTGCTGGGGAAGTGCTGTGGGCAGAGGCTGGAAAATGAGATTGGGCTGGGGTCAGGAGACAGGTGACTGTGGAAGACTGCTCTGACAATCAGAGTCTGGACTTCCTTGCTCCTCTGCAGCATCCCTGATGCCCAGATGGACCCTTCGATGTTCCTGGCCCACCTGTGCTACCTATTCTTGCCCCACTCTGCTCCAGTCTTTACAGCTGCACAATCGCATAGTTGGTCTCTGGGACTTAGAATTTGTGTTGCAAACATAAGACCTGGAGAATGGACCTGGTGTGTGATATAGTGTGTCAGTCAGGGTCCTGGATAAACAGAAGGGGCTCCCACATAAGACTTCAAGGAAGTTTAAGAAAGGCACCAAATACAATTTGAAACTTGGGGGCTGGGAAGCCACACGAGAGAGTGCAGGTTGGGGGATGTGTAGGAGCTGTCATCAGAAGCCAGAAGTGGAACATTTTATGAAAAAGGTCACCTTGCATGGAGAAGGAACACAGGGGCAAGTCAAGAGGACCCATAGCGGGAAATGGGCTGTGAATACTCTGACCCTTCCTCATTTACTGCCAGCGCATCCCTTGGCCTAAGTGAAGTGGGAGCTTGGGAGAAGATTGGCTGTTGACTCTAATCCTGCTCCCAGGTTCCTACTTAATCAGCATCCAAGATCTAGGTATGGAGTTGACAGTGACATTGCAGACACTAATCCACCATGTTGACTTCTGATTGACCCCAGTCCTGAGAATATCTCCAAGAATTCTACTTCATTTACTTCTCTTATGTAAGAATGTGTACTCACCATGGATCCTGCCCTTAGACCAAAGCGACTTTGATATTATTGCACAAATTACAGGCTATGACACATATACCATTCCTGCCTGTGCTAGAGGATTGCCTTTAATTGTCTTGCTGGAGCACATATGCTTTTCCCTATGGTATATAAGCCTTGGGTCTGGGAGTAAGAGTGCAGAGATCTACCTGTCTTGGTGCCACCCAAGGTCATACCTCCGTCTGTAAGTTCCCCTTTCATGGAACACAAGGTAAACCTCACAAAGTATAAGGCAGCTCTTTTCCCATTTCCTGCATGTCTTCTCAATACCTGTGATTGAAACATGCAGTGGAAATATCCATGCCCGTCTTGATGGATGAAGCTAACTGGCTGGTAGGTTGAAGCCAGTTCGAGGAGCAGGCTAGGAGGTCTGCATGGAACCTCATTAGGGCTCTAATGGGAAGATGATGCCTTGGGTGTGCCTGGCTGCTGAGAAAACATGAGATGTGTATTACCTTCTGCTCTCTGTATGTAAAACAGCTGAAGCTAAATCCCTTGAGATGTTTCTACATCCATCTATACCTAGATCTTGGAAATGTTGCAAATAAGCAGTTGTCAGAATTTTGAGCTATGGCTTAGAGTATTAAAAAACAGAAAGAAAAGGGAAGAGGGTGTTGATGGAGGCTTGAGCCACTTAGCATAACCTAGCCCCTGATCAGCTGTGGTTAGTTCAAATGAGCCAGTATGCCAGGGCAGAGAGCAGGATGGAGTGGCAAAGGCCCTGTAGTGAGGCCCACTGTGGGGGATGAGTGTGCTTGGTAGCAGTTTGAAGCATTGTGCCTCTCTTCCCTATACACTGTGATCGGTGCACAGGAATGTAGAAAGGGCCAAGCCTTTGCAACACCTTAGACTCTGATGTCTACAGGGTGGATTCACTGTGCCATGGAAAACCACATAACATCATCCTGAGTATTAGCGTACTTTTGAGAGTAGATGTGCTATTAATTATGCTAAAACAACAGACATACACTACCAGAATGCTCCTAGCAACATAAGGACATGTAGTCACCCTTTCCTCTGCTCCCTCCCCGTCACCTGTGCCACTAGAAGCTGGAGGAGGGAGCAGTCACTGTGGCGTGGACTAGGCTGGGCAATGAAGGCTTCTAGGAAAGGCGGGCCTTGATTCATTATCCGTGGTGGGATTCATGTGGGTAGGAGAGAAAATCAAGGGATGTCAAGAGCATGGTAATAGCTTGTTACTACCTGGGGAGAAACATATCTGCTAGAGTTGCCATTTAGAGACATGTCAAAACCTCCAGAAAGTGTGTTTCAATGCCAAGTGCTAATTGTAAAAGGGAACGTGTCTTTCTGTAGTTCTAGTTTGTTATAGAAAGTGACAGCTCTTGTGTTAGCAAATAAGGTTGTATGTTATGGATTCTGTGGCAATTGAGTGTATGTGATGGAAAATGGATGTTTACTTCAAGGTCATTACTGAAAGCTTCCTGGGCCACCTTTTTCTTGGGGACGTCTCCCTACTGCTTCATATTAGAAATCAACTTGAGTGACCTTTCTCTGCAAAACATCAGAGACTGTCTTGGACTGTGTGGTCTGCTTGGAGGACTTCAACCCTGTTAGAAACTTACTCTCCATGTGAACACAACAGCACAGGAACAGCGGGTTCCATTGTCTATGGGAGACGGTGCTCAAGGGTTGGAGCCAGTCCCCCTAAAGAGTCACAAAGCATTTGGCCCTCGACCATGGCTGAATAAATAAATGAATGAATAAACCTTATTCAATATATACTTTCCCCTGCCTGAGTTGTAGAACTCTGCAGAAGTCCTTTTATATCTCTTCTACATTCATCTTCAGAGCCATTTTATTGTAGGGGTTGTTTTGATATTCTCCATACATCCAAATTTATAGAGGAGAAAACGAAATCCAGGGAAGGCTGGAAAATTGATCCAGTGTCAAACACGGAGCTTATGTGATGGTGAGGAAAGCGTGGGTGTTGGAGTAATAGTGCTGAGAGTCAGATCCCAGTTATTCCAGTGAGGAGTGGCAAGAAGTCACCTAATTTCAACCATACAATCATTTCAGGAATGGAAAGAGCACCCCCAGTTCCATTAAACGACATGAAGTGCAGAAAGTCCTGGCTCACGGAAGGGGCCCACTAAGCATTAGTTGCCATTCCTTTCTTAGGTATGTGGACCGCCTGTGGACCCTCACCCCTTCCTGCACTCTCAGAGGCAGCATAACGGCTCAGTTTGCCTTTCAAGGCTGATAGGATCAAGTTTGCTAATGCTGGTCCTGCTGCCGCCTAGAACTCCCTTAATGAAAGTCAGCTCCGTAAACCTTGAGGAGTATTAAAGGACAGAGCACTATGGAGGATGGTGCTTTGTGTGCCTATCGTTTATTTTTCTTTTTTTGAAACAGAGTCTCGCTCTGTCGCCCAGGCTGGAGTGCAGTGGTGCGATCTCAGCTCACTGCAAGCTCTACTTCCCAGGTTCACACCATTCTCCTGCCTCCGCCTCTGGAGTAGCTGGGACTACAGGCACCCGCCACCACGCCCGGCTAATTTTTTTGTATTTTTTAGTAGAGACAGGGTCTCGCCGTGTTAGCCAGGATGGTGTCAATCTCCTGACCTCGTGATCCTCCTGCCTTGGCCTCCCAAAGTGCTGGAATTATAGGCGTGAGCCACCGCGCCTGGCCTGTGCCTATCTTTTAACTGACTAGTTTGATGAGTGAGGAGTCGGTTAGTTCTTGTGCCTCTTTCCAGTGCACTGGTCTGCTACATGGGCCTGATTTTGACTACCTGTTCTGAGGGATGAGGCCATGGAAGCCCTCCTTGCAGAAGAAATAGCCCAGCCACTCAGGTTGGCAGACTCTGCGCAGAATACCCGGTGTCTTTCCTCCACTTGTTTATCTCTCTGCAGGTACCAGGAAATGAAAGAGGCCTATAGACATGGACGTTCTGAAGGAGAATAGCATTGCCATCCTCCCTACCCACCTCTGAGTCTCTGGTTCCTAGTCACCCAAGCCTCCATCATGCCCTCTTCCCTTCTCTTCCTTTTATTTTTTAATACCGTAAGCCACAGCTCAAAATGCTGAGCACCACTTATCTTCAGCATGACTGAGGTCTAGGTATAGATGGGTGTGGGGACAGTGCCAAGGACTTAGCTTCAGCTGTTTCAAATAAAGGAAAAAGAAGAGAATAGAGATCCCATGTTTTCTCACCAGCCGTGCATGCCCAGGGCATCTTCCTATGAGAGCCCTGAGGAGGGAACGGCCAATCCCAGGTTCCGTGCAGTGCCTCCAGCCTGTTGCTGGGACAGGCTCCAATCTCTCGGTGCAGTTAGCTTCATCCGTTAAGATAGGCGTGGATATCTCCATGCTCTTCCTGAATCACAGGTACTGAGAAGATGTGTGGGAAGTGGGAGAACAGCTGCCTTATGAATCGTGAGGTTCACCTAAACCTTGGGGACTAGAATTGAGAAGGAGCAGTGTTCTGAGGGGGTCCCAAGAAGCCTAGTATAATTCATAAGATGCTTGGGAGTTTAAATATACTTTTCTGTGCAGAGTCTACCCTCTGAGTCTCTCTGGTTTGAAGTTGGAGAAACCGAATTTGTCATTCAGCTAGAAAACATACTGGAGGAGAGATTTTAATCATGCCTTAGGACAAAGCTCAGGGCTTTTTGAAGCACCAGAGGGTGCCAAAGGAGCCAGAGCTTGGGTTCTGCCCATTGAGAAGAATGAAGAGGGATTGCTGGTTTCAGTTTAGCAGGAGGAGAATAGTAAAAATAACATCAGGAAGAACAAATATATGCCGCCGCTTGTTTGACTTACAAGGGTTCTCAAGATTTATCTGCAAGTGATATTTTCTAAGGAGACTGTGTGTGTCTCCCAAACTCCATTTTCATCATGTCACATTTTTCTCAAAAGCATTTCTATAATTCTAGCATGAGAAGGGAAGCCTTGGTCTAAATGTTCATGAGCGGAACCAAGCCACCTTTCCAGCCTCATCCTGCAAACACATACTCCCTGGCTGCAGGTAGGTCCCCTGGTAGTGTGTAGATGCCAGCATTTCTTTTTTAATGGGACATGGAGAGAGGTGATCTAACCTAACAACACATTGATGATCTAGCTTGAAAAAAATACCAACTGCCATTTCTATCACCGTAATTTCAAAAGCAGAAGGACATTTTAACATCAAAAAGTGGGAAAAACATTTTCAGAACAAATATCATGGCTCCTTAATTTTAAAAAGATGCCTTGAGTGCATTGGCTTATGCCTGCAATCCCAGCACTTTGGGAGGCTGAGGCGGGCGGATCATGAGGTCAGGAGATCGAGACCATCCTGGCTAACATGGTGAAACCCCATCTCTACTAAAAATACAAAAAAATTAGCTGGGCGTGGTGGTGGGCACCTGTAGTCCCAACTACTTGGGAGGCTGAGGCAGGAGAATGGTGTGAACCTGGGAGGCAGAGCTTGCAGTGAGCTGAGATTGCACCACTGCACTCCAGCCTGGGCAACAGAGCGAGACTCCGTCTCAAAAAAAAAAAAAAACAAGAAAAACAAAAACAAAAACAAAAAACGAAAAAAACAGATGCCTTTACAAAACCTTGTTGTATCTCTTTTTCTTTTGTTTCAATTTTGCCACAAATTCAGAAGAGCTTCATTATCCTTAGAGTAAGAAAGGGAAAGAATGAAAAAACAAACAAACAAAAAAAAGAGCTTCTTTAAAGACCAGCAATATGTGGACAGGCATTTAGCAGTTACTGACTTAGCTTACACGCTGGGCTGATACAGTTTCTCCATCTGGAATGTTCTTTTATATTTCATTTTATCCAATTCTCAACTTCTTTTCCATCCCAAAGAATACCCCATCTCCACTCTCAAGCTTTTCCGGACATTCTGCAGTAATATCTACCTCGTCTGAACTGAAAACTCTCTCGCCTCTTGTACTCAATTGGCCTTTACCATTCACTGTCTTCTGATATCTCTTAAATAGTGATTAGTCATTAATGCATCTTGCCAACTAGACAGTAAGCATTTTATGCTTCTTTTTAACGTCTATTATTTTCAGAAAATGTATGATACCTAATAAGTAAGTGTTTAAAGTTTGCTGAATGAACACAGTAAGTTCTTTGTTGTACTCCTTGTTTTCTGGAACTGTGATATTATTGTTGTTTTTGTAGTCCTGGAAGTTAAGGCAGAGGGGAATTGAGAAACTGACCCTGAAAGTATGTCATAAAAAACTGAGAGTTAAAAAAAAGAAGCCATGGCTTTCTATTGAAACTTTAACTTTCCTAGTGTGCTTAGTATTTATTTTTTATTTTTCTTTATTTTTCTTTATTTTTTTGAGATGGAGTCTCATACTGTCACCCAAGCTGGAATGCAATGGCACAATCTTGGCTCACTGCAACCTCTGCCTCCCGGGTTCAAGCAGTTCTTCTGCCTCAGCCTCCCAAGTAGCTGGGATAGCAGGCGCCCACCACCATGCCTGGCTAATTTTTTGTGTATTTAGTAAGACAGAGTTTCACTGTGTTGGTCAGGCTCGTCTCGAACTCCTGACCTCGTGAGCTGCCCGCCTTGGCCTCCCAAAGTGCTGAGATTACAGGCATGAGCCACTGCACCCAGCCAGCATTTATTTCTAAGCCAAATCAAAATATAGACCTTTGATGAAGGTGTTAAGAGAACATTGCATTGTCCTGGTTATTTAGAGATGGAGACATAAATTCTCTATGATTATTTCTCCCAAAAACCTTGGAATCCAATGGATCTGAGACAGGTCAAGATGAATGAATACAAATATGAGAAGGGCATAGCTTATCAGAAATTCAGACACCGTAGGGGAGCAGGGTTAGGCAACTTGGAGAAACTTTCCAGACACAGGAGCCATAGTGCTGTAACTAAAGGAGGAGGAAAACACGGCATGCCGAGCAGGGTATAGAGGCTGCAGGTATGTTTTTCCTTGGCTTTCATGCTGTGCTGGCCCTGACACAGGACTGACTTTACCCATAAAGAAAGTGGCAGCAGCAGGAAGGGCACTGTGGTGAGCCCTGGTGAATCCACATGGCACTTGGACCAACCCCTCAGACACAACTCCTTTCTCATTCTGTTCCATCCACTGCCCTACACGAATCCTGGGATGTTCCATTTCAGGGCTTGTTTCTAAGCATGGACCAGTTGCTAGGCACAGTTCTGCAGATATGCAGTGAGCAGAAACAACCACAGAGCTCACTTTTTTTTTTTTTTTTTGAGATGGAGTCTTGCTCTGTTGCCCAGGCTGGAGTGCAGTGGCACAATCTTGGCTCACTGCAACCTCTGCCTCCCAGGTTCAAGCGATTCTCCTGCCTCAGCCTCCCGAGTAGCTGGGACTACAGGGGCACATCACCACACCCAGCTAATTTTTATATTTTTAGTAGAGACAGGATTTTACCATGTTGGCCAGGATGGTCTCGATCTCTTGACTTCATGATCCACCTGCCTTGGCCTCCCTAAGTAGAACCTACTTTTATATTGCTAAGGGCCCAGCGAAGAAGGCAGGGATCTGTTAAATATCTCACCCATACGTATAACATTACACATCTGATGACTGTTATCAAATGAAATGATGTGGTCCAGGGAGACCAATGAGTGGGATGTGGCTGCTGGGAATGAGGGGCAGGGTGATGTTACATATTTTTTTTCCAAGAAAGGGATGTATAGGCTGACAGCTAAAGTGTGAGTAGGTGCTCACTAGTTTGGAACAGAAGAGGACATTGTCCCATGCAAAGGAACAGCCTGAACGAGACTGTGAGACAGGAGGGAGTGTCTCAGGGCTGACAGAATGCCCACGTGGCTGGCACACAAGGAAGGGAAAGGAGTGGTGTGAGATGAAGCCGAGCAGGTGTCAGCACCAACCTCTCGGGACTTTGCAGAGTGTGGCACAGATTTTAGCTTCATTATAAGAGTAGCAGGAAGGCACTGAAGAGTTTAAACTGGCAAGTAATGGGAGCCGAACTGTGCTTTTCAAAGACTACTCTGTCTGCTGTCTACAGCTGAGGAAGGACTGAATATGGGTTGGAGGAAGAGAGTGAGAGCAAGGGTAGCTGGGAGCAAACATGGAGTGTAAGAGCAGAGGAGAGAATTAGCCGCAGGCCAGGGACCTTGGAAGGACACGTCTCACTAAAAGCCACACTCAGCTAGAGAGCCTTTTAAACAGTGAATGATCATTCTTCTCTGGTGTTTCTCTCTGTCTGTCCCTAATCCAAGCCAGGAGAGAATGAAGGCTCTTAGTTTAAAAAGTCCTGTGGTCCTTTGCTGCCCCGTTCTTCTTTTCTAGCCAGATATGGTTCTCTGAGGATTTGTTAAGTTTTACAGCCCAGTGGTCAAGTAAACATGGGGTGGTACTCAAAGAAACTCACAAGTAATTATTATCCAAAGTTACTGCATTTGGGGATTATTAAATACAGACATATAGACACACATGTATGCAAGGTCATTGGAGTGATATCCCATCCTGAGAAGAGGGGCCACCTCCTACAATTGCCAGGTCTCCAAAATGCACTTAGCGCAGTGTTGGAAATTTCACTGGGTGTTCACTGAATGCATAGACCTGCTGCAGAGCCTGGTTCTTGTGCCTCTTCTTGACTTCCTGGGTGTGCTGGGGTGGAGGACAGATCCATATGTCCCTCATTGGAATCTACCCTCTCAGCCAGTCTTGTGACCACACTTTTGGAGTGATGGAGTGATGGGAAGCCCCTCGTGGCACAGCACCTGCCCCAGCACCATTGGCTGAAACTGAAACAACCATCCACTTGGCCTAGCAGAGTCCTGACTGTCTTTTAGGGCTTTGCTCTGGGAGGGGCTGTGCTCTCTGCCTGCCTAATATCCCCACTTCTGGCCCAGTGGGGCTTGGGCTGCAGTAGTTACATTCCATTCTGGCCCATCAGGTGGCAACCCCCCAGCCACGATGCCTGCTATCTTCCCTGAGATGTTCCGTGCCCTCTCTTCTGAGACGTTGCTGGCTTTCTGAGAACTGCTGCATGGTGAACTCCATCTTCAAGGGTTATTGGCTTCCAAACACCATGACTTGCGGGAGCCCCATTCCCTGCTCATCAATGTCCATGCGATTCAGGCAACTCTCCCCAGCTGTGCTAGTTACTTCCTTCATCTAAGCCCTGTTTGGAAGCCCTGAAGATCCTGCCTGGGGAAGTCAAGTAAAAATGGGAGATATGGGACTTGATAGCAGCAAATGTGCAAAGGTCTTACAGGTTACAGTTGAGTCTCAGTGTGAGATGAGTCACTGGGGGATGTGGCCCCTGGGCAGCTAGTGCTATGGAGTCTGTAGGATAGAGGTACAGTGATGACCAGTTCCTTCTGGAGCACTGTGCTCGGTTCTAGGAGACACATTTTTAAGAGGAACTTGTGCTTTCCTGAGGAGGTCCAGGTCTGTGCTCTCTGATACAGTAGCCTCTAACCACCTGTGGATATTTAAATTTTATGTAATTAAAATTAATGAAAATTTAAAACAGTTGCTCTGGCACTGGCCACATTTCAGATGAACTGGAGCCATGTGTGGCTCCAGCTGGAGTGTCAGGCCGCACAGTAGAGAGCATGCCCTGCCCTGTGGAAGGATGTGGCTCAGAGTACGTCCAGCCCGGAAGTCGCAGAGCCAGGACCTCGTGGAGTGAGGAGTAGTTGAAAACAATAAAGTTATGCACCCTACAAAATTGTCCTCAGACAACTCAGAATCTATGTCACAGAAGCAGAATTGGATTTCTCAGGAGTGATTCATGACAGCATAACCTGGATTAATGGAAGGGATGTTAAGAGGGTTTTAGCTCAATGCAAGTCCAATATTTCCATCAGAAGTGTTCAAAACATGGAATGCGAGTCTCCAGGAATTGTGATTTTTTCTTTCGTTTAAGACGTTCAAATAGAGACTGCTGACCAATTATTGCCAATGCTGGGAAGGGGATTTCTGCCTCAGATGGAGGTGGTGAGGGGTCAGCAAAAAATGTGGATTTTAGAACTAGGTAGATTTAACCCAAGTCCTGGTTCTATCATTTTCTAACTTAATGGCTTTGCTCAACTCACCACACCCCTCCGTTCTCCCCAGTAAAGTGAGGACAATACTAATTGTCTCACAATACTGTGTTGGGTGTTAAATGAAACCACAAATGTAAAGTATCAAAGGCAGTGCCTGTCCCAGAGCAGGTGACTTGCACTAATCAGAGGCTTACCCTGCCTTGCTGCTCCACACACACGACTGACTGACAACATCTGTGACCAACAGCATCCACAGCTCATTCCCAGGGTAGTCCTCATACAGGCACTGAAACTCTACATCACTCATGAAATTGACGTGAAATGCATGGAAATCAGAATGGAGTTATCTGAGGTATCAACTTTAATCTTCTCTGGTTTATTTTTTTAAATAGTTACAGAGCGAGACTTTAATCATTATCAGTAGCAGATTTCATTAGCACAATTACCAAGTGTCAAAACCCCAAAGTTGAGAATCACCGTTCTTGGAGCATCCTAAGCCCTGTCCACCTTTAGAGGTTCCAATGCTTGCATAGGGTTCAAGACCATATGTTTTATTATGAGGAATTCAAGTGAGACCAGACTGTTTTGTTGTAAATACCATAAGAAAGACAACATCCTTTCTTCTCCTCCATTTCTATGCCTGTGAAGATGTGACGAGCAAGCCTTGGAAGCCTCAGTTCCTCAGACTCTTCCAGGCATGGGGCCATGGAACTTGGCAAAAGCAGATGCTGTGTGGATCTCAGTCTCTGGAGCCATCCACTGGGTGGTGAGCAGCAAAGTAGCCTTCACCTTTCCCAGTCTTCACACTTCGAGGACCCTCATTGTTGGTGGGGAGGGGGTTTCTGCTCTAGGCTGTGGTAATGCTATCCCTTGACCTGCAAATTCACACAATGAGCCAACTGGCCACATGCTCCAAGGAGCTAAGATGCTGTTGACCCACAAACAAAGGTTCAGGTTCTGTGTAGCTTAGGATCTGGTGGCTAATTGGCTTGAAACATTTAAATCCTCTTGCATTTAGTTGAATATGTGGATATGCCTATTGAGAAGTATGTTATGAAATCTAAGGTTTGTATTCCCATCCATAATAGGAAGAATAAAACCTTGAAAAATGTTTCATTTTAAATACAGACCCCTTGTGTATCAAAAAGTATATTTTTTTGGGGAATACAAAGCCACCACCACCATTGCCCATAGAGGCTCCTGCAGAGGCTGGACTTGCTGCTTCTGGTCCGTTGAGCTGAGAAGTACAGAGGTTCAGTGGGCTGTTGAGGGCACCAGGGACCCCTGGTGGAACTGGTAAGAAAAGCTGAATCCAATTCTTGGCTTTTACTCACCTTGTTTAAATTACTATCCTTAAGCTTTTTCCATATTACCCTGGAGCCATAAATAGTTTGTGTGGCTACTTTCAAAATTCAATTCTGGGCCATTTATGATGGTTCATGCCTGTAATCCCAGCACTTTGGGAGGCCGAGGCGGGCGGATCACGAGGTCAGGAGATGGAGACCATCCTGGCTAACACAGTGAAACCCTGTCTCTATTAAAATACAAAAAAATTAGCCAGGCATAGTGGCGTGTGCCTGTAGTCCCAGCTACTCAGGAGGCTGAGGCAGGAGAATGGTGTGAACCCAGGAGGTGGAGCTTGCAGTGAGCCGAGATCGCGCCACTGCACTCCAGCCTGGGCGACAGAGCAAGACTCTGTCTCAAAAAAAAAAAAAAAAAAAAAAAATCAATTCTGTGCAATTCAATCATATTTATTGGGAAGCCTTTAGGTTCCCAGAAGAACTGAGCCAACCTTGAAGGGAACAGGAAAGAAACAGAGCCTGTGATCAGTGGGCACTCACAGCAAATAGGAATCCTCCGCCTCCTCTGCTTAGAAACCTCCAGGAATTCCTCAGGGGTGCAGGTAGAATCAGTCCGGCAGCCAAGGGCTTACATATTTTGAGCGGTCTATGGCTTTCTGTTGGGCAGACTTATAGCTTCTCATAGCTGGGCATATTTCTATTTCCTGGGTTATCTGAATGCATTTCTTGTAACCCTGGCAGAAGAAAAGTTTCTATCAGCCCTCCTTGTAGGAAGAAAATGTGCTCCCTAGTTGGCTGGCAGCAGAGAGCCTGCTGTGTTAGTTGTGTCCCGTCAGAAGCATTTTAGAAAGTCTCTTGCAGTATAACAATGTCAGTTTTTTGCTTGAGGGACAGAGAGAGAGCAGAAGCTGGCGAACCTGACAGGGACGAATACAGGCAGAGAGCAAGGGTCCCTAAGAGAAAGGATAAGGTCCCTAAGAAAGGGCCCCCTGCCCTGCCTTCCTCACCTCCTCTTCTCCCCCTCGCCACGTGGCCTCAGGAGATAGGGTGGTGTCACTGCCTCTGCTGACCCTCCCAATGTACCAGATGAAGAGACTGGGTCACAACGCAAGGAGGCGATGCGGACATCCACTGCCCAGCATTTTGTTCATTGTGCAGCTTTATAAATTGTCCAAAGCAAGGTTCAGAAGAGGCAGGATTTTACAAAAACCTCACATCAGTTCCATCTAGGACGTGTGGACATCAATCACAGTGATTGGGATGATGGGCTGGCTGACGCTTGGTGGTTCTCAACAATTTCCAGGATGTTGCATTTATTTATCCATGACATGACATCAGGTATGGGAGCTGTGCTTATGCAGAAAGGGGTTCTCACAGACTGGACCATCTGCCTACCTGCTCTCCCACCTGTGTATTGTATCTGTTTATTTAGGTGGAATTTTAAATTTACAGAACAGTTGCAAAAATACTATGACCTATTTATATCCTTTACTCAGATGACCAATTGTTTACATTTTGCTCCATTTATTATTTTCTCTCTTTCTGTATTTACCAATAAAAAGAGCATTTTCTTACAGAGGCACAGGACAGTGACCAGAATCAGGGTATTCGCAGTTGGCACAGTATCGGTGTCTAACCCGGCATCAACATTCCAGTTTCACCTGCTCCCTGGCACACTGTGGACCACTGCCACCTTGATCTGGGATCCACCCAGGCCTCTAGTGTGTGTAGTTGCTCTGTCTCCTTAATTTCCTTTCAACTAGAATATTTCTTCCCTCTTTCTTTGCCTGTTATGGCCTTTACATTTTTCAGAACAGAACAGGTTTTCTGTACAGTGTCCATCACTATGATTTGTTTGATGTTTCCTCATAATTAGAATTTTGGCCAGAATCCTAGAGAAGTGATGTTGTGTCCTTGCCATGCATCATATCAAGAGGCGTGCGATATCAGTGTGTCCTGCTGGGGATGGTCATTTTGATTTCTTGTTTAAGGTGGCGTCTGTAAGGTTTTCCCACCGTAGGTTGCTCTATTTCCTTTGAAATGAACCAGTAATTGTGTGGAGATTTTTTCGGACTATATTCATATCTTTTGACTCATCAAATTTTCACCTCCTAGTTTGGGCATGCATTGATGATTCTTACCCGAGTCAAGTATTATTACAATGGTTGTCAGATGGCAGTCTTCTAATTGCATTTCTCTGTCTGTGCCCATCAGTTGGCGTTCTATAAGAATATGGAGCCGTCGTGAGCTTGCTTCACCTTGTGCAAGAGCTATGGCTATGCTGAGCTTCTCCACATTTCCAACTTTAGTACATGGGCAGGTGAGGCAAGCACCACTCTTACCTTCAAACACCACACACACACACCACACACATCACACACATCACATAATACACCACATACTACACACCCCACGTACCACACACACAACATAATGCACCACATAACACACATCCTACATATGACATCATACATCATACACACCACACACACACCAAATACACCACATGCCACACAACTTACATACCACATCATACACACTATACGCACACACGACACACAGCACATAACACATATGCCACACGTCCTACATACAACATCATACACACCATACACACACATCAAATACCATACCACATGCCACACAACCTACACACCACATCATACACCGCATACACACACACAACACACAGCACATAACACATCACATGCCACCCAACCTACATGCCACATCCTACACACCACACACATCCCATAACATACCACACCACGTACCACACATGCCATATGCCACATCATATACACCACACACAAACCACACACACAAACACAAACACAAACACCACACACCACACACACCTACACCCACAGACACTGTACACCCATACACCACACTGTACCCACCACACACACCACACCAGACACCACACATACACCATACACAGAAACACACCACACACACTGCACTATATACCACACACACTCCAAACCACACACACATTACACACCACACCACACACACACCAGATAACATACCACATACTACATACCACATGTACCACACAACATAACACACGTCCTACATACTACACACAGCACATACCACACCACATGCCACACATCCTACATACCACATCATATACACCACACAACACATACTATACACCCCACAGTACCACACACACCATATAACACACTACATGCCACACATCTTCCATACATCATACACACCACAAACATCACACACATCACACACAGCACACACCACATACCACACATTCCACATATGACATCATACACACCACACACACTGCACGTATTATACCAGCACACCCCACATACCATATCATATACACCACACACAAACCACACACACAAATGCAAACACCACACACACCACACATACCTACACACACAGTGTATACCATATGCCACACTGTACACACCACACACACACACCATACCCCACACAGACACCACACACACACACACACACACACGCCCACACTTCTGTTGAGGCTTTGCCCCCCCACTTGGAGGCACTACATCTCCCTACCTCAACTTCTTTCCACTTGGTAGTCCTGTCTTCTGAAGTTAGTAAATGCAGGCGTGAGGCAGGGAGGCTCTTTGGCTGATCGATGGAACCCTGGGATGAGCCACGGCGTGGCTGTGTGGCACGTGTGGTGTGGGTGTGGGTAGGGGGATCCCACCATGCGTCCTTCCCACCCTGGGTCCCGTGTGTGCCCCTTAAACTGTGTTTCCTATTAAAGTTCCTTTCATGTTTGGGCCAAGGGTGTTTCGTTTAATTCCTGCTGGCATAAAAGAATGAGGTTTTCTGCAGCAATTTCTAAGTCTGAAAAGGGAGGTGAGAATGTTGAACAATTAAAATGATTAGAAATTATCTATATAAAATACAGATATACAAAATATGTATATTGAATCCTAGCTAGATAGACGTTATCCCCGGGAGAACTCCTCCTTGAGGAATGGGCCATTCGCTTCATAATAGATGCAAGATCATCCTCGGGCCAGTTAGCGTGCACAGTTTCCCGGGATGCTTTGCGATACAAATTCATAAACATTGATTGAAAGATCAGGGGACGTTCCCATCAACACGCGGCTCTGTGGGATTATTCAAGGGAAAATTAGCACTGCTGCATGCGGGCAGTTGAGTTCTTAGGGAAGAGTGCTGGTCCTGGTGGAGTTTTCCATGTCTGTGTGATTTGGTGTGGTGTGATGTAGTCACTGGGACTTGGTTCGGCGCAGAGAGAGCTGCATGTTTCTGCTCATGTTATCTGGAAATAAGGATTTGGGCTCTATGTGCTGAATGATGTTTGCGGTGATCTCACAGTTGTGAAGAAGAGTGGCTGGGAGGCATGTTCAGAGCTGGAGAGGGTGTAAAATTCTCATTTCTTACCTTCTCTGAGGGAAGGAGTGTGGAGTGGCAGATTTCCAGTCTCTGGGTCTTGTATCAGTGTTGTGCTCTGGGGCCAGCACTGGCCCCATGTGGCTACCATTGGGACATGTAGTTGACCTCTGACGTGCGCAGCAGATGCACGGACAGGCAGGGCGGTGCTGTGTGAGCATTAGCTGTGTGCAGCTGGTGAGCTGGTGCAGCTGGTGTGCCTTCTTGTTGGTAGGCCTCACTGCTGAGAGTGAGTTGGTGAGGACCCATGCACATGTTTCTCACAACATGTTTCCAAAGGTCCCCTCCTGCCTCACTGGTGAGCCTTTCTCCCAAATGAGAACTCCTCGCTCTTGCCTCCCTTTCTACTTTCTACATCTTCCTGGGACTTCCTGGCCATCTCCTTTCTGCATGCATGCTGCAGGAATTTCCACTCCAGGGAGGGAGCTGTCAGTATCTGCACAGCCCAGGTGCAGGACATGCACTGTCCAGGTGGGTTGCTGTCTGTTGTTTCACTCTGCACAGTGAAGAGAATGGAGGGTTCATGTGTCAGGCACGGCATGCGTGATGTAGAACCATTCATGCCTCCAAGTATGTGAGGCAGCTCCTGGGATCCACGTCTGTGAGCAAGGAAACTGAGACCCGGCTTAAATCACACATCCAAGACCAGAGTTAGGAACAGGGCACCTGCCTGGACCCAGGTTCACATCTGTAAGCTTGTTGTGGGTGTGAGATATTCCTTAGCTCTCTGAGCACGTGGCAGAAATTTGGGGATGTGTCATCCACTACTGTAACTGTGACAATGTCTCCACAGGAGGAACGACAAAGTCTAAATTAAAAGAACGTTTCCCGCAGGGGGCGCTCTTTTTTGGATCTCTCTACTTGGAAATATCTCTGCCTGTGTAGATCAAAGCAGAGGGCACCTCTGTGTTTTCAAATAATGTTTTTTCCCTAAATCAGCGCCAGTCCTAATTGAGTAATAGAGTAACAAGAAGTAGAAAGGGGAAGCTTTAGCAGCTGGGCCTTCACCTGGTCTTCCAACAAGCCCCAACTCGACAAGAGCCAAAGCAAGAGACACCATTTGGAGGGGAAAATAAGAAGCCTTCACAAGGTCTTTTCCGGTGTTCTGCTGTTTCCTGGGAGGCGGCCTTGGTGTGTCCCTGAGACCCCCTGTGATGCTCACAGCTCTGGCACTGCCATTTTTCTTGGATGTCGTCTGGCGGTGTCTGCAAGGCCAGCTGTAATGTCAGGGCTGTGCTCGATAGCATAGAAAAGAGAGCGTCCTGGAGGGGAGTTTGTTGGAGCAGATTTACAAGGGAGAGTGTGGGTGTCACTCATAGTTCACACTACAGGACAATCCCTTTCACTCTTGGAGCTGAGTCTCAGGTGAGAGCTGAGTTCCAGGCGAGACCAGGGAGATGAGGGGCCTGGATTTCTGCCTCTCTCCTAGGAGCTGCAGGCTGGGAAGGGGAAGGAACAGAGCTGATGTGTGACATCGCCCCTGGTTTCCGCTGCTGCCCAGGTTATAGCTTGGGTGGTGCTGACTTCAGAGGCAACATTAGAACCTTTTAAAATACCCTTAATGACTTACATGAATTAGAACAAGAAGGCAGCTGGGTGTCATGGAAAGCGAGTGGGATCTGGGTTATGTCCTCACTGTGCCTTTTAATGCACACAAAGATTTATCTACCCATGCTATCAACTTAGTGGTGTGTATTATAGTGAAATGCAGTAAATAATCTCATATCCCCTTTATACAGATAAGAAAAAATTTTCAGGGACATCGAGTTAACTTGATAAAGTTCTCCAATTATCAACCTGGTAATTCCAGTTCTAGAAAATGGTAAGAGGTAAATCCCAACAGTGGGTATTTATATAAGAATGATTATGGATCAGTTAAGCAAGTCAGTAGAAGGAAATCACTAGTGTGCATAAGGTGCTATTGACGCAATACCTTTATGCTTTTGGGTTATAAAGTAAAACATTTTAAATCTTGGTATTTGTGCTATGTCTGCATAATAAAATATTTCATAATTAAAGTCATACTTTGGAAGATTTTTTATTATATAAGAAAATCTCTATATTACAACATTAAGTGAAAACAGTGGGGGAATAAAATCTAAAACTACATATAGAGACCAAATCTTATAAACAGTAGATTAAAAATACTAGTAAAAATATTATAATGACTATACTAGATTGGCCGTCTCTTTGTGTGAAATTATGATTAAATAATTTCTAGTTTATCCTTTCTGTATTCCAGATGTTTCACTATTAACATCAATTATATTTATAACAACAACAACAAAGGTCAACATAATTTATGTTTTTAGAAAACCAGGTGTTAGTAGTTATGGTTATGTAGCAAGGCTGGCTCAAGAAATGGATCAGACTCTAAGAGGAGAGACCCACGGTTTTGTTGGGTATTCACCGTGTGCTCCCCTTGTAGGTGGAGGTGATGGGATGGGCCTGGCGTTCACTGCAGCTGCCTGTCTCCACATTGCACAGCCTGCTTTGGAGGACGCCCAGCCTCCCCTTGCTGGCCTCCTAGCAGTCTCATCAGTTTTTCCTGCAATGTGAGTCACTACCTTTGCTATAGCCTGGGTATACCTGGAACCAGCCAATTGCATATCCACAGTCAGGCAGCCACTCAGTCTCCTACCAGAGTTTACAAAGCCAGGGTCCTACAAACACCCTCATAAGTGCGCTTATTTTGGCCCATCCCATGAAAGAAGAGGCTGAGTCTGACAACAGCAGAAGCAGCAGCAATGATCACTTATTCCGAGGCCTCTATGTGCAGGGCACACCTCTACTCTCCTGCTGTGCTGTCAGCCCTTTGAGGGCAGGACCCGTCTGATTCAGCGCTATAGCTCCAGCATGCCTGGACAGGGCTTCACGCTGGACATGCTCAGTAAGCTTGAGAACGTAAAACAGGTGATTGAATTCCTCTGTAATCCAGGTGATTTTGCTAAACAGAATTATTATATATTTAAAATACAGGATTATCACTATTTGAAGATGAAATTAGACACTTATATAATAAATTACCCCAGCACTCAGTGGCTTAAAACTACACATATTTGTTACCCACAGGGTCTGGGTAGGAGGGATTTGGGAGCAGACTGGCTGGTGCTCTGGCTCAGGCCTTCCAGGAGCACACAGCCAGTGCTGGCTGAGGCAGCTGTCACCTAAGGGCCTGTGGAGGCAGCAGGGCAACATCCAGGCTCTCTCATGTGGCCGCTGGCAGGAGGCCTCGGGTGCTAGCCATGTGGACCCTTCCTCATCATGTGGCATTTGGATTCTCCCAGAACAAGTGACTGAGGGAGTGGTGGGAGGGAGGTTGATGGAGACAGTGGCGCAGCCCCTTCCTGTGATCTAGTCTTCCTGGTTGTGCCCGCTCACTTCTGCCATCTACATTAGGAGCAATTCATAAAATCCAGCCCAGACACAAGGCTCCACCTCTTGAAGGGAGAGGTATTGATACGGTTCTGCTGTGTCCCCACCCAAATCTCACCTTGAATTGTAGCTCCCATAATCCTCACGTGTTGGAGGAGGGACCCTGTGGGAGGTAATTTAATCATGGAGATGATTACCCTCATGCTGTTCTCATGATAGTGAGTTCTCACGAGATCTGATGGTTTTATAAGGGGCTTTTCCCCTTTTGCCCAGCACTTCTCCTTCCTGCTGCCGTGTGAAGAAGGACATGTTTGCTTCCCCTTCTGCCATGATTGTAAGTTTCCTGAGGCCTCCCCAGCCATGCTGAACTGTGAGTCAATTAAACCTCTTTTCTTTATAAATTACCCAGTATTGGGTATGTCTTTATTAGCTGTGTGAGAATGGGCTAATACAGGTATCAAAGAATTTGCAGTCATCTTTTTTAAAATCACAAAGTGTCAGGAGATTTAATTAACAAAGTGAGACTCAGGTCTAGGCAGGTAATTAGAGGGGCCTCCAAGAAGGAAATAAAGACTTTGTTTAACACACTGTGGTCTGGAGACAGATCTCCTAGGGACTTGCTCAGCTTCTTGCTTACAGCATTGAGCTCCAGGGATTGGTTCTGCTTGCCACAGGGTGATGTGCCCCATCTGTTTATGTTACTGAGGGCAGAAGAAGGGTGGATGTCTATAGTTTGCCTGCATTTCAGGATCCAAGTCAAGAAGGAGAAGAAAGAGAGGCATGGCCCTGTTGTGGGAGCCTGCATGATTGCTACTGCATTTGGCAGTGATATATACTCCCTTAACCTTTCCTCTGCAAAGAAATTGATAATGATACTTGCACTAGTAAATGTCCACTTCTAAATGTCTGTATAAATAAAACAAGTATCGAAACTCATTCTTGCCCCATAAAATGTCTACACTCAAGTAAATCATGCCAATCTGCTCATACAGGCAGAAACTCAACAGCCTTTAAATTTGTTTTGCAAACAATCACATCAGGATTTGTTCTAATATACTGATGCAGTGGAAAGATTTATGATTTTTAGGAAGATAGGCACATATTTTGCAGAGAGTAAAAATGTAAATTCAGTGATAGAAAGTGGAGGTTTGCTCCATGTAAGGATAGGGGCTCATATGACTCAGTGGAGAATAGCAGATAATCGATTCTATTACCCTGCCTTTATATGGAGTTGCAATAATGTCCATTTATATTAAAAATAAAATTGAAGACTTTCCTAATCATCCACTCATTCACAAATAAGTAGTGATTGAATGCCAAATATATTCCAGGCACCAGACACTGTCTTAAGCACTTGGATACAGCAGTGGGCAACAAAAAACCTTGCCTTCCTTGGCTTTGAATTCCAATGCATAGGGAACAAAAGCAAATGAATCGGTACAAATTATTGCATGTTATATGGTGATAAATTATAAAGGAAAAAAATCAGGGAATGAATATAGAGGGTCAGGGAAATGGCTTAAAATTATTAAAAGTGTGGCCAAGAATTCACATTGGAAAGTTCACATTTGCCCAAATAGCCAAATGAAGCAAGGGAGTGAACCCACACGGGCCAGCTGTAGGAAGAGCGTTTTGAGAATAGGGAATAAGTGCAAAGGCCCTGGGGTGGTCTGTGCAAGAGCATGACGATGTCCATCGTGGCTGAGGAGTGGCCAGAAGAACCTGACCATGTGTGCCTGTTGGTTATTTAAGGATTTTGGTTTTAACCGAAGCGAGCTGGGCGGCTGCTGGAGGCTGTGAAGGAAGAGGCTCCTAATCTGAGATGGATCTCTGGGGTGAATGGTTGTTGATGTTTGAGAAGCCATTGCAGTAATCGAGTCAAGAAATGGTGCTGGCGTGGCCCCGGGTGGCAGTGGTGGGTGAAAGCACTGAGAGTGTGTTCAGCGAGGAGACTCGCCAAGATTGACCCACAGACCAGATGTGGGATATTAGGGAACATAACAGGTTTCTGGCCCAGCCCCTGCAAGTATAGAGCGCCATTGTTTTTAGATTGGGAATGCTGAGAAAGGAACAGGTTTAGGGTTACGTTTGGTTTGTAAAGTTTGAGATGCTATTGGATACTGAAATGAATGTATGAATCTGGAGTTCACAGAAAAGGTTTCGATTAGATTATAATAGAGCAACATCAACTTCCAGAGTAGAAGTGGGATTTTTATTTTTTATTTTATTTTTTACCAGAACTGCTATTTTTACAAACTGAAAGTCCCTTAGAACATACACTGAAAAAAAAATCCCAGTTATTCTCTGAGTCCTTACATAGAATTGAAGACCACTTGCCTCTTTGTCTTTGCCTGTTTCCTTTTCTTCTGTTCTTAACTCCTCTCCAGCTCCGGAACATCAATTTTATTTTTCTCTCTGCCTCATGCAACAGACATTTCTGGATGATTCGCCCCATCCCCCATCAGCCAAGCCTCTGCCCCACTTTGTTTCTCATTCAGTGAGTGGGGCCTCCACCGTCTCCAGACCTATTGTTGCCCGGACCCTCTCAAACCTACCCCTTCCTCTCCTCCCTTCCCACCTTTACTCCGGCCCTTTCCGTGGAGCCACACTCGGGGCAAGACCATCTGCTCTGGCCTTCCGAGGGCTTCCGCGCTGCTGGCAGATGTTCCCCATGTCCCCTAGAATGGTTTGTGATCTTTCTCTGTCTGGTCTCAACATGCCTTTCCAGCCTCCTCCCTCCCCACAGCCAGCAGTTAACCCACGCATCCATCCAGGAGATTTCCCACACAGGCTGCACACACCACCCAGGTGTGGCCTGCTGGTGATGATCTGCTTCCTCTAAAATGGACTTTCCCTTCTGTCTGCACTCGTTGATTGACAAAAAGCCTGCTGGGCCTTTAAGACAGGCCCCAAACCACCTCTGCTGTGAATCCTGCCCCAGCCCTGCCTCGTCAAGACCCCAAACGAGGCTCCCCTCCCCGTGACCGTGCAGCGTGCTGCTGGTCCTGCCAACGGTGCCCCACACGGAGCTGCGGCTGGTCCTGTGTTTACCTCTTCGACCTCTCCACCCCTCCAGAGGTCTACCTCTTGTCTCCAGGTCTTTGTATCTAACTGCCCAGTTGGACACTAACCTACCTGAATGCCATGTGGAGTTCTGGAAAGCTTCCTCTGTAATTTCCAATTCGGATCAGTTGCTCATCCTGTGCACTCCAGCCTCATCCTGTGCTTAATTCTACCACAACAAACAACGCGATATTAAAATTGTCTGTGCGGCTTTCTCTGCAGTCTGGAAAGACCCCAAAGAGAACAGACCTGCCTTATTTACTGGCGAATACCCAGCTAGAGCCTAGAGCTCAGTAAATATTTGTGATTTCACTCTTTCTCTTTCCTCCTCCCTCCCTTCCTCTCTCCTTCTCTCCCTTCTTTCTTTCAGCACACATCAGTACAATTCCACACAATGGAAAGAGAAGAGTAAACAAAGCAGGACATTTAGAAGGGAAAGTGGAGGAGCAAAGTGAAGAAATCTTGTCAGAAAAGGGGTGATCAAGAATGTTTAATGTTGTCACAGGCAAGAAACATGCAGGCAAAAAATTCCTTTACATTCTGTAACTAGGATGTTGCATGGAGCTTTATATAAAGAAAGTTGGGCTGGGCGCAGTGGCTCATGCCTGTAATCCCAGCCCTTTGGGAGGCCGAGGCGGGTGGATCACCTGAGATCAGGAGTTGCAGACAAGCCTAGCCAACATGGTGAAACCCCATCTCTACCAAAAATACAAAAATTAGCTGGGCACTGTGGCGGGCACCTGTAATCCCAGCTACTCGGGAGGCTGAGGTGAGAGAATCACTTGAACCCGGGAGAGCGAAACTCCATACTCCATCTCAAAAAAAAGAATGTTAACACTTCTTGTTCCCACCGTCTTACTCATTTCTTCCTTCGTCACTCATTCATTCAATAAACATTGGATTTCTATTTCCTGTCTCCTCCAAGATTTTCTAGGCATTTGGACCTCAAAGATGAAGCTATTCTCACACTCACAGATTGTCAGGACTTTGAGGCTCCCTGGGTGATGGGCCCTTTCACATTGTACTGTCTCCATAAAGCCCCTCCTTAGCTTCCGCTGTTTTTTTTTTTTTTTTTTTTTTTGAGACAGAATTCCACCCTTGTTGCCCAGGCTGGAGTGCAATGGCGCAGTCTCAGCTCACTGCAACCTCCGCCTCCCGGGTTCAAGCTATTCTTCTGCCTCAGCCTCCTGAGTAGCTGGGATTACATGCACACACCAATATACCCAGCTAATTTTTGTATTTTTGTAGAGATGGGGTTTCACCATGTTGGCCAGGCTGGTCTTGAACTCCTGACCTCAGGTGATCCACCCACCTCTGCCTCCCAAAGTGCTGGGATTACAGGCATGAGCCACCTTGCCCAGCCAAGCCCCTCTTTAGTTTCTGTGGGGACCCCTCATTCAGTCACAGACTTGCCCCTTCGATGGCCACTTCATTCTTCCACATGCATTTTTCCTTGTTTTCAAGTTGTCTCCTCAGCTTGAGTGTGAAAAGCATTTCGTACATTTTAGTATCTTCCTTAGGATAAATCTCATATCTGTGCACTTTCATATTAATCAAAAAAATCACAAGAGGATAACTGAATGGACAACTATAGAACCTCCTCTTTCCCTGTTTCGTATCGGACAACCCTAGCTCCCTTAGCTTTGCTTCCAGCTCCTTTTTGCTGATGCTTTAATCATTGCTGTTCCTCTCTTAATGTTCTTCATACACACTATAGTTCTCTAAAATCAGGCCACTTTAAGTCATCCACAGAATTTTATGAAATACTAACCAGTGTCATGTTCCAGTCCACATGCAATCAGATTCTGAGAGCAGTGAACAGGGTGTACTCTGAGGGCCTGGGGTAATACTCCCATTCAGAATCACAGAGTCCAGCCCTGTGGGGTCAGTGGGTTGGCCTGGTTAGCCTTGTGGAGCGTGTGTTCTCCAAACAGACATTCAATTACTGTCCCCAATCAGTACCCTGATCACAATACTTATTGCTCCAGTGGGGTCTGTAGGTGGGGATTGCAGAGGGGAAGGTTGCCCTGCTTAGCTCAAGGGAAGCATCTCCTGAGAAAGCTGATTCCAACAGAAGCGCAGTCAACTCAGCAAGCCTCTTCCTTGTATCCTGTTCCTAAAACCATCTGCTCATTGCAGGAAGCAACTCCATTCCATCAGCCATACTGATGGCATTAGGTTCTCCTAAAACATCTGGGTTTTCCTTGTGGGAGAAAATCCTGCAGTGAATTTAGATGTTGGTGGTCCTCTAAGTGAGGACCTCATTGAGTATAGGAGGGGAAATTATAAATGTCAAATTACAAGTGTGCAAATTATACAATTGCACCCCTGCTTGGCCTTGCAGGGCACCACTGGCCAGCTCCCCCATCTCCAATTTTTCTTCTGTTGCCGTGATGGTGAATATTAGTTGTTAGCTTGATTGGATTGAAGGATGCCTAGATAGCTGGTAAAGTATGATTTCTGAGTGTGTCTGTGAGGGTGCTGCCAGAGGAGAATGACATTTGAGTCAGTGGATTGGGAGAGGAAGACCTGTCCTCAGTGTGGGTGGGCACCATTCCATTGGCTGCCAGTGCAGCCAGAACAAAGCAGGCGGAAGAAGGTAAGATAAGCTTACCCGCTGGCTCTTCTGGCTTCTTTATTTTTCCTGTGCTGGATGCTTCTTTCAGCTTCTCCTGCCCTTGGACATCAGACTCACGGTTCCTCCGCCTTTGGATTCTGGCACTTATGCCACTGGTTTGCCGGGGGGCTCTCCAGCCTTTGGCCACAGTCTGAAGGCTGCATTGCCGGCTTCCCTGGTTTTGAGGCTTTTGGACTTGGACTGAACCACTACTGGCTTCTCTCTTCCCCAGCTTGCAGATGGCCTATGGTGGGACTTCACCTTGTGAGCATGTGAGACAGTTCTCCCTAATAAGCTCCCTTTCATATACACATACATCCTACAGATCTGTCCCTCTGGAGATTCCTGACCCATACGGTTGCCCACCGATGGATGCTCACCCTTCTTTGTTCCTCCTTTGCCACGTTCACTTCCATGTGGCCTCACAGAACCCACGTGGCCGGCCTTGCCTTTCTGGAATCGCGGTCTCCTCCACGTGGAGATGTGTCACCTGTAGCTGATGGATAATCACTCGGAAATGCAGCTGCCCCGGACGGGAAGGGTTGTGCATTTCTCATATTGTTTTTGGCTAGACCTTGAGAAATTTTGCTTCCTGGTCAACTTGTCTTATTTTATGAAGATCATTTGTCAGTGGCTAGAAAATTGGACATGTATGATATATGGCTGGGGAGGACTAATGGGCTCTTCCTTCAACACTCTGTCAAAGTCAGGCCAGTGCCCATGGTGGAACGTGCTTTAGTAAGATGGGAGAAGGTGTTTTCATGATTAACAAGGCATGGCATTTGTATTTCAAAGATCCCATGACTCTCAAAACAGTCTGCTACCATGTATTTATTTGGTGGCATGGACATGGGACACGTGGTATTTTCTCAGGGACCCTTCGGCTCTGGACTTGTGCTGTGCAGGCATCTGCCTATACACATTGCAGCTCTTAACCTGTGCATAACAAACAGCCAATGTAAGATCAGATTTGAGGCCGGGAGTGGTGGCACACCTCTGTGTGTGTGCTTGCATAACAAACACTCAATGTAAGATTAGGTCTGAGGCTAGGAGTGGTGGCACATGCCTGCGGTCCCAGCTACTCCAGAGGCTGAGGCGGGAGGAGGCTTAAGCTCAGGACATCAAGGCTGCACTGAGCCATGATTGCACCACTGTACACCAGCCTGGGTGACAGAGTGAGACTCTGTCTAAAAAACAAAACCAAAAAAAACATAAGATCGAATTTGACTCCACCCTTTGTCCCTCTGACATGTAATCTAAGATGTCAGAAGTATTTGTGTCAAAGAAGGCAAGTGGGAGAGACTGGGCCTGAGGTGATGTTGTGTTCCTTCTTTGATGACGTCATTAACGAGGAGAGGGATGGCCAAAAGGATCCAAAATGAAAAGTGTGCCGATAACAGAACCAATCACAGGCACAACTAGCCTGGGATTCCAGGCCTGCCGAGGCCACTCACTGCTGAGCCTGTGTCTGATTCTGTGTGACCAGAGACTTGGCTGCAAATAACGACCAGCCTTTCCTCATCACCCACCAGCAGGCACCCACCACAGCCCAGTTTGAGGTCCTTTGAACTCACAGTTTTAAAAAAGGTCAGTACTCGGGTGATATGGTTTAGCTGTGTCCCCACCCAAATCTCATCTTGAATTGTAGCTCCCATACTTCTCACGTATCCTGGGAGGGACACAGTGGGAGGTAATTGATTCATGGGGGTGGGTCTTTCCTGTGCTGTTCTTATGAGAATGAATAGGGCTCACAAGAGCTGATGGTTTATAAAGGGGAGTTTCCCTGCACGTACTGCCTTTGTCTGCTGCCATGTAAGACGTGCGTTTACTTCTCCTTTGCCTTCTGCCATGATTGTGAGGCCTCCCCAGCAATGTGGAACTGTGAGTCCATTAAACCTCTTTCCTTTATAAATTACCCAGTCTTGGGTATGTCTTTATTAGCAGCATGGGAACAGACTGATGCATCAGGATAAGTCCACACTGCAGGCTCTTCAGGACATGGCCCTGACTCACTCTCTGGTCTCACTTTTGGTCTCTCTCTCATGTGTACCCTGGGCCCAGCTGTGACCTATGGAACTGTATAACTCCCCTGAATACACTGTGCTCCCACAGATTATGTGCCTGCCCACTCCATCTCCACAGCCCCCATGGAGAGGAGAGAAAGGGGTGGCAGACTCTGCTTATGTGCCCTTGTTTCTTATTCAGAGATAAAACTTCATTCAGAAAACATCTTGAGTACCCCCAGGCTCCATTACTTCCTTCTTTGCTTCCATAGCATTACCTGGTGAAAAGTGCTTCTGTTGCAAAACTTATGTTCATGTGTCTGCCTCACTTCTCCATGAGGGGCCCAGTTTCTTAAGAGGAGGAACAGAAAGGCTAGGTCTGGTCTCTGCATCTCCAACTGCTAGGCCAGGCATTATTCCCTTGGTGTGTGTTTACAGAATGTGATGGTAGACATGGAGTGTGGTGGGGTGAGCAGAGCAGATGTGATTGACATTCTGGTGAAAAGGCTGAGCAAACACAGGACCCACTTCTCTGTCCCTGCACTGGGCTGCGTGCTGGAGATTCAGTGGGAACTCATGCTGCTATTGTGTTCTCGTAGAGGTAAGAGGCAGTGGGTAGAGGAGGAACAGGTGATATGTGAATGCTCCTGACTTTGTAGGAAGTGGGAAAGGGGCTGATGGGTGGGGGTGCATGTGGGTCAAGGAGGTCTGGGAAGGTGTCTCCCCTGAGAAGGCAGCAGCTGGGCTGGGAATGAAGGGTGCAGTGGAACTCACTCACAACCCAGGTGCAGGTGAGAGCAGGTGCAAAGTCCCTGGAGAGAAAAGAGGCTGAAAGGCTGGAGGAAAAATTGAGACCCATGTGGGGAGGGATGGCTGAAGGTTCAGATCAGGGGCCTCCAGAAGTGAGGGAAGGAGCAATGCACTGACACCGAGTGCTTTGAAGCAGGGGAGTGCAGAGAATGGATTTCACCTTGAAAAGTGAATGTGGAACCATAACAAGTGTTGGCGAGGATGTGGAGAGAAGGGAACCCTCACACAGTGTTAGAGGGAATGTGAGTTTTACAGCCATATGGAAAACAGTGTGGAGGTTCCTTTAAAAAAAACAATCCAAAATAGAATTACTGGATGATCCAGCAATCCCACTTCTGGGTTTAGAATCAAAGGAACTGAAATCAGCTTGTCAAAGAGACATCTGCACTCCCATCCTCACTGCAGCACTGTTCTGGATGGCCAGGATATGGAAACATTCCCAGTGCTCATCCACAGATGAATGGATAAGAAACGTGTGGTGTATGTACATGATGGAATACTATGCAGCCTTAAAAAAGCAGGAGAGTCTGTGATTTGTGACAACATGGATGAACCTGGAGGACATTGTGTTAAATGAAATAAGCTAGGCACAGAAAGACAAATACTGCATGATGTCACTTGTGTAGAATCTTAAAAAGTCAAACTTACAGAGGCAGAGACTAGTTCAGGGATGGTTGGGGGTGTGTTGGGGAGATGTTGGTACAAGGATATAAAATTTCATTAGGCAAGAGGAATAAGTTTTTGAGATCAATTGCACAGCATGGTGAATATATTTAATAATGTAATCTATGTTTCAAAAATTGCTAAGAGGGTAGATTTTAAATATTTGTACCACACACACATAAACGTAAGTCTGTGAGGTGATAGATATGTTAAGTAGCTTGATATAATCATTCCATATGTGTGTATGTATCTCAAAACATCATAATGGACCCCATGAATATATGCAATTATTATATGTCCGTTTTAAATATTTTTTTTAAATGAACATGGAGGTTGGGAACCGTCACCAGGCTTCTTTTGGTCTCTGCCTTGCCTGGGGCCCAGAAGTGCTGGTGAGGGGTTACTCCCTACTCTGGAGCTCTGGATGCTGATCAGAGACCCTCCATGCCTGGTGACATCTCAGACTCAGTGAACAGCCTCAGGGGCCCTTCACAAAACTGGGCTGTCAGGGCCACCTGGAGCTCAGAGTAGTAATTTGGTTTCATTTGAACTTCAGTTTTCATTGCCTTTGAAATCTCATTCAGTTGAATTTAATGACAAATAAATAATTCATGGGGCCTGGACAATGAAAGGAAAATTTAAAAATGTGTTCACTCAAATATATAAAGGGGCACCTTGTCCCTCAGCCCTGTTCTCTACCTTCTTTTCTCAGCTGGCTTCTGGGCAGATTCATGGGGCCAAAGGATGATGCATCAACTCTCTCAGGGCACTGAGGGTTCTCTCATCATGAGACTTCTGTGGGTTAGGGACTGGGCAAGAGGTGAGCAAGTATCCCACCTCTGGCAGGCCAGCCTCTCAGCCACCAATTTGCTAAGTGGCCCAACGATCATCTCTGAGCCTTGTTTCCTTGCTTGTAAAATGCAGAAATCTTTAGTAAAACCAATTGATGTAGGCAAATGTCATGAATGGATATACAGTCAGCTCAGGGAATTTACATGGTGCTAAAGTATCACTCCAGGGATCATCTGCTGGTTGCAAGGGGAGAAATGTGACTTTATCCTAGAGAACACTGACTCTCTCTGCCTTATCAATTCCTGCATCCCTAACACTGGGACGAGCAGATATCCTTCGATGCCCCATGCGGTGCCCAGCATCACCTGTGAAGTAATGCCAGAAATGTGTCAGCTGAGCTCAATCAAGCTCTGAGGTCTAACTTTCAGTGCGTAACAAATACAGGCTGCAGAGTGTCCAGTTAATGCACACCAGGAGGAAACAGTCAGACAAATCCAGAAGGTGGAAACGTGGAGACAACAACTCGCCCATTCCTTCCAGCAAGCCAGCGATGTGTGGTGGGCTGGGGAGCCGCTGGGGCAGACACGTTCTAAGTTGAAATATACGTTACCACCAACCAAGGGCAATTCCTGGGCCTTGGCTAAATCCTTATCTATACAAACCAGCTATACCAGTCATTTTTGAGTAATTGGGGAAGTTATTACATGAGATTAGAAAATTGTGTTCATTTTTTAAGTGTGAAAATGCTCTTTTTCTTTTTTAAAAAAGCTTTCATTTTAGGTTCAGTGGCACATGTGCAGGTTTGTTATATAGATAAGCTTATGTCATGGGGGTTTGTTGAACAGATTCTTCTTAATTATACAGGAAAATGTCTAGATCTTGTGGTCTCTCTTCTTCAGCGTTGCTCACTGAGATTTTTTTAAAAGATGCATCCTAAATGATTTAGAGGCACAATGTTTTAGTACTTGTATGCAATTGAAATAATTTTTAAAATAGATATGGAGTAAATATGAAAACTAACAATTTTCAAAATTTTAATGAGGAGCATATGAAAATTATACTTTAGTATGCTGTTACTTTTCTTTTTTTAATTTTTTTTTTCTTTTTTGAGACATTCTTTCTTGCTCTGTCACCCAGGCTGGACTGCAGTGGCACGATCTCGGTTCATTGCAACCTCTGCCTCCCAGGTTCAAGTGATTCTCCTGCCTCAGCCTCCTGAGTAGCTGGGATTACAGGGCAACCACCACCACGCCCAGCTAATTTTTGTATTTTTAGTAGAGATGGATTTTCACCATGTTGGCCAGGCTGGTCTGGAACTCCTGACCTCAAGTGATCCACCCGACTTGGCCTCCCAAAATGCTGGGATTACAGGCGTGAGCCACTGCGCCTGGCCGTTGTTAATTTTCTAATCTTTAAAAATAATCATAGATTTTTAAAAAGCTGCTCACAAAGATTTTATTGCACTTTGTTTGCATTTTTTTTTCCTCTGGTAGGACATAATTCTCCCCGAGAAGGTGAAAGACAGTAAGAATTTTGTGAATTACATAATAGTCCATTGATTACCCTTTGTCCCCCAGTGGAGGGCACTAAGCCCCTGAAGAAGCAGACCCCTGCGTGGGCGTGTTGTGATTGTAGAACAAGGAGAGGGGACCCTCCAGCACTCGGTGTCTTTAGTGGGTTGTCGGGGGGGGGGGGGGCTTCAAGGCAGTAGCCTCAGATACCTGCGGGGCCCATGCAGGGTACCCTAATTAGGGTGCAGGGTGGGGGAGCAACAGAATGCAAAATAGCTGTTAGTACCTTACCTAAACATTGGTTGCTAGATTTTTTCATTGACTGGAAGCTTTCATTTGGCTCTGGATAGAAGTGTGGGCAGTCACACAAGTCAAGGTAAGAGGGGTGGAAACTGGTTTTTGCTGGTGCTTCCTAACATTTGTCAACTGTGGCTTTCAGGCTACCAATGGGTGGGGAGTTTTGTGCAAGAAAATGGACCAGATTTGCATCCTGGTGTTCTCCAAGTGATGTTAAATGCAGAAACATTCAATGCAATGAGTTCGTTCAATTCCATCCAACTAAAAATTGTGTTTGTGCTATTAGTGCCTACCCTCTGATCAGTCTTGTACTAGGTAGGAAACATGGTGCTTACCCTTTACTGAGGAGTTGTGTTACATGAAACAGAAAACACTATGAATGAATCAAAAAGAAGGCCAATCCCATCACTCTGCTTGGGCAGTCAGGGAAGAATCTTGATTTCCCCTGGAATCTGGTACTTACCTTGCGGTGAATACACAATAACAGCCAGAGTTTGGTAAAATAGACAAGAAGGACAGAAATCAGAGAGAAACACACAAAGATACATCAGACCCCTTATCATAAGGTACAAACAATAGAGCAGAAGGGAGACCACAAACTTCCATTCTTTATGGGATGAGCTAGAAAGGGGGTGGAGGCTTTGGTAATGTTGAGTGGGTTTTCCACAGGAACAGCCAGCCTCAACTGATGTGTAGCGATTTCCTAGGAAGTTTGCAAACCTCATCCCACCAACAGGAAATGGGTCAGGAGTTCTCCATCATCTGGAGGTCACATAGCAGACAGACTATGGCCCAGGACAAGATCTAGAAGTTGTTGTTTTATTCAAAGTTAGAAAACCTTCCAGGGTCTGGGGATCAGTGTCTGGATAGAAAAGAAAATACGAGAGAAAGCAAGAGGTTAATGTGGGCTGAAGCTTAGAATGAGCAGTTTTAGGATAAAGGATAGTTAGGAAAGGATGGGGGATGGAGAGGAGGGTGTATATGAGGCAGGACAAACCACAGAGAAAGACCTGAATGTATCTGCTATGTCTGTGGGACACAGGGAGGTTCAGTTCATTCCGAATGGGGGCTTCAAGCTCAAGCCTAAAAATACGTCCTTTCAAATGGGTACAGAAAGAAGGGCTTTGACAGGTACCATGGGCTGTGCTTGATTGAAAGGACAGACACATTCAGTTGTTGTTATTTGTGATTATTGTCAGCTCCATCATTGATGGCACTGTGCATTTTTTGAAGTAGGTCTCTCCCATCAAACTGCCAGGATTCCAGCGATCAGAGAGCAGGTCTTCAGTAGCACAAGCTGGATTGGGTGGTGCCCACTCCCAGCTCGACCACTTAGCTCTGTGGTGCCTTGGTATCCTCATCTGTAACGTGGAGATAATAATGGTGTCTGTCTCATAAGAATGCTTTGAGAAACAAATGAGAAAACCCAAGTCAAACTCTTCTAGAAGTGCCTGACAGATAGTAAACACTCAGTAAACATTATCAGTCTTATTATCACTGGTGTGGGTACTGTTGAGATACCTGTGAGAGTAAATCATGATTTATGCCAGTGGCTAATGGAAAATATTTATTTTGGTTATTTTCTTATCTGGGTAGTGCCAGATGGGATAATAAAAATGAAAACAGGCAGGGTTTCGTGTGTGTGTGTGTGTTGCTTTGTTTGCAAGCATGATTTAGTTGATGAAATTAGATGTCTCTTCTGATCTATAATCTCTTTGTCTTCAGACTGGAACCTGAAATCCCATCTGAATATGACTGAAGAAAATCTGCACACAGTGTCTTGATGGGAGGATATGACTAACTCTTAGACTGGGATTGTGTTGGTGTGTAGGCGGGTTCTATTATTAGGGGTAATTTTTCCACATTATTAAAATATTTTTAGGCATAAGGCAGGATTCTTTCCTTCACAGATAAATGGTGAAACACACATATTCCTAATTTTTAAATTTTGATCAAAATTTTATTAAGGCCAAAATGGGCAGAGACTGGGTAACAGAAGCCACATTTTCCAATTTGCCCTCCTTTACTCCCCCAGATTCTCCTTGCATGTTGGCTGGAGTGGATGACAAAGGGTAGGAAGCTGAGAAAGGTGGAATAATTGGAATGTCCTGCAACTCTGAAGCCAAACAAACTTAGGTTTTGGATGACGTGGACAGTGGATATCATATCACCTGTTATGGTGAAGCCATCGCCAATACTTACTTTACAATTCCCATCACACACCCCAGTGACTTTCTGTCAAAGAGAGATCAGATACCTACTGCATTTAGATCAACTACAACATTATCAACAGTGGAGGAATAAAGAAATCTAGGATCCTTTTTAGTAGCATGGAATGCATCAACAATAGATAAAAGGTGGCCAGTGTGGTGGCTCACGCCTTTAATCCCAGCATTTTGGGAGGCTGAGGCGGGTGGATCATTTGAGGCCAGAAGTTTGAGAGCAGCCTGACCAACATGGTGAAACCCCAATGCTACTAAAAATACAAATATTAGCTGGGAGTGATGGCACATGCCTGTAATCCCAGCTCCTCAGGAGGCTGAGTCAGGAGACTCGCTTGAATCTGGGAGACGGAGGTTGCAGTGAGCTGAGATCATGCTGCTGCACTCCTGCCTGGGCAAGAGAGTGAGACTCCATCTCAAAAAAAAGAAAAAAAAAATCCCTCAGTAGGTACTGAATAAAACAGGGAAAAAATATAACTAAACATAACTACAAACTTTTTCTTTTTTTTTTTTGTGATAAGAACACCTGAGATCGACCCTCTCAACAAATGTTTAAGTCCTGTTAACTGAAAGCACAGTAGGATACAGCAACTCTCTAGAAGTTATTCATTTTGCACAACTGAAACTTTATACCCATGGAACACCTCCCATTTCCCCTTCTCCCAAGCCCCTGGCAAGCACCTCTCTACTGTCTCTACAAGTCTGCCTGCTTTAGGAAGTAGAACCATGCAGAGTTTGTCCTTCTGTGACTGGTTCATTTCACTTACCATAACATCCTGTAGGTTCAGTCATGTTGTTGCATATGGCAGGATTTTCTGCTTTATTAAGGCTAAATAATATTTGATGGTATATATGTGCCACATTTTCTTTGTCCATTCATCTGTCAATGAGCATTTAGGTTGTATCCACATTTTGGCTATTATGAATAATGCTGCAACGAACATGGGAGTGCAGCTATTTCTTTGAGGTCCTGATTTTAATTATTTTGGTTACATACCTGGAAATGAGATTGTTGGATTATATGGTAGTTCTATTTTTAGCATTTTCAGGAAGCTTCATACTCTATTCCAAAGTGGCTACACCATTTTACATTCCCCCAGCAATGTACAAGGATACCGATTTCTCCACATCCTTGTCAACATTTGTTCTGATACATACATACATACATATATATATACACACACACACATACACACACACATACACACACACACACACACACACACATACACACATACCTACATACATATAGATATATAATAGCAACCCTAATAGGTGTGAGGTGATACCTCTTTGTGGTTTTGATTTCATTTCCCTGATGGTTAATGATGTTGAACATCTTTTTATATGCCTGTTGGCCATTTGCATGTTTTCTTTGAAGAAATGCCTTTTCAAGGTTTTTGCTTTTGTTTCTTGTGCTTTTGGTGTCATATCCAAGAAATCATTGCCTGGGCCAATGTCATGAAGCATTTCCCCCATCCCTTCTTTTGGGAATTTTACAGTGTCAGGTGTTATGTTTAAGTCTTTAATACGTTTTGAGTTGTTTTTTATGTACAGCATAAGATAAGAGTTCAGTTCTCTTGTATGGATTTTGCTGCCAGAATGTCCGCCCTGATTTACACCTGACTTTGGCAACATCTGAGCATTCAAATCTGTGCTACATACAAGAGAACTGAACTCTTATCTTATGCTGTACATAAAAAACAACTCAAAATGTATTAAAGACTTAAACATAACACCTGACACTGTAAAATTCCCAAAAGAAGGGATGGGGGAAATGCTTCATGACATTGGTCTCATTCTAAAACATCCTTGCCTTCAAATACAGGCATGGGGCAGGAGTGGAAGAAGGAGAGGTAAGAAACTATTCATCAGCCAAGGCTCTGTGCTGCTGCCTCGTGGGCATGCTGACACGAAGAGATATGAGGCATAAACCTGGGTTCACATTTTGTAGCACCATTTTTGGAAAAGACTGTTATTTTCCCATCGTGTATTCTTGGCACTAACTATAATGGTGAAAAGTTAAATGCTTTTCCTTTACGATCAGGAACAAGACAAGGACGCCCACACTCACTGATTCTATTCAGCATAGTAGTGGAAGTCCTTGCCAGGGCAATTAGGCAAGAGAAAGAAACTAAAGGCATCTAAATGAGAAAAAGATAAAATTATCTCTGTTTGCAGATGACATGATCTTATGTGTAGACAACCCAAACTTTCTTATCTTCACAGAATATTTTGCAAGAGTTGAGCTCCTAGAAAATGAGCTCAGATCATTTCTCCCTCTGGCCAGTAACAAGATGCTCCTACACTGAGCTTCACTTAGCACAGCCCTGGACACACCACCATGCACTCAGCAAACATCAGACAATTTCCAGTTCAATGGAAAATTCTCAGTTATCCATGGCAGAATCATGGCCCTGTCATGTACTGGCTGAGTTTCCTTGAGGAAGCTGCTTAAGCTTTCTGACTCTTGGTTTTGTTATCTGCAAAAGGGTAATAGCAGTGCCTATACCACAGGGATATTATGAAGGCTAAATGAGATCCTGTAAAGCAATCTTTCCAAGTCCTAAGCTTGACACAATAATAAAAACTCACCTTTATTTAATTATTGAGGTGGGGGAAGGAGGATAAAGAACAGGACCAAAGAACAGAAGTTATTTCCCAGTGAACCTAAACAATTCATGAGTTTTCTCATCTTAAGCAGGAGGGCCTTAACTGCATTGTCTCATGCCTTTAGCCAGTGAGAGTCAGAGAGAGCTAAGGCACATCCAACACCATTGCTCAACTCCCAGGCGCCCAGCAGCAGGTATAGAGCATCGGGAGCTGCACTCTCCATACTGATGTTATAATTAATCTTCCACCTCAGTCAACTGATCATAGAGTTCCACTTTTGGAAATGTTCCAACCTGCACCCAGGAGGCTTCTGCAGTCTTTTTTGCTGCCAGAATGTCCGCCCTGATTTACACCTGACTTTGGCAACATCTGAGCATTCAAATCTGTGCTACATGCTGGCTGTAGCCATGGGTCTCATTCTAAAACATCCTTGCCTTCAAATACAGGCATGGGGCAGGAGTGGAAGAAGGAGAGGTAAGAAACTATTCATCAGCCAAGGCTCTGTGCTGCTGCCTCGTGGGCATGCTGACACGAAGAGATATGAGGCATAAACCTGGGTTCACATTTTGTTTTCTTCTCCAGGTGAGGGCACTTCATAGAGGGCAGAAGCAACTCAAGGACCAGCTCTCTCGGGCTGCCCCTGTAATATGGCCCACTGAGGGCAGGTTCCTGGCTGCCCTTGGAACATTGCTGCGGTCATCAGATGGTGTGAAAGACAAATGCCTTTGTGCCCTCAAAGGCAACCAGTATATATGGGAGGTGCTGTCCCCCCTTCTGCCACTCATCAGCTCACGGTAAACAGAGGCCACTTAGGCACCACTCAAGGCATTTACCAGTTTGAGTCCCAATTATAGGGTCCTACTTATAGCCATTATGAACCTCAAAGCCAACCAACGATGAATTTTGTCAAAGGACTCCTCCTGGCTTTAGTTGAACAGAATTGTCAGACTAGGAAGCCATTAGTGACCTTTGTGAGTTTCCAGATCTTCATTCTCATGGCTTTTATCAGAGATTTGGTCTGAGGTGATAGTGTTATAGGGCCCTGATGCAAAAAGCCCAGTGCAGATTGGCCAACCTGCTGCTGCATCTTGATTGTCCATGGGTGGGGTCTACTTCTGAGGTCTTGGGATTGAAAAAGTTCACATGGACTGTAAATCCTGCCATTGCTACCAATGACACTTGTACTTGTTGTGATGTGTCCATTGTAGTGGGAAGAGCTCTGGTCTTAGAGTGTTATGCAACCTATGGAGTTTGGATTCTTCACATTTGGTTGGTTGACTTTGAGTCTCAGCACTTTCAATTGTAAGGTGGGGACAGTACAAACCTACAGAAGTTATTGTGAATACACAACCATCCAAGTAATTACACCTGCAGAGCTGACTAGTTTACTTTCTTGCTTGCTGTCTGGTAAAACTCTTGCCAATCATAGACAAACTATCAGTGCATAAGGTAACCTCATTTGAGAGTTCAAGTTCTGAACAGAAGAAAAGGATCTCATTCCTGTTACGAACAGCTTAGTTATAAAGTAAAATGTAAAATCAACTATGTGTTTCTGTGACAAATGGTTAAATTCTTACCTTCTACAGAACATTCAATAGTCAAAGATCTTTACACACCTACTGCTTATCCATCATATTTATATATGGTGTGCCTATTAGGTAAGACATACACACTTTGGTTAGTTACTTGAATAGATCATAAAATTAAGCCTAGGACTATGTTTTCTGCTTTATTTAAATTTTCTCATCCAAGGAAAAATTTCATAAAGAGTGGTTGAATGAATGAATGAATGAATGGACATTTACTGTCTTGAATAAAACCTTCTTATATGACTTAGCTTGTTTTGCAAAAGAATAAAACACTAGCTTCAAACTCTTTATTTTTAATTGATCTTTAGAAATCAGGGTCCCTCTTTTGAACACACCCCTTGCTTAAGGAAAGGAACCATTTATATTCTGGCCTTGATTACTGCACAATGGCTTTTACTACATTTGATTTGCAGCAGTTCATTTGTGATTAAATTTTCTAATTCTCCCAGAAAGTCATTGAACAAGCAAACAGTTTACTTTCCCCAATAAAACAAAACCTAAAGTATTTGGTCTTTAATAAATGTTCAAAAATTATTTTCTCAGTGTGTGTTCGAGATATAAATATCCCTTCATCTCAACCCTCCTTTAAATATTTGACCAATCTACCTTTATAGAGTAGTTGTTTCTCCTTATGTCATTTCTGATCTATCTGTCTTGAATTTTTCTTTGCTTAGTTTTTAATCAAGCCAAATGTTTGTTTAATCAGATACCTCAATTAGTTCAAGACCTGTCTCTTTTATCAGAAGGTGAATTTAGAGAACAATTCTAAAACATAGGGTAATACAAAATTTTTAAAAGAAAAATAACCAAATTCTAAGCTCAGATTTGTCCCAGGGCAAATTCACTCCTCATTCTTAATTCTTCTTCTCCATTTCTGGTCAGGGGAGGGGCACCCCCAAAATGCTGACCCTAGGATCCCAAAGATCCTCCAGCTTCCAAAAGGCCTCTTTTCTCCGGTCTTTACTTTCTATGGCAGCAAGTTGAAACCCCTGGGAATGAATACATTCTCAACTAAAAATATAAATTAAAAGAATTTCTTGCTTAGACTATCAGAAACTTGATCTAGTGCACATATTTCCCAAGCATTTCGTTTACTAGATCTAATTAAGACACTCTGTTATTGTATCATTTAAATTTTTATATTTTATTATTTAAATTTTAAATACAAGTTTTAAAGGATGGTTACAAATTAGTAACTCAAAATAATTGAGTGGAGAGATCAAGGTAGAAGACACTCTGCCTTTACTTTCAAAGTCTGAGCAAATATGACTTTATATCTTTTTAATCAGAGATTTTTAAAGACCAAGTTACTGCAGTCCTGTCTTGTTCTTCTCCTATTTTATATTGATGTGCTCAGTACCTTGGTGTCTTTGTCTGTCTTTTAGGGGGAAGGGAATCCACGTTTTGGACTAGAGTAGCACAGATGCCATTCTTACCTCACTGTAGGTTTCTTTAAAGAATGTTTAGTCCTGACAATGAGATGCAGATTTCTTTCTCTCCCCACTCTATCTTCTCTTGCAGAGCTTTATCCCTTTTTCATTGTTCAGCATGACTGGGAACCTGCGAGCTCGCCACAATGAAACATAATGATTTTTGCAAAATGTGTGTCAAATGTCCTGAGCTTAGAAGAGATTCGTTGTAGAGACTGCTGCTTAATGAGTGTAAATTAAGTGATCATTTGCTCAATCTGATGTGCCCAGTGGTGTGGATGGGAGAATGCTGGATAGGATGTAGGAGATGCAGGTGAGCAGACGGGTAGCAGAGACACATACCGTGTTTCTGAGCGAGGACTGTAGCATGGCCAGAAGGCTGTTCTGATGTAGAGAGAGATTTTCCGCTCACTGTAGGACCCAGTACCATGAGACTGAGGACTGAAACACAAAGTTAATACAGATCTCCCGAACAGCCTGCGTTAGGGCTGGAGCCTGCTGGGATCAGTCCTCTTGAGAAGAACTACAATCTGGTTAAGATTGAACTTGCCAAAGACAATGAGACTAAACAGGAGATGCCTGCTGGTAAACATCAGGGGTGTTGTGTGGAAGCTGAGGGAGGAAGAAAACACAAAAGCTGTGCATGATGATAAGGCGAGTGGATCTAGTGTTACCAGTACCACAGATCTACAGCTCTTCCTAGAGGCAGGGCACATTCAGAATAAGCAACAGGGAACTGCATGTCATATATTCAAGCAACTGTAAATCTCTTCTCCATTCATTTCTGGAACGTACACGTGAAATATCTTCAGCTTCATATCTGAGATGGCAGGAACATGACAACATATTAGCTTTTAGGTAGACACCGGAAGGTCTCAGGATGTGGTGGAAAATTGGGTGTCATTTTTTCCAGATAATCACTGGCATTTTTATAAAACTTGAAGCCCTTCCTAAAGTCTGTGCTTCCCAGATAATAGTAAGGAGAAATAGGCTTGTGGAGACCATGAGGGTTTATTTTGGAGTGGGTCTTGTGAATTTGACAGTTTAATAGTCACGTGGACACACAGTGTTGTTTGCAGGAGGGGCCATGAACCCCTGCCCTGAATGAAAGGGAAATACTTATGTCCATGGTAACCAGGGCCAGTGGCAGCCAGGAAGCCAAGACCTGGCCCCCGCTGCCACTGCTCATACAAACCAAACTGAACATGTGTACATCACAGATGGGATATAGGAGAAACACATCTGAAGGGCTATGGCAGAAGTGGAAAGAAGGCAAAACTCTTCTACACAGGCAACCTGTGCTTTCCCGACAAATCTCACAACATCAAACTGGAAGTGTTCATGCCACCCCCTACCCCTGCCAACTAGAATTGGCTGTCTGTCAGGTCCTCATCTTATCTTAGAACACATCCATTGATACATACACTGTTTCTTCTTCACTATTACCTCTCATTCTGCTTCGCTAAAATAAAAGCTGATTGACTGGTTGGAATAATAATACGTATACCATCTGCCATTTACAGTTTTACATCATCTCAGGTGATACAACCAGGCTATGATGCAGTCATGTCATCATACTCTTTAACAGATGAGATGCAAACTCAGAAATATTAGGAAATGTAGCTGTGACGGATTGTGCTATAATCAACTTGTGATGTGGGAGTTTCTCAGAATCTCTTTCCCTATGTACATATGGTTCCAAGCTAGGGCTGGCCACAGTGAAGTCATGAGACCTGGGAGGTGAATGAAGGAGGGGCCGTTATGCTGTGGAGGTTTTCACTGTGTAACTGAACACAGGTCCAGATGCTCACCGCCTGCAGAATCCAGTTAACAAGAATGAGGTCTGGTAGAAAGAAAGTGACTTTATTCACTAAAACTGGTAAAGAGCAAGTGGCCAGGTTCCCATCCAAAGCAACCACTTCAGTTTGGCAGAGGGGAAGACAGGGGTTTAAAAAAGGAAAACTTGGGGTGGTGGCGGGCGCCTGTAGTGCTAGCTATTTGGGAGGCTGAGGCAGGAGAATGGCATGAACCCAGGAGGCGGAGCTTGCGGTGAGCAGAGATAGCGCCACTGCACTCCAGCCTGGGTGACGGAGTGAGACTCCGTCTCAAAAATAAAAAAATAAAAATCAAAAATCAAAAAAAGGAAAACTTGATGCGAAAGGCTTGCAAGAATTGTGCTGAGTGCAATATCTATGTACCTTGTTCTGGTGGCTATCTTGGGTCCCAGTTTACCTGGATCTCAGGCTGGTGTCATCTCAACAATGGTGAGGCTGTTGACTCACCACCTTGAAGTCATCTCTGGAACGTTGCAGGTGGGTCTCCAGACTTGGTTCATCTGTCTCAAGATTACCCCCAGGAGCTTCTAAAAAGGGACATAATTAGATGCTAGCATACAGGTAGATGAATGTGAAGGGAGTATAGATGGTGAGAAAGGGAGGGATGTGGAGATCGTTTTAAGAAAAAGAGGGAAAGGCTTCTGCAATTTGCTTCAAGGTTATATCTTGAAACGCACGATAAATAAAGAAAAAGTTTAAAATGCATTTTGCAGTTAAGCTGCCCAGTTACAGTTGATGAGAAGTGGTGAGAGACACAGTGGAGCTGACATAGGGTGCAAGTTTGTCTTCACTCTTCCTTACCCCGTCTTTATTTCCCGATTTCCAGCCCTGCTGACTTGCAGTGAGCCCAGGGCCACCATGCGATGCTGCACCCCACTCGACAGACCTTTACTTCCATAGCACCTCACATAGACTTTTCCTTCCGATTACTCTTCTTACTGCATTCCATAAGTTCTGGTATGTTGTGTGGTGTTTTTGTTTTTATACAGCTCAAAATATTTTTGTGTTTCCCTTGTGGTTTCCTCCTTAATATTTTGGTAATTTATCAGGGTGTTTAATTTCCAAATATTCTTGTGTATTTTCCAGTTTTCCATCTGTTATTATGTAAAAGGTTGTTACTCTATAATATTCCAAATATTGAGAGTTTCACTCTCAAGTTTGAACTCTGACTGACACGTTACCTGTGGTCTCCAGGTGGGAGGTGATGTGTTTTTTATAATTTTTTTTTTATTTTTATCACTCACTGTACTTGACTGTGTTATGATTTCTATATTCGTCATTCTTCCTGCATCATTTTCTCTCTTTTTTTTTTTTTTTTTGAGACAGAGTCTCGCTCTGTTGCCCAGGCTGGAGTGCAGTGGTGTGATCTCAGCTCACTGCAAGCTCCGCCTTATGGGTTCACGCCATTCTCCCGCCTCAGCCTCCTGAGTAGCTGGGAATACAGGTGTCTGCCACCATGCCCAGCTAATTTTTTGTATTTTTAGTAGAGACGGGGTTTCACCATGTTAGCCAGGATGGTCTTGATCTCCGGACCTCGTGATCCGCCCGCCTTGGCCTCCCAAAGTGCTGGGATTACAGGCTTGAGCCACCGCGCCTGGCCATCTATGTTCATTTCCAAAGGGGTCTTCCTTAATGATATTGCCCTTGAACAAAAAAAGCGTTGATTAAAGTAGTAGAAAATGGTCATCTATACAAGTTTCATGATTTATAAGAACTATGGAAATTGCTCCTTAGAAAATAGCTTTCTAAACATGAAAATACAGTTGATTAGAAACAGTACACATGAGGAACTCTGGTTTCATGCAAAGTTGAAGGAAATTCTTGTGAAATTAAAAATGCACCCAGAACAGTTCATGAAGTCTAGTCCAACGAAAGGATTTTCAACTCTGTTTGATTTCCATCTTGTCAAAGAATCAACTTTTGGTTTTGGTGAAAGAAACGGTTTGGCTCTGTTTCCCCACCCAGATCTCACCTTGAATTGTAATAATCCCCATAGGTCAAGGGCGGGACCAGGTGGAGATAATTGAATCCTGGGGCTGGTTTCCCCCATGCTGTTCTTGTGATAATGAGTTCTCAGGAGAGCTGATGGTTTTCTAAGGGGCTTCCCCCTTTGCTTGACTCTCATTCTCTCTCCTGCTGCTCTGTGAAGGGGCGCCTTCCTCCATAACCAGAAGTTTCCTCAGTCCCTCCCAGCCATGTGGAACTGTGAGTCTGTTAAACCCCTTTTCTTTATAAATTAACCAGTCTCAGGTATTTCTTCATAGCAGCATGAGAATGGATTAATCCAGTAATATTCTCCACTGTTTTTCTAGTCTCTACATTATTTAGTTCTGCTCTATTATTTATTGTTTCCTTCCTTCTGCTTGCTTTTGGTTTAGCTTGCTCTTCTTTTGCTAGTTTCGTGAGGCAGAGTGTAGGCTGCGGATTCGAGATCTTTCTTCTTTCTTAATATAAATGTTTACAGTTGTAATTTTCCTTCCGATTACTCTTCTTACTGCATTCCATAAGTTCTGGTATGTTGTGTGGTGTTTTTGTTTTTATACAGCTCAAAATATTTTTGTGTTTCCCTTGTGGTTTCCTCCTTAATATTTTGGTAATTTATCAGGGTGTTTAATTTCCAAATATTCTTGTGTATTTTCCAGTTTTCCATCTGTTATTGATTTCTAAATTCATTCTGTTGTGATCAGAAAAGACACTTTGTGTGAGTTGATTTCAACCTTTTAAAAATTATGAAGACTTGTTTCGTGACCTCACATATGGTCTATTTTAGAGAACGTTTCAGGTGCATTGGGGGGAAATGTGTATTCTGCTCGGGTTGGCGGAGTCTAATAATCCCTAATATACCTCATTTCTAATGTAGGTGTTCCCACCAGAGCGTGCCAGTGTCATGTCAACAATAACAAACAAAAATTCATTGTTTTATTTTTCTAAAGCCGTATTGTAGATTCCTAGTTCAACTATAATATATATTATTTTAGCTATCTATTTAAAGTGTCACATCATCCTAGGGACCTTTCAATGGACTGACTACATTTCTCACAGTTATAGTAATTACTGAAAATAAACACATGAGACTATTCTCTTCAACTAAAATATCATCTTATTTTACATTTAGTACAATTTAGAAATTTGCATGTAAAGGTAAGGAAGGACACAGCTTTAGAAACAATGGACTCATTTCTCTCCAGACCGATGTGAAAGTTGGTTTGACAGTAATTACCTTATGGGAGCCCAAAGGTATAAAATAAGGATGAGGAATGATTGTTCCCATCACAGATGCATCAGCACATCATCCCTTGTGCATTTGCATGTTGTGTACTGATCAGAGGTGGCGTGGTGTGGAGGGGCGGCAGTGGTGACGTGGAAATGTAAAGAATTTCGTATACTAAGGATCCAGTTAAAAATCAAACTGGAAAGAGAACCAAATATAGTCAAGGAAAGAAGTGGCCTACAAACCTGTGATGTGATCTTGAAATGACTTATTTTAACAAACATGCCTCCCATCTATTATATAAAATAAACCTAAGTTACTAGAAAGAGATGGGGGTTAAATTCCCTATCACTTACTAGTTGAGTGACTTTGAGCCTGTTTCCTAGTCTCTGTGAGCTTGTGTTTCTTCATGTGGGTAATAGAAGTCATAATACTCACTTTAGCAATTTGCTTTAATAATTGGCAACAATATCTTGAAGCACAGATTATAATGTCCAGTATGTAATAGCCCTCTTGTATGTAGCTGTATTCTTACTACTGTCCATAGTTCTTTAGGTTATTAGACTGACTTATGAACTTGAGCCCTGGTCAACAGACCTACTTCACATGGACCCTCAGAGCCCCCTCCCTCTAATTATCAGACCCTTCCCCCTCTGGCCATCATCCTCCTCCCTCTGATCATCACTGTGCTCCCTCTGACCATCACCCTCTTCCCCAAGGCCATCAGACTCTCCTCCCTCTGGCTGTCCTCCTCCTCCCTCTGACCATCAGGCCTACCTTACTTCCTCATACCAGCAGCCGTGGAGTGGGTCTTCAACAAGCAGCCAACAGCAGCCAGGGACTGACTACATTTTTCGGCACTGTTTTTCTGTCCAAAAAATCAGAACTATATCAAAGGGTCTGATACCTGGACTGGCGAGACACACTGAGGTTATTTATAACGGGAAAATGGGGTCTCCAGGGAAACAAACCATAACAAAGAATATGAACTCCCACAGACCGAGTTGCCTTCAACGATCTCCAAAGACTTTTGTGTTTGACCAAAATCAAGTAATTACATCAGTAAATAGCTGCCTGCACCTTATACTCCTGTCCTCCCAAGGCCGGAGTGACTTCTGCCTTCAAATTGAATTTCAGGGCTTTCTTTGAAGCAGTCTTATAAAGTTGTTATATTTAGCTTAAATTCAATTAAAGCTCAGTCTGAAAGCTCTTTCTGAAGCATTTGATCCACATTTACACGAAGGTATTTGCTCTTAAAATTGTTAGGGATATAGCTCATGTCTAGTAGTAATGAGTGGTATTTCATAAACCAGGATACATGATCATTTACTTCCTGATAGCTTGCTTCTCCCAGATCTAATTCTATTCTTCCTTGAGGGCTGTTGGTGCCAGTGCCAGGGCTGCAAACATCAGGGTTAGACTGGAGAGTGACCCGTGTGCTCTTTCACCCCTGGCTGGGGCCTCTGTGCTCATCAGTGGGCTAGCACCAGGCGCAGGAGACAGACGTGCCGCCCGCTCACAGGGCTTACCTGGGACAAACGTGCCACTCGCTCATGGGGCTTACCTGGGGACAGTTGTGCTGCCCGCTCATGGGGCCTACCTGGGGACACTCACTGTGATTACCTGGGACAGATGTGCCGCCTGCTTACTATGATTACATGGGGACAGACATGCAGCCCACTCACAGGGCTTACCTGGGACAGACGTGCCACCCACTCACTATGATTACCTGGGACAGACGTGCTGCCCACTCACTATGATTACCTGGGACAGACGTGCCACCCACTCACTATGATTACATGGGGACAGACGTGCCACCCACTCACTATGATTACCTGGGACAGACGTGCCGCCCACTCACTATGATTATATGGGGACAGACGTGCCGCCCACTCACTATGATTACCTGGGACAGACGTGCCGCCCACTCACTATGATTACATGGGGACAGACGTGCCGCCCACTCACTATGATTACCTGGGACAGACGTTCTGCCCACTCACTATGATTACCTGGGACAGACGTGCTGCCTGCTCACTATGATTACATGGGGACAGACATGCTGCCCACGCACGGGGCTTACCTGGGATAGATGTGCCGCCCGCTCACTATGATTACATGGGGACAGATGTGCTGTCCGCTCACAGGGCTTACCTGGGATAGATGTGCCGCCCACTCACTATAATTACCTGGGGACAGATGTGCCATCTGCTCACGGGGCTTACCTGGGATAGATGTGCCACCCACTCACTGTGATTACCTGGGGACAGATGTGCTGTCTGCTCATGGGGCTTACCTGGGAATGAAGTTCCACTCCTCCACTTGCTTAGTTCTTGTTTATTTGTCTCTCCCACCATTTCAAGTCTTTGCTATCATCATGAAGAAATATGCAGGGTGCTGGCTGTGCAGTGATGAGCTGGGAGAAAACGATCTTTGACAGAGCTGGTAGTTAAGGAAGAATCCCTTGGCTGAAGCAGAGTGTAAGGGATGAGAAGCCAAACAGGTGGAGAGTGGGAGCAGCGGAGGAGGGTGAGAGCATGAGAGGGACACTGCACCTCCAGAGGCTGGAGAGGGGCAGGGGTGCAGCTTGTCATGGAACATGTAAGAGGGCCAGGGACTGATGCAGAGAGGGACAGGAAGCAGCCTGCACCGGCACTGTGGGAGCAGGCAGATGGGAACGTGCACAGGGAGTTAGTGTTTTCTTCTAAATGCCGTGGAAGACATTGATGTGTTTTAAGCAGTGCAGATAGAAAGCAGCAAATGGTTTCAAAAATATCCCAAACAATACAATATATAGAATTTCCTGATGGATTTGACTTGCAAACAGAGTGGAAAAAAGAAGTATGATGGCATCTGTGCTTTGTGCTTTTTGAGCAATTGGTTGAATATTGACACCATTTTCTGTCACTGAGAAGACTCAGGGAAGGGCGGGTGGATGGGGTAAGTGTGCAGGGCCTGTGAAGCTGGGAGATCCGTGAGATGCCCAAGTGGCAACATCAGCTCTGAGGAAATGACACTCAGAGAAATGGCCTGGACTAGAAATAAAATGTGGGAGTAGTTAGCACACAGATAATGTTCCGAACCTGGAAATGAATGACCACACCTAGGAAGAAAAAGCAGGAAAAGAGAGGAGAGGGCCCTTAAAGATCCCAACAGGGGGCTGAGGTGTGTGTGTGTGGTGAGTTGGAGGACAGCCAGAAGAAAACATGACGTTCCAACAGCTGAGATGAGGTCAGAGCACAGCCCACTGGTGTGCAGTGTGGAGGTCTTTGGAGACATCACTAGGAACCATTTACTGAAACGTCACTAGGAGCAGCGCCTGTAGAAACCAGATCAGGGCACACACAAGGGTAAATGGGAGACGAGGGAGACATGACACTCCACTGTGTGGACTCAGAAACCTTTCTGCAAAGAGAAGCCAGGAACGCAGCAGGATGCAAACTAAGATGTGAAAACTCATTCTCCGAAGTCCTTCCAGAATCCTACCTGCTTCTGTTTATATGCTGCCTACATTTCTGAAAATTCTAGTGTAAAACAAACATGTATATATTAAATTATGTTCCTTTTACTTTTATTAAATAAAAAGTAGTCACATTAGAGAAGAGCAAAGCTAAGAAACATAATGAAATGACGTGTAAGGATCCTAACATGACCACTAAAGAGCAATGCACCTGAGTGTGAACGCATCAAACGCTTCCAGGCCTCGCAGCCAATCCACATGCCATGGCCTCTTACAATGAAGTCATCGTTCTAACACCCCATTGGTAGGGCACAGGCTTTGGTTATTTTATCAGTGCACAAAAATGAGTTCACACTGTTACTGGCTTTCTTCTGCTGGTGCACATTAGGTATGATGGCTCCTTGGGTTTACGGATGACCCCCGTGGCTAGAGGCGAGGGTGAAGATAATGGGTTCACACCACGCAGATTAAAGCAGAGACTCTGTTGTGTTCAGAAGGACCTAGAGTTAATGGGCCACAAACAGATCATCTTCTGGACTCCCTAGCAGAGCCTTCGGTTGCCTCCTGACACAGTTCATTTCCACTTTGACACAATTGTTTGCTAGCTTTGTGGTACCTGATTATTAGGGTCCTATTAGTTCTGTGATTGCTCCAGGAATTCAGTAGAAATTGTCATCTGGAAGAACCAAATTGCAGTTCTTAACTGGGTAGAATTCAGGCTCTTCAGTTCTCGATTCCATTCATTACATGCTCACTGTAAGAAGTGGTACCTCCTTGGGATACTGAATCAGAAAGATATTCGAGAAAGGGCTATTCGTGGTGTAGGGATCACTGGACTTGAAGGTGAAATTTCCAACATCTTCAGTATTCATTTTGGTTCCGGGAGAGGTAGGAAAAGTGTCTAGAAATGGTCCATTTATAATCACATACGTGAATAGAATTTAGCATTTTGGTTGGTTGGTTAAGTATGTGATTGTGAAATAGGGCTAGGATGAGTTGACATAAGGGGAAATCGACCTTTAAGTAGGGTGACCATATAAATTTTATCCAAATGGAGTCATGAGAGAGGGAAGAGAGATGCTATTAACATTCACATCGAGACAGGTGAAAACATTCACATTGAGACTGAGGGAAACCTGGACATGCTGTTGTCGTATGAGGACTTGTCATTTGCTAGGAACAATTTGGTGGTCGTTTTTCCTTACACAACAAGGAGAGACTAGGAGCCTGCCCTCTTGGTAGATCAGCTAAACATGTCCTCAGGATTTTGCTTCCAAGATGAACATGGGTGTAGCTTTCAGGAGTGTCCATCAAGCATCACGATTCAAAACCTGAATTTTTAGGGGCTCCTCTGTCTTGTCACCTTCCTTTGCTGCATGCTTCAGTCTCTGCTTGAATTTGCACCTGGAAATGGGGTTGAAATATATTTGGTGCAGAATGGTAGCATTTCAAACCTGTCTAAACAGTTTGCAGACATTAGAAAGGATTTGTATGTCAAGAAGGAGGCCCCTAGCTCATGAGGCCAGCCCCAGTTTGCCTTCCAAATATACTCATTTTGCTGCTATTAAATACTTTCTGTGTAATTTGAGTCAAAATATCCCTATTTGCTAGTTATACTGATTTTCTTCACTTCTAAACCCCAAGCCACCATAACACTTTTTTCAAAGTCTCTTTTGCTCTTCCCACCCCTTCCAGCTCCTTGGGAGATTTCAAGATGGGATCGTGGAGCATAGTTAAATCCACTGTAATTACCTTCAGTCAGCTGTATCCCCTCTTCTTCTTTGCGTTTGGGATTTCACTACCTTAAAAAAGTATTCTCTGTTGCTGAACAATTAAACATAATGCTAACCTTACAATCATATTCGCCATAATTGATATGGTTTGGGCATTTGATACTAGTTATGTCATTTTAAGCAATTAAATTAATATCTCAAAGTCAAAAAGCTAATTCCAATGATTGCTGTAGACATTTTAAGAAAATATTTTCCAAGAGAAAAGGGATATCAAAATATAACCATTTTTCTTTTGCCAAGAATACACTGCATTTGTTTTAGATACAGATAAAAGGCATTTTAGGTATAGATTAAAATCTGTGGTGAGGAAATGTAGTCAAAAAAAGGGCTTTACTTGCACTGGAGAAGACTTCCCCTCATGCATGGCGCTCACTAGCTTGGAGCAGAGCTGCTTGCTGTACACGAGCTGTGCACCCAAGTGAGCCTCCGTAGTCCAGCCCAGGACTGCTATCTGCTGTTCCCTCCGGCTTTCTGGTCATGCTGGGGGAGTTGGGGGAAACAGGGGCAGCATCACACACACACACACACACACACACACACAGCTCTTTCTGAGGTTGGGAAGGAATCATTCTTCCCAAAGGCATTGTTGCCCAGTGTTGGCCAGACTGTGATCTGTTTCTGTCCAAGAACGAAGACAACGTTCCCTTTCTGAAGCTGTTCTCAGCTGGTCCCTCATTTCACAAGCTGCTTTCCAGCTCTGATGTCTGTGGTTACTGTAGCAGCAGGCTAAGCCACACCTGACCCACAGAAGGGCAGGAGGTTGGTTCTACCTCACAGAGAGAGGCTGAAATCTTTGTTCCTATTAACACAAAGATAAGGGGCTCAGAAGTGTGCCCGAGCAAATGGGACTGACAGTAGCAATGATGGTGGAAGAAAGCCCAAGAATGTCTCCACAGAGGGATGCCTGGCAACACAGGAACAGGCCCACGTGGCCAGCATCTATGAGATTTACCTTACCCCCAACAGGCACAGCTGGCCTCTCTGCCCCATGCATGACTTGCCACGTCCCTGAAATACAAGTTGCATGAGTTTTATGCTGGAACTAGCTGCAGAGTGATCAGTCACATTTGCAGCCCTGTGGACTATGGCTATTGGACTGTACAATTAAAATTAAGTTTGACATTCAATCTAAAATAAAATTTTTTTTAAATAATAAGACTAGACATGGTGGTTCACATCTGTAATCCCAGCTCTTGGGTCATCTGAGACGGGAGGATCACTTGAGCCCAGGAATTCAAGGCTGGGCAACATAGTGAGACTTTTTTTTTTTTTTTTTTTTTTTTGAGACAGAGTCTTGCCCTATCACCCAAGCTGGAGTGCAGTGGTACGATCTCAGCTCACTGCAAGCTCCGCCTCCCGGGTTCATGCCATTCTTCTGCCTCAGCCTCCTGAGTAGCTGGGACTACAGGCGCCCGCCACCGCGCCTGGCTAATATTTTGTATTTTTAGTAGAGGCGGGGTTTCACTGTGACCTCGATCTCCTGACCTTGTGATCCACTCGCCTCGGCCTCCCAAAGCGCTGGGATTACAGGCGTGAGACACCGTGCCCGGCCCGAGACTATTTTTAAAAAATACATTTACAAAATAAGATACATTTAAAAGTAAGTTGTCTCATCTGACAGCATCCATGCCCGGGACACTGCTCCAAAGGCAATCTTAGCAGGGACTCAAATCCGATTGTTACTGCTGGGTCTTCTCCCTGACCCTGGGGAGTATAACTACAGAATCGTTCATGCAGCATTTGCAAGTTACCAAAGGGTAATTTCCCATGGTTCCCAGCGTTAGCTTAGCAACCAGAGCTGTAGAATATGCCGTCCTGGGCAGAAAAGGGAGTGGTGAGTACTGTCAGTTGAGCTTTGCATCTTCTCTACCTTGTTGAGGACATAACATCTCCATCAGAGATTCTTAAAAACCCACCCCCACCAACACACCCCCAAGAAGAAAAGCCTGGGAAGTTCCTTCTACCCACATGCCATCTTTAGAAGTTCTCCAGCTCCATGGTAGAGGTCATCCCATCCTGGAAATGTCAGAGAGGAAGATTATAGAAGCTGGTCAGGAACTTAATGAACATTTCCTGCAATTCATTGGGGCTAATGTCACCAACTTTAACAAGTGACATTAACAAGAGGCTTATCTAGCTAGCCAGAGTCAGTTTTGTGCCTCAGTGTGAAAGCTATTTCTAGTACCATTTTGCTTATAGCCAGGAATGGTTCACATCAAAACTGTGGGCCAGGGTTCATTTTTAGAGGACAGAGCTGCTAAGCAGAAGGTGAGAGGTGGCCCAACCTCACCCTCCTAGCTCCTTCTCTGTTGACTTAACCTTTTGAAAACATAGACATGGGCCAGGCATGGTGGCACACACCTTTGGTAATCCCAGCACTTTGGGAGGCCGAGACAGGTGGATTGCTTCAGCCCAGAAGTTTGAGACCAGCCTAGCCAACATGGCGAAACCCTGTCTCTATTAAAAATAAAAAATTAGTGGCCGGGCGCAGTGGCTTACGCCTGTAATCCCAGCACTTTGGGAGGCCGAGGCAGGTGGATCATAAGGTCAGGAGATCGAGACCATCCCGGCTAACACAGTGAAACCCCGTCTGTACTAAAAATACAAAAAAATTAGCAGGGCGTGGTCGTGGGCGCCTGTAGTCCCAGCTACGAGGGAGGCTGAGGCAGGAGAATGGCACAAACCCGGGAGGCGGAGCTTGCAGTGAGCCGAGGTTGTGCCACTGCACTCCAGCCTGGGTGACAGAGCGAGACTCTGTCTCAAAAAAAAAAACACACGCCTGTAATCCCAGCTACTCAGGAGGCTGAGGCTGGAGAATTTCTTGAGCCTGGGAGGCAGAGGTTGCAGTGAGCCGAGATCGCGCCATTGCACTCCAGTCTGGATGACAGAGTAAGACTCTGTCCCCCCACACATAAAAAAAAAGAAAAAGAAAAAAGAAAGAAAAAAAAATGGACAAATTCAAAGAGGACATGGAAGCTTAAGCTAGAAGACAAAGAGGAACTAGTGAGGGGTGTGTGACATCAGCCAAAGCTGCTGGCAGGGATGTGTCCTAGAAGGCAGAACTTTCAGCTTCCTCAAGGTCATTCCACAATCATTGCCACTGAAAAATGGGTCTTGATGGGATTTTGGAAAAAACAGACCTGGCATCTAGTGAGTTGCTAAAACTTGCCAGCTATAAGATCTGGAGTGTTTCTTTTAAACTGTAGGCCAATTTCCTCATCTGTAGGATTATGTCACACTATCTACCCCGATTTCATAAGGTAATGCTATGTGAGAATGCTCTCACTTAACCTGGAAGAAGGTCAAAGCAGGATGATGTTACTTTCCTCACTTCTCTTTTAAAGACTTTCCTGAGTGCTGGATGCCATGAGGGAAAGTGTATCTGAAACACTCAAGTTTCTCATGGCACTTATCTAGGGCTCGGGGGACTTTGCACATCATTGTGTTTTACCTGATGTTTAATCCCAGGCCTGACAGTGGCCCTGCCTCAGATCTCACATCAGATGGGGGTGGGTGGGGAGGACAAAGCCTTCCAGCTTCTGTTTCTCCAGTGCAGTCAGCAGAATGAGCTCCTATCCCAAGAGCCTGCAGGATATACCAACCTGATAGTCAGACTTCAGCCTGCAGCTCCACAGTACAAAAAAATAAAGCAAGAGTAGCCCCTGCCAGACGCCAAAACAACCACGGAGCAGATCACCGTGGAAAATGCCTCAGCCAGACATGTCCAGATCCTTCTGAAACACATGGCTCATAGAGAAATCAGTTTTTGCAGGTGTAGTGAGAGTCAACATGAACATAAACCAGGCAGTTCATCAGTGGCCAATTCAGAAGCCAGAGCCAAGGGTCCTGACTGAGGGAACTCAGGCACACACCTTTACTCTCTGGGTCTTAGCTTTAAGTTGGGGAGAGGGTGGGTTAGATCTCTGCTTTCCACAAGTTCTGAAAAATGTTAAAAGGCATTAAGTAGGGGAAAGATGATCTAACAAGTTTGGAAAATTCTGGATTCAATGCAATTTGCTTATTTATCATAAGATTTAGAAGCTATTTTGAGCTGAAATTCTCCACAGCTCCCAGAAGGGGTGTGATACGCAGTTTTAGCCCAAACTTACCTTGCCATGATATCTTTTTTCCAGGAACATCAGTTGTGACTGATGACATGCTGGACTCGTGTTAGGAAAACTGAACTGGATGATCTCAAAGGCCTTTTCCCTGCAGATATTCTCTGACTATGACTGCTTGAAGGAGGCCAAGAATTAGAGTTTCATGTCAGAGGCCCTCATTGCTAAAGAAATAGAGGCTCAGTGTGATTGGGAAGGCCCACGTGGAACTAGGTCATCCCCTTCAGCCGCTTCCCGGCCACTGCTCTGTAATTACAATGTGCATCCAGGAAGTTATCAAAATCCTATTTGGAGAATATTGGATTAGCAGAATGTTTGATTAAATCAATAAGTGGAATACTAAGGGGTTTTTCTCTTCCTAATTACATCTGGAGGAACTGATGTTGTCTGTAGGGATAGACTATGAAGCTATGTTTCTTATGTAAATGAAGATAGCCTAAGGAAAAAATATCTGGAAAAGGTACCCTTTCAGCTCTGATTTGTAAATGTCAAATAGAGATGCTCAAGCAGGAAAGAATAAACAATTTCATGAAACCCAACATAAATTCTAATTATAATAGGAATGAGTTCAATTCATAAATTGTGTACTCTCTGAAAAGTTAAATATTAGCCTGAAAATACAAAAAGGACTTGGATATTTCATTTTTACACTTTTACATACACACACTTTTTCCTCCCAATAAATAAAACAATATTTTTGAGGGACAAATTTGGCAAGTTTTGCAGATGAGGGTGAGACCTTATTCACTTCCTCCTAAATTTAACCTAGGTTAAGAATATTTTCAGTCACCATTTGTTGAATTCTAGGTCTTAGTGTTCTACCTGGTCACAATTTGTATTGAGACAGAAATCAGCGAACTCAAATCTTCATCAGCCCTCATTGTCAGAAAACGTTGGCTGGACAGCTGATTGATTTGCTGGTTTTACTGCTGGCTTAATATTGATCTGACTATGTATTTCCCTTGGCTCGCTAAATATATTATATATAAATCAAGTAAGGTTTTTGATGTCTTAAAAGGAAGCGAGTAACTGACTAGAGTTATTGCCTAAGACCCAGTATGCAATTCAGCCTAACCCACAGGGCACCTGCCATGGGCCACTTAATGAGGACCCCATCCACCTGCTCACACTGCAAACTGCCCATGCCCTTCTTACCTCTTCACCTCATTTACCCCATTATCTCTAATCTGAAATTATCATCGCCTCCCCTCCCACTGTACTTTTTATCCCTCTCTTCTTCCTCCTCACTTCCCATGATGACGCCTCTGCTTCAGGTCCTCATTTCGGTTCAGTAATCTCGAAAGATCTCTCTTCCCATTCTTTCTTCAAATGCATCTTGTCCTCCTCAGAAAAAAAGATCTTTCTTGTCTTCAGTGGGTTTCCACTGCCTAAAGGATAACATCCCTATTCCTCATTCATCAAAGAACCTTCCATTAGGTGGCCCTGACTGTCTGGCTTTATCCCTCACTGGGCTACCAGGAGATGCCACACGTGAAACCACATGGCACAGCTCCCCCTCCCGGTGTATACAGCACGTTGTTGTGTCTCTGCCCTTTGGTCAATAGTATTCTCTTTCCAAGAATGCCTTTCTCACACTTTTCTTCTAGCAAAACATTGCTCATTCATTCAAGCCTGGCTCATGTTGCTCCTTTGTAATGCTATCCTACTTTGCATTAAATGACCACTCCTTCCTTTGTGTTCTGCACTGTATTGTTTATATCGTTGTCCGATGGACTCCTGCACATCTCTTTTGTCACTAGCAGTGATATACATAAACATACCAAAAAAAAGTAGCTCTGGGACAGGACTGTGTAAGCAGCTTTAAAAATGGTATTTTATTTAGTCTTTAAAAATAAGTCATGTTATTATATACCTCATAGAAACAGGTTCGCAGAGGAGAAATTGAATGCCCCAGGTCACACAGCTGGTCAGCAGAGCTGGGATTCAACCACTCTGTGTCACCCTTTGCGGTGCTTCCTGTTGCTTCTCGACTGTTATCCCACCTTAGCCTGTGTGCCTTCCTGGGGATTAGTCAATGTGAGGGTGGCTCCAGTACTGTGTTTCTGTTGTTCTGAAGGGCTCTGTTCTTTGTTCATCCTTTGTTAGGAGATGTGAAGACATGCTGAGGGAGTGGAAGATAGGCTGCCCATCCTCAGGGCTCACGAGCTGGAGAGAGAGGATAAATGAGGAAGTGCTTTGAAAGTGGACAGGGGATGACGTTAGTTAGGCATGAGGCATAATACTGCTGGGAGAATACAGGAAAGTCATTCTCCTTCGACTTCCTCACTTTATAGTTTTCATACAATTTGGAGTTAATCAAAGAGTAGATAAACCAAGAAAAATGTGTGTTCAACAGGAAAAATGGCAGGGTGGGGCTGTTCTAAACCTGGGGCAGTAGGTTCCCCACTGTATCTGGGACAGAGTCATTTAATTTCAGTAGTGGCTTTTGAATCTGTGAGGCCCACTTGATCTTTTACTCCCATCAGCCCAGTGACTCATTCTCCCGGCATAGACTTGGCGTCATCCCAGGGAGGCAGAGAGGCCAACTCAGTGGTACCCACAGGACTGAGTGAGTCTCTCGCAGGCTCCATCCACGCCCCCCATGGCCTCTGCTAATGAGGTCCACACCTCTGCTCAGCAGCCTGCCAGTGTGATGGGACACACCCCATGCTGGAAGAGCTCCCAAACCAGACTTTGTGGAAACTCATGCCTGCAAGTTCAAAAGGCTAATTTGATTTTCCACTGTGCACAGGGCTGCCACTCAGTGCAGTCTTCAGATTGAGAACACTTCCTCCCACTGTGGGCAGTTTGGCTGTGAATGAGTGAGATACGTAGTTTCTCGATAGCACCCAGGGGAATGCCGAGGATGTGCACACAAAGCAAGGCTGACTCTTCCTTTGCTGTTTGTCTACTCTTTCCCATTTTGTGCTGAGACTCATCTTTCCAGCACAAACACCAAGATGAGGAATTGGAATTTTAGTGCTGGAAGTCTCCAGAACTATGATCCAGTGCTCATTCCCTCTGATCCCATTGCTCTGACATTATCTGATGCTTCCACAACAATTTGTACAGGGAGGTGTGGAGTGGGGAGAGCATCAGCCTGTGGTACAGGACTCCCCACAGGGAAGGAGGAAGACATGGCGAGGACATGGCCTGACTCCAGATGTGCTTCTTCCTGCATGGTCTTCCACATGGCTGGGCTCCCTCCTGTCCCAGCACACATCGTGGGTCCATGTGACCTTGAACTTCACAAGGTCACATCTGTGCAGATCCAAATGGTGTGTGGATCTAATTTTCTTCCTCAAGAAGCCTTGCACAATCTGGCCTTGCATGCTTCCTCTGAGCCCACACTTCCTGTGAGCATATACTTTCTGTAAGTGTATACTTCCTGTGAGAGTACACTTCCTGTGAGCTTACACTTCTTGTGAGTGAACACCTCCTATGAGCCCACATTTCCTGTGAGCCCACACTTCTTGTGAGTGTACACTTCCTGTAAGTGTATACATCTTGTGATCATATACTTCCTGCGAGCATATACTTCCTGTGAGCTTACACTTCCTGTGAGTGTATACTTCCTGTGAGTTTACACTTCCTGTGAGTTCTCACTTCCTGTGAACCCACACTTCCTGTGAGGGAACACTTCCTGTGAGCCCATACTTCCTCTATGTATACTAACAGTGAGTGTATACTTCCTATGAGCCCATATTTCCTATGTGTTTACCTCCTGTGAGCCCACACTTCCTATGTGTACACTTCCTTTGAGCCCACATTGTGAGTGTACACTTCCTATGAGCACACACTTCCTATCTGTGCACTTCCTGTAAGCCTACACTTCTTGTGAATTTATACTTCCTATGAGCCCATAGATCCTATGTGTATACTTCCTGTGAGCCCACATTTCCTCTGATGGTACACTTCTTGTGAGCACACACTTCTTATCTATGCACTTCCTGTAAGCCCACACTTCCTGTGAGCTTACAATTCCTATGAGCCCACACTTCCTATCTGTGCACTTCCTTTGAGCATACACTTCCTATCTGTGCACTTCCTAAGATAGCATGCTTCCCGTGAGCCCACACTTCCTATCTGTGTACTTCCTGTGAGCATACACTTCCTATCTGTGTACTTCCTGTGAGCATACACTTTCTGTGCACTTCCTCTAAACACATACTTCCTCTCTGTGCAATTCCTGTGAGCCCACACTTACTATGATGTACACTCCTATGAGTATACACTTCCTGTGAGCCCCCCCTTCCTCTGTGCAATTCCTGTGAGCACACACTTCCTCTCTGTGCACTTCCTGTAGCACCACTTTCTCTCTGTGCACTTATTCTGAGCACACACTTCCTATCTGTGCACCTCCTGTGACTGTACACTTCCTGTGAGTATACACTTTCTGTGAGCCCACGCTTCCTCTCTGTGCACTTCCTGTGAGTACCACTTTCTCTCTGTGCACTTCCTGTGAGCCCACATTTTCTGTGAGTGTACACTTCCTATGAGTATACACTTCCTGTGAGCCCACACTTCCTCTGTGCACTTCCTGTGAGCACACACTTCCTCTCTGTGCACTAAGTCCACACTTGCTGTATGCATTCTCACCTGCACAATCACTCTTGCTTTTGGGATTCTTGCACATGATTCTTTACCACCCCAGAATTTTGGAAGGTGTTGCCTTCTGAGACCTACCTCTCTTGTGTTTCTCCAATGCCAGTTCATCCATAGATTTCTTCCTAAATACAACTGGCCTCCCTGTGCGGTGCTTTCACTGGGACCTGTGTTTTTTCTTGGTGGCACTTACATAGAAGGATGGTTGTTTAATGACAGTCGACTCCAAGACTGTCATTGGTAGATGATGGCTTCCAAAACGGCAGAACCAAGTCAGCCTTGTTCTTTGTGATATCTCCAGGGTCAGCCTTCCCTGGTGTTCCCAAATGTTCCCTAACTGAAAGGATGTATTGCAGTTGGGCTTCCTCTCCCTAGGAGACATAATTAAATTTAAAAGTGGGCTTGGGGTGTTCGTAGTATGCATTTTTTTACAGGGGAACCACGGAATCTTTATTCCAGATTTTTGAAAAGGTGCGCAGTGCATTTCATTTAGTCTGGTAAGCAGTATTTTTGTGTTCTGTTGTCAATACATTTTCAGACACACATCACTTGTGAAACTCCTAAAATCTTTTCAAAATGCTCTCACAAGCACATAAACACATCTCTTCTTCCTTATTACTCAGGCACTTCAGACCTAGAGAATTGCTTTTAGAGATCTTAATCATAATACCTCAAAGACAGTTTTCTTTAGGAAGGTAAAGAACACTAAAATGTTTATAGTAGAACCTTGAGACCCTCTGAAAAGAAGACTTATGTCAGATTGATAATTTAGGTAGAGTTCTGGAAAACATTAATCTACAAACATATGCCTAGTAGAAGGATATTTACAGAAATGGCTGCAAGTGCAATATTGTTCCAGCTGGTGAGTGTGGTCCATAAAAATTCAGCCTTTAAAAATTATGGTATAGTCCAGTTGTAGGACTATGTGCTCAGTGAAAATGCACTTCAGCTATAGACACAGTTGGGAGAACCACCCTGTCTTACCACAGTGTATGTCCGCTCAAGACGCTGCCATGACCTGGGAGGAGAACTTTAGGGGGACGTTCTTATGAATGCCTTCTCTATACTTTTTGATAGTTCCTTATAATCCCCCAAACTTTCTATTAGGGTAGATAAATGACCATAAAACGTTTCCGCCCCGTTGAGGATGTTTCTTAGGACTTGTTTTATGACACCATCTAAACTCAGCCACATCTGCCTCTGGCCTGTCTAGTTTGGGGCCACCTCTCTGCATCCGCCTGTATAATTGTTTTATGAGTGAAGTCCCTACTGGAAACCAGCCCTCTTCCCAGTCCAAATCCATCTGTCTCTCCACTGCCTGTACATGCCTTCCTCTTTACAATACAGTTAGATCATTTGAGTCACCTTCTCTAGAGAGATAACACAAAAGCAGAATCACAGACATGTGTAATATTCCAGTAAATGTCTTCCCCCCACACACCATGTATGGGGTTGAAAAATGGTATTTCTATAAAGAATTGGAATCTGTGAAGACAGGGTTACAGTGAGAACTATTAATACACACATTGCAGAGCAGGCTGGTGTCAGGTTCTGTGCCAAGGGTCTGTGATGCCTCTGACAAAGGAGAACAGTGCTGAGGGGGTGAAGCAGCAGGAGGAGATGGGTGGTTTGTGGGGGAGCTGGTTATCCAAATTGGAAAGAGCCCAAGCCCCTTGGATTAACACACATCTTCCTTGCTGAAGAAAGTGCTCAGGGAATTATTGTGATCAGCTGCCATGACCTCCACTTCTCCTCTCACAGGGCACCGAGCCAACATGCATCACGTGGATGGCTGTTGGTGATTTACATCGGAAATGACTGTGGTATGCAGGGATGCAAAATCAATGTGGCTTCTTCCTCCAAAAGTATGGGGCCACCCTTGCCTCAACTCATAAGAATACACTGATGTTCTGGTGTTGCCTAAGAGGCCTTAGCTGACACAATTCCTGGGGTCAGGGTTGGGTCTATCCAACCCTAGGGTGTTTCTCAAGAAAAACATAGACCAGTGTTCCTAAGATGCCAACCTGGCTTCTGCTCCCAGTCTGCTTCCTCTGAATCATACCCCTTCTTTGCAAACGAGGTGTTTTTATGAACAGAAAATATGTGGACTTGACTGCTTCATTTACTCTCTCAGAAGTTCATTAAAAGCTTACATATATACCAATCAAGGCTTTTTATGAGACACAGCCAAGATGTTTTATGTGTATGGTGCCAATAAACACACTTCTCCAGAAGGAACCAGTACTATTTATGTAAAGTAGACACTTAATTCAACTGAATGGAAATAGCAAATTAGAGAATGCTTGATTATGGCATTGAAGATGCTTTCTGGGGTGAAGACATTATTTGGAAAATCTCCAGATTCTCAAAGCTTGAGGAATGCTGGGATCAGGCAGGTAACTCTGTAATAGACTTGGATAGAGACTAATTCTGCTCAAGAACAGCTCAAATGGAAAGCTCAGATCCACAGGGAAGGAGCAAACTCAGTCCCTTTAACTTGACTATGGTGGATCAACATCGTCACTGGAACTCTTTGGTTGTGAGACTCAATATTGATTCTGTGTAGGCAGGAGCATATTGGACCCATCATGAAACTGGTACTGTCATAGGCTGGACCTGTGACCTCCTAGGTGAAATAACAAAGGCTGGAAAGAGGTGTCCCCATGGGCTTTGGGGAAGACTTCTCTTGCCCAACAGTAAGCTTGAGCAATTATTTTTCTAAATTGATTGGTTTATTAAAGAAATATTAATTGGACAAGACAACCATCAATGTGAACCTAGTTCAACACAAAGAACATTCAGGCCATCAGATGACCAAAGTGAAGCCTCCTGGTACTTAGCATCTGCCTTATCAACTCAGGCCTGACGAGGAAACATGTCAGTTGCTGGAGAAACACCCAAGCCCTAAACACCTCCTGTCACACAGTGGCAACCTGAATGTGAATCCATTTATGCAGCTCTCTTCTCTAAGAGCAGAGGAAGTAGGTGTGGCCAGACTCAGAGGAGGTCTTCAAGCAGGAGGTGTACAAGTCAGGGTTCTCCAGAGAAACAGAACCAATAGAAGGTAGAGATAGATAGATACAGATATATAAGAGGGGATTTATCAGAGGAGTTATCTCATATGCTTATGGAGGCTGAGTCGCATGCAGGCCATCTGCAAGCTATAGAACAGGGGAAGCTGGCAGTGTGGCTCAGTTCAACTCTGGAAGCCTCAGAACCAGGGAACCTGAAGGTGTAACTTTCAGTCCAAGGCCAAAGTCCTAAGAACCTGGGGTGCCACTGGTGCAAGTCTCAGAGTCCAAAAGCCAGAGAGCCTGGAGTTCTGATGTCCAAGAGCAAGAGAAGAAGGGTACCATAGCTCCAAGAGAACGGGAAGGAGAGGGCAAATTCACCTTTCCTCTGCCTTTTTATTCTCTCCAGAACCTTAAAGTGATTCTGATGCCATTCTCTTCTGGAAACATCCTCATAGACACACCCAAAATAATGCTTTACCAGCTATCTGGGAATCCCTTAATCCTAGCAAGTTGACATTGGTTAATAAAATTAGCCATCACAGTGGGGCAGGGAGTAGGTGGCCGAGTGTCTGCTTCCTGTGTGGAGGGCACCACTCCTTCTGAATAACTCCTTGGTCCCTCATATCCTAAGGAGTCCAGTGAAATGCATTTGATCTCTTGACTACTTTTTACCCCATCAATTGCACCATCCACCTTCCAGCTATCTTCCCACTTCATGCCCATGATTCCATGCACTGTTTATGCTGAAACACAACCACTAAGAAGTCTCTTTTGAATTTCTTTCTTCCTTCCAGCAACACATGGCCCTTTATGCAGCTCTCACAGCCAGTCTGTATGAGAGACAGAAATAATGGCATTGCCCTTGGGAAAGGAGAAACAGATAAAGATTGCTTCTCTTGAGTTCTAGCGGCAAGCAGTGAGAAAGTGCCCCACAAAATTTAAAGCATCAAGGAGTAGCCCGTAGGAAGATACCCAGCAGATCCTCCAATATATGAATTAGGTCTGATAGGGGTAGCTGCTCACTGGTCGTGATATCTTGGGACTCCTGCTTCTGTCCAGCCCCTGCATCACTCTGTCATGATTTTAAATGTGCATTCAAGGAGCTCACTCCAAATCCAAGCCTACATGTACACCTAACCTGCTGCAACCAGAGCGCTCCATATTTATGTGAAGAAAAGGGCCATATCTGATTAAACAACCACGATTCTGTTTGCGAACACCAATCCACACATTATGAAAGACACAGCAGATGTCCCCAAATAATTGATTTTATTCACACCAAGTTTACTCTGACGGATTACCACAAATAAACATGTAAACATGGGTAACACTTCACTATAGTATAGTTCATGCCACTTGCCTGATACAAAACCATGGAGCTTCTCTTAGGAATCCATTTTGGTTTTGGGGTTTGTTTGTTGTTTATTTACTTTTTTTATATTAAAAAGAGAGATGAGGGCTCACTATGTTGCCTAGGTTGGTCTCGAACTCCTGGACTCAAGTGATCCTCCCACCTCAGCTTCCCAAAGTGCTGGGATTACAGGCGTGAAACACCACACCCAACCAGGAATCCTTTAAAGTACAAGGAGGATTCAGCTTATTATTTAGCCAGTGTATACACAATAACCTGAATTATATACCTAACATGATCTAAATCCTTAGAGTTTTAGAAATGCTTAAAAAAATTTTTAAGAAAAGCCTCATTTCTAATAATAACACAGTGATTAACCACAATGCTTGGCGAATTGCCTCAAAACCTTTTTGGAAGTAGGGAGGATATAAAATAAATCAGTTAATACATAAATAAAATGCTTGCAGCTCAGCGACCTTCTGGTTCTCAGGTTTCCATATATCAAATTATGGATTGACCCCGCTAAGTAATCTCCAAAGTCTTTTCTATGTAGAAGTCTATAAATTTTCTGTTAATCCCAGGGTGAGTTGGGGACCATTTTGTCTTTCGCCGTTGTCAACTGCCTTTGTGAGAAGCTGAGTCTGCTTACCTGTTGGGTTCAGTGAGCGGGTATGAAGGCATCGTGTATGGACATTGAAGAGTTGCCCAGAGATAAGCTCTCACATTTGAAGGAGCATGGGTGTGTGGGCCACTGTTGGCTTCAGCACCTGTGTACAAGGATATTCAATTTTAGAAAGCCATAATTAATAGTTTCTCTTCTTACCATATTGAAGAAGTCAGCTTGTTGCCTTCTGGCAAATTAAAATTTCATTAAACTTTTCAGTTAAGAAAATACAGCTTGTTGCAAAAACACTGTATGCACCTTATGACTCTTTCCCCTGCCCTACCTCAGTGCGAGTCCTGTCACTGCACAGGTGGAGGCAGTGAAGGGGATGTCTTGCTTTCTGAGCTTCTGAAAACATCAGGGTTTCAGTTCTGTCTTGTTTACTGCTATATCCAATCACCTTGCATTGTGCTTGGCATGTAGTAGCTGCTCAGTACATACCATTTGAATGAACAAATCAATCAATTAATCAGTTAATCAGCCAGTCGATGCAGGTGATGCCTGTTCCTAAATTCCTTTGGTCCTGGTAGGTACTTTGCAGCATTTCCATTTCTTCTGCTTCCGTTAGAAGGGACCTTTTTAAACTTGAAGGGGAGAGGCCCCCACGCAGCTCATGTAGATGGCGGTACTAACTGGAGAAGCAGTTACAGTTTTACCTAGTATGCATTTCTGTTGGAGCTCACTTAAAGTAAATGACTTATACTTTATGTCCACAGCAAAGGGGCCCACATTTGTGGCAATCTTGGTCAGTGCAGTCAGGAAGGAAGTGTAGCTGAAGATCACTGAGGAACCAGATAAATTCATTTATATCTGGATTTAATTATCAATTTGCTTATGTTAAAAATACATTTGAATATGATTTACTGCCCTTCAGTTAATGCTAGTTCCTTGCTTGCAGCAGGACCAATCAAAAGGAGCTAAACCTTAAAACCCAGATAGAGATGTTGAAGGATTCTAGCTAAAGTTTATGCAATTAATTAGGCATCCCCTATTCAGAATACACTTTCTATTTGTGGCTTAGAATTGAAAGATACCATACTCCCAGGAAAAGTACAAAGAGGACCACGAGAAAAATGGATAATGACCTTTCCTTAATTCATTCCACACATACTCAGTTAAGTGGCTTAAATAAGTGATAGAGATTTTAATTTAAATGAGAGAATATAAGTGGGCAAATATTTGAATTTAAGTGAAAGTAACACAACATGCCAAATATTGAATAAGAAACTGGAATTTAGTTGGCATTGGATAATTTATGTGGTTTGAGATTTGGGTTTCCAAACTGAATATACAAATCAATGGGCAGATATATGGTGAACACAAATATAAATAAACACAATTCCATGTTTACTGTTTATAATATGTCCCCCGAAGTATGTGCAGAAGTAGAATGTGAAGACAATAAACAACTTTCTTTGTTAGGTTGGGAGCAGGGGATTCTGAAAACTGCAAAGTATTAAACCATTTATTCATTGCATCCCATCTTTAAGATACAGTATTCATCAATATATTTTCAATGTTTATACATATTACTTAGTTCTGTTCTTTTTCTACTCAAATGATTATGCAGTTGATTAATATCACATAGACTTTCATTGTGATTCTTCTTTTAGCTCTGCCTATTCACATTATTAATAAAACCATGAAAATTAAATTAATATGACCTTATCATTGTAATCACTACTTTTATTTTTGGATTTTTCCACTCACTTTTACCAAAAAAGGAACCAGATGGGAAAACAAAAATTACATAAACACTTCAGTGTATGGGGAAAAACAGAGGTGTCTCTAAAAACGATCTGCTCTCAGCATAGTAGCATCAGAGCATCTACTCAATTGTCAGCCATAAATGAAGTTCAGAATTGGACACACCTTCACAGTTTTCCATATGCCAAAGTGGATTGTTCCAACATCAGATGACTCCCTGCCATGTATTCCTTCTTAGTTTCCTATGCTAAGTAGTAGGAAGATACCAAAGGATGTTAGAAATCTGAGAAGAAGTTGCCTAGGATTTAGAGATCACTCCTAGTCTAATATCAGTAGGTTTTTAGAATTACAGGTTATTCAAGGGCTGCTTCCTGTGTGTAGAGGTTGTGTTATGAGACCTGAAAGGAGAGAGAGGAACAGAGTCTGCCATATTCAGAATAAAAAGGCAACGGAGACGGAGTGTTTTGCGGATTGCCAGACAAGTATTTTCTGACCGATCCCAATCCTGAAAGTTCTAATATGGGGACTGCTTGGTCTTTGCAGGAGGTGAATTGCAGTAAACAAATCACGAATTATCATCTTTGGTAGATTTGAAAGTCTTTGAGTGAATATAACTGGGAGATGTAACCTTAACTTTCAGATAAGTTTCAAAACAGTTCAGCATATCATTTTAAAATGAGCAATAGATGTTTAATGAAGAAAATATGAACTTCAGATTATCATGTAAATTACAGGTAAACAAACAAAAGAGAAATACAGAAGTGACCTATACTCTAATCACCCAAACAGAATCACTGTTAACAGGTTGGCAAAATTCTTTCTGGGATTTCCCAGGCATCTATAGTCCAACTTAGCTCTATATTTATTTAACTACATTTATGCATACAAATACTTTTCTTTACAAAATGGTGTGACTTTATTCTGTAACCTGCTGCTTTGCATAGAAATAAATGATGAGCGTGTTTTATGTCTCTAACTACACATTTATCATGTTTTAATGGCTGCTTGGCATTCATTTCTTGGGCTATACCTTCACAGATTTAGCTGCTAGGTAGTCTCCAATTATAAGCAATAGCACATATACCTTTGTGCCATTTTTTGTACATATATCTTTGTACATGCATTAAATAATTTCCTTAGGATAAAATTTTTCACAAATTAATAGGTCAGAATTATATATTTTTAATACATTTGAGGTATGTTGGAGAATTATCTTCTAGAAAATTTATATCAGTTTATATTCTCACCAGCAGTATATGAGGGAATCTGTTCTAATCAGACATTCTCAATACAAGACTTTATCATTCTTTTTAATTGTTGCCAAACTAATAGATGGTAGACTCTACTAATTTGCATTTTTTGATTACTTAGTAAGGTTGAATTTTTTTCATGTTTATTGACCTTTTTCTCTTGCCTCTTTATGTTCATTTAGCCCTGGTATTTGGTATGATTTCTCCTAATGCTTTGCAAGTTAATAACTTATTCATTAACTCACTCATTTATTCATTTACTTATCTACATCTCTTTCTTTTCTGTGTGTTGCAATCTCATCCCCCCATACTCTGAGCTTTAATTTGATTTATGGCATTTTGTGGCATATAAAAATCTTTCCATTTTATGTAGCCAAATTTACCAATCTTTTCAATTATAATTTTAGACCTGAACAATTTGGGATCTCTGTGAATTCAGCTATTCATCTGCATATTCAAGCTAAAATAGAGCAGTGGCTTAGAAACCATCTTTCCTAAAACTATGACAATGCCATTTACAGTAAGAGCCAATGAAGTGGGGGGAGAGTCATTCAGTGTTCAGAATAGAAAGATTTAGAAGAGTGGCAAAGTTGAGCATCATATCTTTATAGAGTGAATTGTGTCCTTCTCAAAATCCTTACGTTTTAGCCCTCACCTCCAATCTGACTGTGTTTGAAGATAAGGCCTTTTTAGGGTTAAATGATGTCATAAGGATGGGGCCCTAATCCAACAAAACTGGATAAGTTTATAAGAAGAGGAAGAGACACCAGAGCTTGCTCTCTCTGCCCTTTGAAGACATGGTGAGGAGAAGGCTGTCTGCAAACCAGGAAGAGAGGCCTCACCAGAAAACAACCCCTCCAGTACCTTGACCTTGGATTTCCAGGCCCCAGAACTGTGAGAAGTTAAATTTCTGTTAAGACTCCCAGTTATGGCAGCCAAGAAGACTAATCCACTTAGGCTGATGCAGTCACCAGTGCTGCTGAACACTATTCTAAGGTGCCTCCCAGAATGCTCGCTTGGCCCTGGTGCCTACACACCATCTCCCAGTTGTTTACTCAAGCACTGATTTCAGTGCTGCTGCAATGGGATTTGGTTATAATTAAGGTCCTGGATCAGTTGCCATTCAAATGGGGAGATAATCTGGGTGGGCCTATTTAAACACATGAGACTTGCTTTTAGAAAGACCCCTCCAGCCAGTCACAGAGGAGGAGGCTAGAGAGACTTTGGATGGCCTCCAGGAAAGCAGACGTCCTTGTCATGAACTGCCTGGGGGCCACATGTAAAGAACTGCAGGTGCCTCTAGCTGACAGCTAAAAGGAAAGAAAGACCTGAGTCCTACCTCCACGGGGCCGTGAGTCCTAACAGCCAGTGAGCTTGGAAGAGGACTCTAAGCCCAAGAAAGAAATATAGCCCAGCCAACCTCATGGGACCCTGAGCTGTGAGTCCGTTTAAGCTGAGCCTGGACTTCTGACCCACTGGAACTGGAAGATAATGCATTTGCATTGTCTTACACTGCTAGGTTTATAGGAGTTTGTCAAATTGAAATGGAGAGTGAATGTGTCAGTGTTTACATCCCTGCAGAGCAAGAAGGGTGCCAGCTATGGAGGTGGAGTGGGGGGCCTGGCTTTGCAGCTGGGGTATTGCAGACAGCGGTTTGGGTAACAGTGCAGCTGATCTTCAGCAATGTTCCAGCCCTGCTCCTTGTGAAACACAGTTGTGCCTCGAACAATATGGGCTTGAACTGCAAGGGTCCACCAAACGCATATTGAAAATACAGAATTTAAGGAAGAAGAAAGAGAGTCCCGCATATACAGAGGGCCCTCCCATATAGATGAGTGGAAACGCCACTGGGTGAAATCTGTTGGAACATCCATACAAAAGCAAAATATTAGGGAAACAACAGGTTACAGAATCCTCCTTGAACATTTTTTCTTTCAGAGAAGTCAAGTGTGTAGCTATTTGGAGCTAGGCTAGGTGATACGAGGGACGCAAGGAACGTGGTCTCTGTCTTACATGTGAATATTGAGGACCCAGTATCTACAGCCACAAAGTAACTACCAGGTATCACCCAGCAGCAAACTTCTAAATGTCACGCTCTGAGCAAGCCTCTGCCTCCGATCTGGGGCCTTCACCTTTCCAGGGGCCCACCCCATCCCTCCTCCCAGCCTCCTGCTGCCTGTCTCTCCACGTCTTCTACAGGCACCCTCTCCAAAACTGCCACATGTTCTCCTGACTCCGTGTCTCTGTGGGATTGCCTCTCATGATGTATCAGGAGGACGTGTGGTTCAGGGGCCAACTGAAACACCATGTCCTTTGGTTTTTCGGGAAGCCATCCCCCATTTCCTGGAACCAAAATAGATCCCACAGCACTTCCTGTGTACCCTGATACCTAACAAAATGTTTTAAAGATTGCTTTAGCTGGAGATTCTTACGTCTGTGTGTCCTCCTGGGACAGTGAGTCCGGCAACCATCCCTTGCTGATTCTTTCCCTCCCTCCCTCCCCTCTCGCAGCAGCTGGCCAACTGCCCCTTCTCCGGCAGGTGCTCCCTGCAGGCTTGTGGAAATACACTGGAGGGCAATTGTCTGGCTCAGACTCGTGTTGCCATCAGCAAATGACCATGTTTAAGAATGTTATGCCACCTCTATATTTGGCCTGTATTATTCATATAAATATGCTCGGTAGACAAGGGGCAGAAGGCACTTGTGTCGGAGAAAGACAGGTTAAAGGGCAGGTGTTCCGGGCAGGCTCTGCTGCTTTCTGGCGTGTGGCCGTGTGCACAGGATTTGTCCCGAGTCCCACCTGCCTCATCTGGAAAGTGGAGCGATGATGTGAGCAGCCACAGAGGTCACAAGGAGAATTCAGGGAGCTAGAGACCCCCAGAGCTTGCCCTGTGCCCATGCTGCAGTGGGCACTGTCCCGGCATGGCCATGTCTGTCGCCCATGATGCTCACAGCCTGCTCACTACTAGAAGGCTTTAATTTTCTGAAGCAGTGATATTTAGTTTATTTGAAATTTCAAATGTCATTAAAGGAGACGTGCTATTTTTAGCCTAGAAATTTAAAATGCTTCCAAAATGCCTCACCCCCATCACTCTTATTGCAAGCATGTATTAGCTGTTCTCATGCCTGCTGAGAATGCCCTGTGACTGAGGCAGGGGCTGCTTCTGGGGGACAGTGCAGCCACCATGTGGGTCAATATAAGGAAATCAGGATGACACAAGTGATGTGGGTTTGCACCATCATCCTGGCTGCTCTGTGTGCTTACATGTGTATAACATTGACACGCAGAAATAGATGCCTGTAGCAGATGGGGGTTTAGCTAGAAAGTGGGAGGCAGTGCATGATGAGTATGGTGCAGTATCTCCAGCAGACCCATGCCGGGCAGAAACCTCACAGTTCTGTCCAAAGGGAGCTTCATCCTGCCGATGGCCACTCCCCTGCAGTCCGTGAACCCCCAGGATAGCTGCACCGCATCAGCAGAACAATTGCAGCGCCTTTACAGTGAAGGAACACAGGCTCCAGCTGTCAGCTCCATCTCATAACCTACCCACCCCACTCATCCTGCACATGCTGCCCCAGCCCCATGCCCCAGAGGCTGCCCAAGCACCTCGCGAAGCCCTCCAGGATGCATGGCTCTGCGCCTGTTGTTTCAAGCCCTGCCCTGCCTTCTGGCTGCTGGATGGGGAATTGCAGTGAGATTCCTTCCCTCCAAAGCTCCATCTGGTGCAACATCTGGAGCTGGTCCCCCAGCATAGGAGGATGTGAGTGGGATGATGAATGGCACCTCGGAAGTGTACTGCTGGGGAGGGCCCACCTGTTTACCAAAATGATTGCAAAACTTAAATAGCTCTGGGGATTCTGAACTGCTCTTCTTGGAGGGCTCCCCACCGAGAGCATTTTAGGCCCCGTGCATAGCAGGATTATAAAAAAGTCATATTTAAGACTTGATCACGCTTCCGGCATTTGGAAGGAAATGGATAGATGAAGAAGAAACAGAAAAGATGATAGAGAACTGGAAAGCAATTTAACTGCTAGGATATTCATCCCAAATGTCATAGGGGAAGTTCTGGGATGAAGAGAAGACGGAGCAATGGCTGCCACTGACTCAGTGATGTGTAGGACACGGGGAAGCTGGGATTGTGGGCAGCACTCCCCCCAGTGGTACCCCCCTCCAGTGGTACCCTCCCCCCAACCCTTCTCCCCACCCCAGCATGAGCAGCTCAGATCACTGGGAAAGTTCCAGCAGGCAGATACCTTGCTTCCCACCCAAGCTCACTGGGGGAAGGTGGCTCTTTTTTTATCATTGTTACAATACGATTGTTGATTCATGGCGTTGTAATGATTAGCAAGCAGAACCAATGTGGTTCCTTTCCCCGGCATCGCTTGAATCTACAGCAAACTGTCCAGAGACGGGATCACAGTGGGATTCTGTTGCCTTATTGTGACGTCACCTTCACGGGGACGTTTTGGGTTTTGCTGTTCTAAGAAAAAAAGAATGTGCCATTTGGACATTTCACATTCAATTTGGAACTTAAAAATTTAGTCCATAAACAGGAAATAAACAGAACGTTTGAGAGCTCCCTCTCTCATTTGGCAAGGCCCCCCACTTGCCCTCAGCACTTGGGCACCCACCTTAACTTACAGAGGAAGCCCTGGAAACAGCCAAGGATGGAGGAAAACAATCCTGGGAGCACAGGGGGACTCGTCTGCCAACCTACTGACCTCTGGGACTAAATACCAGGGCTCTGTGGAGATGTGGCTTTTTCTGGCAGGATATACTGAAAAACAGAGCAAAAGGGGAATGGTTTGCCGTGTGAGATTGCCAAGGCGGCCCTAGGAAAGAAAGGCCCGAGGGCACATCTGCAGAAGGACTGGAGTGTCAGTCTGAGCTCACATTTGCCAAGTCTCCAAAGAACGGGCATCTTATGATCTCAGCATGAGGGGGAAGAGAGAATTTCACCTAGGATGGGTTCCAGTAAGCACCTGCGATGTCTGGGTTCTCTCCATTCCCAGGCCTGGGAGCGGCTGCACAGTCCTGATTCCTGGAGCGCTGGCCCAGGCCAGGTCCTCCACGTCACCCCCTTTAATATCTACATTTATTCATGCAGACGCGGACTCTGAGCAAAGTGTCAGGAACCTGGTGATTCAAGTTGGAAGAATCCACCAAAGTGCTTTCCCCCCCAGGATTCCTTCGCTTGGGCCTCTTTGCAGGCTCTTCCTCCCCACTCGCCTCTTAAATGCCAGGAGAGAAGCTGCAAGGTCGCCTGTCTCCCTCCTCCACACCTGTTCCTAGATAGCTGCTTCCTGCCCGGACTCCGTGATCTTGTCTGCAACGGGTCTAGATCTGTAGACTGTCATCTAACCCCTAGATTCCTACAGCGGACTGACTACCACTGTCCGCGCATAGCAAGCTTGTCCCTAAAGCTCAGACGAGGGCCTCCCCAGTGCTTCCCCAGAACCCGACGTGGTTTTCAGTAGAGGCTCCTTCCATGGAAGCTGCCAACATGTGTCCCACCTGCTGGCATTAGACCTGGGGCACCTGATTGCTTCTGCCCACCCCAGGATGCTTGCCCCAGGCCTCCCCCATCCATCCAGGTCACCTCCTCCCTAGACCTTCTCAGCAGCCCCTGGCTGGTCTCTGAGCTGTGGGCTTTCTGTTCCTGGACTGTCCTTCACCCTGTCCCCAAAGCCTCCTCAGCACTGATCTGATTTTGTCACTGCATTCCTGTGCTTGTAAGCCTGTGACCGGCAATACTGTCACTTCTTAGAAAACATTTTGGTCTCGACACGGTTCACACAGGCAATGCCCCACCATCATTGCTTCCAACTGTGTTTGACGGGAAGCAGACAGTAGCAGTGACGGCTCTTGGTGCCCACCCAGACCTCCCTTGCTGGGAGGTTGCCCCAAGACCCTGCAGCCTGTCACTGATGGAGGTGGGTACACACATAGCCATCCCCTTGCCCTCCCTCAGGGACCAACTGTGAAGTGCAGTGCATGCTTGCACTTCCAGATGGCATCCGACCGCAGCTGATCTTCAGCTGGGACCACATCAGTGCCTCCTGTCTCCCCTGCCCAGGCTGCTTCTCTCCCTCCTCCTGCTAACATCATGCCCCCCATAATCCCCACAGCCCCGCCTCAGCCTCTGCTTCTGGGGAACCTGACCTAAGGCAACAGCAACATTTCACTGGGGCTGAGGGGGCAGGCATGCTTTTAAAAAGGCTTTTCCATCACCTTTGAGCATCACTTGCCCACGAGATCAACCCCACGCATTTGAGTTTGGCACATGACACATTGCACGGCCTGGCATGCCCTTTCTTTCCTGCCTTCATCTTTTGCCTCTCTATGCCCTGTTCTTTGAGCTTAGCCTGGGGTTCTCCACAGAAACCAGACTGTTGGACTCTTTTATGCCTTGGTGCATCCTAGATGTCACATTACAGTAGTCTGGAGAGACTTTTCTTAGGTGTATGTGAGAGAAAGGGGTTGCTGGAGGTGCTGGCTACAGGGCAGTGACAGAGAAAGCAGTGGGGTAGCCTTGCCACATGGAGGAGAGGAGGGGAAGGAAGAGACATAATTTTTTCACAGGAGGCAGCTGCTCCCTGTCCAGCACATGAGCCAGGGGTACAGGGATGGGGTGCAACCAGCAGCTCATCTAACCGGTGTATCTTCACATCGCGTGTTCCCATCAGGATGGAGAAAGCAGGTGCTCTCTGGACCCTCTGTCTCCCAGCCTGACTCTTCCCAAGACTGTGAGCACCTAGAGAGCAGGCCTCGGTCCATAACTTTGATATTCTTGTGTTGAGTTTTATGCCCTCTGCAATGCTAGACTGAGATGCTTCTTGTACGGAAAATATTTCTTAGGAGTTTAGCAAATTTATGTTGTTGGCTGATATTTCAGGCCAATCCATTTTGGGATTAGAACATTATCAGGAGGTAACCTTAGAGTTCACTTAGTTCCAGCAAAATCTCTTAACTTCAGTTCCCTCATCTGTAAGAATAAGGGATTCATTTGTGATCACATAGCTCAGGTAATCCAGGACCAGAAACCCAGGAGCGTGGGGCCTGATCCACAGCTAGAAGATGGGGAACTCTGTAGCTACAGCATTTTCCTGAACACACAAGAAAGCCAGGAAGCAGCACACACTGGCTGAGTCAGCTTTCCAATCAGAAACAAGCCTTTGACTTGCCAGAATTGAAAGACTGCAAGTACCTGCCCAAATGTCCACCCAACAGAGAAACTCCCTGTTACATACATAATTACAAGCATTCTTTCCCTGACAGTCCCATGGCTGGACAAGCCACGATCATTTTTGAGTGTACATAAAAAGCATAAAACCCGATAAAGTGGCCTGCCTAAAAATTAATGTGATGGCTGCAATTGCAGCTTTTGTGGCCCTGATGTTAGTGTTTGAACGAGTCTGCCTTCCGGGTCAAGTGAACTTTTACTCTGGGATTATAGAAAGCAAAGTAAATGATCTCAACTCCCTGCCGCTTATACAAGAGGAGAGTTGTTACTTTTATTTTATTTTATTTTAAGATGGAGTTTTGCTTTCCCAGGCTGGAGTGCAATGGCGGGATCTCGGCTCACTGCAACCTCTGCTTCTTAGGTTCAAGCGATTGTCCTGCCTTAGCCTCCTAAGTAACAGGGATTACAGGCATGCACCACCATGCCCAGCTCATTTTTTGTATTTTTAGTAGAGACCGGGTTTCACCACGCTGGTCAGGCTGGTCTCAAACTCCTGATCTCAGGCGATCTGCCCACCTCGGCCTCCCAATGTGCTGGGATTATAGGCATGTGTCACTGAGCCTGGCCTTATTACTTTAGATAAAAGGCACTTGTTGAATCAGGCATTTCACATCTATTGATACAGATGGATGCTTCTGAAACGGCCACAGATGACAGCTAATACACCTGCAGGTCCACCCTCTGCTGCTCATTTTCTGACCACAGTAAGTGCTCAGCAGCCATCCCCAGAGCAGGGGTCAGCAAAATTCTACATCAAGGGTCAAATAGTAAATATTTTAGGCTTTACAGGACCTACAGTTTTTGTATCAACTACTCAACTCTCCTTTTACCTGAAGCAATAGTCCACACATAGATGAATGGGTGTGACTGTGTGCCAATAAAACTTTGTTTACAAAACAACAGCAGGCCCCAGGGCCATAGTTGGTTGACTCCCACCATTGTGTAGCCTGAAGTGGAGCTCAGAAGCAGGGGCCCCAGCTGTGGGCCCCAAACTCTCAAACCCACTGACACCAACAGTATCTTTGGTTAGGGCATTTAGAGTTTTAGCCGTAATTCGATGAGCACCTGATGATTTGTTCCTGGATCAGCCCAAGCATGTGAAACATAATTGTTCCTTCAATTCCCATCAGCCAGGAGGTGACAGGGAAATGACCTATTAGCTGACTTCAGGCAGCAGGACAAGTCCAAAGTTGGCTGCTGCCGTTGCCATATTGGTTGGTGATCCATGAGAAGCGTGGTAACTATGACCAAGAAGAAAAGGTCCAGGGGAACTATTTCTTATATTGTGGAAATATTCCCTATTTCTCTGGGATATTTTCACTGAAATCATTTTGAACTGAGAACCAGGGCCATTCCTCTGACTGTAAAGCTTTGTAGAATGTATTCAATTCTGCATGTTACTGATGGGCGCTAACCTTTTGTATGTGTTTGTGTGATGTTTGGGCTTAAGGGATCTCTGGACAATAATAGTGATAATTCAACTGCCTGGGATCTTGATGAAACCAATCCACTCCTTCCCACCTTTCCCATGTCAGATCTTCTACAGAGCAAACTGATGCTTTCAGTAAAATATTACTGATGCAATCCAAAAAACAGAAAAAACAGCCCACCAATTTACTCCCATTTGAACCCCTGAAGCCTGTTCACAGTATTACCACGTTGTTATTGAAGTTTAGAGAACAAAACCACAGATGGAACCCAAGAATTCTTCTAGTTCAAGCCCATTTTAGAGCTAGATTGACCGAGGTCTAAGGTGATATGATTTATGTGATTTCCCGACTTTCACATATCTCCTAAGAAATCGCCATAGAATGTATGAGATTTCTTTTTAAAAGAACTTTGCTCATACTGCATACATGCATGTACACACACATGCATGCACACACACCTGTACACACACCAAAGCTCAGGGTCTCCTTTGAAGGAGTGTCGAGCTCACGAATGGTGAGAGCACGTGTGGCTCAGGCCTTCTGCAGAGCCAGGGCAGAGAGACAGACGACATTTTGGGGACAATTTAGGCTGCACAGCTGCTCCCTCTGAACTGCCAACAGCTGAACCAAAAATGCTCAGGAGGTGGGCTAGGCAGCCCTGGGCTGTGGGCACAGTGTCCTTGGGTATTTACAATCCCTCGATCCTTGTCTGATTGGCTTTCCATAGGCAGGGCTTTGTCCAAGTTCCTAGGGTCGCAATACCATTCTCATTAGAGGTTCCTCTTGAGAGACACCCTGGAGCAGGGAAGGTCTTGGGTGTCCTCCCATCTCATCAGCCCTTCCCCTAGGTGCCTGTGTTTCCCATCCCAGTGGGGATCCAAAGCATGTCCCAGGCATCGGGTAAGCGTTTAGAACCTTGTCCCCACCTGCATATGATAGACATGGGGAGGGACAGGATCAGGAGGTTGCTAGGTAGAGCCTGCAGGTGCCTTTCCCTGAACTCTATTATGTGGCTGAGGTTCTTCAGAGGAATTGTCAGGAGCTAAGGGGTTAAACAAGCATCCCTCCCTGCAGAGACAGGCAGGTCAGAGGCTGCATCTGTTAAATTAGGGTCCAGGCCACAAAGGTAATGCCTACTACTCTAAACTGTTAGCCTTCCAATACTACACTCCAGTTCTAGGAGTGAGTAGCTCTGTGTCCAGAGATAGAACCCATAAGCACTTGAGTTACAGAACTGCTGAGAAATTGGTCTGATGGTCTAGTAGCCTTGTGCCAGGGGAACAGTTCCTATGTAGAAACTGGTCAGCATTTTCTTCTGAAAACATAATCATCATTGCAGTGAGTATAAACTTCCATTTATATGCCAAGAACCTATAAGTTTCAGAATTTGTCTGATCCCTGAAGACGTCCCTTCTCTCAGGGCTGGCCGTTGCCCCACTGTTGCTGGGTTGTGTATAATCTGTATGTCCAGTCAACCTCAGCTCTCAGCCTCTGAGCCCAGGGGACAGAAGGTCATGGCTTTAAATGTTCACTTAAATATTGTCAAGGTAGTATGTTTATTGTGTATTCCCAATGGTTGTCTTAGAAAACCAAAGATAGTGTCATCCTTAGACCTAAGGGGCTCCAGGCCTGGCAGTGCCTTCCTTCAGAGTTCTAAGCTCCAACGCCTGTGTGTGGCCTGGCTCACAGAGCCATCTGAGCAGGACCCCTGAGCCCAGCCTGTCTTCCCCTCTTGAATGTTCTCCAACTCTCTACCCACCTGCCCCATGCATGAGTCAACCAGATGCCCTGAGGAGCTCTGGAACTTGCACCTACAGGGTCATCCTGAGGCCCTGTGGCCAGATAGGCACCAATCCCAGGCGAGTGGGGAGGTGAGCTCATCCCTTTTCAGGCCGGCATGGTATTTCTTTGGCAGGATGCTGTGAGACTGGATCCCAGAACAGTGCTGGCCTGTTCATTTTGGATGACTCAAATTGCTTTTTAAACAGGAGTCCTGAAAAAAGTATTTGGCCAGGCCCAGAATACCATAAGAGCAGCCCTGACCAGGGAAACATTAATATACCCTCTCCCAAAATATAAATCTCTTTTAGACTGTTCCCAGCAGTCTCAGGAATGATCAATACTAGTGGTTGAGACTAGAGGGACCATTAAGCAAGTGGAGTTGATCTTTATTGGATATAGCTGGCCTTGTTTGGTAAGACGTGATCAGAAAAAAAATTCAGGCAGCAGGCTACATAATCTTCATAGAAAGTAAATTTCAAATGCATCATACAAAATTCACAGACAAACACATATAATTGCTTAATTGATTCCTTGTTTAATAAAATGTCTTTCCTGATCAATACCTATTAACAAGTTGACCAAACCAGGTACAGTTTAGCTTCCTGATCAGATTTAGACCTTGAATTTCATGGAGGTATAGATAGGTAGGTAGGTAGGTAGGTAGGTAGGTAGGTAGGTAGGTAGGTAGATAGGTAGATAGATAGATAGATAGATAGATAGATAGATAGACAGACAGACAGACAGACAGACCCATGAATGCTGAAGAATTGTGTCTATATTAAAATTTAGCCAAAGGAGACCAGAGTAATATAATAAATTTATTCCTATGGGAAAATCACTTTAAGCAAACATGTGCCCCATTGGTGGGTGGGAGAGGTATATATTGGTGCTATTTTTTGTACAGCATTACATTGTTTCCCTGGTGGGGAAGAACAGGTTAGCTTTATAATTTTGGGAGAGCAATTTAATTTAAAAGATATACCCTCACTGGGATAATTACATCCTGATGTGTGAGGTTCTTTCACATGGAAGATTCGCTTAAGATATTCACATTTTGGTTATTCTGAACATTTCTACTTGCTGTATTGCAGAGTCACGATACTTGTGGGCACACATATTTTTGTATCTCATATGTGTGACACATCCTCATCTAACATTTCAGAGCCAAGGGAAAAGAAGGAATCAGATAGTGATAACCCAGTGAGGTATCTGCTGCACGGTCTGCCTCTCTACCTTTGCTGAGGAAACTCCAAAGTATGGAAAGCCAGGAACCCTGCACAGGTCCCTTCCCAGCTTCTGTCTCTTAGCCTCACAGAGACTTCAGAGGAGGAACCCCCTGAGAACGGGAAGTCATTCTCTAGTTGTTTTGTGCTTTGTGTTTGTTTTTCATTGTCTTTTTCAAAGTAATATACGCACAACATGGGTAACACTCATTTTTATTTGCTCATATTGACAAAAACAACAGTCCCCTGCCTCTCTCCTCCTGACCTCTGGCCTTGCTCCCCAATTGCTAGTATGTTCAATGATTTTTGCTTTTTCTTACCAACAACTACTTTAATATTTCTCAATAACATGCTCAAATATTTGTACTTATTTGGGCCAGGTGCGGTGGCTCACGCCTATAATCCCAGCACTTTGGGAGGCTGAGGCCAGTGAATCACCTGAGGTCGGGAGTTCGAGACCAGCCTGACCAACATAGAGAAACTCTGTCTCTACTAAAAATACAAAATTAGCTGGGCGTGGTGGCACATGCCTGTAATCCCAGCTACTCAGGAGGCTGAGGCAGGAGAATCGCTTGAACCCGGGAGGCGAAGGTTGCAGTGAGCCGAGATCGTGCCATTGCACTCCAGCCTGGGTAACAAGAGCAAAACTCCATCTCAAAAAAAAAAAATACATATATATGTATATAATATATATATGTATTATATATATACATATATTTATATATATTTATTTATTTAGGTATTATCCATTGCTTTCCTACTGTAATAGATGAAGATGAACTCTTCTGTATTACTTTTCACCCAATTTCACCTTCCCCCATATTCCCATATAATTATGTTTCAATTTAGATTAAGCCAATATGAGATGAGTGCACTTGCTGAACAAGAGGTACAATATTACGTTCTCTTTTTGTACACAGAGACTGTTAGAGACCTAGAGCTGTCAGATCTGGGAGGGGTTCTTATATCTCAATAACTACCCAACCCCCATTTTCTTTTCTCAGAGTTCACGGAATTGAATAATCTGGATGGATGTTCTAATTTTAAAATTTCTTTTTTCCATTTATTTTAATTCTGCATTCAGGAGGGTTTCCTCACCTTTATTTGTCAGCCTGTCTGTTGGCTCTAAATTTGGCTACCGTTCATTTAATTGCTAAGGCCTCTTGTCCTCTCTTTCTTCCTTTTTAAAAAAAATCTCCTGGCCGGGCGCGGTGGCTCACGCTTGTAATTCCAGCACTTTGGGAGGCCGAGGCGGGTGGATCACGAGGTCAGGAGATCGAGACCACGTTGAAACCCCATGTCTACTAAAAATACAAAAAAATTAGCCGGGTGTGGTGGCGGGCACCTGTAGTGCCCAGCTACTCGGAGAGGCTGAGGCAGGAGAATGGCGTGAACCCGGGAGGCGGAGCTTGCAGTGAGCCGAGATTGCACCATTACACTCCAGCCTGGGCGACAGAGCGAGACTCCGTCTCAAAAAAAAAAAAAAAAGAAAAAAAAAAAAAAAAAAATCTCCTAAAGTTCTGAATGAAAACATTACTATATTTTGAGGCTATTCCTAAGAAACAGATTTTGTTCTTTTTGAATTCTTTTTCTCTCTGCATTGTCTCCCTTTTGTAATTTTAAATGTTTATTCATTGAGTCTCTGTCTTCATGAAACAACATTTCTCAAAGGTCTGGTGGTATTTGTCTTCTTAGAATAATAAAAGCTGAATAGAATTTTGGGGGCTGAGAGTAGAGCTTGTCCACTAGTAGGTGTTACTGTGATTAAGCAGTCAGCCAACTTTTAAACTGAGGACCCTCCTATATGATGGACTTTTCTCTGGAGCCGTCTCATTTTCCCAGGGTGGAATCCCACCACCTCTTGCCCAGGGGAGATAGCCTGGCTGCTGTTGTTCTAGGACATGGGTCAGGAGGGAGGAGGCTGGGAAGGGTGTCTCGCTCTTCAATGCAAGCACTTGCACGCGGTCCCACCTTCAATCCAGAGCCTCCTCCCGTTCCCCGCTGGGACTGGAGTCTCTGAGACCTGAATACCTTAGTTTCAGTTTCTCCAGAGAATCAACCTCCCATCTCATGTGTTATTGGGGGAGGGTTTTTGCCCAGGTGCCTGGGCTGAGGGAAGGGATCAGAATGCACCTTATTCAGACTTTCAACCTTCCTGCATGTTCACTTGCTCACCTGGTTTCTGCCCTTCCTCCGCGCCTGGGCCCTCCCATCCCCGAGCTCCTGCTCCATGGCTCCTGGCACCTCTCTTGCCCTCTCCTTGGTGTGCATCCTCACCAGGTACTTCGGTTCCTGTGTCTTCAGTTCCATCAAACCAGCCAGTGTTCTCCCACCCACGGTCTGTCTTTGATTACAGGTGTTGAAATGTTACATCTGATCTGCTGTTCTCTCTTCTCACTCTCCTCTTCCTGTGGATTTTTACTTTTTTATTCATTTAGTGTTATTTTGGTGGATTTTCAGCAGTAAAGGGGAAATAAATACGTATTAAATCCAGAAAAATCCAGAATGTTTAAATGGAAGTCTTTGATCCTGTCTGCTCTTATTCAGATCAAATGGATCAGATGACTTAAATCAAAAGGTAATATTTATGAGGTACAAAGAATTACTCTCTGCTCTCAACAAAAATAAAGCCTCCACCTCTAGCATCATCCATTCTGCCTCCCAGACGTGAACTTGCACACAAAGATGCCAGGGAGGCATCCGGCACAGCACTGCCTAAAAAGCCCACGTGGCATAAAGAATGAGCAAAGCACTGCAAATACAGAGTCCTTATCTACAGGCTATTCACACTGATCTTCCCAACAGCACTATTAGTTGGTAATATGTCTACATTGCAGATTAAAAAACATCAGATGGCCAGTCGCAGAGTCTCATACCTATAATCCCAGCACTTTGGAAGGCCAAGGATTTCTTCAGCCCAGGAGTTCCAGCCCAGCCTGGGCAACGTAGGGAGATCTCGTCTCTACCAAAAATCAGAAAGTTAGCTGGGTATGGTGGCACATGCCTTTAGTCTCCCGCTACTTAGGAGGCTGAGATGGAGGATCCCTCGATCCCAGCAGGCTCAAGGTGGCAGCGAGCCCTGATAATACCACTGCACTCCAACCTGGGCAACAGAGCAAGATCCTGTCTCAAAAATAATAATAAAAATAAAATACATCAGACACAGAGTGGTTAATTGGCTACCCAATCCAGAGCACTAAGTAGCAAAAACAGGACTTGAACCCAGGACCTCCAGGTGTTTCTGGGTGTTCTTTGAGTTCCTCCATCCCTAATCAATAGTCAAATATCATCTATAAATGGAGCCACAGTCCTCAAGGATAAATGCTAACTGCTTGTAGGCCACTGCAGGCCATTCAGTAGAGTCTTTTATTGTGCTGAAAAGTCACCTGTTTCCACAAGTGCTTCCCCAATGCAGGCTTTCTAAAGTCATCATGAGAAGGAAGTAATTTTCCCCTAATAAACTATGCTAAAATGGGCAGGATGGGCAGGAAGTGCCTGTGTGGTCTACATTGTATACAACTATCATGTAAAGTTCAGCTCACAAGACTCTTGGGTTGTCTGGAGGACACGTGGCCGTGAGAGGATGTGGCACTTAGATGCTCCCTTCATCACTTGGTTGGCCCTCATTCATGCATGGCAAGGAGGAGGTGGGAAAAGTTATGGAAGCCAGTAGCCAAACCTGGTATACCCAAAAGTTTGGCTCAGATTGAAGCTTTGGTGTTTCTAATACGTACCTTTGACTCACTTACAGAAGACAAAGATGGGGGACTTGAAAACTAGCTTAGCAGAGAGTTATTTAATCCTAAACCTACCTCGTTCTGTCACCTTGGTGATGAGATGACTATCCTAATACAGTCAGAAGAGGACTTAGTAATCAGCCAGGCAGGTGCGGGGAGGGAATGCCAGAAACATGCAAAACCGCTGACGTCAAGAAGTTTCCATTCTTTTGGGGGCGACTGTGCATAATTAAGTGCCTACAATTCCCAAATTAAAAATACCAGTTCCTTTACAACCAGCAGTGGCAGATCTACTCAGGGGCAGTCAGGAGGCTCCCACAAATGCAGCTGCCCAGCACTGCACCACACCTTTCTCTTTTCTCCAAAAGAAATGGTTTTATTATAATAGATATATCAAAAAATGTAGAGGTCATAAAAAAAGCCACAGATAAAGCTGTATCCTTGCTGGTTTTATTCCTTTGCTTTTGGCGTTATGTTTAGGATAACATGATTGCTGTTTATAAGAACACAGTACCTTTGTAATCCCATCACTTTGGGAGGCTGAGGCAGGTGGATCACCTGAGGTCAGGAGTTTGAGAACAGTCCGGCCAACATGGTTTAACCTTGTCTCCACTAAAAATACAAAAATTAGCTGGGCATGGTGGCACATGCCTGTAATCCCAGCTACTTGGGAGGCTGAGGCGGGAGAATCGCTTGAACCCAGGAGGCAGAGGTTGCAGTGAACAGAGATCATACGATTGCACCCCAGCCTGGGTGACAAGAGTGAAACTCCATCTCAATAAAAACAAACAACAACAACAACAAAAAAAAACCCACCTGTGTAGAGCAAGTTCACCTTTTCATAGCACGTGCAGAAAGCACACCTCTGTGAGTTTGCAAAGAGAACAGCCCTCTTCTGCTGTGTGACATTTCAGAAGATGGAGGCTCAGAAGCTTCAAGTCTTATTTTGCTACCAGGATAGACACAGAAGCCAAATCTGTAGGCTTCAGATTTACCTTTTTTGTCCTAAGAGAGGGACATCATTTAATTTTCCAGGTCAAAGACCAGCGCTTGAGTTGATCATAGATCTTCTCAGAGAAGTCATCTGAAAGGGAAGTAGTCTGTTTTCTTAGTCACCTGAAAAGCCATAGAATAAGGTAAGGCTTAGAATAAGAAAATATTGGTTTCTCCATGAGAAGAAGGAAGAGAAAACCAAGTTGAACCATTTAAGTCTCAGTTGAGTTGAAATACTCAAGTGACAAAATAATCTGAAAATTAAAAGTATGGAGTATCTCTAAACAATTATTTTAGCAAACATACTCTGGTTAAAAATGTATTCTAAAGAAGGTTTTATTTAATTATAAATATCTATATTTTGTTTTTCACCTCTTCCAAAAAGGTAGAATAAAGTAGGAAAATGCACTTGCGTTCATCTCAAAACTCAGAGGCAGCATGGTGTGGGGCAGAGGGCTAGCATGGGAGGTGGGAGGCCTAGTGTTGGCCCGGGAACCCGCACTGACCAGCCTGTGGCCAAGGCCTCGTCTGAGTGGAGGGAGGCCTTGGTGTAGAGCTGAGATTCACCATATAAGCTCCTCAGTCTGCTTGTGGACCAGGAATGTCTTGGGAATGGGAACCAAACTAATCCAAAGATGAAGTTCAACTCTTTGGTTCTTATGAAGTGAATAACCCACAATTCCATAGACATTCATTTTTCTATACACTTAAGGGTTACAAAAGGAGTTATTAAATGTGAATAACATCTTGAATATATAAAATTAGACTGCAGCTACAGTTTTCCCAGGATCCATTCCATATTCCCTGGAATCCAGCTTGCGCCAAGAGCCTGGCACACTCTGGAGCTTCTGCTTCACCCAGCAGGTACAGAGTCAAACTCGATACCTGGAATCTGTGTGTTGCTAGTGTTGAGTGGAACTCAACACCTTGGATCTGTGTGTTGCTAGTGCTCAGTGAGACTCTACACCTGGAATCTGCATCGCTAGCATTGAGTGGAACTTGACACCTGGAATCTGCATTGCTAACATTGAGTCAAACTTGACACCTGGAATCTGATCATTGCTAGTGTTGAGTGGAACTCTACACCTGGAGTCTGACTAGCGTTGAGTGGAACTTGCTAGTGTTGTGTGGAACTTGACACCCAGAATTTATGCATTGCTAGTGTTGAGTAGAACTCGACACCTGGAATCTGTGCGTTGCTAATGTTGTGTGAAAGTTGTCACACAGAATCTGTGTGTTGCTAGTGTTGAGTCGAGCTGGACACCTGGCATCTGTGTGTGGCTCATGTTTGGGGTTTGTACTTCAGTTATTTTACTTGCTCATGGCTTTTTGTTGTAATTATTTTTGTTTCTTTTTTATCTAAAAATCATCCTTTAATTATCTTTAGTATCTTCAATTTCATTCACTGGCTTAACCAGATAGTCCACAATTATCTGTTAGAGAGATATATCTGCTCTGAAAAATATTTTTAGCCCTCAAAGTTTTTCAAAACTAATTTGCAAGATGTATATCCACTGTACTTCAAATGTAAATCATCAGTGTCTTGATTATTGAGGCAGACGTATCAATAAGATCGCCAGATTTGCTAGTGCAATAATGCTTCCTTATACAGCAAATTATTTTTCCTATGGGAATGGTGGGGAGATGGATTTGGAGGTGATTTATCCTATAAGAGCAGGTTTGGAAAGTTAATTAGCCTCTGGAGAAGGTCCCAGGATCTCTGAGGGTGGGTGGAGCTATAGGGGTGGGAAGCACCTGGGCCACTACTGTGCAGGTGTGTGCAGTGAGGATGGCTCCCTGTACTGGCCCCTCTCACTACAGGGCATGCCTTCTTCCTGCCAGCTGTCCTCAGAGGCAAGAGTCTCACTCAGCTCCAGCTCAGGCCCTGCTCTCTACTGAGCCTTCCACCTGGACTTCCAAGTGGAAACACCCCAAAGGTCCTCATCCCTTTCCTCCGCTTGATGCCTGGCTTGGCTACCACCCCTAAGTGTGGTGCTCTGCTTGGCCCCGCCAAACCTCTTCCAGGCACCCAAGGTCTGGCCTCTGCTCAGGTTTAGGTCTTGGGCCATCGTGTATTTTTCTTTCTCAGAATAGGTGCCTGGGTTGTTCTGACTATGGTCTAAGAGTCTTCCCTGCCCTGCCCTGCCCTCGCCTGCCCTCCCTTGCCCTCCCCTCCCCTTCCCTCCCTCTCTTTCTCTCTCTCTCTCTCTCCCCCTCCCTCCCTCCTTCCTCCAGGAATTAAGACGTTGAACATTCTGTCTCATTTCCATGATTTTTCAAACAATGCCAAAAGAGCCAACAAATGACTGTGCGATTATCTCCACCATCCTGTTTAAAACATTGTCGTTGTGTTTGACTTGATGTGGTACTTCATCTTGACCATGATGTTTGTTTTACTGCTTCCTTGACGTATAATTTACATACCATAAAATCTACCCTTTTAAAGGGTATGATTAGATGGTTTTTAGCATTTTCAGGGAATTGCTTAGGGTCGTGTCTGTTCAGATTGGACATCTCTTGTGTTTTGCAAGCTTTGGTAGGCCTTACAAGGCTAGACATCAAGAAGGAGGCTTTATTTGCAAAAGAGAAAGTATTTTGGCAGTAAGTACCTGCCCTCATAGCACGTACAATCTTATTCAGCGGACAGGGGATATACTTATTAGAGACACAAGGCATCAAACGAAAGCACAGACATTCATTTGTGCAGGTACCTCGAGGAATGATAGGGCTGTCTGGAGGTCAACGGTCCAGAAGTCCTGGGGTGAGAGGTCGGCGCTGAGCTGTTATCTCTGGTGAAGACCCTGGGTACCATCCTACTTCTTCTTCTGTATCTTTCTTCTTTTTGCTCAATTCACTTAGTCATTTACTCAACAAGCAAAAATTCATGAGGCCCTTACTATTTGCCAGGCACCGTGCCAAGACCCAGACGTACTCCGGCTCCTCAAGGCTCATGCAGTCTCATTGGGGGGGGAATCAAGCGCATCTGCGTTTTCCTCCTTTACTTTGCTATCGGAGGCATCACAACAAGTTGCAATGTGTGCACGGGGAGAGGATCACCTCCAGGTTTCCCTAAAAGGCTTCCTAGCTTGGGTGCAGATGTGAACAAAGGGCAGGGGTTTTCCAGATCACCAGCAGCCTCACCTTTCTTATTTTTCTCTTTATTTTGTTTTCTGTTGCATACTGTGCTTTATTGCTTTCTTCCTGGTCCCTCTGCCTCTCTAGTCCTTTCTTATGTCAACTCTTATCCATCTGAGCTTCTTCTCTTTTCTTCAGTGTTTCTCACTGTAATATGAATAGAGCTAGTCATGGATGACTTCAATAGGAAAACTGTAACCATGAGGCAATCTGTGTGTCATTATGTTTAGAGAAAAAGGAAGCTGCAAGATATTCCACAGGTACACGTTTGCCTCCGGTCACTGTAAATATAGCAAAATAGTTTCCAGTCTTCTGAAAAGCAGGAACGACCTGCCGTTTCTTCTCCCCATCGCCTCTTCCCCTGCTAACAGCCAGAGAAATCCGAGACTGTCTCTCACTACTGTCCCCCGGACCTACAGCACCACCAGCCTGTTCTTTCCTAGGCTTTGACCCAGTGGCTTAAAGGGGAAAAGGGTTGTGCTCCTGAGGAAGGAGCCTATGGTGTTTCTCAGGATCCACCCACATAGGGTCAGCTGGGCACTGCACACGTGCAGATGCGAATACACACAAATGCTTTTCTACTCTCAGGTCCCAAAATTTGCATAAAATAAAGGCACTGCTTTACTGAAGAATTGAAAGCCAGTGGCTCACCTGTTTGTCTTTGAAGGCGGTCTGCCCATTCCAAGCACTCAGCAAGGGTCTATTGAGAAACTACTCAAACTCAGTACCCTCCTGGGCATGTGAGACAGAGATGCAAAGAAGGGGGCACTTTCTTTTTTTTATTATTATTATACATTAAGTTTTAGGGTACATGTGCACAATGTGCAGGTTTGTTATGTTATGTATCCCTGTGCCATGTTGGTGTGCTGCACCCATTAACTCGTCATTTAGCGTTAGGTGTATCTCCTAATGCTATCCCTCCCCCCTCCCCCCACCCCATGACAGTTCCCAGAGTGTGATGTTCCCCTTCCTGTGTCCATGTGTTCTCATTGTTCAATTCCCACCTATGAGTGAGAACATGTGGTGTTTGGTTTTCTGTCCTTGCAATAGTTTACTGAGAATGATGGTTTCCAGTTTCAGCCATGTCCCTACAAAGGACATGAATTCATCATTTTTTATGGCTGCATAGTATTCCATGGTGTATATGTGCCACATTTTCTTAATCCAGTCTATCGTTGTTGGACATTTGGGTTGGTTCCAAGTCTTTGCTATTGTGAATAGTGCCGCAATAAACATACGTGTGCATGTGTCTTTATAGCAGCATGATTTATAGTGAAGGGGGCACCTTCTATCCAAGAGTTTACAACTAAATTGTGGCTGAGCACAGTGGCTCTTGCCTGTCATCCCAGCACTTTGGGAGGCCGAGGCTGGTGGATGACCTGAGGTCAGGAGTTTGAGACCAGCCTGGCCAACATGGTGAAACCCCGTCTCTACTAAAAATTAGCCAGGCGTGGTGGCACACGCCTGTAGTCCCAGCTACTCGGGAGGCTGAGGTGGGAGAATAGCTTGAACCTGAGAGGCAGAAGTTCAAGCCCCTCTGGGGCCGCCCCTGCATCTCACCACGTGAGCCGTTCTTCTCAGAGGACGAGAGAGTGCATGAGAGCTCAGGGGTTGCAAGGGAGCATCGCGGGAGCACCGTGCATCATAAGGGAGGATAAAACCGACAAAGACGGGCACCTGGCAGGGAGTGCTAGTAAACCGAGGCGTAGACTACAGAAACAATCCTCCCCCGAAGAACTTTTGAGAATATTGTACAGACCCAGGGCACCCTCCCTCACCTACAGAAGCCAAAACCCCAGTGTGGGAGCACAGTACGTACGTTTAGAAAAGTTTTCATGTGGCCGGGCGCAGTGGCTCACGCCTGTCATCCCAGCAATTTGGGAGGCCGAGGCAGGCAGATCACATGAGGTCAGGAGTTCAAGACCAGCTTGGCCAACATGGTGAAACCCTGTCTCTGCTAAAAATACAAAAATTAGCCAGGCATGGTGGCGGGTGCCTGTAATCCCAGCTACTCAGGAGGCTGAGGCAGAAGAATTGCTTGAACCCAGGAGGCGGAGGTTGCAGTGAGCCGAGATTGCATCACTACACTCTAGCCTGAGTGACAGAGTGAGATTCCATCTCAAAAAAATAAAAAGGCAGAGGTTGCAGTGAACCGAGATCACACCACTGCATTCCAGCCTGGGTGACTGTCTCAAAAAACAAAACAAAACAAAACCATACAAAAATCGTAAGTATGTGTGGGGCTCATGTGCTGATTTTGGTGGGGGAGATCTTTCCATGCACCTCCACATCTGTCTACAATATGAAAACAATCTTCAAGAAAACACCAGTGAACAGACCATTAATCTTTCCCTGTTGCCACATTTTATCTTGGTCTCAGGCTGCTGACCTGTCAGATGATTAACAAATGGAAACCATATGGTGGCTCAGAGGGACCAGGCATGGTATGTGATGCATTGAGGAGAGGGTGCGTAGGCAAATAGAAGTTAAGCACCCTAACAGAAATCATTCTAGGCTTCAGAGCTTAGCCAGTAGCTTAGCAAGTGGCATTTTCTAGGAAGCCACTCAGATTAGTGCCAACCTTCTGCAGAAACACAGAGCTATAGGTGCTGGGTGAGTTGTGAGCAAAGCCATGTTCAGAATGTGTTGTTTCCATTTTTTAAGTGAGCTTATTTGCTGAGGTAATGCAGTTTGCCTGAGGCAAATGATCATTTAGATCTGCTTTCATCTTTTATGCCAGATCTTGAGATTCGAGGCACCAAACTCTTTGCGTAAGCATTTTACAGCTTGTGACGGTAACTGTGCTGTCACCAGCTCTTCCTACCTGCTGCTTCCCAGCAGCACATCTCTCTTCCTTGGTTGGGATCCACTGCTTCCCAGTATATGCAGACCCTTCTGGGGACTGTGACCTGCAGAGGGTTTGGTAGCTGTTTTCAGGGGGCATTTTGAGCCCAAGCATTCACGTTTTATAACATCAGCTGTGTGGGGGCTGGCAAGAAGAATCTAGCCTTTTCCATTAATTTAGTGACTTTGTTCACTTTAATTTTTAGTTAATTCACTGACTTTATAATTTTGCTAAACCCTACAAACTGCTCAGCATAAATGATTTCCTTTAATCCCTACAAAATGTCAGGCTCCCAGGCCTGCAGGCTCATAGTGTACGCAGGGCGAATGCTGCTTGTGCCTTATCCAGGACAGACTGGCCTGTCTCGCACCTGTCAGGCAACTTTACTCCTGACGCTGCTTTCTGGGATGCCATCCAATCTCATTTGGAGGTTTTGTCAGTGAGCAGATCTGTTTCTATTAGAGTCAATTGAGGCAGAGGCAGACACGAGGACAGATGGGTGGCTGAAGATAACACTGGGGAAACCAGCCTCTAAGAAACAGAGCCACTGCAATTAAGACTTCCACTCTCTCTCCAGAGGTTGTGGAGTCAACAGAAAATTAGATCCGTGTCTCAAGGCCCTGACACCTTGGAAGCCCAGATAGACGAGAGAGAAAACAGCCTAGAAGACCTTGCCTTATTATTTCTACTCTAGAAAGATGCACGGGATCAATAAAGTAAATGAGCTGTTACATCCAAGCTGGCCACACAGATCCAGGGCCACAGAGACAGACAGACACATAAACACATTGATCACCCTGCTAGGGCCTGCTGGCCTACCCTGCATGGAAAATGTGAATGGAAAGAAGGCAAGGAAAATACAGTATTTGTAGTTCTGAGCCACAGCTCTGATTGTAGGTCACCTACTTTCCTCTGTGGAAGGGCAGTCACATTGTGATCTTTCAAAACACTGGCTAAGGCAGTGATGATAACCAAGGCTGATATGTTACCAGCACACAGCAGATCTCAGGGCCGAGAGTGAGGCATGAATCTTCCAAGTAAGTGGCTCCATATGGGCCTCTTTGAGGTCTTTAAAGTCGACATTCTCTTCATCATGGAATTCAACTTGACCTCTGTTCCACTGACATCAGAACTGGTGAGGTGACAGGGATTTAGAGTGACTTGTTAAAGGGATGGGAAATGCATTTGCTCAAATGATAATGACATTCACAATAGTCAACATTCGTTGAGCTAGGATCCATGCTAAGAACTTTACAAGCGTTTCTATTAAAATCTCAACACTGCTCAATGAAAGACGTATTATTGTCTCCATTTTTAGATAAGAGAATTAATGTTTAGAAAGGCAAGTTGATCAGGCATATCTGTGCAGCAAATGGTAAAACTCGACTTGAACTAACCTTAGATAAAAAAAAAAAAAAAAAAAAAAAAGCAAAGCTGTGGAGTGGCAAGAGCAAGGCCGGCCTTAAGGACAGTGGGATGGGGGCTCAGGTGCCAATATTTGTATAGATTCTGTGCCCCTCCCTCCCTCCCTCCCTTCCTTCCTTCTTCCCTGCCTGCCTGCCTGCCACAGGTATTTAATGAACATCAACTATGTGCCAGGGGCTGTGGAGTGTTCTAGAAATGAAACAAGGTTCCTGCTCTGAGTTTTTATGTTGATGAGAAGGAAAGGGTAAATAAACAAATACATTAACAAGAAAATATCAAGGAGGGATAAGAGCCCTGATGATTATTTAAGATGAGACTCAGGAGGCAAATGTGACTTGAGCAGCCTGCCCCGCCTCCCGTGTGAAGAAAGGCAGGAAAACATTCCAGCAAGAGAGAATCCCCACTGTTAGCATCTCTGCATGTTGTCATTAGCTTCATAGATCTGCTTGTTGAAACATGAACCAAAACTTTCAATCTTGGTCTGCTTGCCCTGGATAAAGTGCATTTCTGAGTCTTGGACCACAGCTTGGGAAATTAGCAGAGGCAAATGCAATTGTCTCTTCTAAAGTCCTTTTTTCTTTTTTCTTTTTTTTTGAGACAGGGTCTTGCTGTCACCCAGGATGGACTGCAGTGGTGCCATCACAGCTCACTGCAACCTCCACCTTCTGGGGTCAAGTGATCCTCCCACTTCAGCTTCCTGAGTAGCTAGGACTACAGGTGCCCACCACACACTTGGCTAAATTTTGTATTTTTTGTAGAAAGGGGGTTTCACCATGTTGGCTAGGCTGGTCTTGAACTTGTGAGTTCAAGCCATCTAACTGCCTCAGCCTCCCACATTGCTGGGATTACAAGTGTGAGCCACTGTGCCTGGCCCTCTCCCGAAGTCTTGAGACCACTGTGGTTGGAAGCTTTAACAGAAAACATTATTTACATGTGTGTCTTCCTCAGGAAATGTATTTTGTTAAAAATCTGTAACATGAAGGGAATGGTAGGAAGGAGTAGGCTGCTTTTGCATTTAAAACAATGTTAGGAGTGAATCGCTTTCATGGTGGGTTATGTTAGAATGAATCTCAAACCCTAACTAATTTCTTTCAGAGGAATTTTGGCAAATAGCAATTGTTTCTTGGCCTAATTGAAGTCTTGGTTAATTTATCCCAATAACAATATCATTACCAGTATTTGTATAACAAAAATGGTTTCTGACTGTGCCAGCATGGGACGAATGAGACTCATCACAATTTGTTTTAGGGATGGAGATTGAGAAGAATGGGTGGAGAACATTCTAAATGGAATCTATGGACAGGGTTTTTATTCTTGGTGATTTTTGAAGAAGTGACGTACAGGGAACAGTTTCATGTAAGCCCTGCCCTCAGGGGCAGCTGGACAAGTCGAGCAGACCCTGGAAGTAAAAGGCAGCCCCGGATTTTTATTTCTGTTTTCCCTTTCATCCTAACAAGGCCGTGCTCTCCTGCTCATCTCTCTCCACTGCCTGGACTCCTCTCTCTCTGCCTTCTCTCTCTGTGTCCTCCCCTTTCTCTGCGTCTGCTTCCGCCTGCCGCTGCTCCCTGCTCTCCCTGCCTCCATTCCCCATCCCTTCTTGCTCTTTGCTGCTGACCAGCTGTGTGACTTTGTGCATCTGAGGGACTCCTCTGGACGTCAGCTGCCCCATCTGTATTATTGAAGCGGACAGACACGGGATTCCTATTATGGCCAACGCAGACTCACCCTTCCTGCAGGCTTACCAAGGAACGACCACTCAGGGAGAGTGGGTCTGACATCCTGAGAATCACCATGACTTCCCCAAACCAGTGGGACATCCGGGGCCTTTGACTGTGGCTGGGTTCCCTCTGAGGGGCGGGACCCTGACACCCACCTTAGCTGTGACAGTTGCTCCACGCAGCTAGTTCCTGGGCACCTGTGCAGTTCCTTCCGCAGGAGGACCTTCTGCCCTTTGCCTTCTTTGAGACATGGGTGTCTTGATTAAGGGGACCAGTTTCCCTCACGTGCCTCTCTAGCATCCTTTGGCTATAGGGTATTTTAAACATACAGATTTATTTTCCTTTTCTATTTACAGTTTCCTTTGGGTGAGAACGGAGTGAGATGGTTATGACTGGGGGACCTGAGTCACACCACTTTGATTAATGCCAGCTCCACTATGCACTAGCTGCATGACTTTGGACAAATTTCTTACTTTCTTGAAGTTTTTTTACCCATTGGAAAACTGAAATAATAAAAAGAACAACCTTACGTGGTTGGGGAGAAGTAGATACACAGATTCATTACAGTGCATGGCACATTTTATTTTTATTTTGGTTAAAAAAATGCATAGCATAGAATTTACCATGTTAACTGTTTTCAAATGTTCAGTTCAGTAGTGTGAAGTAGATTCACATTGCTGAAAACCAGATCTCCGGTGCACGGTGCATTTTTACTCTGAAAACACCTCTGTTAGAAATAAATCCTTGGAACTGATACATACACAAAGCCGTCTCTCATCACAAATAAGGGAACTAGAAAGCCAAGGCCTCTTGGTGTCTAAGAGTCAGCCTGCCCGTGCTCACACACCTGCCTGGAAAGGTTTTGTTTTGTTTAGAATTTTCTTTTTATCACCATTTCTTCATTACTGCAAGCCTGGTTCTTTGCAGACAAATCGATATCTCCAAGGTTAAACAATTTATTTTTGTATATTTTTCAGGAGACATCGAGTCCCTGTAATGCAAGCAAGTTGCTCATTTCCTGCTTCTCCAGTTCTGTCTTCCTTTTCCCCTCTTCTCCTGCCTGTCTCCTCTCTTCTCTTACCCTCTTTGTTATCTCATCATAATTTCTTCACAGCCCAATTTTTTTCTATTTTCTTTTTTTGGTTTGGTTTTGATATGGAGATTCACTCTGTCGCCCAGGCGGGAGTGCAATGGCGTGATCTTAGATCACTGCAACCTGTGCCTCCCAGGTTCAAGCAATTCTCCTGCCTCAGCCTCCAGAGTAGCTGGGATTACAGGCACCTGCAACACACGCCCCTGGCCACGGTCTAATTTTTGTATTTTTGGTAGAGATAGGGTTTCACGTGTTGGCCAGGCTGGTCTCAAACTCCTGACCTCCAGTGATCCGTCCGCCTTGGCCTCCCAAAGTGCTGCAATTACAGATGAGAGCCACCACACCCAACCCCAGTTTCTTTTATGCATTTTTTTCTTCTCTCTCCTCCCCTCTCCTCTCCTCTTTTCTAGAGTCTGTTCTTTCTCATTCAATGAGGCTGACATTGGTGGTGATTCGACCAATCATACATGCATACAGTTTAATTTTCATATAAAAAGAGGAATGAGTCATGAAAAACCCCAGGGGTGGCACTGCAGAGGGAGTTGAGGAACAAAGGGCTAAGGAGTGTTTGTGTCCACATAATGACATCTCCCAGCTTCCTTTTGGCAAAATCAGCTATGAAAATACATTATTCAAGAAAGTTTAGGAGGATTCCTGCTGGCTCTCAGCCTCTGAAATTATAACCAGACACTATATTGGAGTCAGTCATTGGCCTGTGTAAGGACTCTTGGATGAATTGATGTTCAATAAGGCAAAACCTCACTAATTTGCTTTTTATTTATTTTTAATATTATATTATATGGAGTCATTTCCCAGCTAACATGTCTTATGCTTGAATTATTCTTTATACTTAATACTGCCCATCACATAAAAGACGTTGTCATGAACCCAGTGTTATTGGCAGAATTTTGGCTCCTATGATCTCTGTCCCCTGGTGTCACACCCATGGATATATTACAGTAGAGACTGCAGATGGAATTAAGGTTGGAAATCATCTTGGATTCTCTAGGTGGGACCAATGTCATGATATGAGCCCTTCAAAGCAACAGAGGAGGTCAAAGCAAGGGAAGGACTCAGTGTGCAGTTGGTGGCTTAAGGGAGGAGAAGGCCTGAGAAGGGGCTGGACCCTGGCACCAGCATGAGCTTGGAAGCAGGTTATCCCCCCACCCCACCCCCAGAGCCTCCAGGAAGAAGTGCAGCATGGCTGAAACGTTGATCTGCACTGCCCCACTCCCAGGCCCTGGACAGAAAATACAGCCACCCTATGCTGGACCTGGGACCTATAGAACTATAGTGGGTGTTGCCTTAAGATGCTCAGCTTGCAGCAATTTGTTTTGGCTGCAACAGAGCACTCGTACACCTACCATTCACTGGCAGATTAGAGCTTAGAACCAAGGCTATTTATTCTTACCGGAGGCTGGCTTTTTTTTTTTTTGAGGCGGAGTCTCAGGCTGGAGTGCAGTGGCACGATCTCAGCTCACTACAACATCAGCCTCCAGGGTAGCTGGGATTACAGGTGCCCGTCACCACACCTGCCTAACTTTTGTATTTTTAATAGAGACGGAGTTTTGCCATATTGGCCAGCTGGTCTCAAACTCCTGACCTCAAGTGACCCACCCGCCTCGGCCTCCCAAAGTTCTGGGATTACAGGCATGAGCCACCAGGCCCGGCCAGAGGCTGGCTTTTTATGCCTCAACTGCTTTATGACCAACACTGTCTATGTGCAAGGTCCCCAGCTGAAGTGGATATATATTTTGTGTTCATGGAATAGGAGGAAGTTAGTTGGCCTTTCAGAAATATGGGACAAGATTTCTTCTTAGAAATGTGCCCTAAGCAAGTGAATTGAGTAAAAACGTGGATTCTGAGTTCCTGCTGCTTGCAGAGGACTATCTGGAAATCGGTTGCATTCTCAGGAAAATAATTCAGAAGTGCAGTATCTTGTGGACCACTGCATATTTCCTGAATCAGTATCTTTGTGGATATGGGAAGGGGATGTATATTTTTGGTGAGTGCCCAGGCAGTACATACCAACATTTGAAACCCACTGCTATGCTCCAGTGTTTTTTAAACAGCTGGTTGAGACCCATTGAATCATGAAATCAGTGTAGCCAGACCATCGTTTAAAAAAATTAGAAGTGCATAGAAAAGAAAAGGTAATGTTATCAGAATGTCTTGCAACATGGTAAGGACAAGTGTGTTTGGTGAAACTTTTGTTTCAATGTGTATGTTTTCACTATATGTGTCTGCGTATGTGTGTGTCCGGAGTCACCATGTAAAATGAGCAAGATATTTCAGAAACGCTGCTCTCGTCTGATCTTGCAAATCTCAAACCTTGGTCCTGGACCCTCCAAGGCGCTGGGTCTCTGATCAACCCCACCCTGACCGCCTGCCTGGCCTGTCTTGCCTTATGGAGACCCTGGAAAGAGTCCTGCAGGCAGCACATGCCTGGGGCTTTCAGGGACACACTTCCTTCCATTCTTTTTCTTTTTCTTTTTTTATTTTTTGAGACAGAGCCTCAGTCTGTCGCCCAGGTTACAGTGTGATCCCGGCTCACTGCAATCTTCATCTTCTGGGCTCAAGCCATCTTCCCTCCTCAGCCTCCCAAGTAGCTAGGACTACAGGCACGCACCACCACACCTGGCTAACTTTTGTATTTTTTTGTAGAGATGGGGTCTTGCCATGTTGCCCAGGCTGGTCTTGAACTCCTGGGCTCAAGCGATTCTCCCAACTCACCCTCCCAAAGTGCTGGGTTTATAGGCATGAGTCTCTGCACCCAGCCGAAATAATTTTCTATTCACTGGGGAGTAAAGTTGTCTTTGCATCTCCCACACAGATATACACAAGAAATATAGGCAGGTGCTGGCTATGGATGCATAGAAATGGATGGCTTCAATACAAGGTTTTTGGCTGATGTGGAACAGTATTACCACATAGATAAAGAAGCCCCTTCAAAATTAGTTTTACCAATGAGATATGGTAAAAAAGGAAGTATAAATGATGAAAACTAAAGAGGCATGTGACTGTAAGTGTTAAGACTTGAAGGAAATAATAAAAGCCAAACTGCATCTCTGATTTTAAAAGATGGGAGTCATAATAAATCAGCAGAAAGGATAAAGGTATAGCTGAGGAAAGCCAAAGAGGAGTGACCACTGTTGGTCACCAAACTGCTGGCTATTTGCAGAAGGGCCTGAGGCCCTGACCTGAGACTTGTGCTCAAGTCAGCATAGTTTGGGCTCATTGGAATATGTGATGCTAACGATGTCTGCCAGAAGAGCATTTTGTTCCTTTATGCATTTTTTAAGATAATTATCTGTGATATGAAAATTTGGACGGGTCTTGAAGGAATGAGTCCTCTCCTTACCCAGGTTTCTTTGTGATGTCAGGCAATGATGGTAATGAGAATGGTACTCAAGTACTAGGAGTAATACGGTACTTTGATAGAGCACTAATGCATAGCATTGGCAGAAGGCTCATGGTGGATGTGAAATTAAAGGCTTCATATAACCCATAGGCGATGTCGTTATCTTTGTGGACAGGGGAGAAACGTGAGCCCCAGAGAGGTGAGGTGAGCAGCACTCCCTAATAGTCAGTGTTGGGTGAGGCAGGAACATTGTGGCCCTGAGTCCCTGAGATTCAGGGCTCTTCCTGTGAAGCCAACCCACTGGTCACTGAGTGGTTCCACTCCTTTCACCACCCAGGGTACTTCAGAAAGCACTTGGGGTGACCCAAAGCTGGGTCTGGATCAGGGGAGTCAGTTGTAAGCTGTGATGATACGTCATCCTTACAGAAGGTGGAAGTTACTCATTTCTGTTCAATGAGCTTTGAAGAACAAAAGGTCACTGCTAATTTGAAGATAAAACCTTTATACCAACAACATCCTCCAATTACTACAGAAAACTTAGCATCCGCCATTTGCTCCGGAAGCAAAGAAGTCACTGTTGAACAAACTCTGAAATAACCAAGGCCTGAAGGCCCCACACCTCTTTTAAAGTGCTTTCATGCTGACCATCTTTTTTTTTTTTTTTTTTTTACTTCTATCTTCAGCCCCTAACCACAAAGCCAAAAACCACAAGAAGGCAGAAAAGTATGATAAATGGGCTTTCTCTACCCATCCCCAGCAATCATTTCACAGTTTTATTAACTTGGGGATTCTTCCAAAAAAAAAAAAAAATCCTGAAAAAACCAATTCTAGTTTAGGATCCCTCTTTGAGTGCTCTGCAAGATAGGTGAGAGCAGTAAAAACACGTTCCATTGAACACACAGCTTCAGACACAGACCTCTGTCTGTTGAAAGGAAGTCACTGACTATGGCTTTATGCTGAAATACACAGATCATGTTTATGTAGGATTTTATCATTTGAAAACATCCCTGCCCAGAGATGATCCTGCCTCATTCTGCAACAGCCTTTTGCAGTTTACGTGGAAGGATTCAGATTATGAGGGAGAAGTTGAAGAGCCTTTAGACTAAAGGCAGCAGGAGGAGGAACAGCCTCAGATGGGAGAAAGAGGAGAAGTTGGCGCGTCCATCACTAGCAAAGATCTGGGTGCTGCTTCAAGATAGAACCCAAGGGAAGCGGCAGGGTCCCAAGGGGAATGTTGAGTGAGGCTCTCACTGGGGGAGGTCCCAGATTCCTGGCCCCCAGCCCCTCCAAAGGGTTATGTGTCCCAGGATGGCCCAGAAGCAACAGAGCTGACACACCTTAAGGAGCAATGCAGGCTGAAGAAGTTCCTGCCACTGGTGACACATCATCAGAAGTCCCCTTTCCCTGGGCTGTGGCTCTGCATAAACTCACAGGACTGAAGACCAGGCCTGGAGGAGATGACCCCAGAGAAGAGGAAGACTGAGTGTCCTGCCAGCCTGTTAGAACTGAGCATTGCATTCAAATTCTAGTTGCTCTAAAGAAAATAAGGAAATGTGATATTTCTTGCACGCCTGAATTTGTAGGCTACATGCAGAACAAAGGACAAAATGAGAGTCCAAGAAGGAAGTGCAGTGCTTTAAGGGTTGAGTGAATGGAGACTGAAGGGTATTTAACGGGCCATTGGCATCAGATTAGAAAGTATGGGTCTTAGAATTTCTTTTACATTAGAAGCCTTTGGGCTGAATATTGATATTCTAGGGATAAATTCTTGATAGCCTAAAATTCAGCCCTCATACAAAGCAGTGATTGTGATTTCCTGGATGTTGTCCCTGAGAAACAAGTGTCTGGCATGATCTCCCCATGTCTGGACCACCAAGCTGGTACCAATAATGGCTGTTGCTTCCTTTTCCTCTACATCAAAACCTTAGGTTTGCTTCAGGCTTATGGCCTTGGTCATCCTAGGAATCACTAACTTGCTATGAGAAGCTGGACTGATTTTGTGTCACTTTCATCTTTGTAAAGTATAAACACAACATGTGAGATTGTTAATTTTCAGTGCACGGCCCCATTCTATGGCGTTCTACTTTGTAAATGACATTGGGCATATACGCTTTCCACCATTGTTGTAAGCCCAACATTCAGTGAAGACAGCTACCTCCCTTTATTTAAAAAAAAATCAACACATCATTAATGTTATTTTAATGCAATTTAAGCTAAAAATGGCCTGACAATTCTTGGTTTACCAACAACCTCTTTTAAAAATTGAGACTCTCATAAGAGGATTTCGGTTTAAAAATGTTGAAAAGGCCTTTTTGTACAGAAACAGAAGGAATTACAGGATATATTTAAAATGTGGCTAATTAACAAAATATTTGTGGTGGCTCATGCCTGTGATCTAAGCACATTGAGAAGCTGAGGCAAGTGGATCACCTGAGGCCAGGAGTTCAAGACCAGCCTGGCCAACATGGTGTAACCCCGTCTCTACTAAAAATACAAAAATTAGCCAGGCATGGTAGTGCGCACCTGTAATCTCAGCTACTCGAGAGGCTGAGGCACGCGAATCGCTTGAATCCGGGAGGCGGAGGCTGCAGTGAGCTGAGATTGCACCACTGCACTCCAGCCTGGGCTACAACCTGGGATATATATATATATATATATATATATAAAATATAATATATATTCTCTCTCTCTAAATATATACATATATAAATATATAGAGAGAGTATATATATGTGTATATATATATTTAGAGAGAGAGAATATATATATATTTGAGTTTATATTATGATTCTTAAGATTTCAAAAGCCTTGCCCTTAAACGCTTAGATCCATGAATATCCCATTTTTAATAATGTGGGTGATGAAACTTCAAATGACTTGGGAAAAGATATTCTAGGAATGACAATCTTTTTAAAAAAAAAAATGCTTGCTAAGGAAGAAGTATCAGAAACCTCCATGTTCTTACTCATATTTTCAGCGATTAACAGTTTTTTTGATGCAAGTTTTCTCCGCAGTTTGTTTCCAGGGTTACAGATCCATCATGCCTACCTTTTCAAAATCACATAAATTCAAGTTCACATTATTTTTATCAGCCATCAATTAAATATTAATCAGCTTTTCTTGGTCTTTAGCCTATAGGTCTTACTTACAAGACTCTTTAAAGAGGAAATACTAGAAACCCTGCCAGTTCAATCCCCTGGCTGGGAATAATTTTGTCAGCAGTACTGATTCCTGTAGCTGTCTGTGTTGCTTAACTTGCGACTTCTCTTAAGTGGAAAGTTGAAGAGCTTTGAGAGTATTAACTTGCTGTGTTTCTATATTGACATGTTCAACAGGCTATCCACAGATCTGATGCATTTCAATGCCAAACACAAGAGCGTGCCCCTGGAAAACTGCTGGTTCTGAGTTCCGGTAAAGCTTTAAGCTCCTGAGATTATGACCATTTCTTTATTTTGGTTTTCCACTCATAGAAACTGTCTTTCATATAAGAGAGGAACACTACTGTCCAGAGAGTGGTGACAAGGCATCATGGGAGAGGCACTTAAAAGTCTCCCCAACCACCCCATCATACTTCCTTGTAAGAGTCAGCTCTGGTGTCAGAAATTCCCCAGTGTTCTGCTGGTTTGTGTAAGACATGACCCTCTCCAATGTGAATGCCTCTGTAGAGAGAGCCAACCAATGACGGCCTTAAATAAACATCCTGAAATTCCTGTCCTCTTCATTCAGCCAGAGAGGAGCTGAGCTCACAGGCCTAAACTATTCATTTCTACCAATGGCAGAAAGCGTATACCCCATTTTTATATGTTTAATATGTAAGGCAGCATAATATTAGTTTATACACACTCATTTGGACCCCTTATTTCTCTGTGTGGGTTTAATTTGTGTCTTTTGCCATTTTGAAAACACTTGAGGTGTGGTGCATTCGTGAAAATGCATCTCTCTCTCTCTCTTTTTTTTTTTTTTTTTTGACACAAAGTCTCTGTCACCTAGGCTGGAGTGGTGCAGTGGTGCAATCTTGGCTCACTGCAACCTCTGCCTCCCTGTTCAAGTGATTCTCCTGCCTCAGCCTCTTGAGTAGCTGGGATTACAGGCGTGCGCCACCACACCCAGCTAATTTTTGTATTTTTAGTAGAGATGGGGTTTCACCATGTTGGTCAGGCTGGTCTCGAACTCCTGACCTCATGATCTGCCTGCCTTGGCATCCCAAAGTGCTGGGATTACAGGCGTGAGCCACCGCGCCTGGCCGAAAATGCATCTCTTAATGGTCCTGAGGACTGAGCCCCATGGCTGGCAGTCTGGGGCTGTGGATGTGTGATCCTGCTTGGGTTTAGGGGGATGAACAAGCTGAACTTCTCACTTAGGAAATTGCAAAATACCATTGCACACTGAAACCTGTAAATTTATTTTGGGATAATTATGGATTGCTAAGGGGGACAGAAATTAAGGCCATAACTCCTCAAATTGTAACCACCAGGATCACCTAGGTAACAGCTCCAAGATCTCCAGGGCTCCAAGAAGAAGGGTTTATTTCTCAGTCTTGCCACATGCCCATTGCTGGCCTGCCAGGGGGCTCTGCTGTCCCCCTCCTCATGCTGGTCGCCATGCCAGAGGAAAGAGAGCTCTGGAAGGTTTTATGTCGGGGCCGTTCAAGCCGCTGATGCCAAAGGGATGCTGCTTCCTTCTAGAACCTGTTGACAGGTCACCCAGTTCCTTCTGGCCATAGCAACCAGGAAGGATAATGTAACATGTGCCCGGAGGAGGTGGGCTGGAAATGTTTGGCAGCCAGCACTGCTCACACACAAATGTCAAGAGATGATTTTCACTGGACCGAAAAGCCAGCAGCTTCTTTCTGGAGGTGAAGCATCCTCCGTCTTCATGACTAGGAAGAGGCTTTATGCTGTGTCTCTCTCTGTGCTATTAATATGTGAGCCAGTGCATTGCCCTAACCATCAACTCCATCCTGCTTCCCCATCAAGAGAAAAATGCATAACCACCTGCTGTGGGATGGAGAAGACCAGCGCCTTCCTAAGGAGGCATTGCTTTCCCTTGCCCTCACAGCCTGGCCTTTGAATATTCTCCCGGAAACAGGTTCTCAGTTCTCATTCTCCTTTGCTGAGCCCTCCTCTCTCACTTCTCTTCCCACTCTGTGCCCTGGAGTGCCTTCCTGTAATTCAGAGCTGGTGTTCTTTTGGGGATTTCTCTTCATGATTGAGATGAGACTGTCTAAGGGGCTAATGTCACCCATTTCAGAATTCTCTTCCTGGATAAGGATTCTTCATAGCTGTGTTAAGATTTTGCTGTTGTTGAGTCCCCAGCTGGCTAGCGCTCTTGGCCTCCATCACTTTTCTCTTCCTCCTTTCTTGCCCCCTTTGGTTTCATGAAACTGATTTTCTCAAGTTTTGACTCTTGCCTCTGAGCCACCTTTTCAGTGCATTACTGCCACTGCCCTAAAATAACCTACAGCAAGAAAATCCCAAAAGAACAGTGTTCATTCACTGCTTCTATGTGACACTCAGAAATTCTTTTAAAGACAGCATATTATTATAATTCATTACAATGAAAAACAGAAGGTGCCTGGGTGACTTGAAGTAATTGTTTAGATGTGGCTCCTGATCTTGTTAAAAGGTCTGCATGTGAACTAAGCACTCTAAATATGTCCAGTCCCTCCTGTCAAATTCCTGTAAGGGCAGAATCACCTCGGGGAGTGGTTCTTCCGGAGTGGTGATGTGACATGCAAAGTGCTGTGCAGAGAGCCTCAGCATTCACTAGGGTGTCTTCCTTCCTCCCCTCCCCCTTTCCTTCCTCCATGACTGAAGGCTTGCGTGGTTCCCACACCCTGCTGGGCACTGATCACGTTCTAAGATCTGCCTTCGAGGAACCCACAGCCTCATGGAGAGAACGACGGACAATTAGGTCACCACAACACCGGATAGAAACCCCACAGGCACACAGTCAGTGCCTGCCTGGCTCACACTTTCATACCTTAGAGCCAGGACTCCAAAACCATGTGTCAAATGAATCACTCAGCACCGTGACTGTCAGAGAAGTGAGTGTGAAGAACTGTGGGTCATTCTCTCTGCATCGTGCATTTCTCTGACAGGGGCCCTGCACTATTTGCGGAGGCATCTGTAGATTTATTTCTTAATTGCCTAAACCACTCTGAAATACCTGTCCATTCCCTTAGCATGAGATTAAGTGGATAATGGCCAAATCTCTATTTCTCTGAGCAGCCAAACTTAGTGGTCAGCATTTAGCCTTTATCCACAAACATGGATAGGAAGCCCTGCCCCTGGGCATGGCAGATGGGCAGGACCAGCCAAGAAGCAGGGACCAGGCACAGTGAGGACCCTCAGCATCAGGCGATGATTTTAAGTTGAGATAATGGTTAGTGTCTGTGTTTCTCAGAGCAGGATATGATCTTTAATGTAGTATGCAAAGCCCATGTGAGGTAAGAAAAAGAATGTAGAACCATTTGGAAAACACCCATTTTTCCCCTGGGAGGCTGAGTAGGTCAGGGGGATGCGCTGGCAGGGGGTCCTCTCCACTCCTCTGTGATTCCCAGAGGCCGAGAATGTCGTGTTTAGCCATTGGTTATGCTGTGCTGCATGGTGAAGTCTGTGGTTGTTGGTAAGCAGCGTAAAAGCCAGGGAGTGTCTCTGCTGCAAGAATCCCTGGGCGTCACGTTGCTTCCGACACTGGTCTGTGTGAGTCCCAGAGACGTCCTGGCAGCTGCAAGGGGCACACACCTCCAACCTCCGACCAGCAGGGATGAATGCTTCCAAAGTGCCCGGAGTGAACAGATTAAAGCAATTTTGGAGGGTGAGTAAAAGGATACAAATCAACTTACTGAACAAAAAGAAAAAGTTTAATTTCTGGAAAAAAAAAAATGTAGCTGACCTGCAGTCTGAGACGTGCTGAGAGATACACACATTATCTTACAAAATTTCTGCTGGGAGGTTCAGTCATGCCTGTTCGATGCCTTACCAAAGGTTGGGAATTTAATTTTAACTGATCTGCAGCAGAAGCAATCAGCAGCCAGCTCCGTGTTGGGTGTTTACTCAGAGCAAAAGTTTTCTGGGAAAGGCAGTTTAGCATCTGAGCCACGGTGCGATGGTTAGTCATATTTATGACCACTCATGTATCAACCAGCATAGTCTGATCTTAGCCTCTGGGAGCCAATTTAAGTGTTGAATGTGATGGCTAATAGATAGAATTCTGGAAATATGTGTATATGTGTTTTCCTTCAGACTTTCTAGTCTCTCAGAAGCCCTATCTAACTAGAAGGACAAAACCTAAGAAAATCTGTCTTTGTATTGTACTGTTAAAGCATTAGAATATACTAAGGCAATTGTAATCACAAAGCATTCAAATGTGTGATACACATTGTAGGCTATTACCATAATCCTGCGTAATGAGAAGATCAGCACCAAGCTAGCCTAATGGCAGACAGCTTCTGGGATTTCAATTTTTGCCTGTATTCACAGAACAGTAAAACCTCTTGGAAATTCATTGCTCTTTTTTCAGTTGTCAGAAGCTAGGCTCTGTGCAACAAGTAAAGAATTCTTTCCTGAATAGTTATTCTACTTGGGATTCAGGGAGATGGTAAATGTCCATGCTGTGTATCAATATCAGAGTCCATTCCATCAGTGCTTAGGGTCTAGGAAGGAATGGATGACCCTGAAGCCGATGTTCAGTGATCCCTCACACTTGTAATGCAGAGCTGGAATAACATGATGGGTAGGTTTCCATCTTGCTTGAACGTTTTGTGATTCTATGGTTTTCTTTGAATGCTAGGATTGTCATCCTGATCGTTAGAAATCACTTTAGTAGATGAATAAACGGCAAGCAGTGAGCGCATCTAATACATTTCTGACAATAGATCCACAGCTTTTCTTTCTGTCTGTTGCTCTAAGTCATTTGAGAAAAGCCTGGGGTTACAGATATGCTTTGTCAATTACTTCTGGAATCCCCATATCTACTAAGCTTTTAAAGATGAGATAATGTGAGTACGCTAGTAATTTTGAAATTACTTCTTAAGCAAGGGTCTGCATTCACTGGGTAGAACCAAAATAACGCCTTTCCAAATTAAAGCATGTGTATAGTATATAAGTGGGTATTTCTTCTGAGTAAGCAAGAAGATATTAAAAGCATTGACATGATGGAACTCTGCAGAAGAACCATATGACGCATGCACAACTCTAGGCTGCACTGGGACAACCAGCCATGTTTGGGTTTGGGATTAGCCTCTTGGTCTTGTGCAAGTTGCTTAGCGCCCTGTATTTCCCATCAGTGAGGTGAGTGGTTCCTCCCAGCTCTGAGATTTCATCTGAGCAGCATGGAAAACAGTGGATCATTTTCACCAAATATCTGTGTAGATAGGGACTGGGAACATCTGGTTAAATGTGTTAAATGTCACATTTTCTAGATGTTAGAGGACTCTGACAATGTCTTGTTGAAATCATACTTGGGTCTGGCTCTGGACTCTAAAAAGCTCTTCCTTAATGACATCAGTTGTGATGGATCAGAGTCACTTGTAGATATGGTGATGAACGAAAGACTAGTTTTTATTTTCTCTTTCACAGATGAAACTTTATTTTAGCCACTGACATCTCCGAATGATCTGAAAATGTATTGCGTACAACACCTCAGAGTTTCAGATGGACACTCCCTCAGCTGTATTTGGAAGGGAGGCCCCAGGGGCCCCTTGGCATCCTCTGAGAGATGTTCCTGCAGACGCACGATGCACACAAGTGCACAGAGGCAACTGACTTGGGGTCCCAAGCTAGTAGCACACAGGCATGGCCTGAGTACTCAGAGGAGGACTCCGGTGGATATGAGCAGACACCTAGGGTTTCACTTGTCACCCACACAGTCCAGATGATGAAGCAAATCCTCAATACTCCGAAGAATTCCTTAGTTATTTAGGAAATTTAAGTGGGTGATATAATTACTCTGTTGTCTCAATTCTGAATTATTCATTCTCTTTTTAATGGTAGTTTGATGCTAGTAACTCCAGGCTATTATTAATAATTTTTTAAAAAATCAGAAGTAGATTAGAAAACAGTTTCAGAGAAGATTTAAAAGCCTCTTCATGGAGGAGTGGCTATGCAGCATTGCATTCAAACAGCCACAGCTGAAGCCTGCCTGGGCTTCCTCCAGGCTGTCCTCCTTCCTGAGCCAGTTCCCGTTTGTAGTCTGGGCTGGAGGAAGCTCCTGGCAGTGCCATGACTCAGTCTGGTGAAAAAGCCTGTGTGTGTTCAGGCTGACTTTGAAGGAAGCACCTCTAATGACCTGCAGCCAGGGTGGCTTTGAAGATGATGAGCATAGAATTTCAAGAACTGGACTTTGGGTACTCGTATGAAATGGAACATTATTATACCACTAATTTGTTCTCCTTAAAAAACAGTGACAGTCTTCTCATGGTTTTGGTAGTCTCTATTTATTTATATCTTTTTATTGGAAGCAAGTGGGAATAAGAGGGCAGTTGTTTAAACAAGACCATTCCACTTGCGGTGGCTGGAAACTGAAGAGTGTTGGAATCACTGTTTTAAGTGGCTTTGCTGTTTAGACCGAATGTACACAAGAGTCAAATGACTGTTTGATTTCACTAGAAAAATCTGTAAATCTGGTTACTGGATACTGTGTAAAGCCATTTAATTCCACAAATGTTAGCCCACAGAAATCTGTGCACTGGAAGAGCTCCTTTAAATTTACAACAGGAAGAAAAATAGGTTTGCTTTCCTGTATACTCTCTATTGTTAGTTACAATGTCATGAAACCACCCAAGTCTGAATATTTAAGAGTAGCCACAATCATGAAGGGCAGTGTGATAGAACGGAGCAATGACCAGGGTGTAAGAAATCCTGGTTTAATCCCATCTTTCCCATGGTTTTGCCCAAAGTGATCACTTCTCCGTAAGCTTCAGTTTTCTCACCTGTAAAATTGGGGAAGAGGGTGTAGATGAAATCAGCATGATTCTGCATGTCAGTAGTATATTATTATCACCTAGAAAGCTTTAAAAAAATGCTTTTGATGCCGAGACTCTAACCTACTCTAATTAAGTCAGAGACACAATGGGTGAGGCCTGGGATATCAATACATGCTCAGTAAAGCTCACCAGGTCATTCTAATGGGCATCTAAAGTAGAACCACCTGAAGGTCTCATCTGGCTCCAACATTCTGTACATGAAGATGCTAATGGCTGTTTCTCGATGTCAGAGCACGATGCAGATTGTCTTGCGGTCGTGGTGGTTCTCTTGACTCTTCTGATCACGTGAAAAGACCAGGAGTGGAAGGCAGCACCTTAGCAGATCCAAAGGCCATGAAAGCCCCACAGTGACTTCCCAAGCTAGAGGCTGTGAGTGTACTTGGTGCACACAAGGCATTTGGGGACCATTGAATTAAGACCTTCATGGGATATTTTTATTCTTAAGAGCAGTGAACTCCAGTTTCAAGGGGATGAAACAAGTGAAAAAAATACTTTACTTTTCCCCCCAAATATATTTGTCTTGGCTACACCGAGGTCTAATCAGATTTTAGGTATACAAAGATTAATGAGACACAGTCCTTAATAAGACACAGTCCTTATCTTAATTAATTTACAATCTAGTAGGGGCAAGAGACAAATTACAATCTAGTGGGGGTGAGAGACAAATAGTAACTGTGTAATGTGGGTGTCTCTAAGTCTGATATTGCTTAGGTATGTAGTTTTCTAGTCTCAGAAACTTGGCTAATGAATTCAAAACTGGAAGGAGGACCCCTAACCCTGTCATTTGCCCAGTTAAGGTAGTTGGGTTTTGCGAGTGAGCTTTTCATTATGCTTTCCATATTTCTTTGAAACACAAAGGTATCTAATAAACCCACACAACCCCGCACCTGTACACACAGAGAGTCTGGTATTGCGAAGTGTTTACACTGATGTGCAACAAGCCTGTATGTACTTAAATATGCAAACCTATATTTACATATTTCAATAAAAGAACAAAATACAGTAGGATACTTCATCAGTCATGACACAAAGGTGAAAACCAATGTTAACTACTTGTGAACCTCTTATTCTATCCCTAAGCAGTTGGAGGCAGCTCGTGTATGAACATTATTGAGCCTCCATGTCTCAGATTTCTGTCAGAATCTATCCTTATGCAAGGGAGAGAAACAATAGCCTGGGCGTTTGTGCGCTTTGCAGCTCTGACCAGGTGAGACTAGTTGTCTACAGGTCTCCTGCTTGCGTCCTGTGGGTCTCCCTGAAGCCATTTTCTGCAGGTTGTTAGGAAGTAGGGAAGACTATTTTAAAATTGCTAATCCAAAGAGGAGGTAAGACAAGATCGTGATACCTTTTCCCCCAAGGGACTAACCACACAACCGACCAACCAGGATAGTTTAGTAGAATAAGCATCAACAGTGCTACAAATCAGAATTTGAATTTGTATCTTTCCACAACCTAGCTATGTTTGCTTAGGCAAATTTCAACCCACCTGAATCAAATTTCCTCCAATTTAAGATGAAGCTGGTAAAACGCACCTACATAGTGTTTGGGGGTGAAGATTAAATTTAATATTAATACTCTTTATACAGCAGCTATTAAAATAACTAGCACATAGTAGGTGTTCAGTTAGTGGTGTCCAAGATGGCTGATCACCGTCATGGGAGGCTGAGTGCACCACTTAGTAAGATGTTTGCTCCTCCAACTCAGTCTCTGTGGAGTGGCTCTGTGTGATGTGGGAGTGGTCACGGGGTTGCAGTGGTACATGTGGAAGAAGGAAAAATACTACCTCTTAGCCTCTTAATAGAGTAAGTGGTGTCATTGCATAGATTCACATTAGCCAGTTCTCCCTTCCCTCTCATGCCGTGTCTCTGGGGTTGAGACCAGCGGGGCTATCTTTGTATTTGAATCTCTCTTTGTGGTCTGGCTTGTGTTTCAGTGTATATCTTTCCACACAAACCAGATCAACTGCTTTCAGCTCTGGGAGGAAAAGAAAGAAACAAAATGTGATGCAGTCGAACAATTTAATTTCTCAAAGCTTTATGATTCAAATAACCAACAACATTTTACAGTGAGTCATTTTGATGTCCAGTAAAACCACCCATGGCTTCTTCTTTGGCCTTGAATACTGTCCTTTTAGAGAACGTTCTTAGTTTCTTTTTAACCAACACTCAAAAATTATTAATTTGGCTCTTTATTCATGAACATTAAAAGCTGGAGGTTAATAAATATTTTATGATTGTAAAGCTCCAATGCATATCTGATTGATATTGAGGGATAAAGAATTGAGGGCAAGAGAGGCCTCCTCTTTCCAGAATTTGCAAAATCAATGTAACTTGGGCTTTCACTGACATACCAGGTGCATGACTAACATTGGCTAGAGCAGGTGCTCTCTGATGGAATGGTGCTGCCAGGAAACCCTGATGCTGCCCCGGGGAGGCCTCCAGGTGAGTTCGATCATTGCATCTTTCCCTAGTCTTCCAGGTGAGGTTGGCTGGAATACCCAGAGGAGGAAGGGAGTGAGTTTATATAACACCACCAGCCCCTCTAGTAATGTTGAGATTTGAGAGAAGTATCTAGTAGCTCTTCCTTCTCAAAAGGTGATAGGTTCCTGGACTTCAGTGTATTTTTGAAAAATCATATCTCGATCTTAGAATAATAAGCAGGCAAGTCTGTCAGTTAAAAGGTACTTAAGTATATGATTTAATTCATATTATGTAATTTTTTTCTGCAAATATCTTCAGGAACTCAGCTGCAGTGTTGGTTTTCTTTAAAGATTTTTTTCCCTTCCCCCTAGTGAACCAGAACAGATTCTTGGAGCTTGCTATTGATTACGCAGATGGATGGGTCTTTCTGAGCTAGGAGAAGAGAACTAGGATAAATAGAGTCTATTATTTTTCCAAAAGCCTGAAAAGCCCATGAATTCACCTTGTATTCTGGCAAGAGCTGTTACTTCTTAAAGCAAAAAGAGCATTGAATAGATTTTTCATAGGATGGCCCTTCAAATAACTACTCCTAGCCAACAAAATATTTTAGAAGCTTGCTTTGCAATGTGCTCTTGTAGGAACCTAGAAAATTTCTATTATCAGCTGTTTTCAAAGAAAATATTTATTTTCTTTTTATTTTATAAAAGGAAAAGTTAATTCATGAAATATAAATAAATTCTCAGATTGGCTATTATTTGCTTAATAGCCAATAATAAAAGAGCAACTGCTGCTGATTGCTGAGAAAGTCAGTGAACAACTTTGTGAATCAGGGGGCTGTTGATAGCTTATTATTAGGGGAGTAATTTGCGAGGTTGAGATCCTGTGCTCTGACTGCCGATGCCATTTTCTGCAAACGTTGCCTGAGCCAAGTCACTGACTGGCAGGGCTTGTGTATGTGAAATATAAACATACTTGTAAGATTTATAAACGATTACCTGGTCAGGGACATCTTAATGGAAAGAAGACTGCTAATTATTGACATTGAATATGTAGGGAACACTTCTTTTGTAGGCAGATAGACTTATTAAGGTATCTTGAGTAGTTCTTTAATCAGCCTGTCTCTGTTGCCTTATTTATAAAATAGTGATAAGATTACTTATCCTGTTAAAATTTTGTGAGAAATAAATGAGATCCTAAATGCAGTGTGCACACACAAGGCCTGTCACTTCTGAAAAAAACGTTGGTTTCCCTTTTCCCCTCGGTGCAGACCAGCCTGCATTTACCCTTTAGCTGAAGCATCTAGGCCAAGGATGTGTGTGCTCAGTGCATAGCTATTGAATGAGGAATGGGTAGATGATTGATTGAGTGAATGAATGAAGCTAGCTTATGTTCAATAAATGTCTACATTAGCATTTATGAGTGAACCCTGAATCAGTTAGGAATGCATCGAGTCTGTTTCTAACCAGGCTGCCTCATTACTGATATTAACATTTATATTCCCTGAAAGCATCAGGGAATCAGGAAAAGATTCTTTCCCATGTTGTTTCTGTTCTTACCTGGTCCTCTTTAGGAACATGAACTTCAGGTAGTTCTGGCTGTTAGCCACTGTACATAGACATTACATATGCATTATTTGTTATTCTCCTTCGAATTTAAGATTGCTCTTTGACTAAGAAAGTAGAGTGTTTCCACTCTACAATTTATCGACTAAGAAAAAGAGGTAGGAAAAAAAAAACCACACACAAGACAAACATTTAACCTAAGGCTTTCAGGGGACCAGTGCTGGTGGAGTTCTGTCTCTTAATGCTTGAGTATCTTCCTGTTTTAGCTGCATGAGTGATGAAAGTGAGGTGAAGACTGATTTAAAGGCACCTTTTAGTTCAAGATGCCTTGTCTTGGCAAAGATTTTAAGATGAAACAAGGTCTCCAGCTGAGCAGGCAGTTATCATTAAATTTCTTTTTCCCATTGAATTTCCACTTTTTTCCCAATTGTACAACGTCTTGATAGCATTACCGATTCCTCATGAAAATACATATTTTCTACTTGATAAAGCCACCTACAAATAACTTCTCCCATCCTCCAAATCCCACAAACGTGATCCCTACTACAGTTAGCTAACACCTGGTCACTAGTTAATCTGGTAGACCTTCCAGTTTCTTCACTGCCTCTTGGTTCCAGGCATTGCACCAGCACTGCAGAGGCAATTAGGGCAGAGGCCTTAATAAGAAGGCCTCCACTGAACTTAAAACCAGGCATAGGGAATTCGTGTAAGAAAGCATAGTAAGGTGTGAGAATTGCCAGATTAAGACAGGGATAAAATACTCTTGAAATATCCAAACAGAACAATTACTTTTGCCCAGAAGGCAGGAGCTTGAGGAAGGCCACAAGAAGGAGATACTTCAATTAGATGCTTTTATAAATGAGCTTTAAAAATCCCCATATGGATCAAATGAATTCTAAGTGAAGAAAACAGTGTGGTCTGTGGAATAGAAATATGGAATGTTATAGAATCTCGTCCAAACAATAATTCTTTTACTCCAGCTAGTAAAGCAGGTGTTTGAAGCAGGTGGTGGGGAGTTGGCGTGAAGGTGGCCGTCAGTGAGGTCAGAGAAGACCCCAAGCCAGATGGAACACATCCCTGTTGTAGGGAAGTCCGGAGCTAGGGAGCTGATGCTCATGTGTCATTTCAAATAGTGAACATAGAAATTAAGGCATGTGCTGTTCAGGAGGCTCAGTAAATAACATGTGGAGTGAATGCTTCCTGTATACATGTAGACTTAGGTAAGCAAAGCCTGAGGTTCTTGGGCCTTTCCACTTGCTATTGCCATGGAAGAGCCAATAAACTATCTCTCTCAGTTCCAGCAGTCCTTGTTCATGGCTATTTACTTGCAAATGTCAACACCAGATTGAAAACATCTGAGTGATTTTGCTATAAATAAAAAGTACATTAGACTTTTAGATTCTCTTTGGAATCTGTTAGCATTACCTGTGCAGGCAGACCTGTGCAAGACATCTTGGAAGTGACAGGAGAAAACAGCATTCCTATGTGCAGTCGATAGATTCCTATTTTCACACCCTTCTCTAGATATCTGTCATATGATCTTATACTCCTATTTTTGAGGAAGCAAGAGTGGGATATCTGTTAGAGCCCCATTTGGGCAAAGAGTAAATAGAAGGGCACAGTTTTTATGGAAGCCTGGAATGATGGATTACATTTTAATAAGGAGAGAAATTTGGTTGCAGGGATACCAATGGGCAGGTTGAATGGAGGGGCAGACAGGGAGGCTGAGTCTCAGGACCGCGGGGCCGGAGCAGCACCTGCAGGTGAGGGGTCTGCAGAGAATGGCCGCATATTTGGAGTGCAGGTGAGGCAGGGGCATGGGGGCTTAAAGCGCTCTTCTTCTCATGGTGGGCTCACGCATGTGATGTGTCCCTGTGTTTGGAAGCCTGGGTGACAGGTAGGCTGCCTGTGAAGGATGGGGAAAGAGATTCCTCACTTTAGTAGCATTATCAAGTTCAAGCACTAGTATGGAAATAGGAGGAAAGCAAAAGTATGTATTCCTCCCGTCAAAGCAGATTGTGAGAATCCTAGCATCCCTGCACACCCTGGGATGTGGTCACCACAGAGGGGTGTGCACTGGTCTCAAGGGAAAAACAGAGGCAGGCCTTTTTGAATTGAAGTGCAGTTTGTGTAATATAGGCAAAATAGCAACTCTTTTCCTAAAGGAATATATTGTGCCCAATTTTAATTAGCTCTGATGAAGTCCAGGACAATGGGTGACTCGTCAGAGAAGCTGTTAAACTTCAGAGAAAAACCGTCTATAGCCCCAAGGTATTCCTTACTTTGAGAAAATTCTTATTTTTCCTTAAGTGTTTGTCACTATGAAACCCATCCCATTTCCAGGTGCCATCGCTGTTGGTGTAGTTTGAAAAAGTGACACATTTCCTATGGTAAGGGCAGCTTATGTGTGTTTGCAGGTGCAAGGCAAAGAGACACAAAAATCTAGATGTCAGAAAGAAAATATAACCAGAGGGTGAAATGGAAGGGAATTATCATAAAAATCAAGATGAATTGGTAATGAATCATATGCATATTTTTTATCTTTTTGAACAGTTTTATTGAGATATTAATGGCATCCAACAAATTGCACATATTTTAAAGTGCACACATTAATAAGCTTTGGTGTATGTATACATCCAGAAACTCACCCCTCAATCAAGATGCTGAATGTGTGTGTCTCTCCTGAGAGTGTCCTCCGCACCCTCTGTGACACCTCACCTCGCTCCTCCCAGGCAGCCATAGATGCCCTTTCTGCCACAGAACGTTTGTGTGCATTTCCTAGAATGATACATGAATGGAACCATATAGGATGAATTCTTTTTTTGTCAGACTTCCTTCTTTATCCCTTCCAGTAGGTGTGTAGCAATATCTCATTGTGGTTTTGTTTGCACTTCCCTAATGAGAAACATTGTTGAAAAGTTTTTCATGGACTTATTTGTCTCTCCTCTATCTTCTTTGGTGAAATACCTGGTCGGTTGTATAATTGGATTTTGTTTTATTTTGTTACCATTGAATTTTGAGGGTTTTAAGAAATATATTCTGGATATAATTCCTTTGACAAATATATCATTGGCAAATATTTTCTGTCACACTAGCTCTTCTTTTCTTTCATTCTCTTAACAGTATCATTATATAAATAAAATTCCTCATTTTGGTGATGTCCAATTTGCCAATTGGTTCTCTTATAGATTATGCTTTTGGTGACTGCCTAGGAAATCTCTGCCTAGTAGAGGGTCACAAGGTTTTCTTCTATCTTTTTTTTCTAGAAGTTTTAACATGTAGGTCTGTGGTTTGTTTTGAGATAATTGTATATTGTATGAAGTACGAGTTGAATCCATTTTTTCTGCATATGGATATCCAGTTGTTCCAATACCATTTCTCAAAAAGACGATCCTTCCTCCTTGAAATATAGCAGTAACAAATGATAGCACATGTGATGTAAATGACTTGCAAAGCCACACTTCCAACCTGCATTAGGAATGGACAGTTACAAGGGCCACTACAGGAGCCTACCTGGAGGAGAATGGAAACTGCCATTGGCTGGCAGCCTGTTGGGTAAGAATGGAAACTGCCGTTGGCCGGCAGCCTGTTGGGTAAACTGCGTCAGGCTGCATTCACAGATGCTCTTCTGTGGCACTGATGGGATGACTCCAGGAAGTCTATGGGAAAGTACCACAAAATGTGGAGGAAGGTGGCACTAGACACCCGAGGAGGGACCACATGACCTCCATCCAGGTGCCAAATAATTACAGTTGAGATGATTTCCCTGCCTCTACTAACTCAAATTCACCCAAATTCATTGTCCACATTGTTGTTAGGTGATATTTCCAAAAAACAAATTCTATTATGCCACTTCTTTGAAAATTTCCTAGGAACCTCAGGTAGCTCCTTCTTCTTCAGAGTTCTAGAGGACAGCAGTGTGTCCTTGCACTCCCTGCCATCTTCCACCAGGACCCTGTGCTCAGCCCTGCTTTCCACCTGTGCCTCTTTCTTACATGCCTTGTGTGAGGAATGTGGCCTTTCCCTTTTTCAGTTTGGCAAACACCTTCTTCCTTTTCAAGACCCTCTCTGAAAACATCTCATGCACTCCTGTTGGTATTAGCCCCTCTTACTTTGTGCCACCAGATCAGTTTCTATCTCTAAATATCATTTTCATTCCATCAGATAGAATAACTGTTTCTCCTCTCCTCTCTGTTCTGTGTTTTCCCACAGAGCTGTGATGGATGGAGGCCTGTTTGCTGTTAGATCTGCTACAGCTGGAATGTAATCTTGCTTGGAGTAAGAACTTACAAATGGGCCGGGCATGGTGGCTCATGCCTGCAATCCCAGCACTTTGGGAGGCCGAGGCGAGTGGATCACTTGAGGTCAGGAGTTGGAGACCAGCGTGGCCAACATGTTGAAACCCCGTCTCTTCTAAAAATACAAAAATTAGCTGGGCATGGTGGTTCACACATGTAATCCAAGCTATTCAGGAGGCTGCAGCAGAAGAATCACTTGAACCCAGGAGGTGGAGGTTGCAGTGGGCTGAGATCGTGCCACTGCACTCCAGCCTGGGTCAAAAAACAAAACAAAACTCACAAATGTTCATTTAGTGAATGAGTAAATGAATTCAGTGAATTTCTGTGTTATTCATACTCATCTTAATTTCATGGAGTTTTTATGAAAAGGATGATGACCTTCAGCCACGGGGAGCATCACACTGCCTCCTTTCAAGGACCACCTGGGCTCCCTGGCCATGAGCCAGTTGCCCCAAAGGCATGTGACTTAGATTAACCTGAAAACGTCGCTGTCATTATCCCTCAGCCCTGCTCAGGAAGCTGCAGGGAGTCTTCACCCTTTCAGGACCAAGGCCAAGCTCCCCAGGCTGGCTTTATACAGCCTCTAACAGAAGCTGGCCCTGTCCCGTTTCCACTTAATCGACTCTTCCCCATGGGATAGTCTCCTTAATTAAAATTCATCTCTACCCCCTAATAAGCCTATGTGTTCCTACCTCCAGACTTTGCACCCTGAAATGCTCTCAGATTCCAGTAAAATCTCCCTTCTCCTCTTTAGTCTCCAAGTTTCTATGTTTTGGAGTTCTGAATCTCTTCTCCTCATAAAGTCTCCCTTTCTGAATTTCCAGCCTCACTGCCCATTGAACATCTAACCAGATACTGCTTTGTGTATTGAGTTTGATGATATAACTAGAGGGTGTATATTTCTGCCACCCACAGCACAGCCTGGTGAATTGCAATCTTCATTCATTGATATTGTGATAGCAGTGTGATATTCATTCATTGATATTGTGATAGCAGTGAACTTGGATATGGAGAAAGTTTAATGAAGGTCAAGCAGAAGATATGTAAAGCTCTAACTAAAGAGAGTGATGATTTATTCAGAGAAATAAGAGAATCCATGGGGAATACCAGACTCTAGCTTCCTTGTGGACAAGAAGCATTTCTGTGCCTCTGTGTGCTCTGTGCTCTTTCTCCCTAACTAGATCCCCGCCCTTGCCCTAGCTTAGTGCCTTGATACCATACATAGATGCAGACACTAAAGAGATGCCTTCCATCTCCTCACGAATATTCAGGTAGAAGACCTTCCCTCGGAACACCCGGTCATCAGAGAGTGTTCCTGATTTCACTTTTGCAAACAAGAGGTAGTTCAGCTTGGAAGAACATCCAACGCCTTCCCTGAAATTCGTCTGTTCTCCACTTTCTGCTCTTGACTGTCATAACAAAGGACAGTTGTAGGTGGTGCCCACTGACCCAACTCAGTCAGCTTTATCTATTGGCAATAAGGTAGTAGAATGAAGGCCTTTTGACATATCAATATTTCCTTGCCAAGATGCTCATTTTTTCTTAATAAGAATCAATAATGTTCAAGTAATATAGATTATGTCACTAAGTAGTTAATTTAGAATGTCGTTGCTTTGCAGTTCATATCCTAACCCACCTGATCCTAACAGCATCCCCCTAGGAGGCCAGACCGTTAGGAAGGAGAAGAGCAGAAAACCTAACCAGTCCACCTGGAAGACCTAGAATTTCATTCCAGCAGGAGCGGCCCACCCAGCAGAGGGCCTCTCTCCCACAGCAGCTGCTGGGAATCACTCTCTTTGATGACATCATTGTCATCTGGGCAGGGAGTAGAACCATTTTGGGGTTTCCCATCCATTCAGTGCTCCCACTGAGGTCTTGGAGTATGGCCTAGATGGCTGTAGATGTGCGAACTTACGATCATCCTGGAGCACGGGGCCCTGTGTCATATGGATCCTGCTTGATGTGTAGATAGTGCATGATTTTCCTACTTGAGCTCTTTCCTTCTCCAGGTACGTAGACAGGGTTGCCTTGAGGCTTAGTCACCCTTCGCCCATTCTGCCTTTCTAGTACAGAGGGTGAGAGAGTGGACAAAGGGCCCTCAGTGTAATTTTCACTTCACATATTTTATTATTATTATTATTTTGAGACAGGGTCTCACTCTGTCGCCCAGGCTGGAGTGCAGTGGCGTGATCTCTACTCACTGCAACCTCCACCTCCTGGGTTCAAGCGATTCTCGTGCCTCAGCCTCCCGAGTAGCTGGAATTACAGGTGTGTGCCACCACACCTGGCTCATTTTTTTGTATTCTTAGTAGAGATGGGGGTTTCACCATGTTGGCCGGGCTGGTCTCGAACTCCTGACTTCAAATGATCTGCCCGCCTCGGCCTCCCAAAGTGCTGGGATTATAGGCATGAGCCACTGTGCCCGGCCTCACTTCACATATTTTAAATTTATTCCAGTAGTCTAAGCATTATGCAACTCTGGTTAGATAATGAAGGTCATGATACATCTAGAAGGTTACAGATTTCAACTAGATCAACCATTGTTATACAAACATATGTGCATGTGGACATCAGAGGATTCAGAGCCTCTCTCCTCTGTTTTGTAAATTGACCTTCAGTCTCTCATCTTAGGAACGACTCTTGGCCTTGGATGAGGGCCTGATGAGGATGGGTTGAGTTGGTAAAACCCGGCTGTTTATGTAGCTTCCAGTCTGTCTGAACCCACAGCCCCTTTCCCTGGCTTTCCCTGCTATAACCGGTGAACGCAATCACAGTTTCTGTTGATCATCATTATGGTCCTCCCAAATCCTTTCTTCATATGTCTACTCACCTGGGCTATTGGTTTACTAGAGTTTTTTTTTTTTTTTTTGGAGGACTTGCCCAGATGTGGGGACACCTGGCAGGAGACAGCAGCTGGGGTTCCTCGTGGCCGCTTGGACCCCTGGCCCCTGAGTCAAGTCCTCACGTTCCCTTTTATTTCCTTCTCCCCTAATTGCGAGTTGTCAGGAGTTTCAAATGCTCACCAACATTTGGAGAAGGCTTGTGGGCTGTTTTCAGGCTATTCAGCCCCAAAGGCTGCATGGAGATAGGTGTGGGTTATCCCGAGCGTCCCTGCTCCTCCTCACGTTGTCACTCATCCATTTCCAGTAGGCGCTGCTCCTAAAATGCACATTAATATTGATGCTGTTTCATCTGGGTTCTTTTCCTTTCTACATTGTCTCACCTGGTTTCCACTATTCCTTATTAACTGGGTAAGACTCATTTTTTTTAGATGAATAATTGATTTGCTTAAGGGACTTTGGGCAAACTTAATTGGTAGCTGAGTTAGAAGTATACATTTTGTTCATTTGTTTGCCCATCCTTTAGATATTCATGAAGAATTTGCATAGAAGCCTAGCGCTGAGTTAATAATAAAAATTAACCTCATGGCATCTATACTGTCAGCCACTTTTTTTTTTTTTTTTTTGAGATGGAGTCTTTCTTCATCACCGGGGCTAGAGTGCCGTGGTGCAATCCTGGCTTGCTGCAACGTCTGCCTCCTGGGTTCAAGTGATTCTCCTGCCTCAGCCTTCTGAGTAGCTGAGATTACAGGCACACATCACCATGCCTAGCTTTTTTGTTCTTTTAGTAGAGACAGGTTTTCGCCATGTTGGTCAGGCTAGTCTCTAACTCCTGATCTCAAGTGATCCGCCTGCCTCAGCCTCCCAGAGTGCTGGGATTACAGGCGTGAGCCACCATGCCCTGCTTTCTCAGCTACTTTAAAACAAATAACAACAAAAAAATCTCCTGATTGTCAGTGCAGAGCCCCGCCCATAATGCCTGGACTCACAGGCTGCTGGGCTTAGCAGTCTCCTCAACCCCAGCTGCACAATGGAATTACTTGGAGCTTTTAAGACAGAAAGAAATAATAATACCAATTCAAAATCAAACACGGAACACACACATCAGTCACATAACATGGATGCTTATTTAATCAGTCCAGGGTGTAGCTTAGCTTTGGAAGGCTTTTTCTTACCTGGCTCCATTTTTTTAAACAATTTTTTATTGATGCATAGTCAATGCATATAGTTTTGGGGTACATGTGATAATTAAATACATTCATATAATTTGTAAAGAGCAAATCAGAGTACTTAGCATCTTCATTACCTTAAATTTTTGTCTTTATGTAGGAACATTCAAATGATTCCCTTCTAGCTATTTTGAAATGCACAGTAGATGATTGTATGCCGCAGCCACGCTGCTGATCTGTCGAACACTAGTGGAGATTGGAGGAGACCTGGGTCTTTAATAACCACTGAGCCGCCGGGGAAAAGGTTTGAGGAGCATTTGCTAACACAAATGCTAAAGGTCAGTACTAAAAACTACTCAGGCCATTCTTGGGCATTTTTGTCTTAGAAAATGTCAAAACAGCTGGGACCTCATGATTTCTATCTCATGTAAGGACTCTGAAGAATGCGTTAGTGCTCCTGAATTAGGTTGTAAATATTGTACTTTTTTCTCTTGAGTTTTCTTTGGAAGAATAGTGAATGATTAAAAGAAAACCAAAGCAGTATTGTTATTTTAGAACATAGAAATGCAAGATAGCAAAAAGTCTAACACCTAGAACGTTAGCCATGCCTGGATACCAGCTGTGAAGCTCTATATTAATTGAACAAATGCTGTCCAAGAAAGCAAAACTTTCTAATCACTTCTGATGGTCCTCAATGTAAGATCGGTATGGAATCTTCTTAGAATTGGTTTCCTTTTAAAAAAAAATTGTGGCCTTCTCTTCCCCCCCAAAATGGCATCCTTTTGAGATTAATGCAGGAAGCAGAGGGCATGGTGAAACTTGTCTCGCTGAATCTTCTGATATGGTCAAGTTTCGTAACCAACAGCAGAGATACAAACTTGCATTATAGTTGCGGGTGGTGGGGAAAGGATTGCCTTGTTTTTTTTTTTTGAGATGGAGTTTCCCTCTTGTCCCCCAGGCTGGAGTACAATGGTGCGATCTTGGCTAACTGCAACCTCCGCCTCCCGGGTTCAAGTGATTCTCCTGCCTCAGCCTCCCCCCGAGTAGCTGGGATTACAGGCACCTGCCACGATGCACAGCTAATTTTTTGTGTTTGTAGTAGAGATGGGGTTTCACCATGTTGGCCAGGCTGGTCTTGAACTCCTGACGTCAGGTGATCCACCTGCTTCGGCCTTCCAAAGTGCTGGGATTACAGGTGTGAGCCACCACGCCTGACCAGGATTGCCCTGTAAAAGAGAATTTTTCTAGGCAACTGAAGACTGTTAAAAGTGGGTTAAGACTTATGCCTACCTAAAACATTCATTCCATTTGGGACCTCATCCACATTTAAATTCCGGATTCTGAAAACCCTTCACTCCTGAATAAGAAGGTATTGGGGCAGCAGGTCCCACGCGGGACTGTGGAGGTTGCCTGTGTGCAGTGAATCAGTGATTTCTGTTCCCTCTAGTGTACGTGTAAGGTACGGTTGCAGATGGATCCATAGGAAACAGGGACTCCAAGAATAGCAATTAGTAAATCCGTGATCCGTGTGTCATGGTTCTATTGAAAGGGAAGTGTAACCACATCAATGGGACTGTGTACCATACCAGTGAAAAGAGCTTCTCAATCAAAAACCTAAACGCATGTCCTGACACCATCACTTAGGCACTCTGAGATCTTGATCCAATTACCTAAATTTCCTAGATCTGTTTTTTGTTGTTGTTGTTGTTAAATCATTGCAATAATTCTTGTATCACAGAGTTACTCCAGAGATTAAGTAAGGCAGTGCATCTCAAACACTTACCAATTTTTGTTAAATTAGGACCTTTTTCACCCACTACAGTTAGTAGTACCTAAAAGGGGAGCTAGGACTGGTTTTCTTGGAGTGAGTTTTGGGAATTTAAATAAGCAAATGGTGTGATGGAGTTTGGAAGTGATAAAGCACTATATAAAATGTTCATGCATTTCCCAAATGTCCATGGTGTGAGTCCTGCATTCCAAACACCTGGTGTGTTCTGGGAATGCAAGGCTGGCCGGATGCTAGGTCTCTCCTCACAGGGTTTACGGTAAGTTAACAGCGAAGCACGCAAATGGATGTATTGAAATAGATCCATTGGAGGAGTAAAAATACAGTGACAATAAGGGGCAGAGAAGAAAACAGATAACCACGGCCAGCTCCTACCAGAACAGTGGTAAGGATGCCGAACACATTCATACATTTCTGTGAAAATGCAAGCCCTTCCATTTCATTTTGGTTAGTAATAATCACCTTTTTTGGCCAGGCTTCCCTCCCCCAATTTCCTACTGCTCTGCACTTGACATTCACCAAAACCCTGTTAGTTTCCCCCAAACCAGATGTGATTCCACTCCTCCATCCTCCTACCCCTTTCCAAGCAGCTTCCTTCAGGGCTCACCCACACCTGGAGTTCAGCACCAGTTATTACATCTGCATGTCGGCTCCTGTGAACCCATCGTCCCCTCCTACCACAGTCCAGGGCCACTGGGCCCTGTTAGTTCAGGGCCCCTCCATTCCCCGGAATCTTCTTCCGCGCACAGCAGGGCAAGGGTTTTTAACATGCCTCCTTCCTTCCATGCCTTCAGCTTCTTGCAGGCAAATAACAAAGGCATTTTGTCTGAGTCCCCAGAGCTGAGCACAGAACCTGGACTATATTAGGCCTTTAATTTTTTTCCAAATATCAGCTAACAGGCACAGGCATGCATACACACACACACGAAGCATTTTATTTTTTTACCTGATGGGGACACAGGCCAGGGTTTGACTTAGGAGTACATCATAAGGATTGACAATCAGGACATTAAAGCAGATAACTTTGGGTTCAAGTTCTGATTTTGCCACTTACTAGGTGGTGACCTTGAATAAATTCCTTAAATTAAGATTTTCCCCCTCACTTGAAAATGGGGATAATAAAATCATAATAATACGTTTTGGAGGTATTAAATATGGAAATGAGCTAAAGTTAGCTCATGCCTGGCATATAATGTTTGCAGCTAGCATTTGGAGTACATGTGGCTACTGATATGTTGATGCGTGAAGTTGCACAAATACAGGTGGGTAGTGGAATACGGAGACAATGATCCCATAAACCAGGCCCAAAGCCCCATCACTGAAGGAATGCTTACCTTAGCCTGAATTTTCCAGTGTTCTCTACATGCCACAGGCAGAGCCACCACCCAGAGTTGAAGCCATCTGAAGGTGACATGCTGCAGCCTTGTCCTCACAGGTCATTCTTCAGCCTCCTGACCTCTGCTCAGAAGCCTGTCTGTGCTTATGGACTGGGCTCTGCACAGCTGACACATCCTGTCACTGCCCCTCCAGGTTTGCAGTCAAAGACCACAGCACAGATGAGGCATAATGAAGGACAGACACACCCAACTGAGGACCAAGCAAGCGCCAAATCCTAATACATATGTGCAATGTGTGCATGTAAGGGCAGGAGAGCAGGGGAGAATTGGAGGAAATAGCTGCAACCGAAAGTGAAGAAATAATAAGACTCCTGGAAAGAGGCCTCTCTCCTCTGATCTGTGAGGCCATAGTGCAGTGGAGGCCCCTGATCTAGAGACAGGCAGGTGGATATTTGTCCAAACTGCAGCCCACACCTGTAACCCCATTTCCCTCCTCAAGTCATCTACATTTACTTTGCCTCAGTTTCTATAAGAAGATAGAGGCAGTAACAGCTACTTTTGTGTGTGTTTGTGAAAATGAAGTATTATAGAGAAAGGGTCTGTTAAAAATAGAAGTGCTTAATAAATAGTTGCTATTGTAAGTGGACCTCAGAGGAGCTGTTACAATATATCCCAGAAAGTGAGCCCTGGGAAGGCGCCGATCTTCCATAGCCATCCTGTTTCTGCTTTACAGTTGCTTCCTCTTATGTGCATTTACCTGCCTGGCCATCCTGCAGGGCAGTGCCACCTGCGTAGCGGTGTGTAGCATCCAGGAACAATGTCCACATGATCAGTGTCAGGCACAGAGTGGCTTGGGCATCCTCACCATTCTATCTCCAGTCCCATCCGTGGACAAAATGCCCCCTGGAAAGTTGAATAGAGATTGCTTCAATTGGGCCAAATATGCATTACTGGGGAACTAAACTGCTTTGACAGCTCCTGTGTCTCCGGGATGGGAACTGGGGAGGGAGTCATGGAGTTTTAATCTCATCCTCTTTGTGGCACTGGGCACGCCACTCAAGATCCCTGCTTATTTCCAGCTTATAACGTAGAATGAGAAGCCATTCACCCTTGTGTAGAGTGATGCTGGGAAGAATTAATTATTCAATGACTTAAGGGTGCTTCTGATATCAGAAGAGCCCATTATATCATTGGCCTCCCCTCCCCAGTGTGAACACATGGCAAACCTGAGGCTCATTGGTAGGGATGCTGCTCAGACCTGCAAGCCCCATTTCCACGGGCAGGTGAAATGTCACACGGCTGCCGACACCCTTGCGGCAGGTCGTGGGCAAGGTTAAGTAGGGAAAAAGTGTATTTCTTTTCTGTGGCAAGATTTATTCTGTAGGAGAGCTCATACTTTGTCTGGAAGCAGCAATAACCTAGGACTGCTCTTAACTAGCTTGATGACCGTGTGTGTGTGTGTGTGTGTGTGTCTGTATGTGCGTATGTGTGCGTGCATGCGTTGGTACCATATATATGGATATATGTGTACTCTGGAACTCATATACAGTTATAACCATTGTTTAATCATAAGCTGAATATGCATGGGTCACTCTTCCCTGTGCTGAACTCCGTTTTGTCTGTCACAGGCGTTAGATGATGGCTTAGATCATAGCCTGCTCCAATCTTTACATTTTAATAGGCACCTTTTCTCAATGCCACTCTGATATACCCACTGGTCCTTCATTAGTCATTGCTGATATTATTTCTCTCTAAGTGCTTATTCCTCCATTTTAAAGAACAACTTCAATGTGTTTCTTTTTTCCTGTTTTTTAAATTAAGCTTTGTATTTTGAGATAATTGCAGATTCACATGCACTTACAGGAAATAATACAGAGAGAGCCCTTGTACCCTTTCCCCAGTTTCCCCCAGTGGTAACACCCAGGACATTGACATGGATGTAGTCATGATACAGGACATTTCTGTCCTCACAGGACCCCTCCTGTTGTCTTTATGGCCACGCTCACTCCCTCCCAGCCCTACCCATCCGGAACCCCGGCAACCACTGATCAGTTCTCATTTCTATAATCTTGTCATTTCATGTAGTTAAATAAATGGAGCCATACATATGTGACCTTTTGGGATTGGCTTTTTTTCCTCTTGGCATATTTCTCTGGGGATCATCTATATACACTGACATGGTTTCAATCTTGGAGGAATCCTGACTCTGAAATCCTAGAGTCTGAATCTGATGATTTCAGAGCTGGACAGTTCCCTTCTTTGAGTGACGAGGACCTGAAGGCTGAGAGACGTGAGGTGCCATGCCCAGGGATCATCCGTGGCACAGCCTGAGCTCACAGCAGAGATCCGGCATCCAGTCCTGGAGTACTCCCCCGCCACAAGGTCTTTTACACCTGAGTCCGGGCGAAGCTCTTTTTAATTCCACCAAACCTAGAATTGTTAAAAAAAATAAATTAATTAACTAAAAACTCTCAAGATGCCCTCTTACTGCCAGCCGCAAAGGGGATTCTCAGCCATCCCAGCCTTCGTGGACACCGGAGCAGGCGTGGCCTCTCTTGCTCCTGCCTGTGTGTGCGGGAGCAGGCACAGGTGGGCTCCGGCTGATGCCCCCAGACCACCCTCGGCCTCTGACCCTTGCCTGAGGCCGGCCTCCACACCATGATGCCATCCAAGGAAAGGCATCTCCTTAATGCCTCCGAGAGTTCCATTTGTAAACATTTTTGAATGAAGGTCTCTAAAGAAGTAGCCAAAGGACAGGATGTCTCACAACACAAAATAAGACATCCTCTGATGCTCTCTCTGACCGAAGTCCAAATGCTCACACAGCTGGCCCTTCCCTCTCTTCTCTTCTTCTCTTTGTTCCCCTCGAAGAATATCCCAGCCTCTATCGACCAGCACTGTGGATCTCATCAAGATCTTTGCCGGTCCTTGGCTCTTGTTCTCCGAAACTCCGTGCTCTCACACAAATTAGCAACCTCCTCTGGCATCTCTAAGCATGTGCACCACCCATTCCCCTTGTCCCATAGCACAGGCAGCACAGAGGCATGGCCTGCCAGAGAAAGCAAAGAAGGGAGAAGCCTTAAATTCCTGTCCTTGAATATGCTGTTGCCCCAGACATATTGCTAATCGGGGGTCATAATAGCTCACAAAGCAACCTTTTCACGTACCTGAGAAACTCTTCCAACGTGTCCAAGCCCATATAGCTGAGTCATTTGACCTTTCTTCACTATGACCTCACCTACCTGGGCCCTCACCAATCCATCCAGATAATCGTAAGATTGTATAAAGTTGACCGCTTTCTCAATGCATTCTCTTTTCTCATCAATATATCAGAAATCTTTGACATGCCCTAGAAAAAAATGCATGTGATAAGGGGTTTTACTGTAGAGCGATGGAAATGTTTTGGAACTGGATGGAAGTGGTGGCTGGACAATGCTGGGAATGTACTAAATACATGACACGGAATTGTTCACTTTGAAATGGTTAATGCTATGTGATGTGAATTTCACCTGCATACATTATTTTTAAATGCATATGGGGTCACTTCCAAGGTGAAGTGCCCAGTCTTCTTTCAGACATGAGGTGTAGCTAGAGCATTCATGAAGGTATGCAAGGAAGGGCTGAGATGAGCAGCAAGGTAAGGAAAGGAAAGGGTGCTGAGGTGCTCCTGTGCCCCACGCCAGCCCCTTAGATAGCTGGAGACACAAAAGTGGGGCCTTTGCATATCCAGATTTGAAGAATTTTATGAGGGCATTATCAAGATGAAAATGTGTAATATTGTTGTTGGCAAAGCCACATGAACACACCCACATAGCACACATGTAAAAGTTCTAATGACTGTCTGGTACTTTAAAATCCAGGGCTTAATACAAGCAACTCAAGTTAACCAATTTAACTGTGAAAACCCAATCACATGCATTTCCTGACATTTTGAATTTGCAATTGTAATGCCATTTGTTTCTATGTAGTAAAAGAGTGCAATATTTGGAGGATGCATGTTTTACTTTTAGATTTTATATATTTATCAATTGGCATGATCTTAAAAAAAATCTAGCATTAACACCAAACATGTACAAGTGTTGTATTTAATGTCAGTGCACCTAAATCAGACCCATCAGACCACTTCACCTCTTGGGCTCTCCAAAGGCTTTTCACAAACATAGCTTATCATTCACAGGCACCTCTGAAGATCAGAGGTATTGTCTGCTGAGGCTGCATAGTTGCTTAGGGCCTCAAAACTTTGTATGGTAGTTTGTAATTTGCAATAAATCAGTTACAGCTAGAATTAAGATGATTTTCACTCTAGCTACAAAACAAGTTTGATTTTAAACAAACCTAGAGCAATATACAGAGTATATCTGGAAGAGATCTTCCAGTACATACTATCTTTTTATAAATGAAAAAATAGAACCCAGAGAATCTTTTTTTTTGAAAGGGAATTTGAAGAAATAATTTTTTTAAAGTAGCCAGATGTGGTGGCGCAGGCCTGTAATCCTAGCTACTCGAGAGACTGAGGCAGGAGGATCACTTGAACCTGGGAGGCAGAGGTTGCAGTGGGCATGCCATGGCACTCCAGCCTGGGCAACAGAGTTGGACTCTGCCTCAAAAAAAAAAAAAAAGTAGCCTCTATTTTTAAGAATATGTATATTCAAGTTTTTTACATGTAATTGGATATTTCTAATTACATATCACTTGTTTTTTATTCTTGTGATATGATACAGGAAACGCATTGGTTACTGGTTCCTTGTTATTTAATACAAGAAAGAAAAATAAACAACCTCTATAATTGTTTACTAACTTGTCAAAGCAAGCCTTGATTTCCGGCAGTCCCTTAGGGAGGAAAGAGGCCCTGGAACTCCGGACCCCATGATATCAAAAACTTTCACTACTGGAATGCCTCATAGCATTTACAGAGATCCAGAAATGGAGGCTGCAAAAGTTATGACTAGGTAAGAGTTGGCTAGAGACAAGGAAGCATTTCCTTGGCCAAAAATAGAGCTGAACTCTCCTTACTGTTGCCAGCCTTACACCACGTACATTTCCCCCAGTATTTGAGGAGCCCTTCACAACCAAAGACAGCCAGGGCTTTGCAAGGTCCGGACACCCCGCTGACTCATCCCATCTGCAGCGTGCGAAGTGCTATTTGTCATTGCCTAGTCATATTCCACTCTGCCCAACAGAATAAATATTAAGTAAGCACTATGTACTTACATAATTTGCAGAATTGATCGGCTGACTTAAAAGCTTGAATCCCCAACAAAAGAAAATGGAGTGCTTTGTGCAAATGTTAAATGCACAGTTTAATTGGCAATTGTGCATTAGAAACCTATTGTAAAACGATCACAATTTTGAGGGGACGCTCCGGATAGCACAGTCAGGGAAATAAGTTTTCATCTTTGGCATTAAAAAATCAGGTCTTGGAATTGAAGTGAAAAAAAAAAAAAAATGGGGCAGCCTCAGTCTGGATCTCTGTCTCACCAGAATATAACTTTCTTCCTCCTACACTCTGCCTCCTAAATCAGAATTTAGAACATATTAAATATGTAGGCTTTAAAGATTCTTTCCTTGCCTAAATAATTTATACACGTCTAGCAAACTGTTAAATACCAAAGAAACACAAGCACACGGGCACACACACTCATTAAGAGCATTTTACAACAGTGATTTCCACCCCCAAAAATTTAAGAACGTGCTCAGCAGGAAGTTACGGTTGTAAAGTCTCCTCCAGTGGAAACTTAAAGAAATGTGTTGTATTTTGTTTCAATGAGGATCTGGATGGACAGTTCGCCATCTTGATTCAGGTAACAAAAATAGGTGAGAGATACATGTGGTCCCCGAGAAGAACTATTAGACTTCCCTTACATGCAAAGGTTGTCTCAATCATGAAAAAATGTGTGTCATTTCGGCCTATTCAGTGCATTCTGTAGCACCTGCTGGAATATTTATCCTCCTTCTCTTTCCACTTAAGTCTTACATTTACATAAAGGCTACCATGTTGAAACAGGTTTTATTTGCAAAACTCAGCCTCCATGGGTGTGTCTTTCTGCAGCATTCTTTTGTGCCTCTCATTATCCCCTAAGGGTTTATAAAATGGGCAGTGGTAATTCTAGTTTAAAATGTAGTTAACTCTAGAGATTAAAATCTAGTAACTCTAGATTAAAATCTAGTAACTCTCAGCTATTGTGAACAAGTTGAAGTTAAAAACAAAAACAAAAACAAAAAAAAACCTTTCTTCAGCCGTGACTGGAAAAGATCCAGTGATACAAAGGGTACCTAGTTTTCCGTCCTCATAAAACAATCTCTTGTAGATATGCGGCATTATTTCTGAGGGCTCTGTTCTGTTCCATTGATCTATGTCTCTGTTGTGGTACCAGTACCATGCTGTTTTGGTTACTGTAGCCTTGTAGTATAGTTTGAAGTCAGGTAGCGTGATGCCTCCAGCTTTGTTCTTTTGGCTTAGGATTGACTAGGCGATGCGGGCTCTTTTTCAGTTCCATAGGAACTTTAAAGTAGTTTTTTCCAATTCTGTGAAGAAAGTCATTGGTAGCTTGATGGGGATGGCATTGAATCTATAAATTACCTTGGGCAGTATGGCCATTTTCATGATATTGATTCTTCCAACCCATGAGCATGGAATGTTCTTCCATTTGTTTGTATCCTCTTTTATTTCATTGAGCAGTGGTTTGTAGTTCTCCTTGAAGAGGTCCTTCACATCCCTTGTAAGTTGGATTCCTAGGTATTTTATTCTCTTTGAAGCAATTGTGAATGGGAGTTCACTCATGATTTGGCTCTCTGTTTGTCTGTGATTGGTGTACAAGAATGCTTGTGATTTTTGTACATTGATTTTGTATCCTGAGACTTTGCTGAAGTTGCTAATCAGCTTAAGGAGATTTTGGGCTGAGACAATGGGGTTTTCTAGATATACAATCATGTCATCTGCAAACAGGGACAATTTGACTTCCTCTTTTCCTAATTGAATACCCTTTATTTCCTTCTCCTGCCTGATTGCTCTGGCCAGAACTTCCAGCACTATGTTGAATAGGAGTGGTGAGAGAGGGCATCCCTGTCTTGTGCCAGTTTTCAGAGGGAATGCTTCCAGTTTTTGCCCATTCAGTATGATATTGGCTGTGGGTTTGTCATAGACAGCTCTTATTATTTTGAGATACATCCCATCGATACCTAATTTATTGAGAGTTTTTAGCATGAAGGGTTGTTGAATTTTGTCAAAGGCCTTTTCTGCATCTACTGAGATAATCATGTGGTTTTTGTCTTTGGTTCTGTTTATATGCTGGATTACATTTATTGATTTGCGTATGTTGAACCAGCCTTGCATCCCAGGGATGAAGCCCACTTGATCATGGTGTATAAGCTTTTTGATGTGCTGCTGGATTCGGTTTGCCAGTATTTTATTGAGGATTTTATGTTTGACTCAGCCATCCCATTACTGGGTATATACCCAAAGGGCTATAAATCATGCTGCTATAAAGACACATGCACACGTATGTTTATTGCGGCACTATTCGCAATAGCAAAGACTTGGAACCAACCCAAATGTCCAACAACGATAGACTGGATTAAGAAAATGTGGCACATACACACCATGGAATACTATGCAGCCATAAAAAATGATGAGTTCATGTCCTTTGTAGGGACATGGATGAAACTGGAAACCATCATTCTCAGTAAACTATTGGAAGGACAGAAAACCAAACACCGCATGTTCTCACTCATAGGTGGGAATTGAACAATGAGAACTCATGGACACAGGAAGGGGAACATCACACTCCAGGAACTGTTGTGGGGTGGGGGGAGGGGGGAGGGACAGCATTAGGAGATACACCTAATGCTAAATGACGAGTTAATGGGTGCAGCAAACCAACATGGCACATGGATACATATGTAACAAACCTGCACATTGTGCACATGTACCCTAAAACCTAAAGTATAATAATAAAAAAACAAACAAACAAAAATCTCTTAAGTGTAAAGAAGCCCAGCTGCAAACCATCATGATTTATGATCATTGTTTCCTACAGTGAGTTCAGAAATTGCTTTTTACTTCTGGATACTGTGAAAAGCCAGGTCAGGAATCCACAATGTGCATCAGTCATCATTGTGATGCTAATACTTGCCATAGGTTCAAGAATAGGAATATTAAGATTGCATTTCTTCATTCTTCTCTGCCAAAGTGAGGGACAAGACAGTCAAAGGGCATGGACCCCTGGCCCTTGATTGAAAACACTAACAGATAGGCATGCAGTTAGACCCCAGTGCTCATGTGTCCAAGGCAATAGGACTTCCAGGAGAGACATCCAAGTGAGGGAGCTGCAAGTGCTGCCTGGAAACACCTCTATCTTCAAACTCCACCCTCTGGCTTAGTTGGGAAAACCTCATTACTCTCAATTTTCCACCAAATGATGGTGAAGAGGAGTCACTTGTTGGAAGAAAGGGATTCATTACGGGGAAATAGGTCTTGAAAAGGATCAATACCATGGCTGCCTCGTTGTCCAGCCAAGGGGAACCTGTGTGGCTCTCCCAAGCCTGCTCTCCTTCAGGCCCTCAGAAGTCCATCCTGTCATCAGGACAGGCCTGCAGTCAATGGCAGGGGGCGTGATGTCCCGAGGTGTGTGAGTCTTCCCTGAGCAAACCTGTCCTTTCCAGTGACCTGCCACGGTGCCTGAAATTCTCTCATCTGACACTGTGTAGGTGAGTTGCCTGAACTCTGGGGCCAGGCTGCAGAACTGAGTGCCAGCTTTTCTTCTTACTAACTGGATGACTTCTGGCAAAATTTAAAATAGCAGTAATTGTAGTACCTACCTGATAATGGTGTTGGAAGGATTCTGTGATTAATACCTGGGAAAAACTTGAGAGTGTCTGGTGCATTCTACTGTGCAATAACATTAGTTATTTTTATTATTTAACCTCAGTGTGTTGTCTGGCAAATAGAAGACACAGCAAAACACAGCTTATGGAAATTAATTAATGAAGTGACTGCCAGGCACCTGGACGAGCCCTGAGGATATAGGCAAAGACATGCTGGTAGAGGAAGGGGTAAGAGAGGCCTGAAAATTGGGGTCTGTCCAGGGAGGCCAGGCTGGAGACACCCTGAGTTCCTAGAAAGAGCAAGTTATCTGTGAGGGAGAAGAGAACCATTATAGTGGTAATTGTGCAAAAAGGAAAAAAAAAGACAAAAGGAAAAGGCAGCTGTGATTGTTAGATGCCAGGGACAGTGCTAACCACTTTATTTATATCATCCAATTTGATCCTAAAGCAATCTTATAAGCTAGGTATATTCTCATTTCATAGAAAAAGAAACAGGCCCAGAGTGTCCTCTCAGTTAGTCGATAGCAGAGCTGGGAGCTAAACAGTTGACCGAACTGGATCCATCCAGCTGGCACAGGCCACAGGAACCCTGGGCTCTCAGCACTTCCCAGATGCCTCTGTTAGTGCTTCCTCTTACTTGAACCCAGTTCTTAGGAAAGCAAGACAGCAGAGAAGCCCAGCTCCTTCCTCTCTTCCTGGTACAGAACCAGCATCAGCATTATTTAGAATCCAGATGTGGCCAATGTGGGATGGCTGGCGGAGGGAAGAAGCCGGCAGACAGCCCCTACCTGGGCATAGGTACATGGGAGGAAAACCTGCCAGGATGATTCCACACCCAAGTCAGGGAGTCACTGGGTTTTTCCAGCGAGCACCCCTCATGTCCATCCCCATGTTTCTTCCCTGACCCCTTCGCTCCGGAAGTGAGGAGAGGGAAGTGTTACCAGTTGATGTTGTTTATGTAATGCTAGGATCAGCCAAAGAGTGAAAATCCTGCTCTTTCAAAATGAATTGTTGGTTTGTAAGGGCGTTTGCTGACCTTTTCGCCAGTACCAGGGAAGAAATGTGCATTTATGGCTCTCTTTTTGGCTTTAGAACAGATAATCCCAGGGCCCGATCTTTGCCCTCTTCTCCACCCCCATATATACAAGGAGGCATTGGTCTGTGGAAACCGTTTACTCAGAGGACCGGTGGCCCTCGCGCAACTGCAGTCACCAAGTTGCCATCTGAGCTGCAGCTTTCAGCTGGCTCTCCTCTGTGTCTGTGCTGGAGGTGATGAAACCCCAGGCTTCTACCTGCCCTCATCAGGGTCCACACAGGGAAGGGACAGCCTTGTCTTGAGGGCTTTCATGCTGAATCTAAACCTCCCCATTATGAATTGGCATGGTGTTACTTGGGAAGGGATGATATTTCTCAAACTCCTCCTATGGGCTTGCCACAGCGCCCTGCCCCTTCCTCCCTCATCTCAGCTGCCCCTCACTGGGCATCGGGTACAGGCTGGTATTCCTCACCTTATACATGAGAAAGGCAGGCCCAGACGGGGTGGGTACCTTGCCCCCATCACATGGCTCGTCAGTGCTGGACCTTCGAGTATGAAACTGCCACCACTCCTGTGCCTGCCTCTTCTCTGTGGAGACAACTTCAACTTCAGAAAACGTTAGTGAGTCTTATCATATTCCTACAGCCACATGTTCCAGAACACGCTGATTTTCTCATTTCAGGACAGTTTCCCCAGACGCTTTCAACTTCTTATACCTTAAAAGAAATACCAAATACATTACTCATGTCCTTGCAATATTCCCTAAGAAAATAAAGATGTCTAGCTCATAGGAATTCCAGAAAGATAAATGAAAAAGAAATGAGGCTTCAGAATGCTCACAAAACAAGGACTCTGTTTGCCTTAAATAATTAATATTGAGAATTCCAACCTGACCAACTTTTCCTCCATGATTAAAGCAACCCAGGGAGAGGGCAGGTGATTCCAGTGCTGGGGGTCCCTTTAGCCCTAAGTGCATGGACGTGTGATGCCGTAGCACCCAGGGCCTGGGAGACATGGGGAGCATGAGGATGATCGAGGTCTCTGAGCTCAATCAATCAGCAAGTGCTTCTTGGTCACCTATTGTGTAAGTGGAAATGAATGCCCTATTTATTTATTGAAACCATCAATTTTTGAGGACCTAATATGTAATCTCATCTAGGATAAAATCCTTGACCTTGAAAATCACAATCAGCTGGGAGAGAACACAGAGTAATTGTTAGGAATGCAAGATGGCAGGGGCCATGACGGAAGAGCAGGGATGGATGCTGAGGAGCACACAGGTGAGGTACTAGCTCAGGCCTCAGAGCAGGCAGGAGGACGTCATCCAGGAGATATGTCTGAGTTCACTTCCCAAGGACAAGTTTAGCCCCAGAACAAGGAGGAGATCCAGAAGGCATCCTACAAAAATGCTCAAGGAACAAGGGCATCAGAGCACACCATGTTGGCAGGGAAACAGACAAAGACCAGACATCAGCACTTGCTCAGAATCCTCTACTGCTCTCGAAGGGCTGTGCCCTCCACAGGTGGGAGGATGCCACCTGCTCTGATGTTCCAAGCAGTGTGGGTTCAGCCAGCGCATTTGGCACGTGGGAGCATGATTTCAAATGTAGACATAATCCAGACGTGCAGCTTCAGAAAAGGAGCCACCCTGGTCAGGGTCAGGGCTGACACAGGGCCAGAGGAAGAGAGTTTGCAAGTAGCAATTCAATCCTTTTATTTCAGAATGTGTAGAAAGTATTTGACATATATGTATAAACAAAAATCATATAACCAGTTTCCTAGAGGTAGTCCAGGCCATGAAGTTTGCAACTTATTGTTTCTCTGCCCTGAGTTAAAGCATGTGTTTTCAAGTTGATGCCTATTCTTTCTATTCCTCATCACCACCCTGAGTGTTCAGTGAGGAATTGCTGCAAGGACAAAGAGTTCCCAATGCAATGTGGATACAAAAGAATCCAACCACTCAGCTTCATCGGTGCCCTTGGCAATGCACGTCCAAGAAGCCGCACACGCAGGGCTGGGAGGCCATCTGAGGTCTGACCACTGTGCCCGCCAGAAGATGAGCATTCTGTTTGTCTCTGCAGTTGTGTGTGCCCTGTGGCACTTCCACATATCAAGGTTTGAACCCCCCACCCCCACCCCCACCCCGTGACCGATCCCCACAGCCTCCCCTTTAGCCTGGGTGAATTAATTGAAATCACAGGAGCAGTCTTAGGTGTGCCTGTCATGTGGTCCCTCAAGACAAATGCATTCGGTAGATGATACATGACAACCTGAACACAGGCCAGGGAGGAGACCCTGGAAAAGCAGGGACAGAAGGAAGACAACTTCCCAGCCAGCAGCCTTCGCTTCAAGACAGAATCTACTCTCCTGCCTGCTCACCAGTAACACTAGGGCTGAGCAAATGGGAAGATGGTCTTTGAGAGTTATCGACTTCCTCCTTTTCCAGCAACGACATCATGCCTCTAAGTAGCAGTTCTTAGGAAACATGAAGCCCCCAAGGACAGCTGGCTGGAAACACTCAAAGCTTTGTAGGCATAACCACTAATGAGGAGCAAAGTTGCTGTTTATTTGAGATGGTGACAGACACTATCAGCACACTTCACACATTGCAGATACGTGTTTAGGTTCAGAACGATGGGGATTTCAAGACCAAAGGCTCTCTGAAAATTTCAGCAACCCAATTTATTCACCACAGCATTAAGCCAGCATCTATTTTACATCAGATTGTTTGAAATAGAGATGTAAGCAATGTGCTCTTGATGTGGAGCCTCCAGAAAAGGACTTGATGTGCTCATGGGTTCTCATGACCTCTGAGGTCTTTGCTGCAGAGAATTCACCAGCCCAGTGCCTGGCACATCACAGGTGCTGTATTAACTGAAAGAATGATGAATGATTAAATAAATAAATGGCCACTGTGATGTGGAGAGGAAAGAGTTGGGCACACTTGGGTTCAGACAGCACCACCTCCAAACGCCACCTTGCCTACTTCTGATGGACACTGTTAGCAAATTGCTTAAACACTCCAAGTTTCTGTTTCCTTATCAGTAAACTAGGGATAAAAATATGTATCTTCGCTGGGCATGGTGGCTCACACCTGTAATTCCAACACTTTGGGAGGCTGAGGTGGGTGGATTGCTTGAGCCTAGGAGTTCAAGACCAGGCTGGGAAACATAGTGAGACCCGTCTCTACCAAAAATAGAAAGAAATTAGCCAGGTGTGGGGGTGTGTGCCTATAGTCCCAGCTAGTTAGGAGGCTCAGGTGGGAGGAAGGCTTGAGTCAGGGAAGTCAAGGATGTCGTGAGTCGTGACTGTGCTGCTGCACTGCAGCCTGGGCAACACAGTGGGATCCAGTCTCAAAACAAACAACATATGTGTCTTGTAGTGTTGTTGTAAGCCTTGATGCACTCTTTCCTAGTGTACAGAAGCAGCGTAATAAATGTTAGCCCCCCAGTTGCCTTTCCACTTAAAGATAGATGGGATGTATTAGCCCGCTTTCACAGTGCTATAAAGATACTACCTGAGACTGGGTAATTTATGAAGAAAACAGGTTTAATTCACTCACAGTTCTACATGGCTGGGGAGGCCTCAGGAAAGTTACAGTGATGTCGGAAGGTGGAAGGTGAAGGGGAAGCAAGGCATGTTTTACATGGCAGCAGGAGACAAAGCATACAGGGGAAACTGACACTTTTAAGCCATCAGATCGCATGAAAACGTTCTATCATGAGAACAGCATAGGGGAAACCTCCCCCGTAATGCAGTCACCTCCCACCAGGTCCCCTCCTCGATGACAGGTGGGGATTACAATCCAAGATGAGAATTTGGGTGGGGACACAGAGCCAAACCATATCATGAGGAGGTTATATCAAGTGGATTTATAGAACTGAGAGACAGTTGAGAGGCTCTGTGGTGTATGAATGGTTTGGGAGGTTAAACAAAACAAAGAATACCAATACCAGATTTCCTTCCTTGAAGCCAGTTAAGATCGTCACACTCAAAGGGAAGAGATAGACTTTGTCTTGTCTCTCCCAGTAGAGTGATAATGGCGGGAGGAGAAAGGGCCTTTCCTATCCTTTCTACGCAAAAGTGTGATGTCTGGAACAGCGTCTGGGTGTCACCAGACAGTCTTTTGGAAATGCAGCATCTCAGCTTCCACCTAAGCAGGCTGGCCCAGAATCAACATGATGAGGAGATCCCCAAATAGTTTATTTGCACTTTGAAAAGAAACACTGGCCTAGGGCACCTTCCCCTCTCTGGGTCGCCAGGTTCTTTGATTTATTAAGTCTCTGCAGCTGACTGATATGGAGGGCAAGGCTACTTTTGAGGAATTTTCTGAATAGTAGGCTAAATTCTTCAACCAGCCAACCAAACAACAGCATGAATCTATCTTTTTTTTTTTTTTTTTTTTTTGAGACGGAGTCTCGCTCTGTCACCCAGGCTGGAGTGCAGTGGCGCAATCTCGGCTCACTGCAAGCTCCGCCTCCCGGGTTCACGCCATTCTCCTGCCTCAGCCTCTCCGAGTAGCTGGGACTACAGGCGCCCGCCACCACGCCCGGCTAATTTTTTGTATTTTTAGTAGAGACGGGGTTTCACCGCGGTCTCGATCTCCTGACCTCGTGATTCGCCCGCCTCGGCCTCCCAAAGTGCTGGGATTACAAGCGTGAGCCATCGCGCCCGGCCTCATTAATCTATCTTATACTAGACACCTACTGCTTCTTCTAAGAGGCTGCAAAGGGGGTAGTCCTGGGCCCAGTGAACAGCTGCATTCTGGTCGGTCCTCTTTTTTCCTTCCTCTGCCAGGAACCACAGCAGTGTTGAGGTTCTGTAAGCACACGCCCAGTTGGCAATCAGCTTATCTCTGAGCATATGAACAGAGGAGAAGCCCAGAGCAGCCTGGCTCCAGGGACCCCACGGGGTGCATTGAGTGCTCAGCTAACTCAGGGAGGAGGCCACAACAAATACAAGCTCTGGGAAGTCAGGGACAGGGCAAGCCTCTTGGGATTCATCCCCGGTGGACATGCCCAGAGACTGTCTGCCACAGCTTTTGGCAATGACAGATCTTACCATAGGGCTCCTACTGAATACCCTCTGGAAAAGCACTGGACAATGACTCTTACTTGAGGATGCAGAATCAAGGGTGTGGTCATGTAGCCATCATAAGGTAGGGGTTGGGAAGATTGAGGTATGCGGAAGGGCCAGTTCCAGGAATAGAACTCACACTTGGTCCAAGGACTAGGACAGGGCCTTCAGGAGCTCATGGCTTTGAGGAGGGATAAAGGAGAGGGATTGGTAGGAAATGGCCCAGAGATTCTCACAAATCCACCTTCATCCATAAGGAGGTTGGAGGGTGTATGATGATCCTCTCTTCTAAAAGGCTCCCTTTCAAATTACAGAAGCGCTGGGTAATTCTTCTATTACCCAGGGAATCAGTGCCAGCGCCCCAGGCTCTGAGTCCCAGGAGGAAGACAGCTCATCTTCATTCGTGGGAACCTGTCCTATATGAGATTGTGCCCTTGGGTAAAGCGGACTTTACAAGTTCATTATTGCTGTTGTTTGAGCAGAGGTCATGTTTTTTGTGTTATTGTTGTTTTTTTTTTTTTTCAAATTATAAACCTCATATATATGTTAAAGCTTAAATTCAATCTGATGTAGGGATTTAACTGTGGAAGTGAAACCTCTCTAAAAAAAAAAAAAAAGATCCAAGGAAACAACTAGAAATATGAGATTTATTCTAATCCTAATTGGATGTTCCATATTTAGACACTCTTCCCACAAAAGGTGAGAGAAATGCTTACCTTGTCCAATTTTACGCACAAGCCTCTGCTTTAAGGAAACGGATTTCTTTTTTCTTTTCTTTTTTTTTTTTTTAAAAAAAAAAGAACTCTCAAATTACCCATTGATGAATGCAGCACTCAAATTTTTTTTTGGCAAAGGCACAAAGATAAACAGATAAAGGAGTTGAGTGGTCACCCCATGACAAAGACAGTTTGAGGGTTTACTCTTGTTTTCATGGGAGCATTGGTGCAGGGTTACTTCATCTGAAAGACACTTTGAGCTCTGAAGCTATGTCTAGCACATGTTAAGTAAGAGTGGTCCTTGGAAATTTCAAGTGTTGGTTTGCATGGAAGCACAAATCATTTGACCCACATGAAAAGAATGAAATGGGATGGAACAGAAACTCAAATTTAAAGTATTAAGTGCTTTTGTCAACTGCAAATAACATGTCTCTGGGATGTTAGTGTGTAAATTGGGCAGTAAGATTCCATGTGTATTAGAAATAAACTTAATTATTTAGGAGGTAGGGTGGACCTCTTCTTACAAAATTATATTTTCTAAAAGAAAATAAAAGCCTATGAGCTATCAACAGACATATTGTTGTAACAACATAAAAAGTACATCTTTAGCCAGCTTTCACTCATCCAGGCTAGTGCAAATAAGATGTCTATTAAGGAAATGTACAGGTCGTGCTCAAACCTTCCACGAGGCTGTGGTCCCATCTCATCCCTTTCTCACTCTGACAGGGGCACAGTGAAGTTCCTAGTCTATTCCATGTCCTGCCCAGCTCAGGGTGGAGGAGCCAAAGAGCCCTGCTGTGACCACCCAGGAGGGAGAGAGGGAAGGGCTTGGTCCCTCCACACTGCCCAAGCCTGGTCTGTCTCAGAGGGCAGGGCTGAGGACCAGAGCGCCTGTGGGGTCAGATCTGGAGCAGCTGGCGGGAGTGAATGACCTGTGATTCTGCTTCCTCCCTCTGCTGTGGTTTCCTGTCTCTGAAACCTTATTTCTCTCAGCATCCTGACTATAATTAATATACAAAAAAAGAAGCCAAATAAATCAAGAGAGGCTGAAGCCCTTCACATTTAAAATCCATCCACCATCGTTTCCCCCATTTCATCAGCCGTCCATGTGCTGAGATGGATTATGCATTGACACTGTCTTTGAATAGAGGGTGATTTGGGATCCTGGTAAAGCAGCCATTTGACCATTAAAGGCAGTGGGAGAGATGCAGGAAGTGCCAGGATCACCAGAATCTGGGGTCCCTAATCCACACAACCTCACCCAGCCTTACAACAATTCCTGTCACCCTGAACTTCTCAGGCTTACAGAGTACCTACAAAGATGTGAAGGGGCAGCTTATCTTTCAAGGTAACCAAAATATCATCTGGATATTAAATCAGATTACTTGGCTAATTCATCAGTTTCCCTCAGTTAGGTACCCTGCACACGTCGTTGTCACCTTTAGATGGCCTCATGCATGGGAATGTGAATTATTCATAGGCTTTCTTTGGGTTGCAGGAAACCTTCATATTGCTTTAGTTTCTTAATGTATTTGATAGGCTCTTTGTGTATGATCACATTATATGGGTATTGCTGGCAGTACAGTAAATTTTAAATTATATAGTCTGCAGCTTTGTACTAAGAGATGGTAGGAGATGATTCATCATTTTCCTTGTCTTCCTGTTTACATGCGGACATATAATTCATGCTCAGAAACCATCTTTCAGCTCATCTGGAAGTGCTCCACTGCACCACCACAGAATCTATCTCTGCCAGTCCAGAATTGTAAATCACTTTTCTATTAAACAGCAGGGCTAAAAATGCAAACATATGTACTTTAAATATATGTAGCCATCTCCAATTCGCAGAAGATGAGCCAAAATTAAAGGATTGTCAAAAAAGCTAGTGCTAGAATTTAATGAATGAATGATTTGACTTGAGGAGATCAGAAATTTGCATTTCTATACACATATTGAAGAGTTATATACATACACAGGTTTCCCAGAATGGGCCTGTCTTTGGGAACTGTGTATTCTGCAGATTTTTTGGTACACTAAATCTCTATTATTCTGAAATTTTACTTCCTAAGATTATTCACTCATGCAGAGTCATAAGACAGACTTGATGGTGGGGAAAAAAGGTCTGTATAAATTCTCAGTTTAGCATGATATGAAGCCCTTGTCTGCCATCCTCTTGACCTTCATCCCCAGGCCAGGTCAATGAAGTCATTTGCTCAGGATGATGGACATCTAGACTCAGTAGTGAGTGCTTTTCATCTCCAAGGATAAGATCCCACCCAGCAAATCTGCCTACTCAGGCAGTAGTGGCAGTTAGACATTTCAGAAAGGTTTTCAGCAGTCACTGTTTCTTTGCCCAACAATACACATCATCATGGTTCTCTACTCCCTGAACCTGATTCAACTGTGATAGTGGATAACCATTTTCACACACATGCACATGAACATCTGGCATTGTTGAGGAAGGAAGAACTTTCTGGGTAACTGAAGCTTACCCATTGAAGAGTATTTTGTTTAATATTGCAACTGTCTTAATGGAATCCTTCTGAACTGTATTATTTGCTTGCCTACTTTTTTTTTTTTTTCTTTGAGACGGAGTCTCCCACTATCGTACTGTTGCCCGGGCTGGTGTGCAGTGGCATGATCTTGGCTCCTGCAACCTCCATCTCCTGGGTTCAAGTGATTCTCCTGCCTCAGACTCCCAAGTAGCTGGGATTACAGGTGCCTGCCAGCACACCCGGCTAATTTTTTTGTATTTTTAGTAGAGACATGGTTTCACCATGTTGGCCAGGCTGGTCTCGAACTCCTGACCTCAAGTGATCTGCCTGCCTCGGCCTCCCAAAGTGCTGGGATTGCAGGTGTGAGCCACCGCGCCCAGCCTGCTTGCCTACTTTCTTAAGCAAAGGCTGCCAAACCATTTCATTCCATTCTGTGATTCTGTGATTCTGCCGAGAATTGTGGTGGCTGTCTGTCCCTGTAGACCATTGGTTGCCTTGCCTTGGAGCTCATAACCTTCCACGTGTGCTTTATATTCTTGTGCATTTCAAGAACTAGAGTTCCAAAATCCGGTTTGCAGACTTGTGCTATGGTTTAAATGTATGTTCCCCCCCTCAAAATGCCTATGTTGGCACTTAAACCCTAATGTGATAGTATCAAGAGATGGGTCCTTTGGGGAAGTAATTAAGTCCTGAGGGCTCTGCCATCCTTAATGGGATTAAGCCCCTTAAAAAGGGGGCTTCAGAGAGCTGCCTGGCCCTTTCTGCTCTTCCGTTCCTTCTGCCATGTGAGGACACAGTAAGAAAACACCTTAGCTAATGAACATAGGAACAGAAAACCAAACACCTCACTTATAAGTGGGAGATAAGTGATGTGAACTCAGGATACAAAAAAAGGTACAACAGACCCTGAGACCTAGCTAATTGGGGAAGGTGGGAGGAGAGAGAGGAGCAGAGAAAGCAACTATTGGGCATTAGGCCTAGTACCTGGGTGATGAAATAATCTGCACCACAACCTCCCCGTGACATGGATGTACCTTTATAACAAACCTGCATATGTGCCCCGAGCCTAAATTAAAAGTTAAATAAATAAAATAAAATGCCACTGGGAAGCAGAAAGCAGCCCTCACCAGATGCCACATCTTGTAAGACATGGAGACTGTTGGCACCTGGATCTTGGAATTCCAGCCTCCAGAACTGAAAAAATACATTCCTGTTTTTTCTAAAGTGTCCAGTTCCAGGTATTTTGTTATAGCAGCATGAATGGACTAAGACAACTCGCATGATAAGCTGGGCTGCTGAGTCCTGCAGAAATACCTGTGTCCTCTTCCTGTGCAGTACAGGTCAGGACTTTCAGGAACAAGCTTTGCCGTGGCTCTTCTGGAGTTCCAGGGGCCCTTCTGTGAGTGGACTTTGGGGGGCTGCTTTCTTCCTTATCTCATGGTAGTCTTGAATTAGTGATAAACAGAGTTTGACCTTATGTGCAGATAGCATGTACAGGTCTTGATTGAAACTCAAGTTTGAAGAGCGTTTGCTGGGTGCCAGGCATAAAAACGGGGTTCCTGCTTGTATTAGGCCTCACCCTCATTACTTAATTACCCACTAAAGGCCTCTTAACAAAGTCACTCTGGTCATTAGGTTTCATTTTATTGTCGTTGTTTTGAGACAGAGTCTCGTTCTATCGCCCAGGCTGGAGTGCAGTGGTGCGACCTCAGCTCACTGCAGCTTCCACCTCCCGGGTTCAAGCAATTCTCCTGCCTCAGCCTCCCAAGTAGATGGCACTATAGGTGCCTGCCACCATGCCCAGCTAATTTTTGTATTTTTGGTAGAGGTGGGGTTTCACCATGTTGGCCAGGCTGGTCTCAAACTCCTGACTTCAAATGATCCACCCACTTCAGCCTCCCAAAGTGCTGGGATTACAGGCATGAGCCACCGCACCCAGCCTACCACTGTGCCCAACCCTCATTAGGTTTCAATATATTAATTTGGGGGGCATCAGACCCTAGCACAGCTTTCACATAGCCCCTTTCCTCCCCACCCAGCCTCTCTTCTTCCTTTATTACTTCTGTTAAGTGCAGCCTATTCATTGGTTGACCTTTTCAGTCCTATAACTCAGTGGCTTAGTTTTTTAACAATAAATCACAGGAAGGTGGCTTAACTATTGAAAATTTTATTAAAATGGTTATAATAATGACTTCATTACTCTCTGAGGCTTCCAGATCTTCTCTTCGTTCCAGGGAAGTTGGCCATGTGAAGGCATCTGAGAATTGCTATTAACCTCCGCTGAATTAAAAACAGGAAGCGGGCTGAGGGCTTTTCAGAGATAATGGTTGTATGATAGCACCCCCAGTTTAAATATAACACTTTTGCATTATAAAAAAGGCATATTAATTCATGGTAAATTGAAAATTTAATTTAATTTTCTCTAGATGGGTTAGGGAAAAAAAATGAAGACTCCTTACTATGCTTAACTCAGTTACCATGGGGATAGAACATCTTTTCAGGGGATCCTCTGTGACATGGCACATGAGCCCTCACCTTCTGCTTCACATGCCTGGTTTTGTCGCCCACTTGCTCTTCCCGATGAATCTGCCCCAGCATCCAAATAGAACAAACCCACGAACGTTCTGTAACCCATTTTCATCTTTGAGCCTTTGCTCCTAATCTGTTACCTTTGACCCCTATCCTCCAGCCACCCAAATTGAGCATATCTTCCAATGCACAACTCAAGTCCCACCGCCTCTGTGCTTTCTCTAACTCCACAGCCACACACAGCCGTCCTCTGGCCTTCCTCAGCTCCCAACAGTTGAGGTGGGCATAAAAGAAAAGAGCAGATGAAAATAATCTGCTTTGTGGCCAGGCGCAGTGGCTCACGCCTGTAATCCCAGCACTTTGGGAGGCCGAGATGGGCGGATCACCTGAGGTCAGGAGTTCAAGACCAGCCTGACCAACATGGAGAAACCCCCATCTCTCCTAAAAATACAAAATTAGCCAGGTGTGGTGGCACATGCCTGTAATCCCAGCTACTCAAGAGGCTCAGGCAGGAGAATCAATTGAACCCGGGAGGTGGAGGTTGCAGTGAGCCGAGATCACACCATTGCACTCCAGCCTGGGCAACAAGAGTGAAACTCCATCTCAAAAATAAATAAAATAAAATAATCTGCTTTGCAACAGACAGAACTCTTTCAGTAAAATCTCCAGATCCGGAAGCTCATTTCCTGCATATTTTGTCTGCCTAATGAGCCCCTCCTCATGTACCTGCATCTCTTTGGTGATCAGTCTTCAAGGCATAGGGTGGAACCACCAGTGCTCAGTCGGGAACTCTAATGGTGTAATTGGCAGGAGCAGAGATGCCACAGCCTTTCAGGTCATGGGAAGGCTTTTTGGTGGTTGTTGGCGTTCATCATGTAGGACCCTGACACCCCTTCCATAAATGTAATTATTGTTAAAATGATAATCCTGGAGATAATGGAAATCAACCCAGTGAGGCTGTGGAGACTGCATTGAAAATTGTTGAGGTAGAACAGATTGCTACAGGCAAGAGAGTCTTGGTTTCCACTCCTGTCGTCATTTGGCATTTTTGCATGTACCAAGTCTGTTCCCCATCCCATGACAAACCCCAGGTGATTCACTGGACAAAAAGATGGTATGGCCAAAGACAAGCAAAACATATTGCAGACCGTCTCTACCAGCAGAAGCTCAGCACCAGGGTGCAACTCAGATGACAGATTGTAGGTTAACACGTGTGCTTGCTACCCATTCATTCATTATTCATTCATCCGTTAACATGTTTTGCAAATATTCTTTAAGCATCCATTGTGTGCTAAGCACCAGGGATTTGATGATGGGCAAATATAGAACTAATGATACCGAGTCAGAGAGTGAGATAAGAATCAACTGTAACTACATAAGCAAATGTAAAAATGTAATGGGGACACACTCTGAAACCTAGGGGTAGGTGGGAGATGCTGGTAACAGCCTCTGATGGTGGGGTGTAAGCCAGCAAGATCAGCCAAGCCCCCTGAGGCTCTGAGATCAAATTGAAATCCGAAGGATGAGTAGAAGATGAAGAATGGTGAAAAGAATGTTAGAATATTCTAGGCAGAAACGTGGCCAAGTCCTGTCGGGCAGGGGCAGGTGAGACGAAGGAAGAGGTGGGAGATGTCCCTAGTCCTGCAGGGCGTGGTGGGCCACATCTTCCTAGGAGCAACGGGAACCCATGGAGAGGCTCTCGGGGTGAGGGTAGAGTGAGGGCAACATCACATTTGCACACAGGAAAAATCCTCTTCTCTTCAGAGTGGAGAATAGGTGGGAGGGGAGTGAGCATGGAGGTGAATAGAACACTCAGAGGCCACTGTGGCCCAGCCGGGTACACGACCTGACCATTCCCTGGGAGGACACTGTGGCCCAGCCGGGGACACATGATCTGACCATTCCCTGGGAGGACACTGTGGCCCAGACAGGGACACACAGCCTGACTGTCCCTGGGAGGACACTGTGGCCCAGCCGGGGACACGAACTGACCATTCCCTGGGAGGACACTGTGGCCCAGACAGGGACACACAGCCTGAATGTCCCTGGGAGGACACTGTGGCCCAGCCGGGGACATGACCTGACCATTCCCTGGGAGGACACTGTGGCCCAGGAGGGGACACACAGCCTGACTGTCCCTGGGAGGACACTGTGGCCCAGGAGGGGACACACAGCCTGACTGTCCCTGGGAGGACACTGTGGCCCAGGAGGGGACACACAGCCTGACTGTCCCTGGGAGGACACTGTGGCCCAGGACGAGACACACAGCCTGACTGTCCCTGGGAGGACACTGTGGCCCAGGACGAGACACACAGCCTGACTGTCCCTGGGAGGACACTGTGGCCCAGGACGAGACACACAGCCTGACTATCCCTGGGAGGACACTGTGGCCCAGGAGGACACACACACTGTCACTGGGAGGACACTGTGGCCCAGGACGAGACACACGGCCTGACTATCCCTGGGAGGACACTGTGGCCCAGGATGAGACACACAGCCTGACTATCCCTGGGAGGACACTGAAGCCCAGGAGGGGACACATGGCGTGATCATTCCCTGGGAGGACACTGTGGCCCAGGCAGGGACACAGGCAGCCTGGACCATGAGGGTGATGGTTGAATAGAGAGAAATGGACAATGTTAAGAGATACTATGATGTAAAATCCATGTGTGAGCCAGGAGAATAGCTTCGACTTGGAGGCGGAGGTTGCAGTGAGCTGAGATTGCGCCACTGCACTCCAGCCTGGGTGACAGAGTGAGACTCTGTCGCAAAAATATAAAAAATCAAATAATACGATAAAATCCACGTGGCAAGGTGACCCACTGATTTTGGGTTATTAGGAAAAGAGAGGTATCAAGGATGACTGCTAAGTGCTGTGCTCTGGATAAAAATGAAACTCAACTTTGAGAGAACTGTGTACTCTAAATGTTTCTGCATTCGTCCCCCAGGCCATTCCAATCAACTGCAAAGCTTCATCTTTCATAAAACATGACCTTAAATGAAGACTTAACTATATTCTACAGTTTGCTGTGTACATTAAATACCATATGTGGTGGACATTTCCAGATTCCTTAACTGTGTGACACTTCATTTGTTTTTGGTTTCAAAATGGAAATCACAACTGTCCCCAGTGTATAGAGTTAGATTTTAAAATTTACCAAAATTAGGCAACTGCACAAAAGATTTCTAGTAACGTCTGGAAATTAACATCAGCAACACAATTTGATGACATAAGAGGCCTTTTGCAACATATGATCAGTTCCTTCATTGTTAACATTTTAAAAACATTCTGATATCAGGGCTGGGCATGGTGGCTCATGCCTGTAATCCCAGCACTTTGGGAGGCAGAAGTGGGCAGATTACTTGACGCCAGGAGTTTGAAACCAACCTGGCCAACATGGTGAACCCCGTCTCTACTGAAAATACAAAAAAATTAGCCAGTCATTGTGGCACATGCCTGTGATTTCAGCTACACAGGAGGCTGAGGCAGGAGAATTGCTTGAACCTGGGAGGTGAAGGTTGCAGTGAGCCGAGACTGTGCCACTGCACTCCAGCCTGGGTGACAGAGTGAGACTCTGTCTCAAAATAAATAAGTAAATAAAAATGAATAAATAAAAACATACTGATTTCAGAGTAAGCATATCATACACAAGAAATTACCTTTATACCTCTAATCCCTTTTGATTTTTAGAAAAATAAGCTCAGAAAATATGCGCTTTTCTTAGAATAGTCTGCAAAAATTTAAGAAGATAAGAGTTTTCTTTCAGAAGACATTATACAGCCTATATATTTTAAAATGGAATATATATCTATAGAACAGTGGATACTCCAATTACATGTTATCCAAGTTCTTTTTGGCTTTTACGATTGTTTAATTCTGCTGTTTCAATCCCACTTCCTTTACCCAATAATAATTTTCATTGGGGTTTTTCCCTTAATCGAAGAAGAAAATGAGAAAAAAATGAAAATCTCATTGGTTTGGGAGTCTACTCTGTGACAGGCTCTGAGCGTGTGTATATATCTTATTAGTAATCTCAGCATCTGTAACACTTGTGTAGGGAGTGTTTCATTTTACCTATTCTATCAATAAATAGCCTGATATTTAAAGAACAGAGACATTTACTAACTTTTCTAAAGTTACTGGAGGCAGGATTTAAACATACGAATTTCTGGCTTCAAAACCAAAATTCTGTTCCTGGGTCATTAGAATCCCCCATCTACCAATACACTAGTGCCCACCCTCTCTCTGTGGAGTCAGTAATGCTTTAACTTTGTATAGCAAGCAATGCTTCAAAGCAACCTCACAATTTTGATTCCACTACGCCTTAAAATTGGAAGGCAATTCATATTACCCACTTTTTATGAATGAGCAATTGAAGACGATTCAGCAGCAGCCACCAAGTGGCTGAGACGGAACTAGAACCTTGTCTCTCTATTAAATGCATTTCCTGATGACACGATGCTGAACCTTGAGACTCACAGGAGATTAGGCCCATGGAGAAGTGGGAGGAAGAGGAACAGGGGAGGAGAAACCATGGCCAGAGTTATGGGGCCGAAGGCTAGAGGGAAGGTAGAGTCCTCACCAAATAGCGTCATGTCTGCAAGGTGCTCTTTCAGAAATTCTAGTAAGATCCAAAAGTATCTTGCCAATGAAACTAGAAACCATTTGATACATTCAAACTGGACAATTTTTGTCCTATGCCGGATGTGAGTTGATGAATGTCAAATGATAGTTTCAGACGTAAACAGCAGGGTTCCTGACCACAGCAGAAGAGCAGAGAAGGGAAGGAGCCCTTCAGCTCACAGAATGCGAAAGGCATCAGTAAATAGGGGAGCATCAGTGCCCATCACTGTCAAGGGATCACTCCAAGACACAGGGATTCTTCAGGGGGCCTTTCTAATGTCTTAACATTTAATAGAATTGAAGTGTCTTTCTTCGTACAGTATTGCAATCCATGTAGTATGGGAACTTTATCAAACTCCAGAATATGTGACAGTGGACGTGTGTTCCTATTACCAATTTTTTCAGGATCAACTCTGCATGGGCATCCTCAGTAGGCTCTGCTGTCAAAAATCCATAATTAATGCTGTTTTAACAAGTGTCAAGGCAAGTGTGGCCATTTTTAGAGAGGAATAATTATTTGCTTATTTTTAGTGGCATGTGATCTTCAGGGTCAGAGAAAGATGGGGCTTAGAGTCAGGTGTCAGTTGTCAGTAATGTGCCCTTGACTTCCAGGAAGTTCCTTATCTCCTTGAATCTCTCTTTTACACCTAGTGAATGGGACAACAGTTTCCTTCAACCAGTTTCAAGGATCCAGTCAGATAATAGATGGTAAAGTGAGCCCTGTGCTATTGGTGGCAATGTAAAATGGTGCAGCTGCTACAGAAAACTGTACAGAGTTTCATCAAAAAATCAAAAATAGAATTACCATATGTTCCAATAATTCCACTTCTGGGTATTTCTCCAAGAGAACTGAAATCATGATGTCAAAGAGATATCTGTACTCCTAGGTTTGCTGTGGCGTTATTCACAATAGCTGAGATGTGGAGACTACCTAAATGTTCATTGACAGATGAGTGGATAAGGAAAATGAGGGACAAACACGCACACACACACACACACACACACACGAATATTAATGGGTGTTAAGAAAGAAGGAAATCCCGCCATATGCTACAACAAGGATGAACCTACAGGACATTATACTAAGTGAAATAAGCCAATCACAGAAGGACAGATATGACATGATTCCATTTAGATGAGAGTGGAATGGTGGTTGCCAGGGGGTTGGGAGAAGGGAAAGTGGGGAGTTGCTCTTCAGTGGGCCGTGGTTATAAAGTTTGTTATTGCAAAATGAATAAATTCTAGAAATCTGTTGTATAACATTGTGAGTATAGTTAACAATATTGAACAGTCACTGAAAATTTTAAGATAGTAGATCTCATGTTATCCGTTTATATCACAATAATAATATTAATAGTAACAAAAGTTTCAAGCACCACGGCAGATGTATCTAAGAGGTCTTCCTCCTCTCACCCTGCCCCTCACTCTGCTCCTCTCCCCTACACTGTTGGCATCCTCCTGGACTTGACTCAGCCTGCTTCACAAGGACAGGTTCCGGGTGGGTAAGGCTTATTTGGGGGGATTGTCATTCAAAACTGAAAGAGTACTGAGTGCCAGACACTGTCATGATCAGAGGGTGGAAACCCCTGCTATTTGAATGGATCATCAGGCAAAATGAGGAAGTGTCAGGAATTGCTCCATGCCTGCCTTTTATCCTATGATTCAGAGCTCTCATTCACTAAAGCTACAATTTATTTATCCTGCTCAGAAATTTCAGGAGGAAAATCAGTGGATGAGAAATCAATAATAATGAACAATCTCCCATTCAGAAATATCGTTAGAGATTATTTTTCTTTATTTAACTGGTAACAGCAAATTTAAAAGATATTGTTATAAACTCCATAGCCCAAGCTTAATAGAATTAATAATCAAATGGGATCCTGAGATCAATAATTCTCAAATTGTTTTTTGTACTCCAGGAATTCCCAGTGTGTACTTCAAAGTGAATCTGACACTTCATTTTGAAAACAATTTGGAGTGACTTTTGTCCCTATGAAAGATGCCAAAATGATAGTTTAAAAATTGATGGGTTTAACCCAACAATGAAGAGACTGCAAATAATCAGTCCATTCTTCCCTTCTGCAAGGGTCCTTGGCTCATAAAACCACCTCAAAGTCCTCATTTAACTAATTTTATTACTTGATCTACAATTTATTTCACCCCAGCCACAAAATAGACCAGTACTCTGTCCTTCATTTTAAAATAGGGATAAAAGTAGCTGACACAAATTTTATTTCAAATAGGTCATTATTTTATCTTGATATATAAATGTCAAAGATACTGCTTGGGTTCAAATGGTGCCAGAAGATAGACAAATGGGCAGGCTGCCAGAGAGAAATGGGAATTGGGAAATAATCGATTTCTCTTCATTTTAGTATGAACCTAAGATATTGTCCTAAGCTTACAATTGCAGGGACAGAAGGAGAATTTGAATTAGCATTAAAAATGATTTTTTCTTTTTATTTTATTTTTATTTTATTTTATTATTATTATACTTTAAGTTTTAGGGTACATGTGCACAATGTGCAGCTTTGTTACATATGTATACATGTGCCATGTTGGTGTGCTGCACCCATTAACTCAAAATTTAGCATTAGGTATATCTCCTAATGCTATCCCTCCCCCCTCCCCCAACCCCACAACAGTCCCTGGAGTGTGATGTTCCCCTTCCTGTGTCCATCTGTTCTCATTGTTCAATTCCCACCTGTAAGTGAGAACATGTGGTGTTTGGTTTTTTGTCCTTGCGATAGTTTGCTGAGAATGATGATTTCCAGTTTCATCCATGTCCCTACAAAGGACATGAACTCATCATTTTTTATGGCCGCATAGTATTCCATGGTATTTATGTGCCACATTTTCTTAATCCAGTCTATCGTTGTTGGACATTTGGGTTGGTTCCAAGTCTTTGCTATTGTGAATAGTGCCGCAATAAACATATGTGTGCATGTGTCTTTATAGCAGCATGATTTATAATCCTTTGGGTATATACCCAGTAATGGGATGGCTAAGTCAAATGGTATTTCTAGTTCTAGATCCCTGAGGAATCACCACAGTGACTTCCACAATGGTTGAACTAGTTTACAGTCCCACCAACAGTGTAAAAGTGTTCCTATTTCTCCACATCCCCTCCAGCACCTGTTGTTTCCTGACTTTTTAATGATCACCATTCTAACTGGTGTGAGATGGTATCTCATTGTGGTTTTGATTTGCATTTCTCTGATGGCCAGTGATGATGAGCATCTTTTCATGTGTTTTTTGGCTGCATAAATGTCTTCTTTTGAGAAGTGTCTGTTCATATCCTTCGCCCACTTTTTGATGGGGTTGTTTTTTTTTTTCTTGTAAATTTGTTTGAGTTCATTGTAGATTATGGATATTAGCCCTTTGTCAGATGAGTAGGTCGTGAAAATTTTCTCCCATTCTGTAGGTTGCCTGTTCACTCTGATGGTAGTTTCTTTTGCTGTGCAGAAGCTCTTTAGTTTAATTAGATCCCATTTGTCAATTTTGGCTTTTGTTGCCATTGCTTTTGGTGTTTTAGACATGAAGTCCTTGCCCATGCCTATGTCCTGAATGGTATTGCCTAGGTTTTCTTCTAGGGTTTTTATGGTTTTAGGTCTAACATGTAAGTCTTTAATCCATCTTGAATTAATTTTTGTATAAGGTGTAAGGAAGTGATCCAGTTTCAGCTTTCTACATATGGCTAGCCAGTTTTCCCAGCACCATTTATTAAATAGGGAATCCTTTCCCCATTTCTTGTTTTTGTCAGGTTTGTCAAAGATCAGATGGTTGTAGATATGCAGCATTATTTCTGAGGGCTCTGTTCTGTTCCATTGATATATATCTCTGTTTTGGTGCCAGTACCATGCTGTTTTGGTAACTGTAGCCTTGTAGTATAGTTTAAAGTCAGGTAGCGTGATGCCTCCAGCTTTGTTCTTTTGGCTTAGGATTGACGTGGCAATGCGGCTCTTTTTTGGTTCCATATGAACTTTAAAGTAGTTTTTTCCAATTCTGTGAAGAAAGTCATTGGTAGCTTGATGGGGATGGCATTGAATCTATAAATTACCTTGGGCACTATGGCCATTTTCACGATATTGATTCTTCCTACCCGTGAGCATGAAATGTTCTTCCATTTGTTTGTATCCTCTTTTATTTCATTGAGCAGTGGTTTGTAGTTCTCCTCGAAGAGGTCCTTCACATCCCTTGTAAGTTGGATTCCCAGGAGTTTATTCTCTTTGAAGCAATTGTGAATGGGAGTTCACTCATGATTTGGCTCTCTGTCTGTTATTGGTGTTATTCTTTTCTTTCAGAATGTTGAATATTGGCCCCACTCTCTTCTGGCTTGTAGAGTTTCTGCCGAGAGATCTGCTGTTAGTCTGATGGGCTTCCCTTTGTGGGTAACCTGACCTTTGTCTCTGGCTGCCCTTAACATTTTTTCCTTCATTTCAACTTTGGTGAATCTGACAATTATGTGTCTTGGAGTTGCTCTTCTTGAGGAGTATCTTTGTGGCGTTCTCTGTATTTCCTGAATCTGAATGTTGGCCTGCCTTGCTAGATTGGGGAAGTTCTCCTGGATAATATCTTGCAGAGTGTTTTCCAACTTGGTTCTATTCTCCCTGTCACTTTCAGGTACACCAGTCAGACTTAGGTTTGGTCTTTTCGCATAGTCCCATATTTCTTGGAGGCTTTGTTCCTTTCTTTTTATTCTGTTTTTTCTAAACTTCCCTTCTCACTTCATTTCATTCATTTTGTCTTCCATCACTGATACTCTTTCTTCCAGTTGATCGCATCGGCTCCTGAGGCTTCTGCATTCTTCACTTAGTTCTCGAGCCTTGGCTTTCAGCTCCATCAGCTCCTTTAAGGACTTCTCTGTATTGATTATTCTAGTTATCCATTCGTCTAATTCTTTTTCAAAGTTTTTAACTTCTTTGCCATTGGTTTGAATTTCCTCCTGTAGCTCAGAGTAGTTTGATCGTCTGAAGCCTTCTTCTCTCAACTCGTCAAAGTCATTCTCCGTCCAGCTTTGTTCCGTTGCTGGTGAGGAGCTGTGTTCCTTTGGAGGAGGAGAGGTGCTCTGCTTTTTAGAGTTTCCAGTTTTTCTGCTCTGTTTTTTCCCATCTTTGTGGTTTTATCTAGTTTTGGTCTTTGATGATGGTGACGTACAGATGGGTTTTTGGTGTGGTTGTCCTTTCTGTTTGTTAGTTTTTCTTCTAACAGACGTGACTCTCAGCTGCAGGTCTGTTGGAGTTTGCTAGAGGTCCACTCCAGACATTTTTTGCCTGGGTATCAGCAGCAGTGGCTGTAGAACAGCGGATATTGGTGAACCGAAAATGCTGCTGCCTGATCATTCCTCTGGAAGTTTTGTCTCAGAGGAGTACCTGGCTGTGTGAGGTGTCAGTCTGCCCCTACTTGGGGGTGCCTCCCAGTTAGGCTGCTTGGGGCTCAGGGACCCACTTGAGGAGGCAGGCTGCCCGTTCTCAGATCTCCAGCTGCATGCTGGGAGAACCACTACTCTCTTCAAATCTGTCAGACAGGGACATTGAAGTCTGCAGAGGTTACTGCTGTCTTTGTTTGTCTGTGCCCTGCCCCCAAAGGTGGAGCCTGCAGAGGCAGGCAGGCCTCCTTGAGCTGTGGTGGGCTCCACCCAGTTTGAGCTTCCCGGCTGCTTTGTTTACCTAATCAGGCCTGGGCAATGGCAGGTGCCCCTCCCCAAGCGTCGCTGCCTCCTTGCAGTTTGATCTCAGACTGCTGTGCTAGCAATCAGGGAGACCCTGTGGGCGTAGGACCCTCTGAGCCAGGTGTGGGATATAATCTCCTGGTGTGCCGTTTCTTAAGCCCATTGAAAAAGCGCAGTATTAGGGTAGGAGTGACCTGATTTTCCAGGTGCCATCTGTCACCCCTTTTTTTGACTAAGAAAGGGAACTCCCTGACTCCTTGCACTTCCCGAGTGAGGCAATGCCTCACCCTGCTTCGGTTCACGCACGGTGCACTGCACCCACTGTCCTGCACCCACTGTCTGGTACTCCCTAGTGAGATGAACCTGGTACCTCAGATGGAAATGCAGAAATCACCCATCTTCTGCGTTGCTCATGCTGGGAGCTGTAGACCGGAGCTGTTCCTATTTGGCCATCTTGGCTCCATCCACGATATTTCCTGACTCTGATTTTTTAATAATATATATGAGGGAACTTTAAAAGTTCACGGAAAAGTGGACTTAAAAGATAAAATTAAAAACATTAACTTTATTTCTCAGTATAAGCTCCATCAAGTTCAAAACATTTTTTAAAGCAATGATGTCAGTCATTTAGTCCATCCCTAAAGAACTGAGGGTCCCTGGAATTTAGCCATGTCAATGCAGCCCTTTTTACATTATTAACTGAAGAAAAATAGGTGTCCTTTACAGATTTTTTAAGATTAGGAAACAATAAGAGGTCAAAAGGAGCCAAATCAGTACTGTAAGGTGAATGCCTAATGATTTTCCATTAATACTCTCACAAAATTGCCCTTATTTGATGAGAGGAGTGAGTTGGAGCATTGTCCTGGTGGAGAAGGACTCTGTGGTGAAGGTTTCTTGGATGTTTTTTTTTCTGCTAAAGCTTTGGCTCTCTCATAATAACACATTATAGTTATTTGGCCCTCCAGAAAGCCAACAAGCAAAATGCCTTGAGCATCCCAAAAAACTTGCTCTTGATTGGTCCACTTTTGCTCTGACTGGACCACTTCCAGCTCTTGGTAGCCATTGCTAAGGTTTTACTTTGTGTTCAGGATGGTACTGGTAAAGACATGTTGCCTCTCCTATTGCAATTCTTTGGGGAAATGCTTCAGGATCTTGACCCCATTTGTTAAAAATTTCCATTGAAAGCTCTGCTCTTGTCTGCAGCTAATCTGAGTGCAAGGGTTTTGGCACCCATTGAGTGGGATGTTTATTCAACTTTAATTTTTCCACCAGAGTTGAGCCAGTTGAGATATCTGTAGTGTTGGCTATTGTTTCTGCTATTAATTATTGGTCCTCTTCAATTAGAACATGAACAAGATGATGTTTTTCCTCACAAATTGATGTGAACGGATTACCACTGAGGACTTCATCTTCAGCATCATCTTGTCTCCTATTAAAACAAGTTTTTTTTATTTGTAAACTGCTGATTTTTGAGGGGAATTTCTTCCATAAACTTTTTATAAAGCATCAATTATTTCACCATTCTTCCATCCAAGCTTTACCATAAATTTGATGTTTGTTCTTGCTTCAATTTTATCAGAATTCATGTTGCTCTGATGGAGGCTTTTTTTCAGACTGAAGTCTTATCTTTTTTAATGCATCAAACTAGATCCTGTTCAGACATGTTATAACAAATTAGTACAAGCTTATTTGGTGCAAAATATTTGTGAAACCCATGCATAGTTGGTTTTTATAGTATGAATTTTTTCATGAACTTTTTGAAGAACCTACATATAATATTTTCAATAGTGGTTTATATATATTTTTAAATGTTTTAGCCTCATAAAAAGATTAGAGAAAAATATTTCTGGTTTGGGAATTGAACATCATAAAGGAAAGTTAGCGTTTACAAGATCTGAATTGGCCACTTGAGAACCAGCTACATTATCCACATTTCCTCCTCTGCACCCTCCTCCAGCCCCTCCCTCCTGTCCTCTCCCCATCCTCCCACACAGATATGAATCTGATGGTATGCACCAAGCACATGGAAAATTCTGTAGGAAGACAAGAGGAATAAGCTATGGCCCCCACTCAGTAGGAAGCAGGTAAAGATTTGCTCTGCAAGGAATGATAATCAACAAACTATTTCTCAGTTCTTAAAAAGAAGAGATAAGCTAGACCTTGATTAGATGCAGAGAAATGTCATTAGAGATGAGTTTCTCTTGCCTTCTTTCCCCCTGTTGCTGTGACTTCTTCATCTTTAAGGGACTGATGCAGCCTCATTTCCACGTGGGTCTTGTGCCTTTGGATTCCAGCTAAAAGCTCCTCCCAAGCTGTGAACCTGGGTCATAGCCCATGAGAGCCACAAGGGACTTGAGTGTCTTCTGGTCCAACCACCTCATTTTACAGTTGAGGGGCTGGTGAAGGGACTTGCCCAGTGTCCCCCTGAATTAGATGTAAAGATTGGGGCTAGCCCAAAAGCTGTCTGAGCCTCAGCCATCTCTCATTCATTCCTGGTGTTTCTCTCACCTCCTCACCAAAAGACAAACACTGTAGTTTATCAAAAGCGGCATTGAAGATTTTCTGATTCATGTCTTTTTGCCACTCAAAAACATTGACCGAATGAGCCCTGAGTGCCGGGTACTGCTCTAACCTATAGACTACTGTATGAAGAGTAGGATTAAAGTAAAACAAAGACAATTATAACATAAAATCAATCCAAACTATTCTACCTGTGAGTGCATTAAATGATAATATGTATTTTTGCATCACTGTAAAGTATTTCATGTCACCAGTTCCATTCAGAGCACTGTAACTGGCAATTACTTATTTTTGACATTTGTAAGACTTCTTGAAAGATAGAATTTGAATGCTGCATCTAGTGATTGATTCTTCTTGCATATTGTGCTGTTTCATTATTTTCTACTCTGCTTTAAACTTGAATCAGGATAGAACCCTCCCACATTCTTGACAGGGTCCTCTTTACTCAAGATCTTAGGACTACAGATTTGATCTGGATCACCCTGACTCGTATCTTGGAAATGATGTATTTGACATGGATAGAGATGGCTAGCATGACTTTGGTTTGTTGTCTCTGCCTGTCCTTGTGGCATGAGAGGAGGCTGAGAAATACTGGGCTATTGTCAATGGGAAATGAGAGTTCTTACAGGCACGCTGAGCATCACAGTTTTGGGCATTCAGTCCAAGTTGTGTGTGAGGACATCAGGAGCCTCCCTAGGAATACGAGTACTTCCTTCAGTGCATCAGGCAGTATGATTAGAACCACGATGTAGGTGTCAGGATAACATCAGGCATGGGAGTCTGTTGCTGGGTCTAATAGCATCAAACAGGAGGTAGTCACAGCAAGTATAAGCACTGGGAAGTGTCGGCATGGAATAATAGTACTGGTGCGAGTAGTGGGCTTAACATCATAACTGGGAACTCAGAAGCCAGCAAAATTCAAATCAGACAAGCAGGCAGCTTCTGTCTCCCTTCTGTGCCTCTATGCCTGCAGTGAAGACTACCTGTTGTCTCCTAGAGCACTTGCGAGCCACAGATGAGAGAGGACCTTTCAGTGACTGATTACAGCTTAAAGGCTCCAGGAAACAGCCACCACTGCGGGCTTCCCCCACGTGCTTCCCTGAAAGGTTGTCAGCAGTGTATTGATGATTTTCAAGTATTTGAGCATGCTTGTGGCCTTTGAGGTCAACTAGCTTCCTTGGAGATGGCCATTCTACTCTACCAGCCAGGGAGGAACTGTCCATAGTGCTGCTTCGCATGCAGAGGCTACAGGGTTGCAGTGTGATAGGAGCCGCCTGGGCAAGGACTTACCCTCAAACAGCCTCATGTTTCCTGGTACAGCACCACAGGGACAAATGCTTATCTTTGGGCCAGTGGAGAGCAATAGCAATCAGGACTTGGGAGAGAACCTAAGAGGATAGGACAGGCTGATGGGGTGAGTGGGATGAGGTGAGATGACAAAGGGGCAGGTACTGAACAAAATCAGGCTATCTAACAGGCAGGCATGCTCTTTAATCGGTAGGATACTATCCAGTCAAGTGTAGGCCAAGAAACAGCGATCAAGATTCCTCGGCCCAGAAGCAGGGTGTGCCAGCAAACACAAGAGCCCAGAAACAGAGACTCTGCAGGTAGGCACATTTGGAAGCTCAGGGAGGCAGACTTCTCCTCTGGAGTGATCATCTACTGATAGCAAAATCCTAGTCACCACGGAGGGCTTTGGTGTCAGGACCTCAATCCCTGGAAAGTAGATAAGTACCATCAGAACAAGAAACTCTGTCTGGATTGGAATGGTGTTAAGGGCATCTTGATATGTTATTCCTGCTTAAGTGACTCTTACCTTCCATGAGGTTGGTTGTGAATCCTAGAGGCTGTGTATGGAGAACAAATGGCCCTGTTAGAAAGGGTGGACACTGGGCAGTCATCCCACATTCAGACCCTTTGCAGCAGGTCTCCATGTTAGCATGTTCTGTTATATTTTGAGAAAGCCTTTTGTCCTGCCAGGCATTTAATGGACTTCACACATCCTACCTGCAGAGCTCACATCAGGGTATCTGTATCTGTTCCTCTAGCTATATCTGTGTTTGTATCTTGATGCTGCCAAGCGTAGGGAAGGCAGGGAGAAGCCAAAAGTCAGCAGAAAACAGCTGAGATAAATGACATACAATGCGGGAGGAACGCAGATGGAAATAGATGGCATGGGAGTTTGAAGAAGCAAGGAGCCATGAAGTGCTAAAGTCTGCAAGGAGGTTCTCAAGCTCATCTCACTATTTATATCACAAATTACTAAATTTCCTGCTCGTGTCAAAAATAAGTCATTGCCAGTTGCTGTGTTTTGAAGAAAGAATCATGCTTAAAATTATTTCACTTAGAAGCTCACAAATGAAACTGTTGACTCTAAGGAATAAACTGTGTAGATAGTAAGTCTTAACCAGCTGTGAATTAGAATCGTTTGTGAGAGTCGAATTCAGACATTTTCTTTTTTGAGAAAAGCTGGAATAGAAAGGGAAGCACTTCTGCCAAGGTTAACAGTAGGATGTCGTTATAAATTCGATGTAGCTGTGAGGAAAGGGACTTCTGCAAGCTTTCATGCATTTGCTCGTTCAATAATAATCTATTCGTCAGTGAAGTGACACAAAATATTTAGAGAACACAGCACCAGTGGCTAAGGAGCTTATAAGCAAATGAAATGTTAGGTGTGTTATGTGTGGGTTAAATGGTGCCCACCCGAAATTCATATGTTGAAGTCCTAACCCCCGGTGACTGTATTTGACTAGGGGTCTTTACCAAGGTAATCAAGTTAAAATGAGGTCATTAGGGTGGGCCCAATCTAATATGACTGGTGTCCTTATGAAAAGAGGAAATATGGGCACAGACACCCACAGGGAGAATGCCATGTGAGATGGAGGCAGAGATCAGGGTGCTCTTCCGACAAGCCAAGGGGCACCAGAGATTACCAGCAAACCCACCAAAAACTTGGAGAAGGGCATAGGACAGATTCTCTTCCACAGCCTCAGAAGAAACCAACCCCGATGACACCTTGATCTCAGATGTCTTATCTCCAGAACCGTGAGATGACAACTTTTCTGTTGTTTAAGCCACTTGGTCTGTAGGACTTTGTTCCAGCAGCCCTAGTAAACAAATACTTCAGAAAAAGTAAAAAGTGAGGCGAAGCAAAACTTGCTGCACAACGGGTATGATGATGCTTATGACGATAGACAGTGAGAAAGGCTGTGGGTTGGATTACTCTGGCTCAGCCTCATAGAAAAATTGAGGTGAATGTTTAATGGAGTGTGGGATTGGTCTGGGAAGAGAAAGAGTAGAAAAGAAGAATCATATTTCTTACCCTTACTATTCAGTCAGCTATGGAAAGCATATTTGGGGTGGCTAGAAGATGCCAAGTACACTGCTAGGTGATGAAGCAGTGAATTAAGTTAGGACAATGTGGCCCATATAGCCTCTCAACAGGAAGGCGTGGCAGATAGAGGAAACAGCAGGAAAAAGGTGACAGCTTGAAAATGAGTCTCTTCCTCATTCAGGTAGCTTTGGTGCTTTGCCCACTGGTTGTATAAGATAATCCTGGGAAACAACCTGTATGAGTAGTATTTGATATCTTGGGATGTGGGAGGGAATCAGATTTCAATGATGATAAGGCACTCCCATCTCTGAGCTGGGTGTTTCCCAGAAAATTCCAAGGACAATTGGCCTTTAACATCTCTCTCTATGGTTAACTTGCTAAACATTATCCAGAAATAGCCAGTACCAACATGTCCTTCAGGACCCCAACAGCCAGGCATTTTCTCAGTAGACTTTGCTCCAAGCCTCTTATTTCTGGGTTTGGATCCCACTTTTGGACTTGAGGGTCTTAGATATTATCACTTAGGTGGACAAACCATCCAATTAAACACACACACACCCACACATACCCAACACACACACACACACACACACACACGTACACAGAATCAACAGTCAACACGCAAACACCCAACACACACATGCACACACACTTTCTGAAGATGAGTTTTCTCATTTATGAAATGAGCTCATCTGGACTTGCCATGAGGGTCCAACAGGTGCCATGGCATCGGGTGTGCACTCAGTATGGGCTGGGTGGAGATAGCCATCTCCTTTCCCTTCCAGGACTGGTTCCCGTGGGCTGGGCCTCGCTCTTCCCACCTCACACAGCCCCTGCATGGAACAGAGCCGGCCCTGGGAGGCCTGGGGTCCCCATGCCTCACTTCAGCCCCTCTTCCAAAATCTTGATAGTGGACGCACAAAGGACACAGCAGGGGCCACTGCATGATGGGTTTTGTTCTGTTTTGTTTTGGTAACAGCTTTATTGAGATGTAGTTTTTACCATATAATTTACCCATTTAAAGCATACAATTAAACGTTGTTTAGCCTATGCACAGAGCTGTGCAACCGTCACCACAATCGATTTTAGGACATTTTTATCACCCCCGAAGGAAACTGTGCCCCCTAGCAGTCACTCCGCATCCCCTGTCCCCAACCCCTGGCACCCAGGCATCTGAGACCACTCTGTGGATGCACCTGTTCTGGTCAGCTCATCCACATGGTATCATATCGTGTGTGTTTTCTTCGTCTGGCTTCTTCCCTGAGCATCATGTTTTCAAGGCTCATCCAGGTGGTATCCTGTGACAGTGCTTCATTCCTTTCTGTTGTCAAATAATGACACAGTGTTTTACAGCCCCTTTCCACATAGGTTAGTATCACCAGTGTGCTTGGATGGATTGCAGCTTGCCCAGTTTGCTGTTCCAAAAGCTAGAGAATTCCTTTTTTTCTTTTTTCCTCTTACTATACAGACCAACTCTATGTGATAATTAAAAGTGTGAGCTTTGAATTTAATCAGCGCTTTGTTCCTTTCTACTGTCAAATAACGACACAGTGTTTTACAGCCCCTTTCCGCATAGGTTAGTATCACCAGTGTGCTTGGATGGATTGCAGTTTGCCCAGTTTGCTGTTCCAAAACCTAGAGAATTCCCTTTTTTCTTTTTTTCCCCTTACTATACAAACCAACTCGAAGTGATAATTAAAAGTGTGAGCTTTGAATTTAATCTGCCTAGATTCAAAGTTTGCCATGCCATTTCTTAGGTGTATTACCTGGGCAACTACTAACACCTCGTTACCTCAGTTTTCTTATCTTTATTTTATTTATTTACTTATTTTGAGACAAAGTCTCACCCTGTCGCCCAGGCTGGAGTGCGGTGCTGCAATCTTGGCTCAATGCAGCCTCTGCCTCCCGGGTTTGAGAGATTCTCTTGCCTCAGTCTCCCAACTAGCTGGGATTACATGCGTGCGCCACTACTCCCGGCTAATTTTTGTATCTGTAGTAAAGATGGGGTTTCACCATGTTGGCCAGGCTGGTCTGGAATTCCTGACCTCAGGTGATCTGCCTGCCTTGGCCTCCCAAAGTGCTGGGATTACAGATGTGAGCCGCTATGTCCAGCCAGTTTTCTTATCTTTAAAATGAGATAAATAATAATACCAAACCTAACAGGAATGTTGTTAAATTTAATAATTTAATAAGCCATTAAATCACATGAAACTATACCTGGTACATTTTAAACACCCTTAAAAGCTAAATATTATATATCATATTCTGCTTTTTAATATAAATAGGTCACACAACATATCAGTATGCACATACAGGCATTTCATCCTTAATGTTACTTAACATTTCAATTTATTACGAACCTAAATGGCCAGAAAGCTCAGGTAAACAATTTCCCCTATAATTTTACGCAACAAAAATTGGGATTTATACCAATGATCTCAAAGTAGTTTAAATTCTTAGGATAATTTCTTCGGCCCTGATGAAAGATTCTCTCCATTCTTTTGAATGATCAGCGTAATTGTACTGCTAGGGAAGATATCGCCATTTATTTCTCACTAAACCATGACCTGCACGTGGGTGAGGCAGCCCACAGTGAGCCTGCATGTTTGGCCAATCCATTCCTTATGTGGACTCATGGAAAGCCTCAGCCTATAACCAGATGTAAAGAAATCTGTAGCCATATATGTTTCCCTGACGTCAGTATTGCTGGACCGTATTAAATTGCTTTACATCCCTAATAACTTTGCTTTCTATTGTTCTCTATTCTGCTGCACTTACACAAAAGCTCCATGACAGAGAAATGGGAAAGACCAGTAAAAAAGCAAGGAAACAGGATATTGTATGTCCTGCAGGGGTTCCCCAGCTCTCCCCAGCCTAATGGGGGTCTCTCCATTGCACATCCTCCCTCCACACAGCCCCGCCCCATCAAAATTTCCAACCCCTGTACTCACCCCCTGTGTCTCATCCACTTTCCTCTCTGTCCAAACCCACACTTAGACATTCTCAGAGTCCTTCCCACTGGGGTCTAAGCAACTAGTGATGGTTTAAAATATTACGACTGGGCGTGAGGGAAGGCCCATACCTTGAGATAAATCTAATCTGAAGCTGGTGGCAGGCTTTCCGACAGCAGCCAGAGGAGGAGGGGCAGAGTTTAGGGGCAGTGTTTTGTCCTATAGTCCTTAAACCTGCCTTGGATGTGGCTGGTTCTGACATCTTGAATAATCCCTTTGTATCTTGTTTACAGGTGTTGACACAAACAAGTTATCTGGAAATAAAATGAAGGGGGAATGAGCCAAACCACTTCCAGGTAGCTACTTTTAACAGTTTTAGGAGGTCAGTTCAAAAGTCTTTACAACTAAATTCTAAAATATGGAGTGCCCCGTTTTCACCTTCAGGGGTCTGATACCCAGGTTAGGTTTACAGTATGCTGTGGGCCATTCATCTGGGCCCCAATGAGCTTAGAAAACAACTAAGCAACCAGCAGATCCTCAGCCAGGTGCCTGGCCCCCTGTTGACCTCACCCGCGGTCTCATTCGCTGTCCCACCTTCCCTGGACTAGGCTTCCCCCTCTGCTGTCCACTTGCCAAAGAGTCACACCATTTCATCTAGAAACCCTCCTCTTCCTCCTTCTTTTTTTCTCTTTTCCTTCTCCTCCTTCCAGCTCCTAAAATAGAAATTAATGTAGTCCTGGCCCAGCAGATGCTTCAGGGATCTGCGTTCTGCTCCTAAATGCTCAGACACTCACTAAAGAGAAATAGAGGTGTTCGGTCCACAGTGCATGATCCCTCAGTACATCTTGAAATAATACCTTGTTAAAGAAAGAGTTCATATCCCTGCTGAGGGGAGCCCTGGGAGCCTGTAAGTCCATCTCTGGGCAGGGAAGCTGACCAGAGATGCAGCTGTTGACATGCAGAGAGGATGAGATGTCTGAGGACACTGTCTGCCAGCTCATGTCTGAGAGAGGATCCCAGGGATGTGCTGGTACTGAGTTTCCCCTCTAAGCAGAAGGGAAAACTTCAGATTCCAGGAGGACATTGAAGATGACTAATGGATCCTTTTCCTCACCAAAGAGATGTATTATTTGGTATTTTTAATAACACTATCTGCCAGTGAGAGGAAAGCTCCGAATTGCAATATTGATCTTGTCACTTTGGGGAACAGTTTGATATTTGGGATTATAAATAACATTTTCATTTGCTCTGTTATCGTGCTCAGGCAGTGTTTGATGGCTGAGCCCAAGAATATTATTTTCTTCTCAAATATAAAGATACATACTTTTCCTGAGGTCTGAACTCTGGGTTTTGAAATAATATTGACACATATTAAAGAGTAAGATTTATTCTGAAACCTTAAGAATTCAGAAGGGGCGTAAAATTTTTCTCCTTTAAAATGAAATAGAGGACAATACGAGGTGATAATAGCAATAACTGGCTAGCGTTGATTAACAGGCTGAGTCAGAGTCAGATTAGACTATCTGATTTAAGTATCATGATAGCCTAACAAGGAAGCACAGCATCTCTATTGTTCCCATGATTCAGGCCAGAAAACCAAGGTAGCCACTGCCATGGGGCTAGGAAGTAGCAGGGCTGGGATTTGAACCCAAGCAGACTGGTTCCAGAGTCCATGCTGTAAAGCATTATGCTCTGTCTTTATTTGCACCTACATGGGAATAGATTCTCTTATTACTATGCTATAGATACCTTCAATATTTCTTTCTACATTTAAAACTATTCCCTCTTGATCCTCATGAAAATTATTCGAGATACACAGGACAAATACTACTATCCTGATTTTACAAGTTAAAAACCCAAGGCCCAGAGACATTAAAGGATTTTCCTCAATGCCATATTGGACATTAACAACAGATCAGGCTTCAAATATAAATCACCTCACTCAAATACATGTATCTATTTGATTTGAGCAACACAAAATTATTACCATTATTGTCATTATTGAAAGAAACAGTTGATCCATTTGAAAGATAAGCTGCACTGTTTGTGCTTCTGGGTGGCTGGGATGGTAAAGGAAATGCATGCTGGAGGCCTAGCCAGCATTTTGCTAGCAAGCTCTGCAAGAATGTTTTACCGAAGTTCTTAGGAGAGGGGGAAAATGGTCAGGGCCATTTGTGTCATGGTACTGAGCTTCAGACACTTTCCCATCCACCATTTGTACTCCCTCTGATTTCCCATATGGAATTGAGGTCTTTCATTTTCAAGAAAAATGGCAAAACAACCCCAAAAACATGTCTTTCTAGTGTCGTAGCTCTTAGTATCTTCCTTATACAGTTGACCCTTGAACAATGCGGGTTTGAACAGGGCAGTTCCACTTGTATGTGGATTTTCTTCTGCCTCTGCCACCCCTGAAACAGCAAGACCAGCCCTTCCTCTTCCTCCTGTTCATCCTCCTCATCCTACTCAACATGAAGATGACGAGGATAAAGATCTTTATGACGACCCACTTCCACTTAACGAATAATATTTTCTCTTCCTTAGGATTTTCTTAATAACATTTTCTTTCCTCTAGCTTACTTTATTGTGAGATCACAGTATACATACAAAGAAAATGTGTGTTCATTGACTGTTTATGTCATTGGTAAGGCTTCCAGTCAACAGTGGGCTATTAGTAGTTATGTTTTGGGTGAATCAAAAGTTACTCAAGGGCTGGGTTGGGCTCAGTGGCTCATGCCTGTAATCCCAACAGTTTGGCAGGCCAAGGCAGGTGGATCACTTGAAGTCAGGAGCTCAAGACCAGCCTGGCCAACATGGTGTAAAATCTTGTCTCTACTAAAAATACAAAAAAAAAAAAAAAATAGCCAGGCATGGTGTTTCACACCTGTAATCCTAGCTACTCAGGTGGCTGAGGCAGGAGAATCACTTGAACCCAGGAGGTGGAGGTTGCAGTAAGCCAAGTTCGTGCCACTGCACACCAGCCTGGGAGACAGAGTAAGACTCTGTCTAAAAAAAAAAAAAAAAAAAAAAAAAAAAAGAAAAAAGAAAGTGATACAAGGATTATTTTCAACTGCTTGGAGGTTCAAGGTTCAACAATTTAAACTTTGGCATTGTTCAAGAACTAATTGTGTGTGCATTTTGTAAAATTGTTCAGAATTGTAATTATTATTTTTGTTGTAGGTTTTAAAAGGAAAAGGATCAACTCTTTGTTATTTTCATCTCTGCATTTGGCTAAGTTTATGTCCAATGGGGTGATTCTAGCCATATGTTAAGATACTGCCAGCATAGATTGTCTCTGTTACCACTGGATGCCTCTTGAGAATGCCACATGCATCAAAATCAAGTAGTAAGGATGAAATAATCTACTCTTTCCATAACTGACCAGCCTTGCCTGATAGTGTACACTGATTTCATCTCAATACAGTCCACAGGCTGTTGTCTTTCTATGAGCTTTTCCTTCTATAATAAGAATAGGAATAGAAAATGACCACTAAGTTCTCCATCTTCCATCCCATGCCTCAGCCAAGGCAAGAAAGAGTGAAATAACTGCTAAGATATTATAAATAACTATCTCCTGTAAAATCACAAACATAGAGTGTATGTCAGAGATGTTGGAATCCTGCATCCTTAATGTTTAATGGTGTTTCCTACAAATGTTCCCTGAGTATTCCCAGTTTGGTGATATAGTCCACGCCGCAGAGGGAAAGGATGTAACCTGATATTCACATTCAGTTTTCCACCTGATTTCTTTAGGGATTCACTTCATTTCTTCAAGTCCTGCTAATGTGTATGGTGGTAATTCCAGTATTCTCTCCTCGGGATATCAACAATGACAGTTTCTTAATTGCTCTCAGTGGATTTTGTGTAGGATGGACAGTGAGGTTTGACCACTTGATTCATTTGAGATGGGCAATACTTCCACCTTGACATGATATCATATACTTGGTATTTTCATGATTTATTGGTGGCCTGGACCAATATACTTTGGGTCAAAAGGTGTGATTTAAGGAATTCAACCTAAGAATAGTAGGCTGGCTCGTTCTCAGTCATTACGTGACTTGTTGGAATATTGTGAATTTCCATTGATAAAGATATTGATGAAAACCTTTTTTCTTACCATGTAACCACATACTGCTTTGCACCAATGATTGGGCGCAAATATAAACATATTACTGCACAGTAGGTAATTCAATATCAATATGCATGTGTGTGTGTGTGTGTGTGTGTGTGTGTGTGTAGAGAGAGAGACTTTTATCCATTTAGGAAGACAAACATATTCATAATTATGTTTTCCATTAAAGTATGTTTTCCATTAAAATGTACTAAATAGGAGAATACCTTCCTGTGTTTCCCTGTTTTATCCAAATTCTCAGTGTTTTTAAAGATCCCATTCTGGCAGGTCATGGTGACTCACACCTGGCATGGTAGTGAGCACCTGTAGTCCTGGCTATTTGGGAGGCTGAGGCAGGAGAATCACTTGAACCCAGGAGAAGGGGGTTGCAGTGAGTTGTGATCGCTCCACTGCACTCCAGCCTGGGTAACAAAGTGAGACCCTGTCTCAAAACAAAACAAAAAAAACATCCAATTCCATCCCCATCTAGTCCAAAATGCCTCCCTGTTTATTCTTATATTGATTAATGTATTCTTCCTCAAAATTATATTACTTTCTGACTCAATATCATACAACCCAGCACTTATCACATCTTGAAATTTCCCCTGAAGCTAACACGTGTCTAACCTGTTTCCCATATTATGTGTTAAGTTTAAAAAGATTGTCTGCCGACCGAAAAAGTTTATGTCAAAACTACGGAAAAGAGAAAAGAGCCATTTGTTCCATTTCTCTAAAACATAGCCCTGTGTCATCTCTGCTTTTCCACCCGCCCCCACCCCAACACTCATCCTACTTATCTTCCTCTGGCATTCACAGAGGGCTGAGTTTCTAGCAGATGTTAATTAAATTCTTTGCGTGTGATTGCTCAGTCTCTTTTAACTTGAAAAGGGGAAGGCAGTGTAATAGAACACAGGAAGGAGCTGTTCATAGGTTCAGAAGTCACTCTTGGATTTTCAATATTTGTGTTTCATTCCTTAGAAAGTGCTGTCAATTCCCTCTTTGAGGAGCTCTCTGAAACAACAAAGGGACCTGTCATTTGTGCATACCCCAGACTGGCACCTTTGAAATCTTATCCAGTCTTGCTACCTACCATTTCTGATTTGTTTGACATTGACATGTACCCACCCTGGAGCAGGTCTGTTGACTTCACTCAGGCTCATGGAGTGTTGCATACATCCACAGTACTCCATAAATAACTAATAGTGTGAAGCAGAGACCAGATCGACTGACAGACTTTGTAGAATGTAATCTCTGGTAACACTGACTTTAAGAGGAGATGTGTGCACGTGTGTGTGTGTATATATATGTATATATATATTCACATTGGCTAGTGTATGTGTGTGTGTGTATATATATGTGTGTGTATATATGTGTGTGTGTGTGTGTGTGTGTGTGTGTGTATATATATATATATATATTCACATAGGCTAGCAAATGAAAACTGACAGTGAACTTTTCCTCTAGCTCTGATAGAGTAACTGGCATTGGACATTTCCTCCTGGCATAAACAACTCTAAAGCTGGTAAAACATGCATGACAAATGTTTTAAGGCATTAAACAACAGGCAACACAGAACTGTAATCCTTGAGAGAAAGGAAACATGAGAGGTGAGGCTCAGTTTGCCCCAGTGCTCTGCCTGGGACAGTTTCCTGCACATCTCCCGTGGAACTGTGGCCTCACTGACCTGAGGAGCAGATTGGAGCTGTGGTCTCAGAAGCAGCTGGGATTTGGGGAGCCAAGTGCTAGAGCAAAAGCTGAAGACGAGGGTTTCCAGAAGTCTTGATGAAGACTCATTGCTGGTTTTTGGCTGAAGGCTGCCCATGCCATGACAGGCAGTACACAGGGCCTAGCAATGGTTGCCTTCTGCAGGGCTGGGAATGAGTGAAGGCATTATTGCTGTGCACCACCAGGAAACGCTGGAGCTGGAGCTCCAGCTCAGCCAGAATGGAGAGACCTCATTGAGCATCTCAGTTAGGCATTCAGTTGAAATCTCAGAAAGTCCATACTGTAGCAGTAAAAGCTAAATCCTCAAATAAGGACCACACCTTTGCCCATAACTAGAATAAGTTCATGTCCATGAAAGAAAAGACATGAAGATTGATATGATCAAAGAGATCAATTGGTAATTTCCCTGCTGCCAAAACAAAACTCAAAGCACTTTTAAGTTAAAAAGAGATTATCTAGAATCATGAAAACATTTTGTCTATAGTATCCAGAATAAATTTTTTTTTAAAAATTGCTAGGGTTTCAAAGAAACATGAATGTAAGACCCATGATCAAGGGAAACAACAGTCAATAGAAACAAGCCCTGAGATTAAATGCCCTTGATGTTGAAATTTTCAGACAAGGATTTTAAGGCAGTTAATGTAAATATAGCCAAGGAATTAAAGGAAAACATGGTCATAATGAGTAAACAGAGGGAAAGTTGCAGTAGAGAAATTATAACTGTAAAAAATAAAATTTTAGAACTGAAAATATGTAGTAGATGGGCATAATAATAGCTAAGAATGGCAGAAGAGGCCGAGCACGGTGGCTCATGCCTGTAATCTCAGCACTTTGGAAGGCCAAGGTGGGCGAATCACAAGGTCAGGAGATCGAGACCATCCTGTCTAACACAGTGAAACCCTGTCTCTACTAAAAGTACAAAAAATTAGCCAGGCATGGTAGCACGCACCTGTAGTCCCGGCTACTCAGGAGGCTGAGGCAGGAGAATGGCGTGAACCCAGGAGGCGGAGCTTGCAGTGAGCCGAGATCGCGCCACTTTAGTCCAATGTGGGCAACAGTGCAAGACTCTGTCTCAAAAAAAAAAAAAAAAAAAAAAAAGAATGGCAGAAAAAATGCTAGCCAAACTGCAGGCAGATCAAGAGAATTATTTGACCTGAAAAGCAGAGATAAAAAAAAAAAATCAAACAAACTGTATCTCAGTGAACTAGCAGGACAGTATCCAAGTGGTCAAAATACATGTAAATTGAGTCTCAACAGGACAGAGGAGAGAAAAAAATTGTAAAATAATAAAAGTTTTCTAATATTTAGTGGAAAATATTAAAATACTTATTTTAAAAGTTCAAGAAACCCCGCTGGTATAAAAACAAAGAGAACCACTCCTATGCCCCAAGATAACCAAATTACTGAAAATCTAACCCAAAGAGAAAATTGTCAAAGCAGCTAGAGAGAAAAGACATGTTATATACAAGGAAACAGTTCTAATTTACACTTGATTTCTTGTGAGAAGATGCAGAATAATATTTTAGAGTGCCAAAAGAAGAAAAAAATATGAATCTATTGATGCTAAATTTTATATAAAGCAAAAATATCCTCTACTGTGGGTAAAATAGAGACATTTTCAGATAAGTGAAAAACAATAAAATTAAGAGTCAGCAGACCTATACTGCAAGACATATTCAAAAGAAGCTTTCAGAGGAAAGAAAATGAAACCAGAAAATGATAATTACAGTATGACGTGAAGGATACCAAAAATAGTAAATATGCTAATAATTAGAAAATCTATGTGTGTTTGTTTCTTAATTTTCTTGAAGACACCTGACTGTAAAATATATGACAATAACAACATGGAGGATACAGGTAACTGGAATTAAACTGTTATAAATGTTTTAAGTTTATGTAAATTGATATAATATTGACTGTATATAAACTATGAGTAGGTAAGGATGCATGTTGTAATTCCTAGAGTAACAAATTAAAAAATAATGCAAAGAGGTATATCTAAAAACCTAATAAGGGAATTGAAAATGGAAGGATAAAATTCTTTGATTATCCCCAGAGAAATTAGAACAAGAGGAATAGAGAAATAGAGATTAAATAGGATATATAGAAATATATGAGTATAGGAAACTTAAAACTAAACTTTTCAATAATTTCACTAGATGCAAATTAATTAAACATCCCCAGTGAATAAAGATAATCAATTTTAGATTTAAAAATTCAAGACATAACTGTATATCTAAAGGGACTCACTTTTTTTTTTTTTTTCAGATAGAGTCTTGCTCTGTCACCCAGGCTGGAGTGCAATGGCACAATCTTGGCTCACCACAACCTCTGCCTCCCGGATTCAAGTGATTCTCCTGCCTCAGCCTCCCGAGTAGCTGGGCTTACAGGCATGCACCACCATGCCCAGCTAATTTTTGTATTTTTTTGGTAGAGATGGGGTTTCAACATGTTGGCCAGGCTGGTCTTGAACTCCTGACCTCAAGTGATCCTCCCGCCTCGGCCTCCCAAAGCGCTGGGATTGCAGGTGTGAGCCACTGCACCCGGCCTACAAGGGACTCACTTTAAATACAGAGACACAGATAGGTTGAAAAGGAAAGAATAGTAAAAGATAAACCATAAATCAGTAAGCATAAAAAAGCTATGACTGGCCGGGCGTGGTGGCTCACGCCTGTAATCCCAGCACTTTGGGAGGCCGAGATGGGTGGATCACCTGAGGTCAGGAGTTTGAGACCAGCCTGGCCAACATGGTGAAATCCCACCTCTACTAAAAATACAAAAATTAGCCAGGCGTGGTGGCGGGTGCCTGTAATCCCAGCTACTTGGGAGGCTGAGGCAGGAGAATTGCTTGAACCCGGGAGGTGGAGGTTGCAGTGAGCTGAGATTGTGCCACTGCACTCCAGGCCTGGGCAACAAGAACAAGACTCTGTCTCAAAAAAAAAAAAAAAAAAAAAAAAAAAAAAGCTATGTCTATGTTAATATCAGAAAATGTAGACTTCAAGATAAGGAATGCTGTCAGAGGAAAAGAGAGATATCTGATAATAATAAAATGATTAACTTATTAGAAAGATATAAAAATAAAAACATCTATGTATACAGTAGCTGAGCTTTGAAATACCTGAAGTAAAAAACTGACAGAACTCGATACATTCACAGATATTTGGATAACATTCTAACATTCTCACTCAGTAACTGTTAGAACAATTAGACATAATTTCAGTAAGTGTATAGAATATTTAAAGTACATAGTCATCTTGACTTAATTGACATTTACAGATTACTCCAATAATTGCAGAATATATATTTTTAAAGTGCAAGTAGAACTCACATTATGTTGATACATAATATAACAACAAGTATTAAATCTTAAAGATTTTGTCCTTTAACCACAAGAAAATTAAATTAGAAATCCAAAACAATAAGATATTTAGAAAAAGCATAATATGTTTAGAAAATAAACAATACTCTCCTAACCCATGGGTCAAAGAAAGTACAGAGGTAAGTTAATACATATTTTAAGCTAAACTGTAATAAAAGAACAATATGTCAAGGCTTTCTGGATACAGCTAAAGTAGTGCTTGTTGAGAAATTTATAGCTTTCATTGTTTAAATAGGGAAAAAAAGGATAAAGTCAATTATCTAAATTTTTTCTTCAAGAAGTTAGAAAAAGAAATACAAAACAAACCTCTAGAAAGTAGAGAATGTGAAAGAAAAAATAAAATAGAAAACTGACAAATAATGGTGAAAACTTACATAAATGAAGAGAATCGATATTGTCAAGATATCAGTTCTCCTGAAATTGATTTATGGGTTTAATACAAGGTCAATGAGAATTCCAACAAGGTAGTAGAAATTGACAAGCAGATTCTAAAATTTGCATAGGAATTAAATGATCCTAGAATAGCTGAAACAGTCTTGAAAAAAAGAACAAATTTCAATAACTTCCACAACCTATTTTCAAGATTTACTATAAAGTTACGGCAATAAAGTGTGGCATTAGCATAAGAAAAGACAAATAATCAATGGAACTCATTTCTGAAGAGACCAGAATTAGACATACACATATACAACCATTGATTTTTGATAAAGTAGGAAAGCCTAGATGAAATTATGGAGAAAAATGAACTTTAACCTCTACCTCACAATAATTAATTTTAGGTAGATCATATATCTAAATATAAAAGCTAAAACTAGGAAGCATGTGGAAGAAAATAATGGAAAATGTTACAACTTTTGTGCTGGTAAAGACTTCTCAGGTAGAACTGAAAAAGTTTCTACCATAAAAAAATTGATCAATTGGACTTTATCAAAATAAAAGTTTCTGCTCATCAAAAGACATTGCTAAAATGAATCATCAAGGGCCAGTTGCAGTGGCTCACACCTGTAATCCCAGCATTTTGGGAGGCTGAGGTCAGCAGATCATTTGAGGTCAGGAGTTTGAGACCAGCCTGGCCAACATGGTGATACCCGGTCTCTACTAAAAATACAAAAATGAGCCAGGAGTGGTGGCGCGTGCCTGTAGTTTCAGCTACATGGGAGGCTGAGGCAGGAGAATCCCTTAAACCTGGGAGGTGGAGGTTGCAGTGAGCCGAGATTGCGCCACTGCACTCCAGCCTGGGCGACAGAGTGAGACTCAGTCTCAATAAAGAAAAAGAATCCTCAAGTAACATATTAGAAAAATTATATTCAATTCCATTTGTGTGACAAAGGACTTGTATCTACAATATGTAAATATTCCTACAAATCAATAATTTATAATGGACAAAAGACTTGAACAGGCACTTTACCAAAGAAGATATCTAAATGGTCAATGAGCACATGAAATGGTGCCTAAAATTATTAATCACCGGGAAATGCCAGCTAAAACCATACTGAGGGAACATTTTAAAACCCACTGGAATGGTTATAATCAAGAAGGTTGACAACACCAAATATTGGCAAGGATGTGAAACAACACAAACGTTCGTACATTCTTGGTGGGAGAGAGCTCTACAATAAGTATAACTACTTGGATAATTGTTTGAAAGTTTCTTCTAAGGCCGAGTATACAGTGCCCGACTGCAGTCTACTGCACTCTTAGGTATTTACCCAACAGCAATGAAAACATGTCCGTAAAAAGACTTGTACAGGAAAGTTTATAGCAGCCCTACTCATAATACCTTCAAACTAGAAAGAACCCAGGTATCTTTCAACCAGATAATAAATGATTGTGATCTATTCATACAATGAACTGTTATTGTCTTAGTCGGTTTGGGCTGCTATGTAACAAAGTACCTGATTTTTTAATGATGGCCATTCTAACTGGTGTGAGATGGTATCTCATTGTGGTTTTGATTTGCATTTCTCTGATGGCCAGTGATGAGGAGCATTTCTTCATGTGTTTTTTGGCTGCATAAATGTCTTCTTTTGAGAAGTGTCTGTTCATGTCCTTTGCCCACTTTTTGATGGGGTTGTTTGTTTTTTTCTTGTAAATTTGTTTGAGTTCATTGTAGATTCTGGATATTAGCCCTTTGTCAGATGAGTAGGTTGCAAAAATTTTCTCCCGTTCTGTAGGTTGCCTGTTCACTCTGATAGTAGTTTCTTTTGCTCTGCAGAAGCTCTTTAGTTTAATTAGATCCCATTTGTCAATTTTGGCTTTTGTTGCCATTGCTTTTGGTGTTTTAGACATGAAGTCCTTGCCCACGCCTATGTCCTGAATGGTATTGCCTAGGTTTTCTTGTAGGATTTTAATGGTTTTAGGTCTAACATTTAAGTCTTTAATCCATCTTGAATTAATTTTTGTATAAGGTGTAAGGAAGGGATCCAGTTTCAGCTTTCTGCATATGGCTAGCCAGTTTTCCCAGCACCATTTATTAAATAGGGAATCCTTTCCCCATTTCTTGTTTTTGTCAGGTTTGTCAAAGATCAGATAGTTGTAGATATGCGGCATCATTTCTGAGGGCTCTGTTCTGTTCCATTGATCTATGTCTCTGTTGTGGTACCAGTACCATGCTGTTTTGGTTACTGTAGCCTTGTAGTATAGTTTAAAGTCAGGTAGCGTGATGCCTCCAGCTTTGTTCTTTTGGCTTAGGATTGACTTGGCGATGCGGGCTCTTTTTTGGTTCCATATGAACTTTAAAGTAGTTTTTTCCAATTCTGTGAAGAAAGTCATTGGTAGCTTGATGGGGATGGCATTGAATCTATAAATTACCTTGGGCAGTATGGCCATTTTCACGAAACAACAGGTGCTGGAGAGGATGTGGAGAAATAGGAACACTTTTACACTGTTGGTGGGACTGTAAACTAGTTCAACCATTGTGGAAGTCAGTGTGGCGATTCCTCAGGGATCTAGAACTAGAAATACCATTTGACCCAGCCACCCCATTACTGGGTATATACCCAAAGGACTATAAATCATGCTGCTATAAAGACACATGCACACATATGTTTATTGCGGCACGATTCACAATAGCAAAGAGTTGGAACCAACCCAAATGTCCAACAACGATAGACTGGATTAAGAAAATGTGGCACATATACACCATGGAATACTATGCAGCCGTAAAAAATGATGAGTTCATGTCCTTTGTAGGGACATGGATGAAACTGGAAAACATCATTCTCAGTAAACTATCTCAAGGACAAGAAACCAAACACCGCATGTTCTCACTCATAGGTGGGAATTGAACAATGAGAAGTCATGGACACAGGAAGGGGAATATCACGCTCCGGGGACTGTTGTGGGGTTGGGGGAGGGGGGAGGGACAGCATTAGGAGATATACCTAATGCTAAATGACGAGTTAATGGGTGCAGGAAATCAACGTGGCACATGGATGCATATGTAAAACCTGCACATTGTGCACATGTACCCTAAAACCTAAAGTATAATAATAAAAAAAACAAATAACAAAATACCATAGACTGGGTGGCCTATAAATAAAAGAAATGTATCTCTCACCATTCCGTAGGCTGGAAGTTCGAGACCAGGGTGTCAGCATGGTTGGGTTCTGGTGAGGGCCCTCTACCAGGCTGCAGGCTGCCTTCTTCCCACGGTGTTCTCACATGGCAGAAAGAGGGAAGAGAGCTCTCTGGGGCCCCTTTGTAAGTGCACTCATCCCATACACAAAGGCTCCCTTCACAAAGGAGATCCAAGGAAACTCCTTGATCTAACAGCTTCCAAAGACCCCACCTCCAAATACCATCACAGTGGGGGTTAGGACTTTAACCTAGGAATTTTGGTGGGGCACAAACTTTCAGACCATTAAAGTGAACAAGAAAGAAGGCTGCGCTTCTAACACATGTCACAATAGGGATGAGTCTTAGACGTGAATTTCACACCTGGCATGAAGGAAGCCAGGCAAAAAAGGATGTGCTCTGTAATTCAGTATGTAAGAAGTCCCAGAACAGGGAGAGAAGTCAGAACAGTGATTACTATGGGAGGCTGGGGGCAGAATTGACTTGTCAGGGGAAATCACATAAATCGGGGAAATGAGAAAACATCTTGTCTTAATTGGAATATGTACATTTGAGGGTATTCACCCAAATGATCATGTATGTTTGTCAAAAGTAATTGAATTAGGCTGGGTGCTGTGGCTCACACTTGTAATCCCAGCATTTTGGGAGGCCGAGGCAGGTGGATCACTTGAGGTCAGGAGTCTGAGAGCAATCTGGCCAAGATGGTGAAACCCCATCTCTACTAAAAATACAAAAACTAGTCAGATGTGGTGGTGTGCACCTGTAATTCCAGCTACTCAGGAGGCTGCGGCAGGAGAATCACTTGAACCCAGGAGACAGGTTGCAGTGAGCTGAGATTGTGCCACTGCACTCCAGCCTTGGCGACAGAGGGAGACTCCGTCTCAGGAAAAAAAAAAAAAAAAAAAAAAAAAAAGGCATTGAATTGTACATTTAAAATCTGTGCATTTCAATGTATGTAAATTTTACTTCAAGGAAAGAAAAAGGGGACATGTCTTGGCATGTGCCTCCTTTCTTAAGCCTATTAATTATAAAACTGGGTTACCCAGATCCTAGAATATAGCTATGAATAGGGTAGCTCTAAGAGCCATAGATAAGAATCTGGGGACCTACGGGTGTTGAAAACTCACGGTGGGGATGACAATGATTATAGTCTGCTTTTTTGTTACCATTTCAGATTATGACAAAGCACTGGTGTTCATTAGGAAACTAATGGGAGTAAAGGGTAAATAGCTTAGTCAAAAATGCAGCTTTCTCTTTCAACATATTAGCAGGAAGCCATTTTCTGGTTTTGTGCATCAAAGACAAGCATCCTATTTGTTTTTAGAAATCAAATCTAACTTTCTTTAGGAAAGGAGCTTTAATTTTATAGCAAATGAAAAGTATCAATTAACCTATTAGTTAACCCAGAGAAACTATTAGCCTGGGAGATAATAAAATTGCTTTTGAAAAGATTACCTGACGACTGCAAAAATAATTACTTTTGCAAACATCCGGTGTTCTGCCTTTCTAAGATACTTGAGAGAGTTTAAATATCAAAGAATCCTGATTCTTTCATGAGTATTTTCTTCAGCTGTTGTGAAAGTCATGCTTCAGTGTTTCAGGGATTTTGTTTTGTGCTTGTCTTGGCAGTGGGGAGGAGGGGAGCTTTTGTGTGATTCCAGGTAAAAGTATGCTACCCACAGCCTTTGTAGGTCATGGCTTCTTGAGAATGTGTACAATGCCACAGAGCCTGTCCGTAGATACATTCCCGTATGACTATACACATACGCACACAATCTTGCATATGATTTCAGAAGCTTGGCGGGCAGCTAGAATTTTGTCTCAGATCCTCTAGAGTCTAGACGGTGGAGGCTGGATGTAAGGGAGGAGACCACCCCTCATACTGTCTTATGCCCAATTTCTGCCTCCAAAGAAAGAAGAAGTAAAAACTAAAAGGCAAAAATGAAATCCACAGGCAGACAGCCCGGCACCACACCCTGGGCCTGGTAGTTAAAAATTGACCCCTGACCTAATCAGTTACGTTACCTATAGATTACAGACATTGTGAAAATGCACTGTGAAAATCCCTGTCCTGTTCTGTTCCATTCTAATTACCGGTGCATGCAGCCCCCAGTCACATACCCTCTGCTTGTTCAATCTATCACGACCCTCTCACGTGGACCCCGTTAGAGTTGTGAGCCCTTAAAAGGGACAGGAATTGCTCACTCGGGGAGCTTGGTTTTTGAGACGTGAGTCTTGCTGATGCTCCCAGCCGAATAAAGCCCTTCCTTCTTCAACTCGGTGTCTGAGGGATTTTGTCTGTGGCTTGTCCTGCTACAGACGGGCAGCCTTGGTTCTCATTTTTCATGCCATCTCCTCTAATGGAATCAGGAATGGTCTCCCTGTGTCGACACCTGCAGTGTGGGCCTGCATTTGGGAGGGCATGTGGGTGTGTGTGCTGGGGCTGCCTACTGGTGCGCATTGCCCAGAGAGTTTATCTCGGAAGCCTTTGACAAAGGCACGGTTGGCTTCATTTTCTGCCGTGAATTCAAGTAGGAGACAAATGGATTTCCTTCCTTTTTCTGATCCTGTGTAGGAACTATAGAAAAACGGGTGTTTCTACCTAGTTAGAAAGAAATGCTTTTCCCAAAGATGAATTCAGACAGCTTTATTTAATGGAAAAAAAATTCTTGCCTGTTTCTAAATGCATTCTTCCCTGGTGGCTTATACCTGCCAAAGAGAAAAATTAGTCTCTTGACCGAACGAAGTCCCCATCAAGACAAAGGAAAAGAGAGAAGTGAGAAAAGAGGCTAGAAGAGCCAGGATTGAAGGCACCGTCCTGGGGGTGCGATGCGTGCTGAGGGTAATTGTTGCCTGGAGGCACATAGGCTAGTCCATGAGATCCAAAATTCCAAAGCTTGCCTGTGTAAAGGACAACATCTAGGAGTATTGAGAAGCAATGTGGGCAGTGCTGAGATTCAAAAGGGGCGTCCCTAGTCCCAAAGACGAGCCCCACCCAAGTGAGTGGACTTCCCGAAATTATGGTACCTGTCTGAGCCTCAGTTTCTCCATTTGTGGATGGGAATAATCACACAAGGTATTTTGCAGAGCAAATGAGAAAATCTTCAGGAGAGTCTGGCTGACTGTGGGAATGCTGTTATTTTTGAGTTGCTCTTCCCTTAATGATCAAGAATAATCACAGCCTTATAGCAGCCTGGGAGAAAGTTGTCAAAGAAAGGTGTACTGTATCTGCCTAAATTAACATTAGGATGTTTCACGAGAGCTACTTATTTCAGAGGAAAAGCTACGGATGGCTTGGAAGATGATGAGCTTTGGTGAATGCTGTGCTCTGAGAATGATGGACAAACAGATATGGGGGAAACTAGCAAAGCCATGAAGCCATTAAGGAACTGACCACCTAAAAGGCAGAGTCAACAAGGCTGTGCAGGTCTCCTAGGGAGATAAGATGTTATATTAGTCAAGGTTCTCTAGAGGGACAGAACTAATAGGATATATGTATATATAAAAGAGAGCTTATTAAGGAGAATTGACTCACAGCATCACAAGGTAAAGTTCCACGATAGGCCATCTACAAGTTGAGGAGCAAGGAAGCCAGTCTGAGTCCCAAAACCTCAAAAGTAGAGAAACTGACAATGCAGCCTTCAGTCTGTGGTTGAAGGCCCAAGAGCCACTGGTGTAAGTCTAAGAGTTCAAAAGCCAAAGAACTTGGAGTCTGATGTTCGAGGACAGGAAGCATCCGGCGTGGGAGAAAGGTGAAGGCCGGAAGTCTCAGCACGTTGGCTTCTCCCACTTTCTTCTGCCTGCCTTACTCTAGCCATGCTGGCAGTTGATTACATCCAATGGTGCCCACCCACATTGAGGGTGGGTCTGCCTCTGCCAGTCCACTGACCCAAATGTTAATCTCCTTTGGCAACACCCTCACAGACACACCCAGAAACAATACTTTGCATCCTTCATTCCAATCAAGCTGACAGTTAATATTAACCATTTACAGATGGAGATAGTGGGGTTCAAATAAGAACAAGAGCACCTTGTGAAATAACATATGTAGAAGCCAAGGCTTGCAATGTACAGTCTAGCAGTGGCCTTTCATGGTAGAGAGACTCATTCTTGGGTAAAAATGAAGATATTCAATTAATGCATTCTGTTGGTTGTATTCTATAACAGGGTGAGCACATTTATTTACTTCAGCTAAATTGAAAATCAAGGCTTCACTATGTCACGTGTGTGTGTGTGTGTGTGTGTGTGTGTGCGCGCGTGCGCGTGCGGTGGTGGTTGTGATGAAATGGAGGAAGAATATTTGAGATAAAGCTAATCTTTGATAAAATTCCTTCTGTTCAATGGTGAACCAGGGCTGGAGACAGAGACCAGGGGAGCTGCCTTCCCAGGCAAGGAGGGCATTTGGTCACTCACCTTGTTTAGGACTGCCGGCTATGATAGGAACACAAAGCAGACTGACCCTTAGTCAGATCTATTATTGTTTTAAATTCTCTATAGATAATGTACTGTCTTATTTCTCACCCCTGGGCAGACTGATCCCACCATGAGCCCTGTTCTACTTCCACCCCACAATGCCCCTGGGAATAGCATATGAACAAATGTCATTGTTAACTCCTGATCAGTTGTGGCTGGGTCATCAAAGCAGGAGAATCATTAGGATGTATGGATTATGGCAGCTTAAAAAACAAAAACTACATGAGAGACTTAGATTTATGCTTGGAGAATGTCCAAATGCGTTGGAAAGGTAGTACTAACACATCTAGAATAAAAGTGAATGGTCTTTGCCAATTTCACTGCCCCATGGGCAGAGTCAACGGCAACTACTGTCAAAATTGTTCTTGAAATCTGTAACTATAAAAACCTTAACTCATGGGAAGAGGCTACTTGGCAGCTCCTTTGAAAGCTTTCCTTGCTGTTTAAGAGAAGTCTAGTCTGCCAGAATAAAAATAAAAATTTAAAAATCTCTACTAAGACAAATTAGAAGATAATGCAAGGAAAATTGGGTAAACGTGGGAAGAAAGGGCTGTCTATAGTAAGCAGTAAAATAATCTTAAACATTCTGTGCAAAGTAAACACATGTATATACAACTAATTCCAGGGCCGAAGGGAGTGAATGACATACGGCGGTCACATCATTGTCTGAGGAACCATTCTCTGCCAAGAAAAAAGGCAATAGTCTCATATCCTTCTCTAGATTAGTTGACTGTGAAAAGAAAAGAGGGCAACAAGTCAGCTTCCCTTAGAGAGGTTGTTGTGGGGCGGGACATGTGTTAATGAGACACTTCACACCTTCCCTGGTAGGTACCTGGAGCAGGCTGAAATAAGCAAAAGTGAATGCAGGTGGTATAGGTGTGGGGGGTGAGGGGACAGTCTTCCCTACCTGCAGGGGAAAGCCCTTGCAGCAACAAGGTACTCAAATAATGCTTGATGCGTCCTACCTACACACTAACCTTATGGATTAGTATTTTTAAAAGTCTCACCTTTGCATCCTGTTTGTGAGTTAGAAATGACTTGACTAGACATGATTTCATGTATCACAATTTTTAAAAATATTTGCAATTTTCTAAGAATATGTATATGACTAAACTTATATGCTATAAACCATAGTGATCAACATGATGATGATGATGAAGATAACGATGATTGATGATGACGATGATGATAGTGATAATGTGCTCTCCAGAAAAAGGAACAATATTGCAGATATTTTAACATACTACTACTCTATTAGTCCATTCTCACACTGCAATAACTACCTGAGACTGGATAATTTATGAAGAAAAGAGGTTTAATTGAGTCACAGATCCACAGGCTTAACAGGAAGCATGGCCAGGGGGCCTTAGGAAACACAATTATGGTGGGAGGTAAAGGGGAAGCAATTGTGTCTTCACATAGTGGCAGGTGAGAGGGAGAGCGAGAAAGAGCAAGCGCAAAGCAGGAGGTGCTGCAAACTTTAAAGCAACCAGGTCTCATGAAAACTCACTATCACAAGAACAGCAAGAAAGAAGTCTGTCTTGATGATTCAATCACCTCCCACCAGGCCCCTCTTCTAAGGCATAGGGATTACAATTTGATGAGATTTGGGTGGGGACACACAGCCAAAACGTATCAACCACATTTATGTATCACAGCAGCTACTATTATCTCTGTTCTATATAGATGAATAAATGGGGGTTTAACAAATTGCCCAAGATGATAGAGCTTTGCCCAATCTATCCATGTACCATCAAGGCCATAACTTTGCCCTTATTTCGCTTGAAGTTGAACATTTCTTTTATATTGTTGTTTGATTTTGTTGTATTACAAAGCCAAATCTAAAGAATTTCATTGTAATAATATGCATAGTAGGTGTAATTAGAGGTAGGTTTACTTTATTTATTGATAGATTTAGTTTGCGATTTAAAATCCATGACGTGATAGCATGTGTCATAGCCCATCATGAATTTTGAATGAAAACGCTGTGGCTGGACTGAACTTCTAAGAAAAATCCAAGCCGGTAAGCAGGAGTTCCGAGATGCAGACGCACAATCTTAATTACATTAGCTGCCTCCTTGGGCCATTTTGTGTATGTAGCGGGGTGGGCAGTGGGCTTGGTTCTTAATGTAATGAGTGATTTCACCAAGGAGGGAGATGGGGCTTGACTTGATGTGTATGGGTACCAAGCGGATGACTAGAAGACTTAAGAACAGGGAGGTTAGAGGAAATTGTCACATTTTCACTGGGGTAGGAATTTTAAAACAAAAATGCAAGCTTCAATGAGAGAAGGAACATACATGGCCTATTTTAATGATCATGAGAGCAAGAGAGTGTCTGAAGCGAGGTTCAATCGCAAGATTCAAAGGTAGGACAATGAGCATGTTGAAAGCTAAGGAGAGGAATAAGTGTAGGAGGAATACATTATCAGGGAAAAGGAAACGCAAATTGTATTTCCTTTGCAATTTGCAAAGGAAAGTTTGCAAATTTTCCTTTTGCAAAACTAAAGAGAATTGCAAAACGAAAGAAAAGGAGAGTGATGAAGAGAACCACATGGGCAAAAAAATAAAGATGTAGAAAATTCTGGATGGTATTAACAAATGAATAAAGGCATGTGCCAGCAGTTCGCTTAGAACAGCTAGTCTGTTCAGACTGAGAGTTACAGGGTCCGTTGGAGGGGTGGAGGCACAGGCGGCTGTGGTGGAGGGGTGCTGTGGCTGAGGTCCAGTGAGCTACTTGCCTCCACGTCAAGAAAGAAGAACCGAAGGTCACGTTCTGGAAATGGAAATCCACTTTCCTAGGGGCAGTGTGAAATGTTAAAAGGTTTTATGTTATGCCAGAGAGGATAGTTAGACAATTAGAGTTATCTGAAGGTTGACAAGGCAGCAGGCTTAGATGAATTACACCCCAGCAGTGTGGAGAGGAAGCGCCAGTGAAATGTGAAATTTGGAGAGGCTGAGCCACCCCCGGCACTGGGGGAAAGGAGGTGGCTCTTTGAATTCTGCGGTGCGGGAATGGCAGAGCACACCTGGAAGCCAGGAGGGAGCAGGTGTTACCCTTGAACCAGGCAGAGGTGGGGGAGGCCCAGGCATCTCATCTCTCCCCTCCTCCTGCCCTGTGGGAAGAGCATAGTCCCCTCTGCCTTTTTCTTTCCTTTTGTCTTCAGTCCGCCCTCCCTGACTAGTACATGGTTGGTCAATCCTGTCATAGAACAGAAACTAGATGTTTCCAGAATTTTTATGCCACAGCACTTGAATATTCTATTGTTTCACGATGCTTTTACACTTAGAAGACAATACTACATAGTAAACACTTAAAATAATATGAAAAATTGTTTGTCAAATGACTTAGAAGACCTGGTTACTATGTCCAATAAATGCTTGGTGTTTTATTTTACTCACCCCTCCTAACTTCTCCATGTTTCAACACCTATAAAATAAGAAGAGTAATATCTGCACTCTTTGCCAGTTTTCCTGAAGACCACATGAGATAAATATATGAAAACACACTATGAAAAGCACAAAATGCTTTATAACCTGTAGCATTATTTTTGTAAGAATGAAGCAAAACTGTAATTGTGTCTGAAATCTAAGAATGGATAGAGGGAAGATCTATTCCGCTGTAGACTCGAACATGATTTGATTAAAGTCTGACTACAAGAGGAGAAACCACTTCCTCATGAATTATGAGACCCAATTTATGGAATAATTTATTGGATTGGCTTTTTAAAAAGTCCAATAGTGGCCATAATTTATCTTGATTAGTGGAAAGGTTTCATAAACTATAGTGTGCAAAATATTGATCCATTTAGTAAGCACACCATGGAGGGGGTCCCTGCAGAAGGCAGGCACCCCGGCTCTGCAGAGGGCAGCACAGTGGCCCACTGCCTTTTATCACAGCTGTGGAACAAAATGGAAACTGGACGCCGTCATGGAAAACGATCAGTCTGCATGACGGGCGCACGGAAAGGAAGCATGACATTGAAAACACGTTTCTTCCAAATACCTTTAAAGATTTCTGAACCAGAGCTCATCCACCTATCTGTAGCCTCCAAATTATAAACAGAATCATGACAGAATTTGGGTTTGTTTCCCAGTGGCTCTGCCTTCTTTTGCTCTTAAATTTTTTTTCCAAATGCTCAGATCATAACCAAATAACAAAGGAAGCAGCTGTGATGCTCCTACACTGTGGTAAGTCCCTTTTGAGAATCGTCATTGTGGAAAGGAGAGAAACTTAGATTCTTGATTCTCAATAGGTTGTTCTTGACGAACACTTGCTAACCCCAAGGCATTCATTTAATGGAGCAAGGTTTCGTGCATTTCAAATGTCAGCCTGAGATTCTGGTAAGATGTTAGGAAGTGCTCCAGCCGGGAACTGCCACCATAGTTTCTTCTCAGCCTCACTTTAGAGGGGTCAAGTACATCTAGAAAATGCCAGGCTTTAGAGCGAGAGTATGAAATACCCCCTTGGGTTCTTTTTTCTTTTTCTTTTCTTTCCTTTTTCTTTCTTTCTTTTTTTTTTTTTTTTTTTTTTTTTTGGAGACAGTGTGTCACTCTGTTGCCCAGGTTAGAAAGCAGTGGTGTGATCATAGCTCACTGCAGCCTCAATCTCCTGGGCTCAAACGATCCTCCCACCTCAGCCTCCTGAGTAGCTATGACTAAAGCATGTGTCACTATGCCCAGTTAATTTTTAAAAACATTTTTTTGTAGAGATGAGGTCTCGCTATGTTGCCCAGGCTGGTCTTGTGCTCCTGCCCAAAAGGGATCTTCCTGCTGGGGTTCTTTAGCAGAATTCCTGAGGCTATTCCTACCTGTTGTAATGAAACTTCTCGATTTGCTCTCCTCTCCAACCACACCCTCCCCATCAGCATCTTCTTATCTGCCCTCTGGGGATGTGGATTCACTTCGGCCTGTGAAGGCAGGTCTCCCATTTAGAATATTCAAAAGCAGCCTGGTGCGGTGGCTCATACCTGTAATCGCAGCACTTTGGGAGGCTGAGGCAGGTGGATCACCTGAGGTCAGGAGTTCAAGACCAGCCTGGCTAACATGGCAAAACTCCATCTCTACTAAAAAATACAAAAAAAATTAATGGACGTGGTGGCATGTACCTGTAATCCCAGCTATTTGGGAGGCTAAGGCAGAAGAATGTTCTGAACCTGGTAGGTGGAGATTGCAGTGAGCCAAGATGGCGCCACTGCACTCCAGCCTGGGCAACAAGAGTGAAAACTCCATTTCAAAAATAAACAAATAAATAAATAATAAATGGAATACTCAAATTCAACTCCAAACCCAAATGAGGAAGGCCATCAAATAAGATAGAAGGTGATGATCCCCACTATTTGAGTAAGACAGCCACATGGGGACAAATGGCTTGTGCAATTTAGTGGAGTAAATGGCATGGCCACATGACCTTGTTTGGCTGCTATTGGTTACAAGAGGCCCTTGGCATCAGCCAGATCCATTTGTTTTCTTGAGTCTTAGCTTTTCCTCTCCTTTTCCTCTCCTTTGCCCTGAAATATCAGAGGGCAAACCACTTGACATCATTTCTAGCTGTAATTTCCCAATGCAGTAGTTTTAAAGGCTGAAAAGCCAAAGGCACCACTAGAAATTACATATATTTTGGGGCAACACGTGGAACTGAAAGAAAGTGAGCATGAGGAGGAGAGGAGAGGAGCGGTGAGGAGAGATGAGGCGAGGGGAAGGGAGCGGGGAGGGGGAGGATGAATTGCTGCCAGATGCTGCCCCACTTTTCATACCTATCCAAGTGACTCTTCCAGCTTCTAAGGACATTCAGATTGTGTTTCAGTGAAATGCAGTAAAACAAACAGATGTTAAATTGCTTTAATACATATCTTGTTTTATCCCCATAACAATTCAGTTTCTGGCTTTATCATACCTGTTTGAGAGATGAAAAAATGAGACTCAGTGAGATTTATGCTCCCCACCAAAAATCACACAGCAAATTCGCCACAGAACCTGAACAGTAACTGCCATCCCGCAGAAGGAGAGCAGACCAGGGAGGCTGACTTTGTTGTAGGAGTGTGTGCATTTTACCTTTTAGTTCAAGGGGTTTTGTTGGTGTCTTATCGTGCTCCACAACCAATAGCAAAAGCAACTAATGTATAGGACAGCGCAAAGGAATAGGATCACACCCAAGTGTGTTTTAACAAAATAAGTAAACAATCAATCAAATGTATCTGGGAGCACTGGCTCCCTCAGGGCCCCTGGAGCAGGGGTGCGTAGTTAAGAAATATACAGAGTTCTGCTCTAAGAAAACGTGTGTATTACTTAAAAACCACCATATTATACAAAATCACACAAATAAAAACACAACGGTTATGAGGGAAATGGGGTTATGGACACAACATTTAAATATGTTGTCAGTGAGAAACAAAAGGAACATAGTAAAAATTGGTGGCATAGTTTCACACAAGTTATATGGTTAAGAAATACACTGAAACTACAAGATATATGGCACTTCACCTTGAAAAAAGCCCCAGAGTTCACTCGGAGGAGTAAGAGCTGAAAAGGCTATAGTTGTGTTTGGGAAGAGGTAGACGCAAAGGTGTTGAGATCAGACGGAAGTAACACCAGACATGGATGCGTGTGGCCTGTCACACGCGGAGAACCCAGGCAGTGGCGGCTTGCTGGTGTGCACGCATGTGTTTTATGAATTTCTAGACTCAATTCCTGGGCTGCAGGCAGTTTTTCTGCATTCACTTAGTGCTTCTCCCAGACCAAATCACGGATACTCAAACAGGAAATTAACCTGATGCTCAAATTGTTCTCCAATCTGTCAATTACATTGAAACAAAGTCACATTTTCAAAGCCAGCATTTTAACAGACGTGATTGCACCTAGGTCCTCCCTCTAAGGAGCTTATAGTCTCCTTCAGAATAAAATATGGACAAATGGGAAATACTGGATTCGTAAGTGCCAAACTAATATGCAGGTGTTTTGGAAAGGGAGGGGTAGCTGGGGCAGTCAAAGAAGTTTTCTTGCAGGAGGCAATTCCAGAAGAAATGACCTAAGCAAAGTCAGAGAAGTGAAGATAATTGTGATGGGAGAAAAGAGAGGAAGAGGTAGAGGACAGAGAGGACACCTGCTCAGGGGTGAATGAGAAACAGGTTTGAGCAGAAGCTGGGCTGGCTGTGATAGACACTGAGGAATGTCACTGCAAAGGAGGTGTTTTTTAATGTTTGGGTGTAAATCAAGTCTGTAGCACAGACTGAGGGAATGAATATTTTACAGAATTGCTGTCGTCATTCTGTGTCTTACAGTCCATTCTGTTCATTTCTCATTCAATGATATTGAGTTTCTGCTGTATGCCAAACGCGTTCACAACTGTGGATTCAGCTGTGAACACAAAGGGTGAAGCATCTACCGTAAGGAGTGGACATCCTAGCAGAGGAGACATGTAGCCTCCGGCTAAGGAGATGGGCACCCAGTGAGCTCGAAAAGCAGCCAGGGCTGGGGGCATGAGGCAGAATCAGGAGGCAGGGAAGGATGAGCTGTGGAGGAAGATGGCTATCTCAGAGATGGTGGCCAGAAAGGTCCTCTCTAAGAAATTGACATCTGAATCACGCGGTGCCCAAAAGGAGTGGGAGCAGGTCTCGAAAAGTTGACCTCAGGCAAAGGAAGCAATGGATGGAAAGATCTGAGATGTGGAGAGGCAGCTACAAGTCTGTGGGGGTGGAGGGGGGTGGGAGCGGTAGGAGAGGATGTGGGGGTGGTAGGAGAGGATGTGGGGGTGGAGTGGGGTGGGAGAGGATGTGGGGGTGGAGGGGGGTGGGAGAGGATGTGGGGGTGGAGTGGGGTGGGAGCGGTAGGAGAGGATGTGGGCTGGAGTCCATGGGGAGAAGTTGGGGCTTTATCCTCAGTTCTGTGGAAAGCTGCTAAGTCGTGTTGAGCAGGAGTGTGTTGTGATCTGATTCACTTTTTAAAAAATTGTTTTATTTCCATAGGTTATTGGGGAACAGGTAGTGGGTGATTACACAAGTAAGTTCTTTAGTGGTTACTTGTGGGAATTTGGTGCATCCATCACCCAAGCAGTATACACTGCACTCAATTTATGGTCTTTTATTCCTTACCCCCTTCTACCCTTTCCCCCTGAATCCCTAAAGTCCATTGTTTCATTCTTATGCCTTTGCATCCTCATAGCTTAGCTCCCATTTATGAGTGAGAACATATGATGTTTGGTTTTCCATTCCTGAGTTACTTCACTTAGAATAACAGTCTCTAATCTCACCTAGGTTGCTACAAGTGCCATTAATTCATTCCCACAGTATCTTTATCCACTCATTGATTGATGGGCATTTGGGTTGGTTCCACATTCTTGCAATTGTAAATTGTGCTGCTATAAACATGTGTGTGCAGGTATCTTTTTCATATAATGACTGATTTTCCTCTTGGTAAATACCTAGTAGTGGGATTGCTAGATCAGATGGTAGTTCTTTTAGTGTTTTTTTGTTTGTTTGTTTAGAAGGTGTCTCACTCTGTTGCCCAGGCTAGAGTGCAGTGGAGTGATCTCAGCTCACTGTAACCTCCGCCTCCTGGGTTCCAGCAATTCTGCTGCCTCAGCCTCCCAAGTAGCTGGACTGCAGGCGCATGCCACCACACCTGGGTAATTTTTGTATTTTTAGTAGAGACAGGGTTTCACCATATTGGCCAGACTGGTCTCAAACTCCTGACCTTGTGATCTGCCTGCCTCAGCCTCCCAAAGTGCTGGGATTATAGGTGTGAGACACTACGCCCAGCCAGTTCTTTTAGTTTTTTAAGGAATCTCCACACTGTTTTCCATAGTGGTTGTACTAGATTACATTTTCACCAGCAGTGTAGAAGTATTCCCTGTTCACTGCATGCACGCCAACATTTATTTGCTGGGATAATTGGCAAGCTACATGTAGGAGAATGAAACTGGATCCTCATCTCTCACCTTATACAGAAATCAACTCAAGATGGATCAAGGACTTAAATCTAAGACCTGAAACTATAAAAATTCTAGAAGATAACATCATAAAAACCCTTCTAGACATTGGCTTAGGCAAGAATTTCATGACTAAGAACCCAAAAGCAAATGCAGTGAAAACAAAGATTAATAGCTGGGACTTAATTAAACTAAAGAGCTTTCACACGGCAAGAGGTACGGTCAGCAGAGTAAACAGATAGTCCACGGAATGGGAGAAAAATCTTCACAGTCTATACATCTGACAAAGGACTAATATCTAGAATCTACAACGAACTCAAACAAATTAGCAAGAAAAAAAAACCAAATAATCCCATCAAAAAGTGAGCTAAGGACTTGAATAGACAATTCTCAAAAGAAGATATACAAATGGCCGACAAACATATGAAAAAATGCTCGACATCACTAATGATCAGGGAACTGCAAATCAAAACTGCAATGAGATACCATCTTACTCCCGCAAGAATGATTCACATTTTTTAAAAGATAATTTTGCTTATACTTGGAGAAGCTCTTGGGGAAAAAATTGGAAAAACAAAGAGGAGGTATGGGAGAGTTGATGGTGGCTTGGACCTGGGTGGTGGATGTAAGCAGGGAAGGAAGGAAGGGAGAGAGAGAGGGAGAGAGGGAGGAAGGAGAAAGAGCTGGATTCAGTGTTTTGAACTTAGAGCCCACAGGATGCACTAATAGACTGCTCGTGAAATAGGAAGGAAAGTGAAAATTGAGGATAACTTCAGCTCTGCCCCCTTCCCCAGAGCTGAGTAGATGGAGATCTAATTTACTGAGATGTGGATGACTGGGAGGGCAGAGTGTTGTGTGGGCGCCCCAACCCAGATTCATATGTTGAAGAGCTAATTGATTGCGAGGACGTCAGAATGTGACTGTCTCTGCAAATCGGTCCTTTAAAGAGGCAATTAGGTTAAAATGAGGCCATGGAGGTGGAACTTACTCTAATATGACTGGTGTCCTTATGAGAAGAAAACATTTGGACCCACAGTGAGACACCAGGAATGCACTGCCACAGAGAAAAGATCACGTGAGGACACAGTGAGAAGGTGCCGTCTGCAAGCCAGGGAGAGAGGCCTCAGAGGAATCCAGCCCAGCCGGCTCCTTGATCTCCAGCTTTCAGCCTCCAGAACTGTGAGAAAATAAATTCCTGTTACTTAAGCCACTCAGTTTGTGGAAAGAGAGAACTCAAGAGCTTTATTTTAAATATGTTAAAAAGTGTCAAATGAAGTTCAAAAACCAAAAGACTAAAGACTATAGGTTAAGCTTACATAAGAGACCCAAGGACAGCAAATCATTGTGTTGGGGATAAAAGTGATATTTGTAGGCAATAATGCAGCTTTTCTGATTTTGTACTAAATATGTTTTAGTAATTTTTTTGTGGCCCAGCTGAGGATAGCTTCTCAAGATATCCCTATGGTTTAACTGTATTTTTCACCCACTGATACTGGCTAAGGTCAGTGGATCAAAGAGACACAGTAGCTTATGCACGTTTCCGATTTATTAGGTTACAACAGTGGGGAAAATTTCTCCTTAGTCTAGTCCATGAATCTGCTCACCAATGAAAAGGAAATATAGCTAGGAATTATAGTGTTACTGACTCCATAATACTTCAATAAAATCTCTGTTTCCAGTTTGAGAAGGAGTGGGGCAAACACAGGAACTTGCTTAAGGAAAATAACCATGATACTGATAACCAATAGAAAGTCTAGAGTAAGAAACCTACCCCACTCCGTTTCTAGCAGTGATTGACTATTACAGGAGAAAATAGATTGGAAAAACAAAGGGAAAAGATTCAACAGAAACTGTAACGTGACATAGGTTAGTCTCCTGAAAGGAGCAAAGAAAATCAGCTCAGGAGTAAATCAGGATCTTTCTTCTCTTGCCAGGACAAATTCTTCACTTTTAAGATCAAGATAGGGAGCTGATTAGAACAGGTTAGCTTCTGTTTATATATGAGCATTTTTTAATTCCATAGCCACTTTAGAAGAAAAATCTGAGTAATCATCGCCTCAATGACAGAAGCTAGATCAACCTCCCACAAGCTGCAGCTTTAGAATATTGGATGGAAGGAAATTGATCCTGAGATGTGAAATCCCACAATATTTTCACTAATAGGTTTCCATGAGAAGTGGGTGCTTCATTCATTCTTATCTACACACCTATTTCTGCACTTCCTCCTACAATATCTCTTTTGAGCCAGCCTCAGACCAAACACGAATGCATTCCAAACAGTCCTCTTTGATGTTCTTTTTAAATTTTTATTATTATTATTATTTTTGAGACAAAGTCTCACTCTGTCACCCAGGCTGGAGTGCAATGGCACGATCTCGGCTCCCTGCAACCTACCAGGTTCAAGTGATTCTCCTGCCTCAGCCTCCCGAGTAGCTGGGATTACAGGTGCCCACTACCACACCCAGCTAATTTTTGTATTTTTAGTAGAGATGAGGTTTCACCATGTTGGCCTGGCTGCTCTTGAACTCCGGACCTCAGGTGATCCACCTGCCTCAGTCTCCCAAAGTGCTGAAATTATAGGCGTGAGCCACTGCGCCCAACCTTGTTATGTTCTTTTCTTGGAGGTCTGTGGGAACTGGTATGAAGGTGGTACACGATAAAGAAAATAACTTACATGGCCAACTAGAGTTCCGAAAAACCCTCTTCTTTAACACAATTAAAGCTCATTAAGGTTATGTTGTGCTGCAAAGTGGCCTTTTCGAAGAGGGTGAGAGGTGCATTTTATTCACATATATTTGCACTGAGTTCAGGTATCCCTAATTCTCATTATGTGTAATGCATTTACTGTGAAAAGACGTAGAATATTGAAACCACAACACGACATGCATACAATTCATAACAAAGCTTTCAAGCTATGAAATATTTTATGGTAGGACAGAGAAGCACACTCCGAGTTCTTTGTAGTAGAGTTATTTGGTGTCACATAATGATTGAGAACAATGGCTCCCGTCACAAAGGCTTGGGTTTAATCCTTGCTCAACCTTTAATTGGCTGTTACTTTGGACAATTACTCTCTCTTAAGCCTATTTCCACTTGAAAAAATGGGTAATAACAATGTCTGTCTTGTAGGATTACTGTAAAGATGAAATTTGTATTATCAAAAGCTGAGTATAGTGCTTGGTATAGAGTGAAAAGGGCCCGCATTGGTATCTGTGATGATGATGGTGGTGATAGTGATGATGGTGTTAATAATGTTAATGATGATAGTGATAATGATGGTGATCCTGATGATGGTGTTAATGATGATGGTGATAATGGTGATGATAATGATAGTGATAGTAATGATGGTGTTAATGGTGATGGTGATCACGATGGTGATCACGATGATGGTGTTAATGGTGACAGTGAAAATGATGGTGATCATGATGATGGTGTTAATGGTGACAGTGATAATGATGGTGATCAGGATGATGGTGTTAATGGTGATGGTGATAATGATGGTGATGATAATGATAGTGATAGTGATGATGGTGTTAATGGTGATGGTGATCACGATGGTGATCACAATGGTGTTAATGGTGATGGTGATAATGATGGTGATGATAATGATAGTGATAGTGATGATGGTGTTAATAGTGGTGGTGATGATGGTGATCATGATGATGGTGTTAATGGTGACAGTGAAAATGATGGTGATCATGATGATGGTGTTAATGGTGATGGTGATAATGATGGTGGTGATAATGATAGTGATAGTGATGATGGTGTTAATGGTGATGGTGATCACGATGGTGATCACGATGGTGTTAATGGTGATGGTGATAATGATAGTGATAGTGATGATGGTGTTAATGGTGATGGTGATGATGATAGTGATAGTGATGATAGTGTTAATGGTGATGGTGATCACGATGGTGTTAATGGTGATGGTGATAATGATGGTGATAATGATAGTGATAGTGATGATGGTGTTAATGGTGATGGTGATCAGGATGGTGTTAATGATGATGGTGATAATGATGGTGATAATGATAGTGATAATGATAGTGATAGTGATGATGGTGTTAATGGTGATGGTGATCACGATGGTGATCACGATAGTGTTAATGGTGATGGTGATAATGATGGTGATGATAATGATAGTGATAGTGATGATGGTGTTAATGGTGATGGTGATCAGGATGGTGTTAATGGTGATGGTGATAATGATGGTGATCCTGATGATGGTGTTAATGATGATGGTGATAATGATGGTGATGATAATGATAGTGATAGTAATGATGGTGTTAATAGTGGTGGTGATGATGGTGATCATGATGATGGTGTTAATGGTGATGGTGATCACGATGGTGATCATGATGATAGTGTTAATGGTGATGGTGATAATGGTGGTGATAATGATAGTGATAGTAATGATGGTGTTAATAGTGGTGATGATGGTGATCATGATGATGGTGTTAATGGTGACAGTGAAAATGATGGTGATCATGATGATGGTGTTAATGGTGACAGTGATAATGATGGTGATCAGGATGATGGTGTTAATGATGATGGTGATAATGATGGTGATGATAATGATAGTGATAGTAATGATGGTGTTAATGGTGATGGTGATCACGATGGTGATCACGATGGTGTTAATGGTGATGGTGATAATGATGGTGATGATAATGATAGTGATAGTGATGATGGTGTTAATGGTGATGGTGATCACGATGGTGATCACGATGGTGTTAATGGTGATGGTGATAATGATAGTGATAGTGACGATGGTGTTAATGGTGATGGTGATGATGATAGTGATAGTGATGATGGTGTTAATGGTGATGGTGATCACGATAGTGTTAATGGTGATGGTGATAATGATAGTGATAGTGACGATGGTGTTAATGGTGATGGTGATAATGATAGTGATAGTGATGATGGTGTTAATGGTGATGGTGATCAGGATGGTGTTAATGGTGATGGTGATAATGATGGTGATGATAATGATAGTGATAGTAATGATGGTGTTAATAGTGGTGATGATGGTGATCATGATGATGGTGTTAATGGTGACAGTGAAAATGATGGTGATCATGATGATGGTGTTAATGGTGACAGTGAAAATGATGGTGATCAGGATGATGGTGTTAATGGTGACAGTGAAAATGATGGTGATCATGATGATGGTGTTAATGGTGACAGTGATAATGATGGTGATCAGGATGATGGTGTTAATGGTGATGGTGATAATGATGGTGATGATAATGATAGTGATAGTGATGATGGTGTTAATGGTGATGGTGATCAGGATGGTGTTAATGGTGATGGTGATAATGGTGATGATAATGATAGTGATAGTGATGATGGTGTTAATGGTGATGGTGATCAGGATGGTGTTAATGGTGATGGTGATAATGGTGATGATAATGATAGTGATAGTGATGATGGTGTTAATAGTGGTGGTGATGATGGTGATCATGATGATGGTGTTAATGGTGATGGTGATCACGATGGTGATGATAATGATAGTGATAGTGATGATGGTGTTAATGGTGATGGTGATGATGGTGATGATGATAATGATGGTGACAGTGATGATGTTGATGGTGTTAATGGCGATGATGATGATGGTCATAATGATGATGATGGTGATGGTGATGCTTCTGATGCTGATAATGTTAAACTGAACCAAGTCTCTCTGAAATGAAATGTGGTGCAGCCTTCTTAGGTCATTGGGCAAAAAGAAGGCCTCTCAGGACATGTGTCTGCTGTGGCTTGTGCCACTCAAGTCCTTGGGATGCTTTCTAATGAGAAATGGAAGTTAGTTGAATGTATTTTACAGAAATGCACCATTTAATAGTCCCTCACATAATGCAGGATCAGGAGATATAGAAGTAGACAATCATGTTGTAACTTTTAATAAATTGTTCCATCATAGTATTCAATGCTGCTGCACCATTGATTGTATTAGCAAGCATCAAAAAAATCCTTAAATGATAATGTAGTCAACTTACACAAAATAAGCTTAAGATTACTGTTTCGGTCAAAGAATTTTCTTGGATCAGGAGAGGGAGATGAGGAGAAGAAAAAATATTTTATTATATTGTAGTGTATTAAATAGGTTTTATTATATTTCTTTTTTAAAAAATATACAAGTGAGTATTCTCTCAAACCTTAGACTTTTTCACCCTGGCCTTTCATTGTTACTTGATTGGCTCTTACTTTGGTCCTATTTTTAACTAGCAAAAGATCAGACAAAATAAAGGGAAGAAAAGACAATTATCTAAAAATGCAACATGTACAACTACCCAGTCTAGAAATAACTTGGGTGTCCACATGTGAGGTAAGCATCTGGAACTAGCAAACCATGGTGAGAGATTATAGACTCGTCCCCCTCCCATTATGGACTTGACCTCCCATCTCATGCTCCTGGAGATCTGGTCTATGATGAGATTTCTCTCATATCTCTATGAGACATAATATTGTCATTTCCTTCTGAGTATCTACAGGTGATTAACTAAACCAATCCGACTGGGAACTCCTCCAGTGCTACACAGTGTACGCTGGTTGAATAAATGAATGAACATATAAAAGAACAAATGAAACCATATTGGGGTGTCCTCAATTTCGAGAGATGCTTGAAATCAATCTGTCTTATGAAGGAACTTGGAAGGGTCACAGTCTTATTCACCAAGACCTGGCTCAGGCTTTGAAAGAAGGGACACCTGACCTCAGGTGATCCACCTGTCTTGGCCTCCCAAAGTGACCCTGTCTCTACTGAAAATACAAAAATTAGCCGGGTGTGGTGGTGCACACCTGTAATCCCAGCTACTTGGGAAGCTGAGGCATGAGAATCACTTGAACCTGGGAGGCAGAAGTTGCAGTGAGCTGAGATTAGGCCATTGCACTCCAGCCTGGGCGACAGAGCGAGATTCTGTCTTAAAAAAAAAAAAGAGGACAAAGAAGAATATTTGTTCATTCTGTACACTTGGCCAGAGATGTTTTTGACTGAAATTCATTGGATAACTAATAGTGCTTACTGGGTTTTATTGTTGTAATAGCTCACATAAGTTCACATAAGTCACTCAACATGATTACATAGCTGTTCAATCAAATGATTCCACCAGAGGTTCTCAAAGTGTATCTGAGGACCCTGGGCGTACCCAGCACCTTTCTTTTCCTTCATAATGATATCAAGATGTTATATGCCTTTTGTACTTTCATTCTCTCATGAGTATGAAAAATTAATCAATTTGGTTTCAGAGTGCACATTACAACTAACCTTGTCAGGTTTTGATATAGTATCAAATAAAAATATCTGCAGTTATCTGATAAAGCAATTAAAACATCCTCCTTTTCCAACTACATATTTTTGTGAGGCCAGATTTCTTTTATATACTTAAATCAAGAATAATATATTGCAACAAATTGAAAGCAAAAGCAGATGTTGGAATCTGGCTGTTTTCTATTGTTTTCCTTCTTCTATTAAAGTCAAGGTTACTAAGATTTGTAGAAATCTAAAACAATGTGACTCTGCTCACCAAATTTTTTTGAAAATACTTTTTTGCATAAAATGTGCAGATTATAGTAAGATATAATAGATTTTTATTTTGAATACTTAAATATTCAACATTTTTTCATTTTCATTTTATTATTGTAAATATGCAATAATTCACAATAACATACTACAATATACAATAATATATATTTACAATAAAATTATTTATTTACTATAACAAATTATATATATTATATATATATTTATCCCATATATATTTTATATGTATCCCTTATACACATATACATATACACACACATACATATATAGTGCGTGTATATATTTATCTCTTTTAAACACATATACATAGGTATACAGCACACATACTTATATATGCGTGTACATATTTATCCCTTATAAACACACATACACACATATATGTGCACATACATATATGTGCATGTATATATTTATCCCTTATACACATATACACATATACACACACACATATATGCATACATACATATATATGTGCATGTATATATTTATCCCTTATAAACACATATACATGCACACGTATATGCGCACATACATATATATGTGCGTGTATGTATTTATCCCTTATGAACAAAAGCTCTTTGGGGTCCTCAATAGCTTCTAAAGGTGCAAAGGGTTTCTGAGACCAACATGTCTGAAAGCCACTGAATTACCTTAACAGCTCCTAGGTCTGAAAGTTTATGGTTCTAAAAAATGCCCAGCACTTGCTATTTCTATGAGGAATAAAAGTGATTGTCCTCACCATCAACACTGTCTACAATACTGTTAGGGAGACAAAGCTTATCTACATCAAGTTGATGAATTAGCTACTTTTCTTAGTTCATTCTGGCTGCCACGACAAAATACTGTAAACTGGGTGGCTTATAAACAAGAAAAATGTATTGCTCACGGTTCTGGAACTTGGAAGTCCAAGATCAAATTGCCAACAGATTCAGCATCTGGTGAGGGCCCGTTCCTCATCGATAGTCATCTTGCTGTATTCGCATATGGTAGATGAGACTAGAGGTCTCCCTCTCGGGTTTCATCCTCTTCAGGGGGTAACACTCATGACCTAACCACCTTCCGGAGGCCCTGCCTCCTAACACCATCACATTGAAGGTAGGATTCTGACACAGGGCTTTTGGATGCATGCATGCATTCAGACCACAGCGACAGCCTGTAATCAAGTTCTAAATTGTGTAGTTCAAACTAGGAGAACTGTGAGGAGATGGATTTGGAGAAAGTGACTTCTGCATTTGCCTCAGTGATTTTCCCTGCAATGAAACATGGCCTGCTCTGAACAGTGTTCCACAAAATGCTGCCGTCCTTTATTCAGAAACTTCCTATTGAAACCAATTTTTATCTCAATAACCTGATTTTTAATCTCACAAAACTGGACCTGGTGACTTTGAATTACTATATTAGAACCTCGTAAATTGCCTTGTTTACTGATTGTTTTAACACAAGATCCTGTCATCTCACTAGACTATGTAAATTTGCAGATAAAAATGCACGTCTCAGATTGGTCAGCCTGGGGGTGAAAATGGACTCAACCACTTCTATCTATTGATTGAAGGACTCTGAGTAAGTCTCCTAAGTATATGAGTCTTTTTTTTTCAATCTGTAATATCAGGATGTTAGCTGTCATTTTTAAGCCCCTGTGATATCCCATGTGATCTAAAAGACACTTTCTATAATTCATCAATTCTCAAAACAACATGCTGAGATAACATAATTTTCATTCTCTACAAATGGGGAAACTGAAGATCAAAGAGTTGAATAATGGCTAAAACCACACAACTGGTAAGTGGAAAGGAGTTCCACTTAAACTGAAGTTAGAACTTTGATCTAAGCTGTCTGATTCTAAAGCTAGTGATTATTTTCCTATTATTTCGATGGTCAGCTCTTAAGAGTTCTTGCAATAACTGAATAAAGTGAAGCCTGTGTTAGTCTAGTGCAATGTCACGTACATAGTCAGTGGTCACTCAGCCTTAGTTCCCCTTGTCCTGCCCTTCTCCTGGGCCACAGTGCTTTGTAGAGCTGTATTGTACCATCCCAGTAGGTTTAGCCACACAGAGCCCATGAGAACAAGCTTTGCACTTAGATGTGCTGTCCATGTATTTGACAATTGATTTGCTGTCCTGACTTTGCTATTACCTATCCTCCTGATCATGGACAAGTTCCTCAGCTTCTCTGGGCTTTGATTTTCTTCTCTGTAAAAGTATGAATTTGGACAAGATTACCATAAGGTCTATAGATTTTCTACCTTATAGATCTGTACTATTGCTCAGATTTTTGTGGCAAGCTTAGGAGCTCCCCAACATAATGAAATTGTACTATTTGAACATTTTCTTTGAATCCCAGAGATACAGATTTGGAAATCTACATGGTCATTAAGGAAATGTGATGTATAAGAAACACAGGAAAGTATATCTGCTGTATACCGTAATTCTTAGGTATAAAATTCATACTATAAAATGACTTTCTTCATCTAGTGTCAAACCCTAAATAATGGGAAATAATGCAAAGGAAATAGGTTTCCTAATAGTCAATAGAAGGAATGACTGACCCAGCAGCCATAATGAGGTATATTTAAACTAAGACCTTCATTTCATGCTTCTCATGATTCTAATTCTCATTTTCCTGTCGAGTTAAAGGGGGAGGATTAAGTTTGACATGTGGGAAGAGTAACATGCCTTGGTTCTTACACTGTTAGTTTTCCATATTCACCATGTTGTATAATCATTAAGCGTATTTAATCATGTGGTTATTGAGTTAAAAATGAAGTGTTACCATCCAGTTCTGCAGCATGTGCTGTAATTGTTAATCTGGTTATGCCAGCTTGCTATGCATAAACAATGTCTCACAGCAATTTAGAAAATCCGATCATTACTGTCTATGAACTGATAATATAGAAAAAACCATTTAGAATGGATAGAAGGAAAAATAATCATTTTTCTAAAGAAAAGCAAAACAAAACGTGTCGTTGGCAGAGTAACAACTTGAATCATAGAATCTAGAAGCTCGTAAGGGTCTGAGAAACCATGGGCTCCAGCTCACCAAGTACCAGAATGTGAAGTGATGTGTCCAGGTGCTGTGTCCCCCAGAGGATGCTCAGGTTTGAGGCTGAAATGCCCAATCTGTTCAGAAGCACATGGGTCTTCTTTCCTAATAAAGGAAGTAGCTAAGATCCGCCTTTAAGGGGGCAAAGTGTGTACTAAGGCATCAAAAGGACAAGTCAGATAGTGAGTAGGTCACTTATTACCAGACTCAATACCAGTAGCTCCTGCAGAAGAGGGGATGACTTTTCCTCTGAAAACAAGACTACAAGTGCCTGGTCTCTGGGTGTGCCTATGGGGAAATTCTGCCCCGGTTCTGGGGCTCAGTCTGATTCCAAAGCACGCAATCCTAAGAATGGGGCTTTCCACGTCTCAGCCCCTGTGTCGGCCCCCTTCACCTCCTACGACACTACCCCAGTCCGTGTGGGTCAAGTCTCCTTTTTCTCAAAAGCCTTCACTTCTAAAAGCAAGGGTGTTTATTAAGTTAAGCGAAAAAGAGATACTGCAACAATAATAAGCTGTGATCAAAGACTGGGTTTATGTTCCACATCACAAGAACTTTCATTGGAAGTTTCTAGGATTCCAGGATGTCTCTTTCTGTGAATCCCACTGAGAAGACTGTGTCTTCATTAATCAGAGAGAAGACAATGCAACATTTTAAGCTCTAGTAATAGTCTGTGTAAACTGACTATCGTCCACTTATTTTGTCTCTACTGAGTTTAAAGATTCAGTGACACCCCATTTATGTGTCAATCCAATCAGACAGGTACCAGGGGTGTCTCTCTCTGGGGTAGCAAACCCAGAGGGGACAAAAATGACAGCTCTACTACTGGTTGTGGTTGCAAACACATATATTGTTGCAAAGAGGAAGAGCCTATTGAAATCAGAGGTGGACAGGTATTGAGTTCTACTGTGATTTGCTATTTTCCATCATACAGAGCAAGGACAACCAGAACTGCAAAGACAGAGGCCAGCAGTGGTAATGAGGACTGAAGAGAAGTCCCAGCATGGACAGGAGGCCCTTATCATTTCTAAACAGCACAGTTCCCTCCATCTTACCTTTGGCACTGGAGATAAACGAAATAGGCTGTTCTGTTTGGAAAGAGTGCACCTGCTCAGTGGGACCAGCAAGCACCACGTGGCCATACTGTTAATAGTTATCGGAAGAAAGAGTGCACCTTCCTTTGTAGTGATAAGAGGGTCACAGAGAAAGCCTGGGGGTCAAAGCTAGATACAAGGCATCAGGCTGCCACTCTCATCCAGGGACACAAACATTCTTGTCTCCAATATTGGATCTGAAAGTAAAATCAACATATCCTGAAGGAAAAGGATCCAATGAAGGAGGACAGTATTATTCAGGGAGGCCTTGCAATACCTTTATCTCTGGGGTTTCCTGCCTTACGGGAAGATGTTGCCTTACAGAAAGATTTATGAATGCGATGCTTTGGGGAAAGTCTGTTACCATAACTCTTAGCTATGCGGATGGATAACTCTAGCCAGCCAGATAACTTTTTCCTGGTTTCAAGGAAAAAGTTCTCAAAACTCTCTCTACATTTTGCATCCCGAAATAATCAATGTATCTACCTCCCTGGATAGACAATTAGCTTCTTGAGAACAAGTACCCTGACTTGTTCACTTTCAATTCCCTGGCTGCCAGCACAGTGCCTTGAACTGAACTGAGCTTCTACCTATGCATCTGTATCTTCTGCTAAAAGCGGCCTGCCTGCTCCATCCATTTTTAACAGGACCGTTTCCCAATATTTGCTTTTAATTAAATGGAATATTCATCAAAGTGAAAAACATGCTTCACTTAGTACATTACCTCAGACTACAGAGAACACACCTCTGTTATTTCTTATGGTCCTTTTGGGACAGCTGTGGATTTAGTTTCATAGACTTTATTAGCATAATTGAAAAAGACATTAATCCGAGGGGAAGCATTTTGTGCACCGCCTGGGTGGAAATTATATGAAGGTGGCATTACCAGTAGTGTACTTGCTACTAAAATTTCACCTAAAGAGTCATTGCAAAGCACTTGGGCAAATTTTCCTTTTCTCATTTAGAATTCAATTTTAAAAATTGGGGAATATCAAGAATTTCACTGAATGAGGTTCATTTTTAAAATCCCATTATGAGAGGGCAGTGTAGGGGGACTCAGCCCCAGTAGTGTTGAGGGGAAACGTAAATGAGTGAGGCCATTAAAGTCCTTAGACTACGGGGACCCCGATGGAGCCAGAGATGGCTGCTGAGGAGGTGGAGACATGGTCACGATAAGGACTCACTCCCAGCCCAGAGGACGATGAGCTGGTGCGTGTTCTCATGCTGTGTCCAACCTCCTTGCATCTCAATCTTCTGCTCACCCCCACAGCCAATCCTGAAATCCATCTTGTCTCCACATCTGTGGAGTTTCCTGTTTCATGGAGCTCCTCATAAAAGTCTACTTTCCAAGACAACTTTCCCCAGCCCAGAATGACAGTGGGATTCACACATTATCAAGAAAAGTCACCCATTTCATTTTGTTCCCACTGGAGTCTCTTTTATCACTTCCCTCGCAAATGATTCTGGGGATATTTAAACTAATTTTCCAGAGTGTAGAAGAAATTAATGGATGTGTGGACACCACAAATACAGCTGCTGCTCAGCGCCCATACTCGCTTTTGTCCCCAGGAATTGATTTGAGTGCAATCAATTTGCAGTTCCCAATAATGTAGAGAGCAGCCTCTTTGTCTCAGCATCTGTCCTGCTAACTGTGAGGCCTGACACTACGGTGAAGGAGGCAGAATAGGAAAGGAAGAGCTTCTAGCATGAGAGACAGAGCTTCAGATGGAGGGTCAGGATCAGAGGCACACACCCGCTAAAGATCATGGAAATAATGACAAAATACAACTTGCGTTACAGCCAGCTCCCCTAGCTAGGCATTTATTCTGTGCAACAAGACGCGCTTAGTCTCACCGTTAACATCATCATTAGCTTTAAAATCGTCAAGTGACAATTACCCATATATTGCGGTGATACACTTTTTATACTGAAGCAAAATACGGCCTTATGGATGGATTAGTATCTGTGTAACAATGCACATCATTCTGCAAGATGACCAAACAGCAGAGAAAACAATTCACGTTCTGTAGATTACTTGATTGTGCCCAATTTTGTTAATAGGCAGTATATTTTAAACTACAATTTCAAAGTCAAGTGTCTGCATTGGTTGTTTCTTTAAGTGTAAAGAGATCAGAAAAAAAGGGTTTATTCCTTAGAATGAGTTTCCTTGAGATGTAGTCAGGACATTATAGTCAGATTGGCACAAGCATAGAAACAGTTACAGCGGCACCAACAATTAGGAGAAAAATTGGACTCCAAGGGAAACAATGCTAGGCGTCTCACTATAAGTGCTATCAACACTTTGTGTGAGACAAATGCAGAGTGTGAAAGCAATCGTTCGTACAGATAATCCCTGTATCAAATGCGTGTCCCTGCCTGGACTGCACCTGCCACGCCTTTTCATAAAGCCAGGAAGCCAGACAACAGTGTCTTGTTGAGGGTTGGCTGTACCATATAGGAACTGTGAGCCCTGCACCAGCATCAGGTGCTGCTTCTGCTGTTTGCTCTCTCACTGATTTAGAGGAGTCCAAAGAAATTGAGGTCCTCAGCAGAAAACACGTGGGTCAGTGTTAATTCATCTCCAGTGACCTTTGCTGCTGTGGAATTCTGTAGTCCTGTCTCTGTTCCTTCTTTTATCCAAGGCTTCTCATTGTGAAATGGAAACTGTATTGCCAGGTTCTAAGCTCTGAGCAGCATTTTGATTGGGATTCTATAGTTCCTCAGTCATATCACTTTTCTTATCATGGCGATACCAATACAATTATTACAAATGCAAATACAGCCCCCAGTTTTCCTACAATAGAATATGTGAGCCATTTCACACTGGAGCTGATCTACATAAAGTCAGCTGATTCTAAGAGCTCAGATCTGTACACTTGCCCCTGCCGGTCAACACGGCCACTGACCGCACTAGTACGCTGACGAGGTGAGTCCTTCACCTCTTGGCAACCAGAAGTGTTACACCCTGAATTTATCATTCACTGAATGGAGATGCTTCCATACACTTTAGAAGATTTAATTCTTCTGTAAATTAGATATGCAAAATAACTTTTTTTCTTGTTCTTTGGCACTAGTTACCAAAATCTGCAAGTCTGTCTATTTTTAATGTACCTTCTTTTAAAAGCACTGCAGTGCCTACGTGTATGTTAGGCTCCAAACCTGGCTCTGGGAGGTCATGAGTACAATTTTAGACCTAGCGAGTTCTGAAGTCACTGTTTCTCTTGTATTTTCACAATGAAATGTCAGGAATAATTTTTTGAAAATGAAGTGGAACCTTCTTTTAAATATGAGCCCTTCATCTCCGTCGCTCCTCCCAGGCTGTGTCATAATCACAGGCCGGGAACTACATTTCTGGCTGATGGGATCCTTGTGCAGTTGGCACAGGCTCTGCCCCCATGCCTGCAGACCCTCGGCTGTCCTTGCACACCTGCTGCAGGTGCGCTCTCATGCCCAAGGCGGCATCTGTGTCCCTTCATTGGCGCTTCCGGCATACTGCCAGGGCTCTTACTGCCCGCCTGGCCTGGTGGCTGGAAATGCCTGGGGATTTTGCCCCTTTGAGCAGCCTCAGCCAAGGACTGCCAGATGTGGGGAAATATATTCCAGCCTCCTTTCCCCAGCAGCAGCTCTGAAGGATGGCCTGACTGCTCCTAGAGTCTTCTGCAGGGCTGAGGCACAGTTCCACCTGTGTGACCTCCTTCCCTCTGTGTCCCCTCCCCATGGGTTTCCCTTGAAACACATCTTACAAAATCACTTACCTAGAATACACATTTCAGCCTGCTTCTCACAACCCAACACCTTGGCCCAAAGAGTGGAACAAAGAGCCGGAACCCTGGGGAGTTGTAGCCTCTGGACACCGGGCCTCGGGGCCTCTCCTTTGAGGATAGCTCTTTTTCCAAGAGAGTTTGAAGATGTCCTTGTTCCAAATGGAGAAGACAAAGAGCAAACTATCTTGCAGGTTTTCCAAATGATTTCAGACCAGATTTACAATGGCTTGCTCTTTAAAAATTGAAGAAATGCACCCCTGGTACGCCAGGAGCCTGGGAGTCTGCTGCCAGGATTGTTCCCTGCAGATGTGAGGACAGTTTAATCAGCTCCCTCCTCAGTGCTCCATGCTGTGTGAGACGTTGTGGGGAAGACAGCATTTAAACCTACAAATAAAAGTACCGGATCCCTCAAGGGGGGAGAGAGTGGTACAACCTTAATGGCAATGACCAAGAAGCCAGTCATGGGGACATCCGTGGCCATTCTCACCCCACCCCTTCGTCCCCACTGCACCAGCCCCTCCCACTCCAAATCAAATAGCTCTGAATTCAGAATGCAATTTGAAAACTGGGGAATCAAGGCTCTTCTCTGTGGATCTTGTATTTGAGATAGTAAGACCTTGCCAGTGCCTTGAAGTTATCTATTTAACCTAGCATAGCTGTCACTTTGGAAGAGTGAGGCCAGCACTCCAGGCTACGCTGTGCATGAGAACGAGGACAGTTTTGCTAAAACAGTACAATTCTTCTTTACTGAGGGTGGGTCTATTTTGTGTTAAGCCTATGGATATTATCTTGCAAATACCTGTTAAAACCCCATACGTAGTTAATAATCCCATTTTAGAAAAAAAGCTACTTTGACATTGAATTGCTAATTGATTTTTCCCAAGGTCACCCCAACAAAAGTGTCAAATTCTGAAATCAGATTCTGTGCTACTTAATGGTAATGCCCCATAGGCCTCTCAATAATAAAATGCCTTAGAGTCACAGTGGGTGTGACATGCGTGAAGTTGAGGAAAGGACATTTCCCTTTTGACGGCCAGAATAGAATTGTTTAGCAAATGGCATTCATAAGGTCAAGAATTCAAATGGGAAATTAGGGCATTATTCTGACCTCAGAATAGAATTGATTAGGAAATGGCAATGATAAGGTCAAGCATTGAAATGGGAAATTAGGGCATTATTCTCACCTCTAGGGTAGAGAATGGGACCTCTGCTCAGCTTTAAGTGAGGAGCAAGACAGAATAGTGATGGTGAGCCCTAGAGATGCAGTCAGTTCTTGCTGTTCACAGTAGTCATGCTCTATAAAGTTTCCACAAAGGCAGAATTAGCTAATACTGAGCTGTTGCTCCTAGTGGAAATGTAAGGTTAGGTTCCTTCAAGCCTCGGGTCACAACATTTTCATCCACAGATCCACACGTTATGTTTTTTAAGTGAGCATTTCTGTTTAAAAATATTGTATTACATAGTCTTGATTCATTAACACTGATTTCACAGCACTACAATACATGCCTACATGAAGCTTTTCCAACACACATATTCTTCTCCATAAGGCACATCACAGTATTCTTGTGCTTGAGAACCCTACACAGCACTTCAGCACACACTTGGGGGCCATTTTAAACAGCAAAATCACCAACAAAAAACACAAAAATGTGGAACTAAATAGACCATGAAGAGGACACTTGTTTATAGTATGAGCTAAAGCAAGAAGGCAGAGTGCCGGCATGTTCAGACCCAGCTAGGAACATGTGTGTCAGGCAACTCACCTTTTTTTCCACTGTGTACATGTCTGCAAAAGACCTGGAAAGCACCATGAGTATTGGTTTGCAAGTTACACATAAATTTTAGCAGTAGGTAGATCTGCAAATATTGCATCCATTAATAATAAGGATCACCTCTGTTAGCATTAGCACATTGCCTATTGACAAATCTACTGGATTCATCTGAGCTAGTAAAAACAACAACAACAACAAAAACAACAGTCAATCAGACCAAAGGTAATCCCCATTCGTACACAAATAGAAGGAACAATTAGCTTGGGAAGGTCTGCCTGTTTATTTAATTAAAATTAAATTTTAAAAGATGAAAGCCTGGGCATGGAGGCTCACGCCTGTAATCCCAGCACTTTGGGAGGCTGAGGTGGGCAGATAAATTCAGGTCAGGAGTTCAAGACCAGCCTGGCCAACATGGTGAAACCCCGTCTCTACTAAAAATACAAAAAATTAGCCAGGCGTGGTGGCTCACGCCTGCAATCCCAGCTACTTGGGAGGCTGAGGCAGGAGAATTGCTTGAGCCGGGGAGGCAGAGGTAGCAGTGAGCCAGGATCACACCACTGTGCTCTAACTTGGGCCATAGAGTGAGATTCTGTTTCCAAAAATAAAAAAACTAAAAGAAGGAGAAGAGGAAAGTAGTTTTCTCTCTCTTCCTCCAGCAGTTCTGAATCACCTTTGTGTAGTTTCTTGATGTTCTTGCTTTTCCTGTGCAAATGGGTAGTGACCTTAGCAGTGCATACTGTGCTGAAACTCTCCCCAGTGAGAGTTCTTCCACATACTCTGAGCCATGCTGAATAATCAGGCAGGTGCACAGCTGTTTCCCACACTCAAGTGAGGAAGGACCATGGGACTCTTCCCATCATGAGGGTGACAGATGTGGTTCAGCCACTGCAAAATAAAAAGCCAGGCCCTCTGTATAACAAAATTCAATGACCACTTTGTTTCATTAAGAGGCAGTCTGTTCTGTGGACCTGGGAGGGAGAGACAGGGAGCATTTTTCACCAACAACTTACAACTCCAGACTAAGTTGAGAGGAGTCCCAACTCCGTGCTGTATGAAGTACAGCACTGACATACCGTGGCCAGCGACCAACTTGCTAAGTCAAAAAAATCTAACTCGGAACCCTTTGACTGAGGAACAGTTTTCACACTCCAGAAAATTCTAAATGACTTTAATTTGCTGTTGGTTCAGATGCCCTCTTGGAAGACTTTGCTTGCTGCTTTGTTTTCATGAGCAGCTTGAAGGAAACTCAGGCAGGAACCATGGAACTCCAGCTGCTGCTGTAACTGCATCTTGATGATGCAAAATGATGATGGAAATATAGAAGCATGTACATCGTATCATGAATTGAGCACGTGGGTCTGTTCCCTCGAATGAAAAATACATGCAAATAAAAATATTTGGCTCTAGGTGGTGCAGCTTTCAACAGTTGTTCTAGAACTTATGCATCCCAATATGTGTTTTCACTTTGCACAGGGTGGCTTATGGAGTTTTATGCTTGCTCTAGTAATGTTGTTGTAGCGGATAACATTTTGGAAGTATTTTAACGTATTAACCACATTGTTTAATATCTTTAACCCCATTAAATCACAGTCCTTTAAGGAATGATGTGTGTGCACTCTTGCGTGTGTATGAGTGTATATATGTGTGTGTGCAGTTGCATGTGTGGGAGTGGGGATGCATGTGTATGTTTGGTGTGTGTATATGGGCATGTGTGAGTATGTGTGTATATGTGTGTGCAGTTGCATGTGTATGTATGTGGATGCATGTGTGTGTTTGTTGTGTGGTATGTATATGGGCATGTGCGTGTATATATGTGTGTGTGCGGTTGATGTGTGTGGGGAATACATGTGTTTGTTGTGTGGTATGTGTATGTATGGGCATGTGTGTGTCTATATGTGTGTGTGCAGTTGATGTGTGTGTGGGGATGCATGTGTGTGCATTGTGTATATGTGTATGGGCATGTGTGTGTATCTATGTGTGTGTGCAGTTGTGTGTGTGGGGATGCATGTGTGTGGTGTGTGTTTGTATATGGACGTGTGTGAGTATGTGAGTATATGGTGTATGCATAATTATGTGCATATATGTGTGTGTGGCATGCATGTGAGTGCATATGGGCGTTTGTGTATGTATGAAGAACAAATTATTTGGAAACAAGTATGGTGAATCCATCTAGGTAGTTTGGTGTAGGGTTAAAAAATGATTATAAAATTTTGTGATTGATTTTCTTATGTGGTCCAAAGACTGATTCTGGCCAGTATATTCTAGGACTACCCTTGGTGGTGGTATCATGGGGATAAAAATGTGGCTTTCTGAGACAACGCCTTGGAAGCATGTCACTTGCTGGAACATAGGTATCTCAATACAGCAATATGTAGAGTAGCACGCCATGCCTGCCTGTGGGCCTTTCAAAAGTCCTCATGTGAACGTGAGCCTTTCTTCCTGTGGTGCTGATGATCAATACGTTCATGTTGCAAAGTCTTGTTAGTTTGATTTTTGAATCCAATTCTTGGAAAAGGGTGTTGATGTGTCCCCCAAAATGGGGAAGGTGCTGAATGGAAACCTAACTTAATCATACTGGGGATTGAATGTGTTGCCTTTTTAAAGAATGTCTTGGCAGTTCCCATGATTTTGTCTAACTCTCTGGCTATTTTTTCCTCACTGGATTTAGCTCTAAATAAAAAACCCACACACAATTACTGCACAGGGGATGACCCTTCTCAGAAAAATTCCAAAACCTCTGGAGTAGATTGGCTTTTTTACCATTGAGATAAAGAAGCATATTACACCATAGTTTTGAATTACAATGCTGATATCCTATTCAGAGCTTATTAGGATATAACTTGAAGTAAATGTTGAGATTAATCAGTGGGACATTTTGAAAGAAAAGTTACAGTTAACCTAGATGGCAGTTAAACAATTGTTTATCCCCTATAACTGCATTCGGATGGGCCAATAGCAGAAGTCACTTTGAAATTCGTGAAAGTGTAACTAACAGGACTGTCATTACTGCAAGCAACATATTTAATATTTTTACTGTTTTTTTTTTTAAAAAAGGTTTCTATTACAGAGTTCTTGAGTGTTGGACTAAAATGCAAATGTCAATTGTAAATCTATTCCTTTGGGCTTCACGAAGATTTGAGGTAGGTGCTCAGGGAGTGACTCTCCCCAGGAAACTCCTCTCTTAGAATACACTCTGACCCCAAGCCTGTTGGTAGCAAGAGTTCAGGAGCACATGGCTTTGCAGGCAGCAGACCTTGGCTCATACCCAAACTCCCCACTCACTGAACCTGCAGCCTCCCCCTTCCATCTTCAACCTCTTTATTTGGGGAACAGCCACAATAATGCTGGTGGCTGTAGGGATTGGGGACAACATATCCAGCGCAGAGCTTGGTTTTATTAGAGCTATTTAATAAATGATGGTCACAAATATGACCATTAATAATTAATTAGCTACTAATTCAATTTACAGTTGGATTTAATTAATAATAGTAATAAGTGGGTTTATTATCACTCTAATAAGAACATATTTGCAGGCTAAAACATCACTCCTAGGAAAATCACTGTGTTGACATATTTCTCTTTTCTTACATTTTCTTCTACCAATAACGCAATGTAAGAATCAACCTTAATAGATCACTCACTTTGTGCCAAGCTCTGTTCTAAGCACTGAAAATATTAACATATGCAATTATCATAGCCATCCCACGAGGTAACCATTGTTATCCCATTTTTCCACATGAGGACCCTGTGGTAGATTAAGAAACTTGACAAAAGCTGGTAAGTGGTAGAGATATATAACTGTTAAGTAACAAGAACACAATTTTATTTCTTATTTTATTTATTTATTTATTTATTTTTTGGAGACAGAGTCTTGCTCTGTCACCCAGGCTGGCATGCAGTGGCACAATCTTGGCTCACTGCAATCTCCGCCTCCCAGGTTCAAGCAATTCTCCTGTCTCAGTTCCCCAAGGAGCTGGGATTACAGGCGTGCACCACCACGGCTGGCTAATTTTAGTATTTTTGGTAGAGACGGGGTTTCACTGTGTTGGCCAGGCGGGTCTCAAACTCCTGACCTCAAGTGAGCCACCCGCTTCGACCTCCCCTAATGCCAGGATTACAGGCATAAGCCACTGCGCCCGGCCTAAGAACGCAATTTTAAATGCCAGGATTTGTACCTCTAAATAAGATGGGTGCATCCTCTCCAAGGCCCAGGATGTGGTGGGCTCTCCCTTGGCTGTGACTGTGTCTTCCTTGAATTGTCTTCAGAATCATTGATAAGTCCCATGCCTCTATTTCCTATCTCCATTGTCACAACTGATTTATAAACAAACAGTATTGCAAAACTTAACACCACCACTGTTTGTTGTAAATTTACATAACTTGTGACTAATTTTAAAAAAATCAAATATAGCAACAAAGTACAAAGATTTACCACCATTGACTATGTAAGAGAAGGCACTAGGAGATCTTAGGAGATTATGCTAAGTGGTATTTCAAATGCATTTTGTATCTTAGTATAATATCTCTGGTGTGCAATTTTGTGTGACTTGGATAGGACCTACTTTGCAAGGGGCCGCCCAGATGGATTGTAGCATCAGAACTTATTTATGCCAGTAGCCTCTTTTTTATGGTCACATCACATATTTAGAATTTGAACTTTCTCTGATGCAGTAGACTGCATCTTCCTACCTGAGAAAAATACAAACCACCCTCATCTTGGCCTGAAAAGAGCTTCTCCCAGATGCTCAGCATCCAGTACAGGGAAGCAGATGATATGGTATGGGGGGTTTGGAGCCAAAAATTGATTTGAGACGTGGTCTTTGTGACTCTAACTTAGTGACTTAACCTTTTAACACCTCTGTTTCCTCCCCTGTCCAATGGGGAGATTGACCCCACCTGAGAGAGTGTCCTGAGAACCGAGTGTAATGATGTGTGTTGAGGGGTGGGGACAGGGCTGGCACAGTGCCTGGCATGTTCTGACCATCTATAAGTTTATTCTTTTTTCCCCTCTCTATTCCATTCTCTCTGTGGCCCCATAGAGAAGGCTCCAATCTGTGGTTTTCATTGACGGTGGCAGCTTTAGCCAGGCAGTGGTTTCCCTGTTGTGCAATTCAATAGCCTGCATTCAGGGACATGCTTCTCAGGTGGCCTCTGGATACATGTGTCCTTCGTGGCCTACAGAAGACTTTCTTACACAGTGCACTGTTAACTGAGCAGAGGCAGCCATACCTGGGGTACCGATTGGCACTGTGTAATGTGCTGATTGGTACTGTGTAATTTTTAGGACCTCCTTTTGTTCCCTATGCCCCTGGGGAGAGCGTGGCACACTGGAAGAAAGACACACTGTATCCTGGACGCAGGTCTTCAGTTAGACTCAATGGCGGGAAGGGGATGGGATGCGGCCCAGGGCCTCCCTGCCCATGACGTTTTCTCAGGAGCTGTCTCCTTGGAGTTGCTATCAAATCACATAGGTTGCATGCTTACTCGAGAGGAATTTGCACAGAGTGGTTTGTTCATGCTAGTTAGGCATCAAAAAGACCATTGTTCTCCCAGACTTTCAGTATCAAAAACAAATTTAAAAAAAGTATGTATATTTGGGTAGATAAGTACAGGGTCGATTCCTAAAGGGTTTAGAAATAACCACAAATAGGCCCATTTATAACAAGAGGTTGAAGGAGAGATTGCCACTCTTTGGAGCCACATCTGAATGCGAGACGTTCCCTTGACATCCTACTCAGTCCAAGGGTCACAACATGTCTGATGCCTAGCTCTGGACTCAAGGGCATCAGACATCAGAACACGTCTCTCTCTGGACTCAGGGGCAATATCCATACATATCTGTGGAGTCAGGATACCTTACCTCCTATCTCCAGTTCCTACCCCACTGTGAAGCTCAAAGTGATATTGAGTGAGTCCTCTCTGAATTGGGACCAGTCTCATCTCAGCTTATTACCCGTGGGCCCCAGTAATGCAATCTGTTCACCTTCTGAATGCTGGGACCCCATTGTCTTGTCTTAGGTCACTCATTTGAGACACAGAAGCGAGTAGAGGCTGTAAGCATGAACTCTGCAGCCACAGGGTTGCTTTGAATCCTGGACTTGACCCAGCTGTGTAAACTTGAGCAAGTTATTTCAACTTTCTCTGCCTCAATTTACCTATCTGTAAAATGAGGATGCAAATGATCTACTTCATAGGGCTATTTTAAAAATAGTTAATACATAAGTAATTATTAGATGCCTAGAACATGGTACTTGTTAGTAAGAGTTATTCATTGTCATCGTCATAGTCATTATCATCATCATCAACAATAATTTGATGAGCACCTATAAAGGCTAAGCAATATCCGAGGCTCATGGGGTACACAGCAATAAACTAGGCATGGCTCTGTTCTTTGAGAAACTTACTCTTTGTTTGAGACAAACAATAAATAGAGCTCTTTTAGCACAAGGCACTGTAGGAATTCCAGTAACAAGGAGTCGTCCTATGTAGACAGAACTTGTGCATCATTGATGATCTCGACGATCTTGCTAAATTGAAGCTTGGATGGGCAAGTAAGACTCAGACTTTACTCTATGCAATTCCAAGCATATGAAAGCATGATGGGCAGATATTAGCCTGCCATCCATACACAGTATTGGATATCGTACTCTCTGTGGGACATTTGCTCCTTATTCTGACACCATAAGAGCAGAAAACCAGTGCTTCTGGACACTAATCATTTCAGGGCTCTTTGCAGGTGCATGGCATGAAAGCAGCTGTTTCAGAATTCAAAAATTATACATCATGCTGTATATGGCTTTTTGCTTTACAAGTTGCTTTCAAACATTGCCTCATTTTGGCCTCATGACATCCATGTTAGATAAGCGTGGTGAGAATTACTTCCCTGTTTGGTAAACGGGGAAGCTGAGTCAGGGGGAGCTGCCTCATCATGGTCACTAAAGCGAGGCAAGTGAGACCTGGAACCCCACTGGGTCTTCAGTCTTCTGGGTGAGCTCTTGGTCCAAGGGACTGTGAGATGCCTGTGTAGGTGAGTCTTTGCTGATTTATAGACTCAGCGGAGTAATTGTTGCTGGATGCTACCAGAACTATGAAACAATTTGCAGGACAAAAAAGCAGATGAGTCATGCAAATTTTAACTAATTAGTTATGTTTCTGAAATTAAAAGTAGGTAAAGAACCCAAAAGAATTGGAAACAAGGACTCAGATACTTATATGCCAATGTTCTTTGCAGCATTAACAATAACCAAAATGAGGAAACAACCCAAGTGTCTATCAACTGATGGATGGATCAATAAAATGTGGTATATCCATACAATGGAATATTATTCAGCCTTCAAAAGAAATGAAGTTCTGATACATGTTACAACATGGATGAATCTTGAAAACACTATGCCAGAGACCAGGCGCGTTGGCTCACGCCTATAATCCCAGCACTTTGGGAGGCCAAGACAAGCTGATCACTTGAGGTCAGGAGTTCAAGATCAGCCTGACCAACATGGTGAAACCTTGTCTCTACTAAAAATACAAAAATTAGCCAGGCATGGTGGTGTGCACCTGTAACCCCAGCTACTTGGGAGGCTGAGGCAGGAGAATTGCTTGAACACAGCGGGTGGACGTTGCAGTGAGCAAAGATTGGGACTGCACTCCAGCCTGGGTGACAGAGCGAGACTTCATCTCAAAACAAAACAAAACAAAACATTATGCCAAATGACATAAACTGAACAAAAAGGACAAATACTGTATGAATCCATTTATGTGAAAGTATCTAGGTTAGCTAACCTCATAGAGACAGAAAATAGATTAGAGGTTACCAGAGGCTAGAGGGAGGGGAAATAGAGATGTATTGCTTAATGACTACAGAACTGCTGTGTGGTGTGATGAAAAGTTTTGAACATAGATATTGGCAATGGTTGCACAATATTGTGAATGTATTTATTGCTACTGAATTATACACTGAATTAAAACTGCTCTTATATTTTAATTATACACTGAAATAAAACTGCTTTTAACTAGTTTAATTATACACTGAATTAAAACTGTTTTTTACTAGTTTTATCATATATCATACTAGTTTGTTGTTTTGTTGTTGTTGTTGTTGTTTTAAGATGGAGTTTTGCTCTTGTCACCCAGGCTAGAGTGCAGTGGCGCAATCTTGGCTCATTGCAATCTCCACCTCCCAGGTTGAAGCGATTCTCCTGCTTCAGCCTCCCAAGCAGCTTGGATAACAGGCGCCCGCCACCACACCTGGCTAATGTTTGCATTATTAGTAGAGACGGAGTTTCACCATGTTGGCCAGGCTGGTCTCAAACTCCTGACTTCAGGTGATCCGCCCACCTCGGCCTCACAAAAAGCTAGGATTACGGGCATGAGCCACTGTTCCAACCCTCCTACTAGTTTTATTATATCATTTTAGGATATTATAAAATCACAGCCGTAGTAGCTTCCTATGAGGAAATGGTTGAAAATATGAGAGCTGGCCACATGGCCACCTAAGGAAAGTTACACATTTTGAGAAGCATGAAAGCTTCTCCTATTTCCCTGAGAAAAGGTATTGATATCACAATGCAGAGGTGATCTTATTTTAATTTCAGCACTGACTATTACTGCTGTGCATTTATTACAATCATGCAGAGTACTGATGTGTTTCAAATATGGGGAAGACAGAATCTGAAAAGAGATAGCAATTTAACTTTCTGCAGGAAAACTCCGGCATGTTTTTCATTCTGACAACTTGACTGGTGATAAGAAAGATGAGGGACTACTTTTGTAAACTTGTTTATCCTTACACTCTCAAGAACCATTTGTCATCCATTTTTCCCTGTCATACTGAAATATACCTCTAAGAAAATATCGATAATTTCTCAGTATTTTAAAAACATAGATTCTCTTGATCAGTCTACTAAATATTTCATAGTTTGTGTATTGTTCATTACAGAAGAAGAGATTCCATTTTCCCAAACTGTGGAACTGAACAGTGCACTGAGATTTTAAGGAATGGGATGTGGGTACCCTGAGAAGGGACATGGTTTTGTCCAGAGCTGAGGAAAAGAAAAATTGACCCCGGGATCCCAGCTTAGCCAACGGCCCTGGGCAATTTCATCAGCTTCCTGTAGGTCAGTGTAGCCACGAGCAAAATCATTTTGTGGTACTGAATTCATGGTCTGCAACTCATGTGTGCTCAGGACAGACACTGAGGCTTAGGGTCAGGCTGTAGGTGGCACCAGCCATCGTGGGACATTCAGACCAGAGAATGCAGCAACCAAGAGCTTGCTTAGGTAGGCAAGCAGGAGCATTTGTCCACTCCCTAGCCAGCCTTCATCTATCAGGAGACTTGAAATGTTCATTGCACATTTCCCTGTAGGCAAGAGTATTTATTGAGAAGACCTGCATTTTAATGCAAAGCTTTCCAAATGGTTGTTTGTAGCCAGTTGACCTTTGAGTCCAGACATCAGATGGCTCGGTTCCTCTCCGGGGCCATGGAGCTTCACTGTGACCTTGGGGGACTGTCCAGCCCCCTCCATAGTGTTCAGGGAGCAGCTTCAGCTCTTCTCTCCTCACTCTTCCTGGCCTCCCTGGGGCCAGTATCCCATTGTTAACACCAGCACCAGTCCCATGCCTGTGATTTCTTTTTTTTTTTTTTTCTTTTGAGACAGTCTCACTCTGTCACCCAGGCTGAAGTGCAGTGGAGCTATCTTGGCTCATTGCAACCTCCACCTCCTGGATTCAAGCAATTCTGCCTCAGGCTTCCGAGTAGCTGGAATCACAAGCATGCACTACCATGCCCGGCTAATTTTTGTATGTTTAGTAGAGACAGGGTTTCGCCATGTTGGCCAGGCTGGTCCTAAACTCCTGACCTCAAGCGACCCGTCCACCTCGGCCTTAAAGTGCTGGGATTACAGGTGTGAGCCACCGCACCTGGCCTATGCCTGTGATTGCTTTACTTTAGGAAAGAAAGCATGCAGTGTCTGCCTTCTGAGCAAGGCTGTGGCTCCCAACAGGAAGACATATCTTACAAACGCAGGGGAGACACAGGCTCACTTAGAAGGGGAAACATGTTTAGTTAGTGCCAGGGTTCACATGTGACCATGTTTAAAATGACCACAGAGGGAAGGAGAACGAAAAAGCAAACTTTGCTGACACTCAAATTGTTTTCTGTTTCTAAGTGGATGACCTGCCTTTCTAGATACAGCGGGTTTCATTCTTCATGCTGGGCAGGTTGCCGGGGTTTGGACAAATCCTGCCCAGTGCAAAGCATCTCCCAAGGTAACAGTCCCTGCTGGCTGCTTTAGGTAAATGTCAGCTTGTTATGCTGCTGGACAGATCCCACGTGGGCCCTGTTCTCTGTCGTTGCCATCTATTCTCCAAGAATTCTGTCGCAATGAGAAGAAAAACAGATCAACAGGGGAGCTGAGGAATAGATGGGAGCTGCGAGCTGGAGAGGGCCAGGGCTCGGTGTGTTCCCCACAGTGGCCATCTGCTTGGCTCATGGAGACAGCCAGCTCGGCCACACTTCTGAGATTAGGACTTCCTGACGGGCCAGCAGAAGGGGCTGTTGTCAAATCCCGCTTTCCCTGATTAAACAGGAACAGGAATGTCTGGTAGAGTAGAAAATCCAGGGAGGAGATGTGAGGCCTGCATCCTGGAGGGAAGGTTGTCCTGAGATGTTCCTGCCATTTTTATCCCCAAATGAGGGATGATACTAGAGACGATGGGGCAGGATCCATCCTGAATGTGTCTGGAGAATTTTGGAAGATTTGACCATCACTGCAATAGTCTTTCTTCTACAGAAAATAAGTCTGGTAAAAATGGGGCAAAAGTTACTCCCACCCAGAGGCATGAGACATATGTGTCCCCCTACCGAGGGGTGCCCCAGAGAGTGGGCACCTAGAAGATCTGGTTGTTCTCCACAGCCACATACCTCCCTGAATTTAAGTCCTTAGAGCCACAGAAAACTTCCTCTGGTTTTCTTACTAGTTACTGTTGGAGAGAGGGTCATTCCTGATTCCTCCTCCAGTGCAGCCTGGCAGGAGAGCCTGCTGAGCTCTGCTGTGTGAACTTTCTGCCCAGAGACAAGGACGGGGATGAGAGGAGGCAGCGGGTGAGCAGAAGACAAGACACTGGAAGATAAGACCTGGGCATCAGGACCGAGGGAAGATACGTGGGAGAGACAGCGTCCACTGAGATGCCTCAGCTATCCAGGGATCCCACTGTAAGGAAGCCACCAGTGTCCAGAGGACTCCAAGAAAAACTCGGATCCCTCGTTCTGCTACTGATCAGCTGTGTGACCTCAGAACAGGAGTGCAACTCTCTGTGCATCAGACATCTGTGTCAATTCTTCCTTAGGAGAGGAGAGGCGATTTATACCTTACCCACTTCTTAAGGCAGTGTTGAACAATGTCATCATGTGTAAAAGCACTTTTTAAAATAAGCTGTTGTCTACATGGAGGCCATGATTCCTGTAAAGCAATTTGATTTATACAATGAATCTCTCCAAGTTTTGCTCCTTGCAAGGCTCTGTGTCAATAAATGTTCAAACCCATATTTATTGAGCACCTGCTATAAATAATCAGGCACTGTTTTAAGCACTTCTGATATGCTGGTGAAAAAAAAACAGATGCAAATACCTGCCTTTGTTATGTTGACATTCTAGAGGACATTTAAAGAGATCTAGTTCCATGTGGATAGAGCAAAGTGAAAGGGAAAGTTATTCACAAACATGAGAATCATGAGGAAGAGGCTGGCACAAATATCAATTTCAGAATGGTTTATTTTTAAAATGCCAGACTCTGCCATCCTGAGATTGACTAACTATTGTCTCACCACTTCTTTGTCCTGGTTAAGTTCAGAGAATACAATGTGCCCGGAGTGCAGCCCTGTTTGAAAAGGAAGGCTTGCAGAGTTGCAGCAAAAGGCATTTCTGGGCAGACGATAATACTAAACAGAAGCTGATGAAAGAAAGAGAAAAAAATACCGTGCGAGAAGGAGGATGCTGGTGAAGGTAAAATGTTGGTGGAGAGGTAGATTTCAGATAGAATCGCCTAGGTTGAAAATGAAAAGCAGTCATTAACTAAGATGGAAAAATATTTCAGAGACTTGATAAGTCATCCGGACCCTGGCTGCTCACTCCCAGGGTTGTGTAGGATCCTTTGCAGGATGAGCAGAGGCCGTCAGTGTGGGATGCGTAACACAGCAGGCTCAGGGTAACTGATCTAATTATGAACAGTCCTTCCCATCTGAGTTTGACTTTGACCTATGGCTTGTGAGGCCCTAGCAACATTGAATCCAGGGTGAAAGTCAGAAGGACTAGGACCCACTCAGCTAGTTCAATCCTCTCATGCCTTCAGTGGCTGGAGATATTTACGGAGCACCTCCTATGTGCTAAGCCCTAAGTAAGGTGTCAGGAATATAGCAGTGAACTAGGATGGCAGGTCCCTTCCCCAGTGAAACCCAGTTTGGGACAAAATGTGAGCCTGGAAGGTGAGGGTAATTCTGCAACTCATAAACTGTGTGTGCCAGTAGCAGACCTTGTGGTAACACCTAGGCAGGACCACCTTCTTTGCAGAACTTCAGAGAGCATAACTTAATTTTTACACATTGAATTTAGATGTATTTATTTGTCTTTGCCTAACATCCCCATCCCAGCGTCTGATGGGGATGGGAGTCCTGGCGTTATGCCATGGGTAGGGTACTGAGGCTAGATTCCCTGAATCCTGACCAAGTGTCATCCCATGAGCCAGGGTGATGAGGCTAATCAAACAAGGAACCAAGGAGCCCGTAGGTTGAAATACAAGGTTTGGGAGAAAATGTGATGCTTGCTGGAATGACCAGATGGGCAAGGATGTTGAAAAATAAATGAGGTGTGATCATTGCAATTCATTCCCATCATTATGAAATCATTTATTATTAAGTTACACATGGACACACTGCAGTGCCAAGGAAAAGTACAAATGAAAGGTAAAAACAAGGGACAAATGTTGCTCATGTTGCCAGTACCTTGTTCTGAGTCTTGAAGAGAATTATTTATGTTGCTGCAGCCAAACGTCTCTAAAGAAAATGATCAAATTGTAATTGGTCAACGTGTTCTCTCAATGATACCTTGATACATCATTTTAATTTTAAGTTTTTATTCATCTCTAATGTTTTACTTCAGGCACTTCTTATGTCTTTCTTAGACCATTCCAAAAATGTCCTAAACTGGTATCTCGGCCCCAGTCCATCTTCTACACTCTGAAAAAATACCTTTGGTTTTACTTTTGCAGAGTTGATTTTTTCCCTTAGTGGATGGGCCCCTTGGCAATCTGAGCCTTTGCCCTGCTCCCTGCCACCCCCCTGCCTTGCACTCCAGGCATGCACATTCCTGAAAATTCCTCAAAATCTTAGGGAGGCTGAGGCAGGAGAATGCCTTGGACCCGGGAGGTGGAGGTTGCAGTGAGCCGAGGTTGCACCATTGAATGCACTCTAGCCTGGGTGACGAGAGCAAAACTCTGCCTCCAAAAAAAAAAAAAAAAATCCTTGCTCATGACTCATTTGTATGTGATGTTCCCCTTGGCAGCCATTTTCCTCTAGTCCACTGGCCCCTGGTATTCCTGTGGGGCTTCTTATATGAGCCATTCTAGAATCTCAGGTCCCTTGCTCTTCCTCTGCACGTGCCTGTGTTTATCTGGAGAGAGTCTGTTTGTTTCCCTGTTTGCCTTCTTACCAGACTTGGAGCCCTTCAAAGCCAGGGGTCGTCCTGTATGAATAGACCTTCCCCAGTGTCTAAATAGGAACTGGGATATGATAGATGTTCAATAAAAATTAAACAAGAGACAAAAGAAAAGTAGGGACCAATCTGGAATCCAATAACCATCTCTCATTTCAGGTGAAGTGGAAACTCTCAGGAAGTTGAAAATACTGGGCTTCAGAACCTGACCTAGTTTGCAGCCACCACTCCCCTCCAAAAACAATCCCATGTGAACTCCTTCTGACCCCTGAGATGAGAGGGTCACTGAGGTAGATCCTGGCCTTGGAAATCCCTGTTAGGACCTATTGGGGCCTTTTACTTGCCCATCACCACCACCCTAACATTACATTAGAAACCAACTTGGGCTTGAAATGGAGGCCTCTGAGTTTGCATGAACGCCAAAATGCAAGCCCAGGCTGCTTTAGTTGGATTGGTTTCCTTGCAAAAGGGGAAGTTGCACTCCAGTTATCTCTGAATAAAACTTGTGATGGTAAGGACACACCCCCACCCCTAGAAGAGAAAACTGGCGAGTCTCCAGGAACCAAGAGCACTCCAGGGTCCAGCTCTCGCAGCAGCGAGGCCTTGCTTCCTTCTTGCTTCTTACCAACTGGATTCCATACTCGCTCATGACTTCTCCTCTCTCTACCTCTGGAATGTGCGTTGCCATCAGAGCTGCTTTGTAATGGCTGCGTCCTCATAGCCTAGACTCTCTCTCCTGCACTTTCAAGCTTCAGTCTGCCCTGCTAGCCACTAACAGACTCCTGAATTTCTAAGTTCAGGTTCCTACAATGGAAAATAAGATTGACCTGACTCATTTCTTCATGTGGAATTTTTGGCTACAGATTGGGTGTTGTTGGGTCAGGCCACAAACCCCGGTCCAGTCGACCATGTTTTACCATTTTCTCATCTTGTCCTAAGAAGGATGCACAGAGGTGAGTTACCGACCAGAATGAACCTAGGCATGTACATTTTAGGACTTTCCTATCAGAACGTAAACACTTCAGAGAAGAAAAGCATATTCCATCTTAATACCTTAGAATAAAGGAGCGTATCAGCTTCATTCCCTTTCAGAGGTACAGCAGGAATCTATACACACCAGGGGGCCAGTTAATCTGAAGGATGAGGAGGGCGTCTGAAAGCAGATGAGGAGAGAAAAGGAAGAAGGTAGCTCTGAACCTCAGAACCATGTTCCTGGATCTCGTCAGCTTAGTCCTTACTCTTTGTCAACTTGATCCATTGACAGATTCTCAAAACTAGGTCAATATAGAGATATGGCACTTTTACGTCTTGTGTCAGCTGTATCTGTTATCAACAGTTTTATGAATGGCACCACTGACAAAGGATAAAAAGCTAATTGCGATTAGACAAGGAAAATATATATATACCAGCTTTTCTGCTCTCGCACAAGTTTTACCCTAGTGACTGTTCTCTGTCATCCCATGCAGGGTGGGCTTTGAAAACTCATTAATCCTCTTGTGAGTTTCAGTCTTGCATCTTTTCTGGGATCTGGCTCAAACGCGGCTAATTTCCCAGCATACTATGTTCAGTACAGGGGCAATCTGTCAGCATTCGTCTGAGCATGTTTGTAAAGACACATAATTCACTATGCAACCAATTCATTTCAGATGTGCTTTTTCCCATTGCACCAAAGCCCCGGGTTGATTTGGCAGTTTGGTATATTATACAAATAAATATGTCAAAAATGGGAAGTTAACAACTGTTGGAACCAGAGGTTTCTGAAGGAGTTGGCTCTGGTATCAACTTCAGAAGGTCATCTGGAGAAGCTAAGGGATCTGAACATTCTTAAAAGGGAGAGAAATGCTTTAGAATAAAAGGAATCCTGTGTCCACGGGCAGGCAGAGTCTCGGTTTTGATTTCCTAGGAAACTTAGCACAGTGGAGTTCCAGTAGTTCACGGGAAATCGCGTTTCACAAAAGTTGCACAAAACAATACCTTTCTGAAGAGTTTATATTCTAATAGGAAATAACTAAAATATATTTATCCACTTACATTTTTTATTTTATTCTACCTTCTCTCTTTTAACACTGATTTACACAATAACAATAAAGGACAGATTAAATTAATTTCATAATAGAATTCTTGGGCTTTAAAAATTATCTTAGAAAGGTAATTGTCTTCATTTGGTGTTTTATGTTCCCTAAGTAGTTATCTTTGCTGTTTCTTGTAGGGGTTGGTGGCAGTTCTGACTTCCCATTCCACATCTCATTTATTACTTCATTTAGGAAATATTCTTTTTTTAATTTGATAGGCTGAGGTCTATTTCCTAATGACTTTCACCTAGTTTTAATTTTCAGCAAAAGAAACACTTAAGATATAAGTCATAGGTAATACTTATGCCTGTCTGATGAATGACGGGATCTAGCTTCCGCTGGTATTTCATCTTTGACTTCCAACATGTAAGAAGCCTTTGCTTTAGTGGTCATCACTCCTCCTTTTTCGTCCTTTCTCCTTTCAGAAGTGTTCATCTGTAGCGTAGGATTCAGTGATCCCCAAGTGTTTTAAGCTGTGGAGCTCTTTGTTCCAATGATTGTAATTCGCATAAAGGAGATAAAAGTGGAGCAGTGTGGGCTGAAGGATAAGAAGGGGAGAGGGTGGAAATGGAGCCCCAAGTTCTAGACAAGCCTCCCCGCATCAACTCCTTCATCCTGGCAGCCTAGGAAAGGTTTCTCTAGCACAATTTGGAAACATCTGGCTGAGTCATTTTGGCCCACATTTTCTTTCTGCTGAATTCATTTCCATTCTCCCAGGGCAGCCTACGTAAATGTTTTCTAGTTCATGTTGACATCTTTCAGTTATTCATGAACTGTGACCATACTACCCCGTGAGGTTCTATGAGAAGCTCTGTGCGTTGCAATTCTGTCTGCATTGCTTTGCCGATGATGAGTTGCCTAAAATGAATGAACTGGTTCTGACCTATCTAAGTGTATCATGTGGAGATGCTCTTGTCTCTTGATTTCAGTCTAGGTGACACTCAGATTTTCCAAAAGTTCTCTCCCTGATACACACATTATTTCATTGTTTCCTGTGTGCTAAGTGCACACAGGATGCAAAGATGAATAAGACCTTCCCTTACAGAGCCCTCAGCCTAGCCATGACAAGAGCCAGTTATGGAGTCCCTACTATGTGTCCATTGCTTTATATAGTTTTTATCTCATTAAATTTGGTGCACATAGCCAGCAAGTGAAAGGACCCGGGATTTGCAAACAAGAAATTATTCTGACTTCAAAGCTCATTCCTTTAACTGACGGGCAACCCTTTATCTTACCTGGCCCCTGCCATGGAGAAACTCACAGGCAGGGCCAGGCAGAGAAGTGGTCAGTGATGCTCTAAGGTAACAAGCACTTCACATAAGCCTGTGGTAGGAGGTGACATTTGCACAGGGCACTAAAGGATGATTAGGAGCTCATCAGGTGGAAGGAGTTGGGAGTGGGGCTGGAGCTGGTGTCTTTGATAATGCCTTCTAGGGGAAGCTGGCAAGTGTTTTAGATTTCCATTGCTTATACTTATCTCCAGTTTTTAGTGGCCTACTTGAATGTCATTTATATTGTCATTTACACCACTTCCCAAGGCCAAATCATATATGTGTTGCAAAGTTGGCCAGTAGGGATCGTATGAACTGATCCTTCTCTGGGGATTTTCTGCATGAGTCTGTTAATTCATGTATTTCATGTTGAGAATAAAGTATGGGCACGTGAAGGTTTGGGGGATATTTTACATAAGACATCCTCCTATGTAGGCATGAAAATCTCTCCTGACTCCCAACCTGTTGCAATACAGCAAGGTCTAGCCCAGAAGGCATGGAGGGGAGCAGAATTTCTGGGAAACGAGAAGAGGATGTGGAGCCCCAGCCAGGGGACAACTCCAGAGGGTTTCTTTGGGATACCTTTCCCTACAGGCCACTGAAGACAGCATGGCAATGGAAACATCTGCATCATCCACCCTGGTGTGTGTTCCCCCGACAATCTGTGGGCTTGTTCCACAGCTGGCACCAAATTCCGGCTGAGCAGGCAGCCTCAGAAATGTCACCTGGAGCCGTTAAAAAAACATAAACAAGGCATCTGTCATGCTGCCGTCGCCAAGGTCATCTGGTGGCAGGAGGTGACCGAGGAGAAGCATGGCGGTGCCGTGCCATCGAGGGCCAACCTGTGGGCAGACCTGCCTGTGCCAGCACTCTCTTGCTCTGCAGATACATTCAAGGGTGTAAAATTGTGCAGGGCCAGACGTGAGAAGCAAAACAACCTGAATGAAATCCAGCCACTTTGGAGTGAAACATGAGCATTTTAAAACATGATTTTCAAACTGTCGCAGGGTTCGTATTGCATCTGGTCTCCTCTCATGATTGCCCCGAGGCCACCAGCCCAAAGCTGGGGTGAGACATGAGCTGGAGGGTAACCTGAACACTGAATTTAGGGAGTGTGTTGTTCATACAAATCACGCAGACTGAGAGTTACAGATGGGATTTACACCCGAGCTATCCATCAAACCACTATCTGTGTGACCTTGGACAAATTATCCATTTCCTCTAAGCCCCAATTTTCATATCTGTAAATTCCTTCCTAGGATCCTTGTGAAGGTTAGATAAGATAGTATGCGTGATAATGCAGGGCTGCAGAGGGCCCCTCAGTACATTTTGTTTTGGCTTTCTCTACCCTCACTTACAGGTGAGGGAACAGATTTAGAGACGGGACGTTTATAGCATATCAGCATCAATGATCCTAGCAAGAACCACTGTGCTTTCTTCCTCCTTCCTTCACTTCCTTTTTCCTTATTTCCCTCATAATCCACTCCCCTTCTCCTCCCTACCCTCAGTACACATGATACTATGTTTGATGGGTAGCTTTTGGTTTGTATATATTTTTGCAAAACACATTTTTTGTAGAAATGGATTCTTTAATTTGTTAAATGGTTTGAGTTTATACATGGATGCCTTATGTGTTTCGTGCACATTTACATTTATATTTAGATTCCTCTTTTTTTCCTTAAGTACTGTGTTTATGGTCCCTCCATGTTGCTCTGTGTACACATAATCCATTGCTTGTTGCTCTGTGTATGCATAAGCTGTTGCTTCCTTTTTTTTTTTTTTTTTTTTTTTTTTGAGATGGAGTCTCTCTGTCGCCCAGGCTGGAGTGCAGTGGCACGATCTCGGCTCACTGCAAGCTCTGCCTCCCGGGTTCACGCCATTCTCCTGCCTCAGCCTCCCGAGTAGCTGGGACTACAGGCACCTGCCACCACGCTTGGCTAATTTTTTGTATTTTTAGTAGAGACGGGGTTTCACCGTGTTAGCCAGGATGGTCTCGATCTCCTGACCTCGTGATCCACACGCCTCGGCCTCCCAAAGTGCTGGGATTACAAGCGTGAGCCACCGTGCCCAGCCGCCATTGCTTCTACTTGCTGCTTAGCATTGCACGGTGTGCATCCAGTCTGTTCCACAAGGATGGACACCCAGTTGCCTCCATGCTATCCCCATAGTCCATCTTCTTGTAATTCTTTTTGTTTTTTTTTTTTTTTTTTTTTTTGAGACGGAGTCTCGCTCTGTTGCCCAGGCTGGAGTGCAGTGGGGCGATCTCGGCTCACTGCAGGCTCCGCCTCCCGGGTTCACGCCATTCTCCTGCCTCAGCCTCTCTGAGAAGCTGTGACTACAGGTGTCCACCACCACGCCCGGCTAATTTTTTTTTGTATTTTTAGTAGAGATGGGGTTTCACCGTGGTCTCGATCTCCTGACCTCGTGACCCGCCCGCCTCGGCCTCCCAAAGTGCTGGGATTACAAGCGTGAGCCACCGCGCCTGGCCGTAATTCTTAATATAGGACCAAAAGACGTTTATTTACAAGTTTCCCTCTTCTATTAGATGGTGAGATGGTGAGAGAAGATCTCTTGACTTTATATACAAAGCAGCTAGCACATAGCAGTTTCTCCATAAACGCAAAGCCATTGGCTTCCCAGGCAGCTGGACACATGGGCTCGGGCCCAGCCTCCTGTGTCCTTGGTTTCCAGGAAAAGTGACAGCCTTAGCGGCAGCACTGTGATTACCGTTATCTTGTCATGAAGGTTTATGATGAGTAAGGGAAGTGCCTTTCCTGAAGACAAAAGATGAAAAGCCTTCCCGTGTGACGTATACTAGAATTCCTTGAAACCTGCAGACCCCACATGATGCACCTGTTTATTCAAACACACACATTTGAGTACTAACTCTAAGTGATAGTGGGTATGGATTTGGTGAACTCTTTGAATGCTTTCCGCATTTCCCCAAACTGTAGGAGATTCTAGTTCCTTAGAATTGGATACTGAGCCCTGTTTGATGAAACTTGCTGTGGCGTTTGGAGAGGATGCAGCTAGGGTTCACACGTTTAACCATGGATGGATCTGTCAGTCAGTCTCAGTTCATGGTAGACAAGAAAGGAGATACATGCTGACAAGCCATGTAGGAAGTGTGCTGCCTTAAGCAGTGTAAACACCTTTATTCCTGAAAGGCGTATCGCTAGGTTGATTGTGAAATGTATTCTGTTTTATTTTTTTCTCGTTTTTCTTTTGGGAGGGTGAGGGATAGCCTACTTTAATATCAGAAGATTTTTTATTGAACTGTGATACTGAGTGAAATGACCTACCTTTACCTGACCTGCAGCAGAGTTGCTATAGACCAGGGGTGGGCAAATTCTTTCTGCAAAGAACCAGGTAATAAATATTTTACACTTTAAGGCCACATGGCCTTTGTCACATCTGTCACCTCTGCTGTTGTAGTACATAGGCAGCCATTAGACAGTATATAAGCAAATGGGCATAGCTGCATTTCCAATAAAACTTTATTCACAAAATAAGACAGGGGCCAGGTTTGGCCCATGAGCCCTGGTTTTCCTACCCTTGTTTAGATGCTCATGCACTTGCCACACCTGGAAGTCGACATAAATACAGTAGGCCCAATAAGGCAAACCAGCTACTGTGTCTTGCCAGTATTCTCTGCTATCTCTTCAGGACACTCTGAACACAATGGATACAAGTAATGTGAACAGAAAACAGAAGAAGGACTTGTACTGTGTCAATTTTGGCTTCGTTGTGCACACCAGAAAACCTAAAATAACAGTGCCCTGTACACAGCAGAAGTTTATTTCTCTTTCTTGTAAATACAGTTTGGAGACATGCAGTCCAGGGATGCTATGGCTGCTCTTCTCACAAACGCCTCTGCTCCTTCTATTATGTTTTCTCCCATGAAGGGTTTGGTCTCATGGTTCCAGATTGTAGCAAGCATTCCAGATAGGAAGACGGGAAAAGGCGGGTAGGAGAGGGAGACTAAATGAAGAGCATGCACGCTGACAGATGCTGCGACCAGCTTTTCCAGTTGCTGCCTGTCATGGTTAGTTTTAGGTGTCCGCTTGGCTAGGCCATGGCACCCAGCTTCTTCTCAAACACCAGGCAACATGTTGCTATGGAGTTTTGTTTTGAAGATGTGATTGATAATTCAGTTAGCGGACGTGGAGTAGAGCAGGTCCCCCTCTACCATGTGGGTGGGCCTCATCCGATTAGTTGAAGGCTTTAGGAGAAATTAATGAGGTCTCCTAGGGAGGAAAGGACTCTGCCTCCAGACGGCCTTCAGGCTTGAGCCACCATCCCACCTCTTCCCTGGGTTTCCAGCCAGCTGCCCTACCCTGCAGACTTCACATCTGCAAGCCCCCACAACCCACCATCCTTAAAAATCTGTCTCTCTCCCTACACACACACACACACACACACACACAATTATTGGTTGTGCGTCTCTGGAGACCCCTGCTGCGTGTGCAGCCCATTCATCTAGAGGACTCCGGGTCAGTGGGGGATGTACTCCTTATCCACAGCATTCTAATGTTATGGAGACACAAGAAAAGGGACATGGACGGGCAGGCAGACATTAAACTACCCAGAAGTAATGTGCCTGTGCTCTTATTGTACCTCCACGGTCTTATTTTTCTTACAAATAAAGAATTTAAAATGAAGGAAGCCCCAGATCACCCGGGTGTGACTCTCTAACCTTTTCCCACTTCTAGTTCAAGAGATGTACCCGTGTTCTTTTAACCAAAGAAAAAAACATTGCATCCTTTACTCTAGCAGTAGTGCCTGAAGCATGGGGTGAAGGTGACGAGTGGGTTAGGGCCTTTGGGAACTCTGTCCCAGCCAACCCTCACTGTCCATACCCTGCTGGGAGGGAAAGCTCTGACCCCTGCAGCTTTCTTGGTTGATACTCCCAAGAGGAAACTCTTCCTCTCGAAGCCTGGGGGAGGGACAGCCTTTGGACCAAGTTCACTCTTCCAGCTATAATTTAAAGTGTGGACAAAATGGGCCCAGACGTTCAGCCTTGCTTCTTGGGCCTGGTTCTGGTCTGCGTTCTCATCCGTGAGACCCTCGGCCTCCCTGCCCACACCAACTCGCCTTGGCTCTTCTTTGAGACATTCTTACTAAACAAGAAATAATTCCCCAGGGTTAGATTACTGGACACAAGAGTAATGTGTTCTGCAAGCTGAGGAGAATTGAATTTGGCTTCAGGGACTTCCTCCTCCCCAGGTGAGGTTTACCAGTCTGTAAGGGTCTCACAGGTGATTTGGGTCCATTTTTGGTGCACTTTATTTCTCTTCCTAGACCCTTCCCTCTATCTTCCCAGATGCTTCCCCTCAAAGGGGTGCTGGCATTTGGGTTGCCCACCGCTCCTTGCCCCGGTGAGCCCTGACCACACAGACCCAGCAGCTTCCAGGGACCTCAGCATTTAAGTAATGGGCGTGCAAGAGAAAACCAAAACCAAACCCAAAGAAGCCTCCAAATGCAGAGAGAACTCCTCAGTGGGAGCTGGAGAGTTCTAGTTGAAATGTCTGAGGTGACAGTGAGCACTCAGTGGTCAATTGTTGGAAAGCTGGTCCTCAGGCCAGAAAACTCATCCACAGTTCCATCCCACCTTGGTCTTTTTGTACGAGTGGAAGAAAAAGTGTGGGTTTGTTGTTGTTGTTGTTTCTTTCTTTCCAGCTAGTTTCTTTGGATCCTGGCATGACTCCAGAAGAATCGTACCCTGCTGCCCCACATTCATTTTTATTTTTAGGGAATTGTAAGTTAGAAGAAGTGACTTCTCTTGCAGATGGTAAAGACTTACAATCCAAAATCATCACAATTCACAATTTAAAGACATTTTGATCTCTACCTTCCTGAGCAAATCAGCCGGCAGGCCTGTTTCTTGTAGGGCTTTTGTCTGCACATAGTAGGTCCTGGATAAACACCTGCTGATTAAATGATATTTGAAGCAAAGCGTCTGCAGCTGATTGTCTACTTAGGGCAAGGTGAGTGTAAATCAGAAGGGTGAGAAATTGCATCAGGCTGCGGAGGGATGCAGGCTTGCACGGCTACGAACAAACCTAATTAGCTGTGCCTCTGCCAGCAGCCCTACTCAGACACATCTGGAGGGGAGAGAATGGCTAAGGCTAGATTGGCTTTCCCAAATGGAAAAGCCTCTCTTCATTTGCACCTGCACAGGACTGATTGTGCCTCAAATCCATTTGTCAGGCTAGTTGCAGGTATCTGAGAGATTGCTAATAGAATTGGGCAAAAGTGCCTGTGGGAGTGGGAGGTGAATAGCATGGCAAGACAAGCGGCTGCTGGAGTCCCCGCTTGGCAGGTGGGCCTGCCCCCAGGCTCCGCCAGGCTCCATGGGCTACCTATGCCCAGCGGGCACAGAGAAGAGCTGTCTTGGCTGAGCATCGGGCCCTGGTGCAGTCTTTGCTAAGTGTGTTTCTCAGCTGCCACGAGAGTACTTAGCTGCAAAACGGAAGTGCTTTTACTCGCAGACACTAGGAGCCTTCACTAGGGAGGCACTGAGATCAGCACTTTTTCCAAGATGCTCCTTGCAAGGTACTTGTGCTCCGTCAAATTGGAATTCTTCCTAGACACAAAGGGAGGCACTGGCCCAGAGTCAAGGTCATAGCAAGACCCCTCGAGCTGCCTGTTTCTTAGCAGAAGCTGGAGTAGACAGACATGACTTGAGACGTCTTAAACTTGTTTGGAGAATTTGGGGCTGGATCTTCCGCCCAAGCACTTTGGAAGGGTCTGAAGAGACACAGGACGTGTGTATGTGTGTAGGGGGATTTGGGGCTGTGTGTGTGTGGGGTTGGGGCAAGGGCTTGGATCAAACATCTGGATATGAATACCAACTCTGCCGTTTTCTGCTGACTGTGAACTTGGAAGAGTTTCTTACCAGTTCAAGCGTCTCTTCCCTCATAAGTGAAATGGGGATAGTAATCATTATGGGCTGTTGGGTCCTCCAAAAATCTGTCTGTTGAATTCTTAACACCCAGTGCTTCAGAATGTGATGATATTTGGAGATATGGTCTTTAAAGAGGTAAATCAAGTTAAAATGAGGTCCTATGGGTGGGCCCTAATTTAATATGGCTGATGTCCTTATAAGAAGAGAGATCAGGACACAGACACACACAGGCGATGTTACATGGTGGTTTAGCGTCTAGACTGCCAAGGTTCAAGTTCTGCTGTGAGTTGCTTGCTCTGAGTGACCTTGGGTTTCATATCAAATTTTCTGAATATTAATTTCCTCACCTGTAAAATGGGGGAAATAACAGTCTGCCTCATGGTGTTGCTGGAGGTGTGAGGTCAGATATTAACCATCTAGCACTTCCACTGCTGCAGGTAGCTTGGCTATTGCTATTGTTATAATTAAGGGCAGGTGAGCATGTAGTGTCTTTCTTTGCTAAGTATGTCTGATGCCAAGTCAGTATTCATTGAGCACCTCTTCTGTGCAAGGCGCTTGGAAAGGAGTGCAGTGGCTCTTTTTCCCCACTCTTGCCCCTGCTAGATTCATCCTAACATCTTCTCTGAGTTGCTTTTCCTGCAGTCATAGTTATGAAAACCATAATACTTATAGATGCTGCTTTCTAGAAATCAGCCTGTAAAGTCTTGTATTTTCTCTTGGTCTGCACAACTTTAGGGGGGGTAACATGTCCTGTATTTGCCAGTTGTTAACCTTCTCTTTGACCATGGATCTCTAGATGATGGCACTGATAATGCCCAGGCAGATTTAGTTTTGATCTCCAATGAAAGATAGGCCTTTCTGTATTTGCAGTAATAAGCAAACACCTTTAGCTTGAGAGGATAAACTTAAGTACAATGTTTGTTCTCTGGAGGCATACTGATTAAGTTTAAAATATGAATAAAAGGCAGCCCTATTTCATTATGGTAAGAACACTTGATACAAGATCTGCCCTCTTTTTTTTTTTTTTTTTTTTTTTGAGACAGAGTCTCTCGCTCTGTCACCCAGGCTGGAGTGCAGTGGTGCAATCTCGGCTCACTGCAACCTCCACCTCCCAGGTTCAAGCGATTCTCCTGCTCAGCCTCCCGAGTAGCTAGGACTACAGGAGTGTGACACCACGCCCGGCTAATTTTTTGCATTTTTAGCAGAGACGGGGTTTCACCATGTTAGCCAGGATGGTCTCGATCTCCTGACCTACCCTCTTGACGGATTTTTAGTGTGCAAGTTATCTGTAGGTACAAGGTTGTACGGCAGATCTGTCAAGCTTATTCATCTCACATAATTGAGACTTTATGCCTTTTAATTAGCAACTACCTGCCTCCCCCTCCCACCAGTCCCAGGCAACCACTACCCTGTTCCTTTTGCCTCCATGAGTTTGGCTGCTTTCGATGCCTCATAGAAGTGGAACCATGCAGCATTTGTTCTTCTGTGCCTAGCTCATTTCTCTTGGCATCTTTCCTCCAGGTTCATTCATGCTGTCACCAGTGGCAGGATATCTCGCTCTTTTGTTTTTAAAAACAGCCAAAGTCAAGTATGTAAAAAGATGGGCAGCTGAGAACCTGGTACCAGAATGTTCCAAGGAAAGGTACTGAGTGGCACAACCTGGCCTGGTTCTCCACCAGTAATTCCTAAACTTCCCCACCTGGAGGCTCCTGTCGACAGATGGGTGAATGACAGAGTAGATGAGTGAGGGAGGTGGGGAGCCCCGGTGGGGCCTGGCTGGTCAAAGTCCAAGCAATCTGATCCCAGCAGGACATTCCTTTGAAGGATCATGTATCACTTTACAAATATCGACAAGCCTTGCACTCTATCCGTATTTGTTTAGGTGTAAAAAACTATTTTAAGCTCTTCACTGAGAAGTAAAATGGGACGCACCCACATGGATTCCCCAGCATGCACCGCTGAGCATTCCCTGAGGTACCGCTCCTCAGTTTAGGGTTTAGGTCAGGGGCCCTGGAATCAATGAAGGAGACCTGTCTTCCTCTTGTCTGCAGTATTCCTCCTGGATATCACTGCTGGGTCAAGCCCATGGCCTCAGTGGGTTAGCAATGAAACCTTCCTAAGATGCGAATAGATGGGAGCTCAACATTTGACCCAGCCCTAGGGTTTTAGTTTTTTTGTTTGTTTGTTTGTTTTGAGATGGAGTCTTGCCCTGTCACCCAGGCTGGAGTGCAATGGCACCATCACAGCTCACTGCAACCTCCGCCCCCAGGTTCAAGCGATTCTCCTGCCTCAGCCTCCCAAGCAGCTGGGATTACAGGCATGTGCCACCACGCCCAGCTAATTGGGGTTTTAGATTTGAGAGGAATCTCGGAAGGACAGGGTGATCTGAGGTCCTGAGTAACTCTGAGGCTGAAACTGCACAGGTCTACTTTAAGGCAGGGGCTGTGATTTTCCCTGTGACTGACGTCCTCCAGGGATCAACTGCATTTCAGGTGTGTGAGGGGAGAGTGACTGCCCACCTGGCTACCCAGCCCTTCTTTCTGAGCCCCTGTTTACTCGGTTGCTGGGGCCTCCATGACAGATTTGCTTGGTGACCTTACACTGCAGTGGCTCCCGGGGCCAGAGATGTGACCAAGGAGGGACCTCGCACTGAGGAACCTGTGACCGTAGGAAGACCCTCTGAGGCCAACTCTTGTTTGGCCTGGGCCAGTCCCCCCTACCGACACTGATAAGAATTTAGGTTCCTAGCATCCCAGTAGGCAGGGTCACAAAGACAAGCTGAGAACTGATACCACTGCTGTACCCACCCCTGGACCTCCCTGTCCCATGCAGGAGTCTAAGCCAGTGCAACCAAGGCCGAGCACACACCCATACCACGTGGCAAGGGTTTCACACGGGGTTTTCATTTCTTCACCCCTGGCCGAACCATGCAAGCTACCAGCGATCCACCCAGACTTCTTAGAGTCTGTGCCAAATACATACTCAGACCAGAATTAAGTTCAGGCCATGGTAGAGGTGACCAGCCACTCTGCCGTGACTTGGATTCAGCCATCAATTCTAAAGAAGCACACAGTGCCTTGCGTTTTGCTGGCTGGTTTGTTTTTGTAAAATGATGGGGCGGGAAGCAGTGCTGGGCATTGGAAAGGGGCTGAACAAGGGGAAATCTTCAATACCTTTTAAATGGAAACATGTCTAATTGGCCTCTTTTCTGTAAGGAACTATACTGGGCGTCACAGAGGTGCAAAGACTAGAGTGATCAATTCAGGCCCTGGCCTGAAGGACTTCATTATTGAGAGTTCCCCGTATATATAAGTGGCTAAACTCTCAGGCCAGTGAATGCCTGTGACCAAGTGCCAATGGGTGAAAGTAGAGGTTCCAGACCAGGAGTGGGAAATGCATCAACAGAGAGCTTGGCCACACACCGGCCCGGAGTGCAGAGGAGCAGTGCCAGGCCTCTGGGCACTGAGTTCTGAGCTTCTGGAGGGCCAGGAGATATTGCCACCTGCAAATGACTGGCTGATTGCACTTTCCTTAGAGTTTGCCACCTGCGTTTCTGCTCTACCCACTAACTGCCTGCTTAGGTGCAGGGAGCCAGGCAGGGGCAGTGGTACCTGGGTCAGGACACTACAGCAGCCTCTGGCCTCAGGCAGGGAGTGCTGGACAGGCCATCTCCTGTCCTGCTTTGTCTCTTTCTCCTTGAGCTCAGGACACAGTGGGGAGCCCTCATGTTTCTGTAAGGTCATCACACAGGCTGGAATGTTTTTTGTTTCCTCTCTCCCTGTCTTTCTTTTAATGGACAAACACCCTTGAGGTTCTGGCTGATTTTCTTAGAGAAATGTAGATTCTTTGATTCTAACGATGGAACATAAGTTTTCTGAATTTTAAGGAAAATAAAGCCCAAGATTTCAACAACCAGTGTTCCTGCCAAATCCACTGGGCAAACAGAAAAGCTGCCTGCCTCCGGTGCTCCCAGATCCCCTTCCTTCTCAAACAAGCATCAGACACTTTGCACCAAGAAAAAACAAAGGGCATCCCTCCTGGGGCCACCCTTGCCCCCTGTCCAGGTATGCGCTGTCTGGCGCGCCCTGCGTGGGGGCCGCAGGTTCAAGACCCCCGGGCGCGGCGCGGGGCCCTGACGGATGCGGTGACCGAGGCTGTGGCTGCGGGCGCGGCGTCTCCTAGGCAGTCGCTGCCTCCGCGGCCCCCTCCCCAGCCCCAGCCTCAGCCCCAGCCCCGCTGAGCGGGCGGCCGGAGCATGCGCCGTGCGCCCCGGGCCGGGAGGCGGGCGAGGAGGCAGCGCGCATCACTCGGGTCCCCTTCCTGCACCCAGCCGCCACTTGCCGGTTGCTAAGCAGTTATCATTGTTTCTGTGGCGATTGCAGAGGCTGTTGCTAATTGGAGAAGCCCCACTAAGCAGCGGCAGCTTCCTCCTTCGGATCGTCTCTCTGCTGTTTGCATTTAAAGAGCAAACTCGGCTTGTCTGCCCACCCTCCCTCCCCCACCCTCCCCAAAATAGCCTTGTGATTTCGGAAGTATGGATTAAAATCACACTCCTCCTCACCTTACCGCTTGGACTCTGGTGGCTCCCAACTCGCCGTCAGACCCCAACTGCCCCGGTGGTGGGAAGCGCCTGGACGGACCATGACCACAGCCAAAGAACCAAGCGCTTCGGGGAAATCCGTGCAGCAGCAGGAACAGGTAATGCTGCTTTTGGGGGTCCGTGTGTGTGTGTGCGTGCGTGTGCATGCATGCATATGTGTGTGCACGAGAGAGACAGAGACAGAGAGGGAGGATATGTATTTAGTGAAGAATTTTGTATTTTGGATTGGTTTATGACTGTAGCCCCCTGAGCCACCAAGCTGGGAGGAGACGTAAAGTGCTGAGTGCTGCTGGAGTCTGCCGCTCTCCGCTCCCTGGCTTCTCTCTGTAAAGGGCGCCCTGGCTTGATGATTAAGGTACAGGCACAGGGAGCCTCTGTCAAGGTAAACTTGATGTGAAACACCGCTGGACAAAGGCCTCTCTCTACAGAGCCGCCAGATCTAACGTGTTCCCTGGGAAGGTTCCCAGCTAGTACTTTGTAACTTGGGGGAGGAGGGGTGTAGCCAAAAACATTAGCGTATTCTGACCCTCCAACAGGACTTTGCTTTGGTTCTAAGACAAGTCAAAAGAAAATGAGCTTGTTGAGAGGACTTTTCTTTGGAAACCTCGTGGCCCTTTCCTCCTGTTTCCCTCAAGAGCAAACTGTCCCTGCTAGAGAAGCCAAAGGATGGACGGTCGGGATAAAGGAGGACTCGCCGAGAAGGTGCAGGTTTAAAGGGCTGGTCGCGGACGAGGAAGGCTGCATGGGTCCCACATGGTACAGGGCGGCCGCTCGCCTTGTCCTGAGAAGACCACGGTCTGCGGTGGCTCAAGGGGTGAGGGAGGAAAGGTGAATCAGCCAGCCGCTTCACCACGCGTGTAGACATCGTAATTCCCTTCTTAGAAGATCTTGAGGGTTCTTGTCTTTTAATCATTGCTCAGTTCACCTCGGGCAGATCATTAAAATAGATCCTGGGAGACACCAATAGGTTCACAAAGCAGTTTGCTCAAGTGTGGTAAATCAACAGCATAAGCTGGCTTCCCCTATTTATTTTAGGGTTGCTGTTGGATCTCATTTGCTAGGATTCGGGCAAAGACAGGCGACCTCTTTAGAGTTCAGGAAGGTGAGGAGCCTCCTTGAGGACACTGTATGACAGAATTCCATGCCAACCCTTCAGAGACTTACATGAAGATGACTTTGGATTTGTATTTAGTGGGGTCATTTCCCAAAGCCCATTTATCGATAAAAGGGGACCATTTTATCAGTACCATCATTATCATCATCTAAAGAACTTAAATCAAGTTTTAGTTCATCTGGGAAGAAGATTCTGTAAATATGGACATTAAAAATTTTTATATTCAGTGTGACAGTGTGCATAAGGGTTAATGCTCAGTATAGCTTGACAGGTTCAAAATAGACAAAGCAAACCCACCTCCCTTCAAAAATTCCACAGAATATTTGCTCAATAAAGAAATATTCCCACACTAAATTAGCATTCTGTCATTAACTGGGTTTCTTTTTATTACAGTTCTCCTCCCTCATTAGTTATGAAATAAGTGTGTGCTGGACTTTCATGTTTGAACTAGGACTCAGGTTGCATCCCTGACCCTGGGAGAGAAGTAATAATTATGACAGAGTGCATTGCTGTTCATAGGTCTACACCCAGTACACCCAAGGATTGGGAGTCAGAAGCCCAATCTGTGTTATGTAAAAGAAATCCCTTGTTTCCTGTACAAATTTGCTCTTATTTTGCCTGATACCTCAGCATGCCAGGAGAGTGGGAGTAGTTAATTAGGGTGTGGGTTTTGGAGGACCTATGAGCTCTTGGTTTGATTTTATACCTTTTTATCATTGGAAATCCCGTGTCCTTGAACCTGTTCAATCGGAGAAGGCTTAAACTGGTATAAAACTGAAGAGCAGAGGCAGCCATGGCTACGGTGAGCAGGTGGGACACCCAGAAGAAGCAGCTGTCCTCATCCCATGCAGTTGGGAAGCCCCTTCTTCTCCCTCCTCAGAGAGGTGTCACCTCGACCCTAAAAAATGAACAGACCCCCCCCCCCACCATGAAGTACAATGAAGAGGGGAACAGCAGGGACAAGATAAGCCAGATGGGACAGGGGGTGAAGACCCCACATTTCAAGTGTATATACCTAGAGGAGACCTTACCTGGGGTCTTAACACACTGCTTAGAACATAAAGAGGTAAATAACCTCCTAATATAAAATCCCTAAAGACGATCTCTTATTCCTGCATTATATATAATTTTGAAAGGTATTAAAACTATTCTGTGTGCTTAGACTGCAGAACTCTTAATGAGTTCTCCATTCCTTATTTTATTTTCCTTGTTGCTAATGAAACTTTGGGATACCTCTATTCCCAGGCTAGTAGGAATGTGTAGGGAGACCAGGAAAGAGGAATATGTTTCTTTTTTTTTTATTTATTTATTTTTTTTGAGTGGGAGAGAGGATTGTCGCTTTGTGGTTTGGTTTTGAAGCAGGGGATCACTAAACTGTGCTAACTCAATGACTGCCTGCAAGTCACCAAGTGTTGATTCTTATGAGAAACTCAGTGGCACCTCACATCCTCATCTTGTGAGGCAATAACCAAAGAACTGGGATTGAATGGAGCCTGATGCCATCTCCGACATCCTTCCAGCTGTTTGGTTACTGCAATAGACTACCCATTACTGCTTAGCAAGTGAACAGAGGAAAGTGAGTTTCATTACCAGCCTTGGTATTGGGAAACCAGGCATATGGGTGGTGGGTGGAAATAATTTTTGTGCCAAGGACGGCCACAAATTAGGGGGGAAATTAGAAAAAAAAAAGATTTTACTATTAGTTAGAGATTGTTGTTTTTTTTTCTACCTTGTTTGCTAAAAATAAATACGTAAAAAGAGTATTTTGGGATTTTTGGTTTGTTTTTTAAAGGATACTAAATAAACAAGCCAGAGTAACAAGGAGAATTGGCTTCTGGGAGACTATTTCTTTTTCTCTTTGGAGATGCTAAAGTTTATTTTAAAATGAAGTATTGCGAACCCAGAGATGTTTGGAAGCAATATATACTTTAATCTGAATGAACTGAGTTGATCCTTTGGCTCTGAAGCCAATCAGGTGATACTGAGACTCCTCGGTGAAAATGGCTTAGCATTGGCTGCACCTGACCTCTGCTCCTGCACAGAGGGAAGCCTGGTGAGGGACCCAGAAAAAACGCTGAGGCAATTTTGGCTTAAATTTACTATATTCTCACGAGCAAATGAAACTCTTCCTTAGAAAACCAAATTAAGCGATTTTTTTCCTTTAAAATAAATAAAAATACAAATTTATTTTAATACATACTATCTCCATTTCAAATGATTTAAAATTGAAAAACAGTGATCAGTAAAGCTATTAAGAGGAGACAGAAAAATTGATTCCCTCTGCTTGCAATGAGCCAGGACATATTTTTGCTCAAATATTAAGCAGGGATAAGTTTTTCCTAGCATATTCTGTGCATGTGTATGTATGTGTGTGCACGCACACACAAACACATGCACACACATGAACAGTCACACACATGCACACCTCATGTGTCACAAAATCAGAGTTGGAAAGGACCCCACCAATGCACTCGTTGGTCCTAGTTCATGCTCTTGTGCTGAAGAATCTCACACATGTCTGAGAATATGCCTTTCCTCAAAACATCTCCAGAAAAACCTCCTCTCACATGGAAATAGCCTACATTCCACTGGCTAACTTGGATCTTTGGTTATATGTTCAGTCACATCTTTAACTTCCTTAGACCTGAAAATCAGCTGTTCTCATCACACCTTGTATATGTGACTGCTGTTTTTTGTTGCTTCTCAGTTTTCTTCAAGTTGTACAAATCCTAATAGACAACTCCCAATGTGTCTGTTCTTCTATAATGAACCCCAGGACCTAGTATTAACTGATAACTTAAATTAGGTGTCTGAACATGTATAATAATGCCATTACAGAAGAACTTTTTGAAATGAATAGAAATTTTAAACAACAGATTCCATAGAGCGGACATTAAAATGCATGTGAATTCTGGGAGAGGTTGGGTGGCCTCCCGGAAGGGCACATAGGTAATGGTCCAGTAAGAGGATTTCTGATGTTCCTGTCCACTGCTCTCTGAAATTGCTCTTTTTGCTTCTTGCAGTAGATACTGAAAGACAGGATCTAACTTTGACCATTATGAGAGTTAAATTTTTTATGTAACCATATTAAAAGGAAAAGGCAATGTGAGACATCTGTATTTAAGATAAATGTGGTAACAGGAAAAAAAGAAGTGAAAAGAACACAGAAAAACAAGATTCAATATTAGGAAGTGCACATAACTATTGAGGAGTCCCAATAGGGAAGGTGGTCCTTTTGCAGTTCAAAAAAGGCATGGGGTGGGGTTGGTGGCCCTTTCACAGTTCACGGGGACATTGGATGCAGCAGCCATGCTCACGTACATTAAATTCCATCTGTGTGTGGTCTAAATTATCTAAGACTCTGTAGATAAAAAGAAAACTTGAAGGAACTGCTAAAGAATAGGGACGCCAGGTTCTTAGGATTGTGTAGAAGTACATCTAGGACTCTTGGACTTCCAGAGCCAGGAGAAAGGATGGAGTTTGGCTGCAAAATGGGCTGATGTGTGAAGGATTTGAGGAGAGAACTCAGAAGTCTTGGATATCCTACAGAGAGCAGGTCCAGAACCAGAGCTCCCTACTGGGAACACCAGAATGGGTCCTTGAGCTGATGGGGAGCAGCATGGAGTCTTTGGGGAAGGGAAAGAGCTTAGCTGGTGCCGTGCTATCCTCAGAGAAGAGGGATGTCTTGCTTGTTACCAAAGAGAACAACATGATGAGGAAGCAAGTGAGCAACTAGCCTGGAGGCGGCATGCGCTGTGCTCTGAGAACTGACAGGTAGTTCACAATCTTTTGGGATCCCTGTCACCAACTTACTAAAAGGTGCAAGTCAGCAAGTGCCATTTAGCACATCAAATGAAAGCCCAGACAACTGAGAGCAAAGGCCGTACCTGAAGATAGGCAAGGACAAATGATACCCAGATTGGCTTTTGGTGCAACCCAAACTCAAAACAATGGAAACGGTGTTTTTGTTTTGTTTTGTTTTTTAAAATGCTTTCTCTGTGCATTAAATGCATTTTGTTATTTTATTCTGACATTCCATTAAACCAAATCCTGCCCCCTCATTCTCGATACTGTGGTTACCAGGGCAGATGTAGTCAAAACCTTCAAATGCTCCACGGAGAACATGTGAGGGCTGGAGGGTGCTTTTCATTAACCTTCACCGAAACATCTTAGCTCCAGTGTGCACGTGGAAAGTGTTAATATGCTAATCACTTAGAGGAATGAACACTCACCATCTCTGCCTCATCGGGAATTGTAGCGTTATTATCTTTTATGGAAATGAGCTGTGCCTGTGTTTGGCACGCACTGATCTAGTTTTGCAGTAGGCATCGTGCACCCTCTGTCATTGAGGAAGAGAGGGCAGAGTGAATCTGTGGATCCAGAGTTCTAAAACCTGAGGAAGAGTGTATAATTCAGGGAGAAAGTGATTCTCTATAAGCTCTGAGAGGTCAATGGTTGACGTCCTTGCTTGTAAAAGATTGGACAGGTGGGGTGTGTATTATCTTGTTTCAGACACTGTTTGGAAAAACAAAATAAACTAAAGTGGTTTTATTTGAAGATGTAGGCTTGGTTACCCCATAGCCTTAAATCATGGAAGTAGGTAACCATGTCAATTTGCATGGGGAGCTGCGTGCAGTGGCTCATACCTGCAATCTTTGGGAGGCCGATGAGAGAGGATTACTTGAGTTTAGGAGTTTGAGACCAGTCTGGGCAACATGGCGAAGCCCCATGTCTAGAAAAAATAGAAAAATTATCCAGGCATGGTGGTGACGCATGCCTGTTGTCCCAGTTACTCAGGAGGCTGAGGTAGGAGGATCACCTGAGCCCAGGGAGGTCGAGGTTGCAGTGAGCCGTGATCACACCACTGAACTCCAGCCTGGGCAATGGAGTGAAACCCTGTCTCCAAAAAAAAAAAAAAAGAAAAAGAAAAAAGAAAATCTGGGTGGGATATAAATCTATAAATTGCAATCCTGTTTGTTGGTGCAATTCTGCATGTGGCTGATATCCTAAAGTCCTCCTTGACTTTGATAGCATGTGTTTCTTGAAGTGGGGAGTGGAGAGGTCTCAACACACACAGCCCAGGTAGAATGATCAAATCTAGAAAGTTTATACTCTGTCCTACTCCCATCCCCATTTGTTGTTGACCTTTCAGGACTCTTTACTGCTACATCCCGGGTAGGCCCTTAATCTCCACTGGTACCCATGGTCTAGCACCATTTTCTCATACTTGACTCTTCTATCAAAACTGCTGCATGTGCTCTTCCACCTGGGCCTTGCTAAATGACTGAGACAAATCCAATCATTAAACAAAAAGTGTAAGGTGGGTGTTCTGCAGTACTTTCCTGAGAGCATTTGCAATTTCAACAGTAGCTATTGGTGATAAAACCCAATGCAATTATTAATGGCGGAAATTTCAGGCACAAAGTTGTGGCAAGACCTGATGGAAGAAAAAATATTCAGTCACATCGTTAAGGAATAATGAAGGTGAGGTCACAATGGGGACAGTCTTGGCACCCCTTAAATCATCAACAGGCTGTGCACCTCCTGGAGGTATCTGTTCATTCTGTGTCCACATTAGAGCTGGTCTTGTATCAGGCAAGTACCAAATTACAGATGCTGTTGCTGCTTTCTGCTTTCAAATTCTGGAGGATTTGATGGTAATAGTGTTGAAATGTGCAGCGATTCCTTCTTAGGAAAAACTGCCATAATATGCACAGGCATGGAGTCAGTGCTGTGAGTCCCCTTTGATCCTGGTGGCTGGGATCCTGAATGCAGCCCTCCACCAATGGCTTTACAAAGCACGTTGCTGATATAATGAAGTCTTGCTCCTCAAATTTTTACTGACAATTTATGTATTATTCCTTTACTAGTATCTGATCAATTTTTAAGAAATTTAACTTCCCCTGCCAGAATTCAAGAAAAACTGCTTTCCCCAGTGTGAAACTGCACGAGAGTCCAGCATCATCTCAAGCTGCTAAGTTATTAATTTGGAACACGGGCTTTTAAAAAATATCTGTATGTGCGCCCGTGTGTGTGTGTGGAGGGGGGGCATGGGAGACAAGCCAAATCTGCTGATTAAAATGGGAACACCGTGGTGATGGTGGGGCTCTCTCAAAACACTTTAAAAGGTCGAAGTCCGTCTTCTGGTCATGCTCATAAGATTTCTCTTGGAGATAATGGTAATTCATTCTCTTAAAAAAGATTGGTTCAACCCTTTGAATAGGCTACCCATAGCAAGATGTAACATCACAACCAAAAAATATTCAAAGCATATTCCATGTTTTGTCTTTTGTAAATAATATGTGACAGAGGTGGTCTTGAATAGTAGTGATGTATGTTTTCAAATTAATGAAAGTAATTTATTTCTTTATTCTCTAGCAGTGATTCTTGAAATTCTTCATTCTTTTTAGAATATTAGAAGTTGTTATAGCATTCACTCTAGGAATTCCAAAATTATGACACTAAGTATGTGTCTCAAATCAGGCCTCTGAGTGGGAGAGGGAAGGAAACATATTTTTAATTTTAATAGACTGCCTAATATCCCATCCACTTATTAGACAGATATTGGATCCAAGGAAGATTTTTATTTTGATAAATAGTAATGGGAGAGCCAAGGTAGGGGGAAAGGAGAGCTGGATGGGAACAGCTCAAGGTCAGGAGAGAGCAGAAGAGTCACCAGCCAGGGTGCCTGGACCCAAGGAGCAGCCAGCAGTCTGCTGGAGAAAGGTGGAATGCGGCTGCAGGGGCACACAGAGATGGTTTGGGAAAACAGAAACAGGAACTGTGATGTGAAAGTGCTTTGAAAGCATACAATGGAAAACAGCAGTGAGCTCATAAAGTTCTAGAAGGGAGGGAGGAAGTCTGAACTTGTCAGGAGAGGCTCTTGCTTAAGAACAGGTGTTCGTGACATAGGTAAAAGCGGAGGAGTGACTTGGACATCAAAATTTCATTCTGTGAATGTCACTATTTAATCAAGGCACGTTTTGATAGGTGAAAAAAGGGACTAGAAACTCCTGGCTTTCAAAGAGCAAAAAGAGTTTGTTATTTCACAAATAAATTCAAGTTTACCTAGAAGCAACAAGATATTTTAAGACATGGTGTGTATATGTATATATATATTATACACACACATACACCCCCTTACATATATATGTAGTACTTCTTGGAATAGCCTGAGAAAGAAACATTTAGGAAGACTCAATATAATTATTAATACAATTTCTGGCTCTGATTTTGATGAGCCAGATATTTTGATGTTCATTTTGATGCAGTCTGTCATGCCTCAAACACCAGGTCATATGGTACATATGACTTGGTTAAAGAAGCGATTAACCAATAAGAGAACTTTGGCAGGTAAGAACTATTTTGCCATTAAAAACCATGAAGCTGTAATGTCTCAAAAGCTCCCTTAATGCATTTTATTAATTCTTTCTGCTCATTACTAGGCTTGGAATGATGAAGACTTGACCCTTGACTTGCCAATAGCTAACTTACGGGGGAGTTGGGAGAATTGCTATGCTTTGGCATGGATGCCCCTGACTTCTGATCCAAGCTCCTCCACCTGCTAGCTGAGGGATATTGGACAGTTCTGGACTGATTCTGTATCTGTGAAATGGGGATGATTCCTGTCACACTGTTGCTGTGAAAAACAAAATATAGAAACACGGAATGCCGTTCTTGGCATGGAGATTCCAAACTATTGTTCAGTGAACACCTACTGTGTGCTGACATCCCAATGCTACTTGAATCTTCTTATTTTCAGCATTTGGTCAGAGCTCACGTTCCCTTTTTAAGATGATTTGTTCTACAAAATCATAGAATGTCTGACTTTTAAAGCATCTTATAGCCCCTCTTGCCCAGTGATTTTTGGACTTTTGTTTTAGTAATGTAAACCCCTTTTCCAAAGGGCATATCTTTTCCAAGACTGGCGTGTGAAGGTGGTGAACGTGCTGGCTTAGTGCCCCTGAGACATGTCAGCAGAGCCCCAGGGCATGGGGGAGCCCAGCTCACAAACCACACATCTAATTCAGCAGTCTAGTTTTGCACAGGAGTAAAATCAAACTCAGAGAGGTTGAGTAAGTTACCAAAATCATACAGCTGGCAAGCTGCAAATTCAGAACACAACTCCCTCCTTTTTTTTCCTCCAAATCAAGCAATCCTGAGTGAAACGTGGGAAATATAATATGCCAAGAAGATTAACACGAAAAGTGTTAACTGCCAACTGCAAAGGAAATAAAGGAATTAGATAATATGAATGGGTTAACAAATTCTCACCTGGAGGTCAGTTTAGAAAAGGTTTGTGTCCTCCAGGTAAATCAAACCTACTGCAGTTTTTCCTCTTCACATCTCATGGACAAACACAGCCATTTCCTGCTTTTATTGCACCAGTGCTGAGTGCGTGAGGTTGTTCATAGCAATCTGTCATATTTGAGTAATTTATTATTTAATGAGTTGCTTTTGAAACAAGGAAAATAATGAGGATGTTACCATTGTTTATCTCCCCAATTTTTAAAAGTAAGCAACTATTAATAAATTATGCATGCTTTGGAAGTATGCAGTAGTTAATTTTCAATCTCATCTCACAGCTGAATAACCTCAAAGGTAGTAGTTATACAACAGGTGTGGGAATATGTGAGTGTGAGGGAGAGGAATCCTAGGACATCACCTGTACACACTGGGGGTTTGGCGCAGCAGGGCTTCAGATGTTGAAACATCTGGAAATTTTATTTGCTCACAAGCTTAAAATGAACCAAAAGTATGTTGCTTATTAACACTTTTGAGGATCTGATGAAAGCCAGAGGCCTGCTTGCCAGAAAAATCCCTACAATTTTTTGAGTTCCTAAGGTTCACATTCCCTTCATTTCTGTCTGTGGACTCCAGGTTGAGCATCTCTGTGGTCACCGTGGTCCCCAGCAAGCTAGCACAGTGTTAAGACACATCAGTAGGAATGTGCTCAGTGCTCAAAGCTTACATAGATATTGACCAGTAGCCATCACCTCTGGGGGCTGTGCTAGGGAGGCACAGCACAAGAAGCTGGAATGGGCTGGGGAGAGTGGTAAGGGAGCAATGGGTATGAGATCCAAGAAGTGGTAGGTAATGGACCGTGATCCATGTCGGGTGATTAAAGGCTAAAGGAATATGGTTCTGTCCTCAACCACCTGGTGGCCTCAGCCTGGGATGCATGACTGTGTCTTCCTCCATAGGGGACAGTTTGACTAAGAACCCCAAGTATTGAAGACCTCAAGACTTGAATATGGTACTTCCTGTACGTTGACACACATATATAAGCTTCTGAAGGACACAAAACATGCCACGTTACTTGTTGTGTCTCTGACGCCAAGCACAATGGTGACCCACTTACTTGTGTGCTAAATGAATCAGTGAGTGAATGAATTGTGTCCTCCTCTCTAAACCTCCTCTATTGAGTTATCCACAAAGTTGAGGGTCTGTGGTTTTACTATTTATTCATCAAATGAACCATTAAACAAAGTAATCAAATTTTCAGAGCCCTGTAAAGAAATCAAATCTCCCTCTGAATTGCTAACTCACCTTGCTTTCCCTATTGTTTAAAGTGTCATTGCCATTCTTCCTTTCCCAATACTCCACCCTCACCTGTCCTACCCAAAAATATTTCTCTGCCACAGAAGCATGAATTATTCACTCCAGCCACCAGCCATGCATCAACATTCAGTCTTGCTGTGACTCATCTCCATAAGTGAATATTCTCTCATTTACCAACTGTATAGATAAGAAAACCATCAGAAATCAAAGAACTGTTGAAAAATGGGCATTTTACATCACCAAAGCCCTTTTTTGTTGTTGAAACAGAAGCTTCAAGTCTTCTCCATCCACTGAAATGAGTTGTTGAAGTGGAAAAATAAGTTCTAATTGAACCACCTTCTCCGATGCAGAGAAAAAGCAGACTTGAACATTTGGGTTGATCTTCTATTTCTCAGGTTGGAGAAGTGCTTTGAGGAAAGAAAGATGGGGGATCAAGATCAGAGGAATGCAAAGTTCTGGAATTGCCCTCTGCTGGGTCTGGCTTGGGGAAGTTTGTAGAACTTTTTAATGAGTGATTGTAGGTTCAGGAGAGATTTCAGGTGCAGGTGGCAGGGTGAAATTCTTTCTTACACAGAAATGAATGAGTTAGTGAAACTGTAGCATGTACAGTTTGGGAGAATGGGGGCAATGGGGGGATTGTGGTACAGGAGAAGGAGCACCAGCCTGGGATTTAGACAGGTCTGAGTTGAAATTCCAGCTCTGGCACTCGCTAGGTAGGCAGCGTTGGACAAGTTGGGTAACCTCAGTTTCCACATTGAGCAAGTGCTTGGCTAATAACAGCTGTGACTGTTACCAGTATGGTAATTACAGTATCCCAAGGTGTAAAGAAGCAGAAGCATGATTATATGAGTTGGGTCAAAGATTTGGCTGTCTCCCTGCTCCCCACCAATCTGGCTACAGGACAGACTTTGCTAAATGGACACAGATTTACTTCCAATGAAGTGGGTTTGCTGCACTGAATAAAGTAGTTTACTTTTCCTTCACTGCAGCTGTGCTTGAAATTGGACAGAAAGTCGGGCGCGGTGGCTCATGCCTGTAATCACAGCACTTTGGGAGGCCAAGGCGGGTGGATCATGAGGTCAGGAGATCGAGACCATCCTGGCTAACACGGTGAATCCAGCCTGGGCAACAGAGCATGACTCTGTCTCAAAATAAATAATAATAATAAATTGGACAGAAAATAAGATACAGTTGTAGCAATTAGTCTGCAGTTTTTGACTTTATTAAATTCACTTAGACATGTGGCTGCACCATTATGCTTAGGTACCTGAAGCTCTATTGTGGTGTATTCATTGTCAAAAATGTGTTTGCGACGTAGATACTTCTTTTACTTAGTTCTATAGTGATATTGTTGTGAACCTGAAGTTTTCAAGCAGCTAGTGTATATAATTGCATGTAAAATAGACTGTATTTTGTACTTATTGGAATCTAATAGTGATACTTGGTTTTAGATTACTGAATGTAGATTCTGAAGAATTATGGCCCCAGTAATGAATGGATGTGTAATTAGAATTTTTATCATTTTTTATTCTGTAACATCTCTGCTGAAAATTTCAGGTTTATATAATTGTTTTGGCTTGGCTTGAAACACAAATTATACTTAAAGTAACAGACAGTAATTGAGAAAATTATACTTAAAGGAACAGACAGTAATTGAATCCAATAAAAACACCAAAGAAGATCAAGATTGCTGTGAGTGGAGAGTCTGGCTTGTATATTTTGTGAACCTCATGGCTTGAATGACATATTCTCAACAAATGCATGCCAAGTAAAAGAAATACTAACTTTATGTTTTTGATTCAAATCTTCATTTCATGAAACTCCGAATAACTTTTAATAATATGGTAGTTTATGTGTTGATCCAGTGTTTTAAATTTTAACAATACACAGAGAATTCCTAATAACACTGGAGATTTTGAAATTTTCAAAAAATAAAATTTTGTATAAGCTTTACCCTGTGCGGGAATCCTCACTTCTGGTCTCAAACCACCTAGTATTGGGCATTGAAAATATTCACAGAGATTATGTATTCATTATATAGTTGTACTTAGAAATGTATATGAGAGTTGTTAATGACATAGGACTCAATATTCGTCTCGCTCTTTCTCACTCTTTAGATGCTTAGGAATGCCAATTACTTTCTCACAGTACCCTGTAAAGAGGTATAATTGATTTAGAGATAATGAGAGTGACCTAGGGAAAAAGTTATTAAGCCACAAATCAATTACACCCCTATCAACCACACCCCCACTTGCCCTCCCCACCTCTCTTCCAGCCCCCAAATACCAAGACCAAAAGCTTGGAATCACTTCACGGAAAGTCCTTTGAAAATGATTTGTACACTGATAAAACTTCTTGGAAACATAAATCCCTTGACTGATACTTGTTGAGCAAGTTAAAGATGCCCCAGTTCACACCTATTGCAACAGAACCAGAAATCACTGAAAGAGGCTAAGTTGTACCTGTAAGTTTGGGATGGAGAGCTGGGTTTCTGTCCTTTGTTATTCGGGATGTCTGTCTATCTTTTCCTTCCTTCCTTCCTTCCTTCCTTCCTTCCTTCCTTCCTTCCTTCCTTCCTTTCTTGGGCTCAGTAAGTACAGTGTAGTAACAGTGTAATAGCATTTGCGTTCCCACCTTCCCACACCACCCCCAACCCCCCCAAGCCATGGCATGAGCTTATATGTTAGAGAAAAAGAAACAGCTTCGGAGAGCCTGGCCATTCCAGGGCCATGCTGTCTGGTAGCTTCTGTGTTGGCAGTGAGGATCGTTGATGTGGGTGATGGGCTTATGCACAGGCGTGTGTGTTCTTCATCCAGCCTACCCTCCTCTGCGGTTCTGGTTTTCCGTGTGTTGGTTTGGGGCTGTGTGATGATCTTTATGTGGCCTCCAGGGCCAGCAGCAGGAGGTGTCTGCCATGTCAGGGGAGAGTAATGAGGTCTGGACACCGTGGAATGCCTGTGTGCAGCCTCTCTGCATGTGTCCTCATGAACTTCTCCAACAGTCTTACTGATTTTTTTACAACAAAAATTATACTTAATGATTATCTATTTCATGTAAAGACACAAAGACCATTTCACTGTTAGGATTGAAATAAAACTTGTTTGGTCTTCAAATTGTTTTGCTCTAACACAGGCGAGATTTTTATTTTTAAAGACAAGGTTAAAACTCTTTCTCTCTGCATAATTTTAATGTCTAGAATAGAGTAACAATCCTACTTTATATTTGCATAACACTCAGCACCAGTGCTAACAAAAATGCAACATGAGACTGGGCATGGTGATTCATGCCTGTAATCCCAGCACTTTGGGAGGCCGAGGCGGGTGGATTACCTGAGGTCAGGAGTTCAAGATCAGCCTGGCCAACATGGTGAAAACCCATCTCTACTAAAAATACAAAAAATTACCCAGGTGTGGTGGCGGGTGCCTGTAATCCCAGCTACTCAGGAGGCTGACATGGGAGAATCGCTTGAACCCAGGAGGCGGAGGTTGCAGTGAGCCGAGAGTGGACCACAGCACTCCAGCCTGGGCAATAGGAGTGAGACTTTGTCTCAAAAAATATGCAACATGCCGGGTGCGGTGGCTCATGCCTGTAGTCGCAGCACTTTGGGATGCCGAGGTGGGCAGATCACGAGGTCAGGAGATCGAGACCATCCTGACCAACATGGCGAAACCACGTCTCTACTAAAAATACAAAAATTAGCTGGGCGTGGTGATGGATGCCTGTAGTCCCAGCTACTTGGAAAGCTGAGGCAGGAGAATTTCTTGAACCCAGGAGACGGAGGTTGCGGTGAGCTGAGATCACACCACTACACTCCAGCCTGGGCAACAGAGTGAGACTCTGTCTCAAATATCTCAAATATATATATATATATATATATATATATATGCAACATGAACTACTATGTAATTTAAAAATTTTACTAGCCACCTTAAAAATTAAGAAGAAACAGATGGAAATGATTTTACCATGTATTTTATTTAATCTAATATATCAAAAATCGATTATTCCAACATGGAAGCAATATAAAAATTGTTAATGAAACAGTTTATGTTTGTTTTTTCCATTCCAAGTCTTTAGAATGGCATGTGTGCTTTACACCGATGGTGCCCCTCACTTCAGGCCAGCCCTGCGTCCAGTGTGGTCTCCATAAGGGACTCTGGTGTCCAGAAGTTCCCATGGCCTCTCCATTCCGCACTTGGTTTTCACAAAAACTATCTCCTACCTTCTAATGTCTTCAATTCTACAGGAAAATGAGAATCATCTCCAGACAGTAGAAACTGTATCCATAATCCATATTAGGAAGAGAAAAAATAGCCAATTGTACTTCTTCTTCTTTTTTTTTTTTTTTTTTTTTTGAGACAGAGTTTTCCTCTGTTGCCCAGGTCGGAGTGCAGCGGTGCAATCTCGGCTCACAGCAACCCCTGCCTCCAGGGTTTAAGTGATTCTTCTGCCTCAGCCTCCCTAGTAGCTGGGACCACAGGCATGTGCCACCATGGCCAGCTAATGTTTTTAGTAGAGACGGGGTTTCACCATGTTGGCCAGGCTGATCTCAAACTCCTGGCCTCAGGTGATCTGCCCGCCTCGACCTCCCAAAGTGATGGGATTACAGGCGTGAGCCACCGTGTGGGGCCCCAATTGTACTTCTGTTTGAACTTATATTGGCAAATGTAGTAGTTTTCTAGAGTTTTAGAAAAGGTAGTGTTTATTATTATAAATATTTGCTGACAACTTTCTGAGCAAAGGGCAGTATTTATTCTACTAAATATGTACTGAGCATCTGCTAGTTATTTAGCAGACTTCTAGGCACAAAGGATCCAATGGAAAAAATAAGAATATTCATATTTAACAGCTTCTTTGTGCTCTAGGCATTGATTATTCTCTGCATTGATAGAATTTACACTTGCAGCTTTCACCAAAGAAAATGTTCCACAGTTTAGGCAACATGGCAAAAATCCATCTCTACAAAAAAATACCAAAATTAGCAGGTGGTGCATGCCTGTATTCCCAGCTACTCAAGAGGCTGAGGTGGGAGGATCGCTTAAGCCCAAAAGATCGAGGCTGCAGTGAGCTGTGATTGCGCCACTGTGCTCTAGCCTAGGTGACAGAGCGAGACCCTGTCTTAAAAAAAAAAGAAAGAAAAAATGCTTTAGTTTTACAGAACCTGCTCTCCTTGTACCCTTCTCTACCCTCCTTAAGATGATGAACACTGGGTCTGGGGTGCAGGGGGCCCACAGCTGGAGTTGAAGAGGAAGTTAGGAGACGGCTAGGAGCCATCACGGAGATTTTCACCCTGGTTACTTCATTATCGCTTGTTGGGGATTGGTGAAGATTAGAAATTGGAGATGGCGGCCAGGCGCGGTCACTCACGCCTGTAATCCCAGCACCTCTGGGAGGCTGAGGCGGGCAGATCACAAGGTCAGGAGTTCAAGACCAGCCTGGCCAATATGGTGAAACCCCGTCTCTACTAAAAATACAAAAAAATTAGCCGGGCGTGGTGGCGGGTGCCTGTAATCCCAGCTACGCAGGAGGCTGAGGCAGGAGAATCGCTTGAACCCAGGAGGCGGAGGTTGCAGTGAGCTGAGATTGCGCCATTGCACTCCAGCCTGGGTGACAGAGCAAGACTCTGTCTCAAAAAAAAAGGAAGAAATTGAACATGGCTTTTGGAGGAGCTTCTCTTCCATGCAGACAGTGACCTTAGACTCTTGTCTAAGGCAAAAGTGGGACTTAGGGAAAGATACTGTGGTAGCTGACACAGAACTGCAAAAGGCTGAAAACACAGAACTGCAAAAGGCTGAAAACCCAGGCCTGCAAAGGGCAGCAGCTGCTCCCCGCCATGGGCACTCTATTGCCCTCATAGAGAGAAGGCCCCTCCCAGCACTTTCCACAACCCCACCCCCAACCCCCAACCCCCAACCCCCAGCTTAGTTCTCTAGAAGAGCAGACCCTCACCCTCCCCTACCTCCTCAGCCCAGCCTGGAAAGGCCCACGGAAGAAGTCTGCCAGCCCTGGCTAAAGTTACAGGTCCGCCTCTAGATCAGCCACCTGGCCTGGGAATGAAGCAGTATGAGCCCACATTCTGAGTTGTAAAACCCCACAATCAGGAAATAGACTTAAAGTGCTCCCATCACATTAGGATGCAATGTGCATTTTTGTTTGTAGAAGCTTGTTCTCCATTTCTTCTTCTTTGGGCAAAATAAGCTCAGTTTGACTAACTCCGCCATTTCTAACCCAGACCCCATCATGCTCTGACACTTTGACAAGCACACTGGATGAGCAAGAGAGTCAACTACAGAAGGAAGACAATTTTCATTTGGTCTAAAACTTTATACCTGTGATATTCTGTGCCATGAAGAGACTCGTGCTTAATAATTCATTTTCCAATGATCTTAGGCAATGTAGAAGATTACAAATACCGTGAGACCTGAACTCCTCCTTCAGGGAACTTAACAGTTTTCAGTGGCAGGGGAAATAAGAGTAGATTCCTGAAACCATAGCAGCATCCAATAGAACAGAACACTTCCTCGACTCTAGCAAATCTCTTAATTCCAGGTGTACTCGGGAAGATAGTAGCATTTATTGGGTATATACTATGAAGAGAGAAGTATCATATCCTGAGAAGGGGTTTATAGGCAGTAAACATTGTAGTCTTTGCCTTCAAGGCGTTTGAAACATAAAACATGCTCACATTAGCTAAATATGCCTGCTTCAATGCCTGTACTTATATCACACAACTGACGTTATCAACCTGGTTTCAAAAGCCATGAGCAAAAATCAAATCAGGTAATGTGTGTAAAAGTTCATTATGAACTGTAGCACCACACAAACCGAGATGGTATTATTGCGCTCAGACCTTCTGTTTTATAGTGTGTTCCAGAAGCTGGCCTGGTTGCAGAAGAGAATGAGCTCATTAGCCCTGTTCAAAAAAAATAAATGGAATAATAAAGAAACTTCAAAACCAAATGAAATACCATTCCATGCACATCTTGGAAAAGTTTATAACGTATTTAAACATGAAGGGCTATTGTAAGCTTGACAATAAAACTGTGAGGATATTGTTCATTTCCAAGATTCACTTTTCCAGGATAGCTCTATCGTGAAAGTCTCTTTTGGAGTTTATGTATAGTTCTTTAAATTGGCACAGTTGGCTTAAAGCTAAAACACTGTAGTTTGCATTAAAAAAGAAAAAAAAAGCAAGTGCTTTTGCACAAAAGGCTGTAAGAAGTGAGGGCTGCATATGAAGCGAGTGTTCCATTGACTGTGTGAGCGTGAGACCCTTTTGGCTTTAGGCATTTATTTGGGGCAAGCTCCGACCTTGATGACGGATGATTTCGGCAAGCTGTCCACAAAAGGTACATGTCTGTTTTCATCATCAAGTAACTTCTATTGAGCACTTGCTGCTTTTGGTCCCCTAACCATGAAGTTTTATTGAGCCATTTGCCATCTCTGGTGTAAGTGGATGGAATCATCTTTCTTGAGAGGAGAACTCCAGGAAGAATATGACACTTGTCTCTGAGCCATTTGAGCTTGCTCTTTTTACAGATTTCAGCCTTAGTTCCTTTTCCTCTTCCTATGTCACCGTCAGAACACTGGGACAAGGGGGAGCCATGCTGTTCCATAAACTTGCCATAGAGGTTCTGAGTCTCCTTTTTAGCTGATTCCCATGAGTTTGTAATGTTTTGATCTGAGCTGGTTGCAGTTTGAAATAAATAAAAGCAATTTGATTTCATTCTAGCCAACATCTGATGGGTTTGACATGGATGAAAGCTAATGAGAGGTACAAGTGAGACAGTACAGGTGAAAACTACAAAATCTCTATTGTAAAATACACATATACGCAGACCCATATTTTCCATTGACGCTTAAAAGGAGTGATACCAAGAGGAGACACTGAGTCCCAAGAACCATTTCTTCAATCAGGACAGAATCATAAGCAGAGGACACAGTGGGTGGGGCTCGTGGAAGAAATAGAATATATATCTAATTTTCTGTTTGATGATGGCCTATGGATTGATTTCATTATGATTACTACAATAACTTGCCTAGTACTTCCTGTTCACGGTTGCCTTCTACATCCACAACGGGTTGCTTGGGGAGCTGATGTCTGCTCCTAGCCTTTCTGCTCCAGTACCCTTTGTTCTGTTCCATTATGTTTCAGATAATTTAATCAAAGTTGTGTTTGCTCGTGTGCTCCCCCTTTGAATCATTCTCACTGCACTTCTGCCCCTTCCATGCAGATGCAGGCTGATGCCAGATGGGTTTCCACTGGCCTCTTCTCTTGACTTCTCTATGGCCCGTATCAGAACCCAAAACCCAGCCTCAGCTTGACTTCTTCCTCTTACCACGGGGTGACCCGGGTGTGATCTCCCCTCCCAGGTTCCATCCAGCATGACCGCCGGGTCTCCCTCTGCCCTACTTGATTGCACTCACCTTTTGTTACCAGTCCGGGTTGGGGGTGTTTCCTGGCCTGATGGGGCACCTCGTTCAGTTCACCCAGGCAGGAAATCACGTCTTGTTTCAACATCCTGAATCTTATCCTGACGTGGAAACCGTGATGCTAGCTGACCTGACCTACAGCCTCAGGTGTCCCTCGGCCCTTTCATGGCCTGGTGTTTATGTGGTCCGTCGTCTGTCCTCACAAACTCTTAGAATGGGATTTATTGTCTCCATTTTCTTTTCTTTCTTTCTTTCTTCTTTTCTTTTCTTTTCTTTTCTTTTTTTTTTTTTTTTTTTTTTTTTTTTTTTTTTTTTTTTTGAGTCTTGCCCTGTTGCCCCTGGATGGAGTGCAATGGCACCATCTCAGCTCACTGCAACCTCTGCCTCCTGGGTTCAAGCAATTCTCCTGCCTCAGCCTCCCGAGTAGCTGGGGCTACCGGTGTGTACCACCATGCTTGGCTAATTTTTTTGTATCTTTAGTAGAGATAAGGTTTCATTATATTAGCCAGGCCGGTCTCGAATTCCTGACCCCAAGTGATTCTCCCACCTTGGCCCCCGAAAATGCTGGGATTACAGATATGAGCCACCGTGCCTGGCCTACAGTCTCTGTTTTCTATAGGAAATGAAAGCTTAGTGAGAGAAGCTCCCCAGACCCCCACTGGCTGGGAATCGGCAGAGTTGGGCCCTGATGCATCTCCTCACTCCATCCCCCTTGCACCACCCAGTGTCTTGCCAGCCATTCTGCCCAGATGGGATGTAAGGCCTGTATAGCAAATAGAAGTTTTCTGGGAACCCCTTAATGACAAAAATACTTGCTCTCCAGAGTATTCATGGCAGGCCTTGATAATCTTGAGCCTCAAGTGCCCACAATTCCTTCTGGGACTGACTTTAAACCTTTATTTCAAATACAAACTGGGTCTTCATTACTCTTTGTTGTGATGTATCTCTTTACACACTGCCCTCAGAACCACAAATTAGCAAGAGTCTAGCTGGAATCTCTTCTGTGATGGAAATTTCATTCCCTGAGAAATAGAGCAATCTTTCTTAATTAGGCATTTCCTCTAATGATTCAGAAAGTTGTTTCTTTATTTTTGCTTTATTTTCATTAGAAACTAAAGATTTGGATGGTGGTTTCATAATCTATTAAGAACTGCACCAAGACTGTCAGTATTCAATATATATGATTAATAATCAGAGGGAAGACACTTATATTTTCCGTCACACACACATACCTAAATGTTTAGGCTAAGGGCACATTTTTAATTGATTCAAATAGCAAATATAAATTGTGCCTCTCTGTTACCTGAATGTCTTACTTTTTTGGAGGTTTTGTTGTCAGGAACTGCCGTATAACAGGCATGCATCATTTTAATTGAATCTTAAACCTGACACTTTTATTGACAAAAAAAAAAAGGATTTCAAGTTATTTTTTATGCATAAAGCCTGCATGAAGCCTGTACTTCTTTAGTGAAGGCTATCTCAGATATGTATGACCTTACCTCCTTGCCTTTAGGAAAAATTAAACCTCACTCTCTGAGATCCTTGAGATTTGGCAAATGTTGATCAATTAACTCTTCAAAGACTTATGATGAAATAACTGTAGGGAATAAAACATACTGAAATATGTCCAAATGACCAGCACATCAAAATGTGCATGACCCTGTGCCTAAGGTCTGTGGCATACAAGCCTTGGGTTCTGTTTATGGGGATGTCACCTTCTATGACTCAGGTCCCTGTCTAGAAATATGATGTGGCCACGTCTTGGTGGTTCCTGATTTATGCGGTCGAGTTTTTTGTATTTTTAAGTCATCTGTGGAGGATAAAGGTCAGAGCTCAAAGTCTATATATGCTGTCACAAAACAAGGATGCAGATATGATGATAAAATTGAACCTATGATTTAAGAAATGAGATATGAATATGATATGACAACTCTACCTGCCACCAATGGACTAATTTCCGTTGTTGCCAGGGGAGACCTCATCCTTATCCTAATTTACACAGTGTTGTATGTTTGTCAAGAATGCATAATTCTGCCAGTCTGTTGTATTTCTAATTTTAGCCTATATATATAGAAACACTTTAAAACATTTGCAGGCTACTGCAATCATCGTCATACAATTTGTATAGTTGTTACATAGAAATAATACCAGTTGGTTTCCCCATAATAATTTTTTCTAGAGAGCTAGCTGTTTAATGCTAATTCATATCCTTTCTTAAGGTATATGGCAAGTAAAATTGATTTCCTCGGGGTCTGGAAGGGATTCCTGTTCAATGATTGGAACATTTAAAAGATTTCCTCTTGATTTCCTACAAGGAAGGAATAGGAAAGGGAGGTGATTGGTCTTGTTGGCCTGCAAATAGTATTCACTGGGTCCCCAGAGGGTGGGCAGAGAGGGATGCAAAAAGGCGTGTGTCAGAGTTCCTATCTCCAGGGAGGTCACAGGATTGTTAGACAGACAAGAGAGATGCTTGTGTCTAGGTGTCTTTGGTTCAATCCTAATGTTTTGATTGGTGTCTGGTTCCCACAGGTCATTTGGGGGGTCTGAATGGTGATGGATACCTCTTGGAGAAAAAAAAGTTTTAGGCTTTCAGGCAAAGTGAAGAATGAAGAGTAAAGACTTGGAATGATGGGTGGCAGGATAAAATAGAAGAATCACTAGTTATTAGAATTATTAGGGTAAAAAGCAGTGTTAAGTGCTTTGTAGGTAGGAGGACCGTATATCCCAATTTGCTTAGGCCAGTCCTGATTTATGGCAATTTTCCTGACTCGAGTTTTAGTAGCATTCCCTTTTATTCTCAACAGTGTCCCAGTTTGGGCAATAAGTCATATGGTCAACATACATATTGATGAAGAATTAGGATCTTAATATAGGAACAGATTGGGAGCGAAGATAAAGGTAAAATCAATTTTGAAGTCCTCCTTATACTACACTGTAATTTGATATCTATATCAATCTCTAATTTTACTTGAGGAGTAGTGTTGACCTCATGTCTTAGAAGAAAAAAAAAATGAAGGTAAAATAAAATTTTGCTTAGGCTGTTGTGAAATTTCCTTTCAAAAATGGAACTAGAATTTAGAACTCAAAAACCTCATTTCTTATACTAACCCCCACCCAACATTGGCGGGGAAAATGGAAAAAGCAAAAGAAATGATGGGATATAAAAGTGTATGGGACACATTCTTTCCTCAATTATGAGCTTGTCTCTTAATTACCACCATTTATGCTGGACATGTGATTTGGGTTGCCAGAATACTGAAGGAAAAACACAGATATTATAGGCCCTGTGATCATTTGCAAAGAAATCTCATTTGCCCACGCTATTGCATTTCCGTTCTGCCTTCAGTGGAAATACACATAGAATGGAATAGAAATATGCATTACTATGAGTAATTCCAGACACCTTAATGCTTTTAACAGGAGTGCATTTGGAGTTTGTTTCCTGAGACCCCTCCGGTGGAGGTGGTTGTTATTCATGCTTGCTGGAACAGTCTTCCCCACGTCTGTGAGCTCAAGCAGGTCATGGCCTCAGAACCACAGAACTCCAATAGCCAGAGACTAAAAGAAAAGGGAAAAATGGTTTGCTCGGATCCCTGGGCTGCTTGGCCCGCACCCTGAGTGTAATATGTGATCAGGGTTAGAAAGCAAGTGGTGGGAGCAGGTCTTGCTTCCGTGGGCGTGCCCTCCTAGAGAAATAGTCCAGCGCTGGAGGTGCAGAGAGGGGAGGACGGGCATTCCAAGGCTCTTGAAGAACTGAAATCTGGAATCGACATGAAGCTACATCCTGAAGCAGGGAAGTAACGACGGGCCTGGAAGGGATTCCTGTTCAATTAGTGGAATATTTACAGAAGTGTTGTTTTGAAGATGAATTTAATGGATGATGTACATATAAAGTGAGATAGAATGAGGGGACAGACAGGGATAGGGAAGCAATTAATTTGGCATAGATATGGGACTGAAAATAATCTTTGCTGGCTTGCCTGGCATTGTCTAAAATAGCAGGGGAAGCTTTGAGAATCCTATTGATTTCGGGTTACTATCCAGGAACTATAAAATATTAAAGCAGAAAGGAGACTTAGTGATCATTAAATTCATTCTGAAATGAGAAAAATCAAGCCCACAGAAATGGAGGGTTTACTTAATTCCTACGTTTATCTGGTATTAGGGGCAGGAACCAGGTCTAGAGCACACCCACTGCCTCCTTGTCATTAACCCCGTTTCCCTGGAGAGGAGAAGAGAATCCGGTGGTCACAGTTTGACAGACACGGTGTGGGTGATGCCAGACCCAAAACCTTGGGAAGGGAGCTGCGTGGCGTCATGGACAAGACCAGATCCACAGCCATCCACTGGGTTACTGTCTTCCCAGTTCTCATCAGCCAGGGTTGTGTAGAAACATTGAAAAATGTTGCTAACTGTGGATAGCTCTGTAAGTAGAGTTTTCCATCTTTCTAACACTTATTACATTTCTTTATTCCTGGAACAATTTTGAATGAGAAGTGGAAACCATGGTTTTAGCCCTACTTATCTCTTAAGGAAGAATAGATTGGAACAGTATGGGTGTTTTGCTTAAGTTTGTGGATTTACTTAAATATTCCCTATTAAAGCTCTGGTGTACACATTTATTTTATTCATGATTTCAACAAACCTTTACTGTGCACCACATACAGTCCAGCATGGTACCATAGAGCTTTCGGCAATGGTGCAATTGTGTTGCATCTGCACTGGCCAGCGTTGCAGCCACTAGCCACATGTTGCTGTCGCAGTCTTAAAATGTGGCTGGTGACCAGGGATGATGAGCTTTTTTCATGTTTGTTGGCTGCATAAATGTCTTCTTTTGAGAAGTGTCTGTTCATATCCTTCACCCACTTTTTGATTGGGTTGTTTGTTATTAGAGAAATGCAAATCAAAACCACAAGGAGATACCATCTCACGCCAGTTAGAATGGCAATCATTAAAAAGTCAGGACACAACAGATGCTGGAGAGGACGTGGAGAAATAGGAATGCTTTCACACTGTTGGTGGGAGGGTAAATTAATTTAACCGTGGAAGACAGTGTGGTGATTCCTCAAGGGCCTAGAACCAGAAATACCATTTGACCCAGCCATCCCCTTACTGGGTATATACGCAAAGGATTATAAATCATTCTGTAAAGACACTTGCACACGTATGTTTCTTGCAGCACTATTTACAATAACAAAGACTTGGAACCAACCGAAATGCCCATCAATGATAGACTGAATAAAGAAAATGTGGCACATATACACCATGGAATACTATGCAGCCATAAAAAAGAATGAGTTCATGTCCTTTGCAGGGAAATGGATGAAGCTGGAAACCATCATTCTCAGCAAACAAACACAGGAACAGAAAACCAAACACTGCATGTTCTCACTCATAAGCGGGAGTTGAACAATGAGGACACATGGACACAGGGAGGGGAATATCACACACTGAGGCCTGTCGGGCAGTGGAGGGGAAGGGGAGGGAGAGCATTAGGAAAAATACCTAATGCATGCAGGGCTTAAAACCTGGATGATGGGTTGATAGGTGCAGCAAACCACCATGGCACATGTATACCTATGTAACAAACCTGCACGTTGTACACATGTATCCCAGACTTAAAGTAAAAATTTTTAAAAATGTGGCTGGTGACTGAGAGATGCAATTCTTAATTGTAGTTAGTTCTAATTAATTGAAATTGAGATCACCAGAGATGGCAGAGGCTTTCATGTCAGCTTCAGACTCTGGTATTGGGTCGAGGGAGAAAAGAAAAAAGACAAGTCATGATCTCTGAGGACAAGGCACTCACAGCCGAGAGTGGCAGGGACGAGGAGAGACAGCTAAACAACTGTCACACTGGAGTGTGGCCAGTTATGTCACTGTGGGAATAAGGTCCTGTGAGCACAGAAGAGATGAGCGTGATTCCTCTTTAGGGCGGGCAAGCATCAGGGCAGTTTGACAAAGAGCAGATGTTCCTGTCTTTATGAATGGGCAGAGACTGCTCCAGACATCTGAGATGAACAGGAAGAGAAAGGAATTTTCAACAATGGGGCAAACATACAAATTCTCAGCAGTGTAAAGAGCAGAGGGCCAGAGGCAACCGTGTACTTCTGGTGTACTTCTGCATGCGCGTTGGTGCACACACCCTCTGGGGAGGTGAACTAGCAGGCAGCTTGGCAAGAAGTTGCTTGCGGTGTTCTGCATCTCAGCCCTTGTTCACCATAGCGCTCTGTGTGAAGTTGGACAAATGCATCTACCTTTCTGGACTTCAGTCTCCTCTCCACTCCCTGAAGGCAGGGCAGAGCAGCTTTATGACTCCTTCTCAGATCTGTGCTTAGTCTTTACAAGCTTCTGTTGCATTCGCCAGCTCCTGCAGTGGCCTTCCTTCAAGACGATGAGAAGCTTCTTGGCCTCCTCTTTAACACTGAGTGCTATTTAATGAGGGCACCTCAAGATCCTCCCAGTTACCACGATTGCTGGTGGCGGTCATCTCCCCCCACTGACAACAGTTTTGTGCTCTGGGCGCCTGTGCTGTTTCTGCATTTTTTTTCTCCCTCTCGGGTATTTTAGACCCCAAAGTTACATGGGCGCTCTATGGATCCTGTATAAAAATTGGGTGGTGTTTGGAACTGGCAGGCAGAGAGACGACATTGGCAATTCATTCATCTGTCATTACCTCAATTGGCAGTGTTCTCAGTATGCAGGGACTGTCTCTGTGTGGCTTTTTGTGAGAGGGATGTAAGATTTATTTTTCTCTGTGACCTACCTGCTGGCAAGGTACAAAAGGTCTCTGCCGAGCTCTAAGGGACCTCACTTGAGCTGCACTAATAGACGGGGGGATAACTGGTAGACCAGGAGAGTGTAGACAGGAAGAAAGAACTCACCTTTGTAAATGAGCCACTCAGGCTTTTGATTTTGTGGCCCTTGAATTCCCACTTCAGCTGATGGTCACACTAATCTGTGGGGAAGCTAATTTTACAAGAAATGGAACAGGAGGGGGTTGCTGTTGGATCAGGAAGATGCAACCTGTTGGAAGGTATCCACGGGGGAATAGCCATCAATTTGCCACGTGTGTGAGCTCTACCATCCTGCAGCACGTCGGAGCGTGCTGTGCTGTGCTGTGCCTGTGTGCTCTCAAGGTAGACGAGGTATCACACACTATATGATCATCCACACAGCAGGTGTGGCCAAATACAGAGATCTCGTCGAAAACTAATAGCCTGCCAAAGAATACAGCCACTTTTTCAGGGTCATAAAAACACTCTTTGACTTTCCCAAAATATAGTTACTAGACATGTACTAGCAAGTCCCAGGATGTTCTTTTCTTATGGTGCACATAGCTAAATACCCACCTGTGGTATATGGCTTTATTTGGGAATAAGCTAATCCTATTAGGACTTTCGTATTGTCACCAATTTGGATGATGGCATATGTGGCCAAAGATCATAAAAAGTAAGAAATATGGGACTCAAAAATGTGTTCTTCATTGTGTCTTCACCTCGTGCTTTTTAAACTTTATTTATTTATTTATTTTTTTGAGAAGGAGTGTCACTCTGTCACCCAGGCTGGAGTGCAGTGGCACAATCTCAGCTCACTGCAACCTCCGCCTCCCAGGTTCAAGTGATTCTCCTGCCTCAGCTTCCCAAGTAGCTGGGATTACAGGTACAGGCCACCACGCCCAGCTAATTTTTGTATTTTTAGTAGAGACAGGGTTTCACCATGTTGGCCAGGCTGGTCTCAAACTCCTGGCCTCAGGTGATCCACCCGCCTCAGCCTCCCAAAGTGCTGAGATTACAAGCATGAGCCACCACACCCGGCCATGGTTTTTAAACTTTAATGTGCATGGAAATTACCAGAAGAGTTTGTTAAAGTACAGATGCTGCTTCAGCTGGTTGGGCATAGGTCCTGAGATCCCACGTCTCTCACAGGCTCCCAGGCCATGCATTTGATGCTGGTCCACAGATGACCCTCTGGGTAGCAATGTTTGGGGGTCTTTGTGTGTCCACACATGGTGTGTCTGTCCATTGGGAGGAAGGTGCCGGCATGTTTGCCAAAGCATTTAGATAGGAGCCTGCTAGAGTTTGAAGCTCCAGGACCAAGGAGATCTGGTAAGTTAAAGGACAGTTGTTTGTTCATGGATCCAGGTTTAGAAAGTGTGTACGCATTTTGGGATTTTGTCTCCCCCCCAACCTTAAAATTAGCAAAATGTAGTCTTTCATTGTCGAGCTCTAGGAATAATTTTTCTGTGTCAGATGCATTTTTGGGAAGGTGCGTTTGGCCGTTTCCCACTCAGCGTGCCCGCCCAGTCTCCCTGCAGGACTTTGGAAGCACCATAATTGGGAAAGAGTAGAAAGCTCTTGCCTTGGAAATGAGATGCTTATCCGGGTCTTGGACACTGGAGGATCTCAGGCGCGGGAGGCTCGCAATGGGTCCGGGGAACAGCTGCTGTGTTCTGCAGGAGGAAATACCTGTGATGGAGGCTGCTAAAGCCAGCTCCTGTCTCAGAGAAGAGAGCTCTATGCCTCCACATCGTGAGAGCAAATGTTCCCTTTTGGCTGTTTTAATAGCGTATTTGTTTTTCCTTATTTCCTAGCATCTTTGAGAAAGATCTGTTCTATACTCTGTAGCCCAGTTTGGAGAGATATGACATGTTTGACTATGTGAGGAAATAGACATATTTCTCAGGGCTTTTTTTTTTTTAATTGAGTGTTATTGGACTTTGATGTTTGATTTCCAGGCAGTCTTTCATGTGAAAGGCAAACACATTCATTTTCTATCAGTTCCTGAAAATGTTCCCAATTTTAGAAGCTCTAGACTGGTCTTGCCAATATAGCAACATAGTGACAGTTACTCATCTGTAATTCTGTACTTAAATCATGAACAGCTAGCACTATTGATTAATGCTTTATAAAGTTTCAAAGCTGTACTCCCAGGCTGCATTTAGATGGTTTAAGGCATTGATTTCTCTCTCTGACAACTCTTAAGTTATTGGCTGCCAAAAAAATGAGGAAAAGTTGGTTAATCTCCATGGCTCATATGTTGCTTGCTGTAGAGAATATTGGTGAAGCATAGTTTTTCTTCATTGTAAGATGCACTAGGGATGTGAAGATTGCTTTGAATCATTGTGAAAATTGGAATCAGAAAAACAATCTCCTCATTCAATTCAAGAATTTAGGATCCAAAACAACATTCAGTTTGGTATTTGGCAGTTTAACCAATATCTGACTTTATGTAATTTTAATTATTGGAGTCAGCCATTGGTATTACATTCTAATTTGTAATGATTTATATCAGCCTTTTAAAAATGCTCACAGTCATGGACAAACTGGAAAAAATGAGGAAGTACCCCAATCCAAATTACTTAATATCATCTGCTGTAATTAGAAATTAGATTTTAGTAGACTGTTTCCAAAATACATTTCAGAATTATTTTTATAACTTAATAGTATAAATACAAAATAATTTCAGCTTTGCTATTCTATTATGTGCTAGTTTAAATTATTCTGGTTATAGGTGTATTATCAGCACCTCATCTTCAGTGAGGATTTTAAATCTGGGCTGACCAAATTTATGTAAAATTTGCATTTTGTTATTTGTTTAAAAACATATGGAAAATGGAAAAAAAAAAAACCTTTGCAAAGATTCCCTTTTGAGTGCTAGCTTTTCCTGATCCCTAAGTGTGCCGGCTCCTCTGCCAGGAATGTGCCCTTCATATCATCTCTTCTAGAATGAATGTTTGGAAGGGAAAGTAGTAAGATGCAAAAGCAGGAAGGACAGATGCTGTTCATACTCACAGTAATAGCTGTCTCTCCTCTTATCAGTTGTGATGCTGGAACAAACACCTCTTTCCTGACTGCAGGGTTTGGAGGTCCCCAAGTCCACCCTCACTTCTGCCATCAATGGCAAGGGGCACTGGCTGCGTGGAAAAGCCAAGATGCCTTTCACCGTACCATGTCTGGAGTCTAGTTACTGCTCAATAAACCCTGGTGGCGATCACTCTTGAGATTCAGTAACATTATCCAGAATTTAAAAATACAAGCCTGGGCACAGTGGCTCACGCCTATAATCCCAGCACTTTGGGAGGCCGAGGTGGCAGACCACCTGAGGTCAGAAGTTCGAGATCAGCCTGGCTGACATAGTGAAACCACCTCTCTACTCAAAATACAAAAAATAGCCGGGCATGTGGCACACACCTGTAGTCTCAGCTACTCAGGAGGCTGAGGTGGGCGAATCGCTTGAAGCTGGTAGGCAGAGGTTACAGTGAGCCAAGATTGTGCCACTGCACTCAGACCTGAGCAACAGAGCAAGACCATGTCTCAAAAGGAACAGAAAAAAAAATACAACAATGTGTGGTACTTGTATTCAAGCCAAGCTTGTTTCTGCCTCAAAGCATTGTGCCAGGTTTGCATGTTCCTTCAGGTTTCATAAGCCAGCAGATCCTCCTCCTGGGACTGAAATGAAATGATGACTTCAGATTTTTTTAGTGCTTAAGCATGGAAAACAGGTGGGTAATTTGTGACCCATATGGGAGGGGTGAGAACCACATGAAGGTGAAGGTGGTGGAAAGGAGCAGCTGATGTCACTCACCAGCTACTTAACATTGCCACGTTAATGTTAATGCCAGTTACAGGAAGCAATGGGTAATTGCCATATTTTTGTTACAGCTTATTGCAGTGAATGCAGGATACTAGAACAAGCTTCTCACATCTCTTACATCTCAAGTGAGACTATTTCTTAAAAAATAAAAATAAAAAAAAAACTCTCAATGCCACATATACCTGAATTGTGAGTACTTATTTCACCTAACAAATACCTAACAAATATTGATATTTTGCCACTTATGGGTTGTATAAATGACCATTAAGATGATTTGTCAGGCACAGTACACACAACTAACCTGTAAACAATGTGCAGACATAGGTCATAAACTGTGACACTCAAAATCCAAGTAGTGCCCCTGGTGGGAAATGTTTCACATGTTAATAAGCAATTACCGTAGTAGATTAAGAATGCAGAATCAATCCAAGAAGCCAATAATTTAGAGGTGGATACTGTAGCACAAGATTGCAGGAACCTGAGTGCTGTGTGCCATGCCGCATTTCAGAGGTTGCAAGATGTCCTGGAATGCAGGCTCATGCAAGTGATTGACGCCCTGTGTTCCAATATGGAATTCTACAGGTATTCGTGGAAAAACATCAATACGTTAGTAAAACATGGACCGTTTCTGGTGTTGCTGGTGCTCTATGGGATGAGTCTGTGGGGCGCTCCACGGGATATATTTAAAGAGGTGTTATTTTGTCTCAACTGCCTAGGGTGGAGATATAGCATGCTATTTGCCACATTGCATTCTAGGGGTTGCAAGACATCCCTGAATGTGGGCTCCATGAAAGTGGTTCATGCTGTGTTCTGTACCCCCAGATCTCTTCCCAGGCAGGTCTCATCCATCACCAGAAATGGTCCATGTTTTACTAATGTATTGATGTTTTTCCACAAATACCTGTAGAATTCCATATTAGAACACAGCGCGTCAGTCACTTTCCTGAGCCTGCATTCCAGGACATCTTGCCACCTCTGAAATGCAGCGTGGCACACAGCACTCAGGTTCCTGCAATCAGCATGCCCACCTGGTCATAATACAGACTTAGCAACCTGGAAAGAAGTCTCAGTGATCTGTGACCCAGCCCTTTCTCTTGATAGACCGTGGAAATGCAGGCAGAAGATGCACAGTGTCTCATCTCAGATACACAGTGGTGGCGCTGGGATGGAATGTGCTCTCCATTCTCCCTGGAGGGCTCTTGGTCCGTCTTGCTTCAGTGACTAGCATGAGAGAAGTGGTGATGGCAGCAGCTGCCGTGGCCATTGAGCAGGTGGGGTATGGAGAACGCAGCCACATGGCCACCACTCCTGCTAAGGAGGCACCAGGTCCCGCAACACTAGTACCACAGGACAGGCCTTCCTGGTATCACAGGATTTGCCAGAGCTGGAATGTAACGCCAACTTCACGCCTTGGAGTATGATTCAAAGTAGAGTTTGTACTGAATTCCAAAAGGCACGTGATTCAAGCTAACTGCCAAGACCATTCAGAGTTGTGGGGAGAAAACCCCACTGTGGGCACGTGAGTCAGGGAAGCAGCATGGAAGCGACTTGGGTAGGATTGTGGCAACTGGACGGGAGTTGGGCGGACCATGGTTACAGATGCGGGAAGTGGTTGGAGTGGGGAAGAGGACCCGTCTGATTCCCAGGAAGTGGGCTGGATCCATGCAGAGCAGGATCCCCTGTGGAGGCTGCACAGGCTTGTCCACCTGAACTGAGGGGCACGGAAGAAGGGGTCTTTGTAGTTCCCTTGGTTAGGCAAGTCACCAGCTGGAAGTGGCAGCTGAGACCCAGCAGGGACAACCCTGTCTTTCCCAATGAGCATCCGATGATGTTAACTGGGGCCCGAGGAGCTACGGTAGAAAAGGAGAAGCATTTAAACATCAGTGCCTCAAATCTCCTTTCCAAACATCCCAGGTATAGAAAGTTACATCACTCTTGCTATTTGGTTCATCAATTGTCCTCACCGCAAAGTTGAACCTAAACTAACTCCTGTTGGGAGGCAGACTAGGGACAAGTGACTTTTAGTGATGCCGAACTGTGAGGCTGAGGCACTGGCCATACTGCCTCCCAAATAGAACCCTCGTTTGTGCAAATGTCCCCGGCCAGGGTGGTACTCACACACGTCTGCACATGACTTTCTCAGTCTCCTCCTAAATTATTCCTATTCTTTTTGAAAACATAAAATTAACCCAGGTAGAAGTTTGTGTTGTAAAACATGGAGTAGTTTTCGATGTTGTAATAGGCTCTTCAAGAAGAGCAGCATTTGCCCACAATCTGAATTTTTAGAAAACGTCTAAAATCTCGAGTTATCAGCAGGGCGATATCCACACAGTAGATACATCCCTACCAGACTCAGTGGCAAATTATGACACAGGCCAAGGTCTGTCCTAGCACCATCTGTCATTTCCGAGTCTTCAAAGAGCTCAGAGATGCCCTCTGTGTGCCTCCTTACCCAGCCGGGCAGCCTAACTCCCAGGGTTCTTCCCAGGCAGGTCTCAGCCATCCTAGCCTCAGGAAGGCATTCCAGGAAACCAGGCCACAAGGGGTAAAGGATGGAGGAAGTCACTTCTTTTAGCAGAGTTTGCACTTTGATGAGAATGAAGGCTCACACCCAGGGAGAAGGCGGATAAGAGAGATGTTTAAGCACCAGTTCTAAGGTAGTTGAGGTTTGCTGGGCTGATTTGGGTGCCCCTGAAGGATTTGCTGTCCAGGGACTCTTGCCTGGTGCCCAGGGCTGTACCTTCTTGAGCGTAGGCCTGTTCAGCTCTCGGCCCATGTGGCATGCAGGCCACAGGAGAAGGTGACTCCGGCCGCTCCTCCGTTGACTGCGTTTCTCACTGAGCATGTATCTGTCTTGCCTTCTCACAGATTGTTTTCACGTGGCATTTCACTTAACTTTAGTCTGAATTCACATTTTTTTTTTCCAGAAGATGAGATTCTTCTTCACCAAGATGTCACAGTTTGGGCAAAGTTCAAAGTTGCTTAAATTTCTTCGAAGGCTCCGTGAGCAGTTGTACTCCAGCAGGACTGTCACTCTAAATTGGACTCTTCAGCTGGTCAGGGGAGGCTTTCCAAGAATCTTGATGTCCCAGAGCCCCTCTGATACAGCACCTGAAAGGCCTTTTTTGAATGTTCGGAGTGCTCTTGTCTGAGAGATATCTTAATATGAAAGCAAATACCTGAAGCATCATAAAACCTTGTAAAGCATCAAGAAAAGAAATGATCTCAGGAAAACCTAAAAGTAACTCATGATCCAGGGACATTTAAAACTGGAGATACACAGTGAAGTAAAAATGTCAGGTACTTATAGCATGCAAATGACTGAAGCCAAAAGAAAAAGAAAAAAAAGAAAAAGAACCAATTAACTGTGAGAGTCTGCATCCTTCCCCAGGGCCAGTGTTAATTTCCACCGCTGTCTTTAAGCACATGTTTTGAAAGAGTGTGCTCAGCTTCATCCGTCTTATTTCTTCTGTTAGCCTCAGAAAGGGAGAAAGTAATTTCCCTACATTGTCAGCTTCTTTACAAATGTCTGGGCCTCTTCTAAACAGAACCCCCATTGAATAGAGGAAACAACCATTCTCACACTGAATGCCCTCTTTAACACTAAATGCTTATTCAGTCATTTAGCACCTCTCTTCCTCGCCTTTTTTCCCTTCTGAACATGACCTGAAAGAAGATGTTGGAACCCCTCTGCCTGGCGGCGGGTGGCATTGCCCTGCCCCATTCATCTGCGCGTTCATCCATTTCTCTTTCTCACTGAGCTGCCTCAATGCTTTACCGATGTGCCGGTGCCAATCTGTCTCCCCGAGGTGATTCAGCATCTAAAGTTGCTATTTAAGCTCCAGATTTCTAAACTTGCAGCAGACTGGCTGTGAACAGGCCAGATTATTTGTTTCCTCTTAAAATAAGTGCTTGATTGTTGGGTTGTGTGGGGCCAGTCCTTGGTGGTCACTGCATGTAATCAACATTCATGGACTGTAGGAAAATGTGATTTGTTGAAACATTCTGCCACTTTTTCTTCTTTGGCATGCATTAAGCAGTGTGTGCAATGCATTGCAAATGCAAGTTAATTCAGAGTTTACAAGGAAAGGAAGGAGAGTGAGGAACCACAGTGGACGGGGACGTGCGGTGGTGGGACAGGGCTTCAGGCTGATTTCTCTTTCATACAGTAGTTTGGCCAGTGGGAACGTGGAGTGGGAGGAGGCTGTGGCTGCCTGCTCTTCCCAATGGGGAGGGGGCTTTGCAGTCCTCTCAGCAGAGCTGATGCTTACTAAAAGGTCTTTCCTAAAGAGCCCGCCGAATAGAAAACATCTACTTCCCATAAGCTCCTGAGAAGCTTCCTGAAGTCAGTGAGCATGTTCTGCATAAAAGCTCATTTGAACTCTGCAATAATTTGTCTAGCAATTCATAGGAATCAATCATCTAATATTCAGTCCCCATCTAATGAATGGCTGCTTAAACACACAATTCTAATTTTTTTTCATTGCATTAGGTTAGGAACTTTGCAGCTGGTAAATTAAAATAGGAGGCAATCTTTGGTATAAAAGTGGCATATTTTAAGTGCCTTGGAATGCACCTGTTACAAGTTCTCTGCTGTTATGTGAGCAGTAGTTTAACGTGGTTTGGCTGGGCATGGGGGCTCACACCTGTAATCCCAGCACTTTGGGAGCCTGAGATGGGCGGATCACGAGGTCAGGAGTTCAAAACCAGCCTGGCCAACATGGAAAACCCTGTCTCTACTAAAAATACAAAAATTAGCTGGGTGTGGGTGCGCATGCCTGTAATCCCAGCTACTCAGGAGGCTGAGGCAAGAGAATTGCCTGAACCTAGGAGGCGGAGGTTGCAGTGAGCCAAGATTGCGCCACTGCACTCCAGCCTGGGTGACAGAGCAAGACTCCATCTCGCAAAGAAAAAAAAATTAATGTGGTTGACCATTAGAAGCACAACATCAAAATTTTTTTGGAGCCATCTTAGTTGGTTAAGATTGATGTGCAAAAATCAAATATTTGGCAGTTATAAAAGGACATACCATAGATTTTAATTAATCTCTTTTATATAGACAGTGGCAAAAAATCTTAATGCTTTAATGAAACATACTTTATAATCACAAATGTTATTTGTATTCTGTGAACATATTGCAATGTACAAGCAGCTAAACCATTAAATAAATCCAAAATCCCCAAACACTTCCCAGTCAGCTCAGCCTCACAGGTGTCCATTGGGTCCTTAGTTCTTTGCTTCCTCTCCATCCCCAGCTTTCGGCACATTGCCGTGTGGCCGTCTTGCAGGAAAGCCCTTCATTCTCTTCACCTTCACTCAGGTTTTCTGGCTCACTGGCTATGGTGAATAATTTATCTCTCTGATTTTAATGAGTGTATTGTATTGTGTTTTAAAAAATTAGGGACCCAAACTGATCTTCATGCTATCTCTTTGTTTAAAACTATATTTGAAAAAAATACTTCCATTAATTTTTTAGATATTGAATCCAGAAGCATTGGTGATAGCAGCAATAACTAATGTGTTTTTCACGAATAGGTGGCAATTATTATAAAAAATGCTTTACATACATTGTTGCAGTTAATACAGCCACCACCTTAGTCACTATTATTATACCTACCTTGCCCCAGAACAGTGAGGCTTGAGCAGCTTAAACCACTTGCTTGAGGTCTCCTAGGCAGGGAGTACCATGAAACCCGTGTCCACTGCAGAATGCATGACACTGCTCTTTTTAGCTCTGCGTGTGCTTACGATTTTTTGAAAAACGCTTCCCTTGAGACATCCTTTTCTTATAGTATTTGTAGTTCTTCCAGCATATATAAAATATAAATTGAATTATTGTAACATAAACCTATAAATTACATTCTCTAATGAATGAATTGAAGGCTCCTGGCAGAGATACTAGTTTTTATGCTTGTAATCAATCACACTTAAATATCGTGCAATCCAAATGCTAAAAAAATTACTCTGTCCCCATTTGGCATTTAGAAAACATCAAAAACATGCTGATGATGCCAAATAGGGTTTTTAAGAATGGGGCGAAAGGTGAAGGTGTCAAGTGCAGCAAGGATTCCTGCAGCTCTTTCCCTGGGTGGGGGATGTCAGCGTCAGTGCATGCTGTACTGTCTGGCTCTGTCCTTCTGACATCTGCGGTGGCTGTGGTCCACCTGGAGGAGGTGGTTATTTAGGACTCAGGGAAATAAATAATTGTGAGTGTTCCATTTGTTCAGGTTTTAAAAATGAAACCTACAGTTGCAGGTGCCTTTCTCATACTCTGTAGTCACAGATCTGATGGGAAAAGTGAGAGACAGAACAGAGAAAACCTTCATTCCTGGGTCGGGCTTTACTTCTTGACTGTCCAAAAAAGGGAAGATAGAAGATTTTGATTCTTTCTTGGAAGCTGCATTATTACTTTGCTTTATTGTTCAAGAAATTGAATAATAGGATTATATAATAATAATATATAATAATAATCCTATTGTTCAATTTATTGTCCCTTATGTTTAGTCTTGGGGTGTGTATGCATGTGTGTATGTGTGTTTGTGTTTAACTTTTCTCCTTGATGACATGTAAGACTGCATCCATTTTTATATTCTAGGTTTTGTAGATCTTGTCAAAATGGCTGTCTGTTCCTTGGTTACCTTCTCCTATAATATAATGACACAAGAACAGTTGTTGAATTTAAAAGGCAATACATTTAGAACCAATTAAAGAGAACATTTTTAGCACAGGGTGTGGCGCTTACAAGAGTTCATAAAAACCGAAGTTGCTGGGAATGAGTTGCCATTCACCTGCACTAGAAACTATGGACTTGTGTCAACGATGGATCCTTGGGGAGGAAATCATCTCATCACCTGTGATTCTTTTCTTGTTATCAGAGGGAGAAAATGTTGGCACAGCTTCCCTCTAGAAAAAGATATTGTTAATAATTGGTTAATTATTAAGACTGATGAAGAAAAGACATTACAGCTGAGATGGTTGGGAGGGAAAGAATGTCTAAGCTGTCAAGCAAAAGGAACTAATGATTAGCCAGCAGGGTCTGATAACCAGGTGAGGGCCAGCAGCCCCAGGATATCTGATCATGTGGGCAAAGTATGGAAAGGAATGCCTCTGAACTGAGCTGCTAAGCCGAGGCAGAACGGGCAGACACACCGGGATTTGAGCCGGGGATAGGGTGTGGTCAGGTAGAGAGACAGAACTGAGGCCTTCACATGTTTGGGGGTTCTAGGAGGGACAGATTCTGTCCAGCCTACCTTTTCTCAATGCATTAAACTTTGGCAAAGTAATCAGGTTGCAGAAGCAACATTAGAGTATCCTCCCTTAGCTGCTGAGTTGGGGGTGAAGTGGGCTCGAAGCCCCGGGGCAGTTTTCAGAGGACAGGCTTTGAGACTACCTGAAAGATTCATCACCTTAAGGATAAATTTCCTGGAGGCGAACTAGAAGATCTGGTGCGTTAACAGAACAGTCAATACCTCTTATCCAGGAATTGATGTGAACATCTGACAGCTTCTGTACCTTTCAATCTTCGAGGACTGTGTGGTGAATTTTGTGATTTAAGGAAACTATAAATGAATTAGATCACTTTTTTCCTTCCAAACGCGAGATCCCAAATGACAGCAGAATTTCCATCCACTTCTTAAAAGTTAAAGGTAGAACTGCTTGAGTGAGGCTACCAGTGCTGAACTGGCAAGCCAATCGTGGCTAAAGCTCTCAAGGTAAACTGAAACAATCAATGTGTTTATAATAGGATAATCAAAATTTGTTTATTAAAGAAACTAAGATAAGACCAAGAGCATCCAGTGGCCAATACTGATGGGCTTCACTTGAAGGCATTTCAGACCATCTCGCTGCTAACCAAGGTACAGCAAGATTGTTCAGCTTTGCTGAAAATGACTTGACCGTAGATTTGCTTCTGGGGCAAATGGGTTGTAAATTGCTAAAATGACACTAGTTTGAATGGCCTGAAGAGAGGAAGGGAACTGCTGCTTCCCTGTTCCCTGAGTGCCTTGTGTCATTACCTCATTTACTCACTGCAACGCCACACGCTTTGTGGCTTCCTGATTTTACAGATGAGAAAACCAAGATTCTGAAGGAGTATGCAGATTCCCCAAAGGCACACAGCTAATCAGCGGTGGAGCCAGATTCCAAACAGCTCCAAAGACTGCCTGTCTCCAAGAAGCATCTCACTGCATCTTTGCAAGTGCACAGGCAGCATTAGACCAGGCGCTGAAACTGACAGCTGCTGAGGTCTTGATTTTGAGACAGTTTGAGTCTCAGCTAGTGCCATTCAGAGGCTTGAAGTCCAAAATCACACCCTTGCACATGTAGGATTGTTGTCTCACGTATCAGTGGACCTGTCCCCTGCAGGGAAGGGTTGATAAATACGTCACTCTGCTTCACTTTTCTTGTTTTTGTTTTAGTTTTTGTTTTTGAAACAGAGTCTCTTTCTATCACCCAGGCTGGAATGCAATGGTGGGATCTCGGTTTACTGCACCCTCTGCCTCCCGGGTTCAGGTGATTCTCCTGCCTCAGCCTCCTGAACAGGTGGGATTACAGGCATGTGCAACCATGCCCAGCTGATTTTTGTATTATTGGTACAGATGGGGTTTCACCGTGTTGGCCAGGCTGGTATCAAAATCCTGACCTCAAGTGATCCGCCTGCCTCGGCCTCCCACAGTGCTGGGATTACAGGCGTGTGCCACCACGCCTGGCTAATTTTTGTATTATTAGTAGAGATGGGGTTTCACCATGTTGGCCAGGCTGGTATCGAAATCCTGACCTCAAGTGATCTGCCAGCCTCAGCCTCCAAAAGTGCTTGGATTATAGGCGTGAGCCACCGTGCCCTGCCCTCTGCTTCACTTTTCTACTCTAAGTTCTTTTAAAAGAACCATGACATGGCAGAAGAAGAGACTGACGAAAGGTAGGCAGGAGGGGCACTGCCCTGTCTTTATTCCCAAGCTTTTTTCTCTCTTACCCGCAGTCACTTCTGTTAAGGTTATTTCATTGGGAAAATTCCACACCCACAATTTTCTGTTCTCAAGCACACCCCCATGTCTGTGTTCTAACACCCACTTTTTACCTACTTTCTCTCAATAAAAATAAGGTATGAAGTAAATTTTCTAAATGGCAGACAGGCATATGAAAAGGTGCTAAACATCATTGCTCATCAGAGAAATGCAAATCAAAACTACAGTGAGATGGCCGGGCACGGTGGTTCACGCCTGTAATCCCAGCACTTTGGGAGGCCGAGGCGGGCGGATCATGAGGTCAGGAGATCGAGACCATCCTAGCTAACACAGTGAAACCCCATCTCTGCTAAAAATGTAAAAAATTAGCCAGGCATGGTGGCGGGCCCTGTAGTCCCAGCTACTCTGGAGGCTGAGGCAGGAGAATGGCGTGAACCCGGGAGGCGGAGCTTGCAGTGAGCCGAGATCGTGCCACTGCACTCCAGCCTGGGCGACAGAGCGAGACTCCATCTCAAAAAAAAAAAAAAAAAAAAAAAAAAAAAACTACAATGAGATATCATTTCACCCAGCTAAAATAGCTTCTATCCAAAAGACAGGCAGTAACAAATCCTGGCGAGGATGTGGAGAAAAGGGAACCCTCGTACGCTGTTGGTGGGAAGGTAAATTAGCACAGCCACTATGGAGAACAGTATGGAGGTTCCTCAACAAACTAAAAATTGAGCTACCAGGGAAAGGTTTTAAAAAGAGTACTGCTACCAGCTGTACCAGTGTGGTATACATGCTAAGGACTCAGGTGCTACGTGAGAAAGATCCAGTTAAAACCCCAGCTTCAAGATTTAGGGGCTGTGGAAGCTTGTATGAGTTTCTTGGCAACTCTGATTCATGTTTTCTGGTGAGACCCCCATCTCTACTAAAAATACAAAAATTAGCTGGGCGTCTTGGTGCGCACCTGTAGTCCCAACTACTCAGGAGGCTGAGGCAGGAGAATTGCTTGAACCCAGGAGGCGGAGGTTGCAGTGAGCTGAGATCGTGTCACTGCACTCCAGCCTGGGTAACAGAGTGAAACTCCATCTCAACAAAAAATAAAAGATGAATAATAACCTCAAAATGCTGTTGTAGGGATTAAATATGAGAATATGTTTAAATGCTTAATAGCCGGCACTTAAAGAAACATAAGTGGAAAAAGTGATCATGTGACCACGCGGCAAATATCGCTGGTGCCATTAGTTGGTTTGGGCTGCTATACCAAGATACCATAGACTCGGTGGCTCAAACAACAGACATTTATTTCCTGAAGTTTCCTGAAGTTCTGGAGGCTGAAATTCGAGGATGAGGGTGCGGGCAGGTTTGGTGTCTTGTGAGGGCTCTCTTCCTGGTCTCCACACTGGGCAGGAGGGGAGAGAGAGTGCAGAGAGGCTCTCACCTGTCTGTCCTTGCAAAGGCACCAATCCCATGGTGAGGGCCTCACCCTCATGACTCACCACTTCCCGAGGTCCTACCACCTGATATCATCCCACTAGGGTGACGATTTCGGCATGGAATTAGGGGGGCACACATTCATCTATATTTTAGATTATGCTACTTGCAAATAATTTCACGTTGGAAAATTCAGAGGGGCTGGTCAACAGGACATGCATGTCATTCCAATTCTTTTTTTTTTTTTTTTTGAGACGGAGTCTCGCTCTGTCGCCCAGGCTGGAGTGCAGTGGCACAATCTTGGCTCACTGCAAGCTCCGCCTCCCAGGTTCACGCCATTCTCCTGCCTCAGCCTCTCCGAGTAGCTGGGACTACAGGCGCCCGCCACCACTCCCGGCTAATTTTTTTGTATTTTTAGTAGAGACGGGGTTTCACCGTGGTCTCGATCTCCCGACCTCATGATCCGCCTGCCTCGGCCTCCCAAAGTGCTGGGATTACAAGCGTGAGCCACCGCGCCCGGCCTGTGTCATTCCAATTCTTCATTGCAGTCCGTTTTCCCATGGGTTGGAAAGTGGGGAGGAAGGCTTCTACCCCTCTGGGAAGATCCATTTGCTGATACAGGTAAGCAGCTAGAGGTGGGTTTCCCAAGGTGGAAATCCTGAGGTGGATTTGCTTAGTCTTGGGACCTGTCGCTGTCCACGCCCCCATCTTGAGCTTTGCTGTTCCTCCTTCCTCCCCACATTGGCTGAGAGCCCAGAGGTCAGCTATGCTTCCCGTTCCGTGTGGACTCTGCCGTATGCATCCATAAAGGCCACTGCCAGCCACACTCTGCATCCCTCATTTATGGTCCCTGGAACTGGGACCCTGTCTGTGCTACCCCTTGCTTCCTTCTCCTGATGTTTCCAACTGGAGAGGGAGAGGACGTTCTCATTCCACAGCAAGCCCTGCTGCTCCCTCTTTCCATCCATCATTTCTTCGCATGCAAAGTACCTTCTAAATGCCACCAGAACTTTCTATCAGTCAGACAGACATGCTTTTGAACTGAAACATACTTTGATTAGGGAGCAAGGAGAGCTGATTCTTTCTGTTACGTATCAGCAAATGGATCTTCCCAGAGGGGTAGAAGCCTTCCTCCCCACTTTCCAATCCTTGAGAAAATGGGCCGCAATTAAAAAGACAAGCACTTCCTATTTACCAGCCCCTCTGAATTTTCCAATGGTGAAATTATTTGCAAGTATATCTCACTCTTTCTCAGAGGTTGGCCCAGACCCCCAGGATAAAGGAAAGACCATTTGGGTCTTCACATACTGGGAGGACAAAACTGAAGACTTTTTAAGCCTCTCAAACCTACTTTACAGCAATTCTCTCTTTCATCTTTCTTTTTTTTTCTTTGAGATGGAGTCTTGCTCTGTCTCCCAGGCTGGAGTTCAATGGCGTGATCTCGGCTCACTGCAACCTCCACCTCCCAGGTTCAAGCGATTCTCCTGCCTCAGCCTCCCAAGTATCTGGGATTACAGGCACTCACCACCATGCCTGGCTAATTTTTGTATTTTTATTAGAGACAAGGTTTCACCGTGTTGGCCAGGCTGCTCTTGAACTCCTGACCTCAGGTAATCCACCCACCTCAGCCTCCCAAAGAGCTGGGATTACAGGTGTGAGCCACAGTGCCCAGGCCCTCCTTCACGCTTTTAATTGGGACCTCCCTGTGTCTTGAGGGACTCTGAGTGGCATTACAGTGGAGTCACTTGGCCCTTAATCCTATCATTGAGACCACCGAGCAGGTGTTCATGCCCAGGTAGGCTGAGCATCTGTATCAAGGCTTCCTGAGCTTTCCTGTGCCTTCCGTGGCCACTTATTTTACTGCAAAAGAACAAATGTTTTTGGGGGATACACTAAAGCTACCACACATTTAATATTGACTGTGGAGTTTCAAGTAACTTAAAATCTACTAATCTCAGTGAACTTTCGCCCAGAGTATAATGTTTTCCATTTTCTATTTTTCCTTCCACGTAGCTCTACTCTAGAGATTGATGTGAGAAAAATAATACAGGAACCATCCTGTATCTCAGCAAACTCTACTGAAATCAGTAGGTATCATGTATGTGCATGCACGCACACACACACACGTGCATAAATTAGCCCTGGAATGTTACTCCATGTCAGATTGTTGCCTTTGGCCAAACTCAGTGATTGTGAATGACGTCTCCTGCTCAGTTCGTGTAACGTACAGGAGACCTGTTCTTCACGTTTACCATTATCCTTCCAGTCTTGACTAGGGTTGAGTGCACATTCACAGAGACTACCGACTCTCGATTCAGGGTTTGAAAAGTCTGAATGGTTGTGTATTAAATGAAAAAGATCAGACCAATATTCCCTAGCCTTGGATGAAACTGTTTGTTTACAAAATGATGTTTTAGACAGAAGTGAGTTTTCAGAACATTAAAAGATTCCAGTGATAATATTTGCAAATCCTTTCATCTGCATGAAAATTTAGCAACTAAATCTGGCCATTAAAGCATAATCTTTATTTGACCAAAGCATGATATAAAAATGGAATAAACTATAATTTATCTTTGCTGACAGCTAATTACCTGGAAGTCTGATTAAGGGGAAAACTAAATTTACTTAATTAGTGTTTTGGTGTTTAATCTGTATACATAGAAATATGCCCATCTCCTCTCCTATGTGAACATTTCTAGAAATAAATTACCATTTTTATTTTGTCCCTTTCAGACGCTGCCAAACTGAGGGCAGCATTAGAAGAACGGGTATTTTAGCAACAATGGTAGCAGGTGTTTGTAGACTGTGATCCCATTAGAGGAGCAGAGTGAGGTAACACAAGAATGGGATGCTTACCACAAAGTAGTTTTCTTTCTTCCCCAATGACTCCTTCTTTAACTGTGAACAAGAAGAGAGCCAACTTGTGGAGGGAACCAGCCCTGCCAATGAATCCTGGCATGGTGGTGGAAAAATCTGCATCTAATTAAGCCCCTTGAGGCAAGTGGACTTTGATAGACATGAGGTGGCTTTGAAAACCTTGAAATCATTTGTTTTTTAGCAGGAGTATTTGGCAGTGTTGCCTTTTGAGGGTTTGAGGAACTATGCAGTAAGTACAACCAAAGGCAGAGGAGGTTTTATGGAACTCTCAGCTCCCACCCCCACCTTCTGATGCTGCAAAGTTCTCCCACTAGATGCAATTTAAACAGGAGACATATGTAACACACCTCAGGTGGTGAAATGAAATCATCCTCTTTTCTGAGCTTCTGAAAGTCAAATATACTTATATTAATTTTTTAAAGTGATCTGAAAGTCATACGATTCTATTCTTGAAATAGAGAGGTTTTTGTTAAATGGCAGACTTACTGATAGTTCAGTTATATGCTTATAAATAATTGGACTAAAATATGATTTTTATAAAGCATTGTAGGTTGTAATCAAAATCCCTACAGAAATGAAAGTCTTAATTAAATCTGAAATTCTACTTCCCAGACCTGAAGTTTCCAATTTTTTTTTATTCTTGCCCAACATCCTCTATGATTAAAATAGAACATAAGTGGTGAAATTGCTGATTATTTAAAGGATAGCATCATAGAAACAAATGCAAAGCACGTAAAAGTCACTTTAGACTCATGAAAGGTAGAAGATGAAAGAGGCTTGCACAGCATCTTCATCTCAGGAAGACTTTTGGGTCAGGTTCTGTTCATTTCATTATCGTCACTCTTCTCAGTTGCACAATTGGAAGTTCTCTTAACATAACTACTTGTGACAAAATTTCTAAAAGTTGCAGAGTGGAGGCTTAAAAAAGGACTAATATCCTTAATGATTTGATAAAGATTAAAATTGCAGTTTCAGGAAGGGTTACTTTTTGCCTACTTCACAGACATTCACCCTCTTCTCTGGCAGCCTGGCCAGTCATTTTCTAGAACCATCTTCCTTCTTTATTCTGCCATTTGGCTGAATGACCCTTAAAGTGACACAAAGTAAAGGGACTATGACAAGGTTAACAAATGTGCAACACAAGTTGCCTGTTCTCTGTTTTTTCGATGAAGCATTCAGCTCAATATAAAAAACTATATCTCATTAATACACCTTCCAACGGGGCAGAGGATGGGAGCACAGAGGAGTCCACAGCTGTAAGTGGAGGCAAACATATGCCATGAAACGCAGGCCAGTGAGGAAGGGGGTGACATGTGGGTTTTAATAGTTAATTTTTGTTTGTTTGTTTGTTTTGTTGTTGTTGTTGTTTTGTTTTTTGAGACGGAGTCTCACTCCGTCACCCAGGCTAGAGTGCAGTGGTGTGATCTTGGCTCACTGCAACCTCCGCCTCCCAGGTTCAAGTGATGCTTCTGCCTCAGCCTCCCAAGTAGCTGGGATTACAGGCGCACACCACCATGCCTGGCTAATTTTTGTATTTTTAGTAGAGATGGGGTTTCACCATGTCGGCCAGGCTTGTCTCAAACTCCTGACCTCAGGTGATCCACCTGCCTCAGCCTCCCAAAATTCTGGGATTACAGGCATGAGCCAACACACTTGGCCAATTTCTTTTTTGATGTCCAGGTACAGAGAAGTTGACATTTTCATTTAAACACATACTTGACCCAAGGACAAAATTGCTTTAATATGGCTGGGTATGCTAAGCTATGAATCATCAGTGCCATAGTAAAAATGGACTTGTGTTTATAGGCTGTCTCCTGGAGATTGTTGTGAATGATATGCGTTTTAGGACATAATAAACTTGTAATATGTTTGCCTGTGTGACTTAACACCGTGTCAGCTAGAGTAAGTGTGCAGCACGTCCAAACCAGAACTTCTATGGCTTTAATACTTCTGAAGACCTCTGTAAAGATTCTTCCTTCTCAGTACCCAAGTGCTGAAAAAAAACACATATTAGTATAGGTCAGAATTAGCATTTTAGTCAGTTATTCTAGAAGTAGAGTAAAAAACAAGTTTTCAGACTCACTTATGTATTTTTCACAGGGGTAATCCTTTGAGTCAGGAAACTGGCTAGAGTTACATTCCATAAATAAAATGTTTTGATGATGATGCCAACTTGGGCATGGCCTTGTCTCTTAGGAGGAGGACAGGCAGACCCGGGGGGGTGATCATTAAGTAAAATATCCGTCAGACAGATGAACCGTAGGACAAAACCACCACCAAGGGTTGTGGGGATGCAGATGAGACCCTGGTCACCTCTCCTGGAGAATGTGGAGAAGGCTTCACCCTATGGTTGATGGACATGTGATCTGGGGCTGGAAGGTTCAGTGGGATTTTAGGAAGGGGAGAAGGAGGCAGGAACAGGGGAAACAGTTTGATCTGAGACACTGGTGTGAGGTTGGGATAATTTTCAGTGATGTGGGGAGGAACATGGACTTGAAGGGTGGGAGAGTGGTCTTCCATTCATCACTTACTGAGCCTGTCATATGTGTAATGCAGTGGAATCCACAGAGGATTCTGTCCTGGATCACACGCCAACCCAGCCTTCATGGAGCTTGTGTGTGGTATGGCGTGCTAAGTCATAGACCCATTACTTAAAATGACTGTGTTGTTAAATGTCAACCGAGTATCATGGAGACATTCATGATGGGGGACTACTGTGGTCTAGATCAGCGGTGTCCACTAAAGACATTTGAAGATGGGCTGGGGGCCTGTGGTCCGACCCAGGCCAGGAGGATGTGTGGTTCAGAGTGAGTTGGGTATCACTGCTCTGCCTTGATCAAGTGCACCCTGGTGTTATAGGACTATCAAGTTCAATTGCCCGTTGCATGGTAACAGACCACCAGTACACCAAAACAGCAGGACATGGAGCAGAGAACGTGTTTAATAATCACAGGGCAGCTGAACAAGGAGACAGGAGGAAACCTCAAATCTGTCTGTCTGAGGAGCTTTCCATGGGTGTTTCTAAGGGAATTTGGTTAGGGGGCTTAGGAGCTGGGGATCACTGATTGGATAGTGTGTGGGAAATGAAATCATAAGTATGTAGAAATTGCACTCCTGCGCCGAGGCCGTTCCTCAGAGGGCGTTTTCAGATGGGCTGGAGTTAGTGGGCCCATTGGACTGTAGGTTCTGGAAAATATCTCCAAATGGAAAATTTGAGGTTTCTTAACATTAAAAATGTTACCTAGAGAAGTTAGGAGCATGTGACAGGGGGCATGTGACTTCTAAGCAGCAAGCAGCTATCAGAAAGTGGGCTAAAGGACAAGCTGGTTAATGCATCGCTGTGCTTCTACTTAAAGCTTATGCTTTTGTTAAAAATTTAGCAATTTGGTTTTATTAATTTTATGAGGACAGTTTCCCTGGTGAGCATTTGGCTCCACAGAGAGGGATCCAACACCTAAGAGTCTGCAGCAGAGGTGGGATCCCACAGCTTCACTGATCACCCCATTTTCCTGTGGCCCCACCACCATCTCTTCTCTTCTCCCAGGACCCTAGCTGGGGTGGAAACAGTGGGGAGGCCCTGGCCTCCAGCTCAGAGCCCAGGAGCCAAAAATAGCAGCTGAGTGTAAATTTTCATTAAGGCAGGGGATTCGAGATCAAAAGGGGTGGCCTCCCACTCTCCGGACCGCAGCCCCTCCCTGAGTCAGCACTCCTGCCTGCACGTGCACCTGGAGGGACCCTGCCTGCCCACACTCGGTGGTGGCCACAGCCTGCATCTAGCAGGGTACACCCTGTGCCAAGTGGCAGGAGAGCCTGGAATGTGCCCTCTGTCAGTTCTCAGCTGATCTACAAGGGTAACCACAGTCAAAGCCGTTTTAAGGATGGGAAAGTTAAGTGAGGAAGAGGCCAATTAATGTGCCCATAAGGATGTTAACAAGCAGCCTTGGAATTGGAGCCAAGATAGGACTCCAGAGCCTGCATGCTGGGCCTCTGGGTGTATCATCTTTGCTACAGCTGAGCACCAGCTTATCTCAAGAACAGGCTACTGCATGGCACCTCCGCTCCCCTGGGGTCCTGGAAAGGTTCCCTGGTCTGGGGCATCTGCTCCCAGCCCTCTAGAAGGTGGGAATGAGGATGATGACATCCCAGCAGGGTACTGGCTGACCAGCCTGCTCCTATAGCAATGCCTTCCTGTCCTGCCCACTGCCCCTCTGGGCACTGCTGGTGGCCACCGCTGGTGGCCAGTGCTGGCCTCCTCTCCCTGCTGCAGAGCTGCTTCCATAGGCGGACCTGGTCAGAGCTCAAGTGGAGGGGAAGCAAACCTTTTGGAGTGGCTGTCTTGGGCTACCTCCTTAAAAATTAAAGACAAGGCTGGACGCGGTGGCTCACATCTGTAATCCCAGCACTTTGGGAGGCCAAGGTGGGCAGATCATAAGGTCAGGAGATCGAGACCATCCTGGCTAACACGGTGAGACCTCATCTCTACTAAACATACAAAAAATTAGCCGGGAGTGGTGGCGGGCGCCTGTGGTTCCAGCTACTTGGGAGGCTGAGGCAGGAGAATGGCCTGAACCCGGGAGGCGGAGCTTGCAGTGAGCGGAGATAGTGCCACTGCACTCCAGCCTGGGCGACAGAGTGAGACTCTGTCTCAAAAAAAATAAAAATAAAAATAAAAAATAAAAATTAAAGACAAATTAAAAATTTGTCCTTAAAAATGCAGGGACATGGATGAAGCTGGAAGCCATCATTCTCAGCAAACTAAAACAGGAACAGAAAACCAAAGACTGCATGTTCTCACTCATAAGTGAGAGTTGAACAGTGAGAACACATGGACACAGGAAGGGGAACATCATACACTGGGGCCTATTGGGGGGTGGGGAGTAAGGAGAGGGAGAACATTAGGACAAGTACCTAATGCATGTGGGGCTTAAAACCTAGATGACGGGTTGACAGGTGCAGCAAACCACCATGGCATGTGTATACCTATGTAGCAAACCTGCACGTTCTGCATGTGGCTCCCAGAACTTAAGTAAAAATTTTTTTAAATGCAGGTTTATGCACTGACTTAAATATTTAATAAGGCATGCTTTAATTTGTTTGTTTTTACTTATTGTTTTAAAAGCTAGAGGCCTGAACAGTTTGCTTCTGCCTCCACACATTTATATAAACTACAAGTATATCTCAGCAATATGAGGCCAGGAAAGAGATGCTCCAAGCATGCTCTGTTGCCGTGGCCCCTGGGCCAGCAGCGTCACTGCTACCTGCAGGCTTGAGACCTGCAGAATCCTAGGGCCCAGCCCAGATGCTCTGAATCAGACCTGTATTTTAACAGGTCCCCTGGGTGACCTGTAACCACATGCCAGTTTGTGAAGTCCTGTTTAAAGAAGCAGGCCTGGGATTTCCTTACTATTCAGTGAAACTTTCAATAAAGCTTCTTTTCTCTTCCTCTGTGAACTGCAGTTATTTTCTCATAGCAAGAGTCTAGGCTACAGTTGTTCTGAATCTTTTGAGTAGATATAGAAGGGGAGATACATGTGCATGCAAGAGGAGGTGCCCAGTATATCAAGAACCAGAATAATGAACCCCTGCAAAGTGGGAGGGCATTTGGAGAGAGTGCACGCTGAGTTCATCCCCAGCATAAAGGAGCCAGCCCATTATTCTAATCTGATGAGGGAATTCTTCTGACAATTGAATGATGGAAGGAGGCATTTTAAATCTTTCCGTGTGTGTTTCTTCTGGCAAGTGGATAGGCCTTGTGATGAATCCTAGGTCTGATACCAGGGTCTTTGATGTAAAAGACAAAAACATCCTAGACATCTAGCCTATTAAACTTGAACTCCAGCCAAATAACAGATGATTTCCTGCCGCAAATCAACAGAAGACCTCCTGCACATGGAAGATGACTCTGACACTAACACAGATTTAGGGCCAGGAAGCCTGCAGTTTAAATTAAGCTGGAGGATACTAGCTTAATATGAAAATGGCAGGCAAGTGTCTGTGGCTCACAGAACAAATATGATATACTTTTGTTGCAAGACCTTTGCGTAGAAAATAATCTTCTTTTAGAAAATAAATTCTGTTGCCTAGTTTTATTTCCCATTCTACTCTGTCCCTTCATGTCCAAGGAGAATTCTCCCTGAAGTCTGTGAGGATGGGGCTTTTTCAGCACATCATAGATTTATGAAGCCTTTGCCATGTGTCAAGCACTGTGCTAGGCCCAGGGGATTAAGAGCAACAGGCAAGCCACAGTCTCCCTCTGTGCACCAGCCCTGGCTCCGTGAAATCAGGAAAGCAGGAGGAAAGAACTCATGCCAAGTGCACGCCTGGGGAAGTATCACCCCCACCTAAACCCTTCTTCTCAGCTATCTTTCCTATCCAACCACTAGACACACTGGTGTTTCTAGTCGTCTCAACTTGCTCTCTTTTTATTAGTTCCACAATTCTTAGCCTAGTAATAATAGCCAACATTTCTTGAATATTGTCATGTGTCATGCGATAAGCCCTGTGTGGTGTTTTATATGCATTTTACCATTTAATACAATGGCCCTATAGGATGCACTATCTTTACCCTATTTTACTGATGAGACATTAGGGACTGGGACAGGCACCCCTCCTCCTGAGCCTAAGCCACTGCAACAGCTTGTCAACTTTCCCTGCCAATTCCAAGCTACTCCTTTCCAGTATATCCCGCAAATAGCTTCCCTATTAATATTCCTAAATTATGATTTCGCTGGGTGTCTTTTCTCTTCCCAAAGGTAAACACTATTTTGACACCTTTCACCATCCATTTGGTTTGGCTTGTTTTGAAACCCTGTATAAATAGAATCATGCAATACATATCCTTTTGTGTCAAGCTTAATTTGCCTAAGATTGTGTTTGAAAGTCACCTCACATGTAGTATTCATTCACTCTTTGCATTTCTGTAAAGTGTTTTCTTTTAGGAATGTGGCACCATTTATTCCTTCTGCTGTTGATGGATGTTCATGTTGTTTCCAGACTTGGTCATTATGCACAATGCTGCGGACACTCTTGTATGTTCAGTGCATAAATGCATGCGTTTATGTTGATGGTTGTGAGCTATGAACATGTTCAGCTTTGGTTGATTCTGCCAGAGATTTCCAGAGTAGCTGCACCAATTTATACTCCCATCAGCAGTGGACCAGAATGCCGTTTTCTTTACATTCACTCCTCACCTGCACTTAGGAGGGGTGAGGCTGTTTTGGTGGTGGTGGTGTTTTTACCATTCTGGTAGGATCCCATTGTCATTTTGATTTCCATTTCTTAGGTGACTTGGGCACCTTTTTAGATGCTATTGGCCATTTGGGGTAGCCTCCTTAGTCAAATACCTATTCAAGTTTTTTGCTTATTTTTAAATTGTATTTCATTTGCTCATTTTGTATTATGTTGTTATTGTATGGCTCCCTTATATTTGATCTACAAAAGTTATTTATCTATTCTAGATATGAGACCTTCATCAGATAGATTATTGCAAATATCTTTTCTCTGTAGTTTGCCTTTTCATATAATATTTTTCACAATGGTGTCTTTTAATGGACAGAATTTTAAAATTTTGATGAAATCTAATTTGTTAATCTTTGCTTTTTTAGTGTTTTAATGAAATATTTAGTGTTATTCAAGATCATGAAAATGTTTCTGTTATTTGCCAGAAGCTTTATTATTTTACCTTCAACATTTAGATCTATGATTTATCCAGAATATCTTTTTGAGTATGGTGTGAGGTGGGGGTCATGATTCATTTATTTTTATATGAATATTGAGTTATTCCAGTCCCATACAGTGAAGACACCATGCTTTTCCCACATTACTGCTGTGAAACATTTGTGAGAAGTCAGGTGACAGGTGGATCTAGTTTTGGACTTTCTATCTGTTCCCCTGGTTTATTTATCCCTGGACTGAAATCACAATATTTAAATTACTATATTTTAAACTAAGTCTTGTTAACTGGTAGTTTAAGTGGTTTAGATATCATCTTTAAGATTGTCTTTATTATTCTTTGCCCTTTACATCTTCATTAAAATTTTAGAATCGGCTTTTCAAATTATACACATATACTCATTCACATAGTAGTTGAGATTGCATTCTATAAAAGATTAAATTAATAATAATTTACATATTTACATTATAAAATTTTCCAATCCATGAATGTGATGTACTCCTCCATTTGTTTAGATCATCTTTAATTTCTCTTAACCTCATTTTAATGTTTTCTATGTAAGGCATTGCTTGTTTTTATGAGGTTGATTCCTAAGTGTTTGGCAGTTGGTGAGGCTTATATAAATGTTTTTAGTATTTTATTTCCATTTTCTGTTTTTTCTATTTAATTTCTATTCTGTTCATTTTCTATGTGTTTATATGAGTGAAATGGAAATACAATTAACGCTAATTTTATATTGGCTTTGCATTTTCTTAGTCCTTACCTAAAACTTGGCATTTTATTTTATACAGTTTTGTAATTTTATTTGGATGTTTCTTTTTCCTGTTCTCACAGTACTTAGCCCATTGTTGACCAAATAAATGCTTAAGTACTTGTGGATTTGTTGATTAATGATTTATTTAAAGAACTTTAGTCCTAGCTGGGTTACTTTAAAAGTTCTAACTTGGTCTGGCACAGTAGCTCTTGCCTGTAATCCCAGCACTTTGGGAGGCTGAGGTGGAAGGATGGCTTGAGGCCAGGAGTTTGAGGTTGTAGTGAGCTGTGATTGTACCACTGCATTCCAGCCTGGACAACATAGCAAGACCTTATTCCCCGTCCCCCCAACCAAAAAAAAATTCTAACTTATTAGATCAATCTTTCCAATAGTCAAACAATTCTATCTAAGAAGTTAAATGTAACTGGATTCCATGAGCTTCTCAATCATTTCAAAAATTACAACTTTTAAAGTAAAATAACAATTCCTGAAGTAGATATACACATTTCCCTGCAAATATTTCTATACTATATCACATCTTGCTGCAGGTCATTTTGGTTAAATTAATATAAAATGCAGACTGCATGAAATAAAGAATAAAAAGAACAAAAGAAAACAAATAGAATTAAAAAAAACATGGGAAGGCGATTAGCGAATTTTGTTGAAATTTCACACTACTTAATTAGCAGCTCAAATTTCCTGAAGCTTGAGGCTTTACCATCTAGACAATATTACATTGAATTTTAGGGGTTTAAGAATATAATTAAAAGTTTATTGGACAAAAGTTTTACCCACACCTAGCACATCATAGACAACACTATTGATAAAATGAAATTAAGCTACTGTATTTTATTATCCTCATAATATATTTTAAATGAACCATGAACAATGAATAGCTGACCTATAGTAAAAGCAAGAGGTTAAAGTAAAAAGAAATGTATCTAAAATTTAAAAACATACACAGTAGTTCTCTTTGATTTTAAACCAAACATGTATGTGCTTGTTTCATTAATGGACTATCTTTAGAAAGTAATGTGGGGCTTTTTTTTTTTTTGCAACTGAAATAAGATTCATTTAATCAGCTATCATAGTTCATCTGTTAAATTATGGCACTTTGCTGTCCATTTTGTAAAATAATCTTCAAACTAATGAAGTAAGGTCAATTGCATGCAATTTTATTCTAGCCAAATTGCTGTTAATTGTATCAACGGCTTTGGTAAGGTCAATAAATGTTGCCTTTTTACATCCTCTCCTGAAAATGACAGAAAATAAACGCCTTTGCTCTATAATGTATTCAGGCTTGAGGCAACTCATAGCAGGTGGACTATTCGATTTTCATTACCCGATTTGAAAATGTTCCATTTCTAAAGAATTGTGGGAGGTATTGGAGTCACCAAAGCACTTTTAGAAAAGATATCTTTTAGCAGGGCCTGGTGGCTCATGCCTATAATCCCAACACTTTGGGAGGCTGAGGTGGGTGGATCACCTGAGGTCAGGAGTTCGAGACCAGCCTGGCCAACATGGTGAAACCCCGTCTCTACTAAAAATACAAAAATTAGCCGGTCCTGATGGCACATGCCTGTAATCCCAGCTACTCGGGAGGCAGAGGCAGGAGAATCACTTGAACCCGGGAGGCAGAGGTTGCAGTGAGCTGAGATTGCACCATCGTACTCCAGCCTGGGCGACAAGGTGAAACTTCATCTCAAAAAAAGAAAAGAAAAGAAAAGACCTAAGACATCTTTCTCAGAAGTGCTCCTTTGTTACTCTTGAATTATGTCAATGGTGTCCCTCAAATAGGGACAAACTTCTACTGAACAACTCAATGTAGATTCTGGACCTTGACTTATTAAGATTTTAATTTCTATGATAATCAGTCTAGAGCAGATCATCTGTTCTCCTTTAACCTGTCTTACAACAAACAGTAAATGTTTGTATGTCAGCTCAGCCATACTTATAGTGTGAGGTATACTAGTTGGCTCACCTGCTCAGCCATGCAGCCTAGGTCAACGTAAGGAAGGCATATATTACCCAGACCCATGGAGGGTTAGGACCTTGCTGTGGCCTTATTCCTGCTGCAGACCTGATCTAGTCTTTAGGACTTGATCACATCTTTACAAGCTTTATGCTTTAAGGTAACTTTTCTAACCATATCAATTTGTAAACTGTGAACACTCTGTGGTTTCTGAAATGGTGGAGATGTGTCCGAAAGGTGTCTTGTGAGCCATATTGCAAAGAAACCCCAAAAACAGCAACAAGTGAGAGATACAGGTGGAAGTAAGAGCAGTGGCTGGAGGCAGAGAGAGACTGTGGCAAGCGGATAGCACTCGACGTGTGGGGGCAGTTCCCTAGGACCTCTGAGAGTGTTGCAATTATCCTATTTTTTTTTTGCCTTCACGTAAGGTCACAATCACTATTAGAGTCTGTTTGATATACTCATTACTAATATTGATTTTACAGTTCAAGAAACAATATTTCTCCTTTTGTTTTGAGATGAAGTCTAGCTCTGTCACCCAGGCTGGAGTGCGATGACGCCATCTCGGCTCACTGCAACCTCTGCCTCCCAGATTCAAGCAGTTCTCCTGCCTCAGCCTCCAAGTGGCTGGGATTACAGGCAGCCACCACCATGCCTGGCTAATTTTTGGATATTTAGTAGAGATGAGGTTTCACTATATTGGCCAGGCTGGTCTTGAACTCCTGACCTCAGGTGATCCACCTGCCTTGGCCTCCCAAAGTACTGGGATTACAGGCGTGAGACACTGTGCCTGGCCAAGAAACGATATTTTTCTTTTAAAACTGAATAAGCAGAAATACTGTTAATAGCCAGCTGAATTCAGGAAATATGATGCATGTGCTGCTGGACATAACCAAGAAGACTGCAGACAGCATAGAAGCACAGAACAGAAGGCCGGCACTGAGGGTGGCAGAGGGAGTCCTTGGTGCATTATGGAACAAGTCCCCCACGTGCTGGGTGTTTCAGGTGGTCTGTCTCCACGTGCAGTATCAGTCGTGTGAAGCCTTAACGAGGCATTCATTTAGTTAGCATTTCAGATTTGCCAACTCTTTTGGTGTTGGGATAAGAGTTAGAGATACAGAGAAGCACCCCTGCCCCGGAGGAGATCACTGCCTGGTGAGAAAACCAGGATGGGCTTCTACTCACCCCCTTCAAGTCCTTGATCAAAGATTCCTTCTGCAGGAGCTCCCAGCCCCTGCCTTCTGCCGTGTCCTGCTCCTCCTCATCCGTGCCGCTGGCCCCTCCTCCCCTGCCTTATGCTTTCTGGCACTATTGTCTTTCTAGCTTAGTTTCAGTGGCTTGCTCGTTTTCACTTCTCCTCACTGTCACACAAGCTCCCAGAGAGCAGGAGGTCTTGTCATTTTTGGTTCATTTGTTTCCACCAGGATACTTAGAACAACATCTGGCATGGTGAGGCCTCAGAAGTATTTATGGAGGGAATGAATGAACTCGTGAATAAATGAATGTATGAAGTACTAATAGATGGGTGAATAAATGAATGCATGAAGTACCAATAGATGGGTAAAAATGAATGCATGAAGTACTAATAGATGGGTGAGCATGGAACTCTATGCGATCAAGTGTAAAGGGCACTTTCCCAAACACAGGACTTAATGAGAGGCACTCAGATAGTCAAACACTACAGCACTTGAGTTAGCGAAATGTTTTGCCTAATCAAGGAAGCCTTTCTGGGAAGTATAAATGTACGCATTAAAAATAGAAAGTCTATAACGCCATAGGAAGGAACAGAGGACAGGAACAATTTCCTTGGGCAGGCAGAAATGATCGAGCTGCGAGCTGCCAGAGGTCCGCATGCAGGGGAAAGTTGCTTTTCTGAGTGCTGCTTGGCTTTGAGATGTAAGATTTAGATGTTAGACACTTCCTAGCTCATTTTAGTATGCCAATAGTGATCCTCCCTTTCTTATTTCTTTAAGAATTGAAGCTGGCATGAATCTGTTTTCAAGCTGCCATTTAGTAGTTGGAATAGTGTGTTGTATTAACTTTATTCTTAAAATATCATCTTGGTGCCCAGGATGACCCTCTGCCTGAGGAGCTATCAAGGAGCCACACCCTGTGGGATGTGTGAGAAAAGTTGGCCATCTCTAGACCCCAATTCCAAACCTCTCCCATCTCCCAAGACTCTACACTTTCACATCTAACCTCTTGAGTGACTTCCTTCAATTTCTTCTTTTCACAGCAACAATTTCAGTCCCAGGGTATTACCCTATTTCTGGGGCCAGCTTGTCCTCAAACCCGTACAAGATGATCGTTCCAGACAGAGAAATTCTCAGGACATGAAAATTTACTTAGAATGTGCCCAAATAGGATTGTGAATGCACGTGTTGCTACCCCTGAAAACCTTGATTTAGTGCTGTCCAGCGAAAGTCTTGACATCATATGTTAGTTGGCTCAGCTCTATATAATGAATCTGAAAGCACAGTAGAAGATGGTTGCCTTGTATTAGGTTAGAAAGGCGTAACAATGAGTTGTTTTCTAAGTGACCGGCATGTGTGATTTATGACTGTATTCCAGAAAAATTCAATTATATGACATAAATAAGTACAGAGTTAGTATGGGTCTTCAGAATAACAGGAAGCAGTATAAATATTGCCCTCGCCCACCAGAATTCATCACTGATGGCCTGCTGTGGCCCTGCCTTCTGCTGTGCATGGAATTTTTATTGAGCTTGATGAGATTCTGTGTAATAAGATGCTGGATTCCGGGGGCTAATGGCCTACGAGAAGATTCAAGTGTTGAGATTCTGTATAATCAGATGCTGGATTCCGTGGGCCAGTGGCCTATTGAGAAGATCCGTATAATAAGATGCTGGATTCTGCAGGCCAGTGGCCTAGGAGAAGACTTCAGTGTTGAGATTCTGTATAATAAGATGCTGGATTCTGCAGGCCAGTGGCCTAGGAGAAGATTTGAGCACTGAGATTCTGTATAGTAAGGTGCTGGATTCTGTGGGCCAGAGGGCTATGAGAAGATTCGAGTATTGAGATTCTGTATAATAAGATGCTGGATTCTGTGGGCCAGTGGCCTATGAGAAGATGTGAGTGTGCCTACTGGATAGTTACCTGTTGGAATGCAAGTTGTCATTGCAAGATTCATTTCTGGTGATGATAACAAGCAGAAGCCGACTAACAGCACACTGCCCACCATCTGCTCAAGATACCCAAGAAAGTGTATTTGTTCCTCATTTTCTCTGAAAAGTCTCCACCTGAAGGTCACAGTGAGATAGACCACCACAGTGAAAGGACGTTTGAGGTTTCTTTCTGCCTGCATTGGTGAGAACATCAGGAAACTTGTGAAACCATGGTCTTTTGTTTGCATTAGAAAATGCATGTGAGATGACAGGTCAACATCAGGAAGGCATAACTTACCAGAGATAAAGGTAATGCCTTGTGTTGGTTAGGAAAAGCAAAGGTTTTGAAAAACACCTGAGCAAGGAAATCTTGAGAATAATTGCTAGCCAAAAAAAAAAAAAAGAGAGACTTGGGGTCATAGGGACCAACATTGAGACACTGCTGCTGAAGCTGCAATGGATAGGTATTTTGTCCAAATAAAAGGAAGTAATTTAATCATGGTTAATGTATTGCCCATCATTGGTAAGCCCTTGGGCATACACTTACACTTATAAACTTATTTAATCCACATATAGCATTATTATCCTTGCCTTACAGATGGGGAATTGGAGTGGAAGAAGTAGTAGGTAACTTGCCCAAAGTCATAGAGGGTACCGACTGCACTGCTGAGTTTAGAGTCTGCAGTTTGTCTGCCGTGATAGCTCACATCTGGAGTGTCAGGTTCAGCCCTAGAAGCCACGTTGTCTGGTGGTGAACACTGACCATCTTGCAGTCACTGGGTCCACAAGAGAGGAACCAGTGTGAGAAGGTGTCCTGTGACCAAGATTGTTGAGTATCTAAAGGGTAAAGTCAGGGGGGTTGTGCTACAGCCTTAAAAACACATAAAGTAACTCAGCGTCATCCTTTCTTGTTCACACTGAAAGAACTGAAATCAATAGCTGGTCCCAGGGAGATGAATACCAATATGAGAGATGCAGGCTGCAGAGACCTGGAAACAGCTTCTGTGGCTTCGCTCAGGAAAGAAGCCAGACAGCCTTCTCTCAGGGGTCCTGCGAGTGGGATTCCTGCACTGGGGGTTCCCAGGTGAACACAAAAGTCATTTCCAACTCTAAAATTATTTGGTATTAGGTACAACAAAGATACCACTGCCTCCCTAGCAATAGAGTTTTTTGTTTGTTTTTTGCTTTTTGAGACGGAGTTTCACCCTGTTGCCCAGACTGGAGTGCAGTAGCACTGTCTCGGCTCACGGCAACCTCTGCTTCCTGGGTTCAAGCGATTCTCCTTCCTCCACATCCTGAGTAGCTGGGATTACAGGTGTGCTTTATGATGCCATGCTATTTTTTTTTTTTTTTGTATTTTTAATAGAGATAGGATTTTGCCATGTTGGCCAGGCTGGTCTCGAACTCCTGACCTCAAGTGATCCGCCCACCTCAGCCTCCCAAAGTGCTGAGATTACAGGTGTGAGCCACCATGCCCGGCCGCAATAGAGTTTTGAATCCTTCTAGAAGGTACTCCCTGAGCCAACCTTGCACTCTCTTTGCACCCTATGGTTATTCTGGTGAGGCGGCCTGTCACGGCCACTTGGGCTGGAGACCTGGCTGCTCCGAGTGCGGCCCTGCTCCACTACATCAGCATCAGCTGGAGCTTGTTTGGAGTGGAGACTCCTCGTCCCTGCACCAACCATCACTGCAGTTTTGCAGGGTCTCAGATGGTTCCCGTGCACATGAAGGTTGCATTCCCACATGGAAGGCTGTCATCATAACCCACCTGGAGGAGCTTTCAGAAGACTATGGGCTAGGTCCATCCTCCTCCGCTCCACTCATTGTTCTTGGTGAGCCCTAGGCATTGCCAGTGAGGGATTCCAAAGCTCTCCCAGTGGCTATAGTGTCAGCCAGCGTTGAGACGCCCTGGTATAAGGCCACGGAAGCCAGCCACAGTGACCAGCCCTCCTGAGGGTTGGCCATGAGCTGATCTCTAGAGCTCTGTTGAGCCTTTTGAACATTGTTCGGAGTAAGAGGAAATGCAGTTGTTATAAAAAATGCTCAATGTTCAAGAAGTGCTACGGGTTACTAGAACAGGAATTTTCCATGGCAGTTTTATTCCAGTTTGTCCCCAGTGCTACAAGGGAGGGTTGGGTAGGGCTTCTTGTGTTTGGGGAAGTTGCTGAAGAAAGCAGCTGAATAACTGAATCCCTTTCCTTACAAAAAGGTTCAAAGTTGTCCAGCTGAAATGCTGAGGTCGGGAGCCTTCAAAGTGAGGGCCTCAGGGTTCTCTAAACAGAAGGCTTGCAAGTTCCAGGCCGAGGCTAGGGGAGCTGTCCGTGTCTGTGGCCCCCATTGGTGAATGATCCCCTCTGTCTGAGCACGTGCGTGGAACACCATGCTCCGTGGGTTGACAGCTGTTGGTTTGCTTATTTGCTTGTTTTGAAAATGTCTATTTTTTAAGACTCTATTGTAGCTCAATTTAATATAAATGCTTTCATTTGAACATTTGGCCGTCTTTCTTTAGCTAACATGTGCTCTTATTTTTATTTAACCTATTTTTAACCATTGAGTTGCTACAAAACAATATCTCAGGTTTATTTTCGTCTGTTACATGTTTTAAACTGCAGCCATCTGTGTCTGAAACATTTTTATCTGCTACAAGTTAATATTTTGAAATGTTATTAATTGGGTAATTATTTAGCTGTCTTCAAAAAACAAAAACAAAACAGCAATCCTGCTTTACCAGCTAGTGAGCAGAAAGTCAGGGCGGGGGGAGTGCGTTGACTGTCCAGCCCTTTGCTTGGGACGGGAGTGGTCTCTTGTGCTTCCGTGCCCTGGTCTTGCTTGAAAGTTACTTTCTTACCTTGAAGACCCACCATTAAATATAAACTAATCAGCCTGTATAAACACAAATATAACCAGTAAAAACAAACAAATCAAACTCATCATAAGTATAAGCTTTTAGTAAAGATTGTTGTCCCAACTTTGAAAAAAAAGTGGCAGGGTACATCATTTGAAATTCACCATCCCCGCCCTCAGACTCATTGTCCATCTGTTAGGGAGAGGTGCACCCACCACAAGCAGAGCACAGCTACAGGCCCACACACACTTATGCCGCACTGGAGAAACTCACCTGCCAGCCCAACTCATCTCCTTGTTTCTTGAATTACCCAGTTCATGTATGAGCACAAGAGGAATGTGATCTGAAACTCCCCGGTTAACAAGCTGTAAAACTGCTTGATGCCTGCCAGGCTGTGCGAACAAACCAAGGGGCAGGAGGTGAGGGCAGGGGCGGCGGGGTGGTGGGTTGCATTCTGGAAGAGTCCCAGGGTTTCCTCTGCATCCCTTCGGTGAGCTTAGTCGCGGTACCTTAGTCGCAGCCAGGTAGCTGCCATTCTGCCATTCCCAAAGGACGAATGTACTAGGATTTGTTAAAAAAAAAAAAAAAAAAAGAAAGGGAAAAATCCTCCACATCTAGAACCCAATACCTCTCTCATCTCTTCCCTGATAGGAGTAATTATTCTGCAGCTCGAGGCTGACTTGATGTCTTAACTTTTGCATTGGATAATGTTACCTCTGTTGGGAGTTACATCGGAACCGGCATAGTGGTTCTCAACTTCAGCTACATGGGAAAATTCATGGAAGGAGCTTGAAAATATGTAGGCGCCTGGCTCACATTAATTATTAATGAAGTCATAGGATAAGCTTCTGTCTATTAGATTTTTGCCCCAGCACTCAGATGACCTCCACAATCTACAGACAACCCAGAGAAGTGGGAGGGTTCTATCAGTGAGTTATACCAGGCTTGTACCACCAAATAACTGGCTCAGCTGGACTCAGAAAATGGGCTGTTCATTTGACTTGGTGTCAGGCTGAAAGGAAGCAGCTTCATCCACCATTATGTCAAGATATATATGAGTTCAGAAATTAATTGCATCATAGGTTATTGTTGAACCACATGGAATTAAAGGGCTTGCCCAAAGCAGATAGTTCTCTGGATTTTGCCAAACTGGACAGTCACACTTCCCCCAAAAAGAAAAATAGAAATAAGATAAAAATAAACTTTGTAGCACTAGAACCAATTTTAATGAACCGCAATCATGATACGGATTTAGGAGAGAGCATAAAATCCATAGGACAAGGTGTGATCTCCATTTGCATTTGGTCAAAGCTGAGAAACAAAGAACCTGAAGGGCTCACTCCATTGTGTCCTGTTTTCTACAGAGAGATGAGCCCCCCTTCTTCTCTTCCTGTGAACCAGCTTGAATCGGAGGTGAACATGTAACTATGAGGTTCAGATCACATTGGAACACAGCGTGGTCCATTTATGCTCAAAGTCCGCCGGGTGGCATGGACTTCAGACAACACAGATCCCCTAGTCGCCATGCCTGGTCTTGCGGTTCACATTCACTGTCCTTCTTCAAAGTGGGGAAGGCGGCCAGGCACGGTGGCTCACGCCTGTATTCCCAGTACTTTGGGAGGCCGAGGCGGGTGGATCACAAGGTCAGGAGATCGAGACCATCCTGGCTAACACACCACAGTGAAACCCCGTCTCTACTAAAAATACAAAAAATTAGCCAGATGTGGTGGCGGGCACCTGTAGTCCCAGCTACTTGGGAGGCTGAGGCAGGAGAATGGCGTGAACCCGGGAGGCGGAGCTTGCAGTGAGACGAGATTGCCCCACTGCACTCCAGCCTGGGCTATAGAGCGAGACTCCATCTCAAAAAAAAAAAAAAAAGTGGCGAAGGGGGAAGGGGGAAGGGAGCCTTTTCTCTATCTTCCAGGGTAAGCCTGCGCTGCTGGGCTCCTGACAGGCTCCACAGACTCCTCTTGCAGCATCTGGGGTGCTATCTTGTCACAGCTTATAACCTGCTCCAGAGCCTGGCTCTGAGCAAAATTGCTGAGGCTGAAAAAACACAGTCATGCCACTCAGGCTGCTAGGGTGTTCTCACTGACAGGACTGCAGATTCTGTTTGCCTGACCACAAGTTACAAAGAAGAAGACAAAGTGCGAGCAATTCAAGGGCCAGCTTGACTAGCTGGTAAAACTAGTGGCAAATGTACTAGGATTTATTAAAAAGGGGAAAAATGATTCCCTGCATCTACAACCGAATACCCCTCCCATCTCTTCTCTAAGAGAAATGATTCTGCACCTTGAGGTTGACCGGATGCCTTAACTTTTGCATTGGATGATGTTACATATGTTGAGAGTTGCTTCAGAATCAGCACAGTGGTTCTCAGCTTTCGCTGCACGGGAACATTCATGGAAAGAGCTTTAAAAAATGCAGGTGCCTAGCTTGCATCTGCAGAGATTCCGACTTCACTGGTCTGTGGCAGGATTCCTGCTCTTAGATTTAGGTAATCTGAGGGTTGCCCCCAGTGACTGCAGTGTACAACCAAGCTAGGCGCTGCTGCTTAGGGTGAATGACATCAGCAGAATGTTTTAAATCGACAGGTTTCATGAGTTTGAGATGGAAGAATTGGGTAAAGTAGAACCCATTAAAACAGTTAAATGGGGTAAAAAAAGAATCAGAAAGTTGAAAGAATGAAAGGCAGATGGACTTTGTAATCATCAGGACATTTAGATTTGCCCAAGTCCCAATACAGTTTCCTCCCTGTGAAGCCTTAGAAATTCCTCAGAACTGTCTTTAGTAATAGAGTCATGCAGTGTGATTGGCAGATGAATTTACGGGGAGGAGTGTGAGCGTGCATGGAAAACATTCTGATTTTGTTGTCTTTGAGATGCTCTTCGATGTCACAGAAGGAAATGTATGATTAGTGTCGGTGTTCTTAAGAGATGGCTCTCTTCCTTTCTTAGGGGAGGATGCAACCCTAAGACGATGAGCTTTCCATGTCCCATTGGAGTTGTCGAGAGACAGGGACTGGCGAGATCAATAATTGTTCCAAGTAATGGGGCACCTCAGCAGCTTCCCAGGGTCATGCTAAGGTGACAGGTGGGGGCAGATGTGGACAGAGACCCAGAAGGATCCTAACTAGAAGGGAACTCATCATGTGTGACAGTCCCCTTGCCAGCCATAGGAGACATTTCTACTAGCCTTGGTTGACCTGGAGCCACATCGTGATGGCCACAAGGGCTAGGCCGTGGCTGGAGTTAGTGTAATTTCGAAGTGTACAGTTTACCAAATTTGAACATTTTTGAAAAATTTTATTTTTTCTAGTCTGGCTTTTGCAAGTGACTCTGACAAAATATTTCTGCATTCAAATATCTGGCATTTCTATAATAATTTGAGAAGCTTGGCCTTATAAGAAAATCTCCACCGACACTTGTTGTATGTTCATGTACTTTGTAAATATTAATTTCATTGAATTGAAAAGCCAAAAGTCCATTTTTGTGATATAGGTTTGTTTTCTTGACTTTTCTCCAAAATTATTACTAGAATCTCATTTTTTAAAAAGTCTGACAGGAACATACCCAACATATATTTTTAAGTAATAGAGCAGAAGAGGAAACAATTAGAAATCAGAGTGTGTAGCATGAGAAAGGGTAAATATCATTTCCTGAAATCTTTATTTCAAATGTGTGTGTATGTAATTAGATTGTAAAATTTATTTATTATTTATTTATTTTTGAGACGGAGTCTCTCACTGTCGCCCAGGCGACAGTGGGCGCGATCTTGGCTCACTGCAACCTCCGCCTCCCGGGTTCAAGCAATTCTCCTGCCTCAGCCTCCCGAGTAGCTGGGATTACAGGCACCTGCCACCACGCCCAACTGATTTTTTGTATTTTTAGTAGAGACAGGGTTTTACCATGTTGGCCAGGCTGGTCTCGAACTCCTGACCTTGTGATTCACCTGCCTCAGCTTCCCAAAGTGCTGGGATTGCAGGCATGAGCCACCGCACCCAGCTGTGAAATTTACTTTATACTGTGGAATGTGAATGAAATTCTGAAAGCTATTGGATAATGGCATTGTTTAGAATAATAACCTTATAGCCTAAACCAGAAACATGAAGTCAGCCAACTACTGCAATGTATGCCAAGCACAGGAATCAGAAGTGCGAGCCTCCTGGCTCCCCACTGGACTTTTTGTTGGGGCGCTGGACCAGTGGTTCTCAAAGTATGCTCCCCGGGGCAGCAGCATCAGCCTCACTTGGGCAATTCCTAGAAATGCAGATTCTCAGGCATCCTATCCCAAGTCTGCTGAATTATTATCTCTGGGGGTGAGGCTCAGCAATCTATGTTTTAACCCTTTTCCTGTTTGCTTCGAGAATATTCTCTGGCAGCGCTTGCGGCTGCAGCGTTTACCCCGAGATAACTTTGCCACGGAACATCTCACTTTTGTTACTGTTTTTGCATCACTCTAGCATATCGTCTTTGGAAACAAAAGACATCATTCTGTTTACAGCATTCTGTCTTTAGTAGTGGTATTTCCATTTACAAAACATAGTAATTCTCGATGGCTGAAAATATCAAATCCTAGAAAAGGTAGCATTCCTACGCATGATGTTAACATCGTTCGCAACAGTTGTTGGCCAAAGATTCATTAGATTAATTAAATTTTCCCAAAATAGATGATTCTGACGTTAGTAACAAGAACAGTTTTTATAATTCACTTTCACACTGAAAATCAGATTTGCTTCAGCTTCAAAGAGCATGTTAATATAAAATTAAATGAGAATTGACAGCAAGCTGCGTTTTTTTTTTTCTAATCAGGAAAAGAGTTGAGCCTCGCAGGTGATTCTCTTCTGATATGTGGCCGCTGAGAGAATACCTGGCCAGCCAGGTATGAAGGTGGACCATGGCCTCCCTATCTCAGCTCGGTGCCTGCACAGTATCCATCAATCCCATAGGCATTTAGGCCTAGAAGCTAATCATGGTGCAGTGTTTCTTTTGTTTGTTCATTCGTTCGTTTGTTTGTTTTTGAGTTGCAGTCTCTCTCTGTCACCCAGACTGGAGTGCAATGGCCCGATCTCGGCCCACTGAAACCTCCAACTCTGGGTTCAAGTGATTCTCCTGCCTCAGCCTCCCAAATAGCTGGGATTAAAGGCACACACCACCACGCCCAGCTAGTTTTTGTATTTTTAGTAGAGATGAGGTTTCACTATATTGATCAGGCTGGCAGTGTTTTCTTCTTTACTTCTATTGCTAAAGTTTGTAACTAACTTTGTGTCAACCATTTATTTATTTATTTATTTTTGAGACAGAATTTTGCTATTGTCACCCAGGCTGGAGTGCAATGGCATGATCTTGGCTCACTGCAACCTCTGCCTCCTGGGTTCAAGCGATTCTCCAGCCTCAGCCTCCTAAGTAGCTGGGATTACAGGCACCCATGACCATGCTCGGCTAATTTTTGTATTTTTAGTAAGACAGGGTTTCTCCATGTTGGCCAGGCTGGTCTCAAACTCCTGGCCTCCGGTGATCCACCTGCCTCGGCCTCCCAAAGTGCTGGGATTACAGGTGTGAGCCACCACGCCCGGCCTCAACTGTTACTTGATGAACCCTCAACAGCATGTGGAAGTTAGTGAATTGCTATCGCTGCCCTTGGCCTGCTATTTCCCAGCTGGCCTCTCTGTGCCCAGCCCAGCTCTGAGCTGCCACATGTGCCCTGCCTTTTAAGACTCCACATTCTGGCCTGACTTTTCTAGCTAAATTTTACACACTGTAATTCCTAGCTTTCCTAATTTCTCAGAAAAATGTCCACCAGGTGTTTATTCAGGTGTCTCATTGTTATAATCCAATAAATAAACACATCATATTAATGGTATAGCAGATATATGCATTTATGTATTTATTTATTTAGATAGAGTCTCACTCTGTCACCCAGGCTGGAGTGCAATAGCACAATCTCGGCTCACTGCAACCTCCGCCTCTCAGGTTCAAGCCGTTCTCCTGCCTCATCCTCCCTAGTAGCTGGGATTACAGGCACCCACCATCATGCCCAACTAATTTTTGTATTGTTAGTAGAGACAGGGTTTCGCCGTGTTGGCCAGGCTGGTCTTGAACCCCTGACCTCAGGGGATCTGCCTGCCTCAGCCTCCCAAAGTGCTGGGATTATAGGCATGAGCCACCGCACCCAGCCGGATATATGCATTTAATAGGGACTCTTTGATGCCTGAGGGCTCATGTTATCAATTGTGAACACAGGACAGGCCTATGGGAAGGGTGTTTATTTTTTTTGGCGGGGGGATGGACAGCTGGATGGGAGTTGGGGGTGGTCTCATGCTCATCAAATCAGCCCAAGTAGATGATTGCTTTCTCTGCCTCAGTCAGATTTTGTGACAAGGTAAAGCAGTAGATTCTTGAGTAGTTGATAAATGATATTACAATCTTTTCTAAATTCAAACTCTTTGTTGATCTTTGTCCTGTTTGTATAACCTTTATCTCTTTTGAAAAATGTTAGTTCAGCAACTAACAGTTTAGTTTAATTAGCTGATTCATTAAACCTGGGTAGTGGCTCACTAATAAGAAAGCATTTGAATTCTTGAATGTCACTCAGAGCTCTTTGATTTCTTTGCAGAAATACTCAGCCTAGATTCTTTTAAACTCTCTACCTCAGAACCTGATAGAATACTTGCATATTTTTTCTGATGATGTTTCACCTATACTTAATGTAATAAGTAAACACCCTCCATGAGAAGTCGTTCTGTAGGAAAGTGAGTGCGGATTTCTAATTACTTAGGCACAGCTAGTTTCCTAGCCTGACAGGTGTGGAAACACCTTTCACACTCAAAGCATGCAGAGAGGCTTGCACGAGCTCACCTGAGCATTCTGAGGAGCCTCCCTATGCAGTTTTGGAACTCTCTGTTTGATTCAAAGGTCTGCTCCTTATACCAGAGAGGTTTTAGCTCTCTGCTAAAAGAAATGCTCTTTCATCTTCAAATCAAATGTTGAAGTGGGCCGGGTGTGGTGGCTCACGCCTGTAATCCCAGCACTTTGGGAGGCTGAGGTGGGTGGATCACCTGAGGTTTGGAGTTTAAGACCAGCGTGGCCAACATGGCGAAACCCTGTCTCTACTAAAAATACAAAAATTAGTTGGGCATGATGGTGGGTGCCTGTAATCCCAGCTACTAGGGAGGATGAGGCAGGAGAATCACTTGAACCTGGAAGGCAGAGGTTGCAGTGAGCCGAGATTGTGCCACTGTACTCCAGCCTGGGAGACAGAGTGAAACGCCATCTCAAAAAAAAAAAAAAAAAAGAAAGAAAGAAAAAAACATGTTGCAGTGAAAAAATATCACCTCCTCCTACTCTCAGGATGATACTTCTGCCCATTCTCCTGAGTAGGCTCAGGCTTCTGAAAGGAGAGAAAGTGGGAGTGGTTGAATATTTCATGACTCTCACTGGCGAAGGCCCACTTGCAGACTGGCCCTGCCTCCAGCTGTCCTGAATGCGCACGTCTGTGTGCCGTGGGATGGCCTGTAGAGCGATTCCTCCCTGAATCCCTGGAACAGACACCTCTGAGTCCGGGCAGAGCAGGATTTCAGGAGCCAAGGAGGAGCTGGCCAGGTGTACACCCGGGCAGATACCTGTGACCCGTGATTTCAGGGGTGCCAGAAAATGCCTCTTTTCCAAACACCAAGCAAAGGAACCAAAACCAAATCTACACAAACAAGACCTTTCCCTGTAACTCTCTTGATTGCTTTCATCCTGTGCTTTGAAACAGGGAAAATGCGTAGACATACCGGGAAGCCAGAGGGGCCGTCGTCCTGGTTTTATGATGTAGGCAGGAGGAAGTTATCAAGCGCCATCCCTGAAAACAGGCTTTATTTGGACAGTGTGAGGGATGTAAAGAGGAGAAAGACAGGCAGACCCCAGAGAGAACAGGTGGCCTAGCAGAGATGAGACCACCCCCCGTGGGGTGGGGAGAGCCTCAATCAGAGTCCCTTACTGGAGGTTTGCTCTGGGGCAGCCCCAGTGGAGGTTGCTGCCTGCTTTCATGTTGTCGGATCACATTCTCCAGGCAGAAATGGTTTGGAGGATCCTGGGATTTGAAGACTGGTGCTCGCTAATCATGGCTATGCGTGAAGCGTAACACAGGGTGGTTTAAGACATCTTCCTCGGGGAGTTTTGAGAGGAACCTAGGATGCCTTTTTAGGAATGAGGTTATTGCAGAGCATGGGTTTTCTGAAAGACAAGGCAAGCACATGGCCATCTGGTCAGCACTCACCGCTCCCTCCCCTGCCCCACCATGAGCCGCCCCCAACACGCAGTGCCTGTGCTGAACACACCATGCCTGGCCATGTGTGGGCAGTCACTGCCTAGCCCAGCTCCCAGACTGGGGTCGCCCTGGATGACAGACAGCGTCACCCTTGTGCTTTGTTCATTTACCTAATCAGATATGAAGTCAAGATACTGTGGGTGTCCAGAGATGCTTTTAAAAAAATTGCTTCCTGGGGAATAAAAAGGAATGGCCATTAACACATTAGTTGACATGCTCAAAATTTAATTTGCAAACAGAAGCCAAAAGAGACAGCTAAACCTTTTCATTGGAAGCAATTAAAATAGGAAAGCAACGGGACTGAACAGTTGATAGTTTGCCAGTGCAGGTTCTGCTCTGTGAGGCACGTCCAGGACCCCCTGCATCAGTGTAAGCTGGCGTACGGAGGTTAGAGTGCACCATCCTGGGAATGCATGACACATATGTGTGCTTAGTTACAGACCAGCTTCCCCACCACCCAGGCTGATGCCTTTGCAGACAGAAATCAAACCTGCCTGGATGAGCACAGCCCTGGGGACTGACCCTGGAAATGGAGTTCGAGTGTCTTCCCCTCTCGGCCTGTCTTTATCACTCACAGCTCAGTTAGTGCCTCTCGGCATCTCCTTCCTGCTGTGTTGCCCTGCACCATCCGCTTCCTCTCTCGTTGTCTTTCTTCCTCCCATTCTTTCATTTAAAAAAATTCCAAATATGAGCAAAAAATAATTTTAATGGGATGAATACACTTAATTATAGTCTTAGTTGTATGCTTAAAGGGAGTAAACTTAGAACATGAAGAGCCAGAACTAGAAGGTTCACAATCTGTGCACCACCTCTTCCTAGTTAACTCATTTTTCTGTAAGGGCCAGCCTTCAAGAAAATGTAGAAATAACCATTTAATTCTATTTTATTCTTTTTTATTTGATTAATAATTACTCAATTAGATCCCCATGACTTTATGTAAGGAGAGGCCATGGTGTTTGCTTCGTGAGGTGGTCGTGAGGAGCCATCGCTGTGAACGGGCTCCTGGCTGCTGAGGTGCATTTCACAGGTGCTGATGCTGTCTCACTCCTCAGTGTGGGCTTGGCCTTGCAAATGGGCACCATTTGCACTAAATGCGGACTCGTGGATTTTGCAGGTAGATTCTAGTTTTTCTGAACAATTTTTGCATTTATTTCTGCATGCGCTCATTTAAAAGTTTTGTTATTGTAGTAGAGCACACATAATAAAATTGACCATCTTAGCCATTTTTCAGTGTCCAGTTCAGTGGCATGAGGGCATTTACACTGCTGGGCAGCCATTACCACCATCCATCTCCGGGGCTTTTCCTTATCCCGAACTGAAACTGCACTAATTCAACATGTGCTCCCCATTCCCTCCTCCCGCAGCCCCTGGCACCCACCATTCAACTCTGTCTCTGAGTTCAATGACTCTAGGAACCTCATCTCACTGGACTCTGATGGTATTTGTCCTTTGTGCCTGGATTATTCCATGTAGCATAACATCCTCCAGGTTCACCCATAGGTTCATCCTTGTTGTAGCCCGTGTCAGAATTTTCTACCCTTTGAAGGTGGTGAGTGCTAAGTTTTTAACTGATTGCCTTATAAGCCAAAATGTTAGAAATCAGCCTATTTTCACACAGGAGGCTGTGCTTCCAGAAATCTGCCTAACCCTGTCACGTTGCTCTGTCATGCCATCAGGCTCTTAATGAGAGCACATGAAGAAACCACAGGTTTTGGAGTTAGACAGACCCAGTTGGAATCCTAGCTCCACGACCACCTGCTGGGTGACCTTGGGGACATTATTTCATGTTTATGAGATTAGGACAGGAATAGTAAATACCTCATAGTGTTTTGTGGATCAAATGATCTAAGGTTTAAAAAGTGCTTAGCTAGCAAGGGGGAGAGGTTAGCTTCCTAAGTGTCTGCCCTCCCCTGGGGTGTGGTATCATCATTGTCACTGTTGCACATGAGCCATTTTAAGGAAAAGGTGTGTTTTCCAGGTTATCTTTCCTATGCCAAGGGCCATATGAGTGCATTGACACCTGCAGACCCCACAGGAGCTGTGCATTTCCCGACAGCATGTTCACTCATGCTTCTGTCTTTCCCCTCCACACTTTGAATGGGCCGACATTATAGGTTTTTTTTCTTGTCTTTTCTTTTCTGTTTTTCTTTTTTTCTTTTCTTTTTTTTTTTTTTTTTTTGAGATGCAGTTTTGCTCTTGTTGCCCAGGCTAGAGTGCAATGGTACCATCTCAGCTCACTGCAACTTCCGACTCCTGGGTTCAAATGATTCTCCTGCCTCAGCCTCCCAAGTAGCTGAGACTACAGGCACCTGCCATCAGGTCCGGCTAATTTTTGTATTTTAATAAAGATGGGGTTTCACCATGTTGGCCAGGCTGGTCTCGAACTCCTGATCTCAGGTGATCCGCCCACCTCAGCCTCCCAAAGTGGTGGGATTACAGGCGTGAGCCAACTCACCTGGCTGACATTATAGTTTTAATTAATTCTTTCAACAAATATCTCTAAGTACTCATTATGTGACAGATACTTTGAAGGCACCGTATTGAAGCATAGGAACTTGGTCCTGAGCAAACGAGGGACTTAATGAGAGCACATGGACTTGTAAACCGTGAACCCGTCTCAGGGACTGGGAGGCTCTGACAGAGGAGGAGTGTGAGTCCGGGGGAAAAGAGGGCAGACAGTTCTGGATGGAGGGTCAAGAAACGCTTTTTTGAGGAGGTGACATTTGAGCAGAGGCTGGCATGAAATGGGGGAGTGAATCATGAAGAGGGCCGGGGGAAATGTTCCAAGCAGAGGGAAGAGCAAATTCTAGAACACTTGAGTGGCTATAAGGCTGGCACATCCGAAGGGCAGGAGGTCCACTGCAATGGCGAGAGGATGTTGGCCCCGGTGGAGCGGTAGGAAATGAAGTGAGGCAGGACCTGGGAAGGCACCACGGCTGCGGATTTCTATCAGCTGACCTTCATTCACTACGGTTTTAGTGTGAGACTTGTTACAGGTGAAATGCTGTGGAGGTCCTAACCTCCGTTGTGCTAGTATTTGGAAGTGAATTATTTGGGAGATGATTAGGGTTAGGTGAGGTCATGAAGGTGTGGCCCCATGATGGGATCAGTGTCCTTATAAGAAGAGGAAGAGACACCAGAGCTTTTTCTCTGTCTCCGTCCAATGTGTGGACTCAGTGAGAAAGGGACCATCCACAAGCCAGGAAGCGAGCTCTCTGCAGGAATAGAAGCTGCTAGCACCTTGGCTTGGACTTCCAGCCTCAGAACTGTGAAATGTCTGTTGTTTGAACTACTCAGCCATTGGCATTCCGTTATGGCAGCTGGAGCAGACCAACGCAAGCCTTTTATTCTCCAAATGATTCTGGTGACTTCTTAAGACCTTTCTCTATGACGCCCACGAACTTTGTAAATAAATCCTACCCTTTCATGAATGGACGCAGAGTGAGGAAGAGTTAATACCTTCACACTCAGGAGCACATATACTCACCTGCTGGCCCACCTCGAGGAGCCCAGCCAGGTCAGTGCCAGGAGAGGCAAGACTGGTTCATTTCACATGCCCCCACTGACCCCGCCACTCGTAGCTGCCTGGGCCCCACCAGCCTTCCCAGAAACCGTGTGCATTTGCACTTAGCCAGACAGCACGCGGTGAGATGCTTCTTTGCTCATGTGATACTTTCAAGAATCTGCAGCACTGGGTAATTTGCTGGCCATGTGGAGATTCTGATGTGCGGTAAGGGCTGCTGGGCTGAGGACCTGAGCAGATGGTGGTCATTAATAGCACCAACATGCGACCAGCCGTAATTGTGCTGGAGGGACTGAAGCCACTGATGATTGTTCTGTACTTTGGTTCTACTTAAGAAATACTTTTAGCAGGAAATAATTCATTATACAAGGCAGCATTAGCAAAGAAATATCAGACTCCCAGTAAGTGCCATTTTCCTACCCCTGTGTTTTAACAAGTATTCCTAGTGTTAGAAATACAGTCTCTCATTAGTCATCATGTGGGTAAAAGTGAGAAGGACTGTTTTTCTCAGTGGATCAAGACTAAGTCTTACGAGATTTGAAATCTAGAAGCTCTGCTAAAATTGCATATAGCAATGCCTGTGAATATGTGAACCAAATGAGAAACACATTTGTGTCCTAGAGCAGAAACGTAGATTCAGCTCTTTATACACACAATGACCCCTCCTGGTTAATTGACTTGCAATGGTGGTTTCAGGCATCCAGCAGTACTTCTGGCTAGAAGCTCTGCTAAAATTGCATATAGCAATGCCTGTGAATATGTGAACCAAATGAGAAACACATTTGTGTGCTAGAGCAGAAACGTAGATTCAGCTCTTTATACACACAATGACCCCTCCTGGTTAATTGACTTGCAATGGTGGTTTCAGGCATCCAGCAGTACTTCTGGCTGGAGCAGGTCTGTCTACCGACTGCCTCTAAAGCTAATCTCTCCAGTTAATAGCTCGCAGCCTGCGCCTCATTAAGTCAAAGAACTTCTGCCCATACAATAGGCTGTAATCCTCTCTATTAGTATGAGGTAATTTGGCTCCTAACTGGGGAACTTCTCTTATTGTGTGGTACAGTAGAAATCATATAGCTTCCCCGCATTTGGTTCTTGGAGAAAGTCGGGGATTCTGTATCCTGTTCCCTACCTCTGGAGGGATTCTTAAGTTGTTTGGGTATCTTACAGCAAACACTTTTAGTGACAAACAAGTCAAATTAATAATAATAATAAACCTAATAGTTGTTGACTACTGCGTGCTTAGGAAGAGTTCTGAGCCATTTTCTTGCATGAACTCCTAATTCCCACAGCAACTCTATAAGGCAGGCATTCTTATCCACATGTTGCATACAAAGAAACTGAGACTCAGAGTGATTAAGCTTCATTTAAAAAGCGTGAAATGGGGCAGTGAGGCATGAAGAGTGCCGGAGGAAATGTTCCAAGAAGAGGGAGGAGCAAATTCTAGAACCCTTGAGTGGCAATAAGTCTGGCACATCCCAAGGGCAGGAAGTTGACCACAATGGCCAGAGGATGTTGGCCCAGACGGAGCGGGAGGAAATGGAGTGAGGCAGGACCAGTATCGTACCAGTGCTAAGATAAAAGCCCAAGCAGTCTAATTTGGAGTCCAGACTCTAAATCGTTGATATGGTTTGGCTCTGTGTCTTCACCCAAATCTCATGTTGAATTGCAATCCCTAGTGTTCCAGAAAGGACCAGGCTGGAGATGATTGGATCATGAGGGTGGTTTCTTTCTTGCTGTTCTCCTGATACTGAATGGGTTCTCATGAGATCTGTTGGTTTTAAAGTGTGCTGTTTCCCCCTTCGCTCTCTCTCACCCTCCTGCTTCACTGTGGTAGGATGTGCCTTGCTTCCCCTTCCCCTTCCACCATGATTGTAAGTTTCCTGAGGCCTCCCCAGCCATGTGGAACTGTGAGTTAATAAAATCTCTTTTTTTTTAAATAAATTACCCAGTCTCAGGTAGCTCTTCATAGCAGTATGAAAATGGACTAATACAATCACTATTCAATATAACTTCTAAAACATACATTTGAATTACAGCATGCTACACCAGGCTGTGTGAGCCACTTGGGCACTGCATGGATTCGGGTGAGCCGGGGAAGATGTCAACCCCACCGTCAGTTGTTATACAAAGGGGAGTCTTGTCTTCATCCTAGGATGGAATCTTAGGGACTGTCTCTTCTGGACATAATAGAAGTGTGTCCTGTGTCCATGATTGTAAATAAACTTACTGGCATATAGAAACAATGCCTGGTGAGCTGTTTTTGAGGATAGATGCTAGGTCTTCTCTTTCATTCTCAGGACCCAGCACAATGGTGGGGCCACTCCAATATTTTTGAATGAATAATTGCCATTTTTTTGGAAGCTGTGAGAGTTTATACATCATTTTTCACCTATTGCCAGACATTTGCTATCTCCATATCTTACTCTATATATTAAAGCAGGAAGTAGAATAAGCCGTTGTATGATTTCAGAGGGAGAAGTGAGGAAATGGGAGGTAGCTGTGTAAAATTAGATATAAACTACCATCAAAAAGTAATTGATTTAAGGCCCTCTTAAAAACACATTGTCTTAGCTTTGGCTGCTATGACAAATGACCGTAAACTGGATAGTGTAAACAACAAAAAGTTGAGAAAATTTATTTCATACAATTCTGGTGGATGGGAAGTTCAAAATCAAGGTGCCCACAGACCTGGCACTGGGGAGGAGGGCTCCCTTCCTGGTTTGCAGATGGCTGCCTTCTTGTTGTAGCCTTACATGTCAGAAAGAGAGACAGAAGAGAAAACTCTCCTGTCTCATAAGGACACTAATCTCATTCATGAAGCCTCTACCCTCATGACCCAATTACCTTTTGTATTAGTCTGTTTTCACACTGCCATAAAGAACTACCTGTGACTGGATAATTTTTAAAGAAAAGAGGTTTAGTTGACTCACAGTTCCGCATGGCTGGGGAAGCCTCAGGAAACTTACAATCAAGGCAGAAGGCAAAGGAGAAGCAGGCAACTTCTTCGCAAGGAGGTAGGAAAGAGAGCGAGTGAGGGGGAACTGCCAAACACTTGTAATCCATCAGATCTTGTGAAAACTCACTCACTATCACAAGAACAGCAAGGCGGAAACCACTTCCATGATCTAATCACCTCCCACCAAGTCCCTCCCTCAACATGTGGGGGTTACAGTTCCAGATGAGATTTGGGTGGGAACACAGAGCCAAACCAATTCACCTCTCAAAGGCTCCACCTCCTACTAACATCACACTGGGTGTTAGGATTTAAACATACGAATTTTGTTGGGGGACACAACATTCAGTCTATAACACATGTGTTGATAATTACGACTCAGTCCCAAGAAGTGCCTCCATAAAAGGTCACAGAGACCCCAAGAACAGAGCTGCCTGGGTTGCAGCAATTAATTTTACATCTAAAATTTTGCTTTAAGAATTTACCCCACAAAAATTGATCAATAGGATCACTTGGACACAGGGCAGGGAACATCACACACTGGGGCCTGTCAAGAGGTGGGGGGCTGGGGGAGGGATAGCATTAGGAGAAACACCTAATGTAAATGATGAGTTGATGGGTGCAGCAAACCAACATGGCACATATATACATATGTATCAAACCTGCACATTGTGCACATGTACCCTAGAACTTAAAGTATAATAATTAAAGAATTTACCCCACAAAAATGTGGGGGAGGTAAAGAGAACAGAAAGCTTGTCTTTACAGAAGAATGCTCCCTAATAAATATAGAAAGCATTCTGGATATAGAAAAGCATGATTTTGCAATTCCCAATATCATAATTGATTAAACCAAAAATTAGTGAATACTAAAAATTATTGTCATAGGTTATTGGGGATAAGATATCCGTAGAATAGTCATGTGTAATTTCATAGATTCTTGTTAGTTTAAAATGAAAAAATTACCCTTCTAATGGAGAGGTCTAGTGGACACAACTTAAGCCAGTAGCCAAACTAAGCATTGCCAATATTGGGTCAAAATATGCGCTTCCTGATATGAAGCCATCTGCCACCCAAAATGCCACACCACATATGTACTATTACTGCCCAAAATGGTTAAGTGAATATAATCATGAGGAAACAAGCAGAGAAATCCAGATGTGGGCCCTTCTGCAAGATAACTGGCCTGATTCTTAACATCAAAACAAAATAAAAAACAGTGTCATATAAGCAAAAAGAAACCAACCAAAAAGTAATGAGGTTGAGGGGAGAATATACTAAATTGAAAAAACACACACAACATTAACCTTAATTGTTTCCTTGATTAAAAAAATAGATACAAAAGACATTTTGAAAAAATTGGGGAATTTGAATTGGGGCTGAACATCCGTGTTGAATGTATTAGGTGTGGTAAAAGAGGGGTAAGAGTAGGGTTGTGATAGAATAAAAGAAGGTCCATGTTGGGAAACACACGCTGAAGTATTTTGGGGTGGTGTTTGCAAATTATTTTCAAGTGGCTTAGCAAAAAGTGTGTGTGTGTACACACAGATGTGTGCATATATGTGCATATAGAGGGAGGGAGTGGAGGCATGAATGTAGTAAAATGCTAACATTGGCGACCTCTACATGAAGTGCAGACAGGTGTTGGTTGTGTTCTCCATTCAGCTTCTCCTGGAATTTGCAATTCTTTAGCATAGGCAGCATGGGGCAGGTGGGAGGAGATAATACCGTGCACACCAGGTGAATCCCAGCTGGGAAACGGCAGGGACATAAGTGTCTCCTCTAAAGCATCCTTCTCTTTGCTCCAATGCTATGGGGTGCAGAGAGGGGACATCCATTCATGCTCTTCCTCTTTCACACATCCCCCTGGTACCTTTTTGCTTGCAGGGAACACAGTGCAGTGTCTGGGCTGCAGATCCCCCGTGGTCAGAAGAGGGGTTTGGTGAGAAGTGGGAGACTGGTTGCTAGTCCTGTGAGTGCATGCCAGAGGCCGTCTCCTTGGTTCATCCCTGTTTCCCCAGTTCTGGGCACAACTTGCCTGCATTTGCCAGGAGCTCATAGCTTATCTGAGCTTCCTCATGGGGTGAGTGGGTGAGGAGAGATGGTGTTATCATCATCTGTCAAAGCTGGAGGCTTCCAGAAGTGACACACTGCTGTCCAGAGTGGGTGGCAGATGCCATGTGGACTGTCTCATCTCAGTGTGCAGGCCTCTAGGGACATCCTGCCCTGGGTGTGAGGCTTCTCTGCCATGAGGGGGATCCTGGTGCTGTGAGTGTGGCAAAGGTGGGCGTGGGCACCAGATACACACATTTCCAGTGGGATTTCATTATACCTACATACATGTCACTGCTGGACTCTGTGGTCTTAAATGCCATGAAGCCAACCCAAGGACCCTTGCCGCTCCATGCCAGGCAGCCTCCTGGCCCGTCTGACTCGACTTCGGGGGTGCCTTTTACTCCGTTGTATACAAAGCATTTTGAAGGAAGTGAAGGAACTAACGGTACTGTCAGTATTCTCAGAATTTTGGCAATATCCCATAATAAGAAATCTGTTTGATCAACTCATATACACCTACACATATAATGCCTCTATGTAGGTCTGTGTGTACATATCGGTATGTATAGCTGTGTGAGGGGATCTATAGACATATGTGTGTATGTGTGCATACACATATATAATGTATGACAAAAGTTTCATCAGACCATCCTTACACTCACACTTTGATATTTACTAACATCAAAGCATTAGTAAATCAGAGTATTTCCTAATGTGCTACTTGTTACTGGTTGAGGCTACTTACGATTTGAAAAATGCTGGTTTAAGCAACATGGGAAACATAAAAAGATAATTATAGGACAGGGTTAGGAAACCAATTCTGTCTGATGCGTGTGTATTACGTGAGAGGATTTGTGTGTATCCATGTGTTCACATGTATGTGTCTGCATGTGTGTGTATTTCCATTTTTCTTTGCAATGGTGCAGGGCAGCTGCGGGTCTGCTGCCATTGCGACTTGTTTCTGTCCTCTCCTGGGCCAGGCCCTTCAAAAACTGTAGAGGGACATTTGTCATTGGTGTCTGAGCTTCTGTGCTATTTCTCCAGAGGGGTCATGGGATGACACAGAGAGGCCCTGTGCTGCAGGTGAATCTGGAGGACAGCTTGTGCCCAGGGAAATTACATGCAAACCAGGTTTTCCTGTCCTCTTGAGTGGAGCTTTTTTCTTTCAGAAGCGCCCCTTTTTTTTTTACTTTTTTTTCAATGATCTTTGCAGAAGCAGCAGCATGGGGCTCAAATTTGAAGTGAGCTGCAGATGCAGGTTTGCTTGCAAGTGACTCCCTCTGCTCAAAGTCGTCTGCTTTTTTTTCTTCTTCTGAGACAGAGTCTCACTCTGTCACCCAGGCTGGAGTGCGGTGGCGCAATCTTGGCTCACTGCAGCCTCCACCTCCCAGGTTCAAGGGATTCCCCTGCTTCAGCCTCCCAAGTAGCTGGGACCACAAGCTTGTGCCACCACAGGGCATCCTGTATTTCAAGCTTCCCCTTTGGAAATGAGGATTGCTGACGGATGGTGTGCAAACTTTAGAATTTGTTGTCCAGATGTCAGTTGAATCTTAACCATTGAGGCAGCCTGGCAGATACGCCTATTCTGGTAGGAATTTTTATTCTTTCAAGTTCAAGGATTTGTCCTTCATCATTTTCCAATCCATGGGATGGTAACAATAAAAATAGCTAATAGCCAACAAATGTTGACTGTGTGCTCAGCTCAGCACTCAGCGCTCTTCGTCTGTTTTTCTCCTTTATTGGTTAGGGAATGAGCTCACTAGTTGCCTTCTTCTGTCATCATTTTCCTTCCTCGTTCATATGTGGTTGGTGGCATATATTTTAGTATTACTTTTTGTTTGTTTGTTTTTGAGACAGAGTTTTGCTCTTGTTACCCAAGCTGGAGTGCAATGGTGCAGTCTCAGCTCACTGCAACCTCTGCCTCCTGGGTTCAAGTGATTCTCCTGCCTCAGCCTCCCGAGTAGCTGGGATTACAGGCACGCACCACCACGCCCGGCTAATTTTTTGTATTTTTAGTAGAAATGGGGTTTCACCATGTTAACCAGGCTGGTCTCAACCTCCTGACCTCAGGTGATCCGCCCACCTTGGCCTCCCAAAATGCTGGGATTACAGACTTGAGCCACTGTGCCCGGCCAATATTCCTTTTAAAATCTCAAACCTGCCAAAACAGACAGGAGGGGAGAATTATTAGCTCATCAGATTCAGTATATCAAAATGAACCTGCTGACAAGGTGGAACATAATTCACAGACTACAGCTGTTATTAATGTGTGACTATTTCTGGCAAGGCCCAGGGTGCACAATCAGAAAACTATTAATATATATCAGGCTGAAGTGGAAAAGGTGAATGAGCAAATACTTGGAATTCCTATAGTATTTACTCTAACTGTCCCTCTGCCCTTCTGAACTGAGTACTTCACAACTCATAAAATATAATTTCCTCTTTTCCACTTTGCAGCCTCCTCACATCTCCTATTTCTTCTGGCTCCTCTAATTAATGGAAACACTTGCATTTTAGTTCTCATCGATTTGTAAAACATTATTTAATATGAGAATGTTTTCACCTTCTAGGGCATGTTGATTATTCCTAGGTGTAAAACATTCTAGTCGATTTTAATGTAAGAAAGTAACATGCATTGTCAATAATTATATGAAAAAATATGGTGGAAGATTTTTTTCTCTGATTACTGACTCAACAGTTTTAAACATGTGTTAGTGGGCTGGGCACAGTGGCTCACGCCTGTAATCCCAGCATTTTGGGAGGCTGAGGTGGGCAGATCACCTGAGGTCAGGAGTTTGAGACCAGCCTGGCCAACATGGCGAAACCCAGTCTCTACAAAAAATACAAGAATTAGCCAGGCATGGTGGTGCTGCGGGCCTGTAATCCCAGCTACTTGGGAGGCTGAGGCATGAGAATCGCTTGAGCCTAGGAGGCAGAGGTTGCAGTGAGCCAAGATTGCACCACTGCACTCCAGCCTGGGTGACAGAGTGAGACTCTGTCTCCAAAAAAAAAAAAGTGTTAGTGAATTCTTTAAAATAATACCCATCTCTTCGATTCATGAAAGGATTCTTTAAACTCCTCTGCAAGAGCCTGAGTCTGCCCAGCATCACGGTGACGGCCTCCACGGTCCCTCTTGCTCAGGGAGCAGCTGCTTTGCACCTGGGACTCTGCACCCTCACCCCGTTCAGTCTCCCGGGTGCTCCCTGGCAGGTGCACCATCGTCCTCATTTGATGGTCGAGCCTGGAGCACTAAGAGCGTTGGTGCACACTGGTGGGACCCAAGTTCAGGTGTCTGTGAGACAAGGACTCTGCCCTCCAGTGCTGAGGAAGGTGGCATCCCCTGTCCCTCAGGAAGATTGTTGTTTATTTCAGGAAGTGAGGTGTAAAGACCTGAATCAGGACAGGATGAGTCAAGGCATTGTGGCATCCAATGGCACCTTAAATGCCTCTGGGAGAAGGAGGTCACTGGCATTGAGAACGTTCAGAAAAGATTTGTGGGAGGAGGCTGAACTTGCGCAGTCATTTGAATGAAAAGGATGTGGGGGGTGGAAGGAGGAGGCATTCCCTGCAGTGGGGTGCTGAGATTCAGAGAAAGAAGAGGTGCAGGGTGGTGTCTTGATAAGGCACTAAGACCAGCTCACAGGCCGATGAGAGTGAGATCTCGAAATCTGTCTATTGTCACACTGGCTCTCTATACTAACATTTTTTTAGTGAAAAACACAGAACCAGATAAGTGAGTTCACTGAATTTTATTTCCAAAAAAATGGAAAGCTCTAGTAACATTCTGCAGTAACACTTTGGCTCATATCTAAGTTTTTATTTTCTTTCTTTCTTTCTTTTTTTTTTTTTTTTTTGAGAGGTAGTCTCACTCTGTCGCCCAGGAGTGCAGTGGCGCGATCTCAGCTCACTGCAAGCTCTGTCTCCCAGGTTCACACCATTCTCCTGCCTCAGCCTCCCGGTAGCTGGGACTATAGGTGCCCGCCACCATGCCTGGCTAATTTTTTGTATTTTTAGTCGAGACGGGGTTTCACCGTGTTAGCCAGGATGGTCTCGATCTCCTGACCTCATGATCCGCCCGCCTCAGCCTCCCAATTTTTTTTCTTTCTTGCATTATGCATTTTTCATCCAATGCTTGGCTTCGCACCTTCTACCATGAAGACCCCACTTCACAGCGACACATGCTCTTGGGTCACTCTGCCACCCGTGGGGTTGTGAATCAAGTTCTTCAGGGAGAGGAGACAAGCTGACAGGGGTGGGACTTGAGTTCTGTGCATCTGTGATCAGATTCTGCCGCCACGGTGCTGGGTGGTGGGAGGAAGCCCATTCATCTCTGTGAGACTAAAGTCCCTCATCCGTCAACCAAGATGCTAAATTTTATTTATTTATTTATTTATTTATTTAGATACTGGCCTTTGTTGTGTTATCCAGAGTGATGTGATCATATGAGATGCTAAATATTCCCTCATGGGTTGTCATGAGGTTCAGCTGCAACCCTGGCTGGCACAGGCCATGACACCGCCAGCGATGTACCTGCCCAGCTGGGATTAATCAATGACATTTAGCTCCCAGTTGATGGCCCCTGTGTACAGATGAATTCCTCAAAACAGTATCAGAATCTTATGTATTCACCGGTCTCAGCGAGTGTTCACAGAGAAAGCAAGAAGGATGGTACTTGATTACTAAAAAAGTGAGCCCTGAGGGGTCATTGCTAGGCAGGCTGAGGGGTGGTCTCTGCAGCCCCTCACAGCCTTTGAACAGCCAGAGCTTTGATTGATGAACAGGTGCTTTCCTGTAGAAAGCAAGAAGGACCATGGAATCACAGTTTTTGTTATTTTTTTCCCTGCTGGTAGTCTGGTCTTCATGATATCATTCTTCCAGAAAGCCAACCCTTTCTTGCAAAAGTGCAGGGTGTGCTCATGAAAAATGCTGCTAGTGCCAAGATTCCTTTTTCCATTTCTGTGGCCCTCAGGTCACTGCCCTATTTTCCCTAAAGTGACAAACAGGATCACATCACATATTTAAACTCTGAAATGGATATTATGAGGTCTAATCTGTATCCATGTAGGTTTTATCTTGTTGCAACTGTTTCCATACCCTCATGTTTCCAGTGCCCTAGTATTGACCAGGAGCACCATCTGGGCATCTGTTTGTGTTCCTCCTGCCCCCCACCCCCACCATGCTTGTTCTGCCCGTCTTCTCCATGAGCAGAAGGAGATCACTTGGATTGAGAACATTCAAAAAAGATTTGCAGGAGGAGACTGAACTTGGACAGATGCTTGAATGGAAAGGATTTGGGGGGTGTGCAAGAGGGGGCATTCCTTGCAGTGGGGTGCTGAGATACAGAGAAAGAAGAGGCTTAGGGTGGTGTCTTGATGAGACACTAAGACTAGCTCACAGGTTGATGAGAACGAGATCTAGAAATCGGACTACTGCCATGTCAGCTCACTTCATGAACATCATGAAGACCAGTCCACCAGCAGGATCCAACGGGAAGGCAACTTTTTTTAAGCAAAGGGATTCTAGCTCTCCACTGGATTACCCTGTTTCATATGTAAAAGGTAGGTTAACTCAGAACAGGAGATGCAAAAACCCCATCTACTTAGAGAAAGCAGAGGAGAACAAAAGTAGCATTAGCTGGAGACATATGCCATTTGCTGGAGTGTCCACTGAGCTCGTGCAATACTGGTTGAAGCCACTTCTCACAGAGAAGAAGCACCCCATGGGTGAGCCTTGAAATAAAAGTGCATGGAGCCAGGCTGTGGATGACAGAAATAGTAAATGGCGAAGCAGAGGAGGGCTTGAGCATGGGCGTTTGGGCGGGTGAGCAAGCGTGCAGGGTGCAGAAACCACAGCTGTGAGAAGGGGCTTTGCCAGAGTGAGGTGACAGAAAGATCAAGTGAGGCAGGACAGCATGTGGACCTGGAAGAGAACATAGGCAGGGGGCGAAAGAGTGTGGAAAGAAGAGAAAATGAAGCTATACAGACTTCAAGCAACAGCATCATTGCTCTAGAACTAGGTCACTCTTGGTCTCTGAACTCCAGACAAATTCTGAAGTGACCTACATCATTCATAGAGGCAGAAGGAGGCCACCATTCATTCCGGCAAGCAGGGAAGGCTTTCTTGATATGTGCTGGTCCCAGGCTAAGCCTGGAACACAGTGACACACAGTCCTTGCTCTCAGGGAACTGAAAGACTAGGAGGGGAGGGAGTCATGTCCATAAATTCACAGGCCACAGTTGCTGCAAGATGGCAATGAGATGCTAGGAGAATATAGGTGGGTTTTCTAGCCAAGTCTTGGGAGAATTCAGGAAGGCTTCCTGGAAGAGGAGACATCCAAGCCAAGGCTGAAAGAGCAGGAGCCCAGCAGGCGGCTGGGCCCAGGCCATAGACAGAGCGTCTCTAGGAGGATCATGTGATCCACCCAGACTCTCTTCTATGTTGCTTGCTTTTACCATGTAGGGTCCCTACCATTTATTTTCTCATATGAGTGAAGCTGTCTCCTTCACCAGCCCCCACATTATCATGTACTGCTTTCATCCAGTCCTCTACCGCCTCCCCCAAACCCAGCCCCACAGCCCCTGCTGCCAAAGGGACTACTGTCGGCTTTGGGACATTCTGGACTAATCCCACATTCTTCACCCCCTTTTACGTCAGTCATCAGGAGAATCTCATGGCTAACCACACGTGGTGGCTCTTTGTGTGCCATACCTTCCCTGACTTTCTCTTCTGCTTATTTTTTCTGTTTCTTGTTTCACTATCTGACATCTCATGTGTCTGGAAGGTCAGCTCCATGAGGTCAGGAATTGCCTACTTTTGTTTCAACTGTTGTACGCTCAGCACCTAGAAGAGTACAAGGCATGCAGTGGGTGCTCAAAACATAGTGGTTGTGCTGAGTGCAAAGGCTCAGCCTGTAATCTCATCACTTTGGGAGGCCAAGGTGGGCGTTTCACTTGAGCCCAGGAGTTCAAGACCAGCCTGGGCAACATGATGAAACCCCATCTCTATTAAAAATACAAAAAACTAGCTCGGTGTGGTGGTGCACACCTGTAGTCCCAGCTACTTGGGAGCCTGAAGTAGGAAGATTGCTTGAGCCTGAAAGGTCGAGCTGTAATCACACCACTCCAGCCTGGGCAACAGAGTGAGAGACCCTGTCAAAAGATATATAGTGATTGAATGAATGAGTTATACTGCTAAATGGTTTAAACAATTGTCTAAACATTTTTATGTTCTTTTGAGACTTTGAAGACATGACTTTCAAATCCAGTAGTTTCCAAACTTAATCATCAAATTACTTGGAGTACTTTTAAAAAATGCCCAAGTGTTCTCCCCAAAACTCTTGGAGTAGTTACTTCAGAATATGGGACTCTGAGGTTTTGGTTTTGACTCAAATATAATCCAGGCATTGGAACCATTTTGCAAAGGAGAGAGTAGGCCGGAGATAACTTGTGCATTCTCTGTGCCAGGGTCTGCTGAGGAGAGCCTGCCCTGATGTCCAGGCCAGCGTGCTTTGGCTGCCTGGCTTATGTCTAACAGGAGCTGGAGGGCCTGAGAGTGGGACACTACTGTTCACATCACAGGGAAGACGTGAATGGGGGTGGTTTGGGGTGGAGCGTTGACCAGGCTTTTAAGAGAACTGTGGGTTTATGACCGGTAATGATAAAGGAAAGTAGATTTCAGGTGCAGAAAACATATCCGTTGCCATTTAAGTAAAGTTAGAATCATAGGACTGAGATAATTTAATAGACTTTTCCATTTGTCAAAGATGTACGTCTGACTTCCTGGTGATTTGCTTCCTTCTCAAATATACTTGCTACAACAGATGACATTCCAAGAGCCCATTTCAGTCCCCTGAGCGTTTGATTTTTCTTTTGAGCAGTAGACCTGCTGTACTTTAAGCTGGTTGGGAAAGCTGTCGTTCACCTTGATGGATTACCGTCTCCACAGTGAGCACTCAGTCTCCACAAAGTTCACGGCTCCCTCACCTTATGTATCTGATTTATGTAGAAATGTCGATAAATTATTTAGAAGGGCATTCTTGCTGATATCAGCAATCCCAGAGCACCTGGGAGGAAAGCAGAGTGAAGATTTTGAAAGTCACAGGCAATGTCGGCCACTCTCCTGTGTGGCCCAGGAACCTCACACAATGATAAGATAAGGAAGTTTAATGGATGGTGCTGCCTTCTGAAAGATTAATCGTGCCTTGAAATTTAGATATTTTCATTTCAGGCTGAAAACAGTAAATTAGAAATTAATAAAAATGAGATGATTTCATCAATTCAACAAGTGCTTCTGATTTCAAGAAGTTTTCCTTAAATTCTTTTTTCACTGCTGAAAAAAATCAGTGTCTTGATAATTTTATGAAGTAGCCTGTAATTATTTCACTATGGCTTTGCATTTGAGAACTGACCATTTGTGTTTTGAATTCATGTCAAACAATAATATATTTGATAGCATTTTATGATTTTAGTGCCTAAATATTTATAAAATGAAGGCAGGGTTTTACATTGTCAAATTTATGAGCTAGATAATGTCTTGAAGATGTACAACATAGTACGTTGATTTTCCTTGCATTCTGGCAGTCCTTAAAATGTAATAGGCAAGTTTATTCTTAGACAAAAGCCCATTTAATTAAAACTCACACGGTAACTTTCATACATAGCAATTGAATTATTCCTAAAAGGATTAAATACCTAAGCTTCAAAGTTGGATGGGTGATTATTACAAAAGCCAGATTAATACAATTGACCTAATTTCTAGACAGTGACATTATAAGCAGCCTTGTAAGAATAGCTATTACTACAAATATGTAGGTTTACAATGTACAATTCTACAGTGGTCTAATTTGCTCTTACTACATGCCAGAATATATACATTCAAGTGAGTGTCCTCCGTGACAGCTTTAATTGGTAGTACAATGATGTTACTGTGCAAAGGAGCTGGTAGTTTTCCTGTTTGTCAATTAATTGGACAATTGGGCATCTACTGCATGCCAGTTAGCTTATTAGGGGCTCAGATGCAAGTGGGGGAAGCTAGTAATCAACAAGGAAATATCTGTTATGTAGAGAAATAAAGGAAGGTAGGGTGGAGGGATAAAGCAAGACAGGTTCAGTATTCCACTGGGGATCAGGGAGGGCTTTCCCTTAAATGAGGGAGGTTGACCATGGACTGCCTGAGGGCAGAGTGTGCTCATTTAGCACCTGCAGGCCAAAGGGAGGCTTTGAGGTTTATTCTGAGTGAGATTGGAAGGTGTTGGAGAGTTTGAGTTTTATTCTGTGAGATTGGAAGGCGCTGGGTTTAATTCTGTGAGATTGGAGGTATTCAGTGAGACTGGAAGGTGTTGGAGAGTTTCAAGCAGAAAAGCCGTAGGACCTGCAGATGTTTTAAATAGATGTCTCAGTAAATTGTAAAACTGTAAGACATGGGTAAGAGGGAATCGTGTTCAGGGGTGAGACTGCTTGTAGGACGTCACATGAGCAGATGCCAGGCAGAGTGTGGAACCTGGATCCTTCAAAGAGAAATGCAGGGCAAAGAAGCAGCGAGGAGGAACGGGGCTAAGCTGGGCCATCGCCGCGTCTTCTCTGGCACTGCCCCTGTGTTTTCCGTTCAGAGAAAAGCCTTTCCTCGCATTCATGACCCCCATCCTGTATCATCCAGGTCCCACACGGTCCTCTTCTGAGAGACCCTCCCGACCACTCCTGTGCCTGTTGCCATGCCATTTGTTGGGTCACTTGCAGGCCCCGAGTCTCAACCACATGATTTATCATCAGATCGTACAATCGTCAGCAGGGTCCCACCATTTCTAACCCTGTGACCTGGGCGGTTGCTTTACTTCTCCGCACTTCAATGTCCTTGTCTGTAAAACGGGGCGGATCAGCCCACCTACCATATGGGACTAAATGAGGCGATGTCCGTAAAGCTGTCAGTGCCATCCCTGGGCTGCAGTGGGCGTTCTGTAAATATCACAGATTACCATCACTGCCCACCGCGCGGCATCCGTATGCCCTTGATTCATACACAGTGCCATGCGTGTGGGCGGTTCTCAGTCAGAAAATACCAAGAGCAGCCGCCGCATCTTAGAATTTGCTGTGTTTTACTCAGTACTTTTGGGGTGTCAGCATTTTGTTTTCTGTAGGTTGGCAGTTGATCGGTAATTTCCACCGATGCCCCTGTACCTCCTCCATCCTCAGTCTTCCCAGTCTGCATGGCTTCAGGTGTCACTTCTGGGTTCATGTCTGCTAAATTTATGTCCGTAGTTTTAGACTCTTCTAATCCCCTACTTGGCGTTCCTCATTATTGGTAGGCACATCTCTGAGTGTGCGTCTTTCCAGACCCAAATTCAGCTCATCTTAAACCATACTCCTCTTAAAACCTGTTTCTCCTTAGTTCAGATTACAGGGAACACTGCGTCCCTTAGTCCATCATTTGGGCAGCTTCAGTCAATAACCCTCCCCTGTGGTTCCTCTTCTCTCAGATTTCATCCCCTCTTTCCTGATGAAGCCCCTGCTTCTAGCATCTCACCAGCTCCTCTTGTTCATCTTGGCTATAGATACTTATCAGCAAAGATGTTGGTTCTTCCTAATGATGAGGATAAAGTGTGGGTGCTGATGAAGGCAGGCTAGTGACCTGATGTAGGGTTCTCTACATCTAAAACAATGTTTAGGATTCCCCTCTAGCCCAGAGGTTGCTTTGGGTCTCAGAGATCAGTGCACCAAGAGAACAGCAACCAGCAGTGACCTCTCCTAATGACAGTGGTGCTACTAGTATGACCATATTAACAGAAGAAAGAAGAGAGGTTGTTTTTTAAAGCACTGGAGAGTCCATGTCAGAAAATGTGCTATTCTGGCTGGGTGCGGCGGCTCACGCCTGTAATCCCAGCACTTTGGGAGGCAGTGACAGGCAGATCAGTTGAGGTTGGGAGTTCGAGACCAGCCTGGCCAACATGGTGAAACCCAGTCTCTACTAAAAATACAAAAATTAGCTGGGTGTGTTGCACACGCCTGTAGTTTCAGCTATTCGGAAGGCTGAGACAGGAGAATCGCTTGAACCTGGGAGGCGGAGGTTGCAGTGAGCTGAGATCGCACCACTGCACTCCAGCCTGGGTGACAAAAGAGAGACTCTGACTCAGACAGACAGACAAACAAACAACTGTGCTATTTTAATAGATATTCAACTAAGAAATGGGTTGGTGTAAGTGATTTAACCTGAACCCATCTGAGCAGCAACCTCAATTGATGAACCTTTTCTTTTCTTTATAAACCCACTTTAATAAGAAGCACATGACAGTAGTGCAGCCCCTGGAAGTTATTTCATGCAGATGGAGAGTGGATTTACCAAATCCTCCAGCTCTGAGACCGGTGTTCAGTGAGAGGTGGTCGTGGGCTTTGAGTCTGTGAGATCTTCAGTCATCCAAGATGGATTTTGTTTATTTGACTTAGGGTAGATGTTGGACCAATACCTTGTAGGAAGATTTTTAAATCGGGAGTTGAAGCAAAGCAGCATTTCTTGTTAGTCCTCAGTTAATTAGAAAATTAAATTAACCACAACCCTCATTCCCAGAGCTTTCTGGTTAATTGATGTCTTACTGTATTTGGATTAGAGAAGGCCCCAGGAGGCACAAGGTTATAATTGTGTAGAATTAGAGAATCTAGGGAAGAAGGAATGGCAGGTAATTTGCAAAGTTTCAAGGCAGGGGGCCCTCCCCAAAGTCCCATGGCAAAGGCATTGCTTGGTGAGCAGGCAGGGCTGGGCCAGAGGCTGCCTACTCGGGAGACATCAGCTGTGGGTCAAGAGCTACTTAAAAGATAATTCAGGAGATCAAAGTATTGTCTTCTACCATTCATCAGAAGAAAATACATCTAGATTTAAACCCTGGAATTAGACTGGCTTGATGCTTTCAATTTGCATTTAAATCTTAAACTTTTTCTTCTTCCAAATATTTACCATTTTCTGTAGTCCTTTTAAGTATTTGGACTAGACTTATTTAGAAATGTACAGAGCGGAGAACAATCTAGACTCCTGAGGGGCTAAGAGTCTAAACAGCCAAGGAATTTAGATCATTTTTGGACTTAAAATGAAGCTTTAACTGCCCCCAAATGGAGGACCTTTTTTTCTGGAAGCAAATTGCAATCTGAATGATTCATGCTAAAGCTTAAAGCATAGTGGGAGAAACTATTAGAATTTGTATAGTAGCATTGCCTTGGACGAGCCTAGTGCAAACTGAGCCTGGTATGTGGACCAAGTACTGTTTATGACTTTTCTTTAAGCATAAGTTACTCAGGGAAAGTATTATCAAAACAAATTTGATTATAATTGTCTTCAGACTTGTTTTTCTGGGACTTGGGACTTAAAAGAGGGGAGTAGGCTATAGATAAGCTTCGGAGTTGGCCCACACAATGGAAATTGTTCAATTTTTTTTTTCTCCTCTCAGACCCAGTAACTTTGGGATTTTTATTGATTACTTTTTTCTCCAATTTTTAAAATTATGGTAAAATATATATAACATAAAATTGACCATCTTAACCATTTTGAAGTGTATAATTTGGTGGTATTAAATGCATTAATAATGTTGTATAACGATTACCACCATCTATCTCTGCAACTCTTTTCATTTTGTGTAGCTGAAACTCTGTACTTACTGAACAATCTCTTCATTCCTCCCTCCCCCAATCCCTAGCAACTACCATCCAGTGTTCTGTCTCCATGATTTTGGCTACTCTTAAGTACCTTGTATAAGAGGAATCATAAAGCATTTTTCTTTCTAGACTGCCTTGTTTCACTTAATATAAATCCTCAAGGTGCATCCATGTTGTAGCATGTGTCTGAATTTCCCTAAATTTTTAGTCTGAATAGTATTCCATTGTATGTGTATGTTACATTTTGCTCATCCATTTATCAATTGATCGACTCTTGGTTTCCATCCATGTTTTAGGTATTATGAATAATGCTGTATACCAGAAGTGGAATGGCTGGATCATATGGTTATTTAATTTTTAATATTTTAAGGAACCATCATACTGTTTGCCACAGTGTCTCTATTATTTTACAGTCTCACCAACCCAACAGTGCACAAGGATTCAGTTTCTCCACATCCTCACTCACTTGTTATTTTCTGTTTGTTTGTTGTTAACAGTAGCCATCCTACTAAAGAGGATCTCATTGTGGTTTTGATTTGCATTTCCCTAATGATTAGTGGTGTTGAGCATCATTTCATATGCTATTTGGCCATTTATATACCTTTTTTGGAGAACTGTCTATTTAAGTTCTGCCCATTATTGAATTGGGTTGTTTTGTTGTATTTTTTTGAGTTTTAGAAGTTCTCTATTTGTTAATTCCTTATTACATATATATGAATTGCAAATATAATTTCCTCTCCTGTGGGTTACCTTTTTATTCTGTTAATATTGTCTTTTATGCAAAATTTTGAACAATTTCCCAAAGTCCTATTTGTTTATTTTTCCTGGTTTCCTATGCCTTTGGTAACAATAAATCATTGCCAAGAAATCATAGACAAACCAAATGTCATGAAGTTTTGCCCTGTGTTTTATTTTAAGAATTTCATAGTTTTAGATCTTACATTTAGGTCTTTGATCCATTTTGAGTTAATTTTTGTGTATGGTGTAAGGTAAGGGTCTAGCTTTATTCTTTTGTATGCCGATATCCAGTTTTCCTAATCATTTGTTGAAAGAACTGACATTTCCTCACTGAATGATCTTAGGACTTTTAACAAAAGTCATTTGTCCATATATGCAAGTTTCTCGGCTCTCTACTTAATGCATTGGGATTTTGATAGAGATTGTGTTGAGTCTGTATATCAGTTTATGTGGTGCCTTACTTCATTTGGGCTGCTATGACATTTTACCATAGACTGGGTAGCCTCTAAACAACAGACATTTATTTCTCACCATTCTGGAGTCTGAAAAGTCTAAGACTAAGGCACTGGCAGATTTCATGTCTGATGAGGGTGTGTTTATCATAGATGGTGCCTTCTCTCTGTGTCCTCAAATGATGAAAGGGCCAAACAGGCTCTTTCAGGCCTTTTGTAAGGTCTCTAATCTTATTCGTGAACGTTCTGCCTTCTTGACCTAATCAACTCCCAAAGTCCTTCACCTCTTAACACCATCAGGTTGGAGGTTAGGTTTTAACATACAAATTTTGGAAGGAAACAAACTTTCAGATTGTAGCAGGTAGTATTGACATCTTAACAACATTAAGTCTTCCAATCCATGAACATGGGATGTGTTTCCATTTAATTATGTCTTCTTTAATTTCTTTCAGCTATGCTTTATAGTTTTCATTTTACAGGTCATTCACCTCCTCTTCTAAGTTAATTACTAAGTATTTTATTCTTTTTGATGCTATTGTAAATGGAGTTGTTTTTATAATTTCCTTTTCAGATTGTTCATTGTTAGCATAGAGAAATTCAACTGAACATTGTGCATGGACCTTGAAATTTTGCAGAATGTACTGATTAGTTTTAACAGGATTTTAAAAAATGAGATCCTTAAGGTTTTTGTATATAAAATTGTATCATGTGTAAACAGATCATTTTACTTTTTTTCCAATTTAAATTACTTTTCTTTCTTTTTTTATTTTTGGTCTAATTGTTCTGGCTAGAACTTCTAATATTCTGTTGAATCAAATAAGTGGTAAAAGTTGGCATCCTTACCTTGTTCTCTATTTTAAAGGAAAATATTTCAGTCTTTTGTCGTTGAGTATGATGTTCGCTCTGGGTTTTTATATGGATTTTATTTATTTTGAGGTAGTTCTCTTCTATTCCTAATTTCTTGAGTATTTTTTATCATAAAAGGCTGTTGAATTCTGTCAAACACTTTTTCTGCATCAATTGAGATTATTACATTGATTTTTTTAGAAGTCCTAATGACTTTGCAAGAGAATATACTTATGAATTGTTATTTTTGAATTGACCTGATTTAACTCTCCAGTCATTGAAATAATGGCACAATAAAAATTGTAACTATGATTATGTGCTTACTGTGTGCATGACACTGTGCAAAACAATTCATGTTCATTATGTAGTTACTATTCAAAGCACCTCCTAGGTAGGTATTGCTATTCTTTCCATTCTACAGATGAGAAACCAGGGCTGAGAGATGTTCAGTAACATGTCCGAGCCACCAGGCCAGGAGATAGTAGAACTGAGATTGAAACTCTATTTAACTCCTGTGCCTGCACTGTGAGAGCTGTGCTACACGTGTGGGCAGGACCCTTATTCTAATACTGTGGAGTGGAAAGGAAGGAAGGGAGGGAGGGAAATAAGTATAATGATCCTCTTTTCCTATAACTTCAGAGAGAATAGTTGTCCAGCTAGCACCTTCCTGAACCAAGGGAATGCTATCTCGTGCTCATATTGAAGGAAGGATAAAAAGGCAATCCATGAAAGATTGTAGTGAAGATTAAAGGAGCCTGAACAACTTTGGTTTCCCTGATATTTTTCATTACACAGAGTTATTATTTGTTAGTAGAGCACACACAGAGTGTATTCTCGGCCAGGCACGGTGGCTCACTTTGGGAGGCCAAGGCGGGTGAATCACCTGAGGTCAGGAGTTCAAGACCAGCCTGGCCAACATGCCGAAACCTTGTTTCTACTAAAAACACAAAAAATTAGCTGGGTGTGGTGGCATGCCTCTATAATCCCAGCTACTCAGGAGGCTGAGGTAGGAGAATCGCTTGAACCTGGGAGGCGGAGGTTGCAGTGAGCTGAGATCACACCACTGCACTCCAGCCTGGGCGACAGAGCAACACTCTGTCTCAAAAACAAAAAAAAAAGTATTCCCTTTTTGCAGAGGAAGAACATTATAATAAATGATGAAATCTATGGAACAGAATGAAATGGGACCTGCTTTGGGAATAATCTAATAAAATAGATATTTTAAATAATCTAGTAAGATAAATTAGATTTATAAGATAAATTTAGAAGATAAATGTAAAATTATAAGATAAATTTATAATATAAATTAGATTTATAAGATAAATCTAATAAGATTATTTTAAATAATCTAAAATAAGGTCAAAGGGAAGGCACTTCTGATGTTTTTTTCCATGAGCATTAAGCAGTGCACACCAACTGAACTCTAGTAGAAAGTGGCTTACCAGAATTATAAAAAGACTGCACATGTTCGATTTTAGTCTATGTCTTACGAAAATGGCAATGGAAGAGACAATCTGCCTGAGAAAGGAATAGAAGAATCACATTTTAGTGTTAATTTCTCATTCATAAACCTCCTTTAGAAAGGAGAGAGTATTCTAGAATCATCAAATTGATAGAAAATAATGCATTTTCCCAAATGTAATGTCTTTGTTATGAAGTCGCACCTGCACTATTGAATAAAATATTATCCATGTTGTGTGTGGTGTGATTTCAGTAGAAGAAATTATCAGTGAATGACCCACGATAAATCATATGCCTCCACTTCATGCTGTTAACACCAAGATTAATTCCCTTCCGATGGGAAAGCTACTCAAATTCCGATGGAAATGTTGATGTTGCAGCATTTTGGATGAGTTCTAATATGTTTGTTCACTTTTAAACACTCTGAGATGTGGATGAAGAAGCTGACCAGCAGGTGTGTGATACATTTGTTTGCATTGTGCTGTACTGGGAGGAAAGAAAACAGCAAAGGTGTCTTCTCTAATAAACACCACTCTTTCCCCTCCTAGGTCTCCAATTCTTTCTAGGTCTTGGTGCCTTTGGGCCTTTCAGTCAATCTTTTAAATAAAATGGTTTCCAGGTGTTTATTCATGTCAATTTAATTTTCCCTAAAAATACATTTCTAGATTTTTACCCAACCACTGTGATGCTATAAAATATGGCAGAATTCTGGGCATGGTAAAACTTTAGGAAAAATCAGAGCACCACCCCTAGATGTACATAATGCGTCAGGGTGTGAGGTTGAGGGTGTTAATGACACTATATTGAGACAGTATATTGAGCATCTGTGATGCACAGGCAGTCACCAGATGTTGTGCATATGTAGCTTATTAGTTTTGCCAATACCTCTGTGAGGCACTCATTTTTAAGCCCATCCCTAAAAATGAGGAAACCGAGGGGCAGATAATTTAAATAATTTGCCTAAGATCTCTCAACTAATTAGTAACGGAATCTGGATTCAATCCAAGATGATCTTAACTCTAAACATTAGCATGCTACACCATCACACCGCCCGATTTACCTTTGAGATTCATTTGTAAGTTGTATGCAGTGACAGTATCGCCTTTATTCATGTGCATTTCAAAGATTTCATGACCAATCTGAATACCCTTGTATTTGGGCACCAAAGTGATCGTAAGAAGAAAAAATTATCTGCCATCATCCTATTTCTTTTTCCTTTCTATTTTATGGTCACATTTTTTTCTCCATTTCAAATAGAGGGACATCCTTCATATTTTCTCTCTCTCTCTCCTGGTTATGCTGTTTTCATTTTGCAAAGTGAAACACACACAACTAGCAGAAAATGAAGTGTGCCAGGTGCGTTCACACATCACTTGCCTCCCAGAGTACCAAACTCTGGTGTCTCAGAGGTGTGATTCTCTTGAGGGGGGAAATTATGTTTTGCAGACCTCATTCATTTATCACTTCTATCTATCTCAGACTTTCTTAAAATCAGCAAGACTCAGGCACACTGAAGGTCATTTCCATGGGACACGCTTGATTGCTTAGAAAAACAAATTTGAAAAATACTTTCTTCAGAAGGAAAGATATTGTTTCTCCAGGGTAAAATATTTCTGAGGGCTTGACTCTTTCCAATGATGCCTTTATGTAAGCTGTTGGAGCCGGGCTCTTAATTGATAAGCAGCTGTGTTAATAATTCACAATGAATAGCGTATTTAAAACGTCAACCCAGTGTTGATTCTTATGACAGTATCTGAAGTGAGAGACAGCAAAGCAACCATGACAATGAATCTTTAGATTCTGGAAACTCAGGAGAAGCCACACTATTTCTAGAGTCACCACCTTCTTTTTTTAAAGAAAAAGGGAAGTTTTCCCTCTCCAAAGGAAAGTTTCCTTCCCAGGTAACCATGATCTTTGTGACCTGTTACTGATTTCGTTTAAACAGAATCTTCATGTTCAAATGCAACCATGTGGTAAAATGGCCCCAGAATCCAGACATCTGGATCATGCCTATAACACTTTTCTTAATTTTTATATTTATATTGGATAACTCATGCAATTTTTCAAAGACTCCGTTATTATTTCTGTAAAATGAAGATAATCTTACCTACGTGGTTAACTTTGCAGAATTGTTGGAAAGATGAAATGAGGCAGTCATATATGGATTAGAAATTGGAACCACCTAAACTCCAATGCCAGGCGTTAGTTTATTTACATCTTTCCTGTAGTCAAAAAAAAAATCTCGGTAATTGTTTTGAGCAGTTATATTGAGAACATGCTCTGAGAAAAGAACTGTGTGCATCTTGCCATGGAAAAGAAGTCTGTCTCTGCACGTAAATTACCTGATAGGGCATGAGAGTTACTGCAGAGAGGTGGATGCAGGGGAGAACGCAGGGGTGGGGGAGGGACCCATCAATTGGTGCCTTCTGTTCTGCCCTGCTTAGGGTGTGCACTTGAAATGGCTAAGAAAGGATATCATTTCTATTCAGATGGAGGGTAGGGGGTGCTTCATGGAAGAGATTGAATTTTAACTTAGTCTTGAATAATAGATAGAATTTACTGAAATATATATATATATATATATGTATATATATATATATATATGTGTATATATATATATATATACATATATATATATATATGAAAATATCCTTCAAGGGAAGAGAGTTTGCCAAGGGCAAACAGGCCAAGAAGCCTAGGTGTGTTGGAGGAAGGCCGAGAGGTGCACCTTGGAGGGAGTGCACGAGTGTCGGGGAGGAGCATAGAGTCTTGCTGGATAGAGACCTCCAGGGGCGTTTGAATACTGCTGGAAATTATTTGGTGTGTCCTGGAGGTAAGAGAGACCAGGGAGCAGCTTGTTTTTGCAGGAAGCAGTGGAGGGTGGTCTGCGTGCCCTGGAGAAGCCAAGGCCTGAGGGCTCTCCTTGCGGGAGATGCCACCTGACTCTCACTGGCCACAGCAAGAGAGGTAGGTTTGCTGGCTGGAAGCATAAACACAGCCCTAAGTGCCACATCTCCCCAGAGGTGGTGTGGAGTTCTCTGAGAGAGGGCATGACTCCATGCCGTGTTTTGAGCACCGGTAAGGCAGTGACTTATGAGGAACAATGAAAGGTCAATTCAAGCTTTAGTAAGTAGGTTTGGACCCAAGAATCGTTTTAGGTGATCTCTGAAATTATGATCATGAATGAGATCGTGAGGAAAGGCTCCTTGGATTTCCCACTGGGGCCATTTTAAAGCCTGCCCACCAGACGCCATGATTGACTATGTTATTCTTTTTATTTGGTGCCAGCCAGAGAGTCATTTTATTCAGTTCAGATCTCCCATTAGTAGCTGATATGAGTTTGGTTTAGAATAAAAAAACTCTCAGCTAGATAGGCAAGCATGGAATCACACATACACATACAAAATACACCTTTGGAGATAGATATTTGCAGGTAATTGTTTTGAAACAAAATTTTTCCGTGCATTTTGTAAAATTTTAAATTTCTCATTGTGTGACATTTTATTATAACAAAAGAACCATGAATTCCTCTTAATGTTAATGAAGACCGTTCTTGTCTTCACTGTTATTATCCTAAAGATATTTATTTAGCATTTGGTGTAGTGTAAGATGGATTGCACAGCTAATTTAAATGTATTACTGGCTGGGCGCAGTGGCTCACACCTGTAATCCCAGCACTTTGGGAGGCTGAGGAGGGCAGATCATGAGGTCAGGAGCTCAAGACCAGCCTGGCCAACATGGCAATACCTCGTCTTTACTAAAAATAACAAAAAGTAGCCAGGTGTGGTGGCGTGCACCTTTAATCCCAGCTACTCGGGAGGCTGAGGCAGGAGAATCACTGGAACCTGGGAGGTGGAGGGTGCAGTGAGCTGAGGTCATGCCACTGCACTCCAGCCTGGGGGATAGGGCAAGACTCCATCTCAAAAAAAAAAAAAAAAAAAAAAAAAAAAACAGGTATTACTGGCTGCCCCCTTTGGAAACAGTACACCAAATTTACTGTGCCTGATTCTAAGAATAGAAAATTGAAGGATGCCTTAGAGAAGAAATAGAGACATTTTAAAATAATGACAACTTTGGAAAATAACACCCAGAATCTCGTTGCTTAACTTTGTTCACTACAACCCCAAATTATTGATTTGTGATTTTTTTGACCCTGAGAAAAGATGCAGATGCAGAGAAAAGATGTAGAAATCCCTTCCCTTCCCCTCTCCTCCTGGCAGCCACATAGGGTATGAGAGTGGTAGAGATCCTTTCTGCTGAGCCAATACTCGTCTTTAAAACTCTGGGATCCAAAAGACACTCAATGATAGTTTCCCAATACTGTTATTGGGAAAGGAATAAGGCTGAATAAAAGGAAAGACCCTTAAATAAAGTAGGAAAGATTTAGATGTGACATAAGTGGAAGAAGAGAAACTTTAAAAGCACATACACTTTGTTCAAGGAACAACTATAGTTCTTAGTCTCAGAGGGATTTAGGCATTTGCCCAAGATTCTGATGTGTAAAACAGAGATGCTAATAGCTAATTATCAGAGTTATTTATAGGACTGTGTCAGGTACCTGCCTGAAAGTGCTCAATACTGTCCATCAGTAAGTAAGAGCACCAGAGAATGACTGTCTCTTTTCTCTGTGGTTCTAACATGTCACCCACAACGTAGTTCCCTGGACTCAGCAGGTCGCCACCGTGAGGCCCCAGCATTTGGGTCCATCATTGGGGATGTGCTGCTGGCCTCAGCGTGTCTGCCTCTGACCATGTGGGAGGTTGCTGTGTGATAGAGTGAGGGGGAATCAGGACACTGCCCACCTCTGTCCAAATGTCAAGTAGCGATTCAGGTACCTTAGGAGGAAAGGGGACATGGTGAGGACTGGAGTTGCGGTAGATGCCTCCTGGGTATTGAAGAGTCCGAAGGATCCAGAATGGCAGAGAGGGGAAATGGGGGCAGCTATGCATGAAGACAGGCTGGGGGGCGCTAATGCAGCTTTCTCTCCTGGAGCCTCTCATCTCCACCTGCTGCGGAAGCTCCTGTGCATCCAACCCTGGGATGGGAAAGCAAAGAGCACTGGGCAGTCACACTTTTCTCTGCTGTCCGCACTTGGCGAAAATGAAAGCATTTCATGGAACCTGTTTGGGGCACGTGAAGAGTGGGCCAGAGTGCCAGGGAGGCAGCAGTTTGCAGATTGCGTTCATGCCGTGACAGTCCATTCAGGGGTGCAGGAGCTGGTAGCTGAGTTCCCCTTCCTGTTTTACACTTCTGGCCTTTTGGTTCTCAATACCTCAGGGTGTAAAGGACAGCTCTTTCTTTGGCTGTGAATATCCACCACTGTCTTCCTACTTCTGTTTCTTTGGAAGCATTTCATTTCCTTTTCTAGAAAATTTGGAGCTGAAGTGCTCAAAAGGCCACTGATTTTAAGCTCATTAAACCCACATTCGCCTGTGTCTTTTGTTGAAAAAAATTAATCTTGTTTTCCAAAGGGCCACAGGAGGATATTGTACAGATGTTATTTATTGTCCTTCACAAACACACCCCAGAGATTAGCTCATTATAGGTTTTATTCAACAAAGTTATTATTGCAGAGAGGAAGCTGAGCTTTTAGTGATGGACTTGGAAGTGATGGGTGACCCCTCTCACTGGACTCCAGATAGAAACAGAAATCAAAGCCACTGTCTAATCACACTTCACTCCTCCCTCTGCACAGGATTGTAATTGGTACTCAAGGAGAACACTAAATCAAAGATCTCATAAGGCAAATATTAGCAGCATGTATCACGTAAATAAGAATAATGATCAGAAGCTATGCAGACAGAGGGACTATTGTGCTCAAAAGCAGTGGAAGAAATCATAAAAGAAAGATCCATAAATGTTCCATGAAGACAACAACATTAGACTTTATAAAGTACCACACAGAAAATCAGAAAAGAGCCTAGAGAAAATATTTACAACAAATAAGAAGGATTACCATCTTTGAGCTACAGGAGTGCCCATATGAATCAATAAGAAGAAAATTACAAAGGCCAAATGCATAAAGAGCCAAGGACATGAAGAGATGAATGGAAGAAAGAGAAAATAGGAATGATAACCAGGTCGATCAGAAACATTCAACTTAACCAGTAATGATGGAAATTCAAATTAAGGCTAAAAGGAGATAGTTTGCTTATAGAATCAGTACCTATTTTCAATAGTTGTGATTCGTTACTTGGTACGGCTGTAATTGGATAAAAGTGTTCTGGAGAGGAAATCGACCTTATGTTGCGAGAGCAGTAAAAATGTTGATATGCTCTGATACAGAAATTCCATGTCTAGAAATTTATTCTAAGTAATATTATGTACAGACCCAATTCCAAAAAAAAAATGTGCACCAGTATGTTTATGATAGCAATTTTTTAGGTTGTAAAAATACAGAAAGACATCCATTAAAAATTGTACTTAGAATAAGTTTAGTAATAATAACAAATGTGTTTTGTGCCTATGTGTGCCAAGCATTGTACCTACATAAATATCTGTGTGTACACATATACATGTGCGAATGCATATATTTATATGTATGTGTACATTTCTGTATATGTAAACTTTTTTCATTTGATTTTTCACCAACCCTGTAAAGTAGGACCCATTATTATCCCAGTTTGTAGATGAAGAAACTATGATTTGGAGAGTTCATTAGCTCAGCAACAATCATACGCCCATTAAATTACATAGCGCTTCCTCCAGATCTTCTGGTCCAGATCCAGTGAAAAGGAAATGATACCAGGTGGAAATCCCTGTGGTTTGTTTCTGGATAAAAGTTTCCCAATACTAGGTAAAGATGTTCAGTTTTAAATAATGTTTTGTGATGTGCATGGACTGGTGTTTTGCTTGTTTTTCCTTCTAGCTACACATGCAAATAAGGATATTTTCCTTGTTACTATAAAAGTATTACATATTCCTTTAGGAGCTGCTTTCCCCCCTTGTTTGTCATCTCTTAAAAAAAGCATTTTCTGAGCAGACTGAGACAGGAGTCTATTAACGTGCAAATTGCATTTGTGAGTAAGCGGAAGTGTAGGGAGTGGTATTTCCCACTGGGGCTCTGGAGGCTCAGCTCCCCAGTGTAGTGACTGAGAAGAGCCAGGCAGTGTGAGGGGACTGGAGCTGGGCACTCTGCTCAGGGGGTGGACGGAGAAGGGAACCTGGGAAGGACCCTGGCAGGCAGGACTCAGAGGCTCTCAGACTATGGTCCTCAGATTGGCAGGACTGGCTTCCCACAACTCTGTTCATCCTCCTCCTTTGCAAAATGAATATGTAAAGGTTTTCCTTTTACCTGCCAAAGACATTTCAGGAAAGTAATGTGAAGATTTCTTCTTTGTGAATGGACTCATATTTATGTATACAAAAGAATGTGGCAGTTTAAGGAATCCTATGGTGAATACTCTGATACAGAAGGAAGAATTATTTGAAATGTGATGCATAATATAAATAACCTTTCAAATGAAGTTAACTTGGATACTGGTACATTAAGTTTTCTAAGAAATAAATATAAATAAATCTTATATTAATGCTAGCTAAAGGCAAAACAGGAGGCATGCTGTAAAGACTATGCAAAATCTGGATGCTCTTGGAAACGATTCTTGTCAAATGTCATGTATTATTAGTATAGGTAGTCTCACCCTTCTAAAAAAGGAAACCAGAAGTTTGCCAGCCAACCTTTAAACTTTGAGAAGATAAGTCTACAGTGTGCTTTTCATAAGGTTTTCAAAAGCAGATAAACATTCTCTTTTATTAAACACACTTCTCAATTTAGTCATGGTTTGCGGACCGATCTTTTCTTAAATTATTTCATAATAATTTTACAACACTGAGAACTGCCTATGAAACAAACCTTTGGGAAAAATTAAGAGTAGCCAGGGGATGCACACACCCATGCACACACACACGCGCGCACACATGCAGATGCACACATGCATGCACACATGCACACACACGTGCACACATACATGCACACACACCCACACACCCACGCACAAATGCACACACACACACGCACCCGCACACACACGTGGGTTTGCCTGCTGACTTGACATCGAATGCTAACAGTTCAACCACATTTATGGTTTCATAAATATAATGAATCATGAGTAGACCTCTAGGTCAATGGTTCTCAAAGTGCAGTCTTCAGACCAGCAACATCAGCCTTTTCCTGGAACTTCTTAGGCAAATTCTGAGGACCCATTCCAGACTGAGTCAAAAACTCTGGATGGGTCCATTATTCCTTGCTACCTTCGCATGACACCATTCTGTTTTAGCTCATGGTGATCAAAGAAAGAGCAGGATGAATGTCAGGATAGACTATATAGAACACCTGATGTGGTCTCTTTGAATCATGACCACACATCTGTTCCTAGCAAAAAGGAATTGTGCAAACATGACGCATCAATGGACTCCTAATCAGTGTCACCTGATCATCCACTAATAACTGAGGCAAACATCAGCTTTTCCATCAGTACACAAATCGGTCATTATTCTTGCCTCTCATCTTAGTGACAGTAGTTCATTGCCCCAGTCTACTTGTCAAATCCATTGTCCTGTTAATTTTCTCTACACATTCCAGGGAGATAATAGAATCTCTGGGTAGCAGACCCCATCTCATGCCTCTGATGTTTATAATTGTGCTGCCAACCTCCTCTTCCAACTGGAATTCCTCCCCATGTTTAAATTTCCAATTTAATTTCAAGATTCTTGGAGAAGATTCCTCCAAGTCTTCCCTGTTCTGAACCGTGTATAACTCTTCTGCAGCAATCATTTGGTTCATCATGGTTCACTTCATGAAAATCATTTTATGCATGTAATATCTTAACTGCCCAAATGTTATTGAAAAAGTTTTGAGAGGAAGAACCACATCTCACATTCCTTTGTATCTTTCAGTGCCTAGCCACTGCCTCACCACAAGAAGTTATAGTGTTTCCTTTGATGCCTTTAATGTAGATGTAGATTTTCGCTGCAATGATTTTGCCAGGATGTGTTTAAAGATATTCACCCTTGGTCCCCTTTCTGCAGTTCCTTGGATCATGAAAGATGTGTTTGGTTTTGGTGGCCCTTACAGTTCATTTTCCTTTTGAATCCCAATTTAAAATTTTGGATTTTTAAAAAATAGAAATAAAACTTATGGCTTTCTTTAAAATAAAAGAAGACTTAGACCCTAAGTCTGCATTTTTATAGGAGTTGATGAACGTTTATGCCCCTTCGAGGAGCATATGAATTCCAGGCTGCCATAGTTCTCAGCACTTCCTAATATACCATGTCCAATATGGAGATTGAGTTCTGGATTATGACCTGCCCTGTACTACTGATTTTCTTAGATTAGAGAAGATTCTCCATTAGGACTGCCAGGTTTCTAGCATTGGCTTTGCAACTTACTGGCTTTATCTAAGCAACCTTGTGCAAGATATTTAACCTTGGGAACAGCAATGCTACCTAACTCATAATGTTGTTATCATGAGTTAATAAAGTCCTTAAAACCAACCTGGTGCTTACTGAGTGTGCAAGAGGTATTTGCTATTGTTGTCAGAAATAGTAGTAATAGTAGGAAATTCAAATGTGAGGAGTAATTCTAGTTGGAGGGGAAGGTTGACAGTTGTAGTAAGAGTATTTACCAATGTTTCAAAGTAGAAGAATGAAATATGAATTAAGAAAGTTACATGTTCCAAGAAAAATGGGACACATTTATTTTCAAAAATAAAGAATGTTCCTGTGTTCAATGTGTCAATACAGTGTTTTGGTCTCAAGGAGACTATAATGTCACTGATTACCAGCTTGGTTTATGTTGCTTCATTAAATTCAAGTTAGAAAAGTGGGTCCGTTCTTGATTTCTTTGATCCAGGTCCTACTATCAGTTTTCTATGGTTATTGTTTTTTTAAAATCTTTTTAATATATATTTTTTTATATTGGAATAATGTTAGATTTACAGAAAATCTTCAATGATAGTACAGATGGTTCTTATATACCCCTCATGCAGTTTCTCTCTTGCTCTTAACATTTTACTTTTCTGTGGTCAAAACTAAGAAACTGCCATTGATACATGGCTACTAACTCAACTATAGACTTTCTTTGTATTTCACCAGTTTTTCCATGAATATTTTCTCTCTGTTCCAGACCCTAATGCTGAGTGCCCCATTGCATTTGTGTGTCCTATCTTTCCAGTCTCCTCTGGTCTATGACAGTTTCTCAGTCTTCCCATTTTTTTTTTCTGGCCTTGAATCATTTATTTATATCAATATTTTTATGGATTGAATTGTATTCCCCCCAACTCAAATTTATATGTTAAGGCCGGGCCTGGTGGCTGATACCTGTAATTCCAGCACTTTGGGAGGCAGAGGCTGGTGGATTATTTGAGGTCAAGAGTTCAAGACCAGCCTGACCAACATGGTGAAACCACATGTCTACTAAAAAAGGACAAAAATTAGCCAGGTGGTAGTGGTGCGTGGCTGTAATGTAATCCCAGCTACTCGGAAGGCTGAGGCAAGAGAATCACTTGAGCCTGGGAGGTGGAGGTTGTGGTGAGCTGAGATTGCACCACTACACTCTAGTCTGGGTGACAGAGTGAGACCCTGCCAATTTATATGTTAAAATTCCCAATACCTCAGAATGTGACTGTGCTTAAAAGTTGGTCCTTTAAAGAGATAATTAAATTAAAATGAGATCATATGAATGGACCCTAATTCAATATGACTGGTGTCCTTATAGGAAGAGGTTAGGACACAACCATGCACAGAGAAAAGACCATGCAAGTATAGAGGGAGAAGCCATCATCTATAAGCCAAGGGCAGAGGCCACAGATGAAACCAGTCCTGCTGACACCTTCATCTTGGACTTCTAGTCCCTAGAACTGTGAGGAGGTGAATTACTGTTGTTTAAGTCTCCAAGTCTGTGGAATTTATTATGGTAGCCTTAGAAACTAATTCAATTATGGACTCATATAAGTCATCTTTGAACTTTTCATTATAATCCAATTCTATGTTGTTTATATTGTGGCTCAAATGATTCCAGCTTTGACGTGGACTCTCTCTCATGTTGGTTCCTCTGTCCTCTTAGCAGGTACCCACACCTGTGATTTTGGGGCACTTTTCTGATACTACAAGATGTTCCAGGTTTGTTTTGTTTTTTCCTTGCCCTGGCGCTAAAATCAGTTATTTCTCCAAAGAGTGAGGTTCCTTTTACTTGTGAATGGCATTAAAAAACCAAGACCTGTGGCACCAGGTTTTGATCCCTGACCTGTGGCACCACTTTCAACATACCATGGTTCTGTAACAGTGCCGGCTGCGAGGCTTAATTCTTTTTATTATTGTACTTCAAGTTTTAGGGTACATGTGCACAATGTGCAGGTTTGTTACATATGTATCCATGTGCCATGTTGGTGTGCTGCACCCATTAACTCGTCATTTAGCATTAGGTATATCTCCTAATGCTATCCATCCCCCCTCCCCCCACCCCACAACAGTCCCTGGAGTGTGACGTTCCCCTTCCTGTGTCCATGTGTTCTCATTGTTCAATTCCCACCTATGAGTGAGCACATGCGGTGTTTGGTTTTTTTGTCCTTGTGATAGTTTACTGAGAATGGTGATTTCCAGTTTCATCCATGTCCCTACAAAGGACATGAACTCGTCATTTTTTATGGCTGCATAGTATTCCATGGTGTATATGTGCCACATTTTCTTAATCCAGTCTATCGTTGTTGGACATTTGGGTTGGTTCCAAGTCCTTGCTATTGTGAATAGTGCCGCAACAAACATACGTGTGCGTGTGTCTTTACAGCAGCATGATTTATAGTCCTTTGGGTATATACCCAGTAATGGGATGGCTGGGTCAAATGGTATTTCTAGTTCTAGATCCCTGAGGAATCGCCACACTGACTTCCACAATGGTTGAACTAGTTTACAGTCCCACCAACAGTGTAAAAGTGTTCCTATTTCCCCACATCCTCTCCAGCACCTGTTGTTTCCTGACTTTTTAATGATGGCCATTCTAACTGGTGTGAGATGGCCTGTTAAGCATGGCCTTCAGTTTGGAAGCCCAGTCGCTCTCCAAGGTCCTGATTGTGAAAAGCTTTTCTTTGTTGTGTGCCAGGAAAGACAGAGGAAAAAATAGACAAGAATATAACATTTAAGCACAGGTACAGTCATTCTCTGTTCTTTTCACATTTATGATGCTAATAAAAGAAGGAAGATATATTACATGAGTTAAAGAAATTTAGAAATCTTAGAATTTAAGAAGTAGTGCCTGTCTCTTTGCAAATCCATTTCTTGAAGAGGACAAGTGAGCCTCTTTAAAGAGAAAATTCAATAAGATACGTGGAAACAGAGCTTACATAACTTCAGATTTTCCTAACATCATGTCTTAGGGATGACAGTTCAAGAGAAAATGTGCTAAAGCTGTGACTTGAAGGATTTATTTTTATACGTGCATTTCCTGACAGGCCAGATTAGTGGATTCTGGAAAAAGCAATAAAAAGGTTTACAGAATTTTCTTCTAATTCTGCTAGTAAACAGATGCAAACTGGCTTAAACTCTACTGGGATTAAAATATTTCAGATTCAGTATTTCGTCAGGTATAAATGTGGTTTTTCATCCACATTTCATTTATGAGGCAGATGAAACATTGAGATCCTTTTGATTCTGTGCATGCATTTGATACTACATCTCCTTGGATAACCAATATTATGATATGCAATACTTTTTTTCTACATTTCTCTAACATGCTGATCTGTGGAGATAAGTGGAGGAGGTAGTGCTGGTTATAATTAAATAATCACACATTAGTTTTCACTAAGGATCTTTCATCGAAGGATGTTAAGAGCAAAATGGATTCTGTATTATTGCTGCAGTAGATTTTTAATTTTACTGTTAATAAGCATTAAAGTCCCATAGCATGCAATATTTTGTTTCTTTCCTTTTAAAGAATTAAATTTGGTGTTTTCCCTTAGAGCTTGATTGATTTGCTAGATTAAAAAGCATTTAAAATCATTGTTTAACACATGGAAAAACATATTGATTGTTGCAGTTCTTTATATAGAAAAAAGTACAGTTTGGTTCCCTGAAAAATACATGAATTATTTTAGCTGACTCTTAGAAATTAAGACACATGTATCTACAAGTAGGTTTGGGCCAAGAATGTTCCCTGCCCCAACTCCGTGAAAAATTTCCATTACATCAGATACTTCTAGGATTGTATATTCCCTTGGAAGATCACAGAGGACATCCGTCTCTACCTTTGCTTAAACCTAAGTGATCTTTATAAAGAAAAGACTCATTAATGTTTAGTAGAGATGTCACAGAAGTAGACATATATTAGCATCTTTAAATGTCTGCTCAGATTTTTTGTAACTCTCATTGCATTCATTCTCCTCTTCAATTGTTAAAAATTATAGTCAATTTTCTAAATTTCAAGAGAGGGTCTCACTCGCATTGCCCAGGCTGAAGTACAGTGTCATGATGATGGCACTTGACCTACTGGGTTCAGGTGACCCTCCCAAGTAGCTGGGACCACAGGCATACACCACCATGCCCAGCTAATTTTTTATATTTTTAGTAGAGAAGGGATCTCACTATGTTGCCAAGGCTGGTCTCAAACTCCTAGGTTTAAGCAATCTGCCCTTCTTGGCCTCTCTAAGTGCTGAGATTACAGGCATGAGCCACGGTGCTTGGCCTCAATTTTTATCTCCCTAGAATATTTATGATTCTTTCTGAATATCAGTTGCAAACCCAAATCTATATGATAACTAATCTTCTAGAAATTCTACCCCAAAAGACAGAGTCAACTGTATACGTGAAGACATTTATGAACTCTGTTTTCCTCTAGGCTGAATGATACTTCTTGGCATATTTTTAACTTTTGTTTATAGGCCGTTATTAATTTCGAAGTACCTGGTATTGCTTGTGTGGAAATAAATCTGCATTCGAGTAATTTTAACTCTATGATTTGGGCGCTAATAATACTTATTGCAAGAGCATCCTGAAGTAGTCTCAGGCTAGGTAATTCATCTGGTTCATCCTCTTCACTTCAGGAAAGTGGGTTTCCTAGCCTATTCAAGCAGCTATCACAAAATACCCCAAGCAGGGTGTGGCTTAGAAACAACAGACTTGACTTCTCACCATTCTGGAGACTGAGAAGTCCAAGATGAAAATGTATTTGGTGTCTGCTGAGGGGTCACTCTGCAACTTCAATAGCAACTCCTTGTCAAGTCCTCACATAGTGGAAGGGGTGAGAGAGCTCTGTGGGGTCTCTTTTATCAGGGCACTAATCCCATTCGGGAGGGCTCTGCCCTCATGCCCTAGTCACCTCCCGAAGGCCCCACCTCCTAATCTTGGGGGTTAGGATTTTGACACATGGGAAACACAAACATTTGCCCATAGCAGGCTGCTGTGACAGAATACAGTCCAGGGGCTGCAAGTCCAAAGCCAGGTGCCAGCAAAGTCAAAGTCCAAAGGCAAATGAACCCAGCAGGGCTAATCTCCAGCAAAGCCTCTCTGCTTGGCTTGCAGAGGCCAGCTTCTGGCTGGGTCCTCACCTGTCCTTTCTGAATGCACGCACTCTTTTGGGGTCTCTTCCTCTTCTTTTAAGAACAGCATCCTATTGGATCAGGCCTCCCAACCTCATTTAACCTTAATTGTCTTCTTAGAGGCCCCATCTCTAATGCAATCACAATGACAGTGGGGGCTAGAGCTTCAGCATACGAATTTTGGGGACACAATTCTGTCCATAACTGTAGGTTTTTGGTTATCTCTGGAAATGCTTTATTTTCTAATTTCCCACAATCCAGAGAAGCAATATCTTTTTTTTTTTTTTCTAACTTTAGAAATCTTTTGAAGTTTTGCATTGTTATACAGCACTTATTTAATGCCGCCCAATCCGAGTGACTTCATCTCACTCAACGACCTCACCTGACTATTCCCTGGCCTCTGCCCTGCCCAGGGCACACACTGTGGCAGGTGAGTGCTTGTGCTTGGGCACACAAGACAGATGCCTGGGTGTTCTGGGCGTGCTTTTTGCCTGAGATCTTCCGTGACCTGGTCTGGTGTCTCACAAAACCTCCTCATGAGAAACACCTTTCTTAGGGAAATACCTTGTGTTGCTCTTTTAGAAGATTCCACATGTGGTACAAGAGGCATCGGCATCCCCTGGGAGTTCATGAGAAATGCAGCTCAGGCCCCCATCCCAGGCCTCCTGAGGGAGAACCTGCACTTCATGAGATCCCCCCGACCTCCAGGCTTAGGAAAGTGAGAGACACGCTGCCCTAAAGTGGTCCTCGGTATAGATTCAAGGCAGCTGCCCACCCCAGTCATCCAATTCCTTGGGCTATCTTAAATTCTTTTCCAGTCTCTTCTACTTAGTTTAAATAAATCTAGTCACACTTTTCCTCCAGGGACTCATTTCCCTCAAACACTGTATCTGATGTTTCTGCACCTACTGGGTTTTTATGCAGTTATGCAGAGATCACAGGCTGTTTCTATGGATCTTTGCATATTGCAGGAATCTTTTTGATAGTGAGGTAATTTGTGCTGAATCAAAAGGCTGAAACGCAAAGAGAGTATGGTCGCGTGTACTAAAGGCTTTATGGTAATTTTTGTTCCATTTCACCATCTTTTATTCATATGCCATTTTGATTTTTCTAGAGCGAATATATAGGATATTATCTGAATCCATTTTCTCAAAGCTACGTTTTAACAACATTTAGTTTGGGACATTTATTTCATATTAAACACACAAAAGGTTTGCTAAATAAAGGCTTCAAATAGCAACCCCTCCCCTGTTTGGTATTTTTTCATTGTTTATCATTGGACTTTTAGAAGTGTAAATAAGATGTGCAAGTCAAATTCTTTCTTTGTAACTGCTTGAAAAATTCAATAACCTATTATTTATAATAATTGAAAATTAAATGAGAATCAAAATTCCCAGTGAGTATATGGCAAGTTTGTTATTTCCTTTCTACCAATAATGAATGATAATGAGTCAAATAAAAGCAACTTGCTTTCTCATGAAAAGTAGTGAAGATTATTTTAACAATCAGAGAATGCTTTGCTGAACATGTTCTTTTATCATGTCTGTAGTATTGAACTTTAAAAAAAGATATCATTGAGAATAAGTGAAGCATAGAACCTGTAAATTGCCTGTTTTGAAGCCATCATGTCCATCATTTTTAGTGAGAGAATAATGTTCTGGTATCTCCACTTGACATCTTAGACTCCATTGTGTTATAACTTCCCACAACTTGCCAAAGGGCCGTTCTAAAATTTTGCTCTTCAATCGGCCATCATTAGAGGAATATTGGCTTCCAATTTTTGTATACTAGTATGAATTTGGCTTGTGAATGTTACTACTCTGACCAACAAAATTCAAAAGCTCCACAAAAGGAGAAAAGCCTGTCTAGCACAAAGATCTTTTCAGCTTTTGAGTTTCCTCTTCCATATCAATTACGGGGTTTAATTTAAATTAAAAAGGAAACATTCTTTCAAGATACATAGTGTGACTCAATCAATCAATCGTAAAATCTTCCTTTATCTAAATTAATCACCTTTATAAACCTTTTAGTGGTTCTTGATTTCTTAAAGGATACAATCAAAATTCCCCATCTTGATATCTAAAGCTTCTTAAGCTAAATCTCATCTCCCTTATCATTTCTTTCTATCATCTCTCTCTCTACTTTCCTTTACACATATTCCATTCCAAATAACCTACATGTTATACCCCAAGCCTTACTCAGTCATTCCTCAGAGCTGCGTTTTTATCTGTGGTTGCAAAACAGATCTGCTGTCAGACCAGTTCTGACTTGACCTTTCTGTGAGGTTGCCATCAGGTGTCGGCAGGGGCTGTGTCTTCTGAAGGCTGGATGGGGCTGGAGGAGCCTCCACCTAACTGTCCGCCTTGCGTGGCTGTCAAGTCAGTGCTGGCCTCACACAGGTTGCTGAAGGGTGCTCACGGCATGGTGCCTGGTGTCTTCCATAGAGATCCACAAGTCCAAATCGGAAGCTCTGGTGGCTTTTGTAATCCAGCCTCTGAAGTCACACACTGTCATTTCCAGTATGTTCTGCAGGCCACTTGTAGCCAGCCCTGTTGGAGTTTAGAAGGGAGTGAGTAGCAAGAGGCCTGGATCCCAAGGGTCATCTTGAAAGCTGGCCACCACAGGGCCTTTGTCCATACCAACAAAGCTCACCCTGGCCCATCTCTGCATGCTTCCTTCCACACCCTGATAGATCCTTCTTCCTCTATGAGCCTTCCTGACCCACTCTAGATTGAGGCGACTCACCACACACCTGAAACCCTTTAGCACATAGTATCTAGACCAAGCGGGTGGCACATGTTATATTCACATGTAGAAGACTCATCCCTGGTTGAGTGACACTCTAGATAAATCACTCAAGTTTCCAGCTCTTAAAAGATTACCTTCCATATGGTGGTATGAATGGAGATTCCCTAATGACCACTACTCAGAATTAAGAAGGTAAAATATGCCACATATAATATATTCAATTCCTTCAACACTGTGTGGCTTTGGCTAAAGTTAACTTGCCTTCCTCAAGCATGCTTAAATTTGGTGTGAGTAGTAGGTCTGTTGCAACTTTGCTGAGTTTTGTGGAGAAATTCATATTACAAATTCTCTAGGTTGTGAGCTCTGAGGTACAAGTGGCTATATGAGACTAATGTGACATTAAGATCCTGTTTAAAGGTGCCTGTGGGTCCCTGAGCTATCTTGGGCTCCCTTCTGAATAAGCAAAAGGGATTAACTTGGTCTCAGTATGGTGTAGGTTAAATTTTGACCCAGCAGTTGAACTCTTCTACAAGAATAAGTCTATTGATAGTAGCGTTGGGTAGTACTCTGTCATCTAGAATGCCCCATTTTCTGGCCAGGCTGGAGAAGTGCATTTTCAGTATTGGGAATGCTGAGTCATTTTCCCCATTACAGATATTTGTCTTTTAGATTGAGTTGGACACCTCCTTTGAGGCATCCAAAAATGACAGGGATTTTGGATGAAGCAAGGCTAGAATTGTACTGGATGGACTTGAACTTGAACCTGCAGCTTCTCACCCTTCCTGCTGCACCCTCGTGTTGGAGTTGCATAACTTCTGGGGGAGCCACGCCAGAGAGTGACAGTAGTCCCCCCCTTATCGTTAGTCTCACTTTCTGCAGTCTCAATTACCTGTGGTCAACTGAGGTCCAAAAGTATTAAATAGAAAATTCCAGAGATAAACAATTCATAGGTTTTAAATTGCACACTGTTCTGAGTGGCATTATGAAATCTCACACCGTCCTGCTCCATCCTGCTCCGTCCTGTTCTGGAACATGAATCAGTCCTGTGTCCAGCATCTCAGGCTGTGTACACCACCCTCCCATTAGTCAGCAACATCATCTTCTGACAGCCGACCATGGACATCATCATGCCGATGATACAGGATCACCCAAGCAGATGATCCTGCTTCTAACCTATTGTCAGAAGGTCAGTAGTAAGCCAACACAACACGATGCCTGTGTCATTCCCTGGACTTCATCTCATATAGGCATTGTATCACCTCAGATCATCACAAGAAGCAGGGTGAGTATGGTACAGGAAGATATTTTGTGACAGTGAGAGAGAGAGAAACCACAGTCACATAACTTGCATTGCAGTATACTGCTACACATGTTCTATTTTCTTATTAATTCTAAAAATAAAATCTCTTGCTGTGCCTCACTTATAAATGACACTGTATCATAGCTATGTATGTATAGGAAAAACAGCACGTATCAGGTTCACTGACATCTGCAGCTTCAGGCATCCACTGGGGGTATCCACCTGGTGTGTATTCTCCCCCACCAAGGATCGGGGGAGCGATTGTAATTCTCTGCTAAATTCTAGTCTGTCAGGATACTTAGTGTTTACAAATTTGAATAAATATGAGTTAAAACGAATTATAGAAATGCTGTTTTCCTGCTTTCAAGTGCAAACATTGACCTCAGTGGACAACTCAGGAAATGTTTCCAGATCCAGCTTCTAGGAGGCCTGTGGCTAGCTGGCTCGCTCTGTGTGCAAACCATTCACATGCAAAATCTCTTGAGCAATTCATGTCTCAAAGGGTCTCATAGGCTCCGTGAAACCATGTTTACAGTTTCACCTTGCTTACCAAGGCCTTTTTGGTTCTAGACAAAAAGTCTATTGCAACCCATGTCAAGCTGTGATATTATTCAAATCACTGGAACCTGATTTCAATGATCGTTTTCTGTGTATAGCTTCAGGATACTCAGCCTATCCCCCAGGAGGTGAATGAAGCAAGTCTGAGGTGTCTGGGCTACTTTAGGGTGATTTCAGGGTACATCTCCCCACCAATTACTTTCAAAACTGACTCGCTGTCATGGAAATTCCTTATTTGGAATGGTTTGTGTCTGTGGTTGCAATGCTGTTCCAACTTTCATCTACATGAAACTCTCCCAGAAATCTTAAAATGTAGTTTTTATTGCAGTAGGTTTTGGGTGATGGCCCCCCATCCTGCTAGTCCACGTACCAAGCACTGGAGGTATTTAAATGCATAAGCCCCTTAGAAAAATACTGCCCGAGACTTTCTAAACAGAAGTCCTATCTGTAGCTCAGGCCATTCCCACAAGCCCCAGCCTGTGAAGGCTCCCTGGGTACCTGATGTGGGCTAGGCCCTGACCTGACTTCATGATTTCTCCCTTGGGTTTGTCCCTCCCCACCTCCCACCCCCATCCCAGAAGCAAAGAGATGGCTTCACCTTCTTTACCCCCTGACTTGGGCAGTGGCTGCAGCATCTTTATACTCTCTCAAGTCGGACAGTTCATTCATCTTATTTCCTCACTCCTACCGCAAGTCAGTTACTCTGTCCTTTGGGTGGTGATCATGTGCATGATGGCTGTGCCAGGTTTCCCACCTGCGTTTGGTCCTCCCCATCTTCACGGCTACTCTGTGCCACCCTCATCGCCTCTTGCCTAAACCCTTCAAACCAGTGCAAAAGCTACCTCTTACTTGCTTTTGTCATTCATTCTTCACTCTTCTGCCAAAGGGCCATTACTAATGCATTGACAGAATATTATTACCCTTCCTCAAAATCATTTCTGTCTCTCCATGGCCAAAACCCTTGCACAAGAGATCAGTTTGATAAACAATTACCACCTGCTCATAGCCTAGAATCCAGCCACACTGGGAAATGTATCCTTTAGTAGATAGGACATGCAATTGCAGGAGTCTTTGTCTCCTAATTTTCCTTCAGCCAGAAACCATCTCCTCTTCCATCATGCCATAGCAGAACCTAAAAAGTCTGCTCCCCTTCTAAACTTCTGTGTCCATTTCACTTTCTGCAGGAAGCCAACCCCAACCCCAATTCCACCAGCCCTGTTCCAAATCAGAAAAACCTGCCCCACCTTGCCTGCTGCTAGCTCTGGCTCTTATAGCATCCTTCTGTTCTGTTAGTGTTGTTCACTTAAGTTCTTCTTACAACATTGTAAGTTTTGAATTACAAAAACTATGTTTTATTAATCTTTGTGTCTCCTAAATCAACCAGCAAAGAACCTTTTTTACAGTAGCTGCTTAATAAATATTTAATCCATTTATCAATTGAATACAAGGGTTTCTTGAATGTTTTTTCTTAGATTGTGCAAAAGGAAAGTGTGAAAGATGAAAGGAAATCACATAATGAACTAATGAAAGAGAGTGGAGAGGGGGCGGCTGGAATAGCTGATGTCAAATGTACCTGAAACACAGCTCTATCTGAGAGTCCTAGAGGGTAGGAAATAAGTGACCTCACATGAAACCATTCCTCTCCCTGCTCCCTACTTTACAACCAGATTATGTTACTTCTGCCCTCTTTGGGAAATGCTATGTTAAATGTTATTTTTCTGTAATTTGTAATGACCTGAAAGACAGTTCCTATAGAAACATGAGATTGAGAACCCGTCAAACAAGTATCTCTACCATCAACTAAAATAAGCAGCATGGACCCTTCTTAAGAAGTGAGGGTCTCATGTTTCAGGACAAGCATGTTCAAGTACCACCAGCCAGGAAGGTCAACCAGGGCAAAGCTGTGCATTCCAGACCCTCCAGGGCTGCGGCGTAGGGCACGTGACCTGTGTTTTAGGCAATTGTGAGTTAATGGAAATGATATTAGCAATCATAGGCAATGACTAACATTTACCAAGCATTTAGGGAATTGTATCAGTGGCTGATGGAAATGGAATACAAGAATTAATGTTCCAGGAATTAATAATGATCCTCAGAAAAGCTTATGGCTTCATCCACAGGCTTTTGTCATTTTAGTACCAAAGGCAAAACAATGGAGAGACTGTGGTTCATTCCTCTTTCCTTGAATGGGCGTTTGCATGTTTCAACATGCTGGAAGGTTACCTTCTTAAAATGTCAGCTCATTATTCATGTAAGGGTGATCATACACTGGTATTAAATGAAGAGTTGAGGCTTATCATTTTAGACACGATGGATATGCTTTATTTACAGATAGTCATCCTTCCAGGAGTTAAATTCACATTGACTATTTTTTAAAATAGTGCTCACAGCTTAGTTCTGGATATGTTTGCGTTTTCCATCTCTCTTGGCTGCTTGAGAACAGAGCGACCTTAGGAAAGAACAAGTCCTGCGCAGAGAGCATTCTCCTTTCTCCCACGGTTGCATTTGCGGGGAGAGGCATGCCTGCTGATGTGCACTTCACCAGCGACCTCCCACACCCTTGGTTCTGCCCTGGCCTTGTCTTCCTTTTTCTTTCCTTCTCTTGAAGGGGTTAGAGCCTGAAGCCTGAAGGAAACCAGTCTATAACTGGTGAACGCTGTCTGGATAGAGAGAACAGCCCTCGAATTTTAAAGCACAGTTTGTGTAAGAGTTTATGGGCTCTGGATCATCTGATAGTTCTATTTTTAGTTTTTTGAGGAACCTCTATACTCTTTTTTTCGTAACAGCGGCACCCTTTTGAATTCCCAACAGTGTGCTCCAGGGTGTTTCCAAAATAAGTGAAATCAGGACCAGCACCCCCATGCCCATGTGCAGCACCATTCACAGCAGCCGAGGTGTGGAAACAATGTGAATGTCCATTGAAATGTGGAAACAACGTAAATGCCTTTGACGGGTGGTTGGGTAAAGAAAATGCGTTATGTACATACAACGGAATATTATTCAGCCTTACCAGAGAAGGAGAAGGCCAGGCACTGTGGCTTTTGCCTGTAATCCCAACACTTTGGGAGGCCGAGGCGGGCGGATCACCTGAGGTCAGGAGTTTGAGACTAGCCTGGCCAAAATGGTGAAACCCCGTCTCTACTAAAAGCACAAAAATTAGCTGGGCGTGGTGGTGGGCACCTGCAATCCCAGCTACTCAGGAGGCTGAGGCAGAGAATTGCTTGAACCCAGGAGGCGGAGGTTGCAGTGAGCTGAGATTGAGCCACTGCACTCCAGCCTGGGCAACGAGAGGAGAAGAGAGAAGGAGATCCTGCCACTTGTGACAACATGGATGAATCTGGAAAATGTAATGCTAAGTGAAATAAGCCAGTCACGGAGGGACAAATACTGTGTGATTCCACTCATAGGAGGTCTCTAAGGTAGTCAGACTCACGGAAGGAGAGAATAGAATTGTGGTTGCTAGGCACTGGGAGGAGGGAAATGAGGAGTTACTAATGAACAGGTATAAAATTTCAGCTTTGGGGGTGGGTAGGGAATGGGGAAATACTGGTCAAAAAATGCAAAGTTTCCATTTGACAAGAGGAATAATTTTTGGAGATCTATTGCACGGCATGGTAACTATAGTTAATAATAATGTATATTTCAAAATTGCTAAAAGAGTAGATTTTAAATGTTCTCACAACGAAAAATAAGCATGAGATGATGAATATGTTAATCAGCTTGGTTTAATCATTCCACAATGCATGCATCCATCAAAACATTCCATTGTACCCCATAAGCATATTCATTTACTCTTTGTCAATTTTTTTTCCAAAAAATCATCATGCAAAATGAGTAAGTTCTACAGATCTTCTCTACAACACTGTGCCTATAGATAACAATGCTGGTATTTTGCACTTAAATCTGTTAAGAGAGATGATCTTATGTGAAGTGTTCTTACCACAATAAAACTTTAAAAAATAAAAATAATAAAGAAAATAAGGCAAAGTTTAAAAAAAAAAATGATCCTGGGCTCTGGAACTAAGCATACCAGGATTTGAAGTCTGAGTCTCCCAATTACTAAGTGTGTGACTTTGGGCACCCACGTCGCATCTGACACTCAGTTCTACATCTGTAAGTGAATATAACAATGCCTAATTTTCAGCATCATTACAAGAAATGTAGATCCTGCCTTAGGGTCTTGCATGGGGCAGTAACCAGAAACTTGTAGCTACTGTTATGTGACTGCCATACTGTCTTTGGCTCTTGTGAGCTATGTGATTTTAGACAAATAATTTGAATGTCAGTTTCTTTTTTTTTTTTTTTCTTTTTTTGAGACGGGGTGTTGCTCTTCTTACCCAGGCTGGAATGCAATGGTGCAATCTCAGCTCACTGCAACCTCCGCCTCCCAGGTTCAGGCAATTCTCCTGCCTCATCCTCCCCAGTAGCTGGGATTACAGGTGTGCACCACCACGCCCAGCTAATTTTTTGTATTTTTAGTAGAGACAGGGTTTCACCATGTTGGCCAGGCTGGTCTTGAACTCCTGACCTCAGGTGATCGGCCCACCTCGGCCTCCCAAAACGCTAGGATTACGGGCATGAGTCACTCACTGCTCCTGGCCCTTGAGTGTCAGTTTCTATGCCTTAGAAAGAGGGGATTGGACTGGGTGATCTATTTGGGGGGTGGTCTAAGACTTTGATGTGTATGAGTTGTAAAGTAATATAATAGATCCAAATGATACCAAAAGCTTTTGGTGAACCCAGTCAGTTTAGTCAAACAAGTCATTAGTGGAGGAATGAAACCAGCTATTTAAATTAAACACTGGCTTGTGCCTGGTTTATTACAGTGGCGCCAGTGCCCAGCATGTTGTAGGCACTAAGGAGACATTTATTTAATGATTGAAAGGCGTCAGTCACAGCTACAGGACATAGAAAGCACATTGCAAACAGTTGAAAAGATGTAATGAAATGACAACTTAGTAAAGAATGGACAGGGTCAGAAAAGCAGGAAAACATGGTGAAACATTCTGGGATTAGAATGGCAAGAAGTTGCTACCACCCCTTGGCCCAAGGGAGCAGTTACTGAAACTCAGCAAATGTCTGTAGTTATAGAGAAAGACTAAGGACAGGATCTGTGGGAATAAATACCTGAATTCTTTCCTGACTTTTTGATCTCTTGGTCAAGCCTCAAATTTATTGGCCAAACCTAACTAAAAGCTAGAGCACAAGGAAATCAGGCTGAGGCTGGTCTGTAGAGATCACTCTTCCTAGACAAAGAGCAGATGGAAAAGGGAGCAAAAAGGATCTGCAGGGACAAGTGAAGAACATATAGCACTCTAGAGAAGCTTCCCATAGAAGCAAATTTGTGTATGTGGGTGGGAACTAGGATATTTTATTTGTTTGGGGGTGCTTTTATTACAGGTAAAAGCAATAACTGCATATTTTGGTCTGAGATGTATTTTTTCTACTAATAAAGTTAATAGGCCAATAAGGGCAATGATCACCTTCAAAAAACATACACTTTTCACTAGTTAATGCCAGGTTGATCAGCACATTTTAGATGGATGGATGGTTGCATGGATGGATGAATGGGTCAATGGGTAGATGGATGGTTGGCTGGATGGATGGATGATGAGGAGGTGGTAGATGGATAGGTGAATGGGTAGGTGGATGGATGGATGGTTGGATGGATGGATGATGAGGAGGTGGTTGATGGATAGGTGAATAGGTAGGTGGATGGATGGATGGATGGATGGATGGATGGATGGATGATGAGTGGGTGGGTAGATGGATGGGTAGGTGGATGAAAGGTTGAGTGGGTGGGTGGGTGGGAGGTGGGTAGGCTTTGGCTAAGTTACGATTGCTCCCTTTAGAAGCATAGCAATGGTAACATAGAGTATTGGCAAGGCAACAACATTTAGCCAGAAAAGACAGATCCAGAGCAGGGTCTCCCAGCTGGCTTGCAATAAATAAATTACTTCTACATAATTTTGTCAAAAATGTTCAATGCGCTTGGTTTTAATGACCAGGAAATATCTAGCTGTGTTGAAGCCCACCGTCTCAGGGGGAGGTATTACCTGCTGATGGTTCTCAGCTTGTTGAAAGGTCACATCCTAAGATTGTGTGTTGTTGTTAGTGTGATTATAGAAAATCTGTGCCCTCTTTCTAACCTGTGTCAAAGATAAACAAAGCATGACACAAGGTGATAAGAACAGATTTTAATCAGTAACAACTATTGCAATAGGGAAAAGAATACAACGTGAACTAAATTCAACTTCCATTTGTACAGCAGTGACTGGGCATTTATAAAAGGAGAAGGAAGGAGTGGAGAGAGTTAAGCAGGATTTAGTAGAGTCAGGGAGGTGAAAAACTCTGAGGGTTAGTCATTGTACATGCGGTAATGTCAGTGGTGTCTGAGAACTGGCAATTATGGAAGTTAGGATTCCATCCTCCCACAGAGACCAGACACAGAGGCTCTGTCCTCAGGTGTCAGCTGGAACAAGTCATAAGCTCTTTTGGCAGGTGTGACTTTTCTCTGGCAGGCACTTCTGGTTGGGGGACAGCCAGGGCCATCCTAGGAATGTGACCTTGTTCTGTTAGAAACTGTGTTAGTGTTTGTTCAAGTCTTTATAGACCGAGGTTAAGGACTAGTTAAGAAAGGACTCAGAGAAATCTGACTGAAATTTGGTCAAGGAGAGAGTGCTTGTCAATTGTTGTTCTTTAGGCATTTAGGTATCTCTGAATACCCAAATAGAGAATACAGACGGAAACGAATAAGCAAACTATGTTGTCAAGGAACAGTTTTATTGTCAAAATGTATCTCAATGATGATTAATGAATTGGAAAGTTATAAGATGCTTCTATTAATCACTTTTCTAAATGAGTTGAGTTTTGCAGCACAGCTGAAAATTTTGATTTCATTGTTTAAATCCAATATTGGAAAGAACTGTTGAGTGCAAGTTAAAGCTGGAAACTCATAGAGGCAAAGAAACATAGAGGATGGTCTGTTTCCCTACTGCCATAGACTCTATAAAGAGCTTGTTTCACGGCCTTTGTTTTCAACGTTTCTCCTCTGGAAAAAAATAATTGCCGGTTGTCCCACCAATGTGGACACATACATGAAAATTTTTTGACTCTTCCCAACCGGATTGTAAAAGTGATACTATCCTCTCCTGTTTTTGCACGCCATTAGAGAGATGAGGTGCAAGTGTACCATAGGCCTAGAAACCTTGCGACATCAGCTACACACTGTTTATCTCAACTCACATACACAGATATTTGTTGCAGATTAGGGTGTTGTCTATAAAGAAAGAAAAGTGTTCAAAGAAAACCTGCTAGGTGATGTATTTGTTTTCGCTTATTGCTGTTACAAATTACCACAAACTTAGTGATTTAAAACAACACAAATTTATTGTCATATGAGGTCCAAAGTCTGAAATGGGCTTCGTGTAGCTCAAATCAAAGTGTCTGCTGGGCTAATTCCTTCTGGAGGCTCCAGCGGGGAATCTGTTTCCTGCTTCTAGAGGTTTCTACATGTCTTGGCTCAGGGCTCCTTCCTCTGCCTTCAGAGCCAGCAATCGCTGCCTGTGTTTTTCTAGTATCATATTACTTGACACCGACTATTCTCCCTCCCTCTTCCACATTTAAGTACCCTTATAATTAAAATTGAGCCCACGTGGATAATTCAGTATAATCTCCTGTTTTAAAGCCAACCGATTAGGAATACTAACTCCATCTGCTGCCCTGTTCACGTAACGTAGCCACAGGTTCTGGGAATTAGGATTTAGATGTCTTTGGGTGGCCTTGTTCATTACAGTGAAGCAATTTCCATCTGCTGCAGATTCTAGATGTAGCAGTTGCCACTTGACAACTGTGTGACTTTAGGTAAATCTCTTGACACTTAAAACAAGTGCTTCCCTGGCTCTTCTCATTTGCAAGTTGAAGGCACTGTGTTAGGTAACCTCTGCCATCTCTTTCAGAGCCCTCCAAGTTTGAGGAATCCTTTTGATCAAAGGTGAAGACCATGAAGTGTAATTTGCTTTGCCGTGGTTATTGCATTTTCGTTGATTTATTTTTTTTTATTGGATACCCATGAAGTCTTGTGCACATTTAAAGTTAATTATTTCTTCATTATATAATTAAATGTAGATGAGTCCCAGTGTAAAGTGTCAGATGGATAACTTATTCTTCCCAAAAGAAGAACAGACTCACTCAGCAGCAGCTTTTCTGCTCTCTCTGGAAACCAGGTATTGAGTCGTCTTAGATTAACTCATGGTCTTACTTAGAGGATTGGGTATGGATTTTAACAGATTACACTCATCTTGGATGCCTTCCAGAAACTGATTATAAACTGTTTTTATTTTTCATATGAAACACCCAACAACACTGCGTAGAAATTAGATACTCCTAAAGTGGATTTGAACCAGTAAAATTAGCTGTAAATATTGAAGCATAACTAAGGTATAGTGTCTTCTCTTTGTAGGCAATTGGTGCAGCCCTGAACATTACTCCCCTCTGGAGCTTAGCTATACAATTCTAATCACTACTGTGATTTCTGCTCAGTGGGCCATCACTCATGTTTTGAAAGCGTTGGCTTTGTCCCTATGTGGGCTTGCTAGTTAGTTGATACATCCAGGAGTGTGGTGGCCTCAGGGGAATGGAATTTCTTTCTTCTGTTTATAGGTTAGTTTGGGGAAAAAAAAATGTGTGTGTGTGTGTGTGTGTGTGTGTGTGTGTGTGTGTGTGTACTGAGATGGAGTCTCATTCTGAATCCCAGGCTGGAGTGCAGTGGCATGATCATAGCTCACGGCAGCCTTGACCTTCTGGGCTCAAGCGATCCTCCCACCTCAGCCTCCCAAGTAGCTGGGACTACAGGCATACACCACTATACCCGGCTAATTTTTAAATGTTTTGTAGAGATGGGGTCTCACTATGTTGCCCAGGCTGATTTTGAACTCTTGGTCTCAAGTGATCCTCCCACCTCAACCTCCCAAATTCCTGGAATTATAGGTGTGAGCCACTGTGCCCAGCCAAAAATATTGTGCATATTTTTAAGCACCGGTTGGCAATAAGTTTGAGGGTTACAGGGCTAAAACAAAAGATGAGATTTTACTCCAAAAAAACTTGGGGGCTCTTTTAGAATTGGATTCAACTTTCTTCCTGCTGTAGAGACTATAGATTGCTTGATTTATGATGCGAGATTTGATTCTTCATGTCATCTTGCCAACATGGCTGCTGCAGTTGTCTTGTTACTCCAGCTCTTTACCCAGCATACTGTTTGCCAGTTGAATGCTATTCAAGCCAGAAGCTTGGCAAAACACTTTGGTACAATAAAAATATATTTAAGAATTTAACATTTTGGCTTTCATTGTAGTATTGAGTAGGGAATGGGAAATCAGCCAATGATAGGACTACTGGGGTCTACATTCAAAAGAGCTTTTATAGCACCATCTTTTGGTAACTTATTTGGTTGAGGACCTACTAAATATAAATAATCATGTGGGAATTTGGTGAGCTATGGTAATGAATATGATGTGAGATGACTTTGGAGGTGTTTGCAGTTCCGTAGCAGAGACAGACGCGTGTAGAAAATCCTGTATTGGTTTTATTCCTTGTTGACCATAGTGCTTTTGGTGGGGTGCATCTCTTTAGAACGTTATGATTGGGACATACAAGTGGAAGGTTTCTTTAATGTCTGGTTCCTATATCGGTGAGACACAGCCTTAATGTATTATTCTCCAGAGGGGCAAACCATCCGTGACTATTTTAGAATTAAGCACTTGTTGCTCTGGCTACTTGGTCACTGTTGAGAGGGTGTGTTGGAATGACATATAAAACCATGAGGTGATGGTTTTGGAAAAACATCAGCCAAGTAGCTTATTTGGTACTCTGCCTTAAAACACACACACACACACACACACACACAAACTGAGCCATAAATATTCAAAAAAGTTTGTATGTATAGAACACAAAATTCCAGGGGAATTATTTGTTTCCTACCTTAGGAGTCAAAAGTGTTTGTTTAGAATAATGTGTAAGACTTTCTTACCCCGCCCCCCAGGATTACCAATTCCTCTAACAATGCCCTTTATTTGTGCATCAGTGCTAGTAGGTTTCTTTTAATCAGAAATAATTTTGGTGAGGGTGTCTATGCATACAGAAATAGCTACTAAGATCGTTAATATTTTATTGTTGAAAGCAGTTTTATTTTATAATCACATTTTCATTTGATGTTTTTAGTTTTCTGCTTCTCTCACATAAATGCATGGTGTTGAGAGAGACACAAGTATTTTTGTCTCTAATATCTTAAAAATTAGGAATAAGTGCATTCTGTATTGTTTTGTATTCACAAAATAGTTTTGAAAAAGCTTGAGATTAAGTGAAATTTGTATGTTTTTAACCATAGTTTTTGTGGGACAAATTTAAGCTTTATCTCTTGTGTTTATATGTGGTTGACATATTGATTTATGCATTCTCTTTATTCTGTAGGCTTTCTTTTTCCTTAGAAATAAAGTCACATTCAGTAGTTAAATAATGCTTTACTCAAAAGTACAGTGATTTGAAAATAACCTTCAACTGTCAGAAGAGGCTGAACTTGACTGAAATATGGCCTCCTAACTCAATATTGCACATGAATCTTAGCAGAAGTTATCATAAACATTTAAATATTTGCACTTGGTATTTAGACATTGATTTTCACCAATAACTGAATAGATATAAAGCCTATTTTTCTTCTTTAGCCCACATGAATATCAATTCAGTTTGTTTTTTTGTTTCTTCTGAGTGATTCAGAGATGAATGCCTAGTGTCTTCATTTGCAAGCTGTTCATGGAAGGAAGCCACTTTTCTGTTGCCTCTGTAACCATTGCAGGGCCTTCAATAGCAGCCTTCAGACACTAGGCATGCATTCAGCATTGGAATAAATAGGATAGCCAAGGGTAGCTAATTATTTTCAGGTTAATTCCTAAAGAGTTAATTTGCATTGCCTTGCCCAAAATCAAACCAGCAGAACATTTTATTAAGCAAGCCTTTTGTGTGAGTGGCATGGAAGCACTGAATCAGTTGCTGTATCTTTTAATCTAAATTATCGTCATTTTGAGCTTTATATTAATACACTGGCTGAGAAACGTTATTTAAAAGAAACCTAGGTAAATTGATAGCTCTATGTTCCAAATTCTTCTGAATAAGAAAACAATGATCTGCCAGATGAAAAAGGCAGTTCAGAATGTGACATAACTTCTGTTGAGAGATTTTTGTTGAAAATTGGGAAGTATGAATTCTTCACAGACTTTCATAAAATATTTCAATACTCTTATTTAAAAAAAAAACCTTGAAAAGTCAGAAATCAGTTAGAATAATTGACTTCTAGACATAAAAAAATTCGTTTAGATTGTATTTATCCTGGATGTCTTCTTTTTTAGAATAATACACCTAAAACAGATATTCCACTAATATAGAGTGATTGAAGTATTCGGAGGAAGATTGCATTTTAAAGCTATAAAGAACTTTTAAGAATAAATGTGGAAAACAGTATGCAGATTTCTTAAAAGAACTAAAGGGAGATCTGCCATTCAATCCAGCAATCCCACTATTTGGTATCTACTCAAAGGAAAAGAAGTCATTATATCAAAAACACACCTGCACGCATAGGCTTACTGCAAAAAAAATTCACAACTGCAAAGATATGGAATCGACCTAAGTGTCCATCAACCAATGAGTGCATAAGGAAGATGTGGTATATTTGCACCATAGAATACTACTGAGCCTTAAAAATAATGAAATAATGTCTTTTACAGCAACTTGGATGGAGCTGGAGGCCATTGTCCTAAGTGATGTAACTCAGGAATGGAAAACCTAATATTGTTATGTTCTCACTTACAAGTGGGAGCTAAGGTATGGGTGTACAAGGCGTACAGCGTGGTATAATAGATTTGGAGACTCACAAGTGGGGAGAGTGTCAGGGGTATGAGGGATAAAAAGATACATATTGCGTACAACGTACGCTATTAAGATGATGGGTGCGCTAAACGCTCAGACTTCAGCACTGTACAGTTCATCCATGTAACCCAAAACCACTTGTACCTCAAAAGCTATTAAAAGAAAATAAAACATAAAACAAAATAAAAAGAATATATAGCCTACTTCCTTAGGTTTTGTAGTCAAAGCGCCTCTGATTTAGAATCTAAAGGCCTGGCTTCAGGTCTGATTCTGCTACTTTACATCTGTGTGACCTTGGGCAAGTCTCTTCTATGAGCTTCTGCTTCTTAATCTGTTAAAAAATAAAAAGTATAATTTGTCTTATCTTTGTTTTGATCAAATGAATGAGTTCTGGGAAATCCATCCAGCTGGTCAGTGGAATCCAAGTGTGAGCACAGCAAGGCCTAATGAATTTGCTGATGCTTCTCTGACCACCTAGCTGCACAGCTGGGTCGGCAGCCAGGCCTACAACACAACCCACCTCTGCGGAGGCCCGGCCTTTCCATTCACCTTTCAAGGGAAGAAAACATCGCATGTATTGGAAAGCACAATGCCTCTAGTGCCTCTCTTTCTTGATTGTTGGAGTTGGGGCTCTCAACATTGTGGTTCACTACTACAGAGCATCGCTTTTAACAGCCGCATAAAACAGCCCTCTTGGGTAACACATTCAAGAGGCTTCCTGAACTCGGGAGGCAATCTGGGCAGGCTTACAGCTGTGTGACAACACAAATGCTGTTTATTTGAGCGTTGTCAGGAAGATGTGTAACTGTCGTGGTTGAATATGGAGAAACAGGTGCCAGCCTCAGAATGGCTACCCAAGTCAAGGAGGACCCAAGGCTAATGTGGAGACCATGTTCCTCCCTGGAGTACTGGGATTAAGCAGGGGTTGAATGAGGTGCATCGAGGCCGATGAAACACAGCAGTACCACGTGTCTTATGTTACATCAGCAATGCAGGTCGGGCTCGTCACAGACATTTCAGATGGAGCTGGGTATTATGTCAGAGTCCTGGCATTTATTATGGTCACCACCAGCACAGAAGGTTCCTGGCCTGGTGCTGTCTGGTTTCTGGAATACAGGCCATCCTTCCTGACATTCTAAAGCCTGCATCCCACCCTCAAAGAGTCAGACAGCAAGTTTCCATCCACACTCCCAGTTCTCAGCCTTTGAAGGTGAGAAGCTCCTCTTCTTGGGGCCGCTGTCAGAATCTCAGGGTTCGGCACTGCTGTGCTCGCCTCCATTCTCCAGGCTCCTCGATGCTTAAACAGGCTGCTGCATCTAAGGCTTCTTAGATGCTTAAACAGGCTGCTGCATCTCATCTCTGGACCAATGCTTTCATTTTCCTGTGAGTAGACAGCACTAAGGCACTGGGTTAGTTTCATGATGCAAGTCAATTGGGGAGGCTTGCTGCTACAGAGATGCCCTTTGTATGTTTACTTTAACTTCTTGCATCAGTCAGTTCAGGCTGTTGTAGCAGAATACCACAGACTGCGCAGCTTAAGCAGCAGCAATGTATTCCTTATGATTCTGGAGGCTGGGGAGTCTGAAGTCGGCGTGCTGGCGTGGTCAGGTCTGGTTTGTAGATGGCTATTTTCTTGCGTCCTCACATGGCAGAGAGCAGAGAGCAGGCTCTTTAGTCTCCTTAGAAGGGCACTAACCCCATTCACCCTCATGACCTAATTACCTCCTGAAGGCCCCCTCCTAGTGCTGTCACACTGGGGAGTTAGGATTTCATTGTATGAATCTGGGGAGACACAGACGTTCAGTCCATAGCATTTCCCCAGCCGTGCAACACAGGTGCCCTTTGGTGTTGTCTGCCTAGGTCATGTCTGCTGATAGCCACCATGTGTTGACTGCCCACTCTGTGCTCGGCACTCTGCTAGATACTGTTTATGTTGTCTTTAATCCTTACTTCAGTGCTGCAAGGGCTGTGTTATTCCCAGCTGACATCTGAGCTTCCAGGAGTTTAATGGATGGAAGCTCAGCTGGCACATGGTGGAGGCAAACCCAGGGATGTCAGACTCATTCGAATGTTTCTTTCATTAAGTTAAGTCTGCCATTCAGGAAACCAATATTGCAAGTTCAGCATGTGAAAATGTCACTAGGCTCCACGGTGCTAGAGAGGTGAATCCAAATGATGTCCTGTGCTCATGGTGCTTACTTTGATTAGCACCCAGAGAGAAGACATGAGCAGCACTGGTTGTGTTCAAATGAAAGACAGTGTACCTCAAGCGAAGTGTTGGTGAAGTCCTCAGAGGAAGGAGGAAAGCAAAGGCCTGTGTTCAGAACACCGGGGTGCCCTGAGAACAGCTGCCAAGGATGCTCGTTGGAAGCCACAGGCCACCAGGGGGAAGTGCCAAGGCCATCCTTTAAGATGCAGTTACATCATCACTGAGCAGCACCAGCTCAGGGCTGCTCCAGCAAGCCTAGACCCACACCCACCCTGCTTCCCTGCGCCACTCCCCAGGGCCTGCTGCACACCACCCACAAAAGGCAAGCGGATGGTGGAAGAACACTTCGGGCCACCAGCTCCAAGGGTTCAGATAGCCGCTGTCGTCAAAACCTCATGTCAGACTCTGTTTTTCTTTTTCTTTTCTTTTCTTCTTTTTTTTTTTTTTTTGAGACGGAATCTTGCTCTTGTTGCCCAGGCTGGAGTGCAGTGGCACGATCTCAGCTCACCACAACCTCTACCTCCTCAGTTCAAGCAATTGTCCTGCCTCAGCTTCCCGAGTAGCTGGGATTACAGGTGCGTGCCACCACGCCTGGCTAATTTTTATATTTTTAGTAGAGACGGGGTTTCTCCATGTTGGTCAGGCTGGTCTGGAACTCCTGACCTCATGATCCGCCCACCTCAGCTTCCCAAAGTGCTGGGATTACAGGCGAGAACCACCACACCCAGCCTTTCCTTCTCCCTTTCTTACCTGACTTCCTTGGAATTGGTATTCAGGACCTTCCTTTTTTCCTGGTATCTGCCCAGTGATCCAGGACAGCGCTCAGCTCCTGGTAGCCCTGGGCCCTGTGGTTTCAGGCTGGGCACATCTGTTCCTGTGCCCGGATCTCAGCCTGGCCCAGCTCCTTGGCCTCTCCACCCTCCACTTCCCTTGGAAGAAAAAATGGGGGTAACGGTAAGGAGGTGCTCTGAGTAAAGCAGTTTCTGGATCCAAAATAATTCAAAGAAATGAAGAGCAAAAATCACAGTACAAGTAGTTTAGCTTTTCCTCAGTTAATCTGCAATAATATTAAGTAAAGCTAGTTTTAAGTATTTAGGCTCTGATGAATTCCATGTACTAAGTTGCCTGGCTGTCTTCTAATACGTGTTATTTGAAGATTCTCTTGAAAATTGCTTCTATCATGCTGCTATGTTATAAGAACATAGTTTTCATGCATTCTGGTATGGAATGTGTATGTTGCTGTCACTTATTTAATAATAATAGTCACAATTAACCAGTACAAATATTTATGGCCCTAAGTACCCTGAGATCTGTTGCTTGATACATGTCTGAACATTTTGGACAAAAAGAGGCCAGTGTGGGCCAATGAGATAGCCTTTTAATAGAGAGATTCTTTTTTCTTAACAATGATCTAGGGGTTTTCGGGGGGAAACACCCCCTTCTCCATCAGGACTCAAAGTGCTCTTGTCCATGGGTTCTGTCACACGTATATGAACAGGCTTTCAGCACCTGCACTGGATTTTATAACGCATTGAGTTTGGTTATCGTCATTATTGTTTTTACCAGTTTATTTATTCATCATGGTGCTAGCCACAAAGCTTATGCATGCTGAGCGTGGGTTTCAAATTTTGAGTTTTTCTGAAACATTCAAGACACAGAAGTGGGCATCGCAGGTCATGAGTTCTGTTCGATAATGATGTCACTGGTCACCCATGTTGCTTCTGACTTGGTAAAAGAAAAGTTGGACTTAGGAAAAGCTGCCCTCATATAATGTGTACTCACAGGGTAGTTAAATAAGGCCAGTCAAGGGCTGTAAGACAGCCAATCAGAATTTTGTTTCTAAATGGGCATGTTTCGAAACTTGGCTATGATGTGCTAATGGACAGAATTTTGCATTTGAAAAATTGCCATCAAAAACTCTTGAGCCTTCCATTCTTAAACCAGTTGCGAGGGGCTTTACCAAACTGACTTATCCAGGTTACAGATGTAACAAATTCCTGTAGGTAATGGCTCTCATACTAGACTGCAATTTTTTTTTTTTTTTTTTTTTTGAGACAGAGTCTCACTCTGTTGCCCAGGCTGGAGTGCAGTGGCAGAATCTTAGCTCACTACAACCTCTGCCTCCCAGGTTCAAGCAATTCTCCTGTCTCAGCCTCCCAAGTAGCTGAGACAGTGACTACAGGTGCGTGCCACCATGCCCGACTAATTTTTGTATTTTTTTTTTTTTAGTAGAGATGGGGTTTCAACTTATTGGCCAGGCTGGTCTTGAACTCCTGACCTCAGGTGATCCGGCTGCCTCAGCCTTCCAAAGTGCTGGGATTACAGGCGTGAGCCCCTGCGCCCGGCCTCATACTTCATTGTTTATAAGAGTGTACTGGGCACATTGTGAAACGCAAACGTTCTCCCACCCTGTCCCCAGAGACTCCAGTTCAGAGGGTCCAGGAATCTGCATTTGACGTGCACACCCAGGGGGGTCTAAGGCTATTTTCATACCATCATTTTGAGAAATACATAAAGCTATTTCAAACACTCCTCATAATGTCAGTTAGTCTTCACCTTCTGTCCTAGGAACTAGATAATTATTATTTCTTTTGTCCAAAATCCTTTGGATTATGCAGATGCATTATGTCTGGAGGCAGTAATTAAGCTCTGGCCTGGCCCCCTTTTCTCCAGATAAGTCCACTGATTATCTTGGCCTTTCCTTACAGGTCCAACTTTCCAACAAAATCATCACTGTTTGCTGTCCTTTAGGCCTGCATGTTCTTTTCCTCTGTTACACAATGTCTGAAGTAAGACAAAGATTTCTGTCTTTCCTTTCGTGTTGCACATGTTACGACTAAAACACATGCCTCAGGTCTCAGTCTACCGTAAACTGTGGTTATTTCTTAAAAATCCAGTTTACCTATAAGAACGATAAAGGCATCCTTAGGCTTTTTAAACCTATAACAATTTAAAGACATTGGATCATAAAATAATGTTTAACATGGACTGATAAAATCAAAATAAAACATTAACAGTCTGAATTTTGTTTAAGATAGAAACTTAGCCCTCTTGTTCCTGGTATGTGCGACTTCATGAAAAGCCAAATTTCGCTACTTAAAGTGCAGACTATGTTTTTATAGTTTCAGGTAGAAATTATTTGGAAATGTACCATGCTGCTGTAAAACAAACAAACAAACAAAAGCCACCCTAAGCCCATATTTTCTCCTTTTGTAACACTGCGGAGTTATAGTTTCCACACAGATGTCGTGCCTGCAGGGCCTTTAGATGCATGCTGGCTTTCACCCTAAAGGTCCAGACTGCTGGACTCTTCAGCCACTTCACCCTTCCCTCTCTGCTTGCTGCTGGCTTTGGGGTTGCGATCTGCTTCCCACTCTCCTGCATCTGACGCGCTCTTCCATTTTTCTCCCAGTGCATCATGGTAAATTCTCGTCTTCATATTCCTTCTCTTCTCCCACCTTTGTTTCTGAGCTGCTCACCTGAGCTGTGGGGAGTGCAGCTGGGATCATCAGCATTTTCCAATCAAGGTGCTCTTATCTCCTGATCAGCAAAATAACCCATCACAGAAATGACTGAATTAATGACTCTCTGGATAGTTGAGTCTCTTCCACGTTTTTGATCAGGGCCTGCTCATACTCAGACTCTATTTCTTGTTTGTTATTGTTGCTTTTATGTTCATGGCTGTTCCCAAGCAGAGAGAATTTATTTTATTCTATTTTTATTTGTATTTTTTGAGATGGAGTCTCACTCTCGTCACCCAGGCTAAAGCGCAGTGGTGCAGTCTCGGCTCACTGCAACCTCCACCTCCCAGGTTCAAGCAATTCTCCTGCCTCAGCCTCCCAAGTAGCTGGGATTACAGGCACATGCCCTTATGCCCCGTTAATTTTTGTATTTTTAGTAGAGATGGGGTTTCACCATGTTGGCCAGGCTGGTGTCGAACTCCTGATCTCAAGTAATCCACCTGTCTCGGCCTCCCAAAGTGCTGGAATTAGAGGCATGAGCCACCGTGCCTGACCAAGAATTTCATTTAAATTGTGGATTACTAGGCATTAATTATGTCTGTGTGAGAGAGAGTGGTAGAGGGACATTGAAAGAGCAACAGGGATAGAGAGACAGAGAGAGGAGAAGGAGAAGGAGGACGAGAGAGAGAGGAAGAGGGAGGAAGGGAAGGGGGTACTGAGAGATCACACCAAACTCATTGCACGTTCCTGTGAGTCGCTGCCACAGGCTGCACTGGGCCAACGCTTTCCCACCAGTTTCACTAGTGGAGTTGACCTCACTGGAGCCTCTTTGCCATCTTCTGTGAGGTTGGAACCATGCAGAGTCCTGCATTTTCCTCCATCTACCCCTAAGTCCTTGGGTTAATTATGATCTGTGTTGGCTTTTATCACCTTTGTGGAAAGATAAGAGCCACCAGTAATGAAGACTGAGTAAATGAGCCAGTGAAACAGAGATGGGGATGCGCACGTGAAACAGAGATGGGGATGCGCACGTGAAACAGAGATGGGGGTGCGCACGTGAAACAGAGATGGGGATGCGCACGTGAAACAGAGATGGGGATGCGCACGTGAAACAGAGATGGGGATGCGCACGTGAAACAGAGATGGGGATGCGCACGTGAAACAGAGATGGGGATGCGCACGTGAAACAGAGATGGGGATGCGCACGTGAAACAGAGATGGGGGTGTGCACATGAAACAGAGATGGGGATGCGCACGTGAAACAGAGATGGGGATGCGCACATGAAACAGAGATGGGGATGCGCACGTGAAACAGAGATGGGGATGCGCACGTGAAACAGAGATGGGGATGTGCACGTGAAACAGAGATGGGGGTGTGCACATGAAACAGAGATGGGGATGTGCACGTGAAACAGAGATGGGGATGCGCACGTGAAACAGAGATGGGGATGCGCACGTGAAACAGAGATGGGGATGTGCACCCAACAGGCTCCTGGATGATTATTGACGGACACGTGTCAGCTGCTAAATGTTATTTAAAACTTGTTCTTGCCATCCTATCGTCATTTGTTGTCCTCCTGAATATGGAAATACAATGATTAGAAGGCTGTTTTACCATCCTGAGATATGTGCACCACTGATTTTGTAATTTGTTGCTACCTTCTACTTATAGTAAATGGTCCATGATACATAAAAGAAATTAATGTCAGAGCTTTTCACAGTGAATAAATATTAGGAAGAAAATACATTTCGACAATAGAAGGGAACAGTGTAATGGGAGATTCTGTGGTCAGGTGTGTGTCATTTATTTTCTCCCAATATTTTTTATAGTTGCTGTGTGAATATCTTACCTTTTAAGGTGCTCAATTCCACAATGGCCTGATATTTGACACATTTTAAGGCACAGCGGGAGAAGGAAGCCATCCTGACCTTTCTCTAGGCACTTTTCTGATGTCAGTAGACGAACTGAATAATTAATGTCTGACTTCTTCTGGAACTTATTTGAGGTGGCTTACAGAATCCTCCCCTGGCTTGCAGTTGTGTTTTGGATAAAAGGCAAGACCAGTGGCACGGTCCACAAGGCCAGGCCTGGTTCTGTTTGTGCCTGTCTGTCCAGCTTCGTCTCGGATGCTTCACGCCTCACTCCTGACATGTAGCCACCAGGTTACAACTGCTCCATTGCATGGGAAACCTGCCCCAGCTGGTCACCACCTCCTTCCTGCATACTCTTCAACTCTCAACTCAAATTCGCTTCCTCAGAACACCCTTGCCTACCCCAACACCTCAGTAAAACTCAGCACATGCCCCATCATTATACTCCCTCTTGACACCTGGAATTCCTGCCCATTGTCCCACCTCACAGTGTCACTGGGTTTGCCTGAGGTCTCTCTCTCCCACCGAGTGCAAGTGTAGGGATGTCTCTTCAGTTCACCACGTTAGGCCAGTGCTCACTGTCACAACACTGGGATCCAGTACATGTGGTTAACCATGGCTATTGTGAAATATTACAATGCAAAAACTATGGAACATGTAAACTCACAGCTTAACAGGTGAGTGTAACCTGAATTTTCTAATGTGAAATAACCCATCCAGGTCTAGAAACAGAGGACAGCCAGTACCCCGCAGCTCCTGTACCTTGACTTCCTCTTTCCAGTGGCAACTTCTCTCTCCCCATTGAGTTATGCCGCATCCTGGATTTCATGGAAACGTCTTTCTGGCTTGTCTTTATGGACTTACATGTGAACCACTTACTTAGTGTAGTTTGCCCACTGTGGAACTTTCTACAAATAGAAACATTCATCTTATATTCTTTAGCGTCTGATCTATGTCACTTAAAATTATATTTGTGAGGTTCATTCGTGCTATGCATGTAGTCAGAGGTTGTGATTTGCATGGCTATATGGCATTCTGCTACATGGAATACACCACTCTGGTAGACAGACCAATGACACCCCATGAAGATGTCCGTATCCCATTCCCTGGTACCTGCAACTATGTTAGCTTCCCTGACAAAGGAGACTAAGGTTGCAGGTGAATTAAGATAGTAAGATTACTCATCAATTGCCTCTCTGCAGCCAATCATTTCTCTGATGCTATTTGTTTTTCCATTATACTGGACTATGTGAAAATGCGGATACTAAGCTAATAGCTGTTTAACATGGATCTAATGAATAGATTCCATTCTAGGCCAGCTATAGTTTAAAAATACTACAGCTTTCTTTTTGAGTAATTTGATACCTAAAATAGTGAAGACCTCAGGAACAGCCCATCCTCTTCGAGACCCGTGAACATTCTGCTGTGCCAACTGTCTTGGCTGGCATTTGCTTCCACTTAAATTAGCTTCCTCCTGTCACAGAGGGGCCCATACTACAAGACTGGTGGATGATGACAAATTTGATTCTTGAAAATCTGCTAAGGTAAATGCAAATTTCACTCAGTTTCCCTGGGAAATTAACTATAGCTACTAGTAGAATCATCAGCCTTTTCAAAGAAAATGTATACATCAAATTAGCAGATTGGTTATTTTAAAATTGTAAACCAAAGGCCGGGTGTGGTGGCTCATGCCTGTAATTCCAGCACTTTGAGAGGCTGAGATGGGCGGATCCCTTGAGTCCAGGAGTTCAAGATCAGCCTGGCCAACATGGCGAAACCCAGTCTCTACTAAAAATACAAAAATTAGCTGGACGTGGTGGCGGGTGCCTGTAGTCCCAGCTACTTGGGAGGCTGAGACAGGGAGAATGGCTTGAACCCGGGAGGCAGAGGTTGCAGTGAGCCAAGATCACGCCACTGCACTCCAGCCTGGGTGACAGAGTGAGACTCCATCTCAAAAAATAACACAAAAATAAAATAAAACTAAATTAAATTGTAAACCAAGAGTGTGGTTGGAATTTCCACCTAGTTTTCAAGTGGAAGTGTAGCTAGAGCATGCCGCAGACACAGGAGCCCCTCAGGAAATGCCCCTCAGGAAATGCCTTCTCAGAAATGGCGCAGGGCCAGGGAGCAGGCGGCTGGATGAAGCATCAGTGCTTGCTATGCATTCGGCTTCTTTGTTTTCAAGTTTCAGAAACCAACTCAAACTAGTTTAAGTAAAATGGGAAATGAAGTATCTCCTCAAGGCCGAGCACCATGGCAAACGCCTGTAATCCCAGAACTTTGGGAGGCCAAGGCAGGTGGATCACAAGGTCAGGAGATCGAAACCATCCTGGCTAACACGGTGAAAACCCGTCTCTACTAAAAAAATACAAAAAAAATTAGCCGGGCGTGGTGGCGGGAGCCTGTAGTCCCAGCTACTTGGGAGGCTGAGGCAGGAGAATGGCGTGAACCTGGGAGGCGGACCTTGCAGTGAGTTGACATAGTGCCACTGCACTCCAGCCTGGGTGACAGAGTGAGACTCCAAGTCAAAAAAAAAAAAAAGAAAAAGAAAAAAATATCTCCTAAAGCAGCAGGAGTGCATTATTAAATTCAAGGGAAAAATGCATCCAGGCCTCAGGAGGAAAAGTACATCAAGTAATGGAAAGCCAAGGGGAGGTCATTCTGTCTCTTTGAGCTTCTTACCTTTTTGCCTTTGTCTCTTTGCTTTTGATTCTCTTTGGTTCTGAACCTCTCTACTTCATTCCTCTCATTCTGTAAATCTGCTTTATTTCCTTTGGAATCCTTACACCATATGGCAGCAAGCACTTAACTTCCCTCCCCACCTTCCGTTCTCATGTTTCGTGACAGCAGCCAAGAACGACTTGGAATATTTTAATCCCACACCGCAAATCCTGGAGCAGACTTTTGACCTAGGTTAGGCCAATTAATTGTCTCTGGCTGAGGAGGAGAGGAGAGGGCTCACAGACTAGAAATGTGGCTTCCGGGGCCCGTGGGTGGAGGAGGAGGGCAGCTCAGATCATCTGACTGGGGTCCTCTTTGCAGTGCCTCTGTACCATGCTGGAATATTGTACCAGGGTGGCAAGCCCTTTTTAAAAAGTTAGCTCAAATTATTTTAGTCTCTGCCATTCAATTGCTGGTGGTTCTTGCCTTTGAGACTAGTTTGTTAGTTACTTAATATTTATTGAGTGCCTGCAGGGATTTTTGACATTGGGAAGTGATGTGTTGAGCATGCCAAAAATCTACCCAGTATAGAAAACTCATCTCAAAATCGCCTATGGGTTTCAGTGAGTCCATGCAGAAACAGCCATTATCTAAACATGCTTTAAGATGCTGTTATCATACACAGCAAGGTGAAAGATACAAATGCTCAATTTTAAATTCTGCAGCTTACTTCGTAGCCATCTTTTCACTGAAAGGGATTTCTCTTGGGCCTGATGTGTTGTGGCATTTTTTTCTGTGGATGATCAGGTCACAGTGCTGCTGCATTTGGAAATATATAGAACAACCTGATGCCTTTAAAACATTATATCAAAATAGAACCAAAGTAGACTGAGCCCAGAAAGGAAGACTAGCTTACATTTTGAACTAATTTCATAAAAGAATCTATCAGACCCAGTCAATTAAACTGAAGAGCCTAAAATAATTTGAACCTGATGTTGGAATTTGCAGGTAAAAATAATCAAGAAGAAATGTTAATAGATAGCTATTGCATCAATAATTTGCCTGTTTGTTTGTTTTCTAGAAGGATTGATAGGGCAGAAGTTAATTCTGCAAACACAGTTTTGCTGACCTTCAAGTAGAGGGCTGACAGCTGCTTTAGTAAGGGTGGCGGATAGGATTTCAAAGTGCTGTGCCCTCAGGCAGCAACGTCAAGTCATGTTATGTAAAATAGGCAACTTTAGAAGTTCCCAAATGTATTTGAGAAAAGTAGAGTGGATCCCAGATGAGTCCGTGAGGCGCATACAGAAAGGGTGCGGGAGAGCCCTGGGAGAGCCTGAGCAGTGAGACGTCCCTTCTCCACATGGAGGACGTGGTGGACACTGCCCAGGGGAAGAGGGGCACCTGCAGGTTGGTGTCTGGATGTTCTGGAAACGTTGGCTCCTCTGCTTCCACTAAGATGATGATGATGTATAATTAATTGCCAGTCCTCAAAAGTTGGGCAGGTGAACCAAAATTAACTTCCAATTAATGAAATAAACGGAAGTGTTGGGGAAGGTAGGATGACATCTTCTTCCACCACCACCGCCTCCCATTCCCACACTGGTTGCTTCAGTCTTTTTGAAAGGGTTGCTCAGCTTCCCACGCCTGCAGTCTCTGCAGTTATTCACATGGAGGCAGCATTAATTCATACCTTGCGGCCATATCCGTTATCCCTCCCTCACCCCCACTACTAGCAAAAGCACCCCAAAAGTACTCACAAGAAACAAAGTGACAGTCACAAGGAAAGGAGCATCTCAGGGAGTGGGAAAGCTTCCCCTGCTAAGTCCATGCAATGCTTTATTGGATGATGAGTTAGGGTCCTCTTGCTCCAACAAGACTGGCTTGTGTTTCCACCTCCAGCCAGCATTGTGAATCCCAAGTAGCTGCTGATTTATACATATCCTCTGGAATTATTTAAAGCTATCAATTACCTAACCTTGGGTCTAGCTATATCATAGAAAAGGCCACTTTCCATTTTGGGAGCGAGACTGTCTTCTAGTCTTAATATACTTCTGCAGGCTGCCTGATAGAAGAAGAGATTGATTGGTTTAAAGATAGATTATTATGAGAGAAATAATTTACTTCACTTCCTCCTTCCCTAGTGAGAAGGCCATCTGGTTGACCCCTCTGCCTTTAGCTAAGGGACATAGAACGCACAATTGCCAGCTGTCCCCACTGTGGCTGGCAAGGCTGGACCTCAGCTGTCCCCGGGGTCCCTGCTGTGCTGCCCCTGATTTCTCCAGTCTTCTCCTGCAGGGGTGTGTCTTTAGGAAGAGGCTTTGGTTGATCGTGAAATCATCCTCCAATCTCACTTCTGCTGGAGGTGACTCCTTCTGTCCCTTTAGCTGCGTAAGGCCAGACTTGCATTACATGAAACAAACACGTCATGGGATGTGTACCCGGAACATTCACAGTGGTTATTGGCTGCTTGAGGTATGCATCACTTTATTGTGGAGTCACAATTATGGATCCAATAATCTGGATCACTCTGCTTTGAGGACCCAATACAAATTAAATTTCAGATTTCCCCTCATTAAAGCTCAGGATGCAACAAGAAGTTGGAGGATCACAGGTTTCAGAATGTGACCACTCTAGCCCCTTCCCTTTCTTTATAAAGAGTAGGAAATTTAATGCACTTTCGAGTTCTCTCTCTATTACATATCATATGTTGCTAAAACATTACTTAGTGATGATAGCAATAAAAAGTAAATTAGTATCTTATGTTTATCTTATCTTATGTTTCTATAATTTTTATAAATTATAGTGTGCTTTCAAATATATTTACATTTAATCCTGATAACACCTAAGCAATCAGTTCCTTTTGTCTCCCACTCCTTTCCTCCTTGCAGCATTCAAAAATCATCCCCACCTTAGAGTTCTCATTTGAATCTTCTCCTCTTCATAAGGCACAAAGTCTGATAAAGCTAGCAAGGCAAATTCATGAGAGATACAAAGCTCAGGCCAAGATGAGATGTGTCCGATTTTAACACAGAGAGGAGAGAAGAGGAATGCATTCCCTGATGTAGAGGCACGGGTTCTATCGGCTGTAGCTGGGGAGAAAATTAAAGCAGCCTGCATTAGGGTCCTCCTTGAATCAGTTCATAGACATTGTGGTGTCTGTAATTATTATCTTAATCTGTGTTTCTTGCACACACAATTGCACATACAATTGGCACACATAAAAGTCAAGCTGTAATCACAAGTTACTAAGATAATAACATTGGATAAAGGTGAATTTTATGTTTAAAATGACCAAACAACACAGAAAAGGTATAGCTTGGTTTTAGTTCATTGTTTGTTTTATTTTTGCCTGAGTTAAAAATAAGTATGAGCAGCAGTGATGTCGCAGAGGACAGGATTGCCAACTATGCGTGTCAGTTTGCATTACATCTTGCAGAATCCATTGCTGCTTATGGCCTCATTCACGCCACTGGGCTTGCATTAACCCTTTGCTTTCTGCATCCATCAATGATTGCCTTTCTGTTACTTCTAAAGGCATTTATCCATCCATTCATCTACTCAACACAGTCTCTGTGCACTATGTTGTCCCAAGTTTTGTACCAGGCATTCAGATGTTGAACACGGCAAGATAACGGTGTCCTTGAGTAGTTTGCCCCCTGGTAATGACACATGCATTATGATAATATAATATATTAATACATGTACTAAGGTAATATATATTAAATAGATAAATTAATAGTGGAATTAGTGTTACAGAAAGGCACTCACAGAGTGTTGTGGTTGTGTCCAGGGGGAAGAATAATGCCGGTGAAACCAGGCAAGACTTCCTACAATGTCAGAGGTCATATTTTAGCTGATAAGTAAAGAATGCAAAGGGATTTGCCTGGCAAAATGAAGATGAAGGGAAATTCCAGGAAACAGAAAAGTTGTAGGGCGTGTTGAGGAACAGGGGCATGGAAGGGAATGAGTTGCTCCAGGAACAATAAGGTATGAGCAGAGTGGGGTAGAACTCAGATTAGGCTTAGAGGTAGAAAGAGGACAGACTTGCCATGTTACAGGTGCAAAGGGTGTTTTTTTCTTGAAAACAGAAGGCTGGAGCCCCAGATAGGGCTTTACATGCAAAAAGGATACATAAATATATCCTGACACCTAGGTCTGTATGACCCTCTCAGAATAACACTGTTGGCTAATATCTTTCTATTGTATGCCCAGAATTCAGCTACTTCCCAGCACACCCACCACTGCCACTCAGGACAGACCTCTGTTACCCCTGTGCCTTGTTGGCTGCTCCTGTTCCCACCCTGGTTTCTGCAAGTGTTTCCTCTAAGCAGCTCCCCTGGTCACCTTCCTTAGTGGGAGCCTTATTTACACACTGCTGTGCTCACACCCCTTTCACTCAGAGGTAAGCCGAAGCCCGCACCTGGCCCTCAGGTTCTGCACTCCCTGGCCCCTTACTGCCCCCCCTCCTCAGAACAGTCGCCTTGCTCTCCCACTCTGGCCACTGCCTCCTTGCTGTCTCCACTGAAGCCTATGCTGTCTCAAAGGCCAGGCACCTGCTACTCCCTCTATTTGGATTGTCTTCTCAGATGTCAGCTCTGCAGATTCCTTCAGTTCTATTCAGATGTCACTTTGCTAGAGATCTCTCTGATACAAACAGCTCCCAGAGCTCCACTGTCCTGCTTTTCTCTTCTCTTAGTGAGCTGATCTGCTTATTGTTTGTCCCTTCCCCCATTCCTGCGCTACATTACAAGAAAAAAATATGAAAAAAAATGAAAGCCATTCAACTTCTGTTGATAACAGTGTCAGTGTCTGTTTTATTCATTCCTGTATTCAAGGTTCTCAAAACCTAACCTGGCATAGTAGGCCCTAGCTAAACATGTGTTGGATAGATGGATGTGGATTGACAGATATACAGATGGATGGATGGATGGATGGATGGATGGATGGGTGAATGGAGGATGGATGTGGATGAATAGATGGATGGATGGATGAATGGATGGATGGGTGAATGAATGTGGATGAATAGATGGATGGATGGATGAGTGGATGGATGGGTGAATAGATGGATGGATACATCGATGAATGTGGATGGATGGATAGATGGATGGATGTGGATGGATGGTTGGATGGATGGATGTGGATCACTGGGTAGAAAACTTACTCTTCTTAGAGCAAATGGTTGTGAACATGCTTTTCCATTTTAATGGACCTCCAAAGTATGCATGTGGTAACGGAATAGGGAATATGTTATAGCCTCACTTTCACCATGCTAGGCAAAAAATGTCTAATTCTACTGAGAAACGCACTACTAAAACTCAGCGTGCCAGGGGATAACCTAGTGACTTCTCTTAACTTTCATGGAAAGCAGAATCAATCCTACTCAAATTTTTAACAGTTCAACTCCTGCAAGTTAGGAGGAAGTCTGAATTTGGGGAGCCAAATTAGATGTTCAAAGAAGCACATATTAGCTTGCGTTCTAACTTGAAAACTGTATCTATGCTGTGGTTGTACCTATTTAAAAATTAAATGTGCATATAGACCAGAAATAGAAAATAATATGAAAAAGGCTTGGTCAGGCACGTTGGCTCATGCCTGTAATCCTAGCACTTTGGGAGGCCGAGGCGGGCGGATCACGAGGTCAGGAGATGGAGACCATTCTGGCTAACACGGTGAAACCCCATCTCCACTAAATATATAAAATAAAAAAAAAAATTAGCCAGGTGTGATTGTGGGCACCTGTGGTCCCAGCTACTTGGGAGGCTGAGGCAGGAGAATGGCATGAACCCGGGAGGCGGAGCTTGCAGTGAGCCGAGTTTGCACCACTGCACTCCAGCCTGGGCAACAGAGCCAGACTCTGTCTCAGAAAAAAAGAAAAAAAAAAGAAAAAAAAAAAGGCTTAAAAAGTCAATTTTTGGGATTAACAAGGTTTTTCATCACTTTTTTCCCGTTTAATTTGCTTCCCATTATTATTGTCACGATGTTGCTTGTGTAGTAAATTTCCTGCACTCTGAAAAACAAAATTTGGCAAATAAAAATCAAATTTAGTAAAGAATATCTTTATCCCTGTGGGTTTTAATGCAAGAATGCTGCTGAAAGACAATGTGATACATCTGTACCTAAGCAACGATGTATATATGATCCAGAATCACTCCAGTCGAGTGGGATATGCATCGATGCCTATGGGTCATCTTACTGTGCATTTTTTCACTCAATAATGTATACCAGACTGGTTTTATGTGCAAAATCTTATCTTAGTCCAGTGGGCATGGAAGAAGCATAGTCTTTGCCCCCGTTTCATGAAGTGTCCTTACTCTCATTCATTTCTTCACCCCCAGTACCAGCTTCCACGGTTTTGTATCTTTCGTCTCTATCTTGTATGTGTCCAAAGAACTTCTGCTGTGTTCTTCCTTATTAATGTCATCTATTTCTGCCTTCCTCCCTGAAGGATCAGTCCCCCAGGATTTCCATGAGATGCCCATTCATCCTGCTCACTGCCGGGTGAAGCAGCCCATTCAATTATCAGGCAGTACCAATGGTTAGACATTCTGAAGTTTCACTGCTGCACGATTGGCCTCTGTTAAATTTCCTTTTGGTTCTCACTCTGCTTTCTGGAACATGCTCCCCAGTCCGTGTGATATGCCTTTAAATGAGTGAGAACTTTTAAGTATTTGGTATTTGAGGCTAAACACTTCCTTCAACTTTACTTCATGTGATATGTCTTGCAAATATCTTTATCTTCTTTCTAAAACATATTTCTAAATAATATTCTCTATGTCATGATCTATAACAATATCCAGCCACTGTCAGATCATGAGTGTGTTTGGGTCAGGGAGGAGTTTACTACTGCAACATTTGTTCAAATGAACTTTTGTAAGTAAATCAGTCACATTATTGGCTGTCAAGTAGTTGACACAAATCAAAAGTCTTAGGGTTTTTTTTGTTTTGTTTTGTTTTATTTGCAAATGGACTTTGACCAATGCATCTATTATATGATAAATGTGTTTAAAACAGAATTTAGAAGTCTAGATTAATCTTATGAGAAACAATATTCAGGTCAGGCTCGGTGGCTCATGCCTGTAATCCCGGCTCTTTGGGAGGCTGAGGCTGAAGGATTTCTTGAGGCCAGGAGTTTGACCAGCCTAGGCAACATAGTGAGACCCTGTCTCTACAAAAAAATAAAATAAATAAAAATTAGCCAGACTTGGTGGTACACCCCTGTAGTCCAAGCTACTTGGGAGGCTGAGGCAGAAAGATCATGTAAGCCCAGGAGGTTGAGGGTGCAGTGAGCTACAATCACACCACTGCACTCCAGCCTGGGCTGGAAAAAATTTAAAAAATAATTTAAAATGAAATAGAAACAACACTAAAAAGATATCAATTATTTGAGCTAATGAAGATAACATTAATTTTATCATTCTGGTTCATGAATAAGATTTGGTCTTGACGTTCTGTTTTTAATGGTCTCCTTGGAATTTCCTCTTAACAGCGTTTGAGGAATGGCAACTGGGCTGTGAGAAATTGTGTGCACGAGGTTGCTTGTATGAATAGTACCACTGAAAGATTCCTGCTAGTCACAGACTTGATGAAAAGGGCTTATTTTCTTTCTGAATTCAGGTGAAATGAAAAGCTGCTGAATTAGCAAGATCTAATTACTTATCCTTGGCCCTGGCCAGTGATTTTCTCCCAAAGAAAATGCTACCTAATAAGAAATGAGATTGAATCAGTGTAACTTTCTGTAGCTGTTTTGTTGCTCATGGATAGTCTTACTTTTTAAGTCCTAAAAAGCTACGCTCTGTAGATGAATTAAGTAGATGAATTAAGTTATAGATGGCAAATATGAAGACTTGTAGAAATTCTAAACCACTGTAGAACTCTTTCCTATTAAGCCTATAATGGCCCCATGAATTTTTCTTAATTTAATAACCAACACAGCCAGTATTAAATATTTGGATGGTACTGCATATTGTCTATTTTAGTTTATAGCAATTTGACACATTCTAATAAACTTTTAATCTTTGATGAAAATATATATATTGCATTGTCTACTTTTTGAGGCCGTCTTCATTCTACCTCATTTTGGCTTGGTTACTGAGTTGCAATTATGTGCACTATAAGAGTGTATTCTCCAGACTATACATGGGCAGAAGTGGTCCCTTTGCAGTGTGACCATCTGTCCTTATTTTCTCCTGTATAATTAACAATAATCCATATGTAATTATTATATTTATTACTTATTATTAAGCATTCATATTATCCTTTTTGTCTCTCAAAGAATCACAGTTTCATCTAAAAGTTATATGACTCCTCTAATTTGCAGGGAACTGAAAACTTGGTCTCAGTAGCCATTATGCATGATGAATTTCCTAGACTTATGTAGTCTTTAGCACCCTTTAGCAGTGTCTCCAGAGTCTCTCTCCCACCTTCCACTCATGCTGCAGTGCAAGAGGGTTCTCTGGAAGGGACTGAAACCTAGAATAAGGATAGGTGAGTTGCCCAGTGAAGAGAGACCAGGAAAATCTTGAAACCTTGAATGAGGAGCTATAGAAAAAGAAAAGCCTGAAGGTAGTGCGATGGGAAGAGGTCGGTGAAAATTGGCACATAGCATGTGCTAAATAAATATTTAAATTTGGTACCCTGAAATAGAAGTTGATCACATGGATGTAAAAAAAAAAAAAGGGAAAGATGACAGAGGACTTGGAGCTGAAAAGTTTAATCCTGGTTGGGTTGGATTCAATGAGGGTAAGGAGTTTAGCTGTGAAGAAGGAAAGCTCCAAGATGACCCTATACTGTACAGTCTGGTTTATCGGGAGGAGAAGCATTAGGTTTGCACAAACGCTGCAAACATAATAATATCAGATTCTTTCTTGAGGTAACATTTGGCCATAGTACAGGAAAATGACAGCCCAAGGCTTTGGGCCACTGAAGGCAGAAGGGTACAGAAGGGAGCTACTAGTAGCCTCAAGAATGGGAAGATGCCTCTTTCACTGTTTTGTATCTTGGTTCTTGATTTAAATGAAATATGTCTATTTGGCTTATTTTATTTCCTTATTTCACTCACTGGGGTTTTCTTTGTTGTTGCTGTTTTTAGGAGCTGGTGGGGAGTAACCCTCCACAGAGGAATTGGAAAGGAATAGCAATTGCACTCCTTGTTATTCTGGTTATCTGCTCCTTGATCGTCACCTCGGTCATACTTCTGACACCAGGTATTGTATTCATTCTTGGAAAAGTAAGTCGCTGTCAGAGAGAAAGAGCATAATTTTACCTTGCAATTTTTTTCTAAGTAACTACCTATTACATAATTTATTTTTCCCAAGTTCTAATTCTCATTATGCCATATGATATAATATGGTTTCAATTTTAAAAATTCATTTTATATGTTTTGGATTTGTTTACAAAGTTGTTTACTACGTGGAAATGCTTGGCATATATTAAAATTACTTATACAATTACTTATCCATGCTTGATCAACTTAAAGACAGTGGCATAAATATAATGATTTTATATATTTCATAGAATTCCTGGACATTATATCAAGGGTGAATTAAGAAAATTATTAAAACAACATATGTTGAGTGTGAACTAAGGAGAAGGTGCTAAATAGGTACTACTGAATATTACATAAAGTATAAACCAGTGTCATAAATCTCTCAAGAAAGAAAAGACACTAAAATCCACAGAAGAAACCTACAACAAATACAGATATATACATGCACTATTGAGTAAGCCAAAGAGAAGTGCTATTGGAGTTGAAAGGAGAAAGAGAAATCTTTCAAAAGAAAGTTCATGGAGAAGGTAATATGTAAAGTGGGTTTAATGGAGTAATGGTAGCAATTTAGTAGCCAGAGAGTGGTAGGATTATGGAGAGAAGAAAGCCTTTGCCTATAAAATAATAATATAGGGCCGGATGTGGTGGCTCACGCCTGTAATCCCAGTACTTTGGGGGGCTGAGGCGGGTGGATTGCCTGACATCAGGACTTTGAGACCATTCTGGCCAACAGAGTGAAACCTCATCTCTACTAAAAATACAAAAATTAGCCAGGCATGGTGGCAGGTGCCTGTAATCCCAGCTACTCAGGAGGCTGAGGCAGGAGAATCGCTTGAACCTGGGAGGCAGAGGTTGCAGTGAGCCAAGATTGCGCCATTGCACTCCAGCCTGGGCAACAGAGCGAGACTCCAACTAAAATAATAATAGTAATAATATAGGAGTTCTCATAGGAAAACATTGTGGCCATAGATAAAATAGTGTGTAACTGTTTTATCCATTCTCATTATCATAGTAGATGCCTATTTGTGTGGGCAAAAAAGGTTTTAATTCTCAGTAAATAAATACACAAGCATTAGACCCTAAGATAAAAAAGTAGATATTATAATAAAAAACCTTTTTCCACAGGTACAACAAATGTGGGCAAATTATAATCCAGGCTTAAACTATTACCCCAAAACCTAAATGAGGAAAGGGTGATCTGTACCCTGATACCAAACTAGATAAAGATATCACAAGGAAACTACAGACCAATATCCCTTGTGAAAATATATATAAAACTCTTCAACAAAATAGTAGCAAACTGAATCTAACTACATGTAGAAAGATTATACACCATGTCCAAGTGGGATTTATTCCAGGAAAAACAAATTGGCTTGTATGAAAATCAATCAATGTATTATACCCACATGAATAGAATAAAGGACAAAAAGCACATGACCATCTGAACAGACACGGAATAAGCATGTGACAAAATCCAAAAACCATTTCCTGACTAAAGACTCAACAAGCCAGGAACAGAAAGAAACATCTTCAACTTGACAAGCATCTGTGAAAAACCCAATAACTAACATCATACTGAACAGCAAAAGACTGAAATCATTCCCCGTAAGACCAGGAGATGGTAGACAAGGATGTTCATTCCCAGCATGGCTATTTAACATTATATTAGAGGATCTAGCCAGGGCTATTAGGTAGGGGAAAAAAAAAACAAAAAAACAAGGACATCCAATAGGAAAGAAAGAAGTAAACCTGTCTCTATTCGTAGAACAGATAATGTTGTATATAGAAAATCTTAAGGAATCCACAAAAAAACCATATAATAATAATAAACGAGTTCAGCAGGAAGGAATACTTCAGACCAAAATGCAAAAATCATTTGTATTTTTAGCCACTAGCTATGAACAATCCCAAAATAAAATTAAGAAAATGATTACACTTAAAAAAGTTTCAAACAGAGTAAGATACTTAAGAATAAATTTAACAAAATAAATAAAGAAGTATAAGACATGTGTACTAAAACTACAAAACAAAATGGAAATAAATTAAGACCTAAGTAAATGGAAGGATATCTTACATAAATTGATTGAAAGACTTCATATCATTAACATGACAATACTTCCTAAATTGATGTGCAGATTCAAACCAATCTCTATCAAAATCCCTCTTTCTTTCTTAAAGAAACTACAAGTTGATTCCGAAATTCATATGAAAATGCAAAGGACTCAGAATAGTCAAAACAATCTCAAAAAAGAACAATTCAAAGACTTACACCTCCTGATTTTAAAGCTTACTGTAAAGCTACAGAAATCAAAACAATATGGTACAAGGATAGGTATAGACATATAGATCAATGGAATAGAATTGAGAGTTCAAAAATAAACCCATACATCTATAGTCAATTACTTTTTGACAAGGGAGCCAAGACCATTCAATGAGGAAAGAATAGTCTTTCCACCAAATAGTGGTGTTTCAACTAGATATTCACATGCAAAAGAGTAAAGTTGGACCCCCAACTCATACCATATACAAAGATGAACTCAATGTGGACTAAAGACCCAAATATAAGAGCTAAGGCTGTAAAACTTTTAGAAGAAAACATAGGGATAAATCTTTATGACTTTGAATTAGGCAATGGTTTCTTACATGTGACAACAAAAGTGCAAGCAATCAAATAAAAAATAGATAAATTGGACTTCATCAAACTTAAAACATTTTGTGTATCAAAAACACTATCAAGAAAGTGAAAAGACAACCCACACAGTGGAGAAAATATTTGCAAATCATGTATCTAGGGAAGGTCTAGTATCCAGAATATATAAACAACTCTTGCTTCTCAAAACAAACAAAAAAACAAATAATTCAATTTAAAAATAGGCAGAGGATTTAAAGAGACATTTCTCCAAAGAAAGACAAATGGCCAAAAAGCATATGAAAAGATGTTCAACATCATTCAGCCTCAGGGTGAATGAAAATCAAATCACAATGAAATACCACTTCACACCCACTAGGATCATTATAAGAACCAAACACAAACAAGAAATGGAAAATCATAAGTCCTCCCAGGATATAGAGAAATGGGAACCTTCTTACATTACTAGTAGAAAGATTGTAATTGTGTGGTCTCTGTGGAAAATAGTTCAGTAGTTCTCCTAAAAGTTAAACACAGAGTTACCATATTACCTAGTAATTCTACTCCTAGGTATAGACTCAGGAAAACTGGAAACATATGTTCATATAGAAACTAGTATATGAGGTTCATAACAGCATTATTCATAATAGCTGAAAAAGTGAAAACAACCCAAATATTCATTGCCCAGAGAATGAATAAATAAATGTGATGTGGCGGGGCGTGGTGGCTCACACCCATAATCCCAGCACTTTGGGAGGCCAAGGTGTGTGGATCACGAGGTCAGGAGGTCGAGACCGTACTGGCTAACACAGTGAAACCCCATCTCTACTAAAAATAAAAAAACTAGCCAGGCATGGTAACACGTGCCTGTAGTCCCAGCTACTCGGGAGGCTGAGGCAGGAGAATCGCTTGAACGTGGGAGGTGGAGGTTGCAGTGAGTCGAGATCACGCCACTGCATTTCAGCCTGGGTGACAGAGCTAGACTCCATCTCAAAATAAATAAATAAATAATGAATGAATGAATGAATAAATAAATAAATAATTGTAACCACATAATTTAATACCCCTCCACTGTAAAAAGGAATGGAACTGATCCATGCTGTAACATGAATTAACCCTGGAAAGTTCACGCTAGGTGAAGGAAGGCTGGCCTAAAAGGCCACATATTGTATGATTTCAGAATAGGCAGAGCCCTAGAGATAGAAAATAGATTTGTGGCTGCCGTAAGGTAGAGGTGGGGAGAAAGTGAAATGATTGCTAATAGGTATGAAATTTCTTTGAAGGGGGATGAAGAAATTATTCTGGAATTTGATAGTGGTGATAGATGTATGACTCTGTTAATATTATATATTTTTAAAACACTGAATTGTATACGTTAAAAAGATGAACTTTATGATACGTGAATTTCATCTCTATTAAGCTATGAGTTTGATAAAAAGATGGGAAAGCTGTTGGGGGAGAAAAGTGTAGCCTGGCCACAAAAGTGCCAGACATACTAAATTGCCTTAAAAACTTGTCTGGGCGACAGAGCGAGACTCCGTCTCCAAAAAAAAAAAAAAAAAACTTGTCTAACCCCAAAGAGGCTTCAGGGGCAGTTCCGTGAGAGAGAGTGTTGCAGTCTCCTGCGTGAGTGAGCTTCATGAATGCAGCACAGTTTCCTGGAACATTCAGGCTGAGGATTCAATCCAGTGCTTCAGTGTCCAGGAAACAGATCCCTGTACCTGTTGAAATCAGATGACCAGGGTTTAGAGGGGCTGGGGGAGGAACTGCAAACCAATCCTTGTTTTGTTTTATGGTGGTGGTGCTGATGATCTCACACGGCTGGGGACTTTAACCATTACATATTTCTAACGAATATAGAGGAAGTCAAGTTTTCCTCAGGGTCTGTGGAACATGTGTTTCTGCCTCTTCTTTGAGCAGAACTGTGCTTTGTGTAAGAACGTGATTCCTGCAGATTCGATCTCGTGGTTGTCTGGCACTCCCTTTGGGACTTAGAAAGCAGTAGTGTCTAGGGGTTTGCAGTTACTCCCACCTTCCAAGGTGCATGTGAACGTTCATGTCACCCCAGTCCAAGGGCTGTCACGAGTGAGTGTCACTCAAGAGTGGAATAAGGCCAGTGTGGTGGCTCATGCCTGTAATCCCAGCACTTTGGGAGGGCGAGGTGGGCAGATCACGAGGTCAGGAAATCGAGACCAGCCTGGCCAACATAGTGAAACCCTATCTCTACTAAAAATACAAAAATTAGCTGGGCTTGGTGGCAGGTGCCTGTAATCTCAGCTACTCAGGAGGCTGAGGCAGGAGAATGGCTTGAACCCAGGAGGCAGAGGTTGCAGTGAGCTGAGATGGCGCCACTGCACTCCAGCCTGGCGACAGAGCAAGACTCTGTCTCACAAAAAAAAAAAAAAAAAAAAAAAAAAAGTGGAATTAATGGCTCCCAGAGCTTCTTACACAGAAATGTCCACAGCAGCAAAGCAGGTTGAGAACCGGGTCCTGGGACCCTGTCCTCCAAGCTCAACTCCAGGCCTGGCAAGCAGTAGCCCTGCGTCTTCTCCATGCACAGGGAGTGGCGGCATGCCTCCTCCCTCCAGCGCAGCAGCTGACCCTGCCAGCATTACATTCGGTTCTTTTGCAGCCGATGCAACCACAGCAGCCTCCCCTCTGCAGTAAACAGAGGATGCAGTGGCTGGGAACTCTTCTCCCTCCATGCTGACGGCCAGTTGTCAGGGGCAACTGCTCCTGGAGAGGCTCTAGTGAATGGCTGAGTTCCAGAGAAGGCTTTGGAGGGGACTTTGCTTTTCTTGTTCCATCACAATACACATGCAGCTGAGCCTTGCTTCACCTTTTGGTTCTGCTGGGCTTTTGTGAGTCCTGTTTGTTTCTCTGGGCTGTGCTGCCCTGGGACTGGGTGTCCAAGGTTTAGGCCTCTCCCACACGGCTGCACAGCAAATGTTGCACCGCCGCTCCCTCTCCGCGGCCTGACTGCATCCACTCTCCTGCAATACAGCAATGGCTTGTGTTTTGGCATAAAATTCCATCAGGCAGAGGAGGTATCAAATCATTCAACCTGCCACTAGCTCCAGAGCCGTCTCAGATTCACTAATGTACAGAGCAGTGTCACCTCGACTGAGAATGCCTGCCAACAGAGCCAGCATGAATGACCCCGGCTAGGAGCTGAGAACTCCGTGCTAAGTGCCAGACAGAATGTGCAAAGATGCCAGTGCTTCTCATGAAGCTTAGAGTCCACGTAAAGACAATGCATGTGCAAGGAGAATTCCACAGTAGTGTTATCATTAAGCAAAAATAAAAGTCAAAGGCAGGGTGTGGTGGAGGCCTGTTGAGTTGCGTAGATAGCGAAAATGCTGACCTAGAGGCCTGAGATCCTCACTAAGGCAGGAGTGACTTCCACCGGTGAAAGTGAAAGATGAGAGTCAGTCTTCAACAGTGGAGAATCCAAGTCGTAACAGTCACACTTCGGATATGTTTGCACACAGTGTTGAGTGCATTCCTACCCAACGTTGCTTCCATTTTGGTAGATTTAGTTAGAAATTATAATATGCGCTTTTTTAAAAAAATAGTATTTTTCAAGTACTACCAGTCTTGTATTCTGGTTTATTGAAACTCAGAGTACAGTACCTGCTTTCTACTTAATTAGAAAATCTGTTCTGAACTCACTTGATTCAGTCGTTTTGTGAAAATGGTTCCTGGTACCCACGGGCCCCTTGCCACCCCGGTGAGAAGAATCTCATGCACGTGGTGGAGTGCCCTCCTGATGACGCAGACCTGGAAGGGCCTCATGGTAATCACTCTGAACAACAAGGCATCTTGTCCTGGAGTACAGTCTAATTATCACCAGTTATGCACAATTTATGTTTGAGAAATCAAATTAAAAGTGTTTAAGGCCATCTTAGTTCCAAAGGGATTTACCAAATGAGAATATGTCCTTTTCAATTTTGTCATTCATGTCTCCCTTGCTGGCCCATGCTCTTTTCTCAATTTCTTCTCTTCGGAATAATAGGCTCAACATTAAATTTTTTATTTTCAGTATTAAATATGTATCTGTCTACAATAGGCCACACACAGCGTATGCCTTTTGTTAGCAGCTACAGTTCTCGCATTCTGGTGGAAACGCTGCGGCCTTTTCCAGTGCCACAATCGCTGATGTGGGAGTCAGAAACTCCAGCAGGATCGGATTTGCATGAAAACATCCCTGACACTTGGCTTTTATGGAATCTCACGTTAGAGCAGGTGGACAGTGGTTTATGCCGGAAACACTAGAACACTTTTAGGTGGTACATCAATGAGAAGCCTTGAATAATTCAAAGTCATAGTGAATGGAGGTTCTGGGTTAAGGCCAAGCACAGGTTATCAGAACACAAGACTCGTCAGTCTTTTGGGTAGAAGCGTAACATAGAGATTACTTTTATGGAATTAAAATGTCATCACTGTTTAATGTCTGTGACTGCATTGCCAACCCTCACCTTATCTTTTTAAAATTCTTGAACAAATAATTTCAAAACATTTTATTGAAGAAGGATATACATATAGGATATATATTATATATTTAATATAAATATTATATAGAAATTAAACATATAAATATAAACACATGTGAGTAAGCTATTGTTGAATTTTGATGAATTTTAAAACCAAACATGATTCTGTAATCAGCATCCAGGCCAAAAAAGCAGAATGCAGCCAGCATCCCAAAAGCTCCCCAGGCCCTTCCTATCATTAATCCCCTCAAGGGCAACCTCGTTTCTGACATCACAGAGTAGTATTATGAGTCTTTATAGTCTTTGCATTTATGGCATAAATGTAATCGTCTGGTATGTCTACTTTTATGCCTGCTTTTGTTCTATATGTTTGTGAGATTCATTGTTGTATTTTAGATTGTACTGCTACCCAATTTTTAACCTATATTGGATTATTTTATCATAAAGTCCCACATAATCTCAATGAAAATTGCAAAATATTTTAACAGTCATTTCATAGCTTGTGTGTATATCATAAAAAGTAATGCATACCTCCTAATTTTTTTTGTCTTGTAGAAATAGATGGCTTGCTCCATATCTTTTGGGCATTTTCTGTTATGGCTCCTATATTAAATTCATTCTGCAAATTCAGTCTTGTTATATCCCATCTACTACCACTGACCATGGCCCAACTGTTTCATCATGGGAAGCACAGGTGGCTTGAGTGGGTCTCTGGTATTGTTCATTTGCCCTGGGGCATCTGCTCTGTGAGTCCTGGACTCCTCCGTGCCTGCTCACACCCATCTGCAGCAGACTGACTGGATTGGGGATGGTGTCTACTCTGATCATGAAACACAGAGTTGTTTCGGCTGCTGCTAATGCTACCACTGTTAATGTTTCCGCCCAGAGTTAACTTGTTAATACTAATCGAGACTGAGTGCTATAAATAGAGACTGCAGATGATGTTCATTATGATGGTCCAAAATATGGGAGAGGCCATTAAGAACAGGATACATTCCTGGAAGGCTTCGCGGAGAATGAGCAATTAGGGACTTTAAAAGATATATCCAGTAGAGATGGAAGAAAACTGAGAGGGAAGGCCATGAGTACTCAGGGGACAGAGGACAGTCTGGCCAGGAAGTTGTGGAGGGGCCAGGCGTGGTCAAGAGTTAAGGGAGAATGAAAGGGGTGGTAGCCAATGGGGAGAGCCTGGAACGCACAGGGCCTGGATTTGAGATTGAACTCTAATTTCTGATACTGTTTACACCAATGTCATAACCAGTTTCAGAATCTGATGAAAACTGTAAGTCATCTTATTGTTGGAAGGAAAGAAAGGGCATTGTGTGCACATAAACATTTGGATATGTTGTGTTAACGTAACGTTTGCGAACCTAGTCAGTCCATCCCAGGGCCATCTCAGGGATCTGCTTGAGCATTTATCCAAGGTCCAGGTGTTAAAGTTTGTCAGCCAAAATATTTTTGTCTGTGAGTAACAGAACAGCTAACTAAAACTGTTCCAATTGCAAGTGTCCGTATTGTTTCACAAGACAAGTTTAGACATAGCCAGTCCAAGGCAGATTCAGGGCTCATGGATATTGTCAAAGTCCAGGCAGTCTCCATCTCTCTGCTGCCATCATCAGTATGTCGACAACATGGTTGTGACGGCTTCATGCATCACTCGCCCACAGGCACAGGAAGGGATGGACACATAGAACTTAGCTTGTGCATCTCACTTCCTCTGTCATGGAGGAAATAGTTTTCTGAGTAGTTCTTTTCAGTTCCCCAGAGCTGTGAGGAGACAGCTTATTTGCTGTAACCACATTGCATGGCTACCTTCAATGGAGGGGGGTTGGGAAAGCCCGCCATTTGTAGGAGTCAGGCTCTGCTGAGTTGGAAGAAGGCAGAGAGGCACTGGCTCTTGGGGAAGCAGCCTTCAGTGTCTGCCACCACGAGCAAGACCCCTTGATGTGTGAAATTCTTGAGGAATGTGGTCTACAGTCCTTGAACGTGACCAGTGAATTTGAATCATTCTTTAAATTGAAACAAATCTTCTCCCTCCAAAAGGAGGGAGTTCTGACAGATTCTCACAGAAGAAAGAATTAGGATACATTGCTACTAAACCTATAGTGAGTTGCAAACTCGCAAACTACTGAAAAGTGGGTCCCTGGGAGCATCTTAACAGTCTCTGTTTTGATTTCCCGTCATTAATTCTAGAAGGACTGCTAGGTGCATCTCGCTTATTTATGGAATCCTTACACTAAAGAGCCATTTTTCTAAAGGATGGCAGTAGATGCTTATTATTCATGCTCGTGTTAAGACTATAAGCTAAGGCAAATGGGTCTACATATTTATCTATAAATGGGCACTTTTCAAGTGTCGCTGCATTTTGCATCCTATTTTAAAGGTAACCATGAAAATGAGTAAATCTTATGCTGGGACCCTGGTTTCCTCTGGAGTCTCTTGCCTGCTATAGATGAGTGCCTCCTGGTCAGGTTCAAATTAATTTTGGGGGCCTTAAGGGCCATATTTTTACAAGCAGCTGGCTCCTGTATTAGTTGCTAGTTTAGTGAAGACTCTGGCAGTCCAGAACCAAAGGCAGCAATTCAGGAGTTTAAGCAGAGTTACCATACCATGTCAGGGTCAGGAACACAGAAAGCTGTGATATAATAAAATTGGAGAACTGGAGAGCAATTCTATAAAATGAACTAAGCAGGTCGGGGAAGTAGGAAGATGAAGTTCCAGATTGAAATGGTTCCAACTTCTCTGAACTCTTCACCTTAAGCCCTACTTGGACAACCATTGATCACTTCTGCAGAAACAATGTATCGATGCACTTTCTCAGATTGCTACTTCATAATCCTCAAATCCCAGATATTCTAAATTGACTCTGTGCTTTTAAGTATGGTATTAAAATCACCAGAACTTCAGTTAAGTGATGATTTGCAGGACCTCCCATTTAATCAGTCTCTTTCTTGCTTTTCCCCTACTCAGATTCTTCGTGTCTTTCTTTTTCATTCAGTAAATGTATGACCATTGCATCCTCAGAGGATGGCTTCTAAAGTGGTGGGTTGGTTGGAAATGGGAGAAAGGCCTTGAAGGGTGTGGTAGGCTAAAAAATGCGCGCCCCTCCCCACCAAAAAAAAAAAAAAAAAGCCCATGTTGTAATCCTTGGATCCTGTTAATGTTTTCTTTTATGGCCAAAAGGGGGTCTTTTGTGGCTACATTAAGCATCTGAAATGGAGAATTACCTTTAGTTATCCAATTGAACCTCAATGCGATCACACGTGTTCTTATAAGAAGGAAATAGAGGGAGATTTGACACAGACAAAAGAAGAAACCGCAATGTGACCACACAGGTGGAGATGGGAGGGATGTGGCCACAAGCCCAGGAATACTGGCAGCCCCCAGAGGCTGGAAGAGACAAAGAACAGACGTGATATGGTGTGGCTGTATCCTCACCCAAATCTCATCTTGAATTGTAGCTCCCATAATCCCCATATGTCATGGGAGGGACCCAGTGGGAGGTAACTGAATCATGGGGGTGGGTTTTTTGTGCTATTCTCATGATAGTGAATAAGTCTCATGACACCTGATGGTTTTATAAAAGGCAGTTCCCCTGCACACGCTCTCTTGCCTGCTGCCATGTTAAGACAGGCCTTTGCTCCTCCTTTGCCTTCCGCCATTATTGTGAGGCCTCCCCAGCCATGTGGAACTGTGAGTTCATTAGACCTCTTTTTCTTTATAAATTACCCAGTCTCAGGTATTTCTTCATAGTGGTATGAAAATGGACTAATACAAGATGCTTCCCCAGAACCTCCGAGAGCATGCAGCCCTGCTGACACTTGTATCTGGGCCCAGTGAAGCTGATTTCAGACTTCCAGACTCCAGAACTGGGAGAGAGTACTCTTCTGCTGTTTGAAGCCATCAAGTTTGTGGTCATTTGTTACAGCAGCCGCAGGAGACTAAAAGGGAGATAAATGGCGTTGCCACTTTTACAGTGGCCATGTCTTACACGCAGGCAAAAGAATGCACTTTTGGAGAGATCAGAACTAGAATGCTTAGAAGCCATGTGCTAGCCCTTGGAAGACCATGAACTGGACAACAACTGTGCCATGCACTGCCGTGTCTGCTCCTTCCCGCCATTCACAGTGGGAGTTCATGCTGGGCTCCTAGCTCAGCTCTTTAGGGGACACCCCTGAGTTTCAAAAGGTGGTTCTTTACCATCTTCACTGCAAAGAAAGGAAATGGAATTCATTCACATTGAGATGTATTTTGATGTTTTTCAAAATTTGAGAGAAAGAGGAAGGAAGAGGAGAGGAAGAGGGATCTCCAGCATTGACTTAATTCTTCTTATTTTACATACATTCAATTAAACAGATTTAAGCTCCACTTACAGTCTATGTTATTAAATTCGTGGAGATGGGAGATTAAATGCAGATCAATAAAAGAAGCCAATGAAATTCAAATTAAAAATATATATTGTGTATGACAGATAATGATAATTTCTGAGACTAAGTCACCCCTTACAACGTGTAAAGGTGTTTGCTACGTGTCACAAGTATTTTGGGTTTAGCATGCCTATTCTCGTAGGCATCGGGTGAAGAATTGTCCCACCCATTATTTCCATATTGGGAGCACACTACACCTGTGTTTACACAGCAAGCCAGTCATTTGAGAAGGTTAAATTATTAATAGCTGACCTTGGTATTTGTACATCACGAAGACACATACCGGTTCAGGCTCTCAATTCAGGTATGAGTATATGTTTATGATCAAAACATGATTTTGTTAATTTTATTGCACAAGTAATATGTATAAATAGAAAAAAAGTAAATAGTGGAAATATATTAAATTGGCTGGGCATGGTGGCTCATCCTATAATCTCAGCACTTTGGGAGGCCGAGGCAGGCAGATCACCTGAGGTCAGGTGTTTGAGACCAACCTGGTCTCCATCTCTGCTAAAAATACAAAAATTAGACAAGCGTCATGGTGCATGCCTGTAATCCCAGCTACTCAGGAGGCTGAGGCAGGAGAATTGCTTGAATCCGGGAGGAGGAGGTTGCAGTGAGCCGAGATCATACCACTGCACTCCAGCCTGGGTGACAAGTGAGACTCCATCTCAAAAAAAAAAAAAAAATAAAGAAAAATTAAATGAACAACAATAATCCTTTTATAATTATTTTCTCATACTGTCAGTTCTACAACCAGTCCCTAGATACTGTCACTTTCCACCATTTCTGATTTAAGTCTTCTGGTATTTATTCATGTGCTTTTTTTTTTTTTTTGAGACGGAGTCTCATTCTGTCATCCAGGCTGGAGTGCAATGGCATGATCCTAGCTCACCACAACCTCTGCCTCCTGGATTCAAGTGATTCTCCTGCCTCAGCCTCCCAAGTAGCTGGTATTACAGACGTGTGCCACTACACCTGGCTAACTTTTGTATTTTTAGTAGAGATGGGGTTTCGCGATGTTGGCCAGGCTGGTCTTGAACTCCCCACCTCAGGTGATCCACCCGCCTTGGCCTCCCAAACTGCTGGGATTATAGGCGTGAGCTACTGTGCCCAGCCTTATTCATATACTTTTTAATATCATGCTGATATGTCAATGTCCACAGACTACCGACTACGAAGGTCAAAATTAAGCTGCTTTACATTTCCTCCCACTTCCTTCTCTTCACTCTGAGTTACAAAACCTATAATGCTATTTAAAGTCCTCTATAGATGTATTTCACAACCACGTGTGAAAATCTCTTCATATATAAGTTTCTTGTTCCATTGATTCTTGACTTGTCACTAGATAAGATGGGAAAGAAGCATGCTTAAAAGACTTTCTCCTCAATCCCAGCTTCCTACTCTTTCTCTTCCCTTTAAGTAATATTTGCAATCTTTTTTTCACTTTAATAAAATCTCTCATCAAATAATAAGTTGGTTTTTAAAATCAAAAACACATTTACAACATTCACTATTCCATTTTTTAATTTCTAATTTCTGTGGGTACATAGTAGGTATGTATATTTATGGGACACATGACATATTTTGATACAGGCATACATGAAATAATAAACACACCAGGGTAAATAGAGTATCCATCCCCTCAAGCATTTGTCCTTTCTTTGTGTTACAAACAATCCAATTATACTCTTTTAGTTATTTAAAAATATATAATAAGGTATTGTTGACTGTAGTCACCTTGTTATGCTATCAAATAGTAAATCTTATTCTTTCTAACTCTATTTTTGTACCCATTAACCATCCCCCCGGCCCACTCCCACCATCCACCACTACCCTTCCCAACCTCTGATAACCATTGTTCTACTCCCTAGCTCCATGAGTTGTTTAATTTTTGGCTCCCACAAATAAACGAGAACATGCCAAGTCTGTCTTTCTGTGCCAAGGTTGTCTTTCTTATATTATTTCACTTAAGATAATGACCTCCAGTTTCATTCATGTTGTTGCAAATGACAAGATCTCATTCATTTTTTGTGGCCAGATAGTACTCCATTGTGTGTACGTACCATATTTTCTTTATCCATTCATCTGTTGATGGACACTTGGGTTGCTTCCAAATCTTGGGTATTGTAAACAGGTCTGCAACTAACATAGGAGTGCAGGTGTCTGTTTGATACACTGATTTCCTTTCTTTTGGGTACATACCTAGCACTAGGATTACTGGATCATATGGTAGCTCTGTTTTTAGTTTTTTGAGGAACTTCCAAACTGTTCTCCATAGTGGTTGTACTAATTTACATTGTTATCAACAGTGTATGAGGGTTTCCTTTTCTGCATATCATTGTCAGCATTTGTTATTGAATGTCTTTTGGATATAAGCCATTTTAACTGGGGTGAGATGGTGTCTCATTATAGCTTTGATTTGCATTTTTCTGATGATCAATGATGTTGGGCACCTCTTCATATACCTGTTTACCATTTGTATGTCTTCTTTTGAGAAATGTCCATTCAGATCTTTTGCCCATTTTTAATTGGATTATTAGATGTTTTCCTATAGAGTTGTTTGAGCTCCTTATATATTCTGCTTATTAATCCCTTGTCAGATGGATACTTTGCAAATATTTACTCCATTCTGTGGGTTGTCTTTTAACTTTGTTGATTATTTCCTTTGCTGTGCATTTTAGCTCAATGTGATTCCAATTGTCCATTTTTGCTTTGGTTGCCTTTGCTAAATGGGGTATTACTCAAGAAATTTTTACCCAGCACAGTGTCCTGGAGAGTTTCCCCAATGTTTTTTTTAGTAGTTTCATTGTTTGAGGTCTTACGTTTAGGCCTTTAATCCATTTTGATTTGATTTTTGTATATGGTGAGAGGGAAGGGTCTAGTTTTATTCTTCTGCATATGGATATCCCGTTTTCCCTTCACCATTTATTGAAGAGACTGTCCTTTCCCCAACATATGTTCTTGGCAACTTTGTTGAAGATGAGTTCACTGTAGGTATATGGATTTGTTTCTAGGTTCTCTATTCTGTTCCATTGCTCTATGTGTCTGTTTTTATGCCAGTACCATGCTGTTTGGATTACTATAGCTCTGTAGTATAATTTGAAGTCAGATAATATGATTCATCCAGTTTTGTTCATTTTACTTAGAATAACTTTGGTTATTGTGGATCTTTTGTGATTCCATGTAAATTTTAGGATAGTTATTTCTATTTTTGTGAAGAATGTCATTAGTATTTTGATAGAGATTTCATTGAAGCTGTAGACTGCTTTAGATAGTATGGAAATTTTGACAATATTGATTCTTATAATCCATTGACATGGAATATATTTTTATTTTTCATGTCTGCTTCCATTTCTTTTATCAATCTTTTATAGTTTTCATTGTAGAGATCTTTTACTTCTTTAGTAAGGTTAATTTCTGGGTATTTTATTTTATTTGCAGTGATTTAAATTGAATTACTTTCTTTTTTAATTTTATTATTATTATACTTTAAGTTTTAGGGTACATGTGCACAATGTGCAGGTTTGTTACATATGTATACATGTGCCATGTTGGTGTGTTGCACCCATCAACTCGTCATTTAGCATTAGGTGTATCTCCTAATGCTATCCCTCCCCTTCCCCCCACCCCACAACAGTCCCCGGTGTGTGATGTTCCCCTTCCTGTGTCCATGTGCTCTCATTGTTCAATTCCCACCTATGAGTGTTTTCAGATTGTTCACTGCTGGCATACAGAAATACTACTGATTTTTGTATGTTGATTTTATCTCCTGCAACTTTGCTGAATTTTTTTATCAGTTCTAATTTTTTTTAGTGAAATCCTTAGGTTTTTCCAAATATAAGATCATATTATCTGCAAACAGGGATAATATGGGCAGGTCCAGAAACATCATCCAAGAACCAAGGCCTAGAATTGGGGACCCCAGGAGCCCACTTAGTACCCTGCCGCTTTGTGGCTGAGCTGGTACCTAAGTTGCAAGACAAAGTGCTTTTTACCTTTACTTCTTTTCTCAAGCAGAAGAAGTCTCTCCCTGTAGCCCCACAGCTGGGAGTGTCCTGGGTCACACCTGAAGCCAGCCTGTCTCTGAGTCTTACCCAAGACCCTGAGCAAGTACTGCCTGAGTACCACTGCTACTGATTATTTAGGGCCCAAGGGCTCCTTAGTCAGCAGGTGAGGAATCCTGCCAGGATTGGGTTCTTCCATTCAAGGCAGGCACAGGGTATGTTGAGAAATGTCATCCCATCATTTTTTATGGCTGCATAGCATTCCGTGGTGTATTTGTGCCACATTTTCTTAATCCAGTCTATCGTTGTTGGACATTTGGGTTGGTTCCAAGTCTTTGCTATTGTGAATAGTGCCGCAATAAACATACGTGTGCATGTGTCTTTATAGCAGCATGATTTATAGTCCTTTGGGTATATACCCAGTAATGGGATGGCTGGGTCAAATGGTATTTCTAGTTCTAGATCCCTGAGGAATCACCACACTGACTTCCACAATGGTTGAACCAGTTTACAGTCCCACCAACAGTGTAAAAGTGTTCCTATTTCTCTACATCCTCTCCAGCACCTGTTGTTTCCTGACTTTTTAATGATGGCCATTCTAACTGGTGTGAGATGGTATCTCACTGTGGTTTTGATTTGCATTTCTCTGATGGCCAGTGATGATGAGCATTTTTTCATGTGTTTTTTGGCTGCATAAATGTCTTCTTTTGAGAAGTGTCTGTTCATGTCCTTTGCCCACTTTTTGATGGGGTTGTTTGTGTTTTTCTTGTAAATATGTTTGAGTTCATTGTAGATTCTGGATATTAGCCCTTTGTCAGATGAGTAGGTTGCAAAAATTTTCTCCCATTCTGTAGGTTGCCTGTTCACTCTGATGGTAGTTTCTTTTGCTGTGCAGCATGTCCTTTGTAGGGACATGGATGAAACTGGAAAACATCATTCTCAGTAAACTATCGCAAGGACAAAAAACCAAACACCGCATGTTCTCACTCATAGGTGGGAATTGAACAATGAGAACTCATGGACACAGGAAGGGGAACATCACACTCTGGGGACTGTTGTGGGGTGGGGGGAGGGGGGAGGGACAGCATTAGGAGATATACCTAATGCTAAATGATGAGTTAATGGGTGCAGCAAAACAACATGGCACATGGATACATATGTAACAAACCTGCACATTGTGCACATGTACCCTAAAACCTAAAGTATAATAATAATTAAAAAAAAAAAAAAAAAAGAAGTGTCATCCCACAGCTAGGACCTGGAATGAGGGCCTTATGACTCTTCCTGGTGCCCTATTCTACTGTGACTGAGCTGGTATCCAAGTTACAAGACAATTTCCTCTTTTCTCTTCCCTCTCCTCTCCTCAAGCAGAGGGAAAGAATCTCTCCCAGAGCTGCAAGCTGTGCTGCCTTGGGTTTGTGAAGGGGTGATGCAAGCACTCCCTTGGCCACCCCAGCTACTGTCTCACCAGGTTGTGTGTCCCCCAGGTGTACTGGCTCTGAGCCAAGAACAGCACCAAGACTTGCACAGGAATTGCAGTTCTTGTGGCCTAGACTGCCTTTCAAGTTATTTTAGGACCCCAGACCACTTTAGCCCACAGTGGTGAGGCTTGCTGGAACTCAGGTTCCCACTGCTTGGATATGCAATTCCCCAATGGCTAGGGCTGGTCTAAGTGCTCCCTCTGTGGGAATTGACTAAGTTCTGCCTAGCGTTGCTTTACTCTGTGACAAAGCAACACTGAGTTTCAATGCAAAGTCCCACAGTCACTGCATTCTCCCTGCCCTAAGCAAACAGATTCTGTGTGCCACACAGCTGCTGCCAGGGGATGAGGAAGGGGAAACTCAAGACTGTCTTTCCCACTCTCTTCAGTGCTACTTCAGTGATATGAAGTCAAAACCAGATGCTGTGATCATTAATCTGATTTTTGGTTCTTGACGAGCTGCTTTTTTCTGTGAATAGTTGTTCAATTGGTGTTCCTATAGAGAGGATGATCAGTGAAGTCTTTTATTTGGCCGTCTTGCTCTGCCTCCTTTCAACATTCACAATTTTATACTTAAACAAATATTTCTGCTGTAAATCTGAAGATGTAATGAAGCCATAGAGAGAGGAAAAAATATATAATCCTATGTAACTAAACAATTTGTCTTGAGGCATTCTGGTCAAGTGGACTTTTCTTAAAATTCATTAATAGTTACAATTGGTCTATTGATATTGGAACTATGACTTAAACAAATTGGGTTTTCTCAATAATTGTATTGGATTATTTCTACTTGAAATAAAAAAATAAAACTGTCCTTGTTACAAACAAAATGAATGCCTGCACAGAACATGCCAAAATAATATATATCTAGTAGTCCCCCTTATCTACAGAGTATCCATTCCAAGAACCCCAGTGGATGCCTGAAACCATGGATAGTGCTGAATCCTACATATACTATGGGGTTTTATTGCACACATATACCTATGATAAAATTTAACTTATAAATTAGGTGCAGTCGGAAATTAATAATGATAACTAGAAATAAAGTAGAAAAATTTTACCAATATACTGTAACAAAAGTTACATGAATTTGTTCTCTCTCACTCTCTATCAAAATAATCTCAATATTTCTAGACCATGGTCAACTGAGGGTAACTGAAACTGTGGAAAGAAAACCATGGCTAAGGAGGGGTCTACTGTAAGTAAGTTTAGAAAGGTTACAGAATGCAAGGTCTATTTACACATATTAATTGCATTTCTATATACTAGCAACACAAAGTTGAAAAAAATTTGAAAATACAAATTGTATTAGTCAGCTTGAGCTATCAACAAAATAAGCAGACTGGGTGGTTTAGAAAACAGAATTGCAACAAAAGCCAAAATTGGCAAGTGGGATCTAATTAAACTAAAGAGCTTCTGCACAACAAAAGAAACTATCATCAGAGTGAACAGGCAACCTACAGAATGGGAGAAAATTTTTGCAATCTATCCATCTGACAAAGGGCTAATATCCAGAATCTACAAAAAACTTAAACAAATTTACAAGAAAAAAACAACTCTATCAAAAAGTGGGCGAAGGATACGAACAGACACTTTTCAAAAGAAGACATTTATGCGGCCAAGAAACATATGAAAAACAGTTCATCATCACAGGTCATTAGAGAAATGCAAATCAAAACCACAATGAGATACTATCTCACTGCAGTTAGAATGACGATTATTAAAAAGTCAGGAAACAACAGATGCTAGAGAGGATGTGGAGAAATAGGAACACTTTTACACTGTTGGTGGGAGTGTAAATGAGTTCAACCATTGTGGAAGACAGTGTGGTGATTCCTCAAGGATCTAGAACTAGAAATACCATTTGACCCAGCCATCCCATTACTGGGTATATACCCAAAGGATTATAAATCATTCTACTATAAAGACGCATGCACTTGTATGTTTATTGCAGGACTATTCACAATAGCAAAGACTTGGAACCAACCCAAATGCCCATCAATGTTAGACTGGATAAAAAAATGTGGCACATATACACCGTGGAATACTATGCAGCCATAAAAAAGAATGAGTTCATGTCCTTTGCAGGGACATGGATGAAGCTGTAAACTATCATTCTCAGCAAACTAACACAGGAACAAGGAAACAAACACCACACGTTCACACTCATAAGTGGGAGTTGAAAAATGAGAACATATGGGCACAAGGAGGGGAGCATCACACACTGGGGCCTGTCGAGGGGTGGGGGGCAAGGGAAGGGATAGCATTAGGAGAAATACCTAATGTAGATGATGGGTTGATGGGTGTGGCAAACCACCATGGCACATGTATACCTATATAACACACCTGCACATTCTGCATGTGTATCCCAGAACTTAAAGTATAATAAAAAAATAAATAAATAAATGCAGAATTTCATTTCTCACACTTCTGGAGGCTGGAAGTCCAAGATCAAGGTGCCAGCAGGGTTGGTTTATGGTGAAGTCTCCCTTCCTGGCCTGCAGACCTCACCTTCTTGCTGTATCCTCTCACTGCTTTTTCTCTATGAGTGCACATATGTGTGCCTGAAGAGAGGAAAATAGAGCTCTTGTTTCTCTTCCTCTTTTTTAAGTACAGTAGTCCTACCAGATTAGAGCTTCACCCTCTGATCTCATTTAACTTCAGTTTCTTCCTTAAAGGCGCTATCTCCAAATAGAATCACATTGGGGGTTAGGGCGTCAACATATGGATTTGTTGGTAGGTACAATTCAGTACATAATGCCAGTGCACATGGACATCTTTGGGATGGCCCTGTCTTACCTAACACAGTCTGTTCTCTGACCCCCAAAGATTCACATCCTTCTCATATATAAAGCACATTCATTCACTCTACCCCAAGGTCCCCAGAAATCTCAACCTATTATAGTATCAACTCAAAGTCTGTGATCTCATCAGTTCAGAACTCCCAAATTTTAACGTTGAAATCATCTGAATGAGTTTTGAGTAGGCCTTAGGGCATACTCCACCCAAAGCACAATTCATCTGTACTGTGGTTCTGAGAAACTGGAGAGGTAAACACAGTAGTGGGACAGGTATAGGATGACAGTTATAGACATTCTTGTTTAAAAAGGGAAAAAAAGGAGTCACTAGTTCCAAACAACTTCTAAATTCAGCTGGGGAAACTGCATTAAGTTTACAGGCTTGTAAAGTTTAGGGCTCTCAGGTCTGCCCTCTGGGAGTCATCCTTCTTCTTCATGAATGACAGCTTGAGCTTGTAGCTGAGTAGTTTTATAAGCATGTTTTCTGCCTGAGAATTTTGGGGGTCTGATATAGTTTGGCTCTGTGTTCCCACCCAAATCTCATGTCAAATTGTAATCCTAATGTGTTGAATGAGAGGCTGGTGGGAGGTGATTGGATCATGGGGCTGGTTTCTAATGGTTTAGCACCATCCCCCTAGTGCTGTCTTGTGATAGAGTTCTCACAAGATCTGGTTGTTTAAAAGTGCGTAGCACCTCCCTCTTTGCTTCCTTTCTCTCCTGTCACCATGTCACAAAGAGTGCTTGCTTCCCCTTTTCCTTCTACCATGATTGTAAGTTTCCTGAGGCCTCCTCAACCATGCAGAACCATGAGTTAATTAAACCTCGTTTCATTATAAATTGCCCAGTCTCAGGTAGTTCTTTACAGCAGTGTGAGAATGGGCTAATACAGAGTCCAACAGCCTTTATTTGTTTCATACTCCCTCTCTCCTTTCAGTCCAAGCTGGCAATGTTTCCACAGATATAAATTCTTAAGAATCTGTGGATCTTCTATGTATGTCATGGGAATTCATTCCATTAGACAAGTGGCTCTTCCTAGGATTCTTCTAGATACTTTCATCTCTATGTTTGGCTTCTGCTGAGAGAGCTTTGGAGTCTGTGAATCACACATTTAAGCTCTTCAAAGGGCCTTTTGTGTGACTGAATACTTACCTTTTGATCTTTCAAGTATCAGCAAGGGTTTTTCAGCCATGCTCTCAGGATGGCAGTATCTTTCTTGACAGTGAATCTCTTAATTTCAGCATTTTTTATAATCTGAATAAAGTGGCACATTTCTCCAAAGAAGATATAAAAATAACCAGTCAGTGCATGAAAAGATGCTCAACATCATTAGCTTGTAATATTATTCATCTATAAAAAGGAATGAAGTAGTGGTACGTTCTGTACATATTACAACATGGATGAACTTTGAAAACACAATACTAACTGAAATAAGCCAGTCACAACAAAATGCATATTGTATGATTCCATCTATATTAAATGTCCAGAATAGCCAAATGTTTAGAGACAGAAAGAAGATTTTTGGTTGCGAAGAGCTGAAGAGAGATGTGGGAGAATGGAGAGTGGCTGCTAATTGTTATGCTAATCTTTTGGGGGTAATGAAAATGTTCCAAATTTAGGTCAGTAATGGTGCACAACTCTGTGAACGTGCTAAAACCATTGTGTTGTAGACTTTAAATGGCTAAGTTTTATGGTATGTGAATTTTATCTCTAATAAAGGTGTCAAGAAAGGAATAAACTAGGTAGGGAAACATATCAACCTATCCACATATAATCATGTGAAGTCACAGGTGCCTAATGCTGTAACTCACTAAAGCAAACAGGCTGCTGAATATATTTTAAGGTTTCGGTTTATTTCCTGGATCTAAAAGAATGGAGGTAAGGACATGAAGAGGGAATGTATACCTTTGATGTATTTGATTTAGAAGCTTAAAATAAAGCATAACTACAATTTCTTAGTTCATAAGATGTGCTGAATAATGCTGATGACTTAGTTTCTACCATTTCAATAAAAAGTATTATGTGACTAATTTTGATATTATGCTACTAGTTTTCTTAGATTATTTGAAGACATGTGAACTTGTAAGGAAAAGCTTTTAAGATAAATTAGTATCTCTGTGAGACTTTTTATAGACATAAGTCTGGAGTATAACCATAAATAATATACTTTAGCAACACGAAGACTGCATTACAAGAAAGTAAGCAAAAATACAAGCAAAGGCACAGATTTTTAAAACAAATGCTCTCTTCATTCAAAAGAAATGGACTGAACATCTCTTTGCCAGGCCCCTTAGAGACATGAAGTTGCAATTCCCAACTAAAACAGAAAAGGAAAATATCAAGCTAGTATGGGAAATAGACTTGAAAGCAAATAACTAGTTCATTGATAGTAGCTCCTGGTAGCAGAAAAGAAAGCATGATCAACTTTGAGAAAGTAAAACACACACACACACACGTTGTAAAGAGGTATTGACTGTACATTTTCTTGTAGCTCCTCTAGCATCACTCAGGTAAGATTATTTAATGCAATCCTTATCCCAACAATAGTTATTTTGTTTCTTACATTTGGGGTTGAATGATTCTAGAGAGGTTTCTTCAGAGAAATATATTTTTATGTATTTTGAGTAAATCTCACTTTTGTAAAGACAGAGAGTGTTCCCCTGACTCACAGCTGCTGCCGCGGCTTCCTTCCGTCTCTAAGGTTTTTGTGTATGGATGAGATGTTACCATCTCAGCTCTGACCTATGGATTCATATGGTGAACAATCTGCCAGTGGGACAGTTTAATTCAGGATTAGGTCAAAATCCCCAAGGTTCATATGGTGATTTACAGGCGTGCTACCTGGTTTTAAATTTCATTGTTTCTAATCTCTTGATGGTACAGCATGATATAAATTTGTTCTTTCATTATGATAAGAATCTGCGAAGGAAATGGGAGTAGCACCTGCAACACACAGCATGAATTCTACCTCTTTTACTTTAAGAAAAAAGAAAGAAATATAATTGGAAGTCTTGTTCCAGCATCCACAGTGCCTGACTCAGGGCACTCAATCAATAAATATGCTGGCAGAACTAAATGATGTGTTTCCCACGTTCTCATTGAGCTTTTTCCTTGTTACTAAGCAGCATCTGTGTTAGGTCCATCACTGATGGAACAGGCTGCAGTGGTTTATTTTTAAGCAAAAGTGATCTCATTGGAATTTGTGAATTAATAGTACAGACATTGGAAAATGGACAGCTTCTTTGATTTCCACCTGTTTTTGTGAAGTGTTGGTAAGGAAGCAAAAAAATAGTATCCATTTTGTAGGAATAACATACAAGTTGTTCTAAATACAAAGAGTGCTTTACTCTGAGCCTCAGCTTGGGGGTCTGTCTCCCCTGTGAAGCTAGCCCACCATATCCCTTGTCTCCTTTGAGTTTTGAAAACACCTAGTGCTTGACATCTGCCAACCGATTCCTCATACATCTTTGGAGGAGTCATTTAACCTCTCAGTAGCTGAGTAGCTCAATGTAACTTTCCTTCCTCCTTGTTATGGTGGGGATCAGGAGAGATCATAAATATCATTGCACTCGGAAGACTATAAAGCACTTTAGAGTTGTCAGTTATTCCAAATTGCTCACAAAAGCAGAATCTTACAGAAAGTCTTGGACTCTTCTGGATAGATTTTCTTTGTTACCAAGCTGAGTTTGTCAGTAGCTCACCTCTACCTGGAGGGATTGCATGCCACTCCAGCAGCTATGCTCGGGTGATGGGATTTATTTCTAGTTTTCTGGTATTTAAAATATTTAGAGAAGGAGTTCCAAAGGGTTCTCCAGGAATTTTACTATTTAACAAATATCTGAGGAAGGGAAAGGAGGCTGAGAAATTTGCATTACACATTGGCCTTGGTAAAGAATAACTACATCACTGCAGATTTCAGCATGCCTTTACATGCTGATGAGCTAACCAGGCCAAGTCAATTTGAAGTGCCATGGAGTTTTCTATAATATATCAAGCTAAAGGGCTGGAAGGAACTTTATTTTTCACTGATCCCCGAATTGCCTTTGGGACGAAATCCAAACAGTGAAAGCCACTGCCCCTTCTTGCATCGCCAACTTTATGTTGCCTTCCAGTTTAAGAAGGAAGATTGAGCACAGAATTTGATGGCAAAAGCATGTGGAAGTGACAGCAAAATAAATAACAAAAAACATAGCTGCAGCCGGGCATGGTAGCTCACACTTGTAATCCCAGCACTTTGGGAGGCCGAGGTGGGCAGATCACCTGAGGTCAGGAGTTCGAGACCAGCCTGGCCAATATAGTGAAACCCTGTCTCTACTAAAAATACAAAAATTAGCTGGGCTTGTTGGCAGGTGCCTGTAATCCAAGCTACTCGGGAGGCTGAGGCAGGAGAATCGTTTGAATGTGGGAGGCGGAGGTTGCAGTGAGCCAAGATTGCACCACTGCACTCCAACCTGGGTGATGGAGCAAGACTCCGTCTCAAAAAACAAACAAACAAAAGCATAGCTGCTTCTTTCTCAAAAACAAGAACAGGAGTTCTTCACATACCTGGACTGAAAGGGAAGGCATCCTCACAAGAAGGAACAGGTAAAAACCTACAGCAGAAGGGAAGGCCAAATTTCCATCATCCTCAAGCCGTAGAGAATGAAGTCAGGCACAACAGGAGGGCTTGGAAGGTTGGTTTTCATGAGAGACCAGGGGTACATGGAGCCCATGCCTGAAAACTGGGTTCATGGTCAGAAGGCCTCAGATCATCCACTTGGGGGAAAAGGCTCCAGCCTAAATGACCACCCAAGACTTAGTTTAGAGCTGTTTCCTAGACAGAATCTCAAAACTGCCTGAGGACCACACAACCAGGGGCCTCTCAAGACCCAGAACACTTGTAAGACGGAAACTTACAACCAAGAACCACAAGGCGTCTGCAGAAAACATCCCCCTATAAAGCAGAAACCAACCCAACACACATGAAAACTAAAATCCAAAGAAATTTAAATCAGTAGGGAAAACAGAAAATGACATTTTGATTTTTAAAAGAACTATGACTATGCTAAAGAAGCATGAAACTATAAAATATGAGTAGATGATCTTGAAAAAGTTATTTAGATATATTAGATATTAAAATGCAATTATTTTAAATTTAAATCCTTAGTTGGGTAATAGAACAGTCCAGGTGTATTAAAATATTGACAAATTGGAGATTGAACTGAATAAATCATCCAAATACTCCCAAAGCCATAAAAAGATGGAAAAACTTAAGAAAAAGCCCGAGGTATGGGGATTGACCTAGAAGCTCTGGCACAGCCCAGATGGGATTCTGGAAGGAGGGTTTCAAATGCTGGAGGAGCCATATTGTATGAGATAATTATTGGTAGTATTCCTGATGTGAAGAAAAGTAGCCTTTAAGCTGAAAGTATTACTGACTGTTAAGCAGAATTTTGAAAGAAAATCCACGAGTGGACATTTTTCTAATGGAATTTCAGAATATCAAGTACAATGAGAGAATCTCCCTTCCCCTGTAGCATTTCCCTGTTCACATTGTCTGCCACGCCATTGCCAACACACACAATCTCCTGAAAATACTGCATTCACCGACATCTTTCTGCCCTTACGAGCCTTCCTAGCTTGAATGTTTTTCTCTCTCCTTTATCTTGGCTAGCAGCCTCTTTCCTTCAGCAAGTCCTCCTGGAATCCCTCCCACTTTCTTATTTAATAGTCTGCTTCCATATTAGCAGGATGAGCCCTGTTTCTCTCAGCACCGTCCCTGCTGGGTTCTGGTCATTCATTCTGCTTTGGCTCCACTGCTCTGTGAGCTTGTATAAGGCCTTTCTCTTCTTCAGGGCTCAGCGTGGTTTGTGGAATGTGGCAGTCACCTGTGCCTGTCATTATCTCAGATGATTCTGGGAATGAATCAAACGATAAACCAATGAATTAGATATCAGTTGAATGTGCAAATCAGCCATCTAGGTACAGAGAGGCCAGCAGTGAGTTTCTTAAGGAGACAGAGCTAATTAAGGACAGAGTCGTGTCCTGGCTTGAATGGTGCACTTTTAATAGCATATATCATAATACCTCCACCACATACTTTCCCTATATAGAAGTCTTAAGTGTTTTAAAAATATCTTTAAAAAAACAAATAAAATTACAGTTTTTAAAATAAAATACATGTATAAAAAGAAAGATTTTCAGAAAGTGAATACGCGGCCTTTTCATCTTTTATTTCCAAAGTTTGTTTAAATGGTAGTCTTACATGTTTTTTCTTATGAGACACATAGATACCTTAAGTTGCGTGGCTAGAATCATTCTTGAATAGTGAAGTTTAATCAGATAAAATGTAAATTTCAACATGATTATTATTTTCTGACCATGTACTTAAGAATATCTCAGGAAGTTTTAGACTTCTTAATTGCAAGATCAGAGTGTAACTTTATTTGATCAATGTCTAGTAATTTTTAAAATTCTCATTTATTGTCATGTATATGGAAGTGCATCATGTTTGATGCCATGTGCCTTTTCCTGAGGCTGCTTCAGCCACACCTAGAAAGCTCCTAGAGAGAAGAAACAACTTGGTTTGGTTTAATGTGCTATGTTCAGCACCCGGGATAGCTCCATATACAGTCATGTCTCACAATTAAGGCCACCTTGAGTCACAGTATTCTGTAATTTTCAAAAGACTGCTACACACAGTAACCCTATATGATATTCAAGAGATCAATCAGTGCACAAAGGAATACATGACTTTTCTGACAATTTCAGTAATTTGTTAACATCCAGACCCAAAAGGAAGAAACCAAAAGTGACGTAATAAAACTCATGCAATGTACTAGGGTCCTAGAAGCTTTGAAGATTTTATTTAGAGATTATTTATTCCAATTTGTTTGTGTAATCCTAACAAAATTTCTTTCTGTTTTTCTAACCTGCCACAGAGTTTAAAACAGAAAATTAAAAGAGGCAAATGGTTCTGTCAAGGTCAAGAACAATAACAGTCCAAAAAGTGTAACAGCCAGAAATTGAAACAAGAAACAGACATACCCACCAGACATTGAAATACAAAAACCCACATATCTACAGCCATTGAATGTGGAATGCACACAGACAGATGCACCTCAATTAGCACCAGGATCACCCCACATAGCAGCACAACAGGAAACTGTTGAAATGAGAACTGGGAGTCTTTGAAAAACATGTGCAATGATATTTAGCGTCTTCTATTTAAGAAGGCAGGGAAGTAAATAAGCATCCTAGGTAGCTAATGGCCATCAGATATGGTCAAGTCAATATACAGAGGAGTTTCTTATTAGTATCACAGAAGTGAAGGTGGTGGAATGGACTGGCCTATAGGCTCACAGGTCAGGCATGCTGACAGCCCTGTGTCTTTTCAAAGTCAATAAGTGGATTTTTGTGCCTCTGATGGAGAGAGCTTCTTCTGAGGAGGAGCAAAAACTCTAGAAGCTTTGACCTCTGGAAATACAGGATAAAAGCTCTCAGATTTTTAAAGTCTCACTCACTGATGCCATTAACTGAACATCTCATCTTGGGATGAACATTAGTTGAGTGTGTTCCCAGGCTTATCCCAAGTGCTTTCTCCTAAGCCTTGTAACTGAGACGCGGCAAGGCAGAATCTGGTAGTTTGTGTACAGATAATTGGGGTTTGATCCTGTCTGAACAAGAACTAACCCACAACCCAGAGACAGCCAGGGACAAGTGAAGCTTATGGAGAATGAAGACCTAAGGAATATTTTCTGTGTCTTTGAATTCCCAGCAGCCAAAATGCTGCACTTAATGAATGCTTCATGAATGACCAATTACATCATATGACTGAGATCCATTCTGGATATCCGTATCTTCCTCCCGACTTTTCCCACCCTATTGTTCATAAATCAATCTTGAAATAATTATTTACCTCTATACTAAGAAATATGATTACTTACATGCTGCAGGTGTGGGTGAGGAGGCACGATGCTGTTCTACTGAATCATGATCTCAGCGTAGATTTTGATAGTTTAATTAGAAACAGAATGCAAGACTGGCTTTTATCCCCATTCACTTATGGACATCATGTGTGTTCCCATCCATACTATTTATGAATGACAGTCAGAATGTTTATGGTCCTCTCATTTTACTAATTATGAAACAAGCTTAACTCTTTGCTTTCTTTTTTTTCTAGCGGAAGATAATAGTCTGTCTCAAAAGAAGAAGGTCACTGTGGAAGATCTCTTCAGTGAAGACTTCAAAATTCATGACCCCGAGGCTAAGTGGATAAGTGGTGAGTCCAGGCCCTTCGTGCACGAGACATCACTTCCCCATGCCTCGCCCCCACTTTCAATAGGTTGGGTCTAGTAATTTGCCTCTTGGATTTCCCCCTTTGGCCACAGAAGGGGATCTACAGAGCTTTTGCTGTGATCATCATCAGATTATCATTCTATGAAAATGTGTATCTGGTAAAATCAGGGCTTTTGTAATGCTGTTGCCTCCCAAGCATCCACACAGCCTTCACTGAATGAGAAATGGGTCTGCTGAAGACGTGTCCTCTGTGTGCCACCTCCCAGAGACATCATTTCTCCGGGGGAGCTGTGGGGTGTTGCTTAGCAACAGGAACAGTGCAGGGCACAGTGAGCTTTCCTTCCTTCTCCACAATCTTCATTCCCTTTTTTTCTCTTGCTGTCTTTCTGTTAGGCAGAAGGACCAAAAGCAACTCATGGGGTTCTTGTAGAATAGCTTCCAAATGAACCTTGGAGTGCTGTACACGGATGCAGATTCATTTATTTTCCCTGTTGAACTTTAATTTGGATTAAATCTACCTTCCTTGTGTGGGGGATTTTTTTTTAAAACAACAGAACAAAATGTAGTTGGGGGCAGAAGGCATATGTTCACCATGCCTGTGTTGTTTCATAACATAATCTATTTCTTCTAACTGGGTCTGAAATAATTCAAGTGCATCCATGGAAGATGCACCCATCCCTCCGCAGGCCAAGTTGCCAGCACCTCCCTGTTGTCTCCACAGCTGTTGCTTACATGTGGTCTTTGCTGCAGTGGAATACACTTGAAGGTTTATCCTCACGTCAGAGAACCTTTATAGTGATCAAAGTCTAGTTCAGATCCTTGCTTTTATAATAAATGAGGTCCAGAGAGGTCAAGTGACTTTTCTGAGGTCACAGAGCTGATGAGTGCGAGCTGTGGCTAGCAACCCATCCCCTGACTTCCAATTCAGCGCTCTTCCCACTGTCCTCTTGCTGAGTGATCGAGTGTCGTTGTATTTTTTTCTGTCAAACTGCTTCTAAAATGCTTTTCATGCTTCACAAACTCTCAGAAATCAATTAACAATGACTCTTGGCTGTTAGTCTCCTGCTTAGAGGCAATCACTTTTCTTTTGTCCTCTACTGTGGCTTCAGGATTAATTTCTGACCCTTAGATTAGCTTATTTAAAAGTGAAAAAAGTAGATGGATCTCAGAGGGAATGTATTTTAGAAAAGTGGGGAGAAATTAGAGCAGCAGTATATCATGAATACCAAGGGCACACAGATATTAAAAAAAAAACAAAAACAGCACAGAGGTCTTTTTGTTTGGTGGAGGAATTGACTTTGCCTTTTGTTTTCGGCTGACCTGGTGAAATGTTCGTATTCGTGTTCACTGTATGTTCGTGTTCACCTGCTGCATCAGCAAATGCAAGCACTTGTGGGATGCCGCAGGTAGACCTTGGGAGGAAAACGTGACTACTCTCCTTGAGGAGCTCAAAGTTTTGTTGGAGACAAATCTATGAGCAGCCAGTGGGAATCCTAACACACAAGACTCAGAGAGGAGGATCGGAAGTTCTCATTCTTCTTGAAGGATGTCCCAGAGACAGTGCACAAACTCAGTCTTAAAGCGATGGCTAGGAGCTTGTTAGAGAAGGCTAAGAATAGAGCCCTGGAAGAATGTCAGGTCTAGAATGTTAGTCTTGCTAAACCCTGGTTGGCAGAACCAAAACCAAGCTGAGAAACAATGCCCAGCAGTTACAAAGACAAAACAAAACACTTAGACTTGTGGTATTAAAAAAAATGAGTGAGCACAATGGCTCACACCTGTATTCCAGCACTTTGGGAAGCCGAGGCAGGCAGATCGCTTGAGTCCAGGAATTTGAAGCCAGCCTGGGAAACATGTTGAAATGTCACCTTTATAAAAAATTAGCCAGCCATGTGGGACCTGTGGTCCCAGCTACTTGGGAGGCTGAGGTGAGAGGATGGCTTCAGCCTGGGAGGTCCAGGCTACAGTTAACTGTAATCATGCCATTGCACTCCAACCTGGGTGACAGAGCGAGACTCTGTCAAAAAAAAAGAGTGAACTCTTTGGTATTTGTCAAAAACCAATTATAAAGTCTCAGTTAATCATTGCAGAGTTACTTCATTCACTTTAAGATATTACGTCTTTAGGGAGCAGGTTTGTCCACGGAACTGTTTCTCAGTGGTATATGTGGGAGTCACACCACCCACCACCACCATCTCCCACCACCACCACCACCAGCACCAGCACCAGCACCAACACCACAGGCTCCTCTTTCTGCTCCTTCTCTGCTTCTCCTTCTCCTTCTCGTGGAGAGGCAGAATCCAAGGATGAATCAAGAGGCCAGAAACAAGGGACACCAAACCTGAGCTCTAGGGTTCAGAGTAGGTTGGAGGAGGGCCTGGGCAGACACCATGATATGTTGAAATAAAGTGTATTCATACCTATAAGGTATATATTTTTATTAGAAAGCCCATGGCATAAGACTTGGCCTAAAGCAGCATTCCATGTGCCAAAAAAAAAAAAAAAAAAGTATATGCAGAGATGTGGAAACACAAGAGCACAGATGTTTCTGGAGGAACATGTGCCAGTTCATGGTATAAGGCGTTTGATTTTTATGGGCAAATGAATGGAGCCTGCCCAGAGATGCACTGGTTTTCTGGCCAGAGGAGACCAGCCAGATTTTCTTTATATCTGCAAAGCGCTGAGAGTTAATACATGCAATTGAGACGTGGCTATGTGCCCAGCAGAAAATGCCCAGCCTGCCTGTATCAGCAGGTTATGCCTATTCATAAAGACCACCTGCGGTTCTAATGGACCTACCTTTGGTGTTGAGGAGCTTTCTTAGGATGATTCTCTCTCTGTAAATGTACACACTGAAGGTGAAGTTTTGCTGTGAAGTAACCAAGTGGTTGCGTCCCCAAATACAGGTTTGATGTGGAGTGTTTTGGAACCTAGTAATTCCACTCACACATGACCCTCAGCTTCCCATTACCTTTTTTTTTTTAACTTACTCCTCTTCCTAATCATTCTCTCCCTTCCCGCTCCCTAAAGAGGCAATAGCTTAAAGTGAATGAAGTAACTTTGCAATGATGAACTGAGTCTTTATAATTGGTTTTTGACAAATACTGTAGAGTTCACCCATTTTTTTTTTTTTAATACCGCAAGTCTAAGTGTTAAGATCTGGGAAAAGATGACTACAAATCCATAGGATTATCTCATGTTGTAGAGCTGGGATGAACCTTAGAAATTATTAGAACATTAATTCATTCAGTAAGAGATTGTTGAGTGCCCACAGTGTAGCAGACAAATTGCTGGGCCCAAAAGGGTGAGCGATTTGTTCATGGAACTGTTTCTTAGTGATAGACATAAGAATTATTACCCACCACCACCATCTATCACCACTACCACCATCACAGGCTCCTCCTCCTCCTCCTCCTCTTCACATCACCATCATCATCATAACATCATCAAGATCATATTATCATCATTATCATCATCATTGTCTTCTGGGTGTTTACTGTGTCTTAAGCTCTAGGCTAAATTTTATATATATATATAAATATATATAATATAATATATAATATAAAATATAATATATATATATATAGACATTTAATTACCACAGCTACAATGATTCCCATTTTACAGATGAAGAAACTGAGTTTCAGGGTATTAAAATAACTTGATCAATATCACAAAGTTGGTAAGTAGCAAAATTCTGATTTGAACCTAGGTCTGTCTGGTTTTTATAAACTATGCTGTACTGGATAAAATTCAGGTCTCCTGACAATTTCTTTTGCAACCTTAGTAGTTACATTGTTTATTTTAACCAAAATTATAGGTTCCGAATAGCTCAGAATTATTGCCACCCTTTGAAGTCTCTATTCTAGCTTTCTATTCCCATAGTGCCCATGTCAAAGGTACAAAATACCCAAGAGATAAAGAAAAATGGTGTAATTCTCTACAGAGGAAGAGACTTGATTTTTTTTTTTTTTTTTTTAGTACACATTAACCACTGAAGTTAACCAAGTGTACTTTGGGTTTAATATTGGAGTTAACAGTCTGGAACTAATACACTTTATTTATCAGGAGGAAATGTGTTGGGTTGGAATTGAATTTCCCTTCCCTTATTTTTATACTGTATGCTTAATTTTTTAAATCTACCTTGTCTGAAAATGATTGGTACAACAGCCTCACATTTGCTAATATCCTGAAACCCTTGTAGACTTCCCTACTTGTTTGTTACAACTACTGGTGCAAGCCAAATGAGGTGTGTAAAGCCATGAAAAGGCCCACTCTGGGCCAGGTGCGGTGGCTCATGCCTGTAATCCCAGCACTTTGGGAGGTCAAGGTGGGTGGAACATTTGAGGTAACGAGTTCGAGACCAGCCTGGCCAACATGGTGAAACCCCGTCTCTACTAAAAATACAAAAATTAGCCAGGCGTGATGGTGCACACCTGTAGTCACAGCTACTCGGGCGGCTGAGGCAGCAGAATCGCTCAAAGCTGGGAGTTGGAGGTGGCAGTGAGCCGAGATTGCGCCACTGCACTCCAGCCTGGGCTACAGAGCAAGACTCCATCTCAAAAAAAAAAAAAAAGAAAAGAAAAAGAGAGAGAAAAGGCTCACTCTGGGCTCCCTCTCAAAGAGGCGCACACTCCCAGAAGTGGTCACAGCGCTGCCTCTCCAAGCATTTGCTCCATTGAGTAAATTCTTACACCTGTTATAACAACCGCATTGCACTTCTCAACCTTTTGGAGCCCCTTTGTGCCATTCTGGGACTCCGCTCTGGGGGCTGTGATGAGGTATTTGGGTTCCTCTTTGTTTACATGGACCAATCATCCTGGGTTCCCCTGGCCCATTCCCTCTTTCTCATTTCTAGATTATGATAATTGCAAATCTCACCGTCTCTGCCCAACCCTGCAAACTCCCTCCCCATCCTCCTTCTCAGCTGAAACTGCCAGAAGAGAGCTGAGGAGCACTCCCACTGTCATGTCAACTGGCATCAACACTGCCACTGGCTCTCCTGCACCACCCCCACCCTGCCCCTGCCCCACCCCACAGGTGACCTGTCTGCTGTCTGCACTCAATCTAAAGGAACCACAGATGGACTCGCTTCACTTACCTGAGGAATCATTACAGCAGGCCCCTCCTTTCTCCCCTAAATTTTTGTTCTGTATTGGCAGATTCCCGTCCTGAACCAGATGTGCTCTTCCTTCTCTCACCTTAACACAAACACCTCATCTCAATCCCACATGCCCTGCCTGGCTCTGCCTGGCTGCCCTGTTCCCCTTTGCAGCCTGAAGCAGTCTTCTATCTATAACATCTCCAGTTACTCTTCTCCCACTCTCCCTAAACCCACTCCCGTTAGGCTACCACGCCCAGCACTCTCCAAAACTCCTCTTGTCAAGGTCAGCGATGACCTCCAGGTTGCTAAATGCAACGGGCATTTCTCAGACCCTGTCTTATTTTACCTGCCAGCAGAACTGGACATGACTGATTCTTCCTCTGCCCTGGATACACTCTTTTCTTTCTTGTCACCTCATGGGCATCTCCTTTGCAGCAGCCTTGGCCGGTTCTCCCTCTTCTCCCTGACGTTTAATATTGCTGCAAAACTCAGTACTTGTTCCTCTCCTTTTCACGGCTGCATGCCCTCCCTCCGTGTCTCCCTCCAGTCTTATAGTTCTAAATATCCTCCATTTACTGATGATTCCTAAACATATGTCATCAGACGAACCTTCTCTGAAATCTCTCAGATGTCTGAGAGACATTTCAATTTTAACCTTAATATCTCCAAGTGTCAGTCCTTGATTTCCCCCCAAAACCAAAAATACAAAAGAAAAAAAATCCACCCTATCCATAAACTTTTGATGTCAGTTGATGGAAAAATTTGTAGAACAAGCTAAGGAACTTCAAGTCATCTTTTATTCTACCTTTTCTCTATCATTCCACATCTGATCCATCAAGAAATCCTGCCAGCTCTGCCTTCAGAACACGCGTGCCCATCCTAGCCTCCACGTGATGTTTGGGTGCATGAATACCATGGCAGACTTGGCATCAGTCCACTTGGAGGCTTGGAGGGCTGGACAGAGCCCAGCAGCAGCAGGACAGGACCAAGGCTCTGCTCCGGCACCTCAGGTAGTACCTCAGGTGCAAGGAGAAGGGGTTGCTTGAGTGACTGGGGTGGAATTTTAATGTTTCTACCTTTAAAAGTCTGAATTCCTCAAGTTTCTCACTTATCCTCACTTTGTACTCCCCGAGGGGAAATAATTCACCCCCATAATGTTAGGTATTGTCTATATGATGATGAGTTTCAATTTCCTAGCTCTGATGCTCTTCCGAGCTATACACTTGGAGAGAGAGAGAGAGGTGTGTGTGTGTGTGTGTGTGTGTGTGTGTGTTGTGTGTGTGTGTGTCTGTGTGTACATGTCAGTCACTGGCTAATTTCCATGTCCACTGCAGTGTCTTACATTCACCTCACGTCCTCATGCCCAGCACTACATCATCCTCCCCCAACCTCTTCACAGACCCCCGCTGCCCACTGTGCCCACTGAGAACAGCCCTGGCCCCCCCGACCCTCCATGTCTCAGACTCTACATGATCTGTTTCCTTCTCCTGACTCATCATTGGCCGTCTCCCCAGTTTTCTCTTAAACTTTGCCTACGTGAACTTCTTTGGATTGCTTCAAAAGTCCATCTTCTTTGTCCCTAGGGTGGCTCTTACGTAGGATATTCCTTCTGCCCAGCACACTCCCTCTCCTCTCCTCTCCGTGTCCGTGTCCGCTTGTCATCACTCCTAGTCACCACCCTGCATGTTATCTTTTTCCTGTAAGTTGCTCCCTAATTCTCGCTCTGCCCCACATTCACTCTTCTGGTTTGGGATTCTCCTATATCCTGCACTGACCCTTTTGTTACACACGTTAAGTATAATTATTTATGAAAGTCAACTCCACAAGGATGGGACTCGCATCTCTCTGTTTACCGTGGTGTCCCCAGCACCAGCAAAGTCCCCAGTTTGTGGCCATCCACGAAGACTTCTTGGACATTTTCTCATTTGATACTTAAACAGCCTAGTTTTAAAGATAAGGAAACTTACAGGCATGTGACTTCACATAGAATGGTTGGAAATCTTTTCTGATCATGTGATTTGGGGGCAGGGACCTGAAGGTGAGGATCATGCAGATGAGTTCTCTGGGGGAAAGCCTTCCGGGCAGGGTGGAACAACAAACACAAAGGTCTTGGTGCAGGAGCCTGCTTGGCATATTCATGAACAGTGTTGAGCCTGAGGGAGAAGAGCGAGAGATCAGATTGGAAGCTGGGACCAGGTATGCAGGCTCTGAGGCGGTGAATGGAGGCAAAGGGGGTATGGGGGAGAATTTAGAGAAGCTGAGAAGTTGGGTTTAACTTATTGGCACTGAAGGTTTTAGAATAACCATGACATGGTGCAAGCTTAGGCTGATATATTATATCAACTTCTTGTATTATATATACTACACATGTATTATATGTATATATTTATTATAGTAAATTAGAAATCAGAGATTAACACATATTTAAAAGATAATAAAAATTACCTGTAACCCTCCAACTGGAAATGGCCACTATTAAATTTTCATAGCTATCCTTTCAGGTAATAACATATATGGAATAATACTAAGTGTATTAAGTAGGAAAATATTCATAACCTATACATACATATATTCTCATGGCAATAAGTATACATTGTCATTATCATTTTAACATCTTAATAGTATTTCACGATATTAATGTGCCTTCATTTGAGCCATCTCCTGATACTGAAAGTTTAGGCTGTGACTGGAAAGGAAGTGGCAGGTATAAAAAGCCGTGGTGAGTGATGAATCAGCAGGAGGTGGTAGTGTGTAGAAATGGAACACCAGGGAAGACAGCACTGTCAAGGCTGACTTGAGGATCTCAGGCCTGGGCAGCTGGAATGGTGATTCTCTATTCTTGACAGGGAGTCAGTTTCTGTGACTGGATGAAGAGTTTGGAGTAGAAGTCTCTGAGCAATAACTCAGTGGAAATGTTTGTTAGGTGTTGAGAACTGGGGATGAAGCCAGGTGAGGGGTCGGAGCCATCTGGAGGACTGTGGAAAGCATGGGTAGTGGAGGTGCTGCTCAGAGCCTCTCGGAGGGAAGAGGGAAAGAGGGACATGGAGGTGTCTGAGGAAGTGTGGTCAGGGAGGCAGGAGGAGAACTTCTACCATGCCACATCCAAGTCATGGCAGGAGAAAATGCTCTAGGAGAGTTAGTGTGCTGCCGATTTTGTAACGGCAGATGTAAGTGAAAAACCACCCCACAGTGGCCACACACCTCTTCCTGGCTCACAGCCCCAGGGACATGTTTTGTAGTGTAGATAATAGTGGTGATCATTTGAGTCATATTTAAATTGTTTATTTCTTTCTGTTAAAGGTAAACTGAGGCACAATACAATTTTTTTTTTTTTTTTTAAAGCGTTTATTTGAGCAAACAGTGATTCGTGAATTAGGCAGCTCCAAACCAGAAGTGGTTCTGGGGTTCCACCAAGGGAACAAGGGAGAAGGCTTTTATAGAACAAACACAGAAGCAAAGCAAAGCAACTATTTGATTGGTTACAGTTATGGAGTTGCCTTATTTGGTCAATCCTGTTGGAAAGTTCTTAGTTACAAAAGTTAGTTGGGAGCTTCTGACTGGTTAGTCTTTAAGTTTCACTTTTCTTTAATATAGGCATTTATGAGAAAAAGCCCAGGTCAAGTTTTTTGTTTTGTTTTGTTTTGCTTTGCTTTTGAGATGGAGTCTCGCTCTGTCGCCCAGGCTGGAGTGCAGTGGCAGAATCTTGGCTCGCTGCAACCTCCGCCTCCCGGGTTCAAGTGATTCTCCTGCCTCAGCCTCCCTAGTAGCTGGGATCACAGGTGTACACCACCACGCCCGGCTAATTTTTGTGTTTTTAGCAGAGACAGGGTTTCCCCATATTGCTCAGGCTGGTCTTGAACTCCTGACCTCGTGATCTGCCCGCCTCGGCCTCCCAAAGTGTTGGGATTACAGACGTGAGCCACCACGCCCGGCCCAGGTTAAATTTTATTCATGTTTGCAATTCACACAAAGTCAAGGTCACTTACGCTTACAAGGCCAACTGGCCTTGTCTCCTTGAGGATTCTTCAGGCCTTTTAACTTACTTTTAGCATCACTAACCACACTAATTTATATGGCAAGTACCCTCTTATTGACACTGTTTCAGACTATAGCAGGGGAAAGGTTAATTCCAGAAGCAGGGTGAAAGATGCTTACATGCAGACAGCTTTCCACCCTCTCCTCATTGCATTTGTGACCAACAGAAAGTGTCTCCTCTGTCTTAACAGAATTTGTCACTCTGCTCAGGTAGCTGATGCCACTGCACCTGGTGAGCCACCTAACTCAACAAACATATTTGCTTTTACAGATCTGCCTTCTGTGAAGGCAGCCTGGGCTAAACCTTGGAAATGGTTTGATAAGCCCCATGCCCTGTGCTCTGAGCAAATCGAAGCCTCCTGCATCCTTCAAGGGGTCCCCTCTCCTCCCGTCTCCTCCCAGTATCTCTAGGATGCAGGCAGGCCTGGAGCTGATTGACAGAAGCTGCTTGCTGGGCCTGATTAGCTTGTCTGCTAGCTCCAGGCAGAGCTTGGCCTCACAGCTCATCCGGCTCCTGCCTCCTCCCTCACCCCTGCAGCATGTTCAACTTTAGTCTGAATATGGTGATAGACCGTGTGGCTGGCACCAGAATCTCTCCACTGTCTGTGTTTGTTTACGCTCATTTTCATTAATCCAGCCACTTGTTAGCAGAGAGCCCTCTGTGTCTCTACGATGCGGTACTAGAGAGACTGTAAAATTGAAGAAAATTGCTTCCTTTGAATGGAGGAAAATATCAGCTGGCTGGTTGATACTGGAAAAGTATATGTTTCAGAAGATAAAATTGGAGTTAGTGCACAGGGCTCAAAGCAACTTGATTTCCATATGTGCTTTATCCTCTTCTCTTTTGTTCTGCTGAAAAAACAGATGGGTTTTTTAAAATAAAGCTTATGGGGTTAGGTAGAGGGGGGAATTCAAGTTTAAAATGGTTTGGGTATTTCCACTGCTTTTTGGAGGCCACATTTTTCAATCAAAACCATTAAGCCTTGGAATTGCAGACAGTAATAAAGTCCCCTCGAGGTCGTTTGGTGCAGCAGCCTGTATCCCGTGGCCAGCAGGGACTTCAGGGAAGTACCCAGGAAGGACAAGCTTCGTAAGAGTGACAGTGTTCTCCCACGGCTCTGAGAGTGTTTGGAGGGCATAACAGTGATCATTTGAAGTCATTACATAAAATACACATTGAAGCACATCATTGTGCCCTAATGGAGTCCTTAAGAAATAAACAAAATGTAATTATGGTTTACATAGGTGGAAACCACCAGTTTATTTTTTCTCTCTTTTGTTGTCATGCTCAAGGTCGCACCTTTCCTTAAGAGAAGAGAGCCTCAGTTGTCTGGCATTAGGAACCCAATCATGTCTCTGACTATTTTTGTGCAGTAAAATCTGTCCATGCCATCGCTCTCATTTTTTCTGCCTAACACAGTTTCAACAGCATCCTGTCTGCACGGCCAGGCTCATCCTTAACGCATCTTCCCCATTTCTGGTCTCTGAGCTAAGACAATTATTTGCTTAAACTTCCACAAAAGTTTCCTGTTGGCGTTTTCTATAGTACCTACAGGAAGAACTCAAAAGACAGTATCATTTAGTGCCAGTGGCAGCGGAAACAATAATTGCAATAGGAATTGAAAGGATAACAGCAGCTGCATGAAATATCTCAGTTACTTCATTTCAGTCTTCACTGAAACCCATGGAGGCAGGAATTTTCTTTTTATTATACTTTAAGTTTTAGGGTAATGTGCACAACGTGCAGCTTTGTTACATATGTATACATGTGCCATGTTGGTGTGCTGCACCCAGCAACTCTTCATTTAACGTTAGGTATATCTCCTAATGCTGTCCCTCCCCCCTCCCCCCACCCCACAACAGTGCTGGAGAGGATGTGGAATTTTTACCTTTACTTTAGAAATAAGAAAACTATGAGTCAAAGACATTAAATCACTTTTTCAAAGTTACCAAGATGGCTTTAGAGAATCCAGGGTGTTCCTGCCTCAGTGTGCCTTGCCTCCCCAGTCTCCTCACCACCCCTACTCATGGCCTCCATTTTTTTTTTTTTTTCTTGAGATGGAGTCTCACTGTATCGCCCAGGCTGGAGTGCAGTGGCACGATCTCGGCTCACTGCAACCTCCGCCTCCCAGATTCAAGTGATTCTTCTGCTTCAGCTTCCTGAGTAGCTGCGACTACAGGTGTGTGCCACCATGCTCAGCTAATTTTTGTGTTTTTAGAAGAGATAGAGTTTCACCATGTTGGTCAGGCTGGTCTCAAACTCCTGACCTGGTGATCTGCCTACCTCGACCACCCAAAGTGCTAGGATTACGGGCGTAAGCCACCATGCCCGGCCACTCATGGCCTCTATTACCACGTTCCTGGTCATATTATGTTCTTTGGCAGCTTTGTGACTTTATCGCTCTTCTCTTTTTCTGAAAATACTGTTGCTCATCACTTCTCTGCTTCGGAAATTCTCATTAATCCTCATGGCTTGACCCAAGATACATTCTCTCTGATTTTCCACATTACAATTAGTTGTGCACTCCACAATGTTGCAATAGAACTTTACAAAACTTCAATCAGAGCCGGGCGCGGTGGCTCACGCTTGTAATCCCAGCACTTTGGGAGGCCGAGGCGGGCGGATCACGAGGTCAGGAGATCGAGACCACGGTGAAACCCCGTCTCTACTAAAAATACAAAAAATTAGCCGGGCGTGGTGGCGGGCGCCTGTAGTCCCAGCTACTCGGAGAGGCTGAGGCAGGAGAATGGCGGGAACCCGGGAGGCGGAGCTTGCAGTGAGCCGAGATTGCGCCACTGCACTCCAGCCTGGGCGACAGAGCGAGACTCTGTCTCAAAAAAAAAAAAAAAAAAAACTTCAATCAGAGCATCAGCTTGTGAACCAGCTAGGGTTGGACCACCTTGGGGATGCAGCCCACTTCGCAGAGGCTGGATGCACTTCCTCAGTCTGAAAGCAGCAAGAGGTGTGTCTTGAGGCAGGGAAGCTGATTTCTTCCACACCACGCTGGTCCCTTCCCGAGGTGCTGTAGGTCCTCTGCCTGTAGGTCGTCTGGGGGGACTCTAGTTCCTCACTGGTGGATGATGCTGGGCCCTGCTGCTGATGCTGCTTAATTCATAATTTGGGGACTCAAGTCTCTGCAGGCTCCACTGGGCCAACTTGCTTCCTGCAGAGATACATGTTCAGACTCTTCTAATTACTTTTCCTTGGCAAGTGTTGCATCCCTGGGAAATTTAAATACAGCTTCCATCTTTGTTGACTCCAGTTTAGACCCTGGCCAAGACTGAAATCACGTTTCCACTTCGTTTATTTGTTTACAGTACACAGAGGGACAGGCTGTTCTTTTTTTGTTTTTGCTTTTTTGATTTAGGGAAACAAATATTTGATTTTGTGTGTATATACATGTATACATACTTTTTTTTTCTCTTAAGTAAAGGGATCTCACGTGAGATTTTCATGTTTTTTTCCTACTCTGTTAAGTTGACAGATATTCTCCAGGTCATTATACGGTTGTTTCCAGGGCTCCAAGGATCTTCAAGAAATAGTCCTGAAGACCCCACCATACTCAGCCCATCCATCCTCCTACCTAATAGAGCAGATGACAGTATACACCATGAAGCATGCCTTGTGGCCAGCCTGGTCTTTCTTCAAGGCCAGATCAAAGCCTGGGGCAGGCGGTTTTCCGCCTGGCAACGCAGCTCAGCCCCGGCAGCCCACAGACCAGGATGCAGGAGTTTGTTTTATTTTAGTTCCATTCCAATTAAAAGAGTCTGAGAGCTCAGGTGAATCCCAGTGCAGTGTAGCTGTTTGGCCCAAGGGTGAGATTCTGCCGCGTCCTCTTTTTAGAGCGAAGCGCATTTGGAAGACCCGTTAATTAGAGACTATTCATCCTTCAACACGATGATCCTCACATGAGCACTGACACCACCATTTATTGTCTCAGTTAAATTACTTCACAGAGTCCTTAACCATGGCAACCTGCTAGGGCCTAATTAATTATCATTGACATCTTTTCAAACGTCGATCACCTTCTTAACTAATAAAAAAGACTCATTTGATCTCTTCGGTAACTGAGCACCGTCCCCTGTGACTCATCAATCTTTTGCCCACAGCATGTCTCACTTCGCATTCAGGTGTCTGTTTGCATCTCTTTCTGGCTCTTGACAGCAAACATCTTGGGGGTCACAGGTATGTTGTAGTAATTATCATAGTTCCCTCATAGGTCACAGTGTCTGGGGTGGGATAAAGTCTCAATAAATATTAATTGATTGAATGAATGATTAAGCAAATGGGCAAACTGAGTATTGAATGAATGATTCAGCAAATGGGCAAATTGAGTCTCCACAGAAGAGGACTCTGGAAACTGAATTTCTGGCTGATTGAGGGCTGGCCAGTCTCTTTATTGTGACTCTTTGCGTTTTAAGAAAGTAGACACACCTGGGCCGGGCCCAGTAGCTCACGCAAGCCTGCAATCCCGGCACTTTGGGAGGCCGAGGTGGGCAGATCATGAGGTCAGAAGATCGAGACCATCCTGGCTAACATGGTGAAACCCCCATCTCTACTAAAAACACACAAAAAAGTTAGCCAGGCATGGTGGTGGGCACCTGTAGTCCCAGCTACTCAGGAGGCAGTGAGCCGAGATTGCGTCACTGCACTCCAGCCTGGGTGATAGAGCGAGACTCTGTCTCAAAAAAAAAAAAAAAGAAAAAAGAAAAAAAAGAGCAGACACACCTTTGCAATGAGAAACGCACATCTGATTCTATTTTCTTGCTTTAACTGGGACTCTCTAACAGATGAAAGAGATAGCTCCTGCTACTCCTCATACTAGATGTGTTCTCCATCATAAGTTTGATACTTGCCACTTATTGACCACGTGCAGAATGTGTCAGACATGATGCTAAGTTCTTAATCACTTACAATTGTCCTGTGAAAGACAGGTGATACCATCATCTCTACACAGCCCACACATTTACAAATCTTCCAACTGGATGGGGCCATGCAGAAACACAGGCATGAAGCTATGTCCTATGGAAGGTACTGTGGCCTTTTAAATATTTGGGGTGTGATATCATCCTGGTCTTTTTTCCACCTAAACCCCTGTCCCTCCTCCATCCTCCATCCTGTGCATCACTGGGAGCCAATGACGTGTTTATCTCTCAGAGATACTTTACTACTAGCACTGCATCTTCTCTGTTTTCCAAAATACACTAACACAAACATGCTTCATAACAGACATTTACAAAAAGTGACAGGATGAAAAAGGAGAACTGTGGGCACCACAGAAGATGAAGCAACATCGGTATAACAGCACGGCTCACTCTTCTTAAAGCCCCTAGACATTCTTGCTTCAGAGAACCTTTCCTTGACCGCCCCTTTTTCTCTTGTTTATGGGGTCTTCCAACAACTGCATGGCCTGGTTGTGCTGCAGTTGCTTCTATCACAGAACTTTTCTGTAGCCCCCATTGCCTTAAACTGTTGCCAGTAAGGACCAAGTTAGGGTTCAGCGATATAGAAGTGAATCAAAGTTCTCTTCGAACTTAGTGTGAGTCTCATGTTCACATTTAAAATGCTTTCAGGGCCCTTTTGTGCAGGGCTGACACCCATATCCTATGCCCCCTTCGCAAGCTGAGTATTTGCAGGAGGCTGTTCTGAGATCGGCGTAGACCTTTCTAATAGCCGGCGGTTTGCAATTGAAATGGAATTCGTGCTTTTTGGTGTCTTTTCTCATACCTCTTTAGTGTGAGTGGTAGAAACGTATAGAAATAGATATATTGGCATCTTGATTTTGTGATGCTGAGCAGGTTCTGGGCTTTTAAACCCAGATTTCCAAAGTAAGTGCCAACCTCGCATCTGATGCTTCTGCCCAGCGCTCCCTGAAACCCAGCCTAGACCGTCTCTTGGGTCAGAATCTTCTGTTCTGTCTCAAGACCCCTTATTCATTCCCCCTCTTCTCTGAATATTTTGGGCTCCTATGAAATGTCCTCCTTCCAGAAAAAAAACAGGTGATAGCTCTCAGATTCCAGCAATTTATGAAGCAGATTAATCTAACTGTGCTGGTCAGGCCTCTGTCCTGTGTTCCTGCCTCAGGTACCTTTCTCAAGGATCAACAAAAAGCCAAATGTAGAAATTTCCCCCAAATGAAAGATACATTTCTGGAATTTCTACCCTTTGCAAGGCAAGGAACCAACACGTGCATTAATTTTCTTAACTTCTCCCAGATCACGTTCTTACACAGGACAACCAAAGAAAGGAAAGATAGAATAAACCTCCGAAGTTAAAAGTAGCAGCATGTTTCTTATTTGCACCAGTGTTACAGATTGGGGGCCCTAGAGTCAGAGAAGTTAAGTCACTTGCCTTAGGCCACACAGCTAATAGGTGACAGAGCTAGTCTTTACTCTGAAAATTCTTCTAAGGATTCTGAAAACGTGCCCAAAGTTGAGTGGAAAGTTATGTTCACTAAATACAGGGGCACCAATTAAATCTTCATGGGGTTGAACTTGAATCTGCAGTGGAAATCTGGAAGTATCTGTGAAGGATGAGACAACACCCCCAGGTGTCTCTTCCCCACCAACCCCGCGCCCGCCCCCACCCCTACCCCTACCCCCACCCCCCGCTCTCTCGTGCTCTCTCAAGATCAGCCCAGCTCATTAGTGCAGCCCGTGGCCACATCCAAAGTACGCAGCCGCCCCTTGCTGCAGTCTTTTGCAAGCCAGGCATCCTGAAGGTCACAGCAGAAGTGCTGTGGGGTAAAGGATGAGTGTGTCAGCAGTCCCCTGTGGCTTCCTGGGGCTTGAAGGGCAGCCAGATGGAGTGTGAGCTTTGCCTTTTCAACCAGATGTTGTTTACTTATTTTTGCCATTGATTTATTTTTCTGTTAGCTTCTCACTCCCATCTCAAACACCTCTGGGCACCAAATACTTGAATGTAGTTTGTGATCTGCAAAGACAAATTCCTAAGAAAAGTCTGAAAATAAAATAATGTTGCTGGAGAATTATTTGGGGGACTTCAAAGTGTTGTGTGTTGTATCTAACGTGTTGCTGGTGTTTCCCATACATCCATGCTAGCTGCTTGGGAATTGCCGAGTTCTGAGCCAGGAATTTTAATGGGCATATTTATTCAGACTCTGACCCTCCGCTGCTTAGTTCTCACCAGTGATAACGTAGTTTACAGAGTGACAGCCGGAGACCAGGAATGAAGCTTTATAAGTCATTTTAATTATTTGATATTACTTGTAAGTTGCCTAAGGAAGGAGACTCCTGTCTGACTATACTGTAGGTGTCTATTTGCGACACACCAGTGAACACGCACGTGCGATATACAAAGGACAGAATGCGTGTGTGATGGTCAGCGACTGGGAATGCCCCTTTCTGGCTGACGTCAGAGGGGTGCATGGCAACATGTCATCCCAATCTCTCATGGGGTGTTTTCCAGCTTTCTTCTCAATGGCTTCTGACATTCAAATAGGTTTTTACTGAATATAAAGTACTTACGTTCCTCATTAAAACCCAAATTGTTGGCTTTTAAAAACTTAATGTTGGATTAAGATCTCCTATTAAGCAAGGTTAAACAAACGAGGGGTTGGAAATAAAATTAGAGAGTGCCAATTTACCAGCTGATGGGCGTTAGCAACAATGGCCCCGTGAGCGCTCCCCCAGGTTCTTCATTAAGCTCAGAAAATCCTTCCTCCCTGATTGCTCAGATCCCACAGATGAACCTAGCAGAAATTATTAAATGTCTAAGAAAAGACACAACATATTCAAGGCTAAAAAGATGTTTCTGTTTCACTTTGAGGCTCAGGTAAACCCGTCCCCCGCCCCTTGTTCTCTTCCCATCATCTTCCTTTGCCACTGGAGCCTAGAATTCGTCCAGAATCCTTTCCTCCTCCCTCTTTTGAATCAGCCCTTGAGACAGCTTAAAAGAAGAACAAAAGCTCCACCTTATCCCATCCCCATCCACCTGTCTTACATACTTGAAGAACAGGAGAAGATAAATAAGACGGCCCAGCATGGTCATTTTCTAATTTTTATGGAGGGACTTGAATTTGAAACCGACACTACTGACTGTGATCATGCCCCAAGCATACGAAGGAGAATTTTCCTTTGGTCTCCCAGGCAGATTTTGGCAAGTTCCTCTTCTCTGCCCGCCATGACCTTTAGAAATCATCCACTAATGTGTCTTTTCATGACTTCCCTTCCAGCATTAAGTTCCAGGAACTTAATCTCTTTAAGTGATTTCTGTCCAAGCTCAGTAGCTCAAGGACCCCATCATGTTACCAAAAAAGACTAAGATCTGCATGGTTCTAGCTGCGTCCAACAATGTAAACAGGTAAAGTAGCATCCTTGGAGCATCTTTTATTCACTTTATAAATATGATAAAAGGGCTGCTAGATGCCTAAAGCTCTGATTTGTTAGATGACTTGGGATCACAAAGGCAAATAAGACAAGGTTTGTACCTTGTATGTAGAGCATAAGGTATATTTTAAATGTTAAAAGGCATCGCTTTATTTTTATTTGATTATGCTGGGAGCTGAATCTGTAACACCTTGTATAGCACCCAGGAAGTATTAGTTAAGTGAATGCATACAGATGCACACCACTGGTTCCAGAAAGGATTTTGGGCAACTCAGTGCAAACATCAGGTAGCAATATCCCAAATCCCAACAACTACAACAAAAAGAAAATAGGAGAAAAGATGAGATTTGTGCCCACAGTGCATGTTGATTTAATAGGAATTTCAAAAGAAAAAAGGACATCTGTGGCCAGGTATATATCCAAAGCCTGCTTTCTCCTTCTCGCCTCACCTCTGCTGGTTTCTCGTTCACCTCGTCCTTCCCTCGTTCCACCCATTCCCTATTCTGGCGGGATACCGCACCAGGTGTTATGAGTGCATTAGCTCATTTGATGTGCACAACCATTCCTGCTGGCTGGTGGTATCTCCATTTTACATATGAGGAAACTGAAGGTTAGAAAGGCTAATGAGGATCACAAGTCTCATGGCTAGTATCGTAAGAGAGCAGATATGACTTCAGGCTTGTCTGTCTCCAAAGCCTTTGATGTGGACCCTATACCATGCTACAAGGAGGTGGTTCTCTAATCCGGGATGAAGCTCTCGTTCTTCTTGTTTTCCCTTTTCCTCAACATATGAGGATTTGTTCTGAAGATCAGCAGTAAAATCTCACTTAAGGGTTGAGGCTTGTTTTAAACGAGTCCAGGACTAAGATGTGACCCAAATAGAAAATCAGTCAGTAAAAATCCACGAAGCTCCCACATCTGTCTTCTTAAACATGGCCCAGTGACCCCAGTGTGTGGGTTAAACTTGAGATTCCTTTAGAAGATCGTGCTTCTTATATAACTAGGACTAATGAAAGCAGCCTGGAAATGAGTGCACAGTTTGATATGGGACCCATCAAAGATGTCATTCAGCCTGAGGATAATGACCCCCAAGGCTGCTGCAGGGGCCATGTTTGAGCTAGAGCTGGATCTTCTTGAAGTTTATGCTTCAATAACTTCTCTAAGCCCCCTTGGTGCTTTTGGGTCAAGCATGACTTTAGTAAATGAATTATACGTTGAATAAGGGTCATTTTGTAAGTGAACCAAATGATGATAGGAAAGTAATTCTCTGCCCATACTTACGGTGTCATCTGTAAGCACAGACCTGCAACTTTCCATGGTTCGGTGAGACTGAGACCCTGGGTAGGTGGACTCATCACAGGCCTCACAGGGAGATTTTATTTAAGTTGACACAAAGAATTGAGGATTGGTGGCCCGTCGTTTTATTTGAAGATGTAGACAGCAAAACTAAAATATTTGAATTTCTTTTGTTCTGAAAAAGATTTATTTTCATGTTTTGAATGCCTGAAGAGAGAAAATAGTTATTGTATGATGATGGTCATCTTACGTAAATGAAAATACCATTTAATGATATGAATCTTGTTCATTCTAAGAAATTAAAATGCCTGTAATCATTCATTTATACTGTTGCCTTGTTATTTGGCTTTCGTGAACTGTGTAAAAAGTTGTGATTTTTTAAAGAATTCAAGGGCAGGAGTCCGTTTCTGGAATTCCATATAGGCCACACTGTGATTGCAAAACCTCTGTATATGGAGGCAGGCAGGTAGTTTTGTTCTGATTTGGTTTGGTTTATGTGTGAGCAAAATGTGCCATAGATCTGCAGAAACTATCCAATTTTATAGATCCTTTCAAACATGGAGCTGCCAGCCTTCTCCTAGGAATTGTAGCAGGTAAGATAAGCCAAGAAGTAAGAGGACTATCTGATAGTTCCTATCTTACTTAGATGGAAAGTGGAAAGCTCCTGGAAACTAGAAATTTTTGTGTGTGTTGGTTCTTATTTATTAAAAGATATATTGCTGGGTATTGTGGCTTACACCTGTAATCCCAGCTGTTTGGGAGGCCAAAGCAGAAACATCGCTTAAACTCAGGAGTTTGAGACTAGCCTGGGCAATAGAGTGAGACATCATTTCTACAAAAAATTTGTAAAAATTAGCCAAGCCTGGTGGTGGACACCTGTAGTCCCAGCTACTCAGGAGGCTGAGGCGGGAGGATCACTTGAGCCTGCGAGGCACAGGCTGTGGTGAGCTGAGATCGCACCACTGCACTCCATCCTAGGCAACAGAGAAGGACCCTGTCTCGAAAATTATATATTATATATATACTTCATATATATATATATATATAATATGTAATAATATATATATATATGTCACTTGTAAGCCTCAGTAGTTTAATATTACTAGCAAACTTAACAGTGACACATTACACAAATGATCTCAGCATCCTAGGACTTAAAATCTAGGATGAATATGTTCTTATAATTTTTGTTTCTTTCTATATTTCAGATAAAACTCAGATACCTAAATTTCATGATAGCTTTCTCCCTGGGAAATTATATTCTCTTCTTATTGCAAGCACCACATTATTGATTTCCCTGATACCTCATTACCAAGACTCTTTTCTGCGAGAGAAAAGACGCTGAGTACTTTATCCAAGTTTCACATCAGGCCCAGTGATCCCCAACCCACTGTTTTTCCATCAGTTTGCCTCCTCCAAGTCAACCAAATTCATTCAGTTAATAATTGAAAAAATGGTATAAATATAAATCAGGCATGTATAGACCTTGTCCTCAGGTACTTGCAGATTAAGGGAGGGAGTCAGGTAAATGGTTAAAGACATAATGAAGCATGGCTACTCTCTCGAGATACAGAAAGAGGAGGGAGAATACAGAGAAATGGCAGCTTCCTGCTTTAGGAGCTTAGACAGAGTCCCGTGGAGGTGACATTTGAGCCAAAGCAGCATTTGCACATAACTAGGACATTGCCAAGTAGAGGCGACTGGTATGAGGAGGGAGCAGGGAATTTCTCTAAATATTGGAGGTAGAAAGGGTTAGGAAAAGAGTTGTGGCATATCCAGAAACTGATCAGAATATGGATTTGGCTTAAACCTGCAACATTCAGTATCTGGTAGGAAATGGGGCCATGAGTGTGGGGAGAAGACAGACCCTCAGGGTGTTTCTGCAGGCCCCTCTCTAGCAGCTGGGGCCATGGTGGGCTGTGAGTGGTGAGAGCTTTTTATTTCTTAGATGATGAGGGTGGAGTGTAGATAGTGGGCTAGGAAAAAGACATGGATATGTGTTTGGTTTTGGGGGTTTGTTGTGGTTTTTTTTTGTTGTTGTTGTTGTTGTTTTTTGAGACAGAATCTTGCTCAGTTGCCCAGGCTAAAGTGCAGTGGCTCACTGCAACCTCCGCTTCCCGGGTTCAAACAATTCTCATGCCTCAGCCTCCTGAGTAGCTGGGACTACAGGCATGCGCCACCACGCCCAGCTAATTTTTGTATTTTTCGTAGAGACTGGATTTCCCCATGTTGGCCAGGCTGGTCTCCAACTCCTGACCTCCAGTGATCCACCCACCTCGATCTCCCAAAGTGCTGGGATTACAGGTGTGAGCCACTGCAGCCAGCCTGTATATATGTTTTAATGAGTCACTTTCTGCATAAAAAGTTATTTGCAGGAACCAATGGGGGGAGATAAGAATGACTTAGGCAAGTCTCCTTCTTTTAATAAGCTTGGAGTCCAACAACGAGTGGGTGAGTCACAAACACCAACAGCTGTGTGTGTACCCAGATGCAGGAAGGGACACAGGAGGGAAAAGACACACTGAACATTTGGCACAGCAGTGCATTGAGCCAGGGACTGTCAGAGCTCAGTGCTGTGGGCATCTGGTAATGACCATTAAACCAATACCTGCCGGAAAGAACTTCTCCTCCACCGGGATTCAAGAATAGGGAATACCTCATCCAGTCTACCTATTTGTAATAGACAATTTAGTAGGCAAAATCTTAAACTTTTATAGAGAAGAATATCTTAAGGGTTGGAGATTTCACACATATTGTATACCTTAATTTTTAAGGAGATGCCTATGATATGTTTCTAAGGTCTTTTTTTTCCTCTCTGGAATAAATACTAGTGAACTTCATTTATTTCAAGAAGAATACATATGCACCTCTTAAACATACTACATACACTCCACAGTCTCAGAATCCGAGACTGCAAATCTCCTGTCTAAAAGGAATGAATTAATTTTTGAAAAGCAAAGTGAAGATGTTATGACATAAAAGCTATAAGAATTCACTTAATATAATTAACTTGACCCAAAGGGGAGCTATGTGAGTCCAGAGACTTAAGATTTTTTTTATTATGTGAGAATATCCCATTACCAAGTGTCATATATTTATCCCATAATTTTCAGCGTGTTTTACTGGGTGGTTACTCCTCAATGGCAAATGTTCCCTGAGCACAATGAATGGCATGCACCCGTGGCTAGACCCCGCAGGAAAGTCAAGCTCCTTTGAACCCACTCTGTGCTGGGGTCTTCGACTCTCTGGAAGAGGTTTTGTGAAGGGGCCTCTTCAACAGAAAGGGGAAGGAGTCCATTTGGATCTGCCCCATCGTTACCATCCAGCCTGCTGTGGAACAAAGGAGAACAGACCTAACGCCTGTGCTTGGAAGAACTTGGAAATGTGTGCTGGGAAACAGGATCGAGGCCTTCCTTAGTGTCACTCCATAACATAGAAGTGTTCATGTGACACCCGCTTCTTTAGATGACTGGTGTAGCTCAATCTTCCATGATTACAGCTACAGAATTGTGGATAGACTTCTATCGTTTAGCCTAGAATACATTTAGAGAATATAAAAAATTTACTCCCATCTTTAAGGAGGTTACATTCTGGCTCATCCATTCACTCATGCAGCATTGGTTGAGGACCTACTATGTGACAGGGACTATTTCGGCCACTGGGATAAAAAGGTGAAGAAAGCAAATTCCCTCCCTCCCCCCATGAACCATTGTAGGTTAAAATAGCCCAGTAGTATTTTTCAGAGCTCAGTGCCAGGGAGAACTGGATGTAACCTTCACCAACTTGGAGTTCCACCTCACATTTGACAGACTAAAAAACTAAAATCATTCAAGTAACCTGCCCAATTAGGGTCTCTTCTAGTTTGTACTATATCTTCAACCTGGAGTTGAGACCAAGGGAGGTGGAGGAAGGTGAGAAGAAGGGAGTGTTGGTCAATCCTCAAAAAAAGAACTAGGACAGGCTGGGCATGGTGGCTCATGCCTGTAATCCCAGCACTTTGGGAGGCCCAGGTGGGTGGATCACTTGAGGTCAGGAGTTTGAAACCAGCCTGGCCAACATGGCGAAACCCCCATCTCTACTAAAAATACAAAAATTAGTGGGATGTGGTGGCAGGCGTCTGTAATCCCAGCTACTCGGGAGGCTGAGGCAGGACAATCATTTGAACTCAGGAGGCAGAGGTTGCAGTGAGCCAAGATTACACCACTGCACTGCAGCCTGGGAGACAGAGTGAGACTCCATCTCCAAAAAAAAGAAAAAAAAAAAGAAAAGAAAAAAGAGCTAGGATAAATTAGATCATCATTCACAGCAGCATATTCACAATAGTATCAAATAAAAAAATTTGAAAATAGAATAAATGTATGCCCATTTTTTAAAATTGGCATGCATTTCCTGCATATGCTTAGGGGAAAAAGCCTGGGAGAGAATAAAACAAAGGGTCATCAATATTTATCTTCCAGGATCAGGCATGCTTTTTTTCTTTCATATCACTTGTCTCCTTATAACATCCCTGACAACTGGACTCACCTGTTTTATCTTTATGCCAGAAACCAGCCCACTCTACCAGGCCACACGAGGTCTTTCCTGCTCAGCAGGATGACGGGGGAGGACGCATTGCGTCTCTATCATGGCAATCAGAAAAAAGAGAAGATGTTCTGTCATCAGGGAAGGGGTGAAACAGAGCATGGGAGAGAATAATATCAGAGGCAGTTGCCTGCTTCATAGATAGTTACAGAAAAACATCTGAACTGACATGGTGCTTACATGAGATCACCACAGTTGATACAGCTCAGAATAGAGCCTTTTGAAAAGTCTGAGCTTAGAAGCAGTTGAGAACACAAAAGGAAAGAAAGGAGAGTGAGCTACTTGGACTGAGCGAGGTGGAAGGTAATAGAATCCCAAATAAGTGAGTTAACCAAATACACAATTAATTTTCCTCACATACAAGCAATCTGAGATAGACCATCTTTTTTATTATTTTTTATTTTATTTTATTTTTTGAGATGGAGTCTCGCTCTCTCATCTAGGCTGAGCGCAGTGGCATGAACTCGGGTTACTGCAACCTCCACCTCCCAGGTTCAAGCGATTCTCTGCCTCAGCTTCCTGAGTAGCTGGGACTACAGGCGCATGCCACCACACCTGATTAATTTTTGTATTTTTAGTAGAGATGGGGTTTCACCAAGTTGGCCAGGCTGGTCTCGAACTCCTGACCTCAAGTGATCCACCTGCCTCAGCCTCCCAAAGTGCTGAGATTACAGGCATGAGCCACCAGGCCCAGCCAGATAGACCATCTATTATGGCTAGTGTCATTGCCCTCAAATATCAAGGACCCAGGCTTCTAGAGTAGGGTGTTCCAACCTCAGCACTATTGACATTCGCACCAGATGATTCTTTGTTGCAGCAGCTGCCCTGTGCACTGTAGGATGCACTGTAGGATACATGCCTGCCCTCTACCCACTCAATGCCAGCAGCACCCACCACCCACGCTGTAAAAATCAAAAAGTCTCCAGACATTCCCAAATGTCCGCTGAGAGGGCAAAATCAGCCCTCGTTGAGAAATTACTATTCTAGATCCCTGCTCTGCCATCACTAACATGTGGCTTTTATCTTTAGCTTCACGAAAGAAAAGTAGGCAGGTGAGTTTATTGGCAGTCACAGCTCTACAGAAGCCTTGTGGTAGCTTTCAGCTCACATCTATCTCATGGCCATGAGCTTGGCCATGTGACTAACCCTTTGTTACTTGCACAGAAGTCAGGGAGGAGAATATTTTTATCTGGACATATTGAATCCCTAGCCAACATTAGGGTTCTGAGGAGGACAGAATGCGTTTGGGGCAGGTAACCGGCAGGCTCTACAAGAAGACATTAGAGAAGAAAGGAGTAAAACAGATATTTCACTGACCTCAATGATAAGGCATTTCATGGATACAAAAAGAAGGCCCCTCTGCGGTACAAAGCATGGCCATTCTAGCACTGCCTGCCTGCCTTCTAGGAGCACAGAGTATCTGTGAGCACTGCAGCAGCCCATTCCCAAAGAAACTGGGCTACTATTCATATTCCACGAGGCAAGTCTTAGACCGTAGGTGTGCATGCAGTCACTCCAAGTTGCATGTCACTGCAGTGTGAGGCCAACAGTAAGCCTTGAGATGGAGCAGCGTTAATTGGCCATTGCTTAAGAGTCTCTTCATTTTCTCATTGCATGGTTTTTAAATATCTTTTAATGTTTTATAGGTCCTTTAGGTTACCACACCTTTTCATTGATTTTAGTGTATTTTGGTAAAAGAAATTCAGTGATGTTTAAAATTAGGGAATAATAAAAAAATTCCCTATGTAACCTCACCCTTAGCTTGAAGAAGTAACAAGTCATAGTGAATCTGTTTCCTCTATATCCCCACAACCCACCAACCCCCCACCCCAGATCCCATACACTGTATCATTCCATCTACAGATATTTCAGCATGTGTGTGGGGGTCCTAAAGACAACCAGGTTTCATGAGTCACTGGGAGGACTCACAAGAGTCAGCATTTAGACACAATTACAGCTGTGAGTTATTATCATGAAAGGATACAGAACAAAATTGTCAAAAGGAAAAGGCACATGGGGTGACATCCAGGGGAAACCAGGCACAGACATCTAAGGGCCCTCTCAAAATGCAATACATGCTAATGCCCCTGGTGGGTTGTATAGCGTGGGCATGGGCGGAATGTCATCTACCAGAGAACCTCACGAGCGACTCAGTTCCCATGGGTTTTATAGGTGGCTGGTCACACTACATTCTAGACTTTCAGAAGGAAAGCAAGTGACCAGCCAAAGCCACAGGGTACAAAATAGTTTAGGCATAGAAAGCCACTTTGATCCATTTGAAGAAAAATTTCCAGAAATTACTATAGATAGTGGTGATGGTTGCACAGCTGTGTGACTACTCTAAAAAACATTGAATTGCACACTGTAAAATAGTTAAAATGATGACTTTTGTTATGGGAATTTTGTCTAAGAGAAATACATCCCACTTGGCACCATGTCTATAAAAAGGAATAGTGAGAAATAAAGCTTATAATATGGTTTCACTGTGTCACTACCCAAATCTCATCTTGAATTGTAATTCCCACAATTTCCATGTGTTGTGGCAGGAACCTGGTGGGAGGTGACTGAATTATGGGGGCGGATCTTTCCTGCGTTGTTTTCCTGATAGCAAATGAGTCTCATGAGATATGATGGTTTTATAAAGGGGAGTTTCCTTGCACCAGTTCTGTTCTCTTGACCGCTGCCATATGAGACATGCCTTTTACCTTCCACCATGATTGTGAGGCCTCCCCAGCCACGTGGAACTGTAAGTCCAATAAACCTCTTTCTTTTGTCAACTGCACAGTCTTGGGTATGTCTTTATCAGCAGTCTGAAAATGGACTAATACAGTATATTGGTACCAGTAGAGTGGGGCACTGCTGAAAATATCCCTGAAAATGTGGAAATGACTTTGGAACTGGGTAACAGGCAGAGGTTGGAACAGTTTGGAGAGCTCAGAAGAAGGAAAATGTGGGAAAGTTCAGAACTTCCTAGAGACTTGTTGAATGTTGAATGGCTTTTCCTGAAATGCTGTTAGTGATATGGACAATGAAATCCAGGCTGAGGTGGTCTCAGACAGAGATGAGAAACTGGTTGGGAACTGACACAAAGATGACTTTTGTTATGTTTTAGAAGTGAGACTGGTGGCATTTTGCCCCTGCCCTAGAGATTTGTGGAACTTTGAACTTGAGAGAGATGATTTAGGTTATCTGCTTGAAGAAATTTCTAAGCAGCAAGGCATTCAAGAGGTGACTTGGGTGCTATTAAAGGCATTCAGTTTTATAAGGGAAGCAGAGCATGAAAGTTTGGACAATTTGCAGTCTGACAACGTGATAGAAAAGAAAATCCCATTTTCTCAGGTGTAATTCAAGCCAGCTGCAGACATTTGCATAAGTAATGAGGAGTCAAATGTTAATTCCCAAGATCCTGGGGAAAATGTCTCCAGGTCATGTCAGAGTCATCACAGCAGCCCCTCTCATCACAGGCCTGGAAGCCTAGGAGGACAAAGTGGCTTGATGGGCTGGGCCCAGGGTTCACGTGCTGTGTGCAGCCTAGGGACTTGGTGCCCTGTGTCCCAGCGACTCCAGCTGTGACTGAAAGGGCCCAAGTTAGAGTTTGGGCTGTAGCTTCAGAGGGCACAAGCCCCATGTCTTGGCTGCTTCCACATGGTGTTGAGCCTTTGGGTGCACAGAAGTCAAGAATTGGGGTTTGGGAACCTCTGCCTAGATTTCAGAAGATGTATGGAAATACCTGGATGCCCAGGCAGAAGTTTGCTGCAGGGGTGGGGCCCTCATGGAGAACCTCTGCTAGGGCAGTTTGGAAGGGAAATGTGGGATTGGAGCCCCCACACAGAATCCCTACTGGGGCACTGCCTAGCGGAGCTGTAAAAAGAGGGCCACTGTTCTCCAAACCCCAGAATGGTAGATCCCTTGAGAGCTTGCACCACACATGTTTGAAAAGCTGCAGACACTCAATGCCAGCCCATGAAAGCAGCCCAGAGGGAGGCTGTCCCCTGCAAAGCCACAGGAGTGGAGCTGTCCAAAACCGTAGGAACCCACCTCTTGCATCAACGTGACCGAAATGTGAGACATGGAGTCAAAAAAGAGAATTTTGGAGCTTTAAGATTTTACTGCCCTGCTGGATTTTGGACTTGCATGGGGCCTGTAGCCCCTTTGTTTTGGCCAATTTCTTACATTTGGAATGGCTGTATTTACCCAATGCCTGTACCCCCATTGTATTTAGGAAGTAACTAACTTGCTTTTGATTTTACAGGCTAATAGACAGAAGGGACTTGCCTTGTCTCATATGAGACATCGGACTGCGGACTTTGGAGTTAATGCTGAAATGAGTTAAGACTTTGGAGGACTGCTGGGGAGGCATGATTGGTTTTGAAATATGAGCACATGAGATTTGGGAGGGGCTAGGGGTGGAATGATATGGTTTGGCTGTGTCCCCACCCAAATCTCATCTTGAATTGTAATTCCCACAATCCCCATGTGGGAGGAACTTAGTGGGAGGTGATGAATTACGGGGGTGGGTCTTTCCTGTGCTGTTCTAATGATAGCGAATAAGTCTCATGGGATCTGAGGGTTTTAAAAAGGGGAGTTTCCCTGCACCAGCTCTCTTCTCTTGTCTGCTGCCATGTGAGACATGCCTTTTACCTTCTGCTGTGACTGTCAGGCCTCCCTAGCCACATGGAACTGTAAGTCCAATAAACCTCCTACTTTTTTAAATTTCCCAGTCTCGAGTATATCTTTATCAGCAGTGTGAAAATGGACTAATACAGCTTATGAGTTGAATTTGGGGTGAATTTGCATTATATTGAATGTCAGGTAAGAAGACTGAACTCTATTTTGTAGTTCATAGGAAGGCCAGCCTAGGGAGTTTTCATGGAGGGAAAAGTTAAGGGAGACTGCTCTGTTGACAGGATGTAAATAGCAGCTGGGAAGGAAAATGACAAAATGCAAAAGAGTCTTTTAAAGACTCTAGTGAAAATGTTGCACATGCCTGTGACTCAGTTCTGATGATGGCTGTGATGCTCATCATCAAAAAACTTGAACTGGTCTTTTAAGGTCTCTATCTGGTCAACAGCAGAATAATGGCTACCATGGACTGTTCTATATGTGGTCCTGGATTTCCTAAGAATTCTCCTGATCCTTGCTTCCTCTGTTTCTGCTCTAGCAGGGAAAATAGGAGATCAGAGAGTTGAAGCTACAGCTTGCAATACAGTACAGCCTTTATTTATGCTATTAAAACCCCTTGGCCAAATGGACAAAGTGACAGGCTTAGCCCTTTGTATGTTTGTCCTTATATTTGCTTATTCAACAAGTATTCACAGAGCATCTCCACCTGCCAGGTCAGGTGATTCATAAGGAAACAGAGCCTCACAGTAAGATCAAAAGAGCGTGTGGTTTGAAGCCAATAGACAGGGACTCCAGTCCCAGGTTCCATGCTTACTACCCAATTGATTGCTGCCTCTCAGCCATCCGTTTCTTCATCTACACAATGTACCTGACCAGGCTTTTCTTATGTAATTACTGGAGGCAAGGTGAGCTCTCCTGACTGAAAGCACTCTGGGAACACACAATTTTAGCCACCATAAATGACATTAAAGAATACTTTTGCTTTAGAATCTATTATTGTTTGACTTTAGCTAAGCATTTAGTCAAATCTAACAGCAAAAGCTTCTCAGTAAAGGAGCATTTCAAGAAACCTGTGACCCTCATAGCCACAACATTTAAGATCAGCATCAAATATTTTGTGTAAAGGTTCCACAGATGTTTGATTTTGGGGGGTAAGGAAACTGAGGCTTACAGATGTTTTTGAGACTTAAAGAATTGACACATCAGTCTCTAAATGAAAAACTGCGATTAAAACCCAATGCTTCTGCATCAGGAGGACTAGCTAATGGTTGCTGGACTTAATACCTGGGTGATGGGTTGATCTGTGCAGCAAATCACCATGGCACATGTTTACCTATGTAGCAGACCTTCACATCCTGCACACGTACCCTGAAACTTAAAAGTTGATGGAAAAAAAGTGCTCCTGATTTATGGATAAATAATAAAAACAACAAAGTATCCTTTTAGCTGAATGATCCCTGCTTGCTAACATTGATGAATTTAGAAATGCGTCTTCAGTTGACCTCTACTCAGTATTATTTTTAATTAGTTTTCTTAACAGTCTTAATAGTGCTTAGAGCATTTTATGAAACAGTGCCCTCTAGTGGCTAAGGATACACTTTTAAATTACAATAACAGGTGCTATTTTTAGCTAGCTGGAGAATTGATGGCAAGGCTGACATTTAAAGAGATGTATTATCTTGTGGCAGATGTATATATTGTATATGTATAGCAAATAAGCATGAAGACAGTTACTATCTGGCTTGTTAACTGGGTGTATGATTTCTTGATCACTGACCTATTAAATCACTTATTAATATATAATCTTATCGTGAATGTAAATTTAGCTGCCTGTCATTTATAATAACATTAGCGATGTAACGTATGATCATCTGAGCAAGAGCACTGCTTTCTGCCAAAGCCAAGAGCCTCAATAATTATTTTTAAACTGTAGTTAGGTGTGATTTAAAAGAGATGTGAGTACAAGAATAGATAACTCAAGGATCAACGTATGGGACCTAATTTTTATGAAAAATTACTCTTGTCTCATTCTTCTTTTTTTCTCCAACAGATCATTACAATCCAAAAGCTCAGTACCATATTCCTTAAAATGCAAATTAAATACGGCCTCTCAAAATAGCCTTTCTTAACTAAAAATATCCAAGTTTATCTTTTACAAATTTAGGCAGTTTTTGGTTAAAAAGACAAAACAGTAATGGAAAATATACAGTATCAGGGTGTTGTTTTTTTTTTTTTTTTTTTGCTGTGGAATGCTATTAAAATTACATGTTTTTGAAACTTGTAGTTTGTGGTTTTAAATCCTCAATGCATTACCTAGCATATACGTATCTGGGTCCATGCAGTCAAAGTTACCATGTTGAAAGAGATTTTGCAGCTTAGGAAAGTAAGGATCATAAATGTTTAGTGAATTAAGCTGACAAAAACTATTCCGTTTTGTAATTGCAGAATCAGAACTAGGAGACTGTCTCTTGACTACCTGGAATGTATGATTTACACTTGTGTTCTGGGCAGCAGCATCTGGAAAGTCTAAGTACTGTAGTCTCTTCAGAGACTTCCAACTCAGATTCCTGGGATTCCAGAGCTGGCAGGATCCCCTGTAGTCTGGCACAGTCCTCTCAGCCCATACCAATCCTTGGCTTAATTTTATTCTGAAAGACTTTTTAAAATAAACTTTTTACATTTTAGAATAGATTTACATATATAGCAAAGTTGTGAAGGTAGTATGGAAAATTTCCACACGCCCCAAACCCATTTTCACCTATTATTATCATCTTATATATTATGCGACGTTTGACACAATGAATTAATAGTATTGATATAATGCGTCACTATTAGCCAAAATTTATGCTTAATTCAGATTTTCTTAGCTTTCACCTAATGTCCCCTTTATCTCCCAAGGATCCCATCCAGGACACCACAGTGTGTCTCTTTCAGTTCCTCTTGCTGTGACAGCTTCGCAGAAGTTCCTGTTCCTTGATTTGGGTGACCTTGACAAAAGGGTACTTGAGGAACATGGATTACGTCTTTTATAGAATATTCTTCAATTGCATCATTTCTGTTTTGTTTTGTTTCATTCTCCCTCCTGAGTAGACTGGGTTTATAGGGCTTTGGGAGGAAGACTACAGAAGTAAAATACCTTTCTCATCACATATCTAAGGAACAGGCTATCAACATGATTTATGGGCATTGGTGTTGACCTTGATCACCTGGCTAAAGTCGTACTTGTCATTTTCTCTACTGTAACTACATTTTTTTTACCCCTCTTTCTATACTGTGTTCTTTGGAAGGAAGTCACTATGCATAGCCCTCACTTGGAGAGGAAGGCGACGCTCTTTCTTCTTGAGAGCAGGATATCTGTAGAAATTACTTGGAATTCTTCCATGTGGAAGATTTGTCTACTCTCCCCCATTTATTTGTATTTATTTATAAATTATGTATTTATTATTTATTTATTGAATCATTTATTAATATCAGTATAGACTTAGAGATACTTATTTAAGACTGTCGGAAGTCATTGTTTAATTGTCAAGATTTGAAAAAGTTGATTTTGACAATATTTGCAATCTCATTGCTTTTCTGGAAGAGATTTTTAGAGATCTTAACTCTGCTATTTGGATGTGGCTCCTTTTTTTGTAGGATTTTACACAGGTTTTTTTTCTCAGTTTTTGTTGTGTTCAGAATGGCCTGAACTCTGACACAGTTGATACTGGATGATATTCATATCCCTTTCAATGCTCTCAAGAATTTTCAGTAAAGATTTTTTAATTTTCACAATTTTTCATGCTACCAGGAGCAATGTGTTTTTAGAGGGTGACTGTTGAATATATAGAAACCCATATTCCTGAGATTTTTTGTGTTTAATGGTATATTTCATAATAATACAACTGTCTTAAAAAGAATCACATTGGCATATTTACTCTGCATTATTCAAATGCCTAATGCTTTGAGAAGGGACATCCTCTTTACAATAAAATGAGTGCTGTCTTGTTTGGCTTATTTAGTATCAAATTAATGTGATACTCAGTGTTTCATTAAGTTCCTCCAAATAACCTATTTTAAAGCAACTTTAAAGGCGTAAAAAGATGATGACCCATATTAAGTCCCCCTTTAGTGAACTCCTGTCTCCTATGCAGTTCCATCTTGTTATCTTATACCTGGATACTCCATCTCTGCCCAGACACTACAATAGTTTGGATAGTTTTATTTCTTTCTCACATTGCAATTAATGAGCATGAGCCTGGAGGTGGGGGTTCCTCCATGGAGTCTTTCAGAGACTGGAGTTCCTTCCAGCTAGTGACTGTGGTATCTATAAGGGCTCAAATTCCTCCATCGGATACTCTGTATCTTAATGGCAGACTCAAGAGAATGGTAAGGCTGTCACAGGAAGTTTTTAGGGGCTGGGCATGAAAGCGGTATGCATCTCTTCTGCATATATTTCCCATTAATTCACAGTCAGTCACTTGACCCCATCTAACTGCCAGAGAGCAGGGGAAATGTAACCTAGTTGAGTGCATAGGAGGAAAAAGACCAAATGTAGAACCAGTGCGTGTCACTTCTGCCTCCACTTGTGCTAGAATTCAGGCACACAGTCCCCAACTAACCTCAGAGGAATTTGGAAAATGTAGTCTGGTTGAAGGCTAAGAAAGAAAAGGCACTAATTACACTTTCCAAGCTTATCAACTTTAGAGAATAGAAAATAGCATAGATTTTCTATGTCGTGGAGTAGAGTTGTATAATATAATAATGCATGTGAAAATGCTTATAATCTGGTAATGTGGCATAAAAATGAATGTTAATATCTTTTTTTAGAAATAATTCTGGACAATTAGACAGCCATATGCAAAATAATGAAGTTGGACCCTTACCTCACACCACAAATAAAAATTAACTCAAAATGGATCAAAAACCTAAATGTAAGAGCTAAAACTAAATAATTTTTAGAAGAAAACAGAGGGGTAAATCTTTATAACTTTGGATTTGGCAAGATTCTTAGATATAGTACAAAAAGCAAAAACAACAAAAGAAAAAATAGATAAACTGAACTTTATCAAAATTAAAAGTTTTTGTGTTTCAAAGGATACCATGAAGAAAGGGAAAAGGCAATCTATCAAATGGGAGAAAATATTTACAAATAATTTACCTGTTGAGGAACTTATATAAGAACCCTTAAACCCAATAATAAAAAGACAATTATTCCAATTTAAAAATGGGCACAAAATCTGAGGAGACATATCTCCAAGAAAGATTTACAAGTAGCAATGTATACCTAAAAAGATATTTGACATCATCATTCAGCAGGAAAATGCAAATCAAAAGCACAATGAGACACTACTCCCCTCCTCCTAGAATGGCTACAGTAAAAAGTCAGATAACAAGTGTTGGTGAGAATGTGGAAAAAACAGAACCTTCATGTCCTGCTGGTGGTAATGGAAAATGGTGTAACCACTTTGGAAAATAGCTGGGCATTTTCCCAGACAAATAAACATAGAGTTATCCTTTGACCCAACAATTTCATTCCTAGCTACATACCCAAGAAAAATGAAAACATATAACCATATACAAATAATTACACTAATGTTTATAATAATATTCATAATAGCCAAAAAGTGCAAACAACCCAAATGTACATTTGTATAATGGAACATTATTTGGCCATAAAAAGCAATAAAATACTGATTCCTGCTACATGCTACACACTGATTAATTTTGAAAACTGTAGGACAGTCACAAATGACTACAACATATATGATTCCTTTTATATGAACTATTCAGAGCAGAGAACTCTATACAGACAGAAAACGGGATAGTGGTTGCTTAGAATGGGGGTGAGGGGCATGGGGGCAAAGAAAGTGATAGCTCAAAGTTAAGGGATTCCTTTTTGAGATTATGAGAATATTCTAAAATTAATTATGATGGCGGGTGCACATGTCTGTGAATATGTTAAAGACCATTAAATTGTGCACTTTAAATTGATGAATTGTATGGTGTGAATTCTATCTCAACAAAGCTGTTAAAAATGAAGGGTAATATATGTATTATTGTTATTAAGATACTGGCCTACCCAGATGAAAGACTGTGCAACACTCGTGGCAGGTCCTTAGAAACCAAGTTCTGACCACACAACCATGAGAAATACTAATGAGGAAGAAATAGAACAAGCATCTCCAGCAACCAGTGCAGTAGTCTGGACAGCTTTCTGGTGATCTTGACTTTAAGAAAAATGTATATAAAAATGGAGCTGGCCGGGCGCGGTGGCTCACGCTTGTAATCCCAGCACTTTGGGAGGCCGAGGCGGGCGGATCACGAGGTCAGGAGATCGAGACCATGGTGAAACCCTGTCTCTACTAAAAATACAAAAAATTAGCCGGGCGTGGTGGCGGGCGCCTGTAGTCCCAGCTACTCAGAGAGGCTGAGGCAGGAGAATGGCGTGAACCCGGGAAGCTGAGCTTGCAGTGAGCCGAGATTGCGCCACTGCACTCCAGCCTGGGCGACAGAGCGAGACTCCGTCTCAAAAAAAAAAAAAAAAAAAAAAATGGAGCTAAGCTCAGAACTTAAAAATCATGCCAAGATGACCAAGATCCAAGATGATGTAAAGCTTGTAAAAAGTGTAAAGGGACCAGGCACGGTGGCTCATGCCTGTAATCCAAGCTCTTTGGGAGGCTGAGGCAGGTGGATCATGAGGTCAGGAGTTCAAGACCAGCCTGGCCAACATAGTGAAACCCCATCTCTATTAAAAATACCAAAAAATTAGCCGGATGTGATAGCAGGTGCCTGTAATCCCAGCGACTCGGGAAGATGAAGTAGGAGAATCGCTTGAACCTGGGAGGTGGAGGTTACAGTGAGCCGAGATCACGCCATTGCCCTCCAGCCCAGGTGACAGCCCAGGTGACTCAAAAAAAAAAAAAAAATAATAGTATAAAGGGCATTGAACAGAACTGCCAGGTAATATTGGAGCAAGTAAGAGGGTAAGGAGGTTGAACAACTCTGAATACACTAAAACCCACTGAATTATATACGTAACTGGGTGAATTTATTTGTATGTGAATTATATCTTGATAAAGCATGTGCTTGCTCTTGCTCTCACTCTCATGCTCTCTCTCTCTCTCTACCACTCTCTTACACACACACACACACACACATGCACACACACACACGCACACACACAGAGCAAGGAAAAGGTAGACCCTGGGGTGGAGGAGGTACGCAGGATAACCATGCAGTAAATATTCTTGCATGTTCTCCAGTAAGGAGTGTGCTTCTCAAAATTGAAAAGGAAAATTCGATATCACATTCTTTTTTTTTTTTTTTGAGACGGAGTCTCGCTCTGTCACCCAGGCTGGAGTACAGTGGCGCAATCTCGGCTCACTGCAAGCTCCGCCTCCCGGGTTCGATATCACATTCTTAGGAAGAGAGGGAAGATTGTTCAGGAAATAGCGAGAGAACACTGAGCTGCTCAGGGAGATTCACCTCAATCTAGAGTAAATTTGAGCTGGATAACAATAAAAATAACTAGGTTTAAGATACTAGCACAAAACATCTAGCATGCATTATCTCTTTTAATTGCTTAGTAAGCCAGTGAAGTAGGTAATATCATTATCACCTATTTAGGAGGTTAAGTAACTTATTCTTAGTCATGCATCTAGACAGAACGAACACCAGTTTGAAAACCCTTCTCTCTGGCTCTGGGGGCAAGGTGAAAGTCCATACCATGTGTTTGAGAATTCAGCGCAGGTAAAGAAACATTTTTTGTTGTTGTTGTTGTTTTGTTTTTGTTTTTTTTTTTTGCATCGGTGATATTTTATTCAGTAGTCAAATACTTTATTCCTAAGGCATACTAGTTGACTTGTCAATGAAATTACAGAACCATTGTAAATAATCTGTAGAAATGTGCAAGCAAACGAGAAAGGAGCTGAAAGACTGGGAAAAAGAGATGATCGTTTTAGTTGTCAACAAAGTTAAAATCTATAAGACTAGTTCATAACTGGCAAAATTCAAGAACCAATTAATAAATACAAGTCTGTCCTGTAAAGTGGTTTGCATCCTGGTAACACCTAATTGTAGGCCATACAAATACTCCATTTTCCTAACATTTCTAGAGAATTAGTTATGATCTTACCATAGTGTGGTCTTAACAGCTTTTATACTTTCAAATGAAATGGATTTATTCAAACGTTAGTTGGTGATACACTTTTTATCATGCTGTAAATGTTCCTAATAGAATTTGTTAAAACATTTAAATTATGAGTGCAGCACAGTTTTCTAGATGTGTGCTGGACTAACATTTGCCATAAACTATCACATAATCAGTTCCTTGATTCTTTATGGACCTGAAGCCTACTTACATAAAATTGGTCTAGTAACTAATGATAAAGATTAAATAAAAGTCATTGAGGTCGTTGACAGGAGGCTATGTTTTCCTCTAAAATCATGGCACTCAATTCATAAACATTATTCACTTTTCTTCTAACTTGTATATACTTTTAGATGTAATTGTGTTTCAATTTTGATTGCCCAGCTAATCGGAAAAGCTTTAAACCTCTTAAACAGTTTCTTTGCAAAAGCGTAATGACGTATATAATGGCTTTCAGATAATCCTGTCACAGAAATGATTATTTTTCTCTATTCCTGGTGAACCAAAGTGCCCCCATGTGCTTCTACGTGTAATGTTATATAAAGCACTTTAAAGGATGCTGTATTATTTTTCATGATAGCATCATTGATAATTCTAATGGTAATTTTTCCTTCACACTTGGTAGCTTCCAGGCATAATGACACATCACTAAAGCTTTGACTGTTAAAGCCCTTTTTGCTCATGGGTGAAGAAAAGAGAATGGCAAGTTAAAAATAATGACTTAATCCTCATTTACACTGCAATGAGTTTTTCTCATTTGTGGAAGATTGATGTCTTCGATGAGGAGGATAATGAAGGCGATGAGAATTATCAGGCCTTTTGTGCCCGATCAATAGGTCCCATAAATAAAATCTCAAATCACACACTACAAAGTGGAAATCACGTGTAATGGGAAGGGAGTGAAATCATCATCTTAGGGATGGCAAGTTCTTATTGAGAAGGATGACTTCATCCTGGACCTCTTGTGGTTTTCAGACCTGTAGATGAATAAATTTTCATCCCTTGATTGATAATAAATTTTGTGAGGACAAAAATAGTTCTAGATTGAGAATTCAGTCATTAGACTCAAGGGGATATACTCTAGGGACAATTGTGGGAGACCATAGACTAGACGATGGCTTTCTTACCTGCAGGAACAGGAAAAACCATCATCAATTTTGTAGTCTGGGAGTGACTGTGCCTAAACAATGAGAATAAAAATACAATCTATTCTATTGAAAAGGTCTTCAGAGCATCCTTCCAGTACTCTAAAAGTGTGACACCCCAAAAACACTAGTTCTTTTATTATTTTTTTCTTCCTTCTCTTTATCCTGAAGCCCTTAAGTCTACTCGATTATAGAATTTCTTCATAAATGACTTATAGGGCCATTTTTGCTGGGAATGGAATGATTTTCCATATCTTCTATTCCATCCTACCAGATTTTAGTTAACCTGAGACCACTGCTTTTTGTGAATAATGAATGTCCAACAGAACTCCCACCAACCTCACAGTCCCAGACATCTGCATTACTGTGGGTAGTCACTCAAATGTAGCTGGAGGAGGCTTTACCAGAAAAGCTAATTGCACCAAACTTTCCTCTTGGAATTAGAGTTGAGTTTTTGTTGGTTTTTTAATGTGCCCAATTAATCTTTCATTGGCGTGGGACAAATGTTGAGACTAACAAGAAGATTTTGGATGAGTGGATAACAATCTCTCACTCTACATCCCTCCTTCATGTGGATTGACCCAAAGCAGGAACTCTAGGGGTGAATCAAGGACTCAGCTCTGCCTTTTCATCAGCTCTCATCATCCATTAGAGATGTCCACCCTGGGAAACATGGGAAAAATTTCACACCACCCAAAGCCCTGCACTGATTCCACCACAACTCCCAGTGGGGTCTGGGCCTCGTATGTCAACACAGCAACATAGATTTGTACGAGGACAGTTGCCTTCCTACCAGACCTTGGAGTCACCCCAGGAACAACTGTCCAACCCTGGGCATGTGCCACCCAGCAGCAATTCTGAATACGCCACAGGGGAGGGATGAAATAAACACCTACTTAAAACCATAAATCTTTCTTAAATTAGCCATAAGTAATTTCTTTCATGCTGATTTTTATTTCTAAAGCTGTGATTTCCAAAGCCATAAACTTTGGGTCTGAATGAAATTAAGAAGGGTTAGAGGGCCAGGCACGGTGGCTCATGCCTGTAATCCCAGCACTTTGGGAGTCCAAGGCAGTGGATTACCTGAGGTCAGGAGTTCAAGGCCAGCCTGATCAACATGGTGAAACCCTGTCTCTACTAAAATTCCAAAAAAATTAGCCAGGCATGGTGGTGGGCACCTGTAATCCTAGCTGCTTGGGAGGCTGAGGCAGGAAAATCCCTTGAACCCGGGAGGCAGAGGTTGTGGTGAGCTGAGATGGCACCACTGCACTTCAGCCTGTGCAACAGAGCGAGACTCCCTCTCAAAAAGAAAAAAATAAATGGGTTAGAAATACAGCTAGACACTATTTCAGACCCTCTCCTCATGCTTTCCATCAAACCCATTTTTCTTTCTCAGGAATTCTTTTTTTCAATTGTTGTTAAATATATATGATATAAAATCCACCATTTTAACCATGTTAAAGTATATACTTTAGTGGTACATTCACATCGCTATGCACCCATCTCCTCCATCCATATCCAGATCCTTCCTACTTTCCAAACTGAAACTCTGTCCCCATTAAAACTAATTCCCCATTCCCCCAGCCCCTGCACCCACCATTCTGCTTCCTGTCTCTGTGAATTTGACTACCCTAGGGACCTCATTCATGTCAGTGGAATCACACAGTATTTGTCCTTTTGTGACTGGCTTATTTCACTTATCATAATGTCTTAAGGGTTCATCCATGTTGTAGCCTGTGACAGAACTTCCTTCTCTTTTAAAGCTGGATGATATTCCCTTAGGTAGATAGACAACATTTTTTTACCCATTTATCTGTCAATGGAATCTTGGATGGCGCCTACCTTCTGGCCATTGTAAATGATGCTGCTGTGCACATGAGTGTACAAATATCTGTTTGAGTCTCTGCTTTCACTTCTTTTAAGTGTATGCCTAGCAGTGGAATTGCTGGATCAAGTGGTAATTCTATGTTTAATCTTTTGAGGAACTGTCATAACATTTATAAGGAGCTCTTAATATTTCCAGAAACCATCCCAAATAGTGGATGAGCCAAGAAGACAAAGTCATTTCAATGCCATTTTGACACCCAAGAAATTAGGCCTTAAAATGCTTGATGTACAAAAGAACAAGCAATATACACTTGTCTCTTTTCAATGGAAGTAGACTTATTTCTGTGTGAGGGTCTGTTACTACATCCTGTGGAAGTGGCTGGAGAGTTTACCTGGCTTACAAAGTCTGTTTTGAATGGCCTGTCATAAAATTTGCTTTTGGGGACTCTGGTGTGGCACTTCAAAAGGTCAGCCACCATTCCCTGGAATACCATGTGATTGGAGAAGCAGATTGTTTCCTTCCTCATGGAATAATTGTTCTGTCCTCCCTGGTGTGTTTTCTACAATGATAAGCATCCACAGTGCATGAGAGGCCAGAGGAAAGGGCCATGGACTAGATTCCTGACATTGGGCATTTACTGTTTCTGAGTTGCTTGCTTTCTTCCTTCCTTCCTTGCTTCCTTCCTTCCTTTCTGTTTTTTTTTTTTTTTTTTTTTTTTTTTGATGGATTCTCACTCTGTCTCCCAGGCTGGAGTGCAGTGGCGTGATCTCAGCTCACTGCAACCTCCGTCTCCTGGGTTCAAGCACTTCTCCTCCCTCAGCCTCCTGAGTAGCTGGGACTACAGGCACATGCCACCATGCTTGGCTAATTTTTTGTGTTTTTAGGAGAGACGGGGTTTCACCGTGTTTGCCAGGGTCGTCTTGAACTCCTGACCTCGTGATCCGCCCTCCTTGGCCTCCCAAAGTGCTGGGATTACAGGTGTGAGCCACTGCGCCCAGCCTGTTTCTTTATGAGTAAAATGAATCAGCTTGCATGTGAAGACAACCCCATGTCTCCTCCAGCTCTAAGTTCCCACAGTGCACGGAGGCCCTGATGATCACTGCAGGAATAGGAAAAACCATCATCAATTTTGTAGTCCGGGAGTGACCGTGCCTAAACAGTGAGAACGAAAATACAATCTATTCTATTGGAAAGGTCTTAAGAACTCAGTAAATTTTGCCAAATTCGATCCATGGTATACATTACACCTACTACCTTTTCCGCTTTCTTTTCTCTCTTTTCCCTACAAATAATCACCCTTTCTCAGGTCTGGGGATAGTCCAGTGAACTTTAGACAGAGTCTTCAAGATCTTTCCCGGGGCCAGACTCTTGTGGCACCAGCTCTGTTTAACCTAACTTCCCAAAACTGCTCCACAGCCTGACTTCCTGGAAGGGTGTTTTCCTGCTTTCCCTGATGACCAGAAGGACTTCCTCAATACCTACTCCCAACTCTGTTTTTTTCGGTCCAGACAGAAACATAAAAAAAGAGGTGCAGCTTTCCAAGATGCAGGGAGTGCAAAGGACTGGGAATGTCAGGAGACCATGCTTAGCCACGCAGCAAGGCGCTGAGGAAACCGTGCTACTGAAAGGAGAATGAGAGCTGAACCCCAGGGGAGGCATCTGTGGTCTCCCAGGAGAAATGTCTGACATGCACTGACTCAAGAAAATGTGACGTATAATCATGAAAGACATGTATTGTACATACCATGGCTGATGCCTACGAAAGGGGAAAACAACCAGGCAAGTCTATCTGGGAAGCACAATTACAATATTTGTTCACTTGAGTAAGACTCTATCTTTGATTTAACACATGGAGTGACAACATGAGACTCAGGACTGGGATGAGAAATGTAAGATGCATGAATTTCAAAAATAAAAATAAAATGAAAAGTATTTATTTGCTCATGGTTCAATTACATGGAATAGAAGCATAAGCAGAAATCAAATGGTCAAACTTACAAAATCTGCTCTTCTTTCTGAACAGTGATCAATGGCCTCACTGAAAGCACTCAGGGCTTGGATGTCTCTGTGGGGTAGTTTATTCTAGCACTTGGGTGTGTTTTGTCTTGGCAACATGGCCCACAGCCACAGAATAGCGCACAGCAGCTGAATGCCATCTCGAATCTTCCGATTTCACTCACAGGCTTTCAGTCTTTTCTGTTACCTTTTTTCTTTTGAAATCCTCATTATGTGTTTGCTATATCAAAGCACACCAAAATGTAGCATGACATGGTCTCTCCCGTGAAAGCAGAATGACACATGGGGAAGGAAAAACATGATCCAAGGGCTGGGAGATGGGGAAGAAAGTGCTGAGTGTGGACCAAGGTCATCACCTGCCTCTATAGCTCCCCTGGCAGGACTGGACGTGTAGGAGGCACCCCCACAGCCAGTATTTATTTGGTGTTCTAGGTTGGAATAGTAGTGTGATTCCATTCAAGGGAAAGGAACAAAATCAGATCCCGGTTGTAACACTCATTGCAGCATTTTCCTTGAGTCTGGGGCAGGTGTGTCCAGTGATTCTGCTTGGAGAAGGGGAAGATCCCACAGAGGAGCTTCTCCACAGAGTGAGAGTTGAGCACCCAGCATGGTGTCTGCACAGAGGATGACAAAAATCTTGAATGAATGAATGAATGGAGTTGAATAAGCAAACCTAGGACAGGGTGTGGAAGGTGAACTCATGGTTCATAAAGTCAGATACTTTGGCATTAGTGAGGTAGGCATGTGTATGTGAGTTCTCACACGCAGTTGTTTCTGTACTTGTATGAGAGTTACTAATGTTGATCTAGTTGGCATTGTTTAGTTCCTAGCATAAATAAAGAATCATGATATTGTTTAAGGGAAGAAAATTTACTTCGTAATTTTGTGGTGTTGAAAGTAGGGAAAGAAATATGTTGCCTTTTAAATACACAGCAGTGCACTCATGGAGATCATATGAAAATGACAGCGGTGTTGTGTCCTGAAAGCAAAAGCAAAACAAAAACAAGAAAAAACGAAACCAATAGAACTTGGGCACTTAAAAAATCCATTTCCTAATGGAGTAAACAGATATTGCACTGCAAGTTACAATTTTCAAAGTCGTTTACCCTACACCTCCACCACTCGGAGAGGCAGCTCTAATAAATGAGGTGCAGTGATGACCTTTACCAGCTCCACTGATAGCTATAAATTGAGCTGAACATTCCCATCAGCTAACAGGACAGAACTCATTACTGACTGAAGATTGCTACAATGGCTCTGACTGAGATGTGTACCATTAAAATGAATGAATGATGCCTTTGACTGAGATGTGTACCATTAAAATGAATGCTCCTTCACTCGTAAAAACAACGTCTTGTACTGCAGAAGACCTGATATGCCATTCATTGATTTTTGTGGATGACTACAAAAACAACCCCTAAAGATTAGCTGAGTCTTATTGTATGTTAGTTAAATTATGACGCAGATCAATTTGTTCTTTTTTGAGAGAGTTGATTTGTTGTTTCTTAAATTAGAACCTTTGTCGATAGCATGCATGGAATATAATTGTCAGATTTACAGTCCTGATGATTCAAGCTTAGATAAACACTTGTTCCAAATACATTAAAGTAAAACTTACATCCATTAAACTAAGTCAGGATTTTGAATTTTTAAAGCTTTGGGTATGTAGAAAAGTTTGGTTTTGTCCATTTTTTTTGGCAAAATGACTCTGACTTTGAGAACAAACCAGTGTTCATGCCCAGATGACATCACTTGCCCTGCTGTGATTGTTAAAGCAGCCCCTTGCACTGCCAAGTGTCCTAGTCCAGATGATGAATTGCACAGTCTTATTGGAAGTATGTGAAATGGGAGGACTGTAGCCATACTTGATCTCCAGGATACACTTTTATCAGGCCCTGCAGGTAAAGTATTCCCATAGGCCTTGTGTATTTTCACAGGAAGGCCTAAGTTACTCAGATGTCTAGGAGTTGTCCCTGGTTGGTTTCTGCTAATAACATTAGTAGTCCTTAGACTTCATAGTGAGCAGGACCTAATAGGTGAACCCAGATATTGTTCTAATGTCATTTAAGTTATTAATTGACATTATTAATATCCCCATTTTTTTTTCAGATGGGAGTATCAAGGCACAGAAAAGCTATATAACCTGTCTGAGGTTCCACAGTTAATAGCTAATAAGTGTGGGAATTTTCTAGGGCTCCAGGTTAGGGAACTACATCAGACATGGGTTCTCACTTCACCAGGAAACAAATGCGAGGACATTCTTACTTCCACTTACTACAATATGTTAATGACTAGTGTGTGATGAGACCTCCACCCACTCGAAGCTTAGAGTCATAACCCGGTTATCCTGCAGCTTTCAGGTGATGGGTTCTACCTCTCTAATTGACTAGACTTTCTCTAATAATCCTGGCAAAGTCTTTATGGGTCAAAGTCAGAAGGGAGAGTCTCTGGTCAGAGCCAGAGTCATAAGACACAGTGAATGTATACTAATGATGCCACTTGGTAAACTTCCAGCATGTTATGCTGGAGGAGCCTGGGAAGTGGTCTGTCCCTCTGTCCCTCTGTCCCTGGTGGCACAGACAGCCCCCTGGAGCCAGCCAAATTCAGACTCACATTCTGCCTAAGGCAGAGGGACACAGGCAGCCACGCACTACCAGGAGACATCTGCCTTTGACATCCCACGTTTGTGACACCTGCCAGATCTTCTCAGAAAGAAACAGCCCACCACAGCCACTGTGCCATCGGGCACTTTGAGGCTCACAGACATAAATGGGCAAGTCGGAAGGAGTAGATGATTCCCTCTAAGAGGACCTGTCTACTTTTCCTGGGAGAGTGAAGAAACCTCTTATCATTTGTTTCTCTGTTTTTCCAACCCAATGAGTAGACAGAATTGTTCCACGTAATGATTTTTCTTCTCTCTGTATAAGACGCTGGCTTTCCTGCTGTTTGCATTTTGGATTATTTTGTTTGCTTTTAAGTCAGAAGGACAAGCATTGTGTATTGACAAGCTTTATCATAGATTTTACCTAAAATTCTTCTGGAATATGATTCAGTTTTTTCCTTTGTAAATAAAATCATAGGTGAATGTGTGGTCAAAAGGTGTAGTTGGTTTTCCCCTTTCAGAGATCTGAGTGCCACTGGGGGAGGTGGCATATCATATTTATAAAACGTTATTTCTTTTCTTACTTTCAAAATGCTAAACATAGCTGATCTCAATTAATCAGCACAGTAACCCTTTTAGAAAAATAAGGTATTCTATTACTGAAAATGAAAGACTGCAAGGTAAAGTAACTGCTCTCAAAAAATGCTGCAATGGGATTAGAACCAAATTCTCCTGATTCCAAATCCAGAAGTTACAGTCAGAGTATGACTATATTTCTTTATTAAGATTAAAGTCAGCTCTCAGCAACAGAAAGATTAAAATAATACTACTTTAAGAAAGATGGAAATTTACTTGTCTCTCAAATTTATTTATTTTCCACATATAAGTCCAGAGGTGGAATCTACACTGTATTTTGCTTTTATCTTCCATTTCCGTCCTTTGCTTTTATCTTCCAAGATCACCTAAAGGAACAAAATGGCTGCTCTAGCTCCAGCCATCATAAAAGCCTTCCTGCTAGCAGATATGAAAGAGGAGAGGGGACTATCATGCTGTATTCCTTTAAGGACACTGCTTTAGAGGTTGCACTGCATACTTCTGGCATAGACAGTCTGTGGCAAAGCCTAAAATAGAGGCCAAATTTCCAGACTTTTGGACCAAGCTCTTTCCAACAATCTGTCCCTTACCCCTGGAGCTTTTCATCACCATTGTGTTGATGTAATCTTTGGTCAAGTTTCTGTCTCTCAGCCTATCCATTAGTCTTTGCTAGTAGGAGGTGATTTTTCTCAGGGATGCATAGATAAGGTAAGGTGGAGGCTTGGCTCCATTGGAAATGCTGAAATGAATTTACTGCAAAACTAGTGTTTTCTATGGGAGTGGGATGGGGCAGGAAAATGTATTGCATCTCCACCAGCCAGAATTCACTTGCATCTAGTAAGACTCCTCACATTTCCATCAGTGTCTACAACTTACAGAGTCACAAAAAGCTCGGAGACAATAGGAGCAGACATCAAAAGTATCAATAATCCAAAATATAAATGCCCATATAATGCCTAATATAAGTAGCATGTACTGGACAATGCCTCATATTCTACTGAAGAAATAGCCAGTGACCTTTTGGGGGCCCATTTCAAAGTCTTTTAATTTTTTTTGACACCTTCAGTAATACTTGTTATTGATTTGCTCTAAGTGAGGTTTCTTAAGTAACAGAATCGTCATATTATAATCCCTTTAGAGATCCTTCAAAAAAACCTTAGATTTATATAACAGCTCATCATAAGAATCCTTAACAACATGTATGTGCAAAGTCCTTTTGTTTGTTATCAGGAAAGAGCTTGGCTGATAACACCTTTCTGAGGATATTCATTCCTGGATAATTTTTTGAGGATTTTTATTCTTTGCTGATCTTTATTTTGCCTTCACCCCTCTCAAGATTTGAAAGCCTGCTTAACTGTATATTTTCTTTTATGGTAGGTTCAAGTGAAAAAATAATTTGCAAAAACAAATCCTAATTCTACAGATAAATTGTTTTTTTTTTTTTCCTTAACCATGTAGCAGGTGGTTGCCCATATTAAATACAGAAAGAGGGCGTTTGTTGTTTCAGTGGGGTTTCAGTGTATCAAGCTGTTTAAAAGTCTAAACAGGACTCTGTTAAGGCACATAAAAATTGAAGAGAAAATAATGGAAATGTAAAAAATTTTTATTTTTATTATTGTACTTTAAGTTGTAGGGTACATGTGCACAATGTGCAGGTTTGTTACATATGTATCCATGTGCCATGTTGGTTTGCTGCACCCATTAACTCGTCATTTAGCATTAGGTATATCTCCTAATGCTGTCCCTCCCCACTCCCCCCACCCCACAACAGTCCCCGGAGTGTGATGTTCCCCTTCCTGTGTCCATGTGTTCTCATTGTTCAATTCCCACCTGTGAGTGAGAACAATGCAGTGTTTGGTTTTTTGTCCCTGCGATAGTTTACTGAGAATGATGATTTCCAGTTTCATCCATGTCCCTACAAAGGACATGAACTCATCATTTTTTATGGCTGCATAGTATTCCATGGTGTATATGTGCCACATTTTCTTAATCCAGTCTATCGTTCTTGGACATTTGGGTTGGTTCCAAGTCTGCCATTGTGAATGGTGCTGCAATAAACATACATGTGCATGTGTCTTTATAGCAGCATGATTTATAGTCCTTTGGGTATATACCCAGTAATGGGATAGATGGGTCAAATGGTATTTCTAGTTACAGATCCCTGAGGAATCGCCACACTGACTTCCACAATGGTTGAACTAGTTTACAGTCCCACCAACAGTGTCAAAGTGTTCCTATTTCTCCACATCCTCTCCAGCACCTGTTGTTTCCTGACTTTTGAATGATGGCCATTCTAACTGGTGTGAGATGGTATCTCACTGTGGTTTTGATTTGCATTTCTCTGATGGCCAGTGATGATGAGCATTTTTTCATGTGTTTTTTGGCTACATAAATGTCTTCTTTTGAGAAGTGTCTGTTCATGTCCTTCGCCCACTTTTTGATGGGGTTGTTTTTTTCTTGTAAATTTGTTTGAGTTCATTGTAGATTCTGGATATTAGCCCTTTGTCAGATGAGTAGGTTGTGAAAATTTTCTCCTATTTTGTAGGTTGCCTGTTCACTCTGATGGTAGTTTCTTTTGCTGTGTAGAAGCTCTTTAGTTTAATTAGATCCCATTTGTCAATTTTGGCTTTTGTTGCCATTGCTTTTGGTGTTTTAGACATGAAGTCCTTGCCCATGCCTATGTCCTGAATGGTAATGCCTAGGTTTTCTTCTAGGGTTTTTATGATTTTAGGTCTAACATGTAAGTCTTTAATCCATCTTGAATTAATTTTTGTATAAGGTGTAAGGAAGGGATCCAGTTTCAGCTTTCTACGTATGGCTAGCCAGTTTTCCCGGCACCATTTATTAAATAGGGAATCCTTTCCCCGTTGCTTGTTTTTGTCAGGTTTGTCAAAGATCAGATAGTTGTATATATGCGGCGTTATTTCTGAGGGCTCTGTTCCATTGATCTATGTCTCTGTTGTGGTACCAGTACCATGCTGTTTTGGTTACTGTAGCCTTATAGTATAGTTTGAAGTCAGGTAGCATTATGCCTCCAGCTTTGTTCTTTTGGCTTAGGATTGACTTGGCAATGCGGGCTCTTTTTTGATTCCATATGAACTTTAAAGTAGTTTTTTCCAATTCTGTGAAGAAAGTCATTGGCAGCTTGATGGGGATGGCATTGAATCTATAAATTACCTTAGGCAGTATGGCCATTTTCATGATATTGATTCTTCCAACCCATGAGCATGGAATGTTCTTCCGTTTGTTTGTATCCTCTTTTATTTCATTGAGCAGTGGTTTCTAGTTCTCCTTGAAGAGGTCCTTCACATCCCTTGTAAGTTGGATTCCTAGGTATTTTATTCTCTTTGAAGCAATTGTGAATGGGAGTTCACTCATGATTTGGCTCTCTGTCTGTTATTGGTGTATAAGAATGCTTGTGATTTTTGTACATTGATTTTGTATCTTGAGACTTTGCTGAAGTTGCTTATCAGCTTAAGGAGATTTTGGGCTGAGACAATGGGGTTTTCTAGATATACAATCATGTCATCTGCAAACAGGGACAATTTGACTTCCTCTTTTCCTAATTGAATACCCTTTATTTCCTTCTCCTGCCTAATTGCCCTGGCCAGAACTTCCAACACTATGTTGAATAGGAGTGGTGAGAGAGGGCATCCCTGTCTTGTGCCAGTTTTCAAAGTGAATGCTTCCAGTTTTTACCCATTCAGTATGATATTGGCTGTGGGTTTGTCACAGATAGCTCTTATTATTTTGAGATACGTCCCATCAATACCTAATTTATTGAGAGTTTTTAGCATGAAGTGTTGTTGAATTTTGTCAAAGGCCTTTTCTGCATCTATTGAGATAATCATGTGGCTTTTGTCTTTGGTTCTGTTTATATGCTGGATTACATTTACTGATTTGCGTATGTTGAACCAGCCTTGCATCCCAGGGATGAAGCCCACTTGATCATGGTGGATAAGCTTTTTGATGTGCTGCTGGATTCAGTTTGCCAGTATTTTACTGAGGATTTTTGCATCAATGTTCATCAAAGATATTGGTCTAAAATTCTCTTTTTTGGTTGTGTCTCTGCCAAGCTTTGGTATCAGGATGATGATGGCCTCATAAAATGAGTTAGGGAGGATTCCCTCTTTTTCTATTGATTGGAATAGTTTCAGAAGGAATGGTACCAGTTCCTCCTTGTACCTCTGGTGGAATTTGGCTGTGAATCCATCTGGTCCTGGACTCTTTTTGGTTGGTAAGCTATTGATTATTTCCACAATTTCAGAGCCTGTTATTGGTCTATTCAGAGATTAAACTTCTTCCTGGTTTAGTCTTCGGAGGGTGTATGTGTCAAGGAATTTATCCATTTTTTCTAGATTTTCTAGTTTATTTGCATAGAGGTGTTTGTAGTATTCTCTGCTGGTAGTTTGTATTTCTGTGGGATCGGTGGTGATATCCCCTTTATCGTTTTTTATTGCATCGATTTGATTCTTTTCTATTTTCTTCTTTATTAGTCTTGCTAGCAGTCTATCAATTTTGTTGATCTTTTCAAAAAACCAGCTCCTGGATTCATTAATTTTTTGAAGGGTTTTTCATGTCTCTATTTCTTTCAGTTCTGCTCTGATTTTAATTATTTCTTGCCTTCTGCTAGCTTTTGAATGTGTTTGCTCTTGCTTTTCTAGTTCTTTTAATTGTGATGTTAGGGTGTCAGTTTTGGATCTTTCCTGCTTTCTCTTGTGGGCATTTAGTGCTATAAATTTCCCTCTACACACTGCTTTGAGTGTGTCCCAGAGATTCTGGTATGTTGTGTCTTTGTTCTCGGTTTCAAAGAACATCTTTATTTTCACCTTCATTTCGTTATGTACCCAGTAGTCATTCAGGAACAGGTTGTTCAGTTTCCATGTAGTTGAGTGGTTTTGAGTGAGTTTCTTAATCCTCAGTTCTAGTTTGATTGCACTGTGGTCTGAAAGACAGTTTGTTATAATTTCTGTTGTTTTACATTTGCTGAGGAGAGCTTTACTTCCAATTATGTGGTCAATTTTGGAATAGTTGTGGTGTGGTGCTGAAAAAAATGTATATTCTGTTGATTTGGGGTGGAGAGTTCTGTAGATGTCTATTAGCTCCGCTTGGTGCAGAGCTGAGTTCAATTCCTGGATATCCTTGTTAACTTTCTGTCTCGTAGAGCTGTCTAATGTTGACAGTGGGGTGTTAAAGTCTCCCATTATTATTGTGTGGGAGTCTAAGTCTCTCTGTAGGTCACTCAGGACTTGCTTTATGAATCTGGGTGCTCCTGTATTGGGTGCATATAGATTGAGGATAGTTAGCTCTTCTTGTTGAATTGATCCCTTTACCATTATGTAATGGCCTTCTTTGTCTCTTTTGATCTTTGTTGGTTTAAAGTCTGTTTTATCAGAGACTAGGATTGCAACCCCTGCCTTTTTTTGTTTTCCATTTGCTTTGTAGATCTTCCTCCATCCCTTTATTTTGAGTCTATGTGTGTCTCTGCACATGAGATGGGTTTCCTGAACACAGCACACTGATAGGTCTTGACTCTTTATCCGATTTGCCAGTCTGTGTCTTTTAATTGGAGCATTTAGTCCATTTACATTTAAAGTTAATATTTTTATGTTTGAATTTGATCCTGTCATTATGATGTTAGCTGGTTATTTTGCTCGTTAGTTGATGAGGTTTCTTCCTAGCCTCCATGGTCTTTACAATTTGGCATGTTTTTGCAGTGGCTGGTACCAGTTGTTCCTTTCCATGTTTAGTGCTTCCTTCAGGAGCTCTTTTGGGGCAGGCCTGGTGGTGACAAAATCTCTCAGCATTTGCTTGTCGGTAAAGTATTTTATTTCTCCTTCACTTATGAAGCTTAGTTTGGCTGGATATGAAATTCTGGGTTGAAAATTCTTTTCTTTAAGAATGTTGAATATTGGCCCCCACTCTCTTCTGGCTTGTAGAGCTTCTGCCAAGAGATCTGCTGTTAGTCTGATGGGCTTCCCTTTGTGGGTAAACCGACCTTTCTCTTTGGCTGCTCTTAACATTTTTTCCTTCATTTCAACTCTGTGAATCTGACAATTATGTGTCTTGGAGTTGCTCTTCTCGAGGAGTATCTTTGTGGCATTCTCTGTATTTTCTGAATGTGAATGTTGGCCTGCCTTGCTAGGTTGGGGAAGTTCTCCTGGATAATATCCTGCAGAGTGTTTTCCAACTTGGTTCCATTCTCCCCGTCACTTTCAGGTACACCAGTCAGACATAGATTTGGTCTTTTCACATAGTCCCATATTTCTTGAAGGCTTTGTTCATTTCTTTTTATTCTTTTTTCTCTTGACTTTCCTTCTCACTTCATTTCATTCATTTCATCTTCCATCGCTGATACCCTTTCTTCCAGTTGATCGCATCGGCTCCTGAGGCTTCTGCATTCTTCACTTAGTTCTCGAGCCTTGGCTTTCAGCTCCATCAGCTCCTTTAAGCACTTCTCTGTATTGGTTATTCTAGTCATACATTCGTCTAATTCTTTTTCAAAGTTTTTAACTTCTTTGCCTTTGGCTTGAATTTCCTCCTGTAGCTCGGAGTAGTTTGATCGTCTGAAGACTTCTTCTCTCAACTCGTCAAAGTCATTCTCCGTCCAGCTTTGTTCTGTTGCTGGTGAGGAACTGCGTTCCTTTGGAGGAGGAGAGGCGCTCTGCTTTTTAGAGTTTCCAGTTTTTCTGCTCTGTTTTTTCCCCATCTTTGTGGTTTTATCTACTTTTGGTCTTTGATGATGGTGATGTACAGATGGGTTTTTGGGATGGATGTCCTTTCTGTTTGTTAGTTTTCCTTCTAACAGACAGGACCCTCAGCTGCAGATCTGTTGGAGTTTGCTAGAGGTCCACTCCAGACCCTGTTTGCCTGGGTGTCAGTAGCGGTGGCTACAGAACAGCAGATTTTCGTGAACCACGAATGCTGCTGCCTGATCATTCCTCTGGAAGTTTTGTCTCAGAGGAGTACCTGGCCGTGTGAGGTGTCAGTCTGCCCCTACTGGGGGGTGCCTCCCAGTTAGGCTGCTCGGAGGTCAGGGACCCACTTGAGAAGGTAGTCTGCCCGTTCTCAGATCTCAAGCTGCGTGCTGGGAAAACCACTACTCTCTTCAAAGCTGTCAGACAGGGACATTTAAGTCTGCAGAGGTTACTGCTGTCTTTTTGTTTGTCTGTGCCCTGCCCCCAGAGGTGGAGCCTGCAGAGGCAGGCAGGCCTCCTTGAGCTGTGGTGGGCTCCACCCGGTTTGAGCTTCCCAGCTGCTTTGTTTACCTAATCAAGCCTGGGCAATTGTGGGCACCCCTCCCTCAGCCTTGCTGCCTCCTTGCAGTTTAATCTCAGACTGCTGTGCTAGCAATCAGCGAGACTCTGTGGGCATAGGACCCTCTGAGCCAGATGTGGGATATAATCTCCTGGTGTGCCGTTTTTTAAGCCCGTCGGAAAAGTGCAGTATTAAGGTGGAAGTGACCCGATTTTCCAGGCGCCATCTGTCACCCCTTCTTTGACTAGGAAAGGGAACTCCCTGACCCCTTGTGCTTCCTGAGTGAGGCAATGCCTCGCCCTGCTTCGGCTCACACACGGTGCACTGCACCCACTGTCCTGCACCCACTGTCTGGCACTCCCTAGTGAGATGAACCCAGTACCTCAGATGGAAATGCAGAAATCACCAGTCCTCTGCATCGCTCAGGCTGGGAGCTGTAGACCGGAGCTGTTCCTATTCAGCCATCTTGGCTCCTCCTGATGTAAAAGATTTTAAAAGCTATTTGGGCAGTGCATTAATCAAAGACAAATTGGGCAGTCTCAGATCTTATGATTAAAAATTAAGTGAAATTGAAAGCCACTAAAGTCATCTTTGAAAGGTAGCTACTTCCCAAGTAATTTCCATGCTATGATTATTTTTTTGAAAGTACGAAAGTGCTTATCTATGTCATTACTGACGTTGTAAAAATAGATACTGTGGTATCATTTCACTGTAGTTTGCAGTCCACAGAATGTAATAACCCCCTCTCTGTCTATCCACACACGCTTACCCATTTCAGCCCCAGACAATTCTCCACCTTTGTTTCCAAGGTTTAGGTTTTCTAAAGCAAATGCCTCCTAATACCCTCAGACTTATAAAATACAGTACCTGGTTGCATTCTTGAAAGGGGGAAGAAAAACATTACTGTGGTCTTTCTCTCTTTTTTTTTTTTTTTTTGAGATGGAGTCTTGCTCTGTCCCCCAGGCTGGAGTGCAGTGGCGTGATCTCGGCTCACTCTGCCTCCCAGGTTCACTCCATTCTCCTGTTTCAGCCTCCCGAATAGCTGGGACTACAGGCGCCGGCCACTACGCCCGGCTAATTTTGTTGTTGCTGTTGTTGTATTTTTAGTAGCGATGGGGTTTCACCGCATTAGCCAGGCTGGTTTCAATCCCCTCATCTCGTGATCCGCCCGCCTCGGCCTCCCAAAATGTTGGGATTACAAGCGTGAGCCACTGTGCCTGGTCTCATTCTTATTCTCAAGATCCTGCAGGAAAATCAGATGTAGTGAACCTCCCAGTCAGGTTATCCCACCACGTATGTTAAAGTTGCCAGCGTTAAGTTGGAATCAAGAGGCCTGAGTGAGGCCCTTGAGCCAGAGGGAGCTAATTAACCAGCCAGCGATTCTAATGTTCACATCTCACTTAGGGTCTTAGAGAAGCTGGGAATTCTCCAGGTCTCGGGAGCACGTCTCACAAATATCAAGGCTGTAGCACCTTGGTTAAGCGCTTACTGGCAGGGCCACTGAATGCTGTTTGTATTTAGAATGGAAAGAAATATTACTAGAAAACTTGGTCTTTTGAAAGAAACCGTTGTACTTCTTTTGAGCCCACATTGCCTTCCTCTGACAATTTTTGTGATGTAAAGTAGAAAGCAGAAAACCCAGACACAGAAAAAAAAAATTGGAACTCTGTCTCCTCCCTCCAGGCCTAGTCCTACGTACTGAACTGCAGCCCTGCTGTAGAGCTTCCCAGTGTCTGCTCAGGACACCCCTGAACTGTCTTCACCTGTACAATAAGTGGGTGTTATGGGGACGTGCACCTCTGGCTTCCCACCTTGGGTATCTCCCACTTCCTGCACTTGTTTTACCTAAACATGAGATTAGTCGCTCACAATTTAGTCTTTCTCAATTCTACCCTCACCCATCGTTCCCCCAAAACTCACCTCTGGGGCGGGGATCGCCTTCCTGATCATCCAGGGAGAAGCATCTAGGCTGTTTCGAGTCACTGCTCCCCACTGACCGAGTCATTCCCAAGCTGTGCCTGCACTGTGGGCAAGACCTCCAACCCTATTGTACGTTTCTAGAAATCAGGGATTATGTGGTTTTATTTTCTGCTCCATTTTTTATGAAATATTTTAAATATTTTCTTGAAAGGGGGAAGGAAAACATTACTGTGGTCTTTCTAACTCGTTCTTTTCTTTTCTTTTTTTTTGAGATGGAGTCTTACTCTGTACTGTATTCTCCACAGAAAAGTAGAAAACATAGTTCAGTGAACACCTATATTACCAGTACAAATACCAATTAATTTCAATGCCTTGGCCATTTTTGTGTCCTCCATCAGTTCTTTTTTTTGCTGAAAATATGTAAACATAAATTATACTCTTATTTTCTTTCATCCCTGAATACTAAAACATGCATCTCCAAAGTATATCTTCCCATACATCCACAGGAACATCATTGTATCTGACAAAAATGACCATAATCCCCAAATATCATTACATTCCCAGGCCATATTCAAATTTCCTTATTCAGTCTCAAAATATTTTCTATAGCTTTTGTTTTCTTTAAGCCTGGATCAAATTAAAAATCATAATTGTACTTGATTATGTCTTTTACATTTCTCTTAATGGTAGAATGACTCCTCTTTTTTCTGTGATATATACTATTTCACAATACACCTGGATTAGGCCAGTTGTACTGTAGGCTATCCTGCATTCTGGACTTGACTGATTGCTTTCTTGTGAGGTGATTTCACATGTTTATCTATAATGTCCACTTGTCCCATGATTGGTGATTCGCAGGGGAGATTAATGGGCAAAAGAGGTGATCACCAAATTTCTCTCTTATAAACATGTTTTTCCCATTGAGAATGGCTTATTTTCTGTGGGATAGTATCCCATTAACTTTTCTCCAAATGAGGTTAGCATCCATCGATGATCCTTACCTGCACCAAGTTTTCCAACAGGGGCTACAAAGTGGAGATCTTCTAAATTAATCACTCCTTCTACACTTATGAGTTGACAGTCTTCTGAAAGGTGGAACTCTCCTTTGTAAACAGGCTATTTGGTGTACCTAAAATACCAACAAAGCAGGCAGCTGAATCCTTAATTGTTTGTTTTTAATTATTAGTTTTCAGATTAAGAAGCTGGTATCATGGTTATGTTCAGCTATGGAAAATAAATAATTTTGTTTTCTTTAATGTTTTGTGAGTATCACTATGGACTCATGCTTTTTAAAATATATTCACTGTGTCTTCATCATTGATAGCATTATTCTTTTGGTGTTCAGATTGTCCTAACTTTGACCACAGAGAGCCCCTCCAGCAGGTTCTTCCGTCCTTTTATCAGCTATCTAATGCCACAGAGTGCTGTGTAATAAACAACAAACAACCTTCCAGAACACATAGAATAAGTCATTTTTCACAAACCTGGCTGTTGGCAGGTGGTGGTTAGGGAACTCCGCGTATCTCATGGTTGATGTGCTCACATGGCCAGACACCCAGCCGGATGTTGGCTGATCTGGAGTGGCCTCTTCTTGGATGATGGGAGCAACTCAGTTCGTTCTTCATGCCTTTGATCCTTCTCCTGGGCCAGGACACTAGGCCAGGCATGTTTGTCTCATGGCAATAGCAGAACCCAAGAGACAGCAAATCCACTGTGCATGAGCTTTTTAAGCGCCAGCCTGCTTCTATTTACTGATATTCCATTGCCCAATTCCAGTCCTGTGTCTGAGCCTAGAGTCATGAGAAAAGGCCCTGAAAAATTAGATGGAAAAGGGTGGGGTGAAGAACTGGAGCCATTTACAATCTACCATGGTCTTATTGACATGTCCTTATCAGTCACTTGTCTCCCGCACTGGTCTTTGCTTTCTGGTCAGTAAGATATTTTAGATTTATAATATACTTTGTGTGCCTCAGACCTGGAAACATCCATTTTTTCAAGGATCCCTGACTCATTTTAGGGAGAATGGTACTTAGAGACAAAAATCTGGGTGTCTAGGATAATCATGCTTCTAGCCCATTTTCATGGACAAAACTAGCAAGTATGTAGTTTTGAACAATAAAGAAACATTGGTTCCTATTGATATTTCTGATGCAAATTCAACATCACAGAGTTTTAAATTTTAACTGAATTTCCTTTTGTTTTTTAAAGACAGGGTCTCACTCTGTTACCCAGGCTGGAGTGCAGTGGCACAATCGTAGCTCATTGCAGCCTCAAACTCCTGAGCTCAAGAAATCCTTCCACTTCAGCCTCTTGAGTATCTGGGACTACAGGCAAATACCACCATGCCCAGCTAACTTTTAAATTATTTTTTTTTGAAGAGACAGAGTCTGGCTACGTTGCCCATCTAATTTTTCAGGCTCTCAAATTCTTGGGCTCAAGCTATTCTCCTACCTTGGCCTCCCAAAGTGCTGGGATGACAGGCATGAACCACTGCACCTGGTCTGAATGTCCATGATTAAAAATCATGGATCTCTTTTCTCTTGTACAGAAAATCTTAGTTCCTAATAACATTAACAGAATTATTTATTTACTGGGAATTATGTCTGAGAGTACAATGCTGTGATTAACACAGAATGTTACTACAGCTAGTATGCAGTAACTGTCATCTGATTATAAGTTTCATTAAAGTCAGAGAATGTGGCTAACACATGATGCATACCAAATACCTAGCAGAGTATCCCATACATTGTAAATATTTTTTAACGAATAAAATTGCTATTGGTTTTGTTGTTTTGTTGTTGTTGTTTTTTTTTTTTTGAGTTTTGCTTCTGTACCCATCATTTCTCTTTTTGGAAACACCTACCTTTTCTAAGCATATTCTCATGCGAATGAGTTACTGATCTACTTTAAGCAGAATGCTCATAATTTCTTTTACATTTCCTCACCATCTCTATGTGTAGTATTTCCTTGATATGCTAAAGGGCTGTGTGCAGTTTTCATAATCCCAAAGAAAAGGACATGGTTATCATGTTGGGTACTTTTTTTAAATATCATGAGTTTTAACAAAACCTAAAAACCAGAAGTGCCTTTGGCATTTCCATGGCATTCAAACTCCTACTTTTTAATCCGTTGATTCTGATGACGATTATTGAGGCTCCTGCTACAATATAAGCCTGCATTCTTTTTTAAGGTCTTGTGACATTTGGGTTATTCTGGAATTTGTTTTTAACTATTTAAAGATTTCCTATTTTGTCCCACAACAGTTGTCTTCATTATCTTTAAGATAATATCTTTAACAGTGAAGACATTATTGGCAAGAGGAAGGTCTGGAGGTCTGCTCACCACCTTTGGTGTTCTTTTCCATAACCATGGCCTGAGAAGGGTAATTTTTCCAGGGGAAAGATAGGCTGTGATGTAAACTAAGACATTCCAAATGAAACATACTCACTTAATATAACCTCATAGATAGTGCTGTCCAAAAGAACTTTCTGCAGTATTGGAAATATTCTATATCCACAGCAGCCAACACAGTCCCCACCAGCTATATGTGGTTACTGAGACCTTGAAATGTGTCTAGTATAAATGAGGAGCTAAATTTTTAATGTTATTTAATTTTAATTAATTTTAATATTAATGGAAACATATGGCTAGAGGCTACATATTAGCAGTACACTTCTAGATTATAAATATGGTCCAACTAAAATATTTGCATTTGACTCATGTTGCCTGAAAGAAACTGGCAGTAGGAATTAATGTCAGCTTTCTAATCATTTTTGATTCTTCTTATAACTTGCCATACACGCCTTATTGTTCAAGAGCCAAAGGAAAAATCAGTCTTCATGAGAGGCAGTGTATCTACATTTGGACTGAAGACCTTCATTTGGCTGCTGTGAGTTCATAGGCTCCCAGCTCCTGACTTTGCAGTGAAAAATTTCAGAATTGGAGCTTGTAGCCCAGTGATTATTGGAGAAACATGGTGAAAACACAATAACTAATAGCCTGCAACCAAAATATCAGATTAATTCTATAAACACAAATTACTGCAGAAGCCCAAAAGGGATGAAATGAAAGACAGGTGCAACAGACCTTTATTTACGTTATAGCTGCATGATGTTTTTTAAAACTTCTTGAACTGTAAATGTTAATACAAAATGTTAACCAAAAGTAGAAAGAATAGTAAATAAACCTCCAAATCTGTTTGTTTTTTAGGTATCATTTTAAGTTCAAGAACTTAGGCATAGTTGATAAGCTTCAATCTTTTGCGGTTATTAGTTTTATCAATGCTCCAATTGTTCTATTCTTGGCCAGCGGGAGCCTCTCCAAGATGGCTTCTGAGTCATTTTGACATGGTCCTAATAAACTGACTTTTGGGCTCAGATATTGCCTATCACAGTCCTGGAATTAGCCATTTACAGAGAGAATCTGGATTTCATTTGATGGGAAATGGTATTTCTAGACTGCAATGTGGGTACTAGAGATTACAGATTAATATTTTATGACCATAATATTGATGTTGACTGTCTTAAGATATGTGTATATTGCATGCTATTTGTTATCAGAACATACATAAATACAAGTAAATTATAGATAGAAATAAAATAAGCAACAGAACACTGTTTCTATTGCTAGTTATTTAAAATTAAAAGAAGATGATAGGAGAAAAATTAAATTTACTACATTCATTGCATATACTCTTTGCTCCAGAAATTAAAATCTATTACTATGTAAGGATTCTTTGTGATATTTATACAATCAGGGATTAATGTACTCTTTAAAACCAGACAACGTATATAAATTATACTTAGTAATGAGATCTGTTAGCTCAATTGTTAATGAATCTACAGTACCAGGTGATGCCATAACATTATTTAAATTTTTAACATATGCATGGCCTTCGAAAGCCTTTTTAAAAATGCATTATTGTCAAGCAAAAGTAAACAACATATCAAATCAGCTGATCTATGATACTATGAGTAAATAACTGGAATTTTATCTTATTGTTGAGAGAGTTAGAAAAAATAATTTGTTATTCTTATATCAGTTTGAAAAAAAAAAAAACAAAAAAGGAATCATCTTCCTAGTCCTAGCTACCAATGCAATTTTTTTACATTTCTGTAATATTTTCGGCTTGAAGAATTGCATAAGTACACAGGAAAATGAGATTAGTGGTATATTTTAAATGCAAAGCACTAGATATATTGCACATGAAAAGTAACTAGCAATTGGTGGTGCTATAAGCTTTCCTTTTGGAAATTTTCTTCTAGGAATCTGACATTGTATGTTTCTTAGAACTCCCATTGAGCATGGCTTTTCAACTTTATCTCCCTATCCATATAGCATTAAAATGCACTCTACACTCCCCTATTTAACATCTTATTACTTTGCAATTATAAGGATAAAATAACGATAATTGAATCTCATAAAGAGGCACAAAAGGTACAATTTGACAAAAAAGAAACACCATGCCTATGCCTCCATCCTTACTCCACCTCTGTCATGGCCTCCTCATTCTAGAGCAGTTACTCTTACACTAGTGGTTCTGGTCATTGTTTTGTACGTAAGGTGGATATTTGGTGAATCAGACTTATGATAGTATTAATTGGCTGAAGTCATCATACATATATTTAGCATCTAACTTTGTACCAGTCATTATGCTAGGTATTAGAGACAGAAAATCAGGAAGGTGTGGTCTCTTCTCTGGCGAATCATGTACTCTAGTGCAGAAGACAGAGAGTTATAACAGACAAATAACTCTATCATGCTGTGATGAGTATAAAATAGGATGAATGAAGTGTGGACTGAAAGCACAGAGAGATTAATTCTGCCTGGAAAAGGCATGAAAACTGTACAAGGGAGTTGGCCTTTATGTAGATCCCAGGAAGATCTTACCTGGCCATAGTGGGAGAAGGACATTACAGGTGCAGGGAGCAGTGTGAGAGAGTGCAGAGGACTGGAGACAGGTGGTGCTCAGGATGCTTTGCTGGGGTGATAGGCATTCAAATGGGAAGAGGGGCCAAGGCCAGAATCGGAAGGACCTTAAATGTCAGGCTAGGAAACTTGACTAAAATAGTGTCTGCCAAAGGGATAAAAAGGAGTTTTAAAAGAGAGATATGGCTTTGTCTGCATAGAGAATGGAAATAAGGACAGAGACCCATTAGGAGGCTGCTGGAGTAGTCTATGGCGAAGGTGATGACAATCAGAACCAAGGCGGAAACGTTGGAAATGAAGAAGACGGGTGATTTGAGAAGCCTTCAAGAGGAAGAATGGGCAAGTTAGGAAATAATCCAAAGAGGGGATCCTCAGTCACTGCCTTCCCACATTGCTGAATGACCTGTGAATCGTATCTGTGGAAGGGAAGCAAGGCAGGTCAGCTAAAGAGGTTAAACATCTTCACTAACAACAAAGCTGCTACCCAAGAAATAAAGTTGGCTGTGTAAGCCTAGCAAAGAAAATTGCCTGTTAGAACAAAGGAAATAACATTTTTTGGGAAATAATTATGTCCAGAAATTAATATCCATAATGCCTAGGATATAATCCAAAATTACTTAAGATACGAATAACCAAGAAAGTGGAACACATGCTCAACATAAAAGAAAGTTAATCGTTTGACCTGGAAATGGAACAGATTTCTGGAACTGACAAAGATTTTTTGAAAGCTATTACAACTATCCTCAACGAATTAACATAAGCCTGTTTTGCAATGAATGAAAATCTCAGCAGAGCAATGGAAAATCTCAGCAGAAAACATAAAGGAACCAAATGGGGACTTATAAAAAGAAGAATAAAAATTCTGAAATTAAAAAATTCACTGGATGGACTTGGTAATTTAATTACCATGACTTAGGAAAGATTAAATGATGGATCAATATCTAAGGTGAGGCCAGGAGTGGTGGTTCATGCCTATAATCCCAGCACCTTGGGAGGCCAAGGCAGGTGGATCACTTGAGATCAGGAGTTTGAGACCAGCCTGGCCAACATAGTGAAACCCTGTCTCTACTACAAATACAAAAATTAGCTGGGCATGGTGGCACATATCTGTGGTCCCAGCTACACGGGAGGCTAAGGCAGGAGAATTGCTTGGACCTGGGAGGCAGAGGCTGCAGTGAGCAGAAATCACACCACTGCACTCAGCCAGGGTGTCAGAGTGAGACTCTGTCTCAAAAGAAAAAAAAAAAAAGAAAAAGAAAAAAAAAAGAATTAAAAAAAGAAGGAAATTATTCAAAATGAACAGGGAGAAAATTTGTTTTTAATGAACAGAGCATCAGAGACCTGTGAAGTGATATCCATCTGCCCAATTTATGTGTAATTAAAATACTAGGAGAGAAAATGGATAAAGAAGTAGAAATCTATTTGTCAAATTAACAGCTAAAAATGTGATGAAAGACATACCTTGGCAAATATAAGATGCTCAGTGAACATCAAACAAAATAAACACAAAACAGCTCAATCTAAAGCACATCACATCATTAGAGAAATGCAAATCAAAACCAAAATGAGATACCATCTCATGCCAGTTATCCCAGAACTTGAAAAAACAAAAGTCAAGAAACAACAGATGTTGGCAAGGTTGCACAGAAAATGTAGCACTTTTACACCTTGGTGGGAATGTAAATTAGTTCAACCATTGTGGAAGAAAGTGTGGTGATTCCTCAAGATCTAGAAGCAGAAATACCATTTAACTTTGCAGTCCTATTACTGGGTATACACACGAAGGAATATAAATACTTCTAGTATAAAGATATGTACACACATATGTTCATTGCAGCACTGTTCACAATAGCAAAGACATGGAATCAACCCTAATGTCCATCAGTGATAGACTGGATCAAGAAAATATGGTACATATACACTATGGAATAGTATACTATGCAGCCACAAAAAGGAACAAGGTCATGTTTTCTTCAGGGACATGGATGGAGCTGAAAGCCATTATCCTCAGCAAACTAACACAGGAACAGAAAACCAAACACTGCATGTTCTCACTTATAAGTAGGAAGTGAACAATGAGAACATATGGACACATTGCAGGGAACAACACACACTGGGGCCTATTGAGGGGAGGGGTTTGGGGAGGGAGAACATCAGCAAGAATAGCTAATGGATGCTGGGCTTTATACCTAGGTGATGGGTCGATCTGTGTGGCAAACCACCTTTATACCTAGGTGATGGGTTGATCTGTGCAGCAAACCAGATTTACCTATGTAACAAACCTGCACATCCTGCACATGTACCCCAGAATTTAAAATAAAAGTTGAACGGAAAAAAAAGAGACCAAAAGAATAAAAGTACATAACAGTCAACTTCAAAAGCCAAAGGCAGCACGTAAATCTTAAAGGCACCAAAAGAAAAATAATACATTCTGGGAAATAATTCAATTAATGATTGACTTCTCATTAAAAGCCTTGGTGACCAGAAGAGAGTGGAACAGAGTTTCAAAATGCTGAAAGGCAAAAAACCCTATAAACCGGAAATCTATATTCACAGAAAATATTCTTCAAGAATAAAGGTTAAATGACATTTTCAGATAAAACAAATATAAAATAATGTGTTTTGCCAGCAGACCCATACAAAAAGAAATCCTAAGTGAATTTCATCACGGACGAAAATGATATACAATGGAAACTCAAATCTTGATAAAGAATAAAAAACACCAGAAAGGGCCAATTGTGGATAAATGCAAAAGACATTTTTTTTCTTTTTGACTTTTTAACTTCTTTATAAACCATGTTGTGTCATAAACTAAAACTATAACATTGTCTTCTGTAATATGTAAAGTATGTTGATGTATTCTGTAATATGTAAAGTATGTTGATGTAATACATGTAACAAGTATAATTGCATGGGAGTGGACACGGACCTGAAAGCTTAACTGGTTTCTATAGTTAATAAGAAGTGGTACATTATTAACTGCTTCTGGACTTTGAAAATTTAATGGTGTATATTATAACTTCTAAGACAACCGCAAAAAAAGCTAATGCAAAGAAATGCAACTAAAATAGGAAAATTAAAATTCTAAAGATATTTAAACAATAAAATGAAAGCCAGATAATGAGAGAGAAACAAGACAGAGGAGACACTTAGAAAACAAACAAATGATAAACCCAAACCCAGCCATATAAATGGTTTTCTTACATGTGCATATGGTATATTTAAAGGTTAGACTATATTAGTATCCATAAAAACGATGTAATAGGTTTCAAAAGACTGAAATATGTATAGAGTATTCTTTGATCCAGTGGATTTAAATTTTAAAAATCTATAACAATAAGATGGTCAGATAAACTTTAAATATTTGGAAATTAACAGATTTCAAAATACCTACTGGGTGTATGAGACATTGGAGGGAAAATTAGAAATAATTTGAACTGAATAATAATGTAATTCAGCATATCAAAATTTGTGAGATGTCACTAATGCTATACATACAGGAAAAATTTTAGCTTTAATAGTTTAACTAGAAAGGAAAAAAAATATCAAACCAAAGACCTAGGCTTTCATCCTAACAAGCTAGAAGAAAAGAAGTAAATTAAAAGTGAAGCAAGAAGAAGGAAGGAATAACAAAGAAAATAAAATAACTTTCTGAAGTAGAATACAGAAATAATACACATGATAATGCCAAGAGCTTGTTCTTTGAAAGGTCAATAAAATTGATAAATATCCAGTTTGGTCAAGAAAAAAAGAAGATACAAATGACCAATTCAGGAAATAAAGTAGGGAGATAAATGCAGATACTGCTATCCTACTAAAGCATAACCTGTCATCTTACTAAAAAGATAATACACTATTAATAGAAAATGCATGCATATTTTTTAAATTAATAAATATTTTTAAATAAATAATTTATTTTTAAAATAAAACAAAATTTATACTGATGGGGTTCAGGATATACTACCAAAAAATATGGCACCTTGGCAGTGGAGGAAATAGCAGAAACAAAGGTCTCTCTGCCCTTCCTCCACACTTCTCCCCTAAAGCAGGCCATGCAAGAATTCTCTGACTTTCTTCTGAAGAAAGTTACAAGACTTTCATTCTAGAAGTGTCCTTCTTGTACTCAGAAGAAAGGAATTTCCTTATTTCACAAGACATGGGGACACAAAGAAGAATGTCAACCAACAGGCCTTGCTAAGTTCCCCATTTATTACCATTATATCACATCACCTTTCTTCAATTGTACTTCTCCATAACTGTCCACCATTCATCAAACTGAAGCATAAAAATACACAGGTTTCCCTGTTTCTTTGAGTGTTCCTGTCTGAAGTTTCCCATATCACATAAAACTTATGTTACATAAATGTGTATGCTTTTCTCGTGGTGATATGTCTTTTGTTGTAGCTGCCTCAGCCATGACCCTGACAGTGGATGAGAAAAGATCTTTTCTCTCCTACAATACCAATACATTTTACAAGCTAGAAGACATGGACAAATCATCAAATGACTCCTATTTTCAACACCAACCTAAGAAGAAATAGGAAACTGAAGCAGCTCTATTTCAGTTAAAGAACTTGCATCTGTAATTTAAAGCCTTCTCACAAAGAGAACTTCATGCCCAGTTGGCTTCATTAATTAATTCTATCAAATATTTAAGGCAAAAATAATAAAAATCCAACATAAAGTTTTTCAGAAAATAGAATAAAATTAAACACTTCCCAACTTATTTTATGAAACAGAAATACTCTCACTCTAAAACCAGATAAAGAAATCACAAGAAAAAAAAGAATTAAGACCAATGTCCTTCATGTTCATAAGGCAAAAATGCCTGGCAAAATATTAACACATAAAAATCAACAATAGGCCTGGCATGGTGCCTCACACCTATAATTCCAGCGCTTTGAGAGGCTGAGGCAGAAGAATTGCTTGAGCCCAGGGGTTTGAAACCAGCCTGAATAACAAACTGAGACTCAATCTCTACGAAAATTTAAAAAATTAGCCAGGCATGGTGGCATGCGCCTGTGGTCCCAGCTACTTGGGAGGCTGAGTTGGGAGGATTTCTTGGGCCCAGGAGTTCATGGATGCAGTAAGCCATGATCATGCCACTGCACTTCAGCCTAGGTAACAGAGCAAGACCCTGTCTCAAAAAAAAAAAAAAAATCAATACTATATAAAACATGGTAATATATCATGACCAATGGGTTTATCTTAGGAATGCAAAGTTGGTTTAACATCTGAAAATCAATGAACATAGCTCACTGTATTAATGACAATAAATGAGAAACCTCATAAGATAATTGCAATAGCTGCACAAAAAGCATTTTATAATAATCAACGTTTTATGATAAAATTTTTCAACATCCTAAGAATAGAAGGGAACTTCCTCAGACTTATTAAGGTCATTATGAAAAAAAATTACACCTAAGTTATATTCAATGATGAAAAGTTCAATGCTTTCTGCCTAACATTGGGAACAATGAAAAGATGTGTTCTAATGCTGATTTTATTTAGCATTGTAATAAAGGTCCTGGTTAGTGCAGTAAAGCCAAAAAATAAATAAAAGGTACACAGATTTGAAAGGAAGGAGTAGACCTGTCCTTATTTGCATAACATGATTGTGTATGTTAAAACCCTAAGAAGTGTATTTTTTAAGTGAACTAGAACAAAAAAGTGCATTGAGTAAAGTTGCAGGACACAAAATCAATAGACAAAATTAACTTTATTTTTATAATTACAAACAAATAATGAAATTAAACAGTAATACCACTTACAATGAAAAAATATTGGGAAATTTTAGGATTAAATTATTAAAAAGAAATTCAAAATCTGTACATGAAAACTAAAATTCCAAAATGAAGCTAAGAAAGATCTAAACAATTAGAGATATATACTATATTCATGGATTGGAATAAGCAGTATTTTTAAGATGACTGTTCTCCTCAGATTGAACTATAGATTCAATGTAATACCAATCCTAATCCCAAATGCTTGTTTGATGAAATCAACAAGATAATTTAAAAATGTATATTGAAATACAAAGGACCTAAACTATCCAACACAATTTTGAAAAAGTAAAACAAAGTTTGAGGTCTTATACTACTTGATTTCAAGACTTACTCTAAAGTTACAGTAATCAACACAGTGTGGCATTGGCATAAGAATAGACATAGATAAATGGAATGGGATAGAAAGTCCAGAAAAAGAAATCTACACATACACTTTCAATTAATTTTTGACAAAAAAAAAATTGCCAAAGTAATTCAGTGGGAAAAAGACAAACTTTTCAACAACGTACTGGAATAACAAATGAGTTACGTATTTGAAAAGAAAGGGACATTGCTGCTTGTCACATATACTGTCTAAAAGATAACTAAAATTTGATCGTAGACCCTAAATGAAACAGCTAAAATTATTAGAGTTCTAAAAGAAAACATGAGATAAAATCTTTGTGACATTGAGGTAGGCAAAAATTTCTCAGGACACTAAAAACATGAATCATAAAAGAAAAATAAAAAAACATTTCATTCACTTTAGAAATGGTTTTTTTTATTATCATACTTTAAGTTCTAGGGTACATGTGCAGAATATGCTGTTTCGTTACATAGGTATACACATGCCATGGTGGTTTGCTGCACCCATCAACCCGTCACCTACATTAGGTATGTTTCCTAATGCTATCCCTACCCTAGCCCCCCACCCCCCAACAGGCCCCAGTGTTTAAAAAATTAATTGGGAAAAGAATAAGGAAAGCCATACCCTGGTAAAGAATTTTTAAAAATACATCTCAGACAAAGACTCATATCCAGAATGTTTAAAGGATTCAGTAATAAATTGTAAAAAAAAAAAAATTAAAAGTGGACAAAATTTTTCAAGATATTTTGCAAAAAACCTGCAAATGACCCATAATCACATGAAAAGATGTTCATTATTACTATTTATCATCAAAATGCAAATTAAAACCTCAGTGAGATACCACTACACACCTGCTAGAGTGGCTAATGTTTAATAGACTGATTTTGCCAACTGATAGTGAAGAAATGTTGTGCATGTGACTCTTATACAATTGATGGTGGAAATACAAAATGGTATAGCTACTTTGGAAAATAGTTTGGCAGTTTCCCATAAAGTTAAGTGCAAACATACCATATGACCCAACAATATAATAGCTACAACCTGGCAGCAATCTAAATTGTCACCAATTCATGAATTTGAATGCATAAAAATTGAGGTCTGTCAGTCCTATAGACTACTTTGCAGTATAAGGGAATGAAACATTAATACATGGAATAACATGGATAAATCTCAAAATCATTATGGTAAGTGAAAGGAGAGAAACACAAAAGACTATGTAATGTGTGATTCTATTTGTAAGAAATTCTAGGAGAGGCAAAACTATATAAAACAGATCACTTGTTGCCTGGGGCTATTGATGGAATAGATGATCCACAGTAAAGGAGCATAGAGGTCTTTCACATCCCTTGTTAGATTCATTTCTAGATAGGTTATGTTTTGTGTTATTTTTGTCAATGGAAAAATATAAAAACTCATGGAAAGATGCTAAAAAAAAATACCTAAATAAATGGAAAGACAGACCAAGTACACAGAAGGAAGACTCAGGGTTGTAAAGGTGTCCAGTTTCCTCCAAATGGAACTTTCAGTTGAATGAAATCTCAATCAGTTTCCCAGGAGAATTCTTTACTAATTTAACAGGCTAAATGTAATGCATATAAGGCTGAATCTAACACATATAATAAACAGCAAAATCCTAAGGAACACCAAACCCTTCGTGAAGGAAACTCATAAGGGAAAACTTCCAGATAGCAAGATGTACTACAAAGGTACATAATTTCACAGTGTAGTATCAATGCAGGAATTAGTCAACTTATCAGTGGACACATAAAAAAGTCCCATATGACCCAATGACTGCAGATATTCTTGCTGAAATATTATTGATCACATCACATCTTACAGAGCGAATAATGACCTTCTCAAATTGTACTGGAGCAAATAGTTACAGATGTAAACATACAAAATTAGATTCCTACCTCACACCATACATTCATGTCATTTCCCAGTGAATTAAGGCTTTATTTTTTAAAGGAAAAGTCAAAAGTGTTTCAGAAAATATATAGGAGAATATTACTATGACCATGTAATTGGAAAATATTTATTATATATGTCATATCAAACACAAAGGGTAAACATTTTTCACTATATTAATAATTTCTGTTTATCAAAATATTTTATATATGAAATGAAAACCATAGCTAAGAAAATGCACTTTCAACACATAAAACTAATGAATATTTCATATGGGATGTATAAAAAATCTCTTACAAATCAATTAAATGAAAACATTCCAACAGAAAAAAGTAGGCAAAATAAATAAACCAATGAATTTTATAAAATAAGACAAGAATAGTAAATCAGCACATGAAGAGACTTTTAAAGTGATTAACACTCTGATGATGCAAAATAAAATCAGAGATACCATTTTTACACCCACTGTATTGGAAGATAGTAAGAAGTTTGAAAATAGCAAGTTTTAGAGAGGATATGAGTTATGAGGACTCATTCACTATTGGTGCCTGTTAAAGTGTCATAACCAGTTTTGAAAATAACTTGTAAGGTTAAGATTCCCATAACCCAGGCAAAACCCCGTCTCTACTAAAAATACAAAAATTAGATCAGCGTGGTGGTGCAAGCCTGTAATCCCAGCTACTGGGAAGGCTGAGGCAAGAGAATCACTTGAACCCAGGAGGCAGAGGTTGCAGTGAGCTGAGATCATGCCATTGCACTCCAGCCTGGGCAACAAGAGTGAAACTCTGTCAAAAAAAAAAAGAAAGAAGAAAAGAAAAGGAAAGGAGGGAGGAGGGGAGAGGAGAGGAGAGGGAAGAGGAGAGGAAGCAAAAGTCTTGTACATTTTTACCAAAAGGTATAAAGAATATTCATGGTAGAATGGTTTGTAATAACAATAAAACTAGGAATGACTGGTATCCATTGTAATATACACTAGAATCGTGTACATCGGTGAGAACTAAGAGCCAAGACAGCATGGACTATTATATTCACCTTAGAAATATGATATAATATAAATTACTGAGGAACACAGTAAATATCACCTTATTAAGCTCAAATGCAAAGAAAATTAAACAACATAGTATTTAAAGATACATAAATATGTGATAAAACTGTTAAAAGTACTGGAATGATAAAATTCAGGAGGAAAAAAAAAGCAATCATATGTTCTAATTCTGAAATGCTCTCATTGGTTTCCGTAGAAACAAGCAGGTTTTATGTACCTCAAATGTAGTACGGCATAATCTTTTTTATGTATTTATTTATTTTATTTTAAGTTCCGGGATACATGTGCAGGATGTGCAGTTTTGTAACACAGGTAAATGTGTGCCATGGTGGTTTGCTGCACCTATCAACCCATCACCTAGGTATTAAGCCCTGCATGCATTAGCTGTTTATCCTGATGCTCTCCCTCCTCCTGCCCCCCTGCAACAGGCCCCAGTGTATGTTGTTCCCCTCTCTGTGTTCTCATTGTTCAGCTCCCTACTGCATACTCTTAAACAATCATTATGTTTCACGGTGATCAGTAATGTGGGGGTGGGGTAAAAGCAGAGAACTTGGAACTCCTGAGAGGGGGGTCAAAGGCAGTAAATCTTCATCCACTGAAGGCAAACTTGATATTTAGAAATTCATTCAAAGTAGAAGCTAGTGAACAAAGGGATATAAGGTGACAATCAAATTAAGTAGTAACCTTTTTTGCAACTTATATAACTAACAAACTTAAGTGCTTCCTAAAAAAAAAATTCTAAAATTTGCTATATAAAGGCAAGTTCACTGAAATGACTGCAGTCTTCCATGTGAGTGCTTTCAATGGGAGATAGCCCATTCAATAGATGCACTGTGGTGTGTTTGCTTAAGAAACAGAAAAATATGACTCATTTGATTTGTTCATGAAAGTATTACCAGGAAAATAAATGAAAACAATTTCACCTAAACATCTGTTAACTTTAGCACTGAACCTTTGGATGTAATTTACATAATGCATAAAATAGATTGATCTAGGACCATGTTGATGATGAAATTTTCATTATATTGATAGACTTTCATTTTCCTCATAAAATCTACACATACTTAAATTATAACAACTCTGCTTTTGAATTAATCCAGTCTGCATAATGTTTTTCAGTCATCAACTATTACAGTGTGAAATGCCTTCACCATCAAACAGGCTCAAGGTTACGCCTTCACTCAGAAAGATGGTGTTTTCCTTCTCCCCACTGTGGGCCCTGCCTCTCAACCTACAACCCTACATTTCAGAAAGCAGTTTGCCCATATGAAATTTTCTTACTGTCTTCTAAGGTAGTGGCTGCAAAATGGTACCTATCTCTGATTTTATTTTGCATCATCAGAGTGTTAATGACTTTAAGAGCCTATTCATGTGCTTACTTACTATTTTTGTTTTATAAAACTTCTTGGTGTATTTATTTTGCCTATTTTTTTCTGTTGGAGTGTTTTTATCTCATTGATTTTGGGGAGTTTTTTTTTTATACAACCCTACCTTTCAGAAATATACCCTTTCATTCATAGGAGATATATATGTACATGTCCATATGCATACTATTTTGAGTAAGCGTTTTTACTAATTTTCTAAGGGGATACTTGAAATCTTGGTTGTTCATCTACAAGAGGCCAGACTCAGCATCTATGAGATATATAGATTCAAAGGTATTCATGGCAGCGAAGCAGCTAATTCCTTCAAGCAAGAGCACCTAGGGGAGCTCGTGAAGCAGATGAAAGCATGTTTTGCAGGATGTGGCTATGGGCCACAAGCATTCTGCATACAGATTTACTCCAAAGTTGGATATAGGAAATTAGTCCCTTTACTAGCAGTTGTCTTTGGCTCCTTGGAGTAGCTGCTTTCTTAATCTGCTCTTTGTGTTCTGCCCAAGAACATTCTAGCTGCTCCAAAGGTTTTCGGTGTGTGTGCCTGTGCTTTCTATGTCAGTGTGTAAAGTAGGAGAGAAGCATCATGTGAGGCCAGATTAAGAAGAACTGGGCATATTGCACCATATTGAACGGGCCCTTTGATGAGTGGGAGCCTATATTTTTTTCAAAACTAGTTATTTTACTTTACATAAGCATTCATCAAAAGTTGAGGTGAGTTCCTCGATGTTTCATGTGGTTTTTTTCTACTTCCTCTCTTACAGATACAGAATTCATCTACAGAGAACAGAAAGGAACAGTGAGACTGTGGAATGTTGAAACAAATACTTCTACTGTCTTAATAGAAGGCAAAAAAATTGTAAGTACTCTCTTTAATGACTGGGATAATTTCAGTTTTTCTTCCTGCAAGTCAATAAAGCAGAAAATGACTTTTGGTTTCAACTTTGAGCATAGCCAAGGAGAAGCAATAAACTTGTAATACTACAGGCTGAGGCACCAAAGATAATGTGAAATGGAAACCACACTAATTTAATAAGATGAAAGCACTGTTTCTTTCATCGTCCAGGAAATTTCTCTGCAGGTGTTGGGAACAAGTGTTGCATATCATATATAATTAAAAGATAAAGTCCTAAGGCTTTTACACATTTACAGAACAATTGCAATAATGCATGTAGAATACTTCAGGAGAATTTGCTCAGTCCCATTTAAAAAAAGCTCATCTCCACATGCATAGGAAGTATTAACTTAGGCACTGTGACTGTACTTACCCTAATTATATTAAGTGATTCTTATGCCTTAAAGTAAATACTGAGTCAAATATGAATGCCACTGCTTTATAATTTGGGAAAACTTGTTTTCCCAAATATATGTATATTTTTTGAGACAGGATCTCACTCTGTTGCCCAGGCTGGAGTGAAGTGGTGCAATCATGGCTCATTTGCAGCCTTGACCTCCCAAGCTCAGGCAATCCTCCCACCTCAGCCTCCTGAGTAGCTGGGACTACAGGCGTGTGCCACCATGCCCAGCTAATTGTTTTTGTTTTTGTTTGTAGAGGTAGGGTCTCACTATGTTGCCCAGGCTGGTCTTGAACTCCTATACTCAAGCAATCCTCCTGCCTTGGCCTCCCAAAGTGCCGGGATTACAGGCCTGAGCCACTGTACTCGACCCCAGAGATTTAAATGGCATTAAGATTTGATGTTCATGTATGGTTAAAGATATGTATTAGAAACATTGACTGGAGTTATATACCAAAATCAATTTAAAGAGAATTAACATTTTGTTTGTTTACAAAATGTTCAGACTCTTATTAGAATAAACAAATCTCCAACTCTAAGCAGTTGATTCTTTTCTTGTTTGACACACTGGGGAAATCAAAGGACAGAACTGAGGTTAAATCTATGTTAAAAAGCAAGAATTGAAACAGGCTGTGAGTCCCGAGTTAGAACGGTCATAACAGGGCTCTAGTATGAATGAAAAACACAGAAATCCTGGAATCCTATAATCTGGGATTAGAGGAGGTTGTAAAAAAAATTAACTGGTTCCCTGGCTTTACGGATAAGGATCCTAAGCCCAGACTTAGAGCATGAGCTTTTGAGTCTCACAGCTCACTGATGGCTGAGGGAGCATTCGGGTGGGGTCCCAGAAGCCTGCGTCCCAGGGAGAAGGAAGGATGGCTTCATCTTTACCCTACCCCACCCCCAGATCCACAGAAATGCTGTGCTGCCTTCTTTTCCCTCCTAAAGAACATGTAACTTGCTATTTAAATACTTTCATTTCTTTTCTTTTGCATAAAGATACCTTTTTATTAAAAGGTTTCCTGAGATTTAGTATGAAGTGCATGCTGCCCTTAACATAGACTGCAGGTGTAAGGGAGGCCTCACGATGTTGGATGATGGCATAGTTCCCAAAACGATCACTTTATTGAATTAAATAGTATTCTGCAAAGTAGGACCTAGGACAAATGAATGTGCCTGCATTTTTGCATTAAAATATCATCTTTGGTGGAATTACTCCCCTAAGAGAATCTGACTCAACTCACTTAGAAATACTAACATTGCAGAAATGGCTTTCTAATGTTAATAGAGAGGATAAAATGATCAGACTGTTGCTGAGTGTGAGTGCATTTTAATGTCGGAATGTTATCATTATTTCCTGGGAGGATGTCAGTTTAGTAAAGGCAGGGTGTTGTACATAACAGCAGCACTTAGCAATGAAATACAGGAATGTGAACCGCCTTCTCTTTCTAAAATCAATAGCTTGTGACAGATCATATATTTTAACTGAAGTTATTTTAGCCAAGTCACCTTTAATAAGGTGACTTCAGGAACCACCATGGGTAAAGAAAAGTCCTCATCTCACAAATTCGCTGGCTTATTCTATATAATGCAATCTTTTTTTTTCCTTAAAATGTCATTTTCCATTCATTTTATAAACATTTATTAAGCACCAAATGTGTACAGCCTAATGGGTTCATTATTCCTTTCTCAAAGCTGCATTTAAATGCTCCTGTCAACAGACTCAAAATAAAGAAAACAAAAAATGTCATTTAGAGGTCTGCATCCGAATTTAATTTAATCTGGATTTAATTTCCGCAGAGCCACTTAGTCATTCAAAATTATCATGCCTCAATTGCTCTATCTCCAAATTAAAGCTGATTTCTTCTGCCAGCCCAGAACGTGGGTACTCCGTGAGATCCAGCAGTGGAATATGTGTATGCTCTGTGTGTTTTCATGAGCAAGTATTGAGAAGGTGAAGCCTGGTGTTCCACAGGGGCCAGAGCTTGAAGGATCATCCACAGCCCGGAGGAACTGGGAATGGGGAGCAGTAGCTCTTCCATATTGTGTTCCGTTGCCTTCCTGGTGCCTGATCAGGTGTTCTCTTCTCATTTGAATTCCAGAAGCTGTGAGCTTGTATAAATGATAAAAAGCAATCTGAGGCCAACTGTAATTTTTAAGTTGGGCTGTAAAACAGCCTTAAACAAGTTGAGAAATGGAAAGGAATTGGTAAATTCTGTGGTCAGCAGAATTTTAAAATATTCCCTACAACCTTGACCTCTAATAACCTCATTCTCTTTCCCCAGCCAATAAAAACAGACCCTCCTCATAGCTGGTCACTGCAAGGTACCAAAGCCTGTTTGCCTCCAGCTTCTTCTTTGCTCCTGCGCTTACTGTGATTGGCTCTTACATGGGACAGGTGGATGGAAGGGCCTGCAAATCGCTGCAAACATTATGTCAATCCAGCAGGAAAGCTTTTAAGATAGCTGGTGATTAAGCAAATTCAGAGCTTGTGCTAAGTTCTGTATTTACATGGATGTATTTCACCTTGCCTTCCCCCGAACAATTTCTTTTGACTAAATGTACTAATTCAGTCATCCTTTATTGTGCTTTTAAATGGTAGAAATCATGAAATATTTCACAATACCACAAACACTTTAGATTGTTGAGTTCAGGCCAGGTGCGGTGGTTCATGCCTGTAATTCCAGCACTTTGGGAGGCCAAGGCAGGTGGATCACTTGAAGTCAGGAGTTCGAGACCAGCGTGGCCAATGTGGTGAAACCCCATCTCTACTAAAAATTAAAAAGTTAGCTGAGCATGGTGGAGCATGCCTGTAATCCCACCTACTGGAGAAGCTGAGGCAAGAGAATCGCTTGAACCCGAGAGTTGGAGGTTGCAGTGAGTTGAGATTATTACACTACACTCCAGCCTGGGCAACAGAGTGAGACTCCATCTCAAAAAAAAAAAAAGTTTCTGTATGTGTATACATTTAAAATTCTATGATGATTATGTCATGGTTCACAATTTCGGGGACATTCTTTTATATATATGTATATATATATATATATATATATATATATATAGTGGGCTATTTCATAATCCTTATTATTTGATAGCGTATCATATTTGATGGTAGCTAAGAATTGATTTTTAGAAAACATTTATCAAAATATCTTGATCCATTTCCTCTTTTGAGAATTTTTGAAGTGTTTGTCTACATTGCTACAGAAAATGAATCAAATAAAAGTACAATTGTCCCCAAAGCAGAAGCACATCATCTCTGAAGCAGCTCTCCTCAGCTGTAAAGGCTGCTGCCCAGTTCTAAGCTCACTGGAGCAGGTTCTGTTTGGGATTTAATTTTGTCTCCCACATAGTGCTCAGCACCATGACCTGCACGTAGTAGATGCTCCATTGCTATGTGTTTTATGAATGACTGCTCTAGAATAACAAAACAATAGAGTTGAGCAGTTTTCCAGAAACATCCATGTGAGTGAGAGGTGTGGAGGGGCATTCAGCACTAGGGTCGTGACTTTGAGCTTCAGATCTACCTCCCAGCATTGGCATTGTGCTCTGCTAGGGTCAGGATTTTGAGCTTCAGATCTACCTCCCGGCACTGGCATTGTGCTCTGCCTAGGAACAACAAGACCCCAGCCAGCTGTATGAATTCTGAATGTCCAGTCTTATCCCTCAGGAGTGTCGTAGGACTGAATTACAGATGTAACAGCTGGAACATGGGTATATGCCACATGTGGATTCCAGAGCGTTAGGCTAGACCAGAGAGCCTGGGCTGGGCTCAAGGCTCAGGCAGGAGGAGTGGGGTGATTCTATGAAGGAAGAGACAGAAGATGACCAAGTCCAAAGGAGCGTGACAAGGACACTGCCGCATGTGGGCGGCTGCATGGGTCCAGGCAGCAGTAGCAGACAGTGGAATCCACGCCACTTTAGTTTTGAGGTCCATCCCTCATGAAGCTGGGTGTAGCCTGCATCCCAGAGTGAGGCAGAGGCATCCAGAGCTGGTAATTACAGCAAGAGGCACTCTGAGAACTCTAAACATCAATAAAAAATCAAACCTAAGCTCACTTTTATTTGAATTACATGTTTGATGTCACAGAAATTCTGGGACCTTACACTTTACTCTTTTAAACACAATTTTAAATGTCAATGTTATTTTATGTTTTATGCTCCTTATAAGACTCTTGTCAACAAGATAGCACATCTTATAAAATGGCCTTTGTTCTATTATGTATCTTGTTTTTTTTTTTTCCTAAAAAATGAACCACCACAAATATATCTCATGGTCGAAAATTGGATCTTTGGACATTTGGCCAATGGTTGCCTGGTTCCTAAAGTTCTCACGAATTTTTCTCTTCTGAGTAGAACACTGACTTCTTTTTTCTTTCCCTCCCTCCCTTCTTTTCTTCATCCTTCACGCCTGCCTGCCCGCCCGCCTTCCTTCCTTCCTTCCTTCCTTCCTTCCTTCCTTCCTTCCTTCCTTCCTTCCTTCCTTCTTTCCTTCCTTCCTTCCTAGTAGAAATACACTTAAAATAGCCTTAATACATTTTGCTGAATTTGATTAAATAGATTTCTTGGGGACTTAATTCTTAACGAAAATTTAACACCATCTCTCCAATTCTTTTAAAACATAATAGAGCAAAAATTATCAGAAGGATGAAGTGTTTCACCAGTGCTTAAGATTTAGATATTTAAAGCTGAAATAGTATTTAGAGATTGTGTCTTTCAAACTCTTCTTTTATGAGGTGAGGAAACTAAGAATTTCTAAGAACGGTTCTCTGGCTTAACCTCCACTGATAGTGCTGTGGATCTAAAGCACCAGTTCAGAATGAGTCACTGTATTGACCTGTGTCACTCATACTGTATAGGCCCTTTTTATCGACAATGCTAGCAGTGACAAGAAGCATTAAGATTTATATAGTCATTCATTGTATCACTTAAATTCTGCCAGGTGTTTGGAAAGCAACTTAGCGATACATTTCAGGAGCAGTAACAATATTGATGCATTTTTTATTGCTCTGGGGAATGCTCCATAAGTAAATAATCTAAAATGTACAAAGTTGCAGCATTATTTATTAATACAATAGTGAAAATACTTGAAACTAGGAAAATGAGATAACTTTTAAAAAAAAAAAGATAAAATATGATGTATTCATTAAAATAATAGCTATGAAGGGTATGTAGTGATACAAAAAATATTTATGATATATTTTAAAAAGAATACAATATACTAATCTAACAACTATATATATTGAAAGGCTAGAAAGTGAACACTGAACTATGAAAATACTTAATCTTGTTGGGTGGTGAGGTTTTGTGTATTATCTTCTAGTGTGGTGATTTCCATATCTGCCATTTCAATGCCATTTATTCATTAATTTTAATCAGGATTTAAAAATTTTGGCTTCATCTTTCAAAAAACAGCAGACTGCCTTCTCACAATGAGTGTGTAAGTGCTGTAGACAGTTCCCAGAAATTCTTGAAAGAGAAAATAAGTCAATTATTTAAAAAAAAAAATATTCTGTTGTTAGGCTTATGTCAGGCTTTCTCCATTTTTATGTCTTATTTTAATTACTAATTTATTTGTTTTAATTGCTTATTTTAATGACTAAATTAACATCTAAATGAATGTATTTTCTCTAAGTTGTATCCCTCTTGGTTTTATATAATCATAGATGTAGAATTTGAATTTTTATCTCTGTCTCTAAAAATTAATTAATTCTGACTCCTCACAGAAAGAAACATAAATAGGCAGGTATTATTAGACCCATTCCAAAATAAGAACAAATAATAGGCCTGTGTGTGCTACCAGAGGAACTCCAGAATGTGGCTGAGATTAGAACTCGAGACTACTTTCTTTTTACTTCTTCAAATAAACTCCACTGGATACTTGACCCTTGCATCAATAATTCTCACTTTATTCTATGTCACTTAATTTCTGTCAAGTGCTTTATGCGCTAGTCCTCTCAGCCCTGAAACGGTAAATTTGGAAGGAAAAAGAAGCCCACTTTCTTGCCTCTTTCTCTTTTTGTTCTGCACAGAGCCCAGTGCACTGTTGAACAGGAAGCACAGGATGCTCTGACAGGTGTCATCTCAGCCAGGAACAGGCTGGCCCCTAGGAAGTGGGCTCAGCCTCGGTTTCAGCTCCTGTTGTCCTGAGTTCACTGACCACTGATAACCAGGATGGTGGCTGCAACTTCAGTGGGCCAGCAATGGCCCATGGGCCATCTCTAATCTGAGGCTGGATTTCACTTAGTATGTCAGTGAAAACCATGAGGGGAAACAGCCGTGTTTTTGTGTACAGTTGAGAGGGCATAAACTGGCAGCCCGTGATGCCCACTGAAATGTTTTGTTTGGCCCACAGAGTGGTTTTTACAAACTAACCCAGATTTCTGGCATCTCTTGAAAAATACAAAGATCTGGCAGCAGCAAGATCCTCATTTGCTGACAGAGAGCAAAATTTGGCTGGAGTTAGGAGGCAGCTGGCCCCTCAGACAGGACATGGGCTGACCAGCCCTGCAGTGACCCACACTTGCTGACTTCTAACCAGACTGGTCTCTGAGTTTGAAACCCCTTTTAGTTCAGGAACAAAAGGGTGGCATAAAAACTCAATATCTTCTGCAAGAACATTGCGCATTGTGAGAAATTGTAGCACAAACTGTCTCGGTATCATCTGTGTTCATTTCTGTCTGTACAATTCCCTGGATCCTCTTTGTCCCCCTATGTCATTATTTCATTTTTCTCCGGTGTCTCAGATGGTCTCTCTCTTTCTTTTTTTTTTCTTTTCTCTTTCTTGTCCTACTTTTCTCTCTCCTGCCTTTTCTGTTTCTACTTCTCTTACTACAAGATAGAACAGAAAACAAGTATATTTTACTTACTTTTATTCTAACTTTTACCGCATAGACCATGATTTTACTTTTTAAAATGGATGAGGCCGAGCACCGTGGCTCACGCCTGTAATCCCAGCACTTTGGGTGGCCAAGGCGGGCAGATCACTTGAGGTCAGGAGTTCAAGACCAGACTGGCCAACATGGTGAAACCCCATCTCTACTAAAAATACAAAAATTAGTCGGGCGTGGTGGCAGGCGCCTGTAATCCCAGCTACTCAGGACGCTGAGGCAGGAGAATTGCTTGAACCAGGGAGCTGGAGGCTGCAGTGAGCAGAGATCACACCACTGCACTCCAGCGTGGGCAACAGAGAGAAACTCCATCTCAAAATAAAATAAAAATTATAAATAAGTACAGTAGATGAGTATTTATACTTACGTCTTTAAAATATCTGAAAAGAGGCTGGGTGCAGTGGCTCAGGCCTGTAATCCCAGCACTTTGGGAGGCCTAGGTGGGCGGATCACGAGGTCAGGAGCTCGAAACCAGCCTGGCCAATATGGTGACACCCCATCTATACCAAAAATACAAAAATTAGCCGGGCGTGGTGGCTCACGCCTGTAGTCCCAGCTACTTGGGAGGCTGAGGCAGAAGAATCGCTTGAACCCGGGAGGCAGAGGTTGCAGTGAGCCGAGATGGTGCCATTGCACTCCAGCCTGGGTGACAGAGCAAGACTCCATCTCAAAAAAAAAAAAAAAATTCTGAAAAGAATTACAGTAGTGATTTAATCTTTCTGGCCCCAGAGCTGCTGTTCCCTGCAGGCTAAGGGCTGTGTACCATCACTCCTCCATTACATGTATACTCTTCATGTGACAGTCAGGGAAGGCCTTCTCTGGGCAAGGCCCTGACTAGACAAGATGGTGGGTGGATACAGTGATTAATAAAAACAGATTTCTACTCTTATGTAGCTTTCAGCCTGCATATAAAAGAAGTAGTTGTTTCAACATCATATATTTTGCAACAGAGGTATTAATCCAATGTGCAATGAGAACAAGGTGAGAAAGAGGAGGATTGCTGGGAACTCTAGATAGAGGCTTGCAGAAGGAACATTTCAGCAGTCCTTGAATATGGGAGAAAAGTCGGAAATGGCGTAATAGGCAAAATTAAAAGGGTGGATAATTCCACATTTCAGGGGTAGGCAGTGCGGTTAGTAGGTTGTTTTGGGAGAGGCTTGAAAAGTTGTGGCTGGAAGGTCTGGGGAAAAGATGAAGAGAGGTCTTCAGGAAGCTTGCATTGTGTGTAGTCTTTAGTCTGTAGCACATGGAAAGGTGTCAACCAAAATTAAAGCTACTGAAGCAGAAATAATGTAATAAAGGTTTATTGGAAGCCACATGTGAGAATTGATCTGGGAAATCACACCAACAAATTTGGACGTGTTCCAGAATCTGTTACAAGCCAGAGGGATTTCATAAGAAAGTTTAGAAGAAAAGAAGGGGACTCCTCATGTTAGAGTTGTCGTTTATCATTAAGGGGTAAAATAAAAAGGTTCCAATCACTGACAACAGATTGCAACACACAGGCTAAAATGCCTACGTGCAAGATACTCAGTAAAACTTCATGATTCAGAGGCAAATCAGCATCCTTTTCAATGTCAGTAGATCACACAGTAATCAGTACATCAACAATTTGAAGAGCTCACAGTGAGACTGTTTACTTAGCGACAAGATGACACACAAGACTTCTTCCCCAGGTGACTTAATTTGGAAGTTTGCCAAATGTGACCTGTAGGGTATCATTTCCCTCTTTTGATAAAAAAAAAAAAAAAACTAATCACGGAAGGATTGATGATCAGTCTCTGCTTAGGTTAGAAGAGTAGACATCCTTCTTTCCTTCCTTGGCTCTGGGAAGGCTCATTCCCAAGAAGTCATGTCCCTGAGTGGGGAGAACAAACCTTGTCATCACATGTGGGCCAGGTTGCTAGCAACATGGGGTAGATCATGACACGAGGTTACATGCCATTCTCCTGAACAATGAATCAACCTCCAGTCTCTGGACAATCATTATTTTGGCCTTAACTGTTGAGGCATAGTTTACAAATTCTGGAGAATTCAGGTACAGAGAAAGGTAAATGTTTCAATTTTATTCACAAAAGTATACTTTACCTGATTGTTTTAAAATACAAATAGCTCCTTTATAATTTTTAGAAATATTTTTTGCTATAGTATAGTTTTATTATTTTATTTGGAAATAAACAGATTTAATGAGTATTATTTAAATTGAACATAACTTTAAGATTGAAAATTACATAAAAATTATTTATAAAAGTTTATCCCATTTATATTTACCTAATTTATTTATTTTTAGCAGTTTACCTGGATTGCTCATGAAAATTGAGATATTGGACAAAGTTAGTCATTATTTCAAGTTACTTCCTTGTTAACCATTTTTATGGCCTGCGAATATCAGATGTTCACTTAAGGAAGGAGTTTAGGTTAAATATATGGGTGTTTTGCTAATAACTCAGAAGATACAGCTGTTTTCATTTAACCAACAAGATTACATTAGTCTTACCTTTCAAAAAATTACACAAAAATCATACTGGTTTTGGCTGGGCTTGTAGTTCTATAACCTTTTTGCCAAACACTGACATTTAAAAATATCTAGCAGAGACAAATATAAAAATGTCTTCCAAGTATAATGAGGCAAAAGGCTGTGCTGACAATCTTGAAGACATTTCTACTTTTATCAATAATTTAAAAACCAGCTTGTTTATTAAAGATTTACTTAAGTCATATGAACTTAGAAAATATTTGTGTTTACTAATTTATGAGTGCTCATTTATTTATGTTGATTTGGTACCAGGTAGACACAACATATAATACATCTAAGTAAGTGTAAACACATCTAAACATACACAAACACAAATAAAGATTTTACAGATTTCATTTTAGAATTTTAGTTTTTTGTTTTTGTTTTTTTGAGACGAAGTTTTGCTCTTGTTGCCCAAGCTGGAGTGCAATGGCGCGATCTCGGCTCACTGCAACCTCTGTCTCCCAGGGTCAAGCGATTCACCGGCCTCAGCCTCCTAAATAGCTGGGATTACAGGCATGCACCACCACGCCCGGCTAATTTTTTGTATTTTTAGTAGAGACAGGGTTTCACCATACAAACTCACCCATTTATAAAAGACAGCTGGATCCAAGTTATATTTCTGACAAAATTGGGACCTATTCATATGGCTAAACTTTTTTTGCCCCTATGGGTAATCTAATGAAAGCTGCAGACCAAAAGTGTGAAAAGTGTGGATAAAGCAGTTTCCATTAAGTTTGATTTTTAAAAACTTCTTTTACCACTTTTTATAAGTTTCAAATGAGTTCAATTTTCAATGTTTACATTTTACCTAAAAATTGACCAAATTGCATAATAAAGACAAAATCTCCAAGTAGTCTTGAAATAGTAACAAATCTATCTTTTGTTTGCTGATCTTGTTTGATTAGCAAATGCAAGTGGGGAAAAATTTTTAGCAGTTTCTCCCTTTTTTGGGGAGGTGGCGTTTTTTCCTTTCAGCTTTTGTAGCAGAAAAAGCAAAATTTTTGTGTTAGACACAGATAGATGATTGCTCTGAGCTCCAGATTTTGACTTATTAGACCTGAGGGCCTAGCTTTTCTAAACATTTATCTATCTTTTTCTTTTAGATTATTAATTGTTCAATTAAGCATTTCATTTTAATATGAGTGGCTGAATCTATTTTACGAATGCCAGTGGAAGATCGAGATCATAAATGGTCTGGCAAAGCTTGCAATAAATCAATTGGTATCATTCATTAGTTTCAGTTTAGAAAAAAACTTGTTGGATCTGTATTTTTGTAATCTCAGTAATTTCATTCTCATGCTGTAGTCCTTCCATTTGCTCCTTTTGTTCCAAATTCATACATTTCCCTCTTTTGAGAGAGAAGGAAATGTGTGCATTGTGAAATTCCAAAAATCTCTGCCTAAGAAATGTATGGGAGCTGAGGGAACAAGCAGAAAAGGATGAGGAATGAGGAGCAGTTGGAAGTGAAAGGGACAAAGTCTCTGAAGTCGTTTTCAGGGCAGAGATAGTTGCGAATATCCTTTTGTTTACCTCTTGAATGGAGACAATTTTTTCTTTCAAAATTTCTTATAGAAGCTTCTAGGTGCTATTGGAAGTAAGTCTTCCATTCAATTTGTCTGATTCTAAATCCAGCTTTTTCCAATTGTGTGCCCAAGTAAATCATTTTACGCGTTTCAAAAGATCCCCATTTTGGGCGTTGCTGCTTATGACCATGCCAAGTTAGGTGGATCCACTTATCTAAGCACTTGCAGGTAAAAGGACCAAAAGTATTGTGCATAAAACCAGTAGGTATTGATTAGAGGCAGTGCACTCTCAGTCTTAGAAGACCTGCTTTCTATCGTGATTGTTTTGAATGAGACCAGCTATGAAGTGGAGCAAAAGTGCCCCTCATGCCATCACTAAGGAAAAGTGCTTTTGCCCCAAACCTCCAGGGAAAAATTCAACCAGCTATTTTACCCTGCCCTAGAATTCAACAAAAACCCTCACCCTGAATTTTTAACAGTGACACTCGTTCTGAGAAAGACATTGTACTTGCTAGCCAAGGAGAAGGCCAGCTTCAATAAATCACAACTTCAAGACAGGAAGTTTATTGATTTCAGGAAGAGCTCATCTGTAGCACCCAGCAGGGGCATCCAAGCTCACAGTGAGTTTGTTGCCAGGATCTGTATGAATGTTGGAAGCTGTGCTGGATGGTCCAGGGAGGTCACTCCAAAGCCTACTGGCTACACCATAATGTTGACAGAAATTAAGGCTGTTGAGGCAGAAATAATTTGATAAAAGGTGTATTGGAAGCCAAATGTGAGGATCAGCCCAGGAAGACATACCAACAAAGTTGAGAGTGTTCCGGAGTCTGCTACAAGTTGGAAGGCTTTTGTAAGAAAGCTTAAGACAAGGGAGGGGACTCCTCATATGTGAGTTGTCCTTTTCATTGGAGGGTATGATACAGGGCTTACAATCATTGGCTACCAATTACAACATACAGGCTGAAATGTCTATATGCAAGAAAATTAGTAAAACTTCTTCATTCAGAAACAGATCAGCATTTTTTCAATGTCAGTAGGTCATACAAATAATCAGCCACATCAACAATTTGAGGAACTCATGGTAAGATTCTTTACGCAGGGACAAGATGTCACCATGCGGCACAAGACCTTCCCCCAGGCGGGTTAGAATGTTTGAGCTGGTTAGAATTTAAAGCCACCGTGCTTTAGGAAAATAACTGTCACCAATAAGAAAGGGGTTTGTAGAAGGTAAAGATTACAAACAAAACATCGACAGTGGCTGCTTCAAGTCCAGGTGAATGTGATGGAGGTCTTAAATTAAGGCAATGGCTTTGAAGGCACAGAGGAGGAGCTGGTTTAAGTTACGTCACAGGAGTAGAACTGATAACACTTGCCTTCGTTTTGTGTACAGGCAGATGAGATTAAACAATAGTCTATGTGGTCTGGGGTTTTTCAAGCCTTGCTCATGGATGGGGAGATGTCAAACTCAGAAACTGAAGTGGGGAGAGTAACAGATTGCAAAGTAGAAAACCAAAGCCACTTTGAGGAAGAAGACACTGCAAGGTATATGCAGAGCTAATTAACTAGTTTATTAATTAAATTAAACTTAATTAGCTAATAGTTGATATTTTGAGTGCTTATGGTGTGACTAAAGAATCCTAAACACTCTGCTTTCATTATCTTGTTTAATCGAAATCCTTAGGAACTTTGTGAGCTTCAGTACTTTATTATTATTTTAAAGATCAGAAAAAAAGAGCTTAAAAAACCTTTTTCTAAGTCACGCAGCTGATAGCTGATAGTCCTGAGAGCTGAACTCAGCTTTGTCTAATTCCAAACTAAATTATTTCTAGACTGCATACAGGATCCCCCTGTAGCCCTGGTTGCTGCAGTTGTAAGATGGGGCCGAGGCCGCCATTCCATTGTTGAGAAGGAAGCCACTGCTTCAAACACTGTGTTCATGTCTGTGAGTCCATCATTACATATCACCTGGTTACTCCTGGAGGCCGCTACATTTGCCCTAAAACAAAGACTAGAGATGCAAAACATTGAGTCAGTTTAGCCTAATGCCAAAAAAAAAAAAAAAAATTGCTGAGTCCTGGGGAACGATCAGACACAGCTGAGTCCTGGGGAACGATCTGTTTCAAGGTTAGAGAGAACTGAGCTGTAAACCATCTGGACACATTTTTGATGTGGATGTTTAATCATCTTTCCACTCTGCTCTATGGCATCTATGTTTTCAGGTTTTCTCTGACTCAGTAAATGCAGTGCTGGGAGCAGCACCTGAGTCTGTCTGATTCAAAATTAAATTATTCTCAGGTGAATTCAGGGCCCAGAGGCAGGCTGTGGCCACTATCATTAACATTATCTCCAGGCCCAAGGGTTCTGTCTTTCTCATTGACCAGGAAAGGAGAATACGATCATCTATTTATGTTAAATTTGATGTGTGCACCCACAGAGTTGCACATAGCATTCTCCTGTAACAATCTTTTCAGTATTTGTCTTTTGTTGATCATTACTTATCTTGTATATATAGGGTTTTTTTATTATGAGTTTCATGAGGAGGTTGTATTCAAAAAAGCCTCTGGATATATTTATGCTTTTTCTGCCATTCATTTCCCTTCCATTACTTGACAAATTGGGGGCATTCTATCATTTTATATCTCTTTCTTCCACTAACAACCACCTGTTCTTCTCTGCATTTATTATCATATATTTATCTACTACAGGAAAAACAAACCAATCCTTTAGATATGTATCTCCTCAGAAATATGCCTAGAATTTTATATAAATGGGATCATCATACATGTAGACCAATATTTTTAAAGTCAGCATAATGTTATTAAAAATTGTGTTATCGATATAACTGGTAGCCCCAGGTAATGCAAAAGGTGAAATACTGTATACACCCATCTCTCTAGTAAGTATAAAAGTTATGAGCAAAATATTAACAAGTGGAGTTCAGCTGTGTACCAAAATCATAATATGCTAAAGTAAGGTTTAATGATTACAACAGCATTTAAATATCAGGAAATCAATCAACAAAATTTATTAGAACTACAAAATGATAGAAAAATCCTTATGATTAAGTCACTAGATGCTGAAAAAGGGATCTGATAAAATTTATCAACAGCTCCTAATAAAAATCCTTGCTAATGTAAGAATAAATACTTCCTTAAATATGCTAAAGGCTGTTTACCAAGAACCAACCATCAGTGAAAACCATTCTAGATGACAATCAAACCATTTCAATTATAGTCAGGTATCAGGCAAGAATACTCACCATCACCATTAATATTTAATATGCTCTAGAAGAAAGTGCAACCAAACCAAATGATTGAAATAAGAACTAGAAAATAAAAGAAAAAAATGACATGTTTTTTCTCACAATAGAATTTTATTTCTGAAAAACCTAAAATAGGTTAGTTTTTAAAAAACTAACAAGAACATATCTTAATATGGCTAAATACAAGAAATATATTATGAATTCAATAGCTTTTCTCTTCTCCAGTATAAATACCTTGAAGTGAAAACGGAGAAAATATTCCATTCACAATAAGAACAAAAATATAAAAAGACTTCAAATAAATCTGACATGAACTCCAGAAGACTGAACAAAGCAAACTATAAGATCTTGTTAAAAATTTGAAGACATTAAATAAATTGTATAATATTAAATAAGAAAATATTTAAAATGTTAATTATTTGAAAATTGATATCAAACTTTAATACAATCCTAATTAGAACTCTGAAACCGCTTTAGTGTTAAACATTTTGCAAAATGATCTTGATTGTCATATATAAGAATAAACACCTTTGTGTAGCCATGAAGCATTTCAAAATGCATAGTAATGTATACTTTTACCTGAAGTGAAAACACATAAGAACGACGTTATATTCAACTCAATGACAATAATAGCTAACACTTTGAGTACTTATTATGTACCAGGTATTGTAATTACTTTATTAAATTTGTGTATCAATTATGAGGTAGGTACAAATGTTATCTACACTTTACAGAGACACAAAAAATTGAGAAATTTTCAGCAGCTCTCATAGTGAATGGTATAAACAGGAGGTGAATCATAGTCTGTCTGAATCCACAGTCCAAGCTTAAAACTATCAAATTTTGCATAGGAGTAGCAAAGAGAGTGCTGAAAAACTAGAGAATTTGAAAGAAGCTTCCAATATAAACGAGTATTTGACATGAGAAACACTAGGGATAGGGTGACACACTTAGAACACAGTGCTGGCATAACCAACTCTTCATCTACAAAGATGTAATGTAAGTCTCATTGTACAAATATACAAAATTAAGTTCCAATTGGATTAAAGGCCTAAATGTTTTTAAATTTGGTTTCATAAAAAGAGAGAAATTTTTAATCAAAATAGGAAATCCTGAAGCTATAAAAGATAGCCATATTTAATTTGCCATATAACATTTTAAATTTTAATTAAAAAAAAGACAAAATTAGTAGACAAATAATGGAAAATATTTACATCCAGGTAACAAGTGAAAGGAGTATATCTACAACTGACAAGGAATTCTTCCAAATTGAGCACAAAAAGACAAATAAATAATAGAAAATGAACAAAAATATTTTAGAATTAGCTCAATCAAGCCTGAAACCGAGGCCTGCTTTGTTTGGGAAATTGATCTTTGATTCATAGAGCAAATGTTCAGGAATGTGTTAGATGTTTCTTGCATTCATTATTTGCACTTGGTGAGCAGGTAGACCTACAGCTCAAAATCTGTACAGCTGCTACAGGATCCCTTGAATTTGTAACAGGGCCACTTGTTCTGAGAAAGACTGTATTTTCTAGCCAAGGAGAAAGCCAGCTTCAAAAAATCACAACTTCGACCAAGACAGGAAGTTTGTTGATTTCAGGAAGAACTCATCTGTAGCACCCAGCAGGGGCATCCAAGCTTATCCACTAGATAAGTGGATCCACCTAACCTAGCATGGTCATAAGCAGCAAAGTCCAAAATGGAGACTGGGGTGGTCAGAAGTGCATGGAATCACCCCTAACCATGGCAGTGGTGAGTTTCTCAAAGAGAAAATTGGAATTCTCACTGTCTCCGGCAGTGTCATTAGCAATTGACCTTCTATCAAGGAATGTGACCCAGACTAATTTCTAAGTGTAGAAAGTTGCATTCTTTGCTGGTTTCTTTTGGTGTTATTGCATATCAGCCCCATTGTTGCCACCCTTGTAACAGCTGAGGATGTAATCATTCATTTCTTCAGCAAACATCTAGGGAGCATCTCTATTATAACCCAGTCACTGTTAGGCACTGGGAATAGAGCTGTGGCAAAACAAGCTAAAATTTGTTTCTTGGCATCTGGTCCTGGCCGTGAGACTATAAGAGGATTAGAATTACCCTCCTAACATAAACAATTATAAAATGGGATAAAATGTGGAGAAAAAATCAGTTTTCGTATATTGGACAGCAGGCAGTGCACAGCTGTGATCCCCGAGAAAAGAAAGACAGATGACTGAACCATGCCATCCTGTGGGCTTTCTGCGTGAATGCTGGACTGCAGCACGAAGGGGAAAAATTCAAGACCTGCAGTCTTGCCAAGTTAAGAAGGCAGAAGTCAGAGTCCAAGAAAAGAAGATGGCTACAGTTTATGAGACAGAGTACCCAAAAGGAGGAAACTAGAGAATACTCACAAAATCTATTTAAGTAATTACTTTTAATGGCAAAACCACAATTACTTTATTATTGTTATTATACTTTAAGTTCTGGGGTACACGTGCGGAATGTGCAGGTTCGTTACGTAGGTATACACGTGCCACGGTGGTTTGCTGCACCCATCAACCCATCATCTACATTAGGTATTTCTCCTAATGCTATTCCTCCCTTTACCCCCCCACCCCCCAACAGGCCCCAGTATATGATGTTCCCCTCCCAGTGTCCATGTGTTCTCATTGTTCAACTCCCACTTATGAGTAAGAACATGTGGTGTTTGAAAAACCGCAATTACTTTTGCACCAGCCTAATACATAGATTTCCCTTTGAGACCTTGTTAATTATTGATCTTTATATGTGAATAATGAAACATCAAAAGGCAGAACAAAATAAAACTCGAAGGAAATAACAACTACAGGACTCTGTTAGATGAAGTATTCCCAGAGCTCATATATTGTCAGGAATTATTTAAGTTTATTCTAACCATGAGACATTAAACAGAGACCCCAGGAAAGTAGTTTCTTAGGATGCGGTTCAATTAGCACTCGAATATAGTCATGTGTCACATAATGGCATCTTAGTCAACAATGGATGTAGGACATTGGTCCCCTAAGAGTATAATATCGTATTTTTATTGTATCTTTTCTAAGTTTAGATATTTTTAGATATACAAAAATTACCACTGTGTTACAACTACCTACAGTATTCAGTAGAGTAACATGCTGTACATGTTTGGAGCCTTAAATAGGCTATGCCATATGGCCTAGGTGTGGAGTAGGCTGTACCATCTAGGTTTGTGTAAGAACTTTCAGTGATGTTTGCACAATGGCAGAATCGCCCAATGATACATTTCTCAGAACATATAAGATATATTGTTAAGTGATGCATGACTAATGGCCACTGTGGAATAACCCTTAAAACATCTTTTTTAAAAACCTTGAATAAGTCAGGTTAATCCACAAATAATTAATTGCCTGTCATAAAAAGTCCAATATTCTTTGAAGGAAAACAGAAAGTCCTAAATTCAACAAGAGAGAATTAAAAATATCTGGTGTTAATTTAAAAATAAAACATGATATATGCAAAGGAGCAGAGAAATGTGATTCATATTGAGGAGAAATATCAGTTGATAGAAACAGAACTGCTGATAACAGAGATAAGGGAATTAGCAGAAAAACACATTAAAACTGCCAAGATAAATGTATTCCAAATGCTCAAGGCTATAAGGAAAACCATGAACATGATGGTAAGAGAAATTAAAGATTATAAGACACCCAGATAAAATTTCTACAGATTAAAAAAAAATTAAAAATTCTCTAGATGAACACCAGGTTAGATACCACAGAAGAAAAAAAAAAAAACTCCTAAATGTTAAGCAGTAGCAATAGAAACTATTTAAAACCAAGAACAAAGAGAAACTGAAAAAAAAAGGCCTGAACAGCATGTCAATAAGCTGTTGGACAGTATGAAGTAGACTAGTATACTTGTCATTAAAGTTCCAGAAAGGGAAGAGAGAAAAGAAGATAAAACAAACTTTTGAAGAAATAATGACTGAATTTCTTCCAAATTTGGTAAAGAACTCGATAAACTCCATAAAGAAAATAATAACAAAGAATATGATAATCAAGTTACTTAAGATGAGTGACAAATAGAACATCTTAATGGCAGCCAAAGGAGCGAGACATGTTTGGAAGAACAAACCTAAGAAAACAGCTGACTCTTCAAAAGAGGTGCTGTGAGCCAGGGGACATTGGAATGAGATCATTTAAAGTGCTGGGAGGGATAAAACACTGTCAATCTAGAATTCTACACACCACAGAAATATCTCTCAAAAACAAAGATTCAGAATTTGTGTAGGCCCAGCTACTCAAGAGGCTGAAGCAGAAGGATCTCTTGAGCCTAGGAGTTTATGGCTGCAGTCAGCTATGATCATACCACTGCACCCCAGCCTGGGTAACAGAATGAGACCTTTTCCTCTAAAAAAAAATATATATACATATATATATATATATATATATATATCTTTTTATATATAAAGATATATATATGAAGATATATATATTCAGAGAAAATCAGACAGTATTTATTAGCCATAAACCTATACTATGAGAAACTTAAGGGAAGTTCTTTGGAGTAAGAAAAATTATACCAGATGAAAAGTTACATCTACGTGACAGATGGAGGTGTGCCAGGAATGATAAATGTTTTCAACATATGGTTAGGTTTTGGGTGGAAATTTTTGTAGAATTAGTTAACTAGTTCTTTAAAATATCCTTCCTTTTCTCAAAGGGTCCTTTAAATATAATAAAATATATCCAGCTCCTCTGAATGTAATCTCATGTAAGACTTCTGTTTGAACCTTTGCCCTACTCTAAACACTGACGTGGAAAGCGAAAATATAAACACATAAAACCTTTGGAACATGTTAGAACTTTCTTGGACAATAGTGGCATTAAGAAATCTGATCTAATATAGGGTGGAATATAACTGACAGTTTAAAGGACAGATTTCCTGTATCTTATGCCTACAAGCTCCCCTTAATACTCCTGGAGGATTTTAAATTTTGTTTAAAAGGAAAGATCCAATTTATAAGCTATCTATGTTATCTAATTTTAATATAAAGACATAGGTTAAAATTAAATGAATTTTAAGGCTGGGCATGGTGGCTCATGCCTGTAATCCCATCACTTTGGAAGGCTGAGACTGGCAGATTACCTGAGGTCAGAGTTCGAGACCAACCTGGCCAACATTGTGAAACCCTGTCTCTGCTAAAAATATAAAAGTTAGCCAGGTATGATGGTGGGTGCCTGTTATCCCAGCAGCTCGGGAGGCTGAGACAGGAGAATTGCTTGAACCCAGGATGCAGAGTTTGCAGTGAGCTGAGATCATGCCACTGCACTCCAGCCTGGGTGACAGAGTGAGATGCCATCTTAAAAAAAACAAAATGAAATGGATTTTAAGGGATATACCATCCAAACCCTAGTCAATGAAAATCTTGAATGGCTATGTTAATATTAGATGAAATAGACAACAAGGAATATTACCAGAAATAAGAAGAAATATTTCATAATGATAAAGGAGTAAGTTTATTAAGAAGACTTAAGAATCCTAAAGATGTATGCAGCTAGCATTGAGCTACAATATTTGAAGCAATAATTGGTTGAACCAAAAGAAGAAATAGACAAATCCATAATTAAAGTTGTAGATCCCAACAATCCTCTCTGAGTAATCGATAGACCATGTAAAAAAAAAATTTAATAAGGATACAGAAGTCTTGAAAACACTATTAACCAAGTCAACTAAACTGACATTTGTACATCACACCACTCATCAATAGAAAAATGCACATTCCTTTGAGTGCACATGAAACATTCACCAGAGTAGATTATATGCTGGGCCATTAAACAAGTCTCAATATATTTCAAAGGATGGAAATTATACAAAGTATGTTCTTTAACAGAAACCAACTAGAAATCAATACCAGAAAAAATATCTGGAATATATCTTGATAATTGGAAATTGAACAGCATATTTCTAAATCAAATTAACAAATTAGCCAAAGAAGAAACTGAATGTATTTTAAGTGAGTGAAAATAAAAGCAATAATATCAAAATTTGTGGTATGCAACTAAGCAATACTTAAACGGGAATTATATCCTTAACTGTTCATATTAGAGCTCAGCTTTCACTTCAAAAAACTAGAAAAAAAGATTTAAAACCCCAAGTACACAGAAGAAAAGTAATAAAAGAGCAGAAATCAACTACATAGAAAACAGAAAAATGTTAGAAAAAATGACCAGCTGGTTTTTGGAAAAGATCAATAAAATCAATCAAGAGCAGAGATAATGGAAAAAAAAATCTGACACCAAGCAAACATATTAATAATTTGGAAAACATAAATGAAACAAAAGTCCTTGAAAGACACAAAGTATTACAGTTCACCAGTTAAGAAATAAGTAACCTGAATACCTGGATGTTGCTGTAATAAATTGAATTCATAGTTTAAAAGCCCCACATATTAAAACTCAAGGCCCAAATTGATTCACTTGATCAATTCTACCCAACATTTATGTAAGAAATAGTACCAATTCTGCACAAACTTATTAGACAAATAGAAGAGGAGAAAGATATATTTCCAAAGTCCATTTCTTAGGGCAGTATTACCCTCAAATGAAAACCAAACAAAGAAGTTAAAAGAAAATAAAACCACAGATGACATTCTCTCATGAACACAGATGCAAAAATCCTCAACAAAATATTAGCAAATTGAGTCCAACAATATATAAAAAGGGGTAATACATCATGGTCGAATAGCTTATCCCAGCATGCAAGGTTGGTTTAACATTTGAAATCGAACAATGTAATTTACCATATTGACACACTACGACTAAAAAAGCAAAATAACATAATCATCTCAATAAATGCAGAAAAAGCATTTGACAAAATTAAACATACATTCATTATAAAAACTCTGAGCAAACTGGAAATAGACAGGAATATCTTCAACCTGATAGAAGATATCTATTAAAAATACCACAAATATCATACCCAATGGAGAACAATGAAGGCTTTCTCCTTAAGATTAGGGAAAAAAGCAAGGCTGTTCACTCTCACTACTTCTACTGAGCATTATACTGGCAGTTCTCTAGAATGCAATAAGCTAACCAAAAGCAATAAAAAGTGTCTAGATAGAAAAGAAAGGAAAAACCTATATACACAGGAAATATGATTTTGTAGAAAATTCTAAGACATATACAGAAAATATCTGCCAGAACAAATAATTACACGTATCAATGCTACAGAAAATAAGGTCAAGATACCCAAATGAATTTTGCATATTAGCAATAAACAATTGGATATTTAAAATATACATGTACTTTTATATGTACAAAGCATCAATTATAGTACATCTTTGGGAATAAATTTACAAAATATGGGCAAAATCTGTATTCTGAAAACTGCAAAACATTGCTGAGAGAAATTAAAGATTAAAACAATTTTCCTTTCAAGGTGTTTACACTCTAATGAAGAAAGCAGGCAATATTTAAGATAAATAGGTTAAAAAATATAAAATATGTATTAATATGATTAGACCTAGAGAAACAAATCAGAGAAAGGGGTATAAAAAGTCAGAGGCAAAGTGGTTAATATCTAGCTATATTAGCCATTGAAGGACATGGAAGGCCTCACTTAGAAGGTGACTCGAGATAAAAGCCAAAAGAAATGAAAGGTCAAGAGCATTTCAGGCAGAAGAAAGAGGAAGTGCAAAGGCCTTGAGAATGGCATGTGCCTGGCTTGCTTTAGGATGGACAGAGACTGGCGTGGCTGGAGTGAAGCGGATGGGACTGAGGGGAGAATACTGGGAGATGGATGCAGAGAGCTAAGAGGGAACTAGGTCCAGCAGGGCTGCCTGGTCAGTCAGGACTTTGGCTTTTCCCACAGGTGAGATGGGAAGCTGTGGGAAGGTTTCCCAGGGGAGCGATGTGATTTGCATATTTGAGAGATGGCCCTGGCTGCCTGGGAAAGCAGGTAGAAGGCCACTGCAATACCTCAGGAAAGAATGCACATACCTTAGACAAGGGTAATGAAAAGAACCAGTGAGGGAGGCAGGAGAAAAGCAGGTGATGAGTGTCCAGGAAGCCAGGTACAGTCAGGGCTTCGAGGAGTAGAGAGACTGGTCAGCTGTGCCAAGTAAGATGACAGCTGAGAAATTATGACATTTAGCAAAGTGAGTCTCTGATAACCTTGAGAAGAGCAATTGTGGTTGAGTGGTGGGGGTGAGAACATGACAGGCAGGAGTTTAAGAATGAATAGGAGGAGAAAAATGGAAGCATGGAGAATATTTTCAAGGGGAAATGGATAGACAGTTTTCCAAAGATAAAATCAACATTATCTAAAATGTGGATAGTAAGGATCAAATGTATCCGTAAGCAGGGAAACAAAAACTAAACTATCAATGAGGCATATTTACATCTACAGGAGGGTCAAAATTGAAGAAAAAACACCTTATGCTTCCAGAGGAGGGAAGAAAACATGCATTCATACATCTGTAGTGGGAGTGCACATTCCAAAAACATTTTTGAAAAACAATTTGGCAATACCTATTTAATTTTAAAACTATTCTATACAAAAATATGAAAACCACACATATATCAACAAAGACATAGATTGGGATCTTCATTACAACATTGTTTATAGTAAGAGCTCACTAGAAATGCTTATAATCTATCCTCATTATTCACAGCTTCTATATTTCCAAATTCACCCATGTGATAAAATGTATCTGTGAGCCCCGAGGTGATAATCACAGCACTTTTGCCGTTGTTCTCAGGCATAGTGGCAAAAGATTTGAGTTGTCCAATGTTGGCATTCCCAGCTGCAGCTGAACAAAGCACTATTCTGCTTTCTCGTTTCAACTTTCATACTGTGAACAACTGTCCTTTTCTGTTGTTCTATTTGGTGCTCCATTTGTTTGCATGTTTGTACCTTACGCTGGTGATCTCACTGTTGAAAATGGGTCCCAGGCATAGTGCTGAAGTACTGTATAGTGTCACTAAGGGCAAGAAGGCTGTGAACGCCTTATGGAGAAAATGCGTCTTTGAGATAAGCTTTGCTTAGGCACAACTCTTGTGTTGTTGGCCATGAGTCCAATGTTTATGAATCAACAATATATATTCGATAAGGTGTCCTTAAAAAGAAAGACACATAAAACAAGGTTATCTATTGGTCATTTGACTAAAATGTTGTGACCAGAGGTTCAAAGGAAACTAACGAACGTTGAGTCTCTCATAGAAGCAATGGTATCCACTAGTTGCACATGAACTAGTGTTCGCAATGACTTTATAGAACAAAACTACCATAAATAACAGGAATGGATTGTCTCTTTTTGTTGAGAATTGAGTGAGTAAATTAAAGTATATCCCAAGGTGTGCACCATGTGATATTATGAACTCTTTAAAGATCACTACTCAATCAAAGGAACCCAAGTCCTTGGAGTCATTTCCTTAAGGTACTGTTGCATGAGAAAACTAAGGTGCAGAGGAGCATAATGTGATGTCACTTCTTTTTTTTTTTTTTCTTTTGGAGATGGAGTCTCACTCTTGTTGCCCAGGCTAGAGTGCAATGGCGTGATCTCGGTCCGCCACAACCTCTGCCGTCCAGGTTCAAGCGATTCTCCGGCCTCAGCCTCCTGAGTAGCTGGGATTACAGGCACGCACCACCATGCCCGACTAATTTTGTATTTTTAGTGGAGACGGAGTTTCTCCATATTGGTCAGGCTGGTCTCGAACTCGCGACCTCAGGTGATCCACCTGCCTCAGCCTCCCAAAGTGCTGGGATTACAGGCGTGAGCCACCATGCCCGGCCAATGTGATGTCATTTCTAACCTCTGTCATCTCTGTGATTTCATGTGGTTGCCTGAGCATTGCGTAGAGTGATGTCCACCAGGTCAGCAATGTGGGCTCTGGGGGGTGGGTGTGGCTATCTGTGGAGCAATGTGCTTGCAGTGCAGAGGGCAGGGGCAATTAAAAGAAAACAGCACAGTTGATGGTATCATTTATGTGGGATGATGTTTGTACTATGAAGACATTTGAAGGAAAAAGTCATAGTTAGTCTTCTATGAACTGACTTGTAGAGATGCCCATGTTGGAAAAAGAGCAAGTTGCAAAATAATGTGTACAATGTGATTCTAGTCTAGTAACGACTCTGCTTATTACATGCTTCTTAGAATTAGTGAGAAAAAGGTTTCTAAACATATCAAGAGGTTGAGAGTCTTGTAGAAAAGTTTGCTTTTTAACGCTTATTTCTTTCTTTTTCTTTTCTTCCTCTCTCTTTTTTTTTTTTCTGAGATGGAATTTCATTCTTGTTGCCCAGGCTAGAGTGCAATGGCCCAATCTTGGCTAACTGCAACCTCTGCCTCCCAGGTTCAAGAAATTCTCATGCCTCAGCCTCCCAAGTATCTGGGACTACAGGCATGCACCACCACACCTGGCTAATTTTGTATTTTTTTTTTTTTTTTAGTAGAGATGGGGTTTCACCATGTTGGCCAGGCTGGTCTTGAACTCCTGACCTCAGGTGATCCACCCATCTCGGCCTCCCAAAGTGCTAGGATTACAGGCGTGAGCCACTGCACACAGCCTTTAATGCTTATTTATATTGGCTTGTCTCAGTAAGTCCAATAAGTATGTTTTGTTGAAATTTGAAAAAAAATACAAATAAAATGTGAAAAACATCAATTAGCTAAATATTATTCAGCTAACAAAGAAAGGATATAGCCAATTTATAGCTAATTAATTTTGAAAATGGCACCAGCAGATACAATTTTATTATAAGATTCTGACTTGTCATATGTAATGCTTTAAAATTCTTTGTCTATTTTTTCTTTTAGGAATCATTAAGAGCTGTCAGATATGAAATATCTCCAGATAGAGAGTATGCACTTTTTTCATACAATGTGGAACCTGTGAGTATTATCCTTTTCTGCCACAAAAGAATTGTTTCTTTATTCTAATATCTCAATAAGTGTATTTCGTTGACTCTTCTATACTTAGTGATCTTTGAATCCAGAAATATTTTGTACATCCTGGAAGTCTCTTTTGCATATCATACTGCCACCTAGGAGAGAGGAAAGGTATAAATATCTGCTTGGCAGGGGAAAAAAGTCACATATTTTAGAGGCTCTTTCATAGACTTTTCTTAGGAAGATGGTGAGAACTTGTCTCTTCATAGATATGAATCTTGCCCTTTTGTGCAATTATTTTTCTGGCTGTTTTCTCAATGAAATAATAGATTTTATCCTAAGAACAAAAAGCAACTGCCAGGTTCTCCTTAAACTGAAATAATATGTTAATTATCTCCTGGTCCTCATAGTGTTCTAGTGAAGAGCTGAAGCTATCACTTCCATTATTTAAATGCCTATTTTTAGCACTTCTGTATATATGAGCCTCCCATAAAATTTCACCAGAATTTTCTGTAAAATCTCACTGTGTTTTAGTAGCAGTCTAAAACTTCCTAAGCCAGGAACTTCCTTCTTCTTGTTTTTTCATTTAACATGCTGGTATTTCAAATTTCATTATGGCTCTTTAATTTTAAAGAAGCTGGAAGGTGAAGTTTATTTGTATAAGTGGAGAAGATGTTCAGTTTACAAGAGATAAGCAACTTTAGAAACGTATGTTTTAAGAACTTTCCTCTCTGGCAAATAAAAACAGAGTCTACCACTGCCTCCCTGGCATTTCTGAGACCATTTGAAATAGAGTTTCCTGGTGCTTCTGTGAGCTATAATGACTCCTGCATTTTAATTCAGGTCAGAATGGCTCCATGGTGAGTTTGAGAGAATCATTTCTGGTGTGAGACAGTCAAGCTTTTTGGTTTATATCCACTAGGAAAGCTGGGTATTGGTTTGTATGAAGATGCAAGTTCAATTCTGAATTCTTAAACTTTCTTTTAGAAGTTCATTGGACAACTAGATTACTGGAGATTTCAACTTTATTCTTCCAACTGTAGATTTTTTGGACTCTGTTTCAGTCTTCCATTTTTCCATTTTTAAACATCCATTTTATAAAGGTTTTCATTTTTTCCATCCAAATTCTTTGAAACAATGGGGCATCTTTATCTCTTTGATTGGGATCAGTTGGTGAACTTGACATTCTGAAAGGCTTGGGACTCTGCATTACCTAGACACAGCCTTACACTTGCCTCTTTCAGCCTCAGGCACCTGGGTGCGATGTTCACAGATCATAGACCATTTCAGCTTCCTTCATCACCCTTGAAAACCACCAAAAATATAATCTCCACACCTGTATAAAAGAAAAATGTTAGCAGATATTTGAAAGTCTTACATGGATTGTTCTGGGTTGCCCCAGGAGGCACAGCTAACACCTGAGTGAGAAATGCCTAGAAAGACAAATTGATTTCAGGTTATCTTCCTAGAGAATCTTTAATCATCAGAGCACCCCAACAGTGGGATGGAGGTAATGAGCATTCCGCTCCCAGATGCCTCAAAACAAAATGAGGTATCTGTTCTCCGGAATGTGACAGAGGGGTTCCCACACCCGTGTGATTGGAAGAGGCATTCTCTCGTCAGTGGTGCTGTAGTTCTGTGCATGAAACAATTCTCCACCACTTTCCTCTGCTTCCCAACGCTCTGTTTGAAAGAGCGCCCTGGGATCCCATTGAACCAGAAACCATTTTGATAAAGATCATTTTGCTAAAGATGAGTCTTCACCATGTGGAGCACTGGCTGTAAACAGGAACCTTGAAATAACCCTTTCTCACTGGGAAGCATCTGTTGGTGTTTGGAGTGAGATTCTTCGGTTTGTCTTCTCAACGGAAGGAAAACCTAGAAAGTTTGAAGTGTATTTAGAGAGCTATAAAAATGATAAAATATTGAAAATGTAAAAAAGTCTATAGAAACAGATACTTTTAACTTGAATAAAATAAGTAATCCTTAATAGTTTTCAGTACCGAGCAGTTACTGTATACATGACTATTCAAGCAAGGATTCTCTGCTCTTCTGGAGGAAAAATTATAAGGGAAATTATAACCTATAGGTTATAAGCAGTGTATCTTCTCTCTGAACCCCTTAGCGCTATACCAAGATACGATCCAAGTTCTTGAAATTCTATCAAATCCACGAAATATGTAACAAAAGGAAAATACCTCAGTTGTGAAATATCCTAATAACGTTCCATGTTTATTCTAGAAATGTGGGATCATGCTAATTAGCATACTTTTTCCTACTAAACTCTTCTAATATTACTAAATGTATAGCTTGGCTAGCATCCTTGAACATACACAAGTTAGGTCATCTTAACTATGCCAACCGTATGTTTTTCTTAGAGCTTCAAAAGTAGCCTTTAAAAAAGTGTTTCAAATATCAATTATCAAGTAAATTCGAGAAACAGCAAACCCAGGTTTCCATTTTCTCAAGCCTCAGACACCTATAGGTTATAAGAGGTGTGTCTGGAATGTGGAAAATAATAAACAGTAGTGTGTTTGTATTTATGTGGCACCAGCATTATAGTTTGCAGTGTGTGCCTATTTACACCATCTTATTTTATCTCAAAAGATCATTCCTGCTCCAAAGAGACATTTGCTAAATGAGTTTTATTTTATTTTATACATAAAATTTCATAAAATTTCTCAGTGTACAGTTTCTGAATATTCTCTTGAAATTAAGTTAGACATTGGAGAAATAGTAATTTTTTATTTTTAATTTGAAAATTGTATTAACTATACTAATTAAGCAAAATTGCCTTAAAACAAATGTATCTAATTAGAGCAGCCATGCTTTTTTATATTAAGATATATTTGACAAATATGAAACATTTCCAAATCTCTTTGGGGAGAGGGAAGAAGAATGTAAAATGCATTATCTAAGATCATTTAAAAATATTAATACTTTTTCCTACTAAACTATTTTAATATTACTAAATGTATAGCTTGGCTAGCATCCTTGAACATACACAAATTAGCTCATCTTAACTATGCCAACCCTATGTATTATTGAGAGCCTCAAAAGTAGCCTAGTATTAATATCTTAGATCATTTAAAAATATTAATTTCAAAGAGCTAAGAGAAAAATATTCTTCCTTAAAGAATCATTTCTGAAAGAGTCACTGAAGATTTGTGAGGAATTTCATTGCAATATTTAAAGGAGTTAGTTGAGATGATTGTTCTTAGTTGGATATTGCCAGTGGGAAGATCATTCTGGTCCAAATGAAATTCTGTCCAAAATCTGGCCAGATTTCAAGATTTTTTTCCTGAAATCCCAATCACACAGTCATTCAGTCAGTAAAATGTGTTGATACACTGATCTGTTTATAAACTGTTCATTTAACTGAAATAGATAAACCAATCCGTTTTAGTTACTTGTCACTGCATAGCAAATTATCCCCAAACATAGCAGCTTAAGACAAAACAACACGTGTCATCCCAGTTTCTGCTGGTCAGAAATCTGGGCTCAAGTTAGCAGGATCCTTGCACTCCAGGTCTTCTATAAAGATGACATCTTTATAGATGACATAAAGATGTCAAGGTGACATCCAGGCTGCAGTTGCATCTGAGAGCTCACCTGGGGAGGGGTCTGCTTCCAAGCTCACGGCTTGGGTGTTGACAGGGCCCAAATGCCATCCTTAGAGATGGGTTCTGCTCAGTCCTGAGAGAAGATAGTTTGCTGCTGAGCTTTTCACGGAAGGAATTGGAAGCAGTTTTCATATTTGATAAATTTCTACTCTTTTCCTGCCATTGTGGTGAGTTGATAGAGCCTGTTTTGTTCTCTAAGGGACTGTGAAATGTATAATTCATATAAAGCTTGAAGAACACCCTGATGTGGATGATCCTGATCAAACCCGCTTGGTGAGGTGAACCCCAACTACATCCCAGAAACTTCTATGCACCCATCTGGTCAAGTTACCCATTTATCTGTATCTTAATTTTAAAAAATAACTTGAGACTTTATAAACATAATATAAGGGATTGGGCTATAAATTATTGAACCCATATTGTGGACTAAATTATAACTGCTGCAAATCAATTCAGGTAATTCTGAGTATATGAGTTTCTTTTTTTTCCTTTTTTTTTTTTTTTTTTTTTTTTTTGGCAGTGTCTCACTCTGTTGCCCAGGCTGGAGTGTGGTGGCCTGATCTCAACTCACTGCAACCTCCCCTTCCTAGGTTCAAGAGATTCTCCCACCTCAGCCTTCTCAGTAGCTTGGATTACAGGCACCCGCCACCACGCATGGCTAATTTTTTTTTGAGACAGAGTCTCACTCTGTCCCCCAGGCTGGAGTGCAGTGGCACAATGTCAGTTCACTGCAACCTCTGCCTCCCAGGTTCAGGCGATTCTCCTGCCTCAGCCTCCTGAGTAGCTGGGATTACAGGTGTGCACCACCACACCCAGCTAATTTTTGTACTTTTGGTATAGACAGGGTTTCACCATGTTGGTCAGGCTGGTCTCAAACTCCTTACCTCATTTGATCCACATTTGATCCACTCCCAAAATGCTGGGATTACAGGGGTGAGCCACCACACCCGGCCAATTCTGAGTATATGAGTTTCTATGTTGCAAGAAATATAGCTATTGTTATAATATGGTTCTGATATTTACTGCCATCCCTTCTTCATTACAAGAAGGGATGAAATCTTTGTCCTGGAGTGGCTAAGGGAATTGTGTTTCTTGATTCTCGTGCTCTTGGACTGGTTCTTTCTGCACTGTCTACAGAGCCTTTCCTGGGCCCACCTCTGGGAACCAGTTGATCCAAGCATTTTCTGCTGGACGAAGGCCTTGCACATTCTCATGTGTCAGGGCTGCTATCAGAATTGCAGGGAGCTCTCTGTCTCCCTCTGCAGTGGCCTCAGAGGGCAAACTGAAGAGCAGGGCCTGTGTGTGCCATTTCTACCGCGCCTGCTGCCCTTTCTGCATCAGCCCAGTAGCTGCTGCGGCAGCAGGAGGCGAATCTCACCTTCAGCAGGTTCTCCCTCTGAGAAGGCGATGAACGAACAGCCTGTCCACCACCCGCTGAGACCAGAAGCTGCCCCTGCACTGCCTGGAAGTGCATCCTGCACCCATCAGCATCACTTCAAGCCCTTTTATCCTGGGATGAATTCCTGTGTCTCAATCCCAACCATCTTTCCTTTGCAACCGAATTTATAAATAATGGTCCAGATTGTTTTGTCAGCATCCTGCCTGACGTGTTACTGTTAGCCGATATAAGGCCAACTTCTCTGTGACACTTACTACATGAGATTATCAAAAATGGTCATCACTGATTTTTGAAATGTGTGTTTTCACATAGCTCTTAGCACAATGCATGCAGTTTCATAATACTGTGAAAATCAAATAATACATCCACGTTCTTGGGAAACTGTTTAAAGGCGAAGCCTGTCTAAGCAGCGTAAGATAATGCTGATGTGGGCTCCTGTCCCTCGTAGACTGCTGCCTCCTGTTGTGAATCTGATCAGCAGCCTCAGGGGACAGAGATTGTTTCTGTTGTGGAAGGCCACTGGCTGTTCTTAGTTTCATCTGTTTTTGAAATTATAGATTTTTAGGGTGTTTTTTGGTTGTTGTTCTATTGTTTTGACACAGAACTGGCTCAAAACTAACAATTATTTTCTTGTTTGTTTTTTATTTTTATTTATATTTTTACTCAGCTTTTGGAGCTAAATGTAAAAGCACAAACTTAGGCATAGAAAAGATGTAGCCCTAACAATGGCTCTTTTCTCAACAAAATGCAAACTTCGTTAAGGTGATGCTGTGCGTGTGTGTGTGTGTGCGTGTGTGTGTGTGTGGTGTCTGTGTGTGTGGTGTGTGTGTGGTGTGTGTTTGTGTTGTGTGTGTGTGTATATGTGTGTGGTGTGTATAGGTGTGTGTATGTGTTTGGTGTGTGTGTTGTGTGTGTGATGTGCGTGTTTGGTGGTGTGTGTAGTGTGTGTGTGTGGTGTGGTGTGTGTATATGTGTGGGGTGTGTGTGTTTGTGGGTGTGTGGGTGGTGTGTGTATGTGTGTGGTGTGGTGTGTGTGTGGTGTGTTTGTGTGGTGTGCTGTGTGTGTATGTGTGTGATTGTGTGGTGTGTATGTGGTATGTGTATGTGTGTGTGGTCTGTGTGGGGGGGTGTATGTGTGTGGTGTGTGTGTGATGTGTATGTGTGGTGTGTGTATGTGGTGTCTGTGTGTGGTGTGTGTTTGGTGTGGTGTATGTGTGGTGTGTGTTTGTGTGGTGTGTGTATGTGTGTGGTGTGTGTGGTGTGTGTGGTGTGTATGTGTGTGATGTGTGTGTAGTGTGTGTGTGGTGTGTGTGTGGTGTGTGTGTGGGGTGTATGTGTGTGGTGTGTGTATGTGTGTGTGTGGGGTGTATGTGTGTGGTGTGTGTGTGGGGTGTATGTGTGTGGTGTGTGTGGTGTGTGTTTGTGTGGTGTGTGTTTTTGTGTGGTGTGGTGTGTGTGTGGTGTGTGTGTGGTGTGTATGTGGTATGTGTATATGTGTGTGGTGTGTGTGTGTGGTGTGTGTGTGTGTGTGTGTGTGTGTAGTGTGTGTGTGTGTGTTGTTCTGGCTAGTGGAGGAATTGGAGGATTTTACTTACCTGCAGCATTCCAGCGGATCTACAGGTTTTGAGGTTTCGGGATCGATTCTTTTGTGTATAGTTTTTGCAGAGCATGTGAAATATTTATTTGTCTCATGCAGGGCTACAAAAAGAGGCTTTTGCACACATCCCCAGGCAGGGGAAAGTCCTAATGAGACCATGCATGCCGGGCCAGCCTGCAGTGGAGGGGTTGTCATAAGCGGCAGTTTGTGTCCGTGATTTGAGGAGCACAAAAAACACCTCCCCTACCATCGCCCCACACAGGGACACCGCTGTGAGTCGCCTTCTAATTGGTCTTTCTGCTTCTCCCGTGCCCCCATCCCGCTGGTCTGCACAGCGTGGCCACAGTGATCTTTTGACAGGTCAATCAGGGTGCATCTCTGTCTGCATCCACCGCTGCATAATAGTGATGGACGCTCACTCCTGCAGAGGCCCGAGGCCACGGGAACTGAGCCCACACTCCACACTCTGCCCAACCACGATGACCTTCCTGTATAACTCAGTGCTCCTGAGTCCCTTCCAAATTCAGGGCCTTTGAACTCATGGTGCCTTCTCCCCCTAGAACATTCAGACCTACAGGAAAACACACGTGCCTTTTGTAGTAGAAAGGGAGGAAATAGCTGAAAATGTAGGTAGCTTTGTTTCTAGGCCTAGTGAGAGAATCATTGAGTTCCTTTCAATGCATTATTTTGTTAATCCCCCCAACTTTTGAGATAAGGTCACTTGTTGCGAGTGATGGTGGAGGAGTGGGCGAGTTTGAGGGAGTGTGATCTGAAGACAGAGTGCTTGAGTGGTCTCAGCAGGCCGGGTACAGCCCCTGTGGACCGATGCGTGGGAAATACCAGGCTCTTGTGGGAGGAGGCTGCTCGCTATCTCCCATGAGTATTCAGCACCCACGGCCTGCACGGAGACCCTGGTGGGTGTCCCCTGGGGCTAGGAGTTTGGCAAGTAAGAGAGATCAGGTATTTTCAGAGGAGTGGTGATTGCCACAGGCCTCAGAAACACCGGGTCTGGGAAGAGTGAAGCCAAGAGGAGCCAGAGGTAGAAAATGGTGGCGTTGATGGATTAGCAGTTTTGGGTTGGGTCAGAAGTCCAAGGTGGTGGGGTAACTTGTGCAGAGGCAGTGGAAGGGTAGAGTGGGGATATCAGAAGGTAAGTGCAGCTAGGTTCCTGTGATGATGGGATTCATAGGAGGAGTGAAAAGATGAAGGACGGGTCAAGGGCTGACAGGTTTGAACAAGGCATGGTTTGGGGGAGGATGGCCTGGAAGACCCTCAGCGGTGCTTTAGGAGGGGGGCAGAGAGCCCCAGAGACCCCAGGGACTCACAGGGGGAGGAGGAGGAAAGAATCAGGGAGGGCCATGGGGAAGGACCCCCTGTCCATCTTGCAGCGTTTAGAACATGGGAGGGTGGGATTAGAAAGAACCTGCATGGAAGAGATGAAGCCGAGGCCCCTGAGAGCCCGGCCTGTGCAGGTGGGAGCTGGAAGGTGACAAACTCCGGGAGAGACTGCAGGTACAGGAGCAGCTGACTGATCAAAGCGCAGATGTTTCAGGGGACACTGTGGAAGTTTAGACAGCCAGGGGCAGGTCAAGGATTGGGTCCTCCAAAGCCGTGTGGGGTGTCTGTGAAGAGCACTGTTGCTTGGCCTCCTGCAGTGATAATGTAGTAATAATAAGTCCTGAAGACCACGCACCAGCTTGCCAAAGGGATCTGACTCTTCTCCATGAACCAGTGACGTGTGTAACGGGTAAGAAAAGAAGTGAAGAAATGTAACTGAAGAGAGAGTGGGTTTGCTGCGTGAGATGTGAGACAGAGAACACTCGATTGCTTTCATTAGGAATGGCCATCGTTGTAATGTAGCGAGGGGAGAATGACTCAAGTACTTCTGGAAGGATTGGTTCTTCAATTCCGACGTAGCTGGCCATTATCGTGGGGGAGCTCATTAGTGGCAATTACTTTCAGAGTCTCAACAGCGATTAATATAGACCCAGTTACTCAGGCCTTCTGAACAACAATTAAGGCATAGAGACTTTTAGTGTAGACCATTATCTCTACTTCATGGTTACAGCATTTTTAAACTACGAAAGACTGTACAGATTAATCATTGTTGTGTGTTAGGACCAATTCCATTTGTGATTTAGGGCTCCAACTGCTGTGGAGAAAATAATTTCACAACATGTTAACTTAAGACGCCAGCCAGAGCATTACCAGTAATATCACACGCATTGCCATTTTAGCACAGGGTTAAAATTAGAAAACCATTTCTTGAAACAGGTTAGGACATGCTTTTGCTTGTCTTCTACTCAACTAAAATTATTGTTTTTATGATGCCAAATAGACTTTCCAGAATGTCGTTGTCAAAAGTTTATGGTGTTCCCGCATCTCTCTTGGTGTTTTTCACGGTAAGGCAGCTCATCATTGCCGAGCCTTGCGACACTCTGTGCCACAGCATAGCAAGTGCCTGGGAATTTTGTAGTTTTCGCAAACAATAGGTTTTCGTTTTCTAATGCTCTTTTCCCCACCGTATCAGGTTGCTTTAGTCTTGAGAGTTTATGATAGATGAAAGCTTGAGCATTGAGAGAGCCTTGGGTACCGCCCTGGCAGGCTGCGTGCAAGAGTGAGCAGGGGCTGTTCGGGCTTGGCAGGCTTTGGTGAGGCATCAGCTGTGACTATGCTTTGGGCCAAGTCCATAACCATAGTTTTTGAATCTGTAGAAATTAATGAGCACAAGGGGTGAGTTGCTTGAACAGTTCCCAAATTGGGTGCCGCCTTGGGTCTCTCAGTGACTTGCCTCTACTGAACGGTGGTGCCAATTTAACAGACACCAGAGTGTCTGGGTTTGTATGATTTCCTTTGAGCGTCTGTGCCTGTCCGTGAGGGTAGGTGTGCATGTGTGCACAAAGGGAGTAAGTAGTAAGTACTTTCTCACTAAAAGTGGGAGATGAAGCGGGGAGGAACATGCAGGGTTATTCTTCCAGCGGCACTGCAATCTGCTGCATGATTCAGAAATCATAAACTGGAAAAATAGCCATTCTTTTAAGTAGAAGGAGCATGGCTATGCATCACTCCATAATCTAGCTCCCCACCTGAGCCACACGTGCAGAGCTTCAAGAGGCTCTGAATTGTTTCTGGCTGCCATGAGAGCTGCCAGAGATAACCAATTATCCAAAGAAGAAAAATCTGCCGGGCACGGTGGCTCACGCCTGTAATCCCAGCACTTTGGGAGGCCGAGGTGGGCGGATCACCTGAGGTTGGGAGTTCAAAGACCAGCCTGGTCAACATGGTGAAACCCCATCTCTACTAAAAATACAAAAATTAGCCGGGCATGGTGGTGGGCGCCTATAATCGCAGCTACTCAGGAGGCTGAGACAGGAGAATCGCTTGAACCTGGGAAGTGGAGGTTTCAGTGAGCCAAGATCATGCCATTGCAATACAGTCTGGGCAACAATTGAAACTCTGTCTAAAAAAAAAAAAAAAAAAAAGAAAAGAAAAAGAAAAATCTTATGTTTATGTTTTCTTACTCTTGGAATGAAGAAATATGCAAGTACGAAAATTCATGAGCAGATTTGGTAGGTATCTAGCTCTGATTAAATGATTTCTTAGAAATAAGAATTAGTGAAATCAACCACTTTTTAAGTTACAAAATATTACAATGATCAGTTTTAACCTTACCCCCTGCCCTGAATGAACTAATTGTTTTTCTTAGAGCCAGGTAAGGGCCTGCCATTGGCAAGCTTGCACCTTGAGTTAGGGTTAAGTTGTCATGAGTCAAATGCCAGCCATGTCCTCTGCTGCCCCCCATGGGGGGGCCCAAAGTGCAGGAGTGACAGAGAGGAGCAGAGGCAGATGGGCAGCAGGGAGATGGACTGGCAGGTACCCGTGTCCTCACAGGTATTTACGTGTCATTCCCTCTGGACGGTTTCTGAACTGTGGGAACTCCGCCACGTGCATCGATGGGAGAAGAGCCAGGCAGAGACACAGTAAGGAGGGCAAGTTAACCATGTGACCTTAGGGATACTTGGCGAAAAGTAGGCTAACCTCCGTGCACACCCTGGAACAAAATCTTTAAAAGAGAGAGCACGAAAGAGAGAGAGAGAGAACACTTTGCCTGGAATGAGCCCCATTATCAGACACTACGTCTCCCAAATTAGCAGTGCCCTTGGTTTCTGGGCAGGCTGAGTTTCCTGCGCATTGGAGGGGATAGGATGTAGCGGTGAATAACAGTTAGTAAGACTCCAAAATCAAGTGGGTATGTCTGATGATCTGCCTCTCCCTCCCCCTTACACACACACACACACACACACACATGCACACATATTCTCCCTCCCCCTTACACACACACACACATTAAAACACACACACATTCATTGCTCTTAGTATATTTCCTCCCTACCTCCCTAACTTTGACCATTGACAAATTTTTCTTTCTTAAGTCTTGAGGCAGTACACTCGGGTGGAACTCCCTTCCTTGTGATACATCCACGTCTTAGTGAATGATGAATGGCACGTTGTTGATTTGTTAGTAATTCCAACAGACAAAGATGTGGCCTGAGACTGCCCGTCACCCACTCTATGATGGCTTCTGCAGCCTGCTTTCCTCCCTCCAGGGCTGCCATTAGAGCCTGAGAGGTCCAGGCGCTGTGAGACTTTGTGTGGTGCAGATGATGTCAGGGTTAGAAACTGACATTCAACATGAGCTGAGGCCCATGGTCCCAAAAATGTGTGTGAGTTGTAGTTGTCCGAAGATGTGAGATGACAAGAGGCTTGAGTCAAGGAAGGCCAATGGAGAAGAAAGCCTGGAAGGAGAGGAGGAGCCGGGTTGAAGAAGAGAGGAATGGGGAGAACCTTCTGGGTGCGATCACTGCAGAGGAACAGAGGCAGCCGTGGGAAGTGCCTGCGGGGGACAGAGCAGGGAGCATCAGAGAGGAGCTGAAAGTGCTCAAGTATCAAAAGAAGGCAGAAGAAAGAGCGGCAAAAAGGAGAGAAAAGTCAACATAAAAATTTAACACGGGTCCCTTCTGCTGATAGAAGCCTTCCCAGTGCCTGTGGTGGCCACCTTCCTAACGTGACCTGAGATCCAAATTCAGAAACAGCCTCTGTTCCCTCCACTCCCAAACTGTTTCTTCTGCTTGCCCTGCATTCATTTCTTGGAAGTTTTTTAAGTGTATAAGAGCCCAGGTTGGCCAGGGCAGGGGCTTAGGGAAGCAAAGGAACCGGAAACCTGTGTCCGCTGAATTGCAGAGCAGGAATAAGGGACTCTGCAGAAAACAGCATGACAAAGAGCCGTGGATACAAGCGAGGATAGGGGGAGAGAGAGCTAAGAAGGCAGAGGGTAGTTCTGTTTGATCGTGCACTTGGGGAAGGTGGAGAGAGAAGGGGCCGTGAAGAGACGGAACGGACTAGCAGAGGAGATTTGTGTTGGGAAAAGGAGGCAGAGGGGACAGGAAGGAGGGGACAGAAGAGGAAAGAGCCCGGAAGGGCCAGGGAACCCTGCCTGCCATGGTCCTGCCCCGCTTCCTCCCACACACCCTGATGCACCTGTGACTGCCCTGGCACCTCAGCAGCTTCAGAACAGGGAAAGGAGGAGAACACGGGTTTCACAGGAGGAGAAGCAAGGAGGACCCAGGGAGCTGGGATGCCCTTTGATTCTCAACCCTGTCCACATGATCGAACCTGGGGGATGACAGCTTATTAGCTACAACTTGAGTTGACAACAAAGAGCTTCTGGAGCCTTTCAGGCCGTTTTGAAACAGGCAGATCTTCTCTGCAGTCATGTCTAATGCAGCGAACAAAACAACAGTGTCCCCTGCAGGTGCAGGGACTTCTGGCCTGAGACAGCAGAATAATCACTCCTGGAGTGGGAAGGTTGGCTTGTGTGTTGTACGTGGCCATCAGCGGCGTCTCATTTCAGACTTTCTCATGTCCCCAGAATGTCCCGGGGTTACTGAAAAGGCCCCGCTCTCCTTCCACCCGCCTTCTCCTGCTGTTAGAAACCAGCATTTTGCCCTATTGTCCCTGCATCCCCACATATCACCCAGAGGCAGCTTTAGGCCCCCTGTCCTGGGCCACCCTTGGCATAACTGTGAGTAGACCCAGGGTGCCCACCACAGCCTCCTTTCCTCAAGGGCAGCTGCCCCCTCGGTGCCCTGCTCACTGTGAGCAAATACATATTTAAAGACATATTCTGCTGCTTCCCAAAGGGACCAGCCACCACCTGCACTCCTCATCCTGGTGGAAACAGTCCGAGTGCTTGCTTCGGGAATCAAAAGTTTCATTGAGTGCAGATGTAGTGATCCTGGCAAACCCTGGAAACAGAAAATCAGCTGAAGGGGTGTTTGGAGATGAGGAAATGTGCTGGTTATAGCCACATGCATGTCCTGAGGATGATTGTTTGTTTACAACATTTCTGTGAACAAAGAACATACAGGGACAGAAATAAGTTAGTTTCCAAGAATCTTGTGATGGGCTCCATTTATCTGCCCCATCGGGTTTCTAGAAGAGGGGAGAATGCTGCTTTGGTTCTCCTCCGTCGACGGCGGAACTACTGAATGGGAAGCTGAGACGGCCGAGCTGAGTGGGCAGAGGAGGGTGGAGGCCCCCCACCTTGCCAGCTTCCCACAGGGTCTCTTCCTCCTCCTCCTGTTTCCTAAGCTTCTCAGCTGGGCTTCAGATGTCAAGGTCTCCTGGCTCCTGTCACTTCACCTTCTCTTCTCAGCTGCCACTGGACCATACGCATTTCAGGTTGCTCAGATCTCTCCCACTGCAAAACAAATCAAAGACAAAAAAGTTACCTCTCTCTCAACCCATACCCATGTCCTCCTCTGGTTCTTCCCTTCACAGTCAAATGACTAAAGAAAGAAGCAGCTGGACTCTCCTCTCTGTCCCCTCCCCACTCACTCTTCCGTGTGTCTCCCACAGAGTGGAACAAGTGCTCAGTGCTCAGCCACCCAGCCCCTGGGGAAAGGTATGAGTGTCTTCCCCATGTTATACCCCTGGGGGACGGTATGAGTGTCTTCTCCATGTTATACTCCCAGGGGAAGGTATGAGTGTCTTCTCTGTGTTATGCCCCCGGGGGAAGGTGTGAGTGTCTTCCCCACGTTATACCCCTGGGGGAAGGTATGAGTGTCTTCCCCGCATTATACCCCAGCGGACGGTATGAGTGTGTTCCCCGTGTTATACCCCCGGGGAAAGGTATGAGTGTCTTCCTTGTGTTATACATTAGGAGACGGACTTCGAGAGATTGCACGGTTTCTGCAGTGCCAGGGATGGAGGGCTGTGGTTCCAGGTATTCCTCTCTGCAAGCACCTACTCTTGATGGAGGCTCTGCTGCCCCTGAGCCCGCTGGCAACTGTACTTGGCCCCCCACCACGCAGCAAAACTCTCACCCATCTTGCCAGCAGTCTTCTCGCCCTGGAATTCACTGGTGCCTGTTTTAGGCTGCCTGGGCTGCCATAGCAAAATGCCACAGACTGGGCAGCTTAAACAACAGACGTGTGTATCTCACAGTTCTGGAGGCTGGAAGTCCAAGGTTAAGGCGCCAGCAGGTTGGTTTCTGGTGAGAGCTCACCTCCTGTGTAATTTTGGGTGGACACAAACATTCGGTCCATATGCCAATCTCCTCAGGCCTCCTGTGGCAGAATTGGAGGCCGCCCACCCCTCCCTCTTCCTCAGTCCTTGGTCCGCAGGCCCTGGCTGCCCTCTGGCTGCCTCCTGGCCAGTTAGGAGGTCCCCAGGTGTGCAGGCTTGATTGGATATCCCAGTCCCACCCAAGGTCATCTTCTCTTCTCCTCACTCTCCCTGGGCAACTTAACCTACCACGGCAACTACTGCATCGGCTGCTGCCTCCCAAAACGCGATACACTGAGTGGCGGCTGCAGCCTCCCCAGGAAGCCCGTTAGAAACACTGACTCGGGACCCAGCCCACACCCTGATCAATCAGAAGCCTCGCGTGGAGGAGATCTGCATATGACTCGTGGGTACACTGCTGAGACACATTAACCTCGACAACAGGGCTCCCGCATCACGTCTCTGTTCCAGACCTCTGACTCGGGTGTCAGACCTGTGTGCTGCTGTCTCCGGGGAGCGCGGAGGGCCCTCAGACACAGTATGTGCGACTGATCTCATCCACTTCATCCCACATTGGCCCCACGTCCTGCCTGCGACATCAGCACTTTAGGAAAAACGCCATTGTCCCCTCCTCACCAGGACCCTGGCTAGAGGCCTTGTGTCTCCCTGGCGCAGGCAGCATCGCCATCCCCCTGCCTTTGGGATATGTCCCTTCCACTACCCCATCGCCACTGCCCAGTTCAGCCCACCTTAGCTGTTATCTAAAAAACCACATCTGCCTCCAGGACCTCTTTGCCTCAGCCTCCCCGCCCCACACATCTTCAATCTGCGCTGGCCACGCTGCCTTCAGGGTGACCTTTCTCAGTGCCAATCAGGTAACTCATTCCCAATCTGCACCTCTTCCCTTCCCCCTTGCCGTCCCACCTCCTCCTTCCCTCTCACCTCTGGGCCTTTGCAGGTGCTGTTCCCTCTGCTGGGAGCACCTGCCTCCTCCACTGCCTCACAATTCTCCCGCGCCCTTCCAGCCTCTTCAGCAGCAGGCCTTGGACTCCACAGGAGCGGGCTCCCTCCCATACCCGTGCACACCCGCGGGACCCACGGCACTGTCGACGGTTTTCCAGTTTCCTGCCTATGAGTCCCCCCACTCCAAGGGACTTTGAGATGCTTGCAGGTGGCCTGGGACATGGCTGATCCACAATAGAGCCTCGGGAAATATCCGACCCATTGCAAAGGGGACCGTCCCCCACCCCCATGTGGTTTCAAGGCCACTCCTAGGCTGTGAGTGTTTATGTGAAAAGAGTGTTTGCCACGTTGCTCAGGACACCCATCCTGGCAATGAGCAGCTGCAGCTTCCAGGATTTTCCCTTCTTAAATGCACTTCTGTTAAGCTGTGCATGGAAGAGGTCTGTTCTGTTGAAATATTTTCCAGAGACTTTCTTACTAAGGAGGCCTTTCATGTTATAAATATTTAAACCTGCTTTGCAGCCGGTCGCTACGATTACTCAGCTCAGAAAGCATGCACAAAGCCTGCCTCTAGTGGACGATCCTGTGCTATTCATCGGCCTCTCTTAAATGTCTTCGTGATTTCAATTTATCTTTATATAACATATATATACATATCTTTATATAACATATAAAATTTAACTTTTTCTTTTTAAAAATATGTAGAGCTACTTTTTGTTGTGCAATTCTATGAGCTTTAAGACCTGGATAGACTTGTGTAACCATCACCACAAATTGGGATACAGAACAGCCCCATCACCCCCAAAAATTCCTCCCGCTCTGCTTCCTTCAGGGCAAGCCCTCCCTCCACCCCTAGCCCCTGGCAGCCACAGACCTGTCTTCAGTCTCTGTAGTTTAGCCTTTTTTAGAAGGTCATATAAACGGCATCAAGCAGTATATAAAGACTAGCTTCAAAGTGGAGAAAACGTTCGGCCTCTACGGCATTTTAATGCCTGCATAGTCTTTAGGGTAATTTTGCTCTAAGAACGATTTTGCTGTTTTGGTGAAATATGTAATACTAGGGTAGACTACGGAAGATGTGCTTACTGCGCTCTTACCCTCAATGTCAAAAACCCAGCAGACTTTCATTACCGCATCCCCTCTGTACAGGATCAAAGTGCCCACCCTTAGAAAGTCTGATGAGACGGAGAAGAATGACTCCCGAGGATCAGGAAAGACAGGCTGAGTGAGCGGTGTCCTGGTCTAAAGCCTGTGAGCACTGCGGTTGTCCCTCAGCACCCCTGGGGAGTGGTTACCAGAACCCCCGTGGGTACCAAACTCCACAGATGCTCAAGCGCCTTAGGTAAAATAGTGTAGTATTTCCCTATAACCTACACACATCCTTCCGTGTACTTGAAATCACCTCTAGGTTACTCGTAGTACCAAATACAATGTAAATGCTATGTAAAGAGTTGTTCTGCTGTACTGCTTAGGAAATAATGACAAGAAAAACATCTGTACATGTTCAGTACAGATGCATCCATCCTTTTCTTCCCGAATCTTTTTGATCCTTGGTTGGTTGAATTTGTGGATACAGATCCCACAATACTCAGAGCCGATTGTAATTCTGAAGGAGGGGGCTTTGGGGCGGGAGCCTACAGGAAGCTGGAGGCAGGGCACTGGGGGCTTGAAAGTGAAAATGTCAGTCATGAGCATGGGAGAAAGGAGAGGAAGGCAGGGGAAGGCACTCCAGATGAAAGAACCCCCTAAGTGCAGGCTGGAGGTGGGATGGCACTGTGAGGGCAGGAGAGGGAGGATAGGTGATTCACCTGGAGCAGACAGTATGTGCAGTGGAGGGGCAAGCAGGCAGGCCAAGGTAGGGCTGAAGTGTCTGGGGTTGACCCTTGGTGCCACCATCTTGGAGGGAGCTGAATGGTTCCAGAGTAGAGGCCGATGCCAGGTGACCAGGTGAGGTGCCTTGTTGAGACCAGGCACAGTGGTTCATGCCCATAATCCCAGCACTTTAGGAGGCTGAGGCAGGAGGATTGTTTGACCTTGAAAAAAATTGTTCTGTTGAACTTATTGCCTTGAGACAGAAGAGCTTTCCCAGGATGGCCATTTCCTACCTACCCCCTCAGCTCCCATCACCTGCCCTTAATGCTCACTAAACACGCTTGTCCAGTCTCACGGTTACAGGAGCCACGGGTTATGGTTTTGGCCCCATAGATAGAGGGAGAAATTTGCTGGGGGGCCTGTGGGAGTCTTTGGCTCTCTTGCAAGAGGGACACAGAGTTGGCCCTTCTCTTCCCCACTGTCCTTGCCTTCATGAAGCTGTGCTGCCCAGGCTGTCAGGGCGGGACACAGAGCCCAGCCGCTGATGGCACCATCCATGTGTTGCCTTCCATCCCTGTTCTCTGGATTTGCTAAGCCAGAAGAATTAGCCCGATTTGTCTAAGCGGCTGCCCATCGGGTTTTCCCTTACTTGCCACTAAATGAGTCCTGAGTGGCTTTGCTCATGCTGTTTCCTCCACCTGGATCTCCTTCTCTACCTTGTCCAGTTGGTGATCTCTTCCATCCAGAAATTTAACTTCAGTCTGAGTGAGCACTTCCCCAGATACCCCAGGCATCAAACACAATCATTGCTTACAGGGCTGTGTCCCTTATCGCGGAGCTGTGAGCCCCTCACGAGCAGGAACTGCTCCTTCTCTTTGCACATGGAGGGTCATAAATGATCAGCAAGTATTTGTTGGATAAATGAAAGAACAAATGAATTCCATAGAAACAAGCGAGGGAAAAATGGGAAATGATTTCATCAATTCTTGCTAAGTCATCGGCTTTCTTCCTTCACTAAAGGACGTGCAAGAGAGTTGAGGATCTTGAGTCTGACAAGTGGAGAGGTGCTTCTTGTTGTATTTATTATCAAAGCTTCGCCATTAATCCCTGCAGGGTCAGTGAGCACATGTCAGCTCTGCACTCAGTCCTGCTGCACTTAGGTGGGCTCTGACCAGAGGTCAAAGGCTGTCAGCTCGCTCATTTTGTCTGACCAACGCCTTGGGTGGCTGCTTTCATCCTGACTTGAGCTAAATTGGATGATCTGCCTGGAGACTTAGAACCTTTTTCCTCCCCCTGCCATTCCCATTGCCTTTGCCTTGATCTGGACTCTTCTCTCCTCTTGCCGGGACTAATGCTGCCGCTTCCCACCTGTCCTTCCCTCCTGTGCATCCCTCACAGCCTGCAGCTAAGCATGGTTCTGGGCAAGACACAGCTTCATGCAAAATATTATACCTCTGCTTGAAGGCCCAATGTTCACATTGCCTATTGATTTTTGTTCTCGATCCCCAACTTCCCATGCCCCAAAATAGCATCCTAGGACCATAGAAATGGAATCGACCTTTCTAAAATGATTCTGCCCATCTCCCACTTCACAGACGAAGAAGGCGAAGTCCAGGAAGTTGACGTTGCCTCATTCAAAATCATGTGACTCATTAGCAGTAAGTCAAGCCTGTAGCCCAGCTTGTCACCAGGGCTGTTTTCTTCATTATATCACCATGTCTCTTCCTCTTCACTGCCTGCGTGACTATATCTCGGCAGTCGATGGTACAGCACAACATTGCCAGCTTGCCATGTACAAGGGGGATCTGTTTCAGATATTCCATGGAGACACTGGCTGGAGGATTGCAGGAGAGTCCCAGGAGGCAGGACTGCCAGTGGCACCGGGCTTCGCAGCCATGCACCTGTAGCCCTCAGGCAGCACTGTCCATTGTCATACGAGTGTGGCAGGTGTGAGGCATCGCATCTGCTCACCCCGGTAATAATGCACAACAGCTACAGGCAGATTTCGGGCCAGAGAGCCACCGAGTGAGCCTTGCAGCCTCTGCTGCTGCCAGCATGGGCTCGTTCCTTCAACACTGGTGGGGAGAGACATGCTGTCATCAGGCCCAAGAAATACTGCCTTCCCCATCCTGTCCCTGGTCACTGGGTGCCCGCAGAGTGTCCCAGAGGAGGGAGGGACCCTCCACTGGTTCAGATGGCCTGTTCTCAGAGACGCAGCAATGGACCCTCGTGAATTCTTAACTGATAATCATGGGAAGGAGACTGGCTCTCCTGGATTCCCTCATGATTCCTCTGAGTGACAATGTGATGTTGGCTGGCTGTGTCTTCTTCAGAATATCATATACACTTAAGGTCTCCAGGAGCCTCCAATTACATTATTTTCCTGGCTCAGAGAGTGACAAGTCATTCTTATCCTGGATTCCTCATTACTGAGACTTTTCTTGCCTTTTTTGTTAGCTTATGATTTATTCTAGGACTTCCTCCAACAGGTTATACTTAACTGTCTACCTCAGTCTCAGGAAGTTTTAAAAATGTTCAGCTAAATAAAAGAGGTAGATTCTCCCTGGAAACCAAATACCCACGGGCCTCACTGAATTAATAATTTATGTATTTCTAAAAAAAGGTTTTATTAATTAAATCAAAATTTCATTGTAATTTTAAAATAATCTTGTGGTCTTTCTCCATGTGTCTGAAGCTAGTAATCACCCTTATTGTCCTGTGAATTCTGATGTGCAGTTACCTGCTAGCTTGGTAGATAAACATTTTCTCTATTAATGAGCAGGAGGCTTATTAAACTGTGATAGATTAGACTATTCTTTCAAGGCCATTGATCAGTGGAAAAACAGAATCTGGATGCTAAAAACTGTGCCCATGTGAATTAATTTACCCCCATCTTTCCCTGAGCCATCACCTGAGTATTTGTTCCTAGGTTTGTTGGCTGCATTTGCTTAATTTTTATCTTGTGATTTCATTGAGAGGTGTAGCTGAGTGGGTGTACTTACAGCTTCTATTCCTGTTAGAAATATCATTTGGAAACCCGATCACACCCTTCACAAGTATGCTTGTGAGGCATACTAATTCAATACCATTTGAGCAGGTGCCTCCTAACGCTGCCCTCCTCAACCTTTCTCAGCATGAATGTATGCTTTTTCATGTGCTGATTTTAATATAATCTTTGGTTCACAGTAACAGAGAATTTTGTTTGAAAAAATGCAGGGATTGAAGGGATATTGACATGTACCTAGTCACCATCTATCACTCCATCTCAGGAGGAAGTGTTCCTTGCTCTCGTGACTTTGTCCTGGTGACACAGAATTCATCCTTGTAGACCACTTACTTTCTGCCCAGGCTGGGCAGTTCTGGCTTTTGCAAAGTTCTTCATCAGCTAATTTAAGTCTACTTTTTAAAACTTCCCATCTGCTGAATCTCATTCCACCTTTTATGTCGCTGTGTCCACTGCGCTTTCTGCAATGATGGAAATGGTCACAGCTGCGCTGGCCAAGATGGTAGCACTACCCACGCGTGGCTCTTGAACACGGGGAATGTGGCTGGTCTGACAGAGGAACTCAATTTGTAGTTTTCTTTCATTGTAATCAACTTAAAATTACATAGGCCATATGTAGCTAGTGGCTACCCTATTGGGCAGTACAGTTCTAAAGCAATGCTGAATACTTAACGACCTTCAGATATTTGCAGACAGCTCTCCTATCCACATCTTGAGCCTTCTTTGGCCCAGCTGAACAAGAGTTTCAGATCATGCCTCCAGACTCCTTTCCGTCTCCAGACTTCGTAACAGCATGGTCACCCTTCATTCACCTCCTTAGATATCTGAAGTAATGATGTAAGTAATCGATTGAGTAAATTAGTGAATGAATACATGATTTTAATTCTTCACATAAACCTCATCCTAGCTAATCCTCTTGTCTTCTTTATAAGCTGAGGTTTCTGGTTTTATGACTGTGGGTGGGAAGAGGGGATGCAGAGGTTAGGACCAAGCGAGGTTGTGTTTTCTTTAATAACCACATCCCCACCTGTTTCCCAGTTGGGAAAAACACAAACCGATTTGCTCAGGTGCCACTGGCTTATTACGGTAAGATGTACAAAGCAAGGCAGACGACCCGGCAGTGATAGCAGGGATGGTCACTTGTTTGGCAGAATGGCTCAGGGGAGCATCTCTAGCCATTCCAATTCCAAGAAAGCACCTTGGCGTAGAGATGATGCGAAATCAACCTGTAAATCGAAATCTATTTTCTATTATTCAAAAATTACAACCTGGTCTTCTGAAACTTATTTTTTTTATGCTTTTACATCTCCTACAGCCTTACACATAATTTCTAGTATCTTTTTAGAACCTCTCAGTATTGTAACATTTAATGCGTTCTCAGCAGTGGGTATGGTCCGTGTTATGTTTGCATTTGAAGTAGAAGAGCTAAGCTTAAAAAATATGCGTTTGTTTACTAATAAGGTAGGTACTATTTTTTTGTTGCTGTTGTTTGATATGGAGTTTAGCTCTTGTTGCCCAGGCTGGAGTGCAATGGCTCGATCTTGGCTCACCGCAACCTCCACCTCCCGGGTTCAAACGATTCTCCTGCCTCAGCCTCCCGAGTAGCTGGGATTACAGGCATGTGCCACCACACCCGGCTAATTTTGTCTGTTTAGTAGAGACGGGGTTTCTCCATGTTGGTCAGGCTGGTCTCGAACTCCCGACCTCAGGTGATCCGCCCACCTTGGCCTCCCAAAGTGCTGAAATTACAAGCATGAGCCACCACGCCCAGCTGATACTATTTTTTACTCAAACCAAAAAATATATTCTGCGAGTAAGTGATTATTGACTATCCACTGTATCTCAGCCCATAATGATGGCCTCGACAAGGAATGAGATGGCCACAGTCAGTGTCACCCACTGGACGACAGTGATGGGCGTGGTGAACCAAGAAGTGTGGACATGGCACTGTGCTGGGATACAGTAGTGAGGGAAGCAAGCTTAGACTAGGGAGCAAAATCAACCTGTGATGAGTTGTGCCTTCCTTTAAGCATCTTGGCATTTGTTGTTGGCATTGAGGTTATAGACCAGTGGTGCAAAGACGAGGCCACAAGGGTCATTGGAGAAGAGGGAGGAGAACCCAGTGACTAGAAACTGGAAGGACAGCCACACGTTTCCCCCTCTGATTCTTTAATTCACCCACGACATATGCCCATGGTGAGTTCTTAAATGGCAAGCTTTTGGTACCGGAAATGAGCTCTTGCTAGAGATTTAAGACGGAGTCAAATCATGGGTCTAGCCCTAATGATGGTAACTGATGGTGAGGATGAGAGTTGCGACGGTGCTGGTGGTCATGAGGAGGATGAGGACGATGAAGAAGAAAACGGCCGTAACAAGGACGATGATGAAAACCTGCTAATTACCGTGCTGATGCCAGGGATAATTATGGTAGTGATAATGATCATGATCCAAGGAGGACTTACTGTCATTATTTCTCAGTGGCTTCTCTTTGGGAAGAGAGTGAGATAATTAGAGTGTGGAAGGAGACAGGAACAGGGAGTGTGCAGCTCCTCAGATCCATGGGTCCCGCCCAGCTGTCACTCTGGGAGTGAAACTATCAAGATTAAGAGCTATGCTGTTTCAGCAGCATTTCCACTGTCTAAATATAAACAGCCTCAGGCCCTGATCCAGCAGAGGAGACCACAGCTGCCAAATGCATCGCCAGCTGCAGGCCCTGGCTGGGTTTCTTTAGGAGAAAAGGCCGTCCTGCCATGGACAGGTTCCAAAAGGCATGAGCCTGCGAATAGAATTTGAGGTTCAAGGAATGCTAGACTATGCCTCTGTGTTCAGGGTCACAGAGCGAGTCTGAAGGGAGCAGGATGAGGACATGGGTGCCGTGCCTCCAGGGCCTGTGCTCTCTGCTGGTACAGACAAGGGCCTGGTGAGATGGTAGAACAGGGGCGGCTACTGCAGTGGTGCCACCTACATAGGAAGACAGGAATCTAGTGGGGATGGGCAGGGGCCAGGCTCCCTTTGCTCTTGCAGGCACCCAGCTCCGGTGGCCCCTCAGTCCCAGCTACAGATGGACTTTGAGATCTGATGACAGGATCTGCTGTTATCCCACCTCTGGATCCACAGCGCCATCATCGGTGCCCCAACTAGCCAGCAGGTGTGGGCCAGATAAGGCTTGACTGGTCCACATGTCTGTTCTGGCTTAAGACACTGCTTATCTTGACTCAGGGAGAGAAGGAAATGGAAGAAGAAGAAGAAGAAGAAAGAAGATGCATTTAAAACATATTACCAAACTAATGCCATGAACACATGAAATGTCAGCCTTTTGATTCCCTCCTGCCAGTACGCATCCATTTATCCAGTGCTGACTTACTCAGCCCTGAACCTGCACCAGGCGCTCTCGCAGGCACAGGGAATACTGTGGTGGACAGAGCCGGGGAAGCCCCTGCGCTCGTGGATCTTACATCCTGCTGGAAAGACCGCACATAAATAGATGTGTTTATCATGTGTCAGGCAGGACACGTGCTCTACAGGAAAGTGACGTAAGGTAAAGGATAGGGAGCAAAGGGGAGTGTCTGGAGGAGGACGGCAGGGATGGCATGGAAGCAGTGGCCCAGCAGATGCAGGACAAGGTCCTGTGATCTGAGGAGGGGTCTCAGGGTGGAGGGACAGGGAGCAGGCCAGCGTGGCTACAGTGCATGATGTCCAGGATGAGCAAACGGAGTGATGTTTGAACATGTCATCTGGGAAAACTGCACACACGGGCAGGCTCACAGCCACTTTTCCCCAGCTGATCTTGCTTCCTCTGTTACCAAACCACCCTCAATACAGCCTTGCAAACTGAGCAACAGAGGAGGGGGAACACAACTAACACCCCATTTGGCAGGCTGGCTGAAGGCTGTTGAAGAAAGAGCAGAAACACCTGGTAATCCTCGCAGGCACCACCCAGGCTGAGGCCAGAGCTGTCATGGGACAAGCAGGAGGCTGGAATGGAGCTGAGATGGGAAGGAGCACAGGCCATCAGCTTCCCAGGCCCCATGTTAATTGTGTAATATCATCACAGCAGGGTAGGATGCCCTGTGAGGGCACCTGACAGGTGTTCATCACATTCATCAGCATTGCCCTATCAATGACCATATTTATATCAGGCATAAATGCAGTTTACTGCACTCTGTGAGAACTGGGGATTAATAGCTCCGGTCCAGCTAGATTCTGATTTCCTTGGCAGGAGGAAGGCAGAACAGCACACATCTCGACTGAATACTCGTGCATTTTGCATGGTTAATAATTCTGAGAGCAGGAAAGCTGCCTTCCTAGGATCACAGAGAGCTGACTTTCTTTTCTACAAATCTTTGAAAAACCAAACAGATGGGATTTTACCTTAAGAGTTAGATTGTACTCTCACACTGTGCTGTTCCAATTATGAATTGGTCTCACTTAGATGTTGGACTACTGATTATCAGCTCTGGCAAGCTCTTTATTCAGAATCTTAGGACATGCACATTAAAAGAAAAAATCCTCTCTTTGACCTGGTTGCCACCAATGTGTATGTAAATAGGATGAAAAAAATGCATCACGTACTCAGAAGAACGGGCTTCAACCCCGGAGCCCCAGTCCTTCCGCCAGCTGTGGAGCAGGGGGAGCTCCTGGCTGCAAGAACCTGAGCCCTTTCCATATGCATAGCTCTGTTCTAGGTACTCAGGGGAGCTCAAACAGAAAAGAGAGTAAACCTCCTGCTGTTCAATCAGAGACCCAAGTCATACTCACAAATGATCAAGCTCGTGAACTGGATGGCATTTTCACAGCTAGATCATGTACTGCAATTATAGATTGTCACCATAAAGCTTTTGAGAGCAATTAAATAGTTAATAACATCCTAATTATATGATGTGAGTAATCTGTGCTCTGAAAGCGGCCTACATATAGGCAGAAGAACCATGAGAAGCTCTCGAAGAAAATGTGCCATATATTCAGGCACCTGGGGAGTGATTTTAGAAATCGTGACCTTCCAAGGAATTGATTTTGGTTGTTCTTTAAAGGATCACTCTAGGAGTCCGGTCATTCTTATGGGTTCTCTGGTCTGGATGATCCTCATGGAGCATCTTCTAATCTTGCATTATTAGAAAGGGCAGCTAAGTGGATTATGGATGGAAACTTTCACGTTGTAAAAACATACCATCAGAAGTCGACCATTCTAATTTTGCCCACGTATTAAAGCTATTTCCAAAACTGCACGACAGCTCATGGGTGTAGGTGTTTAGGGGTCTATATTCCTTGCTAGACTCAAGCTCCTTGAAGGTAGGGAATATGTCTTATTCATTAGTGTATCCTCAGTTTCTTGCCCCATTGTGCAAGCTAAATAAACAATGAATGAATCAATGAATCAATGATGGATCAAAGGAAATTAGTTAAATTCCCCTTAGATAGCAATCATTGTCCTTCTCACTCCAGGTTATCTACAGCAAGATACCATTTGGATTACTGAATTCCCAGGCTGTTCCTTGCCTCTGTGATTCTTTGCCGTCTAATCATATCCACTCTTGTGTTTTTTTTTAACTTCTTAATATACATACCTGATTCCCACCTTTAAGTATCCTAAAGGAACACAATGCCTTATCGTGCGTCCCCTCCGCCCTTGGCACACACCACCTACCACGACGTTGAACTTACAGTAAACGATCAAGGACAAGTTTCGGACTAATGCAGTTGGATGAAATGGCTCTGTGGCTTTCAAGCAGAATTCTAGATCTGACCTAGACCAGACCCAGACCCTGCCTGGATATCAGGACTTCCCTGTCTCTAGAGAGGCAGTGTGAACAGAGACACAATGCCCGGCAGATTGTTCTGACCTGGCTCCCAGATCCAGGCCAGGGGCCAGGGTGTGTGTATAAGGGCATTTGTATTTTGATGGACTTTGTGGGTTTTTTAAACCCCAATTGTATCATTGATTTTTTTTTTTTTGACATTGGTGTTAAGATTTTCATTCAATGGTGATGGATTTTAAAACTGCCCTGCCATGCGGAGTGTTACGAAAGCTCATGTGGATGAGGGCTGCTGAGCTCCTGTGTCTGTGCTCATATTGGCTGCTTTGCTTTCCTTTCCTGCCTGACGCGTCCTCTCCGTCTTCCCCTTCTCCATTGCCATCTTCCTGCCCTTGTCTCCCGCCAGCTTCCTCCTTTTCTGCACTCAGCCTTACCCTTTCTTCCCCTTTTGCTTCCTTTCTGGGACTCCCAAACCCAACTGTGCTTTAGAGAAAGAGTCCTGAGCTCAACGCCAGGGAAATGCGTGCCTGTGTTCCTGCCTTGCTGCCTTCTACTCTGACCTTGAGAAGGTTATGAACCCTTGGGCTTCTGTTTTGCCATCTCTCAAGCCAGTGAGTTAGACCATGGATGAAAGACCGCCCAGCCTAGGATTATAAACTGGGTAAGATTTGCATCAATGTGACTCATCACACTGATGCTGGCTCCAGGTTTCCTTTCTCCACTGTGAGCTGAGTTAAAAACTCTCTGTGAGGAGGCATTTCACATACCATTGTCGAGGAGGTGGGAAATAACAATTCCACTCATTTGCCAAGTAGAAAAGCCCTTGCCTTCTTGGTTCATTCAGCAGAGGGAAAAGTAAGGCGGGCAGAGGCAGGAATGGTCTTTATTTGCAAAGGAGGCCGTGCCTCACTGTTCTTTAACAGGATGCCTGATGAGTTAGAATTTGAGTAGCATGGCTGGGTGCAGTGGCTCACGCCTGTAATCCCAGTACTTTAGGAGGCTGAGGCGGGCAGATCACAAGGTCAGGAGTTCGAGACCAGCCTGGCCAACATGGTGAAACCTTGTTTCTATGAAAAATACAAAAAAATTAGCCAGGCATGGTGGCAGGCACCTATAATCCCAGCTACTCAGGAGGCTGAGGCAGGAGAATCGCTTGAACCCAGGAGGCAGAGGTTGCAGTGAGCCAAGATGTGCCGCTACACTCCTGCTTGGGCGACAGAGTGAGACGCCATCTCAAAAAAAAAAAAAAAAAAAGGTTATGCCTCACAGGTTCTGACATCCAGTAGGATTTGCACTTTGGCGCATTTTTCTTTGTACATAAAAACCCTTATCTCACTTTTAGAACAGCGCAGTACTTAACTTTTTCCAGGATTAGGCATTCATCTCAGTCATGCAAAAGAAAAGGGCATTTGACCCAAATTACAAAAACTATTGAAGTAAAGCTGCCCTATTTTTTCCTTCATGCTTTCATTGAAAAATGCAGTGACTGTCTGCTGCTGGATGAGTGTGGAGTTGGGGGCTCTGAGGGATGGAGAAGGAGAGGGGCGACTCTCACGTGCCAGGAATTCACATTCCAGCTGACACGGGAACACGGGCGGCGTGTAGACATTGTATGAACATTGAAAAGACATTCGAGCACAATTTTGAGAAAACATGAAAGGATTTCCACAAGTCTTTATGTCCTCTGTATATTAAGGTGTTAAGACAATGGATAGCAAGAGAAAGATGGAGTTTTGTGGCCGAAACTTCCAAAAAAAAGTTGACACGGAGCAGGTCCTCAAAGCAGGAGGCCTCAGAGTACCTTGTAGTTTACGAAGGAGGGAGGACTCGGGTATCTGGAGATGGGAATGGAATTACCAGAGAAGAGGAGCACTGAAGAAATGGCATCAACACTGAAGAATGCGCTGCTTTTTAAGAATAATGAGCCCTTAAATGCCAGTCTGAATCTCAGCTTGACAAATGAGGCGAATCTGAACACCTTTGGGAAAATAATAGCACCCTGCTCTATTTGAGATAAAATCCATTTCTTCCGACTTCTGAAAGGAATTATTGTATTGGTCCATTTGTTTTATTTTAGGAAATTTTAAAATATGAGGTAGAAAGAAAAGTATAAAGTATTCTCAAAGTTATTAACTAATAATTGGCTGATGTCACTCAGGTGGTTATATAACAAATTGTCTCAGTATCATTAAATTCTAGAAGTCCAGAAGAAGCAGCCGAGGGCTTCTTAGTATTTAGGCAGAGGGAAGAACTACAAAAAAGCCTCCGGGCAGGAAAATTGGACCTTTTCCAGGCACTGAAAGCTGGTGTGATTTGAGTACAGTGAGAAGGAGAGAGAGAACAATAGAGAGAGAAAGAGAGAGAGAGAGAGAAGACAGGGAGAGACAGAGGGAGAGAGAGAGAGACGGTGGGGGCCAGTAGGGGAATGGAAGCATAATTGTGGGCTGGTATCTCCCGGTTCGATGCCTAATGAGTTAGAATTTGAGTAGCATGGCTGGGCACGGTGGCTCATGCCTGTAATCCCAGCACTTTGGGAGGCCGAGGCGGGCAGATCACAGGGTCAGGAGATGGAGACCATCCTGACTAACACAGTGAAACCCCGTCTCTACTAAAAAAAAAAAAATATATATATATATATATACAGAAAATTAGCCAGGCATGGTGGCAGGAGCCTGTAGTCCCAGCTACTCAGGAGGCTGAGGCAGGAGAATTGCTTGAACCCAGGAGGCAGAGGTTGCAGTGAGCCAAGATCGTGCCACTGCACTCCAGCCCGGGCGACAGAGTGAGACTCCATTAAAAAAAAAAAAAATTGAGTAGCATATTATTTTGCTAGGGCTGTCGTAACAGTGCTACAGACTGGGTGGCTTGGACAGTGAAAATGTATTGTCTCATGGTTCTGGAGGCCAGAAGTCAGAGATCGAGGTGTCTGCAGGGTGGCCTCCTGCTGAGGCTGTGAGGGAGTGCTGGCTCTAGGCCTCCTTCCTGCATCTGGTGGTTTTCTGGCAATCTTTGGTGTTCCCAGGTGCATCAATGCATCCCCAGCCTCTGCCTTCATCTTCACATGGTGCTCTCCTTGTGTGCATGTCTGTCTCTGTGTCCACATTCTCCCTGTTTACACCAACACCAGTCATTTGGATAAGGATCTTTTTTAATGACCTCATTTTAACTTGATCACCTCTGCAAAGACTCCACCTCCAAATAAAGTCCCTTTCTAAGGTCCTGAGGGTAACAACTCCAACACGTCTCTTCTAGGAGACACAATTCAACACCTAGAAAACAGTTAAGAAAAAAAAAAGAGAAAATTTGGTAATTGTCTTCTGTACAGACTTCTATTGAAACAATGAGATGTTTATTTACCAAAATCAGGACCAAATTACAGGCCAGTATTAATATATGAAACTGCTTGCATTTCACATGTACACTTAAATTTCCAGTCCTGATTTTCATACCAAGAAACATGGCCAAGTCATCATTTCATAAAGGAAAAACCATTTTGGAAGGTAAAAAAGATGATTACTGATTGAGACAGTCTAACATTGAACTTTAGATGTAAACTATGCCGAGTCAACATTTTTTCCGGGTAATGTTATTTGTTGCAGAGAGCCCTTGGCCATTGTGTAGATACCAAATGTGGTGAAATGCGAGCTCCCAGATCATTGCTCAGTTTCCAGCTGCCATCCCGAGTTTGTTGGTGTCACTGATTCCAAGAACAAAACACTGGTGCATGAAATTAACAACCTTATAAATAGATGACAGCACGTCTGTTAGACAAAAGGCTGCAGTTATCTCCTGGAAATAATCAAACACAATTCCAGTAAAAGTCTTGCCAAATACCTCTCTGTAATTCAAGGAACCTAACAACAGACCATATGCAGTGCCTCCTAGTTTATGTTCTGGAACTCAGCGCTGCTGCACTGTAGCTGAGAACAGGCTAGTACAACCCATAGGCATCTTTAAGTGTGCAAGGAGGCTCAGAGAGGTTTATAGGTTTGTTGTTTTGTTTTGTTTCTCATGGTGCTTTATGTCATTGTTAGTTTTATAAAGTATTATTTATAGTATGTTCATCCTTAGGGACTTTTCCTTGAAACCACCACCTTTAATGCTGATGGTTAGTGTTCCCATGGACCTTGGGTTAAAGGGGCCAAATGGTATAGATGCCCTGGGGAGAGCTTGCTGTTGGCCTTTAGGAGAGACCCTGCAGCAGTGGGTTTCAGCTCTCCCAGTGGCAGAGCTGGGTGATAACTGCACCTTCTTCTAAGGGCGATACATTTTGGGAATGTGCGTGGTGTGAGTTTTCTGCCAGCATCTTTATAGAGCAATGCATACTTGCAAATAAATACAACCAAAGTCAACAAAAGAGCATATTGATGCCTTGGTAGAGAACTCAGCAGTCTCCCCTCTCTGTAGCGTAAAATCCAGGGAAAACAAAGGCCCCACGATGGGGACAGATGGCCCCACATAGGTCTAAGGACTACCATTCCATTTTAAAGTTATCAAGTTCTCTCATGCTGTTTACCTCTTTTATTTCACAAAACCACCGCATTAAGTGGACAGGGTAGAAGATTTTATCCTCACTTTTTATATGGAGAAAATGTGGCTCAGATGACGAGGTGAAGATTTGTGGGTAAAGCAAGAACTTTTTTCTTTCTCAGCCAGTTCTCTCTACTCAAGTGGTCTTCTTTTCATTATTATTATTATTAAAGTTCTAGGGTACATGTGCATAACATGCAGGTTTGTTCCATATGTATACATGTGCCATGTTTGTGTGCTGCACCCGTTAACTTCGTCATTTAACATTAGGTGTATCTCCTAATGCTCTCCCTCCCCACTCCCCCCACCCCACGACAGACCCCAGTGTGTGATGTTCCCCCCACCATGTCCAAGTGTTCTCATTGTTCAATTCCCACCTATGAGTGAGAACATGCGGTGTTTGGTTTTCTGTCCTCGCGATAGTTTGCTCAGAATGATGGTTTCCAGCTTCATCTATGTCCCTCCCAAGCTGACCCCACTCCTTCCTTTCATGGTAGGCACACACGCACCGAGTAAAATGACTGAATCTGGGCTCCAAAATGTTCCCTTCAGTCCCTCATGTTTTGGCAAACTTTCCTCTCTGCTGTGGCACTTCAATTCCACTCTTCTCCGTAAGGTCTATCCTTTTCTTCACACAACTTTCTCATGGATGGCTCCAGTCCCAAATAAAGCTATCCTCCTGCTCCTGGCTTACTCCAATTTCCTAGCTCTTTCGGGAAATGTAAACTTTATGGTGTCATTATTCCTTTTATGTAACTTCTTTTTTTCTTTTCTGAGATGGAGTCTCACTCTGTTGACCAGGCTGGAGTACAGTAGCACAATCTCAGCTCACTGCAACCTCTGCCTCCCGGGTTCAAGCGATTCTTCTGACTCAGTCTCCTGAGTAGCTGGGATTACAGGCACTTGCCACCATGCCCGGCTAATTTTTTGTATTTTTCGTAGACACGGGATTTCACCATGTTGGCCAGGCTGGTCTCAAACTCCTGACCTCAGGTGATCCACCTGCCTTGGCCTCCGAAAGAGCTGGGAATACAGGCGTGAGCCACCATGCCTGGCCTTTTTATGTAATCTCTTATCCTGTCCCAGAGACAATTTTATAAAATAATAATAACTAGCACTTTTGAGTGATTAATAGGTACCAGGCACCATGTCAAAAACTTTCCGTACAGTATCTCCTTTAATCTTCACAAGAAACCTATTGTGGTAACTCTTACACCATTTTATAGATGATGAAACCAAGGCTAAAGGAAATATGATGGAATGTCCAGGGTCACTCGGCTGGGAATTTGGGAAGCCAAATTGGAAACTCAGATCTACTAATTTTCAAAGCTTGTACTTCTTTTAAAGTAATGGCATATTTGGTTTGTTGTCATGGTTTAATCATGAACTATTTCAAGTGTACAGAAAAGTACAGATGGCATTACTTAAAACCACTTGTGGCCAGGCACAGTGGCTCACACCTGCAATCCCAGCACTTTGGGAGGCTGAGGCAGGTGGATCACCTGAGGTCGGGAGTTTGAGACCAGCCGGATCAATATGGAGAAACCCCGTCTCTACTAAATATACAAAATTTGCCAGGCATGGTGGTGCATGCCTGTAATCCCAGCTACTTGGGAGGCTGAGGCAGGAGAATCACTTGAACCCTGGAGGCAGAGGTTGTGGTGAGCCATTGGACTCCAGCCTGGGCAACAAGAGTGAAACTCCATCTCAAAAAACAAAAACAAAAACAAAAAACCACTCACATCCAGAACGCTCAAATTTAACAAGTGTGATCTGTCTTGTTGAATGCGTCCAGGGTCTTGAAGGTGTGTATTCTGATGCACTTGGGTGACCTGTTGTAAAGTATGTCAATTAGGTCAAATTAGTTGATATTTTTGTTCCAGTCTTCTATTTAATTACTTTTGCTGTCAATTACTGAGTAAGAAGTATTGAAATCTCTCATTATATTTGGAGATTTGTCTAGTTCTCTTTTCAAATCTGTCAAGTTTTCTTAGTAAATATTGAAGCTTTCACAGTAAGACATATACATTTAGGATTTTCTTGTCTTATCATGGAATTGACCTTTTCATCATTATGGAATGTCCCTGGTAGTATTCCTTTGTCTCTGTTAATATTCTCTGTTCTTCAGTCCATTTGTTTGATAATAAGCCATTGCAGCTTTCTTTTGATTCGTATTTGCCTGGTAGAACTTTTTCCATCCTTTTACTTCTAACCTCTTCATATGTTTACATTTAAAATATGTTTCTTATAAATAACGTGTAGTTAGGTCTTGCTTTTTTTTTCTTTCAGTGTGACAATCTCTGTCTGTGCACATGTACCCTAAAACCTAAAGTATAATAATAAAATTTTAAAAAAAAGAATATTTTGAGAACAGATTAGCAAATTATGGCCCCTGAGCCTAATTTAGCTTAGTGCCTATTTTTGTAAATAAAGATTTACTGGAAAACATCCACGAGCATTTGTTAGATATTGTCCAAGGCTGTTTTTGTACTTCCAAAGTAGTTGCAATACAGACCGTATGGCTTGAAAAACCAAAAGCATTTATTATATGTCTCTTTATGGAAAATATGTGCTGACTCCTATTTTAAATGTTACATTTGATGTAATTGTCAGCATGATTTAATTGAAATCTACCATTTGCTATTAGGTTGGTGCAAAAGGAATTGTGGTTCTTGCCAGTAAAAGTAGTATTTGTTTCTTTATGCTTCTCTTCTGATTTTTGGTTCAATTTTTTCTGTCCTCTTTTGACTACTTGAGTTTCTTATTATTCCAATTTATTTTCACTATTGGATTAACAGGCTCTTTGTTTTACTTTTTAATGGTTGATCTATGTTTACAATGGACATCTTTAAGTTATCACAGTTTATCTTTGAATGATGGACCACTTTTGGTATATCATGTAAAAGCCTACAGCAGTATTCTTCCATCATTTCACCATACCATCCTTTCTGATATTTTGTTGTTCATTTCATTTCTACATATGTTTAAATCCCATAATACATTGTTATTATTTGTAGTTTAGAAAATCAACTATCTTTAAGGAAAAAAAAAACAGCTTTATATTTATCTGTTTCTTAATTCTTGTTTTTGTTTTTGTTTTGTTTTGTTTTGAGATGGAGTCTCACTCTGTTGCCCAGACTAGGGCATGATCTTGTCTCACTGCAACCTCTGCCTCCCGGGTTCAAGCGAGTCTCCCGCCTCAGCCTCCCATTTCTCGAGTAGCTGGGATTATAGGCACCCACCATCGTGCCTGGCTAATTTTTTTTTTGCATTTTTGTAGAGACAGGGTTTCACCATGTTGGCCAGGCTGGTCTCGAACTCCTGACCTCAGGAGGTCTGCCTGCTTCGGCCTCCCAAAGTGTTGGGATTAGAGGCATGAGCCAGCACACCTGGCCTATTTCTTAATTCTTAATCCTTTTTTTCTTTTTTTTTTTTTTTTTGAGACAGGATCTTACTCTGTCACCCAGCCTGGAGTGCAATGGTGCGATCTCTGCTCACTGCAACCTCTGCTTCCCATCTTAATTTCCTCTGGCTTTATCTTCTTTCTGTCTGAAGAATTTATTTAACATTGTAATGCTGGTCTACTGGCAATTCTCTCAACTTTTGTTTATCTGAAGAATTATTTCGCTTTCATTTTTTAAAGTTTTTTTGCTGCATAAAGAATTTCAGGTGGACATTATTTTTCTTTTAGTACTTAACTATATCATTCCTTGTCTTCTGGCTAGCTTAGTTTCTGAGGGGAACTCTATTACCATTCTCATCTTTTTTTCCTTTGTGTATGTTTCTTTTCTCTCTTAACTCATTCAAGATTTTATCTTTATCTTTGATTTTCAGCAGTTTGAATACAATGTGCATAGATGTCATTCTCTTTGTATGTAATTTGTTTAGAGTTTCTGAACTTTGCACATCTGTTTTTGGTAGTCTTCCATTCAGCCATGATTTCTTCATGTGTTTCTTCTGTCCCATCCTCTCTTGTTTTTCCTTCAGGGTCTACTCTTACATGGATATTCGGCCATTTTAATCATTCCAGGTTGGCTGGGGCTCATGCCTGTAATCCCAGCACTTTGGGAGGCCGAGGTGGGCAGATTACCTGAGGTCAGGAGTTCGAGACCAGCCTGGCCAATGTGGTGAAACCCCATCTCTACTAAAAATACAACAAAAATTAGCCGAGCTAATAATCCCAGCTACTCGGGAGGCTGAGGCAGGAGAGTCACTTGAAACCAGGAGGTGGAGGTTGCAGTGAGCCAAGATTGTGCCACTGGACTCCAGCCTGGGTGACAAGAGTGAAACTCTGTCTCAAAAAAAAAAAAAAAAATTATTCCAGGCTCTAGACTCTCTGTTCTTCTTTTATTTACTTATTTACTTTTTCTCCTTTTCTCATAAATATAATGTTAAGAAATAGAAGTCAGACATAAAAGAATAAAACTATGATGTTTCCATATCTGCAAAGTCAAAAAATGCCCAACTAATCTATGGAAATAAAAGTCAGGTTCGGATGCAGAGTTAGAATGTAATGATTGATAGGTGCACGTGAGATTTCTTAGTGTCTGATAAAGTTCTGTTTCTTGATTTGCATGGTCGTTAGACTAGGTAGGTTCACTGCAAAACTTCATGGAACTGTACACATGATTTGTGTACTTTTTCTGGACATGTTATTCTTTTACTTAAAAGTTTATTTTAAAAATCAAAAATAGCTTCCATGTGTTTTTCTTCTAAAAGTCATACATTTTGTTTGGGTCCATAATCTTTTCAGAATGTATTTTTATTTATATTCTAGAGAAAGTAAGTTTATTTTTCTCCTACAGTAATAGTCAACTCTTCATCATGAATGTTGCATCATTTCCTGGTAGTTTTTATCATGATCTTGACCATGTATGCATGATCCATTTCTTGTCTTTCTCTTCTGTTCTATTTATCTATCCTTACACAATACCACACATTAGACGTTCTATAGCTTTATGATAAATCTTTGCACCCTGATATGGTCAGTCCCTTCTAAGTCTCTTTTTAAAAATTGCCTTGGCTATTATTTGCCTTTTACTCTTCCATGTAAATCAGGAATCAGCTTTTAAATTGTATTAAAATTCCTATTGAAATGATATTGAATTGAGATACTAACTTGGAGAGAATTGACTACTTTATGATGTTGAATTATCCCATCATGGAATATGCTAGATAACATAAGCACAAAGACTTCTTTTAAGTCTTCTGATAAAATGTTATAATACTCGTCATAGATGTCTTAAATATATTTTAGAATAATTATTTCTGTATAATTTTAAAATAGGGTAAATTAGTGCTTCTTTTTAATCACTCACTTTACATTGAGTGTTACCAGTGAAAGGAAATGCTAAAGACTCATTAGTAGGAATCTTGTATGTAGTGAAGTTACCAGTTTTCTTGCAAAGTTCAAATGGTTGGATTCTCTTGGATATCCTATATGAAATTTTAAACAATGAGAGGTTTGTTTCTCCCTGTCCTTGCCTATCTCGTTTGTTTGTTTTGTGCCTTCCTACACTAGCTACTCTTTTCCATCCAATGTTAGCCCAGAAACCATGACAGCATGCACTTTAGTCTTCCTCTTAATTTAAAATGAATATTTCCATATTTTCATGCCTAAGTGTGTTTTCTGTATGCTTTGGTATCTCTTTTTTTTTTTGAGAAGATTAATGTAGATCTTTTCTATCCCTTGTTTTAATTGTTATATTTTGAATTATAAATATGCGCTGTGTTTTCAAAGAATTTATTTTTCTTTGCGTATAGAGGTGATCGTATTGTTCCTTTTTGTTTAATCTACTACTATAATGATTTACTTCAATGAAATGTCCAATATTAAACCAACCTTGATTACATTCCTAAAATACACCTTATTTAAATATGTTATTCTTTTTTAAATATACATTGACAGATGTACTTTGAGGGTCCTCATCTTTTTTTTATTTGTACATTTTTAGTCAGTTTTATGAGCAAGAGAGTATCTGTTCCATCTGAGCTTGATCCTCTGATGATTCATTAATTCCTTTTAAACTACTGTTTCACTTCCTTTAATGGTTATACTTCTATCCAGGTATATTTCTTCCTGAGTCAATTCTAAGATTTGTTTAGACAATTACCAATTACATTTAAATATTCAAAATTATTTAATAAAGTTTTGTATATTTTCATATGATATTTTCCTACTAATTCCATTTTCATTTCCTGTCCTTACAGTGTTTGTCCCTTTTCTGTTTTGATCTTGATCAATTTTTATATAATTGTGTATATTAGTACTATCCTCAAAGACTTATAGTTTGGTTTTCATTTTCTCTTTTTCTCTTTGCTTAATCTCTCTAGTACCTACTCTTATTGTCTTGATTCCTTCTTTCTGCTATCTTTGCATTTAATCTATTTTTAAATTTTTAAGATAAAATATGGCACATTTATTTTCAGTTTTCTATCCTTTCTATGAAATAATGGGTACGAATTTTTCTCTATTATTTTAGCTGGATCTATGAGTCTTGATACTGAGTTTTCATTACATTCAATGCTAAATATTTCATATTTTGTATTATAATTTTTTACTCATGTATTATTTCATTTCCGAATATATGCTTTATTTACCCTTTTCACAAAAAGTTGCTGATTATAATAAATTAGGAATTTTCTTAATTTATTACAATACAATCAAGAGTTTACTTAGTTTGAGATAAAATTTCTGTATATTTGAGACTTTGTATTTGATCAATTTTCATGACAAGGATTAATTTATAACCATTGAAGGAGGACTCTTCAATTGGCCACTAGCTTATTAGTTATATTGTTGCAATATTCTCTATCCTTACTAGATTTTAGTCTCTATGACCTATCAGTTTTTGAGAGCAATGTATTAAACATCTTATAATTCTATACACTTTTGCTTTATGTATTATGAGGCCATGTTGCTAAATGCCTACAAGTTAAGGACTCTAATTGCTTCCTGATCAATTATTTCTTTTTCTCATTAACTCTCTGTATTCCTAGCAATGAAATTTGTGTGTCTTTTTGTTTCCATTTCTATTTTCTCAAAGTTATATTTGTCTGCTGGGAATATAATTGCACTAGTTTTTGTTTTCCTTTTGGTTATTTGCCTGGAATGTCTTTACCTAACCCTTACTTTACACCTTTCTTGGCCCTTATACTTTAATTATGTCCTTTCTGAATTGCATATGTTTTTAAACATCTAACTTAAAGGAATTTAACCTGCCTATAATTACTATGATTACAGTTGAATAACAGGTTTGAACTGTACAAGTCCACTTATAGGTGAATTTTTTACAATATTTTAGAATAATTTTTGGACATTTATTACAATTTGAGAAAACTCACAGATGAACTGAGTAGCCTAGAATATCAAAACAATTAAGAAAAGTTAGATGGGCTTTTTTTTTTTTTTTTTTTTTTTTTCCCGAGACAGAGTCTCGCTCTGTCGCCCAGGCTGGAGTGCAGTGGCGCAATCTCGGCTCACTGCAAGCTCCGCCTCCCGGGTTCACGCCATTCTCCTGCCTCAGCCTCTCCGAGTAGCTGGGACTACAGGCGCCCGCCACCACGCCCGGCTAATTTTTTGTATTTTTAGTAGAGACGGGGTTTCACCGTGGTCTCGATCTCCTGACCTCGTGATCCGCCCGCCTCGGCCTCCCAAAGTGCTCGGATTACAAGGGTGAGCCACCGCGCCCGGCCAAGTTAGATGGTCTTAAATGCATAATGTGTAGATACTAGTCTTTTTGGTATTTTCTTCTATAAAATATACACAAATTATAAAAAGTTAAAATTGATCAAAACTTATACACACACATACTTATAGACTGTACATGGCACCATTCACAGTCCAGAAGAATGTAAACAAATGTAAAGATACAGCACTCAATCACAACTGCATAAGATTAACTGTGGTGCATACTGTAGTGTTGTAATAATTTTGTAGCCACCTGCTGCTGCTATCATGGTGAGCTCAAGTGTGGTAGATTGCAAGTAGCTGCATGAAATGCCACGTGATGCCAATCATCTCCACATGAGCAGTTCTTTTCTCCAGTAAGCTGTGGATCACAGGAAAAAGTGATCTCTCACGTATTTTTCCTCATGGGTAGTGCAATACAGTAAACCTTAAATAAAACCATGGGACACATACGAAGTGCCACTAGTAATGCTGGGAGTGCTCCCAAGAAGCAGAGAAAGTCAAGACATTGCAAAAAAAAAGTTGAGCTGGGCACGGTGGCTCACGCCTGTAATTCCAGCACTTTGGGAGGCTGAGGCGGGCGGATCACGAGGTTAGGAGATTGAGACCATCCTGGCTAACACGGTGAAACCCCCCCGTCTCTACTAAAAATACAAAAAAATTAGCCGGGCGTGGCGGCAGGAGCCTGTAGTCGCAGCTACTCGGGAGACTGAGGCAGGAGAATGGCGTGAACCCGGGAGGCGGAGCTTGCAGTGAGCCGAGATCGCGCCACTGCACTCCAGCCTGGGCGACAGAGCGAGACTCCGTCTCAAAAAAAATAAAAGAAAGAAAAAGTTGAATTGCTTGATGGGTACTGTAGAGTGAATGGTTACTCACCATGTTAGACAGACGATTCATCTTGTAAACAGAAAACGTGAACTTATTATAGTCCTGTAAATGTATTTCCTTTTCCTTATGATGTTTATAACATTTTCTTTTTCTCTAGCTTGCTTTATTGCAAGAATACAGCATATGATACCTATAACATGCTAAATATGTGTTAATTGACTATGTTATTAGTAAAGCTATTAGTAGTTAAGTTTTGGAGGAGCCAAATTTATACATGGATTTTTAACTACACAGGGAGTTGGCATCTCTAATCTTTGTGTTGTTCAAGGGTCAACTGTACTGGTAAACTTGAACTATTCCTAAAATAATATTTAGTTTTTTCTAAATACCATGCTTTTCCTTTGCTTCCCTCTTTCCCTTTAATGCATTTTTTAGGATTGATCATATATATATTTTTTAATTGAGACAGAGTCGTGCTCTGTGGCCCAGCCTGGAGTGGAGTGGCATGATCTCGGTTCACTGCAACCTCCACCCCACAGGTTCAAGTGATTCTCCTGCCTCAGCCTCCCAAGTAGCTGGGACTACAAGAGCATGCCACTACACCTGGCTAATTTTTTTTTTTTTTTTTTTTGTATTTTTAGTAGAGACGGGGTTTCACCATGTTGGCGGGGCTGGTGTTGAGTGATCCGCCTTCCTTGGCCTCCCAAAGTGCTGGGATTACAGGCTGAGCCACTGCACCCAGCGATCATATGTTCTTTATTGCTGTATTCCCCTCCAGTCATCCCCGTACTCATTTCATGTTATTGCCCTCGGGTATTTTGATTCCATCATTTTAACCTTCTGTCAATTAGTCATAGTAATCATTACTGAATTATACAGCTTAATTTATACATATTCAACAATTTATTGCTAATCATTGACAACTACACTTCCCTTCTGAATTTGGTCTCCTTTAGTAGTCATCTCCGTGAATATTTGTGACTGGTAAACTGTTTCAGTTCAGGTAGATAGAATTTTCTAGTTCCAGTCCCATTTCCAAGAAAGTTTAATCTATGTATGGGTATTGGCTTTATTAAGGGCCAACAGTTTTAGATCCTAACCCCAGGAGGGCCCAAGGCACTCATCCTGTTTCTGTGAGGTCATCACAACCTCAGACCCTAGGCCTATATATTCAGACCTGCTGCCCCACTAGCTGCCCAGACTTTTGCCAAAACTCAATGTTCTCATCATGGATTTATCTTCACTTCTGGCATCTAGATATTTCCCTTATTGCACACTTTACGTATTTTCAGTTTCATTATGTTGTATCCATGTGTATTTAATAGGAGGGTATTCTCTGTTAACTTAAAACAGCATGTTGCAGGAACCCAGTACTATCTTTCTTTGCATTGCCCATGCAAGTGAGCCCTGCTGTATAACCATCTTGTCTGCTGAGACTTTCTTACACATTTTCAGAGTATTTTCTAAAGAATTCATCACATCTAAGATGCAAGCTTACAAGCGAGTTCACTAGGGGATTTAGTTTGTAGACATGTTAGTTTTGATCTAAATTTAATGCCCTTGTTTCTACAACTGTATTTGTTTACTCTTTGGTACCTGTGGTATAATACACTATCTTATACTCTCAAGCATTTCAATACCTCTTCCAGTGTTTATAGATCACTTTGTCTCTCTCATTCACACACACATGCACATGCACACACATATACTTTTACACATGCATGCACACATGCACATGAGCACACACACACATTTACACACATGCTCACACACGCACACAGTGGGACAGTCTGTTCACAAACACTACAGAACAAACTTCCTCGTCTGTAGGAAGATAAGTGTGCACCTGGCCCCTTTGCTGTTCTTATGACTTGCCCTTCCCAAGTTATTTCTACTTTACCTCTGTGGTTCATTTGATAGGATTTCCACTTAATGTATTTTAAGTTATATATGCGTTTTCTGGAATAAATCTTTGCTTTCAATAGATCCATTCATTCCTTTCCAGAAATGATCACTGCTGTTTATATTCTCTTTGGAAAAACAAAAGCACCTGCCTTGACCCTTGTCTTCAATATCACATATAATCATACGAAACTAAAACCAATCCATTCATTTATTCCTTTGGTTAATAGACTTTTGTTGAGCAGCTATCATGTTGTATGCGGTGTGTTAGATGCTGGGTATGTTCCATGAAACAAAATAGTCTCTGACCCCTGGAAGAGAAAGAAAGAAAGAATATCCCTGGCCTTACCTTTCTTGACACATAGTCCAACTGAAGAGAGAAGACTTCTGTTAATTAACTAACAATGTTAAGTAGCAAATTCTGAGTACAAAATGAGTGGTATTGAGATCAACTGCCTATTTGTGGGATGATATGGTTCCAAACGGCTTCACTTGACAGCCTTGAAATTGAGTCTTGAAAAGGGTGCAGAAATCTAGGTCAAAAATATCGATGGAGAGGCATTTCAGGTGGGAGAAGGAAATGAAGAAAGACCCTGAGGTGTTACATGGGGTCAAAAGAAAGGGTGATTCAAAGCAAGGAGAGAGTAGAGAAGAGTTAGGCTGAAAATTGAATTTCCTACCTCTTGTAGGTACCAACTTGTGACAATGAGCTTGTCATTTCTTGCAGCACCTGTCCTATGTAGCTAAAAATCTCTTTGAGTTCTGCACTGGCATATTGCTTCTACGACCAACATTCTGTCTTTGACAGTGAGGTCTTACATTAGCATCAAATCAAATATTATATTGAACCTGGAGTAAAATCTCTTCCAATTTATGTTTTTTTTATTATTTGTGTCTGTGTTGTTCTCTGTGTGTGTGTGTGTGTGTGTACATGTGCACCTGTATTTGCGTTTCTCATCTGGAGAATTCTCTTATTCTTTTCCCAGGGTTTGCACTGATTTTCACCCTTATTCACTCATCTGAAATATTCTTTTTTAGCTTAATCCCAGCGTTTTATGTGGTGCTAGACTTTTGCTTATTGGATTGTAATTTCCGACTTCTAACCTCTCACCTTTGTAAGACATTGATACTGAATCATCTTTTCTCAATTCTTTCAAACTCTCAGTATAAATGGTATTTTAACTCCAAGTTGGCTGCCTGTTAAATTCATTTACTGTGCTAGAGTGTATCTGGTAACTTGCCTGTGATGAATTTGTGTCCATTATTACATTATAGATGGTTTCATGCAGCCATCTCTGCAAAGGGCCTAATTATAGCTGTGATGGCCAAAACTACTTATTACCTCGTGTCTTCTGACTCATGTGACTTGTACATGTTTTTACAATGAACAGTTCTACCCTCCACCATGGTTAGATAAGGTGGAATCTTTTTGATAGAAGACCTGTATTAGTTCAGATAAATGATGTTGCTTGTTACATACAAACACACATCACTTTATCTCATTAGCCTAGGAGATGGATATGGGTAGAGTGTCTTACTCATTTTATATCCAGTGCTGAGAGAGGGGCACCTCACACAAAATAGTGGTTCAGCAAATGTTTGTAGGATGCCAAAAAATCCCCCAAAGCAACTACAACAACAGAAAGTGGACCTCTTTGGTTATCCAAGAGAGATGTTTTGTCTTTTGGTTCTAGAAATTTGTTCTTGCTTCCCCATCTCTCATAGACATCCTAGAGGAGTGTCTCTGTGTGTGTGTGTGTATGTGTGTGTGTGTGTGTAATAAGCAAGCAGCTATTCTTTACCAATAGAAGGTATCCTTGTTTCTAACAATGAGACTTCTTCTAATAGTGCTAACACTTTATCTCATGTATGTTATTTATTTTTTGGAAGATATAGCTTTGCATTTTGGAATAATTAGAGACTCACATGCAATTTTAAGAAATAATAAACAAAGATCCCATGTACTCTTTGCCCGGCTTCCCCTAAAGTTAACATCTTGCACAACTATAGTACAATATCAAAACCAAGACATTGACATCAACTAATCTTATTCAGATTTCCCCATTTTGCTTTTATATGTGTGTGTGTGGCATATGGGTGTATTTAGTTCTGTGCAATCTTATTATATGTGTAGGTTTGTGTAATAACACAAACCTAATAGCACCTGCTATGGTTTGAATGCGTTCCTACAAAAACATGTGTTGGAAATTTAATCTTCACTGAAATAGTGCTGGGAGGTGCAGCCCGATGAAAGGTGTTTAGGCCATGGATTGATGCTGATTACAAAAACAGCTTGAGGCTGTGAGCTCGCCGTCTTGCCCTTCCGCCTTCCTCCAGAGACCCTTGACAGATGTGGGCCCCTTGATCTGAAGCTTTCCAGCCTCCAGAACTGCTAACCATTAGATTTCTGTTCATTACAAATTATGAGACTGTGATATCCTGTTTTAGCAGCACAAAAAGGACTAAGACACCACCATAGTCAAGATACAGAGCAGTTCTGTCATGAGGACCCCTCGTGATACTCTGACAGCCACAGCCACTCCTTCCCTCCCTTCCTCCCTAATCCCTGACAACCATGAATCTATTGACCATCTCTAATAATATCATTTCAAGAATGTTATATAAACAGATCTATAAAATATGTAACCTTTTAAGATTGGCTTTTTCCATTTAGCATAATTCCTGAGATCCACCCAAGCTGTTCATGTAATCATAGTTGGTTCCTTTTTATTGCAGAGTAATATTCCATGGTATTGGTGTAACAGTTTAACCATTCACTCGTTTATGGATATCTGGGTTTATTCCAGTTTTGGGCTATTACAAAGGAAGCTTCTATAAACATTCATGTATAGATTTTTATGTGAGTGTAAGTTTTCATTTCTCTGGGATTCTTGTCTATGAATTCGACTGCTGGTTTGCATGGAGATTGGATGTTTAGTTCATTAAAAAAACAGTCACTGTTTCCCAGAAAGACTGTGCCATTTTCCATTCCCACCAGCAATATGTGACTCAGTTTGCCTGTGTCCTCGTCAACATGTGGTGTTGTCATTATCTTGTATTTTAGCCATTCTAATAGGACTTGTCTTAGTCCATTTGGGCTTCTGTAATTTCGTAGACTGAGCAGCTTCACAGAAGTTTATTTTTCACAGTTCTGGGGAAAGTTTAAGATCTGGGTGCTAGCATGGTCCAGTTCTGGTGAAGTCCACCTTCTAGGTTGCAAACTTCTGACTTCTTGTTGTAGCCTCATGTGGTGAAGAGCAGAGAGGAGAAAAAAGCTCTCTCATCACTATAATGAGGGCACTAATCTCATTCATGAGAGCTCTGCCCCTATGACTTAATCTAATCCTCATTACCTCCTGAAGTCCACAGCTCCTTATCCATCAGGGAGTAAAGTTTCAACATATGAATTCTGGGGTACACAGACATTCTGCTCATAACAGGTGTGTAGTGACATTTACTTTCTAAATGGTATTTGAATGTTGTTTTGTTTATTAAATAACCATAAACCAGGGAGTTAAGGGTTGCAGATGCTGTAAACCTTATTTAATAGATGAAGCAGGCTGGGTGTGGTGTCTCATGTATAATCCCAGCATTTTGGGTGGCTGAGGCGGGCAGATCACCTGAGGTTGGGAGTTTGAAACCAGCCTGACCAACATGGCAAAACCCCGTCTCTACTGAAAATATAAAATTAGCCGGGCATGGTGGTGCATTCCTGTAATCCCAGCTACTCAGGAGGCTGAGGCAGGAGAATCGCTTGAACCCGGGAAGCAGAGGTTGCAGTCAGTGGAGACTGTGCAATTGCACTCTGGCCTGGGCGACAGCGTGAGACTCCGTCTCAAAAAAAAAAAAAAAAAAAAAGTAGATGAAGCAAGTGGCTCAAATTGGACACTTGTTTGAGTCACAAAGTAATCAATGGTAGAGCTTTGTCTGGAACCCTACATTACTCCCTCGTTGTTTTATGTTGTCCTGATTAAATTGAGCTTCTAACTGATAATAAAATCTATTATTCCTAAAATTGGGCCACCCATTCCCCAAACGTCCTACCTTCATTCTAGAATATCAAACACAAGCCACACCTGAGCAGCAGGACCTCCATCAGCATGCAACCACACGGCCAGCCACACCCTGCACCAAGCCTCCAGATGGAGAGGATTTGGTGGGAAATCATTTCTGCTGCTTTCCACATTCTGCATACAGTGCCTTCTTTTAACATGGCCTCTTGAGAGCCACTCTCCAGCCGCAGCACGGCAGCCTCTGTGTCTCCACTCTCCACCCCACCTTGCCCAGCCACAGCTGTCCTCCCTTTCTCCTCTCTCTTTGCAGCTATTCTCCCTTCCCAATCCAGCACATCAGTGTGGCTCTCCTTCCTGTACGCCGGTCTCCTATTTTCCCTTCTCTCATCACATAAATCAGGCTCACGTAGGGTTAGCTTGCGTTAGCTTCTTTTAACTGGTTGTTCTGTTGGGTTTTAATTTTCTTATTTTGGGAATTGGTTTAATTATAGGAGGAGTTAGAGTCTATTTTAATAAAATAATTATGGAATTAGCCTAGGTTTTTTGAAGGAAAGAGGAAAGAAAAGTGTGTTCCATTCTGTTTGCATTTTTTCTTCTGTATCAAGCTTTGAGGTAGCTTTTTTCCAGGCAGAATTTAGGTGCAAATGAAAAGGTCTCAATCTGACTCAAGTCAGATTACTGTGCGTGGTTGTTCTCAATGGTTTATTGGGTTTTATAGCTCTGTTTTCTTTTCTTGACAAAGTTGTCTCACCTTTGCTTGAAAACCATGTTTCTCTGAACTATTTGGTGGTTTCATGATTGCTTGTGCTTAAATTAATGTCAGCAGTAAGGCAATCAGTAGAAACTTCAAGTTTAAATTCTCCTGAAAGCTAACTTTAAATGTTAATGTTTCATTTAATTGAAGCATTCTGAGATATTAGCATTAACCATTTAGAGCACTTTTATTAGATAAACAGAGGGAAGGAGGGAGAAGGCCTAATTATTGTAAGTCATTTCTGTTAGACATTTATTGAGAACTTGCCTTTGATGAGAAAATTGCAAAAGAGGCCAAGTATGTCAAATATTGTTGTCTTCCAATTCCCATTTCAATGTGCAAACTAACCATTCACTTCCCTCATGGGACTGCTGTGAGTTTAACCGGGCAAATACATGTGGAGTCCATGGGTGAATCTTTCATTCAGTGCAGGCTACCTTGGGCGCTGTGGTCAGCTGGAGGCCCCTGTTTGACAAGAGATGGTCAGAACTTAGTGTGTGTTTTCTAGGGGTGTTTTGGTTTTCCTGTACAGGAGAGTTTTGCAGGGAGGCATACTGGGCTGGAAATCAAAAGGCCGTGGTTCTTGCCTGTCTTTATCATGAATAGATTTCTGGAGCCAGAACCAGAGCCAAATAACTTCCCGACCTGCAAAATGAGAGGCATGGAAGATTATCCTAATGAGCCTCTTTGCTCGATCGTTCCAGCAATTATATGTATTCTGTGAAAAGCCAGCAACGTGCAATTCCTGCCAGTGAAATAACTCTGGAGCCCGTGAACTCATGCTTCGTAGGCCTGCCCTACAGATTAGGAAATGGTTTTCTTCCTCAGGTTTTTATTCACTGTACAATACATTCACATTTTCTCTCCAAATGACTATTAATCACATATTGAATTTTAAAATATTATAATCCATTTTCCCTCCGGTTTTTGTGGAAAAAAATGTATACACATAACATTTATTTGTTTAACCATCATAAGTATATGATTCAGTGGCATTAAGCACATTCACAACGTTGTGTAACTATCACCACTATCTATACACAAAACTTTTTTCATCATCCACAACAGAAACTCTGTCCCCAGTAAACACTGACTCCCCCTTCCCACTCTTCCCAGCCCTGGTAAGTCTCCCTCTGCCTGAACTCCCCAGGAGTTTGCCTATTCCAGGTACCTCATACAGTATCTATCCTTCTGCATCTGGTGTATTGCTCTTAGCATAATGACTCCCCCTCCAGTTTTAGGAGAAGCTTCTTCCCAAGGAGATTTTTGATGAGAACAGGAGGCGGCCAGCTCAGCTTCCTGGGGTGATTTGGGTACAGCCCCACCCAGATGTCTCTAATTTGGCGTTTTCAGAGTCAGTCACCCCACTGAAAAGCCCACCCACCCATGAGCTTGGGAAGCCCCACACTTACAGGACAGTCAGCTGTCCCCATCGCCAGGAGTGGCTCTGTCTGGAGCTGATTCACAGCTCCATCCCCTAGAAACTGTAATTCAACAGGTCTTGAGTAAGATTTAGGGATCTGCAATCTAAAGACAGATTCCATTGATCCCAGTGCCTTTTCAACAGTGAACACTGTCTGCTGCAAACAGCTCACAATTGTCCATGAAATTTTGAGCTTAAGGAAGTTCTAACGCCCCCCTCCCCTCCTTTATTTTTGAGTTGAAAGAGGGTAGAATCAAAAACAATACTGAGAGGGTCTAAAAATGCAAACACAGAGAGTTGCTGGTTTAGGAGGGCTGGGAGGCTATGGGAGACCATAGGCATAGAGAAAACATTCCTTCTATGTGACTCTTGGGCGTGAGCGAATCCCCAAGGGGGTCACCAGAGAATCACTTCCTCTTTGGGAATACAACATGAGATACTTCTTTCATCTGGAACTAGGTTCAATTAAGTAAATAGAGCAAATACAAATAAGAGAAGAAAAGCAGCACAAACAGTGAAACTAGTCTCTACCTACCTAAGGAGGAGCCATGAGCATTCGCCTCCAGGGAACCACAGTGACGGGAAACATGCTGGAAGGTTAAACGTTCCATCTCATTTGAAGGAAGCAGATGCCTACGTCTTCGAATTTTATCTTCTTAAAAATATTATTTTATCCAGACAAAAATCTATAACCTCTAGCAAAGAAAACACAACAGCTGCAAGTTGGAGATCATGAACTGTCTTTCCAAAGAATCTCCACATGTAGCTGATGTCAGATACCATCAACAGTCAGCCTTCATCACCCCAACGCCAAATATTTATTCAGTTTCTGCTCCATATGAATGCATCTTGGATAGAATGTGTTTGGTTTGGCTTTTAAGAAGGCTCACTGACTTAGCCCATGACCTAAAGCCTATACTTACCAAGCCTCGGAATTCCTACAGAGGGCCCTGCGCTTTGTGTTTGGTACAGAGACCAAAAATACAAACCCAGCTTTGAGGACAGAAGGGCAGGGAAGCAGGCTCTTTATCATATGAGTCTCTCACTCCACCCCATGGTCCACTCTGGAAGCAGAGGAAGTTCCTTTGGGGATATAAAATGTACTGTTGGCAATTGTTATCATGTGCAGTGAAGGATCCTGGAATTACAGCATCTAATGTTCTAACTCTACTGCCATATCCATCTTAGGACTAGAAATGCAATTGCAAATGGCAATTTGAGGTAAGCAATCTGATTGTGGGAATAGGTTGTATCGGATGGCCAGGAATCAAAGGTCATCTAATAAGACTCACTGACCAAAACTGAAATCAGCCACCAGACTCTATTTTCTCTCTGACAATTGTGATATGGAGCAAAGAACTTCACCTTCCACCACAATCCCTGCCCGTTGGTGACTGCTCATGAGCATTTGGTTCATGGATGGACAAATGTATGTGTGAACAAATAAATTAATAAATACATAAGAGTATTGGTTACTAGAGTATGTATTACTAGAGAAATAAGCAAAGACCTGCTCCATACCCTTACCCCAAGAAAATAGCAAATCATTCTCAGAAGACTAAAGAGAAACGCTAGAGTCCAGGCCAATGGAAAACAAGTTAAAGACAGAAGGTTTAGTAGCACTGGAGAACCCAGGAGGACAAAGATTCTCCAGGTCATTGGGAGGCGTCGTGCTCTTTTTCATGGGAAAGAAAACTTGACCCAGAGTGGCTTCATTAAAGAAGGGAGAGGGGCTTCATAAGTGACCAGTCAAGAGCTAGGCCATAGGAGCTGCAGACCCGGGACTCAAATGATGTGCAAAGGCCTCAGTTGCTCTCTTGGTCTCTCCCACAATGCTGTCTGCTCACACAGGTTCTCCCCCTTTGCACTGTTACTAGTTGCATTCTCGCTGTTTCCCCCATAAGGCTATTAAAATTGCTGCTGGAAGGTTCCAGAGCTGTATCATCCTGGAATTGTACCCTGTGAAAAAGCACAGCTGCTTTTCTCACAGATTAAAGAGGCCCAGCCCTGAGTTTCTTTGCCCCTAACAGGTTTCCAGGGTCGTGTCCTTTCGCAACCCCTGAGGATGAGATTAGGCTCACTGAGCAGGTGAATGGAGCTGTCTGAACTGAGGTCTCAGGGAGACCAGCCCTCTAACTGCAGTGAGCTGGATTTCAGACCCTTCCTGTGTGCACACAGTGTTGCTTGCCCAGACATGCTTCCTCTTTGTCTTGTTAAACCACTGGTTTCCTTTAGAAGATCAAAATCAGGGTGCAGGAAGGAGCCTTAGACATTTTCTAGTTTGACTCTCATCATATTTTTATATACCCCTGCATTTTCCTGATATGAAAGCAGAAACCCACAGAGTTTGTGATGTGCTCAGAGCCACGCACAGGATCGCTAGAAGCCGGGGCCACAGCCCAGCTTCCACCCTCCTGATGGGGACCGTTTCCCTGTGCTGCTCTTACATGTACCGAAAACTCAGCACATGCCAGTGGCTACTAAATGCTCTGTAGGCTTCATCTCATTTTAACTTCACTTACTCATGTAATCTCAGCACTATTATCATCTGCATGCCACAAAGGAGGAAGCCCAGATGCAGAGCATGTTTGTGACTTGCCCAGAGTTACACACTGGTATGGTTTAGCTGTGTCCCCACCCAAATCTCATCTTGAATTGTAGCACCCATAATCCCTACATATTGTAGGAGGGACCTGGTAGGAGGTAACTGAATCATGGGGGCAGGTTTTTCCCGTGCTGTTCTCATGATAGTAAATGAGTCTTAGGAGATCTGATGGTTTTATAAAGGGCAGTTCCCCTGCACACATTCTCTTACCTGCTGCCATGCAAGACGTTACTTTGCTCCTCATTTGCCTTCCGCCATGATGATGAGGCCTCCCCAGCCACGTGGAACTGGGAGTCCATTAAACCTCCTTTCCTTATAAATCACCTGGTCTCAGGTATGTCTTTATTAGCAGTGTGAGAACAGACTAATACGCACATACCATTGATTGGCACAGCATATGCTCTCCATGTTCATGACTCCAAAGTGTACCATCTACCACCTGTTAACTACCTACTAGTATCTTCAAATCAACTTAAGCCTCTTAGCATTACCAATTGCTGTCTTGTCCTAAGCAATCATGTTAATAGTATCTAGGTTGGATGAGCTACTTATATCTTTACAATTATACAGAAAAAACAATGGAAAATTGTGATAATGGAAAGAATGTTTGCTCACAAACCACTGAAGATGGCTTCACCTGCCACCAGTGATATGTGAACACACTTGTGAAACTCTGACCTATATTACACAGCCAGGGAGGCTAGTATATTTGTGGCTGATGAGGGATCAATAAGCTTATAGCCTAACAATACAGGTAAAAATTCGTGAAAGAGCCCTGGTCACCTTCAGGGATGGAATTGACAGCAGAAAGCCCACAGCAACCAAAGCTAAGTACTTTGTTTTGTGTGTATTTATGTGCAGAAACATAGATATGTAGATGTGTAGCTATACAACCACGTTATACGTTATACTTAGAAGTGCGGGTTGCATACGCCACTGCACGTTAGAATCACTATACAGAATCTAGTAAATCAGATTCTCTGGTGGTGGGGCCTCAGCATCAGTACTTTCTTAAAAAAGTCCCAGGTGATTTCTAAGTGGAGCCAGGTTTGCAAACCAGGTGCCTAGGATAGAGGTTTTCAACTCTTGGTGTGCTCACAGAGAAGCACTTGAAGTATCTGCACAGCTTTGTCCATATGCAGATTCAAAGCCCCAAAGATTCTGATGCAGTTGATCTGGGGTGGCCCAGGAATCCGCACATTTCACAAGCACGTTGAATGATTCTGATGCAAGTGAAGGGTCTGAGGACCACGCCTTGAAAGGTCTGCACAGATCCTGGCTCCTCTAGAGGACTTGCATTGCCATCTGGTGAGGCCCGAAGACCCACATTAGCTAATTACGTCAGTATTTTTAACTCCGAGAAAAAGCAAAAAGAATTTAGCACCCAGTATAAATATGGAAAGATTCTTTTTTAAATGTTCATTAGAGGACCCTGAGCATATGGTGACTGTATAGTCAGTATCGACTGATCACTTTTTAATGTCAGTTTCATCGTAATCATACGGCTTCCGAATGCCATGCATTAAAATGTTAGCTCCTTTTCTTCCCAACCCGGGATTAAAATTCATCTCAAAGGCAAAACATACTGTGATTTCTCAAATGTTTTTGGAACTGTCAAAACCAGAAGATATATTTAGAGGCCTTTAGTGTAGAACACAAAATTTCACTACATGCAGAATTGCCAATTAGGATGGGAGGCTCAGAAATGATCTTAATGACAGAAGTGTGCCATGTTTTTTTCCTTCTGCATTACATGAATAATTTCAAGGGTGTGTTCACTCTGAATGAGTTTTTTTCCTTCCTTTGGCACTGCCTGTGGAGTCCTCTCTATAGCAGAGGTGATGTTACGAGCTGTAACGATGTCCCTGTCAGCAAGTAGCACATGCTTTTCCATTAGTTATACTTACTTCCATACCTTCGTTTGCAGTTTTGTTTGTACATACAGGATGGAAACAAATACCAGATAGGACTTTTCCATATTGTTCTGGCGGACTCCTCCCCATCCACAGCGGCAGACAACTCACATTAAATATGAAGCTTTCACCACATGCAATCAGAGGCCTATCAAAATAGCCTCGAACTTCAAATTAATGCCATTTTAGGATCACTGATGCTTTTCTTCAGAATGCCGTACACTTTGAAATCTTCTAAGACTACAAGAACTGTATGGACATTTATAGCTGAAAAGAAAACCTAGTTTTAGAACTCAGAGTGGAAACCCTACCTCAATACTACCCCTATGTTTTCAAGAGTTCCTGTTTCCCAACGCTAGTCAACTCTGAACCTGAATTTTAAAAATTATTTCCTGTCTGTTTCCTCCCTATCTGAGAAGTCATTTATTTGATGGTTTTAGCTTCTACTGGCAACTACGGCATGATTTGGAAGCCTGCTGAGAATGAGTCTATAATATGTTTATATCATGTATTAAAAACCTCCACGGTCTTATAATTTGATATTCCTATGTGTAATTAGTTGACCGAGAGTCCTTTTCAACATTGGTTTTAATATATGATTTCTAATTTATTTATTTATTTTCTAACTTATTTTTGAGACAGAGTCTCACTCTATTGCCCAGGCTACAGTGCAGTGGTGCAATCTCAGCTCACTGCAACTTCCGCCTCCTGGGTTCAAGCAATTCTCCTGCCTCAGCCTCCCAAGTAGCTGGGATTACAGGCTCATGCCACCACACCCAGCTAATTTTTGTATTTTTAGTAGAGATGGGGTTTCGCCATGTTGGCCAGGCTGGTCTTGAACCCCTGACCTCAGGTGATCTGCCCGCCTTGGCCTCCCAAAGTGCTAAGATTACAGGCATGAGCTAGCGCGCCAGGCCTCTAATTTTTAAGGTTTTAATTCTAGGCCTTAGTTTTATCTCTTCCAACATGATAAAAAAGGGTCTTCTCATGCCCTTGTCTTGGTTTCTTTTCCCCCCGATGCCTACTGTTATTCTGTTTCCATGACCTCCCTGCCCACCTCAAGTCAGGTGGCACTTCAACCTGCTGGCAAAAAGTGCCACTCAACACTGGCACGTGAATCCACAGAATGTCTGGGAAAAGAGGATTGTCGTGCCCTGTGACGTCAGGTGCTAACTGTGCAAACGTGCTGCACTCAGCAATTTTAGGAGCTTTGTGATTTCTTCTTAATGATGTGCTCAATATATTTCCCCCAGTGATTGCTTATTTTCTCTGGTTTTACCCTCATTTATCAGTTCCTTATTGATTTCTTCTTTTCCTAGTTAAACTGGAAAAGTAATTTATTACTCTCCCAGGCAGTAGGATCACTCACCAAGAGACGGTAATGAGGGAGACCACATAGCCCAGTTGGTCTGGTGGTGCCCGTTTTCCCAGCATAGTTATTAATAGCACCACTTTCACTTTGCCACTTTGGATGGCAAATGATATAGTGACAATGGCACCACATTTGCTACTTGCAGCTCAAGAAGATGTTACAGAGGCTGGTTTTGACAGAATCACATATGCCAGATATGTGGCATATGTGGAAATAGATGGAAATTATGCTGGAAATAGATGGAGGCCCAGTTGACCCTGCTTGCTCCTGTTTACCTGTAGCCTCTGTTTTTCTGCTTCAGCCTGGAATTGTCACAGAATATCCCAGACCTTCTAGTCTGTACAGGGTCTAGTTGGACAAGACCCACTGGCTTTTTAGAATTACTCCAGAAGTCCTGGCTTGCTGATCAGAAGACTTAATTCTTCCAGAAAGAGTTAGCCAAGGAGACAGAAAACAAGCTGGAATCAGAGCAAGAAAGACTATGTCTACCAAACATCCCCGTCTCTTCCTACCCTAACTGTAGATACACGTGGCTACCATAGCAGCATGAATGAGACCAACACCATCGAATGACCATTAAATGAATGGTCATTCATTTATGGGGAAGCAGTACTGAGGTCTTATGGTTTAAATTACAGCACACACGGACCACAGTCCCAGCCAGGGCAGCCTTCTGTGGGAATCTCTCTCAGCAGATTTTTGCCTGTTAGATTCCAGAACCTTCTCTGGTCACTTTCATCCAATCTAATTGTCTGTCTTACCCAAGAAGGGATTTGCTACAAGGGACTTGGTGGATTAAGCTAAAGCAATCTTAAATGCAGAATGCCAGGTTTCTGATACGGATAATCAATTTCAGTTGCTGCAGAAAACTCTGTTGGGGGTGATAGAGAGAATGCACTTTGTGGACCAGTCTGGATTTGTCTCCTAGTCTTGTATCCAGGTGGCACTGAGCCTCATCAGTGGGGTCCACTCTGTTATGTCCTGGCCTTTACTTGGTGAGATAAACTCTTCATGTTCAGGAGCCTTGTAACAGTTTGCAGAAAGTCTCCAGCCTTTGCTTACGTGTTGGGTGCAAGTCTACTGATACATCCTGAGGGTGTATGCTCTTGCTGGTGCCTTGCACTAAATGCCTGCTGCTAAAAATATGCCCAGGGAATATTTCTCTTTATATCTATGGAACTTTGTCCATCGCTGTGCTGGAAACAAACTATTCCCTGGGTAGTCAGTGGTGCGCTTTTAATTCTGGCCTGTGTGGTGGCAGTGGGAGGGGCGGTGCCTTTTGCTGTGTCAGTAACCTCTTGATCCCACCAGGGTGAGCTGAAAGACCTTGAATATGATATTTCAAATAATAAAAATGTATGCGTCACCTTGGATCTGCCCAAAAAATGGGAGAGGATTTTATACACACACACACACACACACACACACACACACACACACACACACAGAGTCATTCAGGAAAAACAACAACAACAGAAAACAATTTAGCACATTTTTGGTGCTCTGAAAATATAAATTGGGATTTTATCTACCAATATTACCATTTATCAAGTTATAATTATGTATAGCATTTAATTGATATAAAAACACAGAGCATAAACTTACCCCAAAGTTTTTATGTTTTAACAATTTATTTACAAATAATCTGGGAGAAAAAGGTTTATTTCAAAACTATATAGAGGGCTGGGCATGGTATAATCCCAGCACTTTGGGAGGCCAAGTCAGGTGGATCACTTGAGGTGAGGAATTCGAGACCAGCCTGGCCAACATGGTGAAACCCCATCTCTACTAAAAATACAAAAATTAGGCCGGGTGTAGTGGCTCACGCCAGTAATCCCAGCATTTGGAGAGGCCAAGGCGGGTGGATCACGAGATCAGGAGTTCAAGACCAGCCTGGCCAAAATGGTGAAACCCTGTCACTACTAAAAATACAAAAATCAGCCGGACATGGTGGCGGATGCCTATAAATCCAGCTACTTGGGAGGCTGAGGCAGAGAATTGCTTGAACCCGGGAGGCAGAGGTTGCAGTGAGCCGAGATCACGTCACTGCACTCCAGCCAGGGTGACAGAGCGAGACCCCACCTCAAAAAAAAAAAAAAAATCAGCTGGGTGTGGTGGTGGGTGCCTATAATCCCAGCTACTCAGAAGGCTGAGGCAGGAAAATCACTTGAACCCAGGAGACAGAGGTTGTAATGTGCCTAGATTGCGCCACTGCCCTCCAGCCTGGGCAACAAGAGTGAAACTCTGTCTCAAAAAACAAACAAAAAATCTATGCAGAGAAGAAAGTACTTAGAAGCACAGTGGGAGGGTGAGATGTCAGGGCTCAGCATCTGCTTCCGAAGCTGTCGCCAGGCATTTGTTCAGGACATGTGGGCACTAAGAGGATGACCCCATGGTGGTCAGGTACCTTGCTGCTCTGCACACAAACAATAGGAAGAAATGGAGCCCTTGTTAGAAACACATATTTCTAAGCTCCAAGCCTGGAGCCTAGGAAACAGTGTCTCCCAGGAAGAAACCTGTTAATCTGCACCTTGTCAGGGCCCCCCACCCCAGGATTCTTACCAGCAGTGATGGGTGAGAACCACCAGCTATGCTAACAGAAGCAGGCACACAGCGGCCCTGTCTTACTCCCATCTGTGAGCATGCTTCAGGGCTGAGCCTATGACCAACATGTTACATTTTAGAGTTGGCTCCTACCTTAACGCACACAAAAATGTGAACGCCACCAAAAACTGACATCACCATCACGCGGACACCAGCGGGATTTATGTTTTGTGGATTAATGGCCAGTGGATAAATATACAGCAATACCAAGGTGCAGGTCAACAGCTTAAAGATTAGGGGAAAACAATGAGTCAGAAACTGAGCAGGTAATCATCAGAGCATCCGTGAATAATCTGATTATCATGATCAGGGCCAGGGAAGCACGGAGAAGGCAGGCACCTGCCCAGCAGAAACTGAGCAGTGTGTCCTGGGAGTGGGCCACCGCGTTGGAGTCAGCAGGCTTAGGGAAAGGAACGGCAGGTGGGGAGATGACCAGATGAGTAATGGCCAACAAGAAATCGTCCAGAATCAGAGGCTCAGAGAAAAGAGGGCCATGGAGAGACACAAGTACCAAGGAGACGGAGAACGCACAGGCAGGAAATTACCTTCCACCTGAGAACGCTCTCCAGGAAAGGGCCTGGTAGGTCTTCGGACATGGAAAGGGAGACAAGGGATGATGTCCCTGGTGATCCACGGATGATGAGAAAACACAGGAGGGGCACATCACGAAGCGGACGACAAAGGGAACCCAGATTTTACTGCTAAAGTTTTTAGGGGGTTGGATGTAGGCTTCATGCTCTTACCCGTGATTTTAAAAGGGAGTTTTTGTTTGTTTGTTTGTTTCTTTTTGAGACGGAGTTTCACTTTGTCGTCAGGCTTGAGTGCAGTGGCATGAACTTGGCTCACTGCAACCTCAGACTCCCTGGTTCAAAGGATTCTCCTGCCTCAGCCTCCCGAGTAGCTGGGATTACAGGCAGGTGCCACCACACCCAGCTGATTTTTGTATTTTTTGTAAAGACGAGCTTTCACCATATTGGTCAGGCTGGTCTTCGACTCCTAACCTCAGGTGTTCCACCACCTCGGCCTCCCAAAGTGCTGGGATTACAGGCGTGAGCCACCACACCCGACTGGAAGTTGTTTCTTTTTTTTTTTTTTTTTTTTTTGAGATGGAGTCTCACTCTGTCGCCCAGGCTGGAGTGTAGTGGTGCAATCTCGGCTCACTGCAAGCTCCGCCTCCCAGGTTCACACCATTCTCCTGCCTCAGCCTCCTGAGTAGCTGGGACTACAGGCGCCCGCCACCTCGCCCGGCTAATTTTTTGTATTTTTAGTAGAGACGGGGTTTCACTGTGTTAGCCAGGGTGGTCTCGATCTCCTGACCTCGTGATCCGCCCGCCTCGGCCTCCCAAAGTGCTGGGATTACAGGCGTGAGCCACCGCGCCTGGCCAGTTGTTTCTTAATTGCATATTTATTGCCAATGAAAGGGATGCAGTTAGGCCCCACTCTGGTGCAGACAGTGTAAGAACACTCTGATTGACAGACCCCCGGCTCAAATGAGAAAACACACGTGAGCAGAGATTGTGCTGAAAGCCTCTGCTGTGGATCCATGAGACCCTCAGACAAGGTGAGGAATAGCCCTCACTACAGCCCCTCCATCCCCTGCAAGTTTGTTCTTTTGGAGAAAGATAAGAACATGTGAAAAGTCGCATCTACTTCCTTCTGTATTTACTTCATCAAGCACAGAAAAGGAACTTTTTTGTGTGTTACTTAGACCAATGACGATGAAATATTTGTGTTTCTCATGTTCAGGACCTGATGCTTTGAAAACCGTGGACTAGATATCCTGGTGGGTGTGTGGTGTTAGCATAACTCCCTTGTGCTAAGTGATGTGGCCAAGACACTGTTGTTTTTCATCCATCAAATTCTGACCATTGCTCACAAAATTTCAGATGGTCCCCACTGAACCTCTGGGACTTGAGGGAACTGTGCTCCAACAGTAAGAACACCACACCAGGCTGCTAGCCATACGACAGGGGTTCTCAGACGTCACAGTGCGTGGGACTTGCCGGGAGACTTTGTTGAAATGGAGATTGCTGGGCTTCACTCCCAGGTTCTTGGATTCCTTAGGATGATCCATACATCCAGCAAGTTCCCAGGAAATGCCGACTCTGACAGGGATCACGCTGGGCGTATTGGGTTTCCAGGGGTGCCACAGCAAAGTACCAAAAACTGAGTGGCTCAGAACAACAGAACCTTCTTGTCTCTCAATTCTAGAGGATGAAAGTCCAAAAAGGAGGTGTGGACAGGGCTGTGGCTCGGGGAGGCTCCCTCCTGGCCTCTTTGTAGCTGCTAGGATTCCCAGCAGTGCTGGGCTTGGCTTGGCTTTGTAGATGCATTGCCAGGCCTCAGTCTTCGCTTGGCACCTCCCTGTGTCTCTTCACATTGTATTAGTCCATTTTCACACTGCTGATAAAGACATACCTGAGGGCCGGGCGTGGTGGCTCACGCCTATAATCCCAACACTTTGGGAGGCGGAGGCGGGCGGATCACGAGATCGGGAGATCGGGACCATCCTGGCTAACACAGTGAAACCTCATCTCTACTAAAAATACAAAAAATTAGCCGGGCGAGGTGGCGGGCGCCTGTAGTCCCAGCTACTCAGTAGGCTGAGGCAGGAGAATGGCGTGAACCCCGGGGGCGGAGCCTGCAGTGAGCCGAGATCGCGCCACTGCACTCCAGCCTGGGCAACAGCGAGACTCCGTCTCAAAAAAAAAAAAAAGACATACCTGAGACTGGGTAATTTATAAAGAAAAAGAGGTTTAATGGACTCACAGTTCCACATGGCTGGGGAGGCCTCACAATCATGGTGGAAGGTGAAAGGCATGTCTTACATTGGCAGCAGACAAGAGAGAAATGACAGCCAAGTGAAAGGGGCAACCCCTTATAAAATCATCAGATCTCATGAGACTTATTCACTACCATGAGAACTGTATGGGGGAACCGACCCCCATGATTCAATTATTTCCCACTTGGTCCCTCCCACAACACATGGGAATTATGGGAGCTACAATTCAAGATGAGATTTGGGTGGGGACACAGCCGAACCATATCCAGCATAGTCTTCCCTCTGTGCATGTCTGTCACTTTGTCCAGATGTCCCCTTTTTATATCAGTCGTATTGGATTAGCCCCCACCCTAATGACCTCATTTTAACTTGATTACTTCTGCAGAGACCCAGTTTTCAAAAAAAGGTCACATTCTAAGGTACTTGGGGTTAGGACCTCAGCGTATGAATTTTGAGGGACACCGTTCAACCCAGAACACTTGGAGAACCCCTGCAAAACAGCAATAGCTCAAATTCTTTTTTTTAATGACAGATAGTAGCATAATAAGTACATTTTACAAATCTGGCCTAGTATATAAACACACATATAGAACGCAAACAAAATCTTACAAAAAGCTCTTACTATATGTTATATACTCTAATATTTTTAATCCTATCCTATTTCCCTTTTTTAAAAAATGACCCGCCATTGATTCCATGACTTAAAGGCTTACACACACCTTTTCACCAGTGCAATGCACATGGTAGATACCCACTGACTATTTATCAACTATATCAATCAACATTACTGACTAGACTGCATGACTAGGAGATGTTATAAATATGGACCTCATCATTTTAGAGACAAGTTAGTGCTGCTGTGTATTTTTTTTTTTTTTTTTTTTTTTTTTTTGAGACGGAGTCTTGCTCTGTCACCCAGGCTGGAGTGCAGTGGCGCAACCTCGGCTCACTGCAAGCTCCGCCTCCCGGGTTCACGCCATTCTCCTGCCTCAGCCTCCCGAGTAGCTGGAACTACAGGCGCCCGCCACCATGCCCGGCTATTTTTTTGTATTTTTAGTAGAGACAGGGTTTCACTGTGTTATCCAGGATGGTCTCTATCTCCTGACCTTGTGATCCACCCGCCTCGGCCTCCCAAAGTGCTGGGATTACAGGCGTGAGCCCCCGCGCCCGGCCTGCTGTGTATTTTTAATGAGATCTCTGTGAAGCCAGTGCCTTTGGTGATGCTGTTCATCCTGCTGTAAACCCATTGCTGCCTTCGCCATGTGGCCATGGAAGTGACCAACCCCTTGCCTCTAGGAGCCTTTTTCTTCTGGAGTGTTGAGAGGCTCCCCTAAGGCTGTGTGCTCAGCTTTGCCAGGCCTCCTGCAGCCTCTGTCACTGCTCTTGGTGGCCCCCACGCAGCCCCTTAGCCCACCTGAGCACAATGCACCTCAAAGTGTGCCCAACATGGCAACCCTGAGCCCTCCACTCATGGCTCAGCTGCTGGAAGAGCCCTGGAACGGTCCTTCGCTGCCTCCTGCCAGGCTGGAGGAGTCCTGGCAGGGACCTTGTTCTGAACACCAAAAGCTTGTCATCAGAGTAGACTGTGTTGGCCTCCTCTTCCTATATATTTATTGTGAAACTAATATTGTGACCTCCTCCACATCCTATCAGAAGAGGAATGAACAAATCGAGTGGGGCAGAGACCCAGGAAGGGGGCTTTTGAGAAGTTGAACTCATCAGATTTTAAATATGTATCAGCTCTCAGTCCACTCATTCTTGGGCAATATGTGTAGTAAGACATGTCCATACATAGCTATGAGAACAAATGTAATAAGTAAGTAAGAACAGTACACAGTAATGCTGTAGAGGCAGAGAGAACACAAAAAGAATTTCTGGTATCAGAAAATGCTTAACAGGGGAGGAGCATTCAAGCTAGATCTTAAAGGATGGGTTGATTTAGACAGACACGGAAGGAAATGGAAAGACAAGAGCTTGACCTAAAGAAGGCAGAGTGGAGATTAAGAGAACTGGTGAGTGGTGCCGTTTCTAGGGGGCACAGAGGGTGCTAGGAAGTAGCTGCTAGAACATGAAACTAGGTGGAGATCTAATCACCGGAGGGTTGGAATGTCACAGGAGAGTTTGACCGGGCCGTGCAAGGCAAAGGGCACTTGCTGAAGTTGATGTGAAGATGGAAGGCAGTGATATCTAAGAATACGTCGGGGAAATGAGTAACACATTAGAAGGCTCCTGAGACAACAGGGGCTTCTACCAAGTTCTTTTCAGAGGGGATCAAAGGAAGGGAAAGAGAAAGATTCGGTGCCAGAGTGACCCACCTGGTGGATGATCGGCTGCGGGGACAGGAGAAAAACAATCCAAAGCTTGCCCTCCAGGAATGACGCTCGGCGGGCTCCTGCTCTCCACATAAACAGGAAGGACAGGGCAGAGATTGGAAGGGCAGACCCCTAAGCCTTCCACATGTGCACATGGGGCAGAATGTTGACATCCAAGTGGGCATGGTAAGCAGCTGATGAAAAGTTAAGGATGGAAACTTTAGGCTTGAAAGTCAGCAAAGTGAAGCTGACTTGCCAAAAATAAACTAAGCAGCCATGTGGCATCATGCAGATACACACACAGCCACATTTTTTTAAGATAGAAGGAGAAAGAGGAGGAGAGGGAAGAAGTGGAAAGAAAGATGCTGACTTGACTGGACTTCCAACTGCTAACCTTTGGTGAAGGACAAGTTTAGACACAGACTGGCTGTATGCAAGTATAGAGATATTTCTAGTGTGCGTTCTTATAAAGGAAGCACAGGTAGATGTTTGTCTTTGTATGGTTGTAATTAAGCGCCAAATGATGTCCTCCATTCCCTTCGTGACCTAGGAAGAGAACCAGCTGTGCAGCACCATCTCTTTGTCTGTTTTTGGAAGTGAGCCCAATGCACTTGACCTTCAGTGCTATGAGGGACTGGGGAGGTGACAGGTGAAATACAGCAGGGAAGGCTGCAAAGAAGCCCCAAGCTGCTGTGGGCAGGGTGTGTGCAAGGCACACGGTACAGACAGACCCACCCTGTGTTTATGGGGCAAGCTCCCTGTGCCTTTCCCACCCCACCACTCCCCGGCGCCTCTTTCAGCTGCCCTCAGTCCTTCCCACAATTCATCCCATCTCTCAGCACCTGTTTTGGATTTGGAGCCAGTATATGCAGGAGAGAAAAAGAAGACAGTAAATTGAGCAAGAAAAAGGAAAATGTTGTATTCTGAAGCAGAATTAGGAATGAGTCAGCAGAAAGGTCTGACAAAACAAAATACAAAGGCAGTAAAGTAGGAGATTGGCTGCCAGGCTGGTGTGAAGCTCGGATACCTGTTTCTCAGTGGCCACCAGTAGAAGACAGGGATATGACAAGCTTGGGAAGAAAGCAGGCATGCTGGTGTGCGTCCTCGAAAATTAGGAGGAAATTGTCATGGGTTTCTTCCTTTGAATTTCCTCCTAGCGATGCTATGACTGATTTCATTTGTTTCCCAGAAGATGAACTTAAGACACTTAGAAGCAGCTATTGGAATTGAAATGTCCAAGTGGAGACTGAAGGAAATGTATATTTTTTAATTACTCAGCTATTTCTGGATGTCACAGATGTTTTTGAAATGCGTATTTGGAAACACAGTTGAAATCACAACTGAAATTTTTATTGTTCATCTCCTAAATGTAAGATTTTTATTTTATTTAGATGCATCCTCAGTTTTAATCATCTTGTTATACTTAGATGTTCTCCTCTTAACAACTCATTGCAAAAAGAAGGCATTCTATGTGAAGGGTACAGAGAATGTGAGAAACATTCTCTATCAATGACCCGAACAACTAGGGATTGATCACAAATGAAGGAACTAAAGTATAATAGAGTTGGGTGTGGTATGGAAGCAGAAGTCGTTTGAGATACATACTTGAAGAAGCTATAGGTTCAGGAAGAACTCACCATTTCTACTCTCTTAAATGTAAGTTTTGTGAAAGACCAGTGACTACTATAAGTCAGTTTATTCCAGGAGGAGAGAAAGAGCTGAGACGTAAATACCGAATCCTAAGGATGTGTCCATTACTTTTGCGTTTGGAATCTGACAACTGTATGTCTTCTGTATTTTAACCCTTGTATAAATGGTTGCAGTAAATTCTGTAGAGCAGTGAAGGAAACGTGCAGCCAAGGGAAAGATCAAGAACCTTCGCTTTACATGGAGCTATTTCCTAATATTTGTTTTATATCATACCAGCTAAACATCTTTACTTTTCACTAAGTATTTCAAATTTTATCTAGTTATTTGGGGTCCATTAGAAAATTTTCCTTTTTTTTTTTTTTGAGACAGAGTCACACTCTGTCACCAGGCTGGAGTGCAGTGGTGCAATCTCGGCTCACTGCAACCTCCACCTCCCAGGTTCAAGCGATTTTCCTGCCTCAGCCTCCCAAGTAGCTGGAACTACAGGCGGCCACCACCACGCCCAGCTAATTTTTTTTTTTTTGAGATGGAGTCTCACTCTGTCACCCAAGCTGGAGTGCAGTGGGGTGATCTCAGCTCACTGCAACCTCCACCTCCCGGGTCACGCCATTCTCCTGCCTCAGCCTCCTGAGTAGCTGGGACTACAGGCCCCTGCCACCACGTCCAGCTAAATTTTTTGTATTTTTAGTAGAGACGGGGTTTCACCATGTTGGCCAGGTTGGTCTCGATCTCTTGACCTCGTGATCCGCCCGCCTCGGCCTCCCAAAGTGCTGGGATTACAGACGTGAGCCACCACGCCAGGCCTTTTTTTTCTTTTAAGTCATTATAACAAGAGTTTAACTTCATGAAAATGGTATAAAATAAATTGGCAAGGAGTGCAGAAATGTTTGCCAAATATGGTCATTCGCACAGGGGTGACTATGACCTGCTTGAGAGAAGAGAAGGGAAGACCTCTCTAGGGAGGACTGATTCATTCAGGAAGTTTTCCATCATCCTTCAACTTCCGCATCAGGACTCACAGTTCACTGGACCATCAGCCACGGGAGTGGGCCCAGACACCAGACAAGAAGTCAGAAGTTTTGGCAAGATGCCGGGTCTTTCAGTGAGTGCCCAGTGAGAGGCACAAATGCAACAGGAGTCTGATGCCACGGAGGGATGTGACTTCTGCAGAATCTTGGGAAGAAGGGAGTGTGGGTTTTGCATGTGGGAGTGACTTAAATAACTTTTGTCACAGCCAAATGTGACATGCTGGGACCTGAACTCATTTATTCATTGTTCAGGCAGCTGTAGCCAGCACCAAGAAGCAGCTAAACTTATGTACCCACCAAGAGCAGACAGCAGGGAGGCAGAGGTCAGCACCTGCTTGCCTGGGAGCTGCGGGGTTTCTGAGCGGGAAGGAATGTTAGTGGTTGCTGGTTCCATCTCACCAATTCCTGCATTCCTGCATTCCTGCCTTCTCCTGAATGTACCCACAAATGGCTTCCATCCTTCTATTAACAGGGGCTGTTGAGGCTTTTTAGTGTTGAAGTATTTCAGACTACCAAAAGACAGTTTCATGGTTCTGAAATCTATTTCCTTCTAATGTGTACTTGTCAGCCTTATTCTTCCCATGGGGGCAAAAGAGACCAGGCCTACTGACACATACTCGTGAAGTTCTCTAAAACCTTAAAGACATCTATCCCTCTCCCCTGGGTCTTCTCTTGTCTGTGCAGAATACTTCCACTTGCTCCAGGCGTCTCTCAGTTATCGTTGTTTCCAGACTCAGCCAACCTAGTCATCTTCTCTGGAGTATTTTGGCTTATTGGTCTCACTGCTAGAAAAAAGTGACACCCTCAACAGGACCTGTTACTTCAAATGTTAAGGGAGAAGGTTTTCGACAAGACAGGACAACATATCTTCCCAGAAAGACCTTCCGAGCTGGGTAGCTCTTGTCTCCGCCCACATTATTAGAGATGAGCTGGTTTATTTTAACTATCCAAAGAAGGATCTGGGTGGAAAATGGGGAAAGTCTGCTTCTGCCTCCCCTGCCCTGAATGCCCACCTGATAATTAGCTCTTCCACAAAGGGAGTCCCCAGGGGCTTCTTGGAAGCACAGCAGCTGCTACATCGTGCAGGAACATGACAGTGGATGGAATTAGTTACTAAAACCAACCAAGACCAAGATTAAGGAAGATACCGTGTAAATGTGGCAATTCGCGAAGTATTTCTGAAAAATGAGGCATCTGTTTCCTGGTCTCACCTCTCCTCCTGTCAGGTGAAAGGTGTGACAGGGAATGGGGGCTGTAATTCAGACTTAACTGTTTGATTGATCTTCTCGGACTCCTCAAGGTTATCAGAGTAAAAAAGGAATATGTACAGGACATTGCCTTCATGAAGTGTCTGTCACAGTCCACAAAACCTCGGCTTGCATTGTAAAAGCAGATTGTTTTCTTTCTCCTAGAGGACTGTCTATTGTGTTAATTTCCAGATATGGATATGACTGTGCCATCTAGCACCTAACGGAACTTCTTTTTTATCTGTTAATGGAACACTTCAAAATTGCGAGAAGATAAACCCTTTGAGTAAACACTTCATTTTCTCATTTTCCTCAGTTTTAGAGCCAAGAAATAGAATATTTTCCAGCTTCTTTTTGGTGCTTTCATTTTTTTCCTTCAGGTTTTAATTTTTTTTCCCTTCTCACCCCTGACATCTCATGTAGATAACTTTCCTTTTTATCCCAGTCTCTAAATCTCACTTTCTTTTCTCTGTCTCATCTGCCTTTTCTCTGCGTTAACTTTTGCAGTATTTTCAGCCTTGCTTCTCATTACGTTACTCTATTGTGTTTCTTTAACTGGGTATACCAGCCATGGGGTTCTTGATTCTAGCTTAAGAAAATCTGACTCTGGGCTCATCTACACCTCCTGTTATTTTTCACTTCCTCTTTAAGTGGAATTGTAGGATTAAATAAGGAAAGGATGGTGGAGGTCCCCTGAAGCAATTTGCTTGCAATGCATGCACCCATTCCAGTGGTGCTTCGAACCCCTGCTCATATGTTATCCATGCTGGGGAGCTCACCACCTCAGGGAGACCATCCATCCTCATACATGCTCTAAGTGGACTGCATTAATGCTGACCAGACACCCAGTCCAAAATCCTGGGTGACAATCTCAGTCATTGAAGGCAGCTGCAACTCTGCCATTTTTAGTGGATTCCGGTTTTCCAAGAGCCCCACCCAAAGAGTAGAAAAGTAAGAGTTTCTTGGACTCTACACAATGCTGGTAACTAGATCATGCAATTCTCAGAATTTAAACAGAGTGTTTTTTATTCCTTTCTTGTGATTTGAATTTCCTCACAACCCTTACCCCTGTATTACACAGAAGGAAACTGAGGCTCAGATAAGCAACTTGCACAAGTTAACCCAGCAAGTGAATAACAGGCTCAGATGACCTCTGTACCTTACTCTAAAACTGCCTAATAGTAGTAGCTGTGTCCTGCTCCAGAGCTACTCCTAGCTGCCCTCTTCTGCTGGCCTCAGCCTGGTGCATTGTTAGGAAGGGAATACCTGAGGTGATGTGGAGGAGGGAGGGGAGCACAGGCAGGCCAGACAGGGGCAAATGTGGCTACTCCAGCATCCCAAACTAGGGCTGTGCTAGAGGGTAGAAAACGTGGTGTAAATTTAAGGGGCATTCTCAAGTTACAAAGTCAAGTGAAACCTGGTAATCATGTTTACATGGACAGTAAGGAAAGTAAGCAAGGGCAGTGGCTGATGCGAATTCCAATATTTTTCTATGGAAAGACCAGATATATGGAAGGAAATAGAGAATTCTTTAGTAGAAAAAGAATGTATTTCTCTAATGCCCAGTGATGATGAACTTTTTTTCACGTTTTTTGGCTGTATAAATGTCTATGCAGCCATAAAAAAAAATGAGTTCATGTCCTTTGCAGGGACATGGTTAAAGCTGGAAGCCATCATTCTCAGCAAACTAACACAAGAACAGAAAACCAAACACCACGTGTTCTCATTCATAAGTGGGAGTTGAACAATAAGAACACGTGGACACAGGGAGGGGAACATCACACACCGGGGCCTGTTGGGGTATGGGAGGCAAGGGAAGGGAGAGCATTAGGACAAATCCCTAATGCATGCAGGCCTTAAAACCTAGATGACTGGTTGATGGGTGCGGCAAACCAGCATGGCACATGTATACCTATGTAACAAACCTGCACATTCTGCACATGTGTCCCAGAACTTAAAGTAACATTTAAAAATAAAATAATAAAAAATTTCATCTAAAAAAAGGATGTATTTCGTTTTCAAAATATTGAATTTGGGGTTAAAGTTTGGCATAAAAACATCCATGTAGAAAGGCCCAGCCCCAGCTAAAAATATAAGTTTAGAACTCAGAAGATACATGAAGCGTAAAGATGTAAATTCAGTAGGAAGCTATGTTAGAAAGCAGAAATGATGGGGACCTGCCAGACCAAGGCTTAGACCAGTGAGGAAGGAGCCCCTGGGATGGCAGCTTGATGCCTGCCTTCCATTCGGATCTGTAGCAGCAGGAAAGAAAAGTGAGGACCCTGGATGGAAGGGCAGGAGGGGAAGGAGAGCAGGTCCTGGAATCAGGAAAGGGGAACAACTCCTGTTGCCTTCATCACGTGCTGCAGGCTGGAAATCGGAAGGATGCCACGCGTTTGGTAGATAAAGGTTCGCTGGGAGAACTCGTTTTGAGAATGCTAGGAGTATATTGCAGTGGGTTAAAAGTGAATAGAAAGTGAGCCAGTGAAGCAGCATAGACTTTGCTTGTGAAGGGCCATGATAGTTACAAGAAGGAGGCTGGGGGCAGTGGCTCATGCCTGTAATCCAAGCATTTGGGAGGCCGAGGCAGGTGGATCACCTGAGGTCAGGAGTTCGAGACGAGCCTGGCCAACATGGCGAAACCCCATCTCTAGTAAAAATACAAAAAATAATGAGCCGGGCATGGTAGTGCACACCTGTAGTTCCAGCTACTTGGGAGGCTGAGGCAGGAGAATCGCTTGAGCATGGGAGGCAGCGGTTGCAGTGAGCCAAGATTGCACCACCGCACTCCAGCCTGGGCGACAGAACGAGACTGTCTCAAGAAAAAGAAAAGGAAGGAGCAGTTCCAGGGGAATATGGCCAGAGTTTTTTTGTTTGTTTTGTTTGTTTGTTTGTTTTCAATGAGGGAGATTTGAGTTATATTCTACAGACTTAGAAGAAGAAATAGGGGAGAATGAGTGCTTAGAAATGTAAGGCACGATGGAGAAGTTGCTAAAGTTCAACAAGAAGCAGGAGGGTATGAGCTTAGTCTTGGAAAGGAAGATGGCAGTGTTCAAAACTTCAGCCGGATTCAATTTAAAGTTTAATTAAGCAGTGAACAATTCCAAATCAGGCAGCCTCCTGAGCCACAATAGGCTCTGAGACTCCAGTGCAGCCCCATGGTGGTAGAAGATTTATGGACAGAAAAAGGAAAGTGATGTACAGAAAACAGAAGTGAGGGACAGAAACAGCTGGATTGGTTACAGCTCAGCATTCAGCTTATTTGAACTTGCTTCAAACAATTGGCTGCGTTTGGTTAGCCAAAACCTGGTGACTGGCGCAAGAGTAGGCTGTGCTCTGTTTATACCTCCACTGGCTATAATTCACGATGTGCAGAGACACCTTTAGGCTGAACTTAAAACATGTTTAGCCTAAAGCTAAACGTGACTTAACAGTAGCTTCTTTGTAGGAGAGGAAGGATGGAGGAGAGGCCTGACTTAGGGCACTTGACCTAGGGAGGAAGAGTAGAAGATGGATTTGAGAAAGACTTAGAAAGCTACTGATTAGAAATTGGGCACTATTTGATTGAACTGGAATAGGGGAAGCAAGGGGTCAAAGAATGGCGGCAAGGAAAACTAAATTTTCAACTCAGCTTACTGAGTGCATGATGGAGCTAGCAACTGAGATGGGGATTATCAAAGGGGAGCAAGGTTTTGAGGCCACTGAAGAGTTTGTTCTGGAGCAGGTTGAGACACAGCATGCAGTCATCTGATATATTGGTCTGTAGTTGAACCTGTGCGAGTTACTGATATTTAGGTAATTTAGGTTACGGTTTAAAACCTCAAGAATGGAAGATTTCATAGGGGAGGAGGATGTAAAGGGAGTAGATGGGTGGCCAAAGACAAAACTCAGTATCCATGATGGTACTGAGATAGAAAAGACCTTAGAAATCTAAAGTATGGGTCCATCAGAGAGACAGAGGGGAGAGGGTGGAAATCTCCTGACTAGAGGGAAATTTTAGAGAGATAAGAAGCAGACCAAATATAAACTCACCCCGTGACAAACCCTCAACTGCTTCTAAAACATTATTGAACGCCAATGTCAACTATTTCGTGTGTGATATATTAAAAAAATAATTTGCTGAAACTGTTTTTCCATCTTGTGGATAGTGTTTTGGGAAATAAGTTCTCATATATTCATTTTCCAGGAGAGATATTAATGTAATGATATAGGATGAGACTAAAGTAACTCATATTCATGAACTTCTAAAAACTGGCACTCTTAGAAAAATAACTGAAAGCAGCCTTACTAATTCTCAATCTTTGTATTGTTTATGATCAGAAATATTTAGTCTATTTTATTTTTAATCTTAATTTTATTTTTATTTTTTTATTTATTTATTTAGTTTTTGAGATGAAGTCTCACTCTGGCCCAGGCTGGAGTGCAATGGCATGATCTCAGTTCACTGCAAACTCCGCCTCCTGGGTTCAAGCGATTCTTCCACCTCAGCCTCCCGAGTAGCTGCGATTACAGGCACCTGCCGTCCTGCCTGGCTAATTTTTGTATTTTTGTAGAGATGGGTTTCACCATGTTGACTAGGCTGGTCTTGAACTCCTGATATCAGGTGATCCGCCTGCCTCAGCCTCCCAAAGTGCTGGGATTACAGGCATGAGCCACCACTCCTGGCCTAGAGTCTATTATTTTAAAGAAAGAAACATAAATACAACATTGACCACAGAAAAAGAAAAAGACTTTATCTCTCTCTAAGGAACAAATTCTTTCAGTGAGATGCAGCTTTCTTAGTGCCTTTCTAGATAAGATAAGACATTGAACAAATGAAAACTCTTCAATTCGCACTCTTTAAATAGTTGTTCCCTTTGTGCCTGTGGTTCTTTTGGCTTGATGTTGAGGAAGATTTTGTGGAAGACAATGATATTTTATTGCTTCATCTTGGAGCAAGGAGAAAATTGTTTCTCTTCTTCCCACTTCCCCATTTTTTAAGAGTAGTGCTCGAGTCACACTTGCACTTCCATGCTGAAGCCTTCTATTTGCATCAACAGTGTGTTCTGGAATGCCACTTTCACATTCCCGCACTTGGCAGACCCAGCTTCTCAGGTTTTCTCTATTTCTTAACTTTATTCATTTTTGTTTCAGCCTTTCTTACGGATGGTTCAGTTTGGCAGACCCAGCTTCTCAGGTTTTTTCTGTCTCTACTTCTTGACTTTATTCATTTTTGTTTCAGCCTTTCATTTTTTTTTTAAATTATGCTTTAAGTTTTAGGGTACATGTGCACAACGTGCAGGTTTGTTACATATGCATACATGTGCCATGTTGGTGTGCTGCACCCATTAACTCGTCATTTACATTAGGTATATCTCCTAATGCTATCCCTCCTCCCTCCCCCAACCCCACAACAGGCCCCGGTGTGTGATGTTCCCCTTCCTGTGTCCATGTGTTCTCATTGTACAATTCCCACCTATGAGTGAGAACATGCGGTGTTTGGTTTTTTGTCCTTGCGATAGTTTGCTGAGAATGATGGTTTCCAGCTTCATCCATGTCTCTACAAAGAACATGAACTCATCATTTTTTATGGCTGCATAGTATTCCATGGTGTATATGTGCCACATTTTCTTAATCCAGTCTATCATTGTTGGACATTTGGGTTGGTTCCTACCCAAAGGATTATAAATCATGCTGCTATAAAGGCACATGCATGCATATGTTTCAGCCTTTCTTATTGGCGATTCTATTTTCCAGATATTCTATTCTAGTCCCCATGCAAACATTTTGGTTTTGATTTGGTTTGGTTTGGGGGTTTCTTGCCTAACAGTACAGATGAACAATTAAAAACAGTTCTCTCCTCCTCCTCCTCTTCCTCTTCTTCCTCCTCCTCCTCCTCTTCCTCCTTTTCTCCTTCCCCTCCTTCTTCTCCTTCTTCCTTCTTCTTTCTTCTCGCCATGGCCTTGATAGGGTTATTTTAATTGCTCTCTCCCTTTCTCATGAGCACCACTTAAAAGATACCCACAGAGCTGAATTGCAGGGGAGTGTAGTGGTATATTTAAAGAAGAATGTAAAGATATAACTCTAGGTGTTTGTTTAGGGGATGGCATAACCAGGGAATGAATTTAAATAACTCTTTCCAGATGGATTAAAGCAATGGGCCTTCAACCAAGAAAGATGGCAGATATTCTTACTTTGCATATTTATTATATTTGTTGCTATACTGAAATTTTCAGCTGACAACAGCGAACATGGACTTCTGACTTGAGAGTTACGAGATACAAACTTGGTTCAGGCAATTTCCAAGGGATTGTTTAGAGAGAGACAGACCTCAGGTCAAATCCCACTTGACTTTAACTTAAATTCCTTAAGATTTTATTTTCCTACCTGTACAAATAGGATAATAATATCTACCTCATAAAGACTAAATGAGTTATTGCATGGTAAGGAGCTGTCAGAGTACCTAATATGTGGTACATGCTCCATAAATGCCACCCACTCCCACCACCCACTTCAGCTCACCACTGTCACCATCTCTGGGACTTTGGACTCTTGGCTGCAGTAATATCAAAGGCTTCCTCTGAGTGCTTCGGTCTGTGAGTGGTCCTCTCCCAGCCCCTCACCACCTCTGTCCTGATACTATTTTAACAAGGAATTTATCTGTTTGCTTTAGAAGTTGCTGGAAGCTTACAAAGAAGAAACCCAGTAGCTCAGAAGAAATGTATCTAAATCTGATTTTAAAATGATCTGTTTTCTCTCGATTTAAACTAGCTATATTACTCACCTATTGCTATATAAGAAATTACCCCAAACTCAGTGGCTTAAGACAGCCAACATTTGTCATCTCACAGTCACTGTGGGTCAGGAACTTGAGACCATCTTAGCTGTGTGGCTCTGGCTCAAGGTCCCTCATGAGGCCGGCATCAAGGCATTAGCCAGGGCTGCAGTCATCCAAAGGCTTGACCGGAGATGAGGAACCCATTTCCACGCCCACTCACGTGGCTGTTGGCAAGAGGCATTCTAACCGGGATGAGCCTCAGACTCCCCACGGGGCTGCTTGTGTGTCCTCACAACATGGCAGCCAGCTTCCTCAGAGCAAGTGATATGAAAGACAGCAAGAAGGGAGCCACAATACCTCTTCTAAGCTGGCTGCAGAAGCCTAACACCATCACTGCTACTGTATTCTGTTCATGAGGGTCACTAAGTCAGCCAACACTAAAGGGTACAGAATTAGGTTCCATCTCTTCTCTTCTCTCTCCTCCTCTCCTCTTCCCTCTTTCTCTTTCCTTTATCCTCCCCTTCTCTTGCTGTGCCTCAGTTTCTTATCTGACCAAAGGTAACTTCTGCCCCCTAGGGATGCTATGAAAACAAAGTGAGATCAATCATATGAAAAGGCAGTTTTGGAAGGAGAGTTCAGAAACTCTATATAATATACCATATACCATAACCATGGAAACCTGAGATCAGCTCTGTCTAGCTTCCTGCTCTTGCATCTGAGGAAGCCGTTCCAGCTCACGCAGGCATGGCTTAGTCACAGCGCAGTGTGGGGTCCTTTAATGGGTCCTCTCTGAGCAGTGACCTGCTCAGGACACAGAAGCCAGCACCAGGCCCTTCCTTCCTTCTCCTGGGCAAGCAGCACCACTCATCCCGGCAGAAATAGAAAAAGGAGTTAAGTTCCTGTGTTCCTTATTAGATTGCTGGGGCAGCTCCATAAAGCTCTCCTACACAGTCCTGTCTCTTAGTGGCTGTTTCTTTATGACTAAAGCAGCACTTTCCCATCTGCTGCCCTCAAAGCAAGGGGCCCTGGGCCCCATATTTCTGGTTCAGGAGTCTCAAGATCTCTGAAAGCACCAGATTGTTGGGATTTAAGTGCTGTTGTTTATTTTTATATCTGGGTCCTGTTTCTCCAAATAACTCCAAGACCGTTGTGATTTTCTAGAAGTTAATTCAGTGGTCCAGGCTAGGTAGGGAATGGTGGTATTGGCAAATCCTACCTGTTTTCTTTGCAAGCTCATTTCCATCATTGGTCCTCCAAATGCATTTCCCTGTTCAAAGTACTCTACCTTGGATATGTCTGCCTTTGCTTCCATGTCCCTCACCTATTATCTTTAGAAAGGTGGTTTTAAATGATGGTCACTGAACATTTAGCCACATAGGGCACCAGCTCTCAGAGGTTTCACAAGCAAAGGAAAGGGTTGGGGGAAATGAAATACAGTTCAACACAACAGAGTAACCCACATATTCTGTACGTTCAACAAGGTCTCTACCCAGGAGGCTGGCGATGAAGGATGCTAACATTTCTTGAACTGCCATCTTCTCCCTTCTTTTGGGTAACTCTCGAATTCTGTTTATGGTTATCTATGGATTGTGGAGTCATTTCCCGGCTCAGGAGGTTAAGAAAGGCATCCGAGATTTGAGGGTTACAGGAGTTTGGAAGCACTGTTTTTCTGGTTTTCTGTTACCTCCATTTTAAAGCCGTGATACTTCCAACTGCCCTTTTTCAGTAAGCTCTTGTTGACTACTCTCTCGAAACTAAAAGATGCATGTCCAGTTGTACAGAGGGTCAAAAGTGTGCCCAATTAAGCCTGTCTTGCCTTCAATATTGCAACTCACTGAAGACACACAGTGGAATTTCTGGTGGACCCCTTGCCATAACCCACAGGGAACTCTAGCCGTACATGGGTCTTACTGACCCGTTGGGTCTAGCTGACTGTGCCTGATGGTCTCCAATGACCAAGGTGTCCTCATTAGTTCTGTGCTATATTTAGTTAAGCCTGAAATCTGTGCCCCTAATTTAATCACACACCAGGTAGCCATGGAGATGACATCAAGCCTCTGGCTGCCCTATAAACCATTGCAAATGCTGAAAATAAAATAAACAGGATATGCAAATTGACTTCCTAAGTAAATAAAAGACTTTGCCTCCAGGTGTTGGGATTTGCTGCTTTGGGTCCACTGATGTTTGTTGGGATTCACAGTGATTTGAAAAATATCATAGTCACAGCCTTTGTCTCAATGCCTGCTTTTTTTGCTTTTTGTCTGTTGCAGATATATCAACACTCGTATACTGGATATTATGTCCTGAGCAAAATTCCTCATGGGTAAGAGTGTTCTTTTCTTTCTTTTAATTAGAAATCTGCAGGGCAAAGTGAAGGGTAGAACACGGAAGAGCTGCTTAACCCTTAGGGCGGGAAATGGCGTTCCGGTTCTCATAGCCAAGGGTGCTGGTATCGCGGCCCCTCTGGGACGCTCCCTAGATAATTACACTAAGGATGTCAGGGGGTCACTTGAGTCCACTCACTTCCCCATTTGTGAAGCCCCCTTCCTAGAGCAACTCTGCCCTCTTCCTGTGCTGGTTCCTGCGGTTGACCCTGGAGGTTCTGCAGAGCCGGACATTCCCCTCTGCTTTGTAATCACCTGCAGCCTCCTCTCAGGCAAGGTGAGGTGGCCCTCGGCCTCCCATGCGGGTTCCTGGTTATACCCACACTAGTAGAAGAGAAGCCTCTCTCAGCCCACCACATGTCATCAGAGACAAATCTGGAACATATTTATGGGATTACGGTAAACTACTCTGGTCAGACATTCAGCAGTGCATTGGGAATGGGGTGGACAAGTCCATCTCGGCAAGCGGTATTAGCGCTGCTCTACCCATCACTCCAAGGGGGTTTCAGGGGCATGTGTGTTCTTGTTTTATTGTCTTTTCTGAGCTTGGCTGTGCTCCCAGGGCTGGGTTTCAGTGCCTGCTTTTGACTGGGCCCCCCGACTTCATGCTGTTTCATGACCTCACATTGCACTGCTAACCTCATCCAGTCTCTCAAGAATGTATTGTCCAGAGCAGGAGCGAGTTTAGTTTTCAATGCTGGACAGGCGTCCCCCACACGAGCCTCGGATGCCTGATCAGCTTCACCTTTGGAATCCAGAGCAGAAAAGACATTGGTTAGGGTTTGGTGAAACCACATGTTGAGTCAGACACAGATGAAAAATGGTTGCAGAACTAGGAAAGTCTGTCAAGGAGAATTTTTTGTTGTTTTTATCTTTATTCTTTCTTCGTCTCCTCTTCCCTCCTCCCCCCCTCCCCTATTCTCATTCCCTTCTCCTGGCCTTCCTGTTCCCCACCTCATGTTTCCCTTTCCTGTCTTCTGTGGTTTCTATTGTCATGCTTTGCAAAGGTGAGGTGCTCAGGAGAGGTTGATAAAGAAGCTGAATTGTGCTGCAGGTAGTGTCATGTAGGCTTCTGTGAATATCTAGGTTGAGGCATCCTCGTTTCCCAAGCAAATTTTAACAGCAGGAGTGGCTAAAAAGCATTGTTCCATAGGCAAGCATTAATCACAGCATCAGTGTTCATAGCTGCTGCTGTCTGTTTTCTACACAGCTTAGAATACAGGCAAGTCCTTGGAAAACAAACACGAATAAACTAATTTCATGTGGGCTTTGGACAAAGGGAAGACGCATGTAGATCTTCAGCAAATTGTGACCAATAGTTTCTGTTAGATTGTTAGAAAAATGAAGCCCAAAGAAAGCAAAGATGGCCAAAGTTGCAAAAATAAAGTATCCATACAAATTTTTCATTAGAATTGTGTTTTAAATAGAAACCCAAATATTCTTCAGTAAAGAGGAATTATCCCATTCTTTCCCAAGCAGACATATATCTTCAGAGGTCATGGCAGGCAGGACTATAATTATGCCTTGAGATTTATCTGCCCCTCTGGGAACAATAGAATTTGTTGTAGATGATAGATATTTCGTTCCATCTTATATCAATTTGTAAAACTCAAAACTCTAAAAGCAATTGATGCCTAACGTATTGTGTGAATATTTTACTGCATCAGTCAGCATTTGGAGGAAACAGATTCTAGGAACTTGGCACAGGAGTTTGCTGAACAAGCTAGCAAAGCTCAGGCCGTGATAGTCTGTGTTACAGGCTCGGCTTCTGCACTTAGATACCTGGAGCCTGGTGATGATCCGCCTTATAGATGACCCCAACACCAGAAGCAGAAGGGAGCTGCTTCTGGTATCATTAATGGAATCAGAGCAAGAATAATCCCCCTCATTTATTGGTTGGCTTTCATATACCTTTATCCCTGTTCAACAACCTGCAGGAAAAGCATTCTTATTTCCATTTTAAGTGAGAGCTCCAAGAGGTGGTCACCTTCCCCTCCCCTCCTAGCTGCTGTATGCGGCAGCTGGAGTCTCAGCATAAGTCAGCCTGACTCAAAACCTTATGCTTGTAAAAACACTCGTGGCTCACGCCTGTAATCCCAACACTCTGGGAGGCCAAGGCGGGCAGATCACTTGAGGTCAGGAGTTTGAGACCAGCCTGGCCAACATGGTGAAACCCCATCTCTACTAAAAATACAAAAATTAGCCAGGCGTGGTGGCGCGCACCTCTAGTCCCAGCTACTCAGGAAGCTGAGGCAGGAGAATTGCTTGAACCCGGGAGGCTAGATGTTGCAGTGAGCTGAGATTGCACCACTGCACTCCAGCCTGGGTGACAGAGTGAGACTCTGTCAAAAACAAAAACAAAAACAAACCCTTGGGACTAATTCAAATTTCACAGTGCAGAGAACAAACATGATAGCTATAAAGATAGATTCTTTAGTGACATACTACTTTCTCTTCTTAGGGTTCTTACAGGATTGAAAGATGTAGCAAGTACATTTATTGGAAAACAACCTCTGGGGGTGCCAAAGTCAGTGTCCCACCCTGTCACCGTGTCACTGAACACAGCACCCATGAAGCGGTGTTGCTTAACCTCCCGACCATTATGAGAAATTAGCCAATTAATTCATTGCAAATATTGTCAGAGTCTGATTTGTCTTAATGAGACAGTGGATCTCTGAGCGGTGTCTCCATAGGCCTGGAGCTTCGTGATGACCCCTTGGTCATCACTGTCACCGGTGTGCGTGCTCCACCAGGTGGCAGAAAAAGAACACAGCCGGGAGCTCTAAGTCTGAGGATCTAGGTGGGTTTTGGATAGGGAAGAAAGCACAGTTGTCTTTTAAAAATAAAAATGTCCCTACTAAAATATTTAAATGTACATTATTCATGTAGAAGAAAACTAAGAGATTTTCTTAATTTTGAAAACACATATCTGTACCTTTTTCACTAATTCTCATCTTTCCTTTCCTCGCTCCTTCCTCTAAATTAAAGCCAGAGGCCGTGCAATCTTCAGGATGGTTTTATTTGTCATTTATATCTTGATTTTTTTTTCTTAGCTTCAGTCTTTCCAACCAGCCAGAGAAAAGGGTCTAATTAATGTTCTCGTGCCCTCTGATTTCTGTTGCCCTTCCCTTTTGCAAGTGGCAGAAGAGTTTCAGGAGGGACTACCCCTTTCCCATCCCCCTCTCACTCCCCAGTCCCCTCTGTTAGCTTCCTTCCTCCGATGGCTGTGACCTCTATAGCTGGGGCCAGGTAGAGTTCTTTCTGCTTGGAAGGTGGGAGTTGCAATGAGACTCCCAAGACAGCTGAATTTTTATATAATCAAAAATCTATTACCTAAGGGTAGGTTTGTTTGACTTTGACATACCAAGCTTCCAAAAATTGTATTCTTAAAGTGTATCCTAAAAGGACATATGCCTTTTACAACGAATCTATATTTTAGCGGAACTAAAGCTAGTTATTTTTAACATAAAGCATTTCACTAAAAGTTTTCATATCAGAATTTTAATAAAATAAGGAATCTTCCATGGTGGAGTCAAGGATCTGTTAGATATTTCCATAAAAGTATTTTTGTAGACTTGGCTACTGCATGACATTTTCCTGGCATGACTTCTTTTTCTAGAATTAGTTTTGCCTTTATATTTTTTAGGGTCTAAAACCAAAGGCAAAATTATTTATATTTATGTCTATTATCTATCTACTTAGCTCTCTATCTATACACACACATATACATAATACACACTTTTAATAATAGTAATAATATATTTCTAAAATGTAGTCTCATATCCATTAGGATTGTTCTGAAAGACATATGGACTTTTTTTCTATAACCAAAATCAATTTGAAGAAAAATTGGTCGTATCGCTTTATTGTGTAATGTTGGCATTTGGGGATCTGGCAAACTCAGAGCCGTAATAGAATAGAAACTGCTGGGTGTTCAAAGGCATTTTTTTACATGACTGGCCGTCTTCTGTGGATATTGTTGCTCTAACTTTGCTTACCTACTGGTAATTTTCAGACATCAAACAAAATTGTGAAAAAATTTTGTTCCTTTAGAATTGTAGTTGACTTTTCAAAGCCATATTCTGTATCTGTGGAAATAGGAAACGGAGACATCGCTTCCTTCTACTTGGAACTGCTCTCTAAGTTTATAGACTGAGATCCAGAGGAGCATTCTGTTTATTTGGGAAGTAGATATCTAGGTCGAGAATGCACAGTGCCCAGTGCCAGCCTAATAGCATCATGCCGGGCAATGACTTAGACCCTGCGGCCACACAGACCTGAACTTGAACCCATCGTGCTGCTGACTTCTGGCTGTGTGACCTCGAGAGTTGTTCTACTTCCATAGGTCTTAGGATCCATATAAAAAGATCATAATAATAGTGCCCACTTTGGCCTGGCATGGTGGCTCATGCCTGTAATCCCAGCACTTTTGGAGGCCGAGGCGGGTGGATCACCTGAGGTCAGGAGTTTGAGACCGGCCTGGCCTGTTGCAAAACCCCGTCTCTACTAAAAATACAAAATTAGCTGGGCATGGTGGCAGGTACCTGTAATCCCAGCTGCTCAGGAGGCTGAGGCAGGACAATCGCTTGAACCCAGGAGGCGGAGTTTGCAGTGAGCTGAGATTGTACCATTGCACTCCAGCCTGGGAGACAGAGCAAGACTCCATCTCAAAAAACAAAACAAAACAAAAAGAATAGTGCCCACCTCATAGGCTTGTTAGAAGAATTAAATGGAATGGCTGGGTGTGGTGGCTCACGCCTGTAATCCCAGCGCTTTGGGAGGCCGATGCGGGTGGATCACTTGAAGTCAGGAGTTCGAGACCAGCCTGGCCAACATGGTGAAACCCCATCTCTACTAAAAATACAAAAATTAGCTGGGCTTAGTGAGGCTGAGGCACAAGAATCACTTAAACCTGGGAGGCGGAGGTTGCAGTGAGCTGAGATTGTGCCACTGCACTCCAGCCTGGGTGGCAGAGCGAGACTCCATCTCAAAAAAAGAATTAAGTGGAATGATATATGCAAAACACCCAGCAAAGAATTTTGCATCTAGTGAGTGATTAGTTAATATTGTAGTATGTACCCAATATATATTTGTAGTCTTATAATTAAATATTATCAGACTTTAGTTTCTAGCCATCTTGAAAATCTTTTCTGTTACAAATGAAGGAATAATATAATCCTACAATCATACAATTCTCCTTAATAATTTTTCTAAGCTGAGGCTTGTTTCATGACACTCAGGTAATTATAATGTCTTTGTAATTTTAATTTCCCTCTTAAAAGAGGTATCTATGGCCTCAGCTGTCTACAATTCTCAATACTCAATAATTTTTTTTTTATCTCATCTCATTCTGACCTTCTGCAATTAACTTTTCAGCATTCTTGTTTTGCCTCCAATGGAAGCAGAAAAGACACTGTGTCAGCAAATACTTACTGAAATACTATCTGGAGCAATGCAAGCATGGTTGCTCTCCTTAAGAAATTAAAAACCTTGTTGCAAAGGAAAGATACAGACTTATATAATAAAATGTTATAAAGTCTGTTAAGTGAGTAATTTCTTTTTTTTTTTTTTTTTTTTTTTGAGACACGGTCTCGTTCTGTTGCCCCGGCTGAAGTGCAGTGATGCGATCTCAGCTCACTGCAACCTCCACCCCCCAGGTTCAAGCAATTCTCCTGCCTCAGCCTACTGAGTAGCTGGGACTACAGGCGCCCACCACCACTCCTTGCTAATTTTTTGCATTTTTAGTAGAGACGGGGTTTCACCATGTTAGCTAGGTTGGTCTCGATCTCCTGACCTCATGATCTGCCCACCTCGGCCTCCCAAAGTGCTGGGATTACAGACGTGAAGTGAGGATTTTTAACACTGCCCACCAAAGACAGAGGGGAGGGTTGAAGGCGTCACCATCATAAACAATCTCAAGAAGGAAGTTTGACTTGAACTGAGGCTCATAGATGTTTTTGTTTGTTTGTTTGTTTACTTTTTAATAGATGAAGACAGGAGGGAGATACTCCAGGCAGGGTAAAACGTGAAATGAACTTGGCCTTTGCATGAGCCAACACTTCCTAGAATTAATGAGGTGCCCAGCCAGGCTGCTGCTGGAGTGTTCACATGGGACTCGGCATGGGTAGGCATAGGGTTAGGTGGGCATAGGGTTAGGTGGGCATAGGGTTTGGTGGGCATAGGGTTAGGTGGGCTTAGGGTTAGGTGGGCATAGGGTTAGGTGGGCATAGGGTTAGGTGGGCATAGGGTTAGGTGGGCTTAGGGTTTGGTGGGCATAGTGTTAGGTGGGCATAGGGTTAGATGGGCATAGGGTTAGGTGGGCATAGGGTTAGGTGGGCTTAGGAGGTACCTAGAGTGCAGATAACTGAGATACTCAGTGTTTAAAACCCAGGGGTATTGGTCTTTACAATAAGAACATAGCAACCTTTCTGAGCAGAAGAGGAATGTGATGAAAACAGTAGGCTCACATTAGTTTTGTGCTTATGTATAGCACACACTGAAGAAAAGGGAAGATCAGAATTCTGGATTCAATTAGCAGCCAGGTCGGAACGGTGGGGTCGGGAGCTCAGCCAATGTAGAAACCACACTAATTGTGATTATGAGTAGCTGGTGTTCTCTTGGAAAATGAAGACAGATTTCAAGTGTTTATATTCCATGTCTCTCTAATTAAATCTGTGGCAGCCTGGGCTCCTTGTGAGTTGAGCCCGGTGCCATCCTGAGAGGTCTCTCTACCATGAGCAGTCTGTAGGTAGCGAGTTCAGGAGGGCAGCGATGAGAATTCTCAGCACCCATGTTGGTTAGCGCATTCCTTTCCAGCCCTTTCTTCCTGTGTGCGAGTTTGCAGGGTCCTGCTGCTGCATACATGGAGATAGGCTTTGGCTCTGCAGAGCCAGCTACCTTCACAGCTGCCAGAAGTTGCAGGACGAGGATTGTGTGTGTAAACTGGGGAAGCACCAGTGTGAAGCAAAAATGCAGAAGAAATCTTAAAATGGCTTTTTTTTTTTTTTTTTTTTTTAAGATACGGAGTCTGGCTCTGTCACCAGGTTGGGGTGCGGTGGCACGATCTCGGCTCACTGCAACCTCCACCTCCCAGGTTCAAGCAATTCTCCTACTGCAGCCTCCTGAGTAGCTGTGACTACAGGCGCACACCACCATGCCCGGCTAATTTCTTTTGCATTTTAGTAGATACGGGGTTTCACTGTGCTGCCCAGGGCAGTCTCAAACCCCTGAGCTCAGGCAATCTACCCCCTTGGCCTCCCAATAAAATGGCATTTTATGTGTCTCTACCATGGCATTGAAGAGGGGAGAATTCCAACGTTACTTGTTTTTTTGTTTGTTTTTGTTTGTTTGTTTTGTTTTTGTGACAGAGTCTCGCTCTGTCACCCAGGCTGGAGTGCAGTGGCACGATCTTTTCTCACTGTAAGCTCCGCCTCCCGGGTTCACGCCATTTTCCTGCCTCAGCCTCCTGAGTAGCTGGGACTACAGGCGCCCGCCACCTCGCCCGGCTAATTTTTTGTATTTTTAGTAGAGATGGGGTTTCACCGTGTTAGCCAGGATGGTCTCAATCTCCTGACCTCGTGATCCGCCCACCTTGGCCTCCCATAGTGCTGGGATTACAGGCATGAGCCACCGTGCCCGGCCTGTTACTTGGTTTTATGGATTTTCAGAACTGTGAACAACTCATACATCTGCCTGTAAGACTTGGTCTCAGCCATTTCTCCCTCCCCTTCTCCCTTCCCTTCCTGTCCTCCTTCCATCCCTCCCTCCTGCTGAAATCCAGACTTCTAGTAACCATCACCAAAAAATGTGGACTTTAGAGTCAAGGAGATCTGGGCATAAATCCCCAGTCTTCCTTTCTACTTGTGTAGCATTGGAGAAGTTCCTTTGCTCCTCTGGGCACACTTACTCCATCCACATGCTAGTTGCCTAATGCATGGGGTTTATGGTGAAGTTTCTATGAAACACTGTATGATGAGGTGGTGTCTTTAAGGGCCTGCTTTGGTTCATAGAAAATACTGAGGGCTGCCTGGCGCGGTGGCTCATGCCTGTAATCCCAGCACTTTAGGAGGCCAACGCGGGCAGAGCACGAGGTCAGGAGATCGAGACCATCCTGGCTAACACGGTGAAACCCCGTCTCTACTAAAAATACAGCAAATTTGCCGGGCATAGTGGCTGGTGCCTGTAGTCCCAGCTACTCAGGAGGCTGAGGCAGGAGAATGGCGTGAACCCAGGAGGCGGAGCTTGCAGTGAGCCGAGATCGCGCCACTGCACTCCAGCCTGGGCGACCGTCTCAAAAAAGAAAAGAAAAGAAAATACTGAGGGCTCTACTCATGGTGGACACCAAGACTTTCCATAATATGGCCAAATCTAATTAGCCACACTTCGTCAAATTTCCCGAAATTTGGGACAGAAAATAAATCTCATACTCACTGTGAACTCTGACCAATTGACAATGACTTCATGGAGCTCTACATTTAAAAATAGACTAAAACCATGCCCAGGCTCTTTGGGAAAGAATACCACAGTCAGTGAGTTTTGCCTCCGACTTTTTTTTTTTTTTTGCCTCTCACATCCGGCCTTGTAAGAATGAAGCACATCACGCAATGTGTCCAGTCATTGCTCCCAAACATGGAATGTGTTTCTGGTTGTCCACACCTCTATTGACTTCATTCTCCTCCCCACCACACATGCCCCCTCCCACACACGCGCACTACAGAAATGTCCTGGTCATTGTGCCTCTCATACTCAAATCCTTCTGACCCTTCAAGCCACAGCATCGAAACCTCCTTCTCTAAAAAAAAACCTGAATGCCGAGAGTCAGTACTGCTTCTCATTTCACACTAGAATTTATTGTTGTGTTAAATGGCTACTTCCGTTGTTGTAGATAGAATTTTTCTAAAGGGGATATTTAGGAATGCTTTCAATATCCATGTATTACTTGACTTCTTTCTCTCCGTCATTCTAAGATGTCAGAGAGAGGGGTTGGTTGGGAAGGGTGTGGACTCTGCCTGTAATATGAGTGGCTGTTGCCCAGGGTGACACTGTGACTTTGAATTGAAAAAGTGGCGAAAGAGGCTGCACCAACAGGTCTCATGCTCTTTCCAGGTGCAGGTCTCAGATAACAAGCCGAAGGTAGTCAGTGGCTGGAATGCCACTGGCCACCTGCAAAGGGATTCATTGCAGCTACTCTTTTCAGTGGAATCGTTTACTTCCCTCAGGGACTTTCTTAGCAAGTCTAAAAGATTTTCAAACAAATAAGTCTTTGAAAATGAGGTGGAAATGCACAGGAGTTATTATTTGGTCAGGCTCCTTGTTCGTCTTAAACTCTACACCCATTTCCCTAGTTCCTGACACGGGACCCCATAAATGTTGGTTGATCATTGGAGGAAATGAATGAAGGAACTAAGCCATGTTGAGGAGTAAGAATGTGTGTGCTGGGGCCCCACCACAAATGGGTTAAACGAGAGCCTCTGAGGAGGGAACCTCAGGATGGCTTTGAAGGCTACTTGGGTGATTTTGGTGTCCAGCTGGGGTCATCTGGCCTGCTCGCCCCTTTACTTGCTGCCCTTGACAAGTGACACCCAGGATTGTCATGGGAGCTGAGAAATAACACTTCTGTCTCTGAATATGCCAGTAAAGTTTCCTCTCAGGCATTAATTTCCTTGTCCACTCAAGAAACTTGGAGAAATAAGGGTAGATCTCAGATTAACCATGTTCTTGGGGATTTCCTTAATGATATTCAGTAAAGGGGTTATAGTATCAAAGTCTGCAGCACGGAGATGAAGCACAGCCGGCTCTTCCGGGGTCTGTCCGCACCAAGGGGCACCGGACTTTAGTTGTTATTCTGTCCCTGAGCCTGGCCAACCTCACGTTTGCCCTGGGCTCCCTCTAGTGAGGTCTGGTCTTCACCTTAACTGCGGATGTTTGCATTGAGGGGAATCTGTGCCTCAGACAGACACGCCAGATGTTACAAGTCGCTGCCTCTAAAATGGAAGGTGTTTTGTGTATTTATTTATTTTTTAATTTTGGCTGTTGATCACATTCTTGTGCTGATGAATCAGCATGTGTGTTGAACCAGCCATTAATCTCCTGGGAGAGAGCTGTTGACATCCTGGAGGGTGGCACTCTTCCTGTTTACAGATGTTAAAGAGAAAGGCCCGTGAGTGTCTCCCTGGGTGGCCGAGCCTGGTTCATGTGTGTGCTGTGCTGTGTGTTCCTTCTTCCACACAATCACTGAGCCCGGCCAGGCGCAGAGGCTCACGCCTGTAATCCCAGCACTTTGGGAGGCCGAGGCGGGCAGATCACCTGAGGTCAGGAGTTCGAGACCAGCCTGACCAACATAGTGAAACCCCGTCTCTATTAAAATTAAAAAAAAAAAAAAAATTAGCCAGGCATGGTGGTGGGTGCCTGTAATCCCAGCTACCTGGGAGGTAGAGACAGGAGAATCACTTGAACCCTTGAACCTGCGAGGCAGAGGTTGCAGTGAGCCGAGATCGTGCCATTGCACTCTAGCCTGGGCAACAAGAGTGAAACTCTGTCTAAAAAAAAAAAAAAAAAAATCACTGAGCCCCTCGCAAGTGCCAGGCCTGATGTGAAGCATTGGGGATGGATAGGCAAAGGCCCCACCTGTCCCTTGCTGTCTAGTTTATTTTGTTTTGTTTCTACATCACCTCCTCTCTTCCCTGTGCTCCTGCAGAGGGTTGGACACAAATCCCCCACCGTGTCTGTGCTGGGGACATTGGCCTAAATCAAACATCAAGGGCAGCCTTAGCCAGGAAAGGGCATCACTCAAGGAGAGGGAGCAGGTCAGTCTGTCTGGATTGTGGTGGGAAAAGCACACACCAACACCGACTGTGCGTATGTGATTTCAAGTTTATTGTGGTACAATTTACTTCTAATAAAAATCACGCTTTTGGCCGGGCGTGGTGGCTCACATCTGTAATCCCAGCACTTTCGGAGGCCGAGGCGGGTGGATCGCAAGGTCAAGAGATCAAGTCCATCCTGGCCAACATGGTGAAACCCCATCTCTACTAAAAATACAAAAATTAGCTGGGCATGGTGGGGTGCACCTATAGTCCCAGCCACTAGGGAGGCTGAGGCAGGAGAATCATTTGAACCCAGGAGGCAGAGGTTGCAGTGAGGCAAGATCATGCCACTGCACTCCAGCCTGGCAACAGAGCGTGACTCCATCTCAAAAAAAGAAAAATTACACTTTTTAAAGGCATCACTTAATAAGGTTTGACAAATAGGTGCAATGACATAAGCGCCCCACAAGCAAGACTCAGGGCAGTCCCACCTGACTCAAGCAAGACTCAGGGCAGTCCCACCTGCCCAGAGCATCCTCCGTACCCCTCCACCCAGGCGAGCGCTGACATGCCATCTGTCCCACACTTTTGCCTTTTGCCTTTTCTGGAATGTCATGTTGAGGGGGTTGTACAGTGTGTTACTTTCTGCAGCTGGCTTCCTTAGCATAATTGCTTTTGAGATTGACCCGTGTTGTGGCAGGTGTCTGCATTCATTTGGTTTTCATTGCTGAGGAGTGGTCTGGTGCATGGATATCATAATTTGTTTCTTCATTCAACCATTTCATTGATATTTGAGTGGTTCCAGTTTGGGGCTAGTATGAATAAAAGTGCTGTGCACATTTGCACACGGATTTTCATCCGACGTGTTTTCCTTTCTCTTGGGTGAATACCTAGAAGTAGAATTCCCAGATCATAAGTAAATGCACCTTTAACTAGATTCTAAACTGCCCAACTGTCTTCCAAAGTGGCTGCACCATTAAGAACTCTGCCTTTTTCTTAACTCACTACCCCAGGACTGACTTTTTTGACCCCCTACCCTCCGCCCGGTCACTGTGCATGGCAGGTGGAATCCACCATGCCCTGGGGGTGGCTCCACCTGCAGCTGTGGGGAGAAGCATCTGTGCTCACTGCACACAGATCTGCACCCTCAATGCCAGACTGCACCTGCCTTTCTCTACCTGGCACCTGGGGCCTTGTGGGGGACGGTGTCTGGCCTGCAGGAGCAGCAGCCTGACTGTGCCATCTCTCATCCCTCCAAATGATCTCTCTGTGGCACTTTCTAAATGACACATCAGCAGTGAAGACAAATAGGAAATAAGAGGCAGGAGGAAAGACAGACACTCCCTATGGAGTGGATTCCATGTGGCCCTGGGCACTCACCTCGGGAGTGGTTGAGAAAGCCCGGCTCCTGCTTGCTCCGTGAAGTCCTCACTCCTTGGCCAGGTTTTGGAGAGAGGAAGTTTTTTTCAATAACGGCCCCTCTTGGTAGTCCTCCTAAGGAAGAACAAAAGAAATAAAACAGATTCAAAACTGTGGGCCTGCGCAGTGATTCATGCCTATAATCCCAGCATTTGGAGAGGTCAAGGTGGGAGGATCTCTTGAGCCCAGGAGTTTGAGACCAGCCTGGGCAACATAGCAAGACCCCCATCTCTACAAAAATACAATTAAAAAATTAGTCAGATATGGTGGCACGTGCCTATGATCCCAGCAACTTGGGATGCTGAAGTGGGAGAATCGCGTGAGCCCAGGAGGTCAAAGTTGCAGTGAGCTCTGATTGCACCATTGCACTCCAGCCTGGGAAGCAAAGCAAGTAAGAAGAGAGGAGAAGAGAGAGGGGAAAGGGAGAGGGAGAGGGAGACGGAGAGGGACAGGGACAGGGACAGGGACAGGGAGAGGGAGAGGGAGAGGGAGGGGGAGGAGACAAGACCACAAAAAACTATGCATATCCCAGTAGCTTGGGTCTGGGCTGGGTCTGTCTGTTGCTTAAAGGCTTAAAAAAAGAGCACAGAGCCATCTGCACTTGGACATCCTGGTGATGTGGCCTAACTTCTGACATTGGAATCCTACAAAAGAAGATAAGCCGTGGTGTTTCCTTACTGAGAAGGCCTTAATTCTAAAGTGAGGGCTGGCAAACCCAACAGCACAGCACTCAGAGGAGAAGACACAGTTGTTTATTGAGTCGAGCTGTCTGGCTTCCGAGGACCCTCAGCTCAGTCACAACACAGCTTTACCAGGATATCAGATGCCCAAGGGCAGCGCTGACATGCAGCCTGCCACTGTGGCCACAGCACTCGGGTTGAAAAGAAACCACACAAAATTCGTGTTTCTGCTTGTCCAGACTAGAAATTAATTCAACCCTGGCCTGTAGCAGCTGTCTTCTCTACATCCAACTGGATGGATGAAGGCAGTCCTACCTGGTAGAGGGAGGTTGGAAGGATGAGAACTGTCTACAATTAACCTTTTCATTAGCACAGAAAATTTAGACAACCAAGGTCCCAATTTCTAATGTAAAGGTCAATTTCTTACATCTCTGTGTACATCCTAACTGATTCACCACACCATTGTCTGAAGGTACATTTCTATTGGTTTTTTGAAATGCTAAGAGGAGCTCTCAGGCACTGTTAATGTATGCACTTACGACTTCATAGGTACTAGTACTGCACTAGGTTCCAGTATAGTACTAGGTACTAGTACTACACTAGATACTAGCACTGCACTAGGTACTAGCACTGCACTAGGTACTAGCACTGCACTAGGTACTGTGGATTTGAGGGGTCAGAGGAGAAGGAAACCATTCTGATTGTCAAGGAATTCCCTATGTAGTTACAGAAACCACATTCATTAGAGAATGAATAAATTACCTTTGTGCTCCTATTAGACTATATAAGAACTGTACAGTGTGATGTCCTGGGGTTATATAAGTATAGTTTTAAATCAACTATATCTGCAGCCTGTGAAAAACCTATTCCCCTTTTTCCTAGTTGCAGTTCACTCCCCAGTTCGTCTGCACCCTACCTCGATGAGACCTCCCCTTCCACGGGCTCAACTAAACCCCAAGCAGTTGGCTGTTAATGATATAAGCACCATGCCGGAGCTAGGGCCAAATGAGTCAGAAGAATCCTTTGCAGTGCCGCAGGACCCTAACTGTGTCAGGCATTTTGCCCAAATTATCATGGCTGAGGATCGGCTGCTGGTTCTAAAATAGTCGAGGAGGACTGAGCCCTGTCTCCAAATTGCATCGGCAACATTACTCATCCTCAGCACGACTCTGGTTTCCGCCGTCTCAATTTACAGATGGGCAGCCTAAAGGGAAAGGATGAGATGGCTAAACTGAAAGTCACGAAGGAAATCCTGGGCCAACATCACCCCCCGCCCCGGGGCTTCCTCCAGCTGCGGTCTGCGCCCCCACAGCCCCAGGATGCTGGGCGGTTTTCTCCAAGAATTGGAAACCTTTTCCCAGAGGAAAAGCCCCACTCTGAATAACAAGATGATTTCGGGCCTTTTTCTAATCATAAGCCCCCAAATTAGATAAGATCAACATGAAAGGTCTCAGGTATTCCTTAGGAATTGAAAGGAAGGACAGAAAAGGTTGAACTCTGTAGTGCGTGGAAGAGGAGACAGCATGATCAGGATACTGTCCTGAGAATTAGTGGTAGAATCTTACCATGAAACAGGGGGCTCCTCCGCAGGCTCCCAACACATCAGCTGGTAATTATGCCCGGCACCAGGATGCTGGCGCGAGGCAGAGCCACTGGAACGCGTCCTCGCCTGCGCCCTGCTCTGCTCATTAGCCAGAGCATCAAAATCACTGTCGCTCTGAAGGCGTTTTTTTTTTTTTTCCTGTACTGTTCATTCTTATTGTGCTTTCTAATTTATTACTTTTTCTTCCCCTACCTGAGCTGTTGGAGATTTAGCGTTGACTGGCTTCTCTGTATTTTTCTTTAGTCTAATTCATTATCACTGAGTCTGTGTTTGTGTGTGTGTGTGTGATCAATACACACACTTAGATTGGTTTAAAATAATCCCATGGAGAGCCTCATTAGTGTCCTTGGATAATAGACGCAGGTCTCTGGGAGAAGGGAGCGTTTATCAGGGACCACGGTGACAGAGCCCACGAGCGCACCTCCCTGTGTGTGTGTTGAACATGCTAGAACATGCACGTGTGTGTTGTCAGGTCCTCAGGCTGCATGAAGCTGCTGCGTGTGCACCGTGTCCCTGCTGCATCCCCGCTGTTGGCATGCTGAGCACTGTGAGAGCCTGCAGCGTCAGAGTGCAGCTCATTGAGACTCAGACGCCACTAGATTCTCAGTCTTCTGCATGCTTTTCACACCACTTATATTTACTGAAACTACATCTTGAGCTGAGTGTTTGAGCAATTTGTTCTCGAGGCCAATATGGGCAAACTCCCTGAGTCGGAGCTGATACCAGCGAACTGGTTCAGAAAGTAAAAAAAAAGTGGGAAAGAGGCTGAGAGGAAAGAACGCTCTGAGTGGGAAGAGAGGAGGGAGCACCTGTCTGAACTGGCTCCGTTCGCGTCCATTCATTCTTGAAGAACTTCTCTTTGTCCTTCATAAGCTCCAGTGTTCCCCTGTCTCCCAGGCTGGGGTCTCATTGCTCTTGCCATAGGCCAAAAAGAAATAACAGATTTCCTCTTGGCAATATTTTTTGTTCTGTAATGGGATTTTACTGAAAGGCAGGAGGAAAAAGCCCTTGAGGTGACCAAAAACTTGTTTTTAATGCATATGATGTAAGGTGAAAGCTTTAATAAGGTAAACAGAGCTGGGCATGGTGGCACATGCCTAAAGCCCCAGCAGCTTGGGAGGCCAAGGTAGGAGGATGGCTTGAGACCAGGAGGTTGAGGCTGCAGAGAGCTATGGTTGTGCCAATCTACTCCAGCGACAGCGTGAGACCTTGTCTCTAAAAATAGATAGACAGATTGATAGATTGATTGATAAATGATAGATGATAGATAAATGATAGACAGATGATGGATAGATGATTGATAGGTAGATGGATAGATGACAGATAGACATACAGCTAGATCAATCCATGGATGATAGATAGATAATAGATAAATAGGTAGATAGATAAATGATAGATATAGATAGATAATAGATCAATCCATTAATGGATAGGTGATAGATAGATAATAGACTGATTGATTCATAGATGACAGACTGATTGATTGGTTGAGAGATGATCGATAGATAGAAAACAAACCTGTTTTTTAGTTTATTCACGGAGTGGCACAAGCATCATCTTATTCCATTTTAGAACATTTCACCCCCACCCCCAAATTATGCTTTAGCATTTAATGAACCCCCCAAACTCATCTCTGCTTCTCCATCATGTCTTCATTTCACAGAGTTTGTTGAGCACTGGTCTTGATATTAGGTTTACAGTGACAGAGAAGACACAAGCTCCCTTTAATTACAAAGATTCCATTTCCGTGTGACTGAGCCCTCCATATCCATGGGTTCTGTATCTGGGGATTCAAGCAAACTCCCTCAGGTCAAATACTTGAAAAAAAAAATGGATGGTTGCATCTGTACTGAATTTGTACAGACTTTCTTCCTTGTCATTATTCCCTAAATGATACAGTATCACAGCTATTTACATTAGCAATTACACTGAATTAGGGATTATAAGTAGTCTAGAGGTGGCTTAAAGGATACAGGAGGATGTGCTTACATTATATGCAAATACCACACATTTTATATCAAGGACTTGAGCATCTGTGGATTTTGGTATCTGCAGGGGTGTCCCGAAACCAATCTTCCATGGATACCAAGGGATGACTGTGCTCATATTTGTGATCATATATGTTAAAAGCGTCCCTCTGAATTAGAGAGGGAATCGGTCACATCTGTCACTAATATTTTCGAACAGGCCACCCCGATCAGTATTTAGTGAGTGGAGCATCTCTGCCTGAAAACATCTATATCCAAATCTTTCTTTTTTTTTGATACAGTGTCTTGCTCTATCCCCCAGGCTGCAGTGCAGTGGCGTGATCTCCGCTCACTGCAACCTCTGCCTCGCAGGTTCAAGTGATTCTCCTGCCTCAGCCTCCTGAGTAGCTGGGATTACAGGCGTGTGCCACCACACCCAGCTAATTTTTTTTTTATTTTTAGTAGAGATGGGGTTCCACCATGTTGGTCAGGCTGGTCTCAACTCCTGACCTTCTGATCCTCCTGCCTTGGCGTCCCAAAGTGCTGGGATTACAGGCGTGAGCCACTGTGCCCGGCCCAAGTGTTTCATAAGGAAAGGAACTTGTGATCCACCATAGAGTGTGTGGAGAAATTTTAAAATTACCAATGTGATATGTGCTCAAATACTGGCCCCTGAGGAAGCATTTATGTCCACGAGGATTCCTGCCCTCAAAAATTTAACTGTGTCATTTAGATATACACAAAAAATGGTAATATAAATATTTAAGTGCTGCATGAGTTTAAGGTCTTACTGACCCTAGCCACTCAGTGATTGGAGATTAGACTAGACCCACTTATTAATCCACCCATCCATTAATTAATTATTCAATTAATTTTATTGAGCATCTACCATGTGTCAGGTTCGCTTTTAGAACTGGGAGTGTATCATACATTTTTATATTACCCACCATGCTAAGTACATAGGAAGACTCAGAAAACACATATGATTAGACACTGAGAATGCTGTTTTTTGGTGCCTTTGGTCATAAAACATTAGGATCCAGAGAAGCAGTCGTTAGCTTTGCCCCCTCACTCCCAAATGCTGTTATTGCTGTAAAGCTTTTCAGTCCCTCAAAATCCCTTAGGAAGATAAATGAGTAAACTTCGCTGCACTAATTTACTCTTCAAATTTCAACATGATTTATGCCCTGTTCTGTTTATTGCTCAAATAAGCAAAATCAGAATGGATTGTGTGATTATTTTGAAATATAGTTAAGTCCAGATCACTTTATTCTTCCTTCATCATTTTTTTAACTAATCCATCTCTACCCAGGAGATGATTCATCACATAGCCTGCCAGGGCTTCTTTAAAATAAATGAATAAAAAAGAAGAAAGAAAGAAAAATGAAGGAGGGCCACTACGTAGCCTCAAAATAAATCACTGTACACCTTCCTGCGTTCTCTTTCTCTCTGCCTGTCTTCCTGTCTCTCACACACACACCTCTAAGAATGTCAGCAGAATCTGGGACATGCTGGAAAATTATTTGATGTGAGGAATTTGGGCTTAAGCCGAGTGTGCTGCCGTGGCCTAAATGTGCGAGGTGGGGCCAGGGACTTCTCCCGCAGGAAGCCGGCTCAGGCCAGAAGCCCAGGGGTTGGGCAGGGCAGGGGTCATCTCCCGCAGAGTTTGCCTCTGCCTTGCTCTCTGAGGGTCTCCACTTTGTCCCTTCAGGCTGTTGGAGATACTTCCCCCTTTGACTAAATCTTCACGCAGACACCGGTCAGCTACCTGGCCCTGAGACAGTCTCTTTGGGCCTTGGTGGAACTGGGAAATGAAGGGACATTCGCTTCCTAGGGCTGTGGTGAGAAATCGCCACAAACTGCATGGCTTAAAACAACAGAAGTTGCCCCTCCCAGTTCTGGAGGCCAGAGATGTGGACACAGTTGAAATGACAGTGACAGAGACGGGTGTGGAGGAGAGGAGCCGGGCTGCGGTCACGCCCAGGACACTGGATTTTAAAGGGTGGGCAGAGAAGATCCTACAGAGACGAGGACCAGAGAGGGAGGTGAGGGGAGAGCTGGGAGAAGGGGCGGTCCTGAACATCAAGACAGAGAAGCAATAGCGACAGCGTGCACAGGGAGAGGCCACCCAGGCCTAGGACGGGGAGGCCACAGGCTTTGCACCTCGATGGACACAGAAGATCTTCAGAGAAGCAATTTCAGCTTTAAAAATGAATGGAAGCCATATTGCAGTGGGTTAGGGAAAGGCAAGAAGGTCAGAAAGTGGCCCTCAGATTTGGACCAGTCACTGGATTGGACCAAGACCGGTAGGGGTTGGACTGATGATGGGTTAGAGGCTGCGTGGGAGGAGGTGCTCATGGGTGGGTGGAGAGGCTGCGTGGGAGGAGGTGCCCAGAGATGGGTGGAGAGGCTGCGTGGGAGGAGGTGCCCAGAGATGGGTGGAGAGGCTGCGTGGGAGGTGGTGCTCATGGGTGGGTGGAGAGGCTGCGTGGGAGGAGGTGCTCATGGGTGGGTGGAGAGGCTGCGTGGGAGGAGGTCCTGGCTGTCTGCATTTCCTTTGGGAGAACAGCCTTAGGGAAAGGAAGGAAACTGGTGGAGCGAACTCCGAGAGGCTGAGGCAGCGTAAAAGTCTGTCCTCCATAGAAAACTTGGAGCCAAAAGCGCACATTCCTCAGTGAAAGACACCAACCTGAAAGGCTACACTTTGTATGATTCCAACTATGTGACATTCAGGAAAAGGCAGACTTATGGGGGCCTTAGGCAGATCTGTGCTTGCCAGGGTTTGGTGGGGTGGGAAGGATGAATAGGGAAGGATGAATAGGCCGAGCACACAGAGGCTTAGAGACCCAAAGACATCTCTATGATCCTGCAATGACAGGTGCAAGACAGATGGATTTGTCACAACTCACAGAACACACAGGCCAAGGGTGAACCCTAATGTCAACTGTGGGACTTAATAATGTTTCAATATTGGTTTATCAATTGTACCACATGCACCACACTAAAGCAAGATGTTTGTAGTTTGGAAAACTGAGGGCAGGGGAAGAAGAAGGATATGGGAACTCTCTGTAGTTCTGTTCAGTTTTTCTCTAATCATGAAACTGCTCTAAAAATATAAAGCTTATTAATTAAAAATAGTAATAAATAATAAAAGTTTACCAGAAAGGTAAATGGAAAGTATTTGATAGTTCTAGGCTGGAACAAAAAAGGAGGTACAGGAGGAAGCGCTGGCCGAGATGGAACAGGGATGCCTGGTCATTGGAGACTGAGAGGAGGGAGGAGCACCAGGTACTTCAGTGTGTCCGGGAGGAAGCCTTCTGCAGGGAAGCAGAGACCCTGGGCCACGCTGGAGACTCCCAGAGGCAAAGGCTGAGAGTGAGGCTGATGGAGAGGGAAGCCCTGTAGGCAAAAGGCAGAGGGAGCGGGTGCGGGAGGGAGAGCCTTCAGTGCTCCTCTGTCTGCCCCACACCTCCTTGTCCCTTTAGAGGAAGGGGGCAGTAGGTCTAAAAGAGATGTGAGGAGAGCAGGAAAGATTGGAATTGGATTTGAGGACAGACGTGTCTCACACCTCTGGGTGGTTGTGATGATAGGAATGGTTAGTGGTCAGCTGAGGTTGGAGACATTGCATTTGTCATTCTCAAAGCTCATTCTCAAAGGTCAAGGTGTTGATGTGGAGGAGGTAGATTCAGCATAAAACCAAATTGGGCATTAGCTAGTCTGGGCAGAGAAGGAGTTGTGTGAGGAAAGCCATTCGGTAGGGGATTGGAGCAGAGGATGAAGGACCACCAAGTGGCTCATCCAAAAGGGAATTCCCACAGTAGAGAAGAAGTTGGAAAAATCACTCTCAAATCCTCTTTTAACTTGAAAGGAAAAGAATCTGACACCCTGCAAGAAATCAAATCCCAATGCAAAAATATAGGTTCCTTTCATAGGAACAGATGTGGAGAATATGATTGAGGATTGAGACCCTAAACCCAGTTTCCCACCTGACATAGGGATTGAGCCCATTTGTTTTTGCTACAGAGTTCCATAGAGTAAACTTGTCCTAATATCTGACATATTACTGGGCCTTTAAAAGAAATTACATATAGATAGTTGTTGTAATAACATTTTATCAATGTTGTTGTAATAACATTTTATCAATATTCAACCATTGATCCTTTCTAATTAAGTGAAGGGTTAAGGGAACACACGTATACATCTACACATATATATGTTGTGTGTATTATATTGCATGGTCAAATTATTTACCAGTTTATCAATGAATAAAGCAGCATTTATGGAATATCTGCTAGGAAGCTCTGTGCTACCTATTTTCACATACAATAGATTATTGAGTCCAACCCTACGAGGCAAACATGATTATTCTTGTTTTACACACAGGAAACAAACTTGGATCCAGTTACTCTATTGTCCCAAGCCCTTTGCTTCTAGTGGCAGAATTCAGAATTAAAGTTACAGCTTCTTGGAATTCTCTCCACCACTTCACAGCTTCCTCCCCATGAGGGGCATCCTGGTGTTTTTGAAGACAGATTGCCACGGCTCACTTGTGACATCTTGGAGTCATTTGTTTAACTTATAGAGACTGAGAAAGATTGAGAGGTTGAGAGAGTCACTAGCTAGCAAAAAGAAAATAATTACCTCTTTGGACTATTCTAGAGTTTATAAGTTAATAGCCATTGTTTCTCTTGATTTTCATGACCATTCTGTAGGAGGAGGGTAGCTATTGTTCCCCATAGGAGAAAATAAGACGCAGAGAGTTGCTGAAGGCCATGTGATCCATACGTCATAAGGTTGGGACTAGGAAGCAAACCTTTTGATTCCCAGTGTGGATCTATGGAAACTCCTGTAACGTGTTGGTGGTGAGGGAAGGGAAATGCATCTTAGCTTATGGAAGAAGTAAAGGACTCATTGAGCACAGGTGAGCCAGGTAATAAAAGCGGAATTAGTGACTCACCGTGGCGTATCGGCCGTAGTGTTCATATAATCATGGTGAATCACTGTGGCGTATCGGCCCTAGTGTTCATGTAGTCATGGTGAATCACCGTGGCGTATCGGCCCTAGTGTTCATATAATCATGGTGAATCAACGTGGCGTATCGGCCCTAGTGTTCATGTAGTCATGGTGAATCACCGTGGCGCATCGGCCCTAGTGTTCATATAATCATGGTGAATCACCGTGGCGTATCGGCCCTAGGGTTCATATAATCATGGTGAATCACCGTGGCGTATTGGGCCTAGTGTTCATATAATCATGGTGAATCACCGTGGCGTATTGGGCCTAGTGTTCATGTAGTCATGGTGAATCACCGTGGCGTATTGGCCCTAGTGTTCATATAATCATGGTGAATCACAGTGGCTTATTGGCCCTAGTGTTCATGTAGTCATGGTGAATCACCGTGGCGTATCGGCCCTAGTGTTCATGTCATGTAGTCATGGTGACTCACCGTGGCGTATCGGCCCTAGTGTTCATGTAGTCTTGCAAGGCACTCCATATTATTTCCAATTAGCATTTATGGGAATTTACATTTGTCATATAAAAGAAAAGTTAATCCCCTGCTGTTTCAGAATATCTTAGACACCTACTGGAAATCACAATCTAACAAACTGAATTTCAATATTAAGTAAGGCAATGGAGTTTAAGTCTTTCTGATCTTCCACTCTGTCCTCTGTGCTTGGAAATTTCCAAATAAACACAGGTCAAGTGAATTTGTTAGGCTTGTCTCTAAAGTTGCAAAAGGATCTTTGCTGAGAGCCACCTCTCGAACCTGCCTTTATTTACTAATTTATTTGTTTGTTCATAGGCATATATTGAGGGCCTGTGCTATGCTACATATGGGTATTTTATTCTGTGGGTTAATCCAGTACTATCATTAATTTTTGTTATTGTTGATCAAACTGTTCTAGTGTGAATCATTACAACTCCTTTAGGTTAGCTTGCATGTTCTTTCAACAAACCCCCATTTTTTTAGTATTCCATTACTTTCTGGTTCCATAAAATATTCCTGACTCATTCTGTATTTTCCCTGCCCCAGCCCAGATACAATTGCTCCTCCTAGAAGCCCTATTTTCTTTTACTGGGTGGTGGTATTTAGACGCCAAGACCTAGATGCTAACTGTGCTCATTGCTACTGGGGTGTCATTGTTTCTAGGCCTTCTCAGTGGACAGAGCCAGGACATATATGTATGTATACTAACCCATGGACACACACATATCTATATTTTGGATCTATCTGTGTATATAGAGACTAAAAACCATGAGTTTATCCAGATACCTCTGATTTCAAACTTCACAGTTTATTTTAGTGTTCCCCTTTTCCTTATAACATTTTTTCCAACAGTGAAAAACCTGGCTTTCATTATCTCCAATATATTTACATATTTATCCAATTCTAGCATGCACACAGTCTCAGAATTGATCTTCCAAACCCCTGGGAGAAACACATTTACTCAATGAACTGCAGCATTTATTCACAGGGTTTTTTTTTTATTTTCTTATTTTTAGCTTTAGCATATCTAGTCAAAATACTGTTTCCCAGAGTTACTTATGGTTAGTTATTTCCCTCTCCACCCCCTTCAGTGTAGTTTTGTGTTTCACTTATAGTGGGGTTTTGTTCTTTTGTTGGTGTTCTTATTCCATTCTGGGTTCCCCAACATCCTGTTTCCTTTTTATTGTTTGTTTTATTTTGGAAGTATGTGAAACCCTAGTGTTGTCTGAGACTTGAGGTGGTACAAAAAGATATACTCAGAGAATCTGATTTCAAACTTCACAGTTTATTTTAGTATTCTCCTTTTCCTTATAACATTTTTCTCCAATAGTGAAGAACCTGGCTCTCATTGTCTCCAATATATTTACATATTTGTCCAATTCTAGCATGCACACAATCTCAGAACTGATCATCCAAACCCCTGGGAGAAACACATTTACTCACGGAACTACAGAGAATCTTCCTTCTGTCAGCAGTCCTATCTTTCCACCTGTTTTCCACCTACACCCTATAGGTAATCAATCTGGTTCCTGGTTTCTGCTTCCTATATTTCTTTTTTCACAAAAGACTCAATTTATATATATTCTCATATCCCTTTCTTCTGTGATATATAACTATATCATACTATATACATACTATATATGTGTGTGTGTGTGTGTATATACACATACGTACATACATACTATAACACATACTCTTGGGCTTTGTTAACTCTGACATGGAAATCACTCCATATCTGTTTATCGAGTTCTTCATTCTCTTTTACACCTGCACCATACTTCATTGTATTGGGGAGGATATAGTTTTGGGGGTTTTTATAAATTGACAAATGATAATTGTATATATTTACAGGGTAAAATATGATATTTTGTTACATGTATACATTATGAAATTATTAAATCAAGCTAATTAACATCTCTATCACCTCATATACTTATCTTTTTTCATTGTGGTACAACAGTGAACATTTGTCTCTTAGCAATTTTGAAACATGGATTACATTCTTATTAACTATAATCACCATACTCTGCAACAGATCTCAAAAACTTATTCCTCCTATCTAAGTGAAACTTTGTATCTTTTTATCAACATCCCCACAATCCTTCCCACTCCCAGCCTCTGGTAGCCTCCACTACTCCACTCACTGCTCAGTACTATTCAGCCTTAACATAGAAGGATGTACCGTCATTTATTCAACCACATATTGTTTCCAATATTTGCAACTACAAATAAAACTGCAATAAATACAAACTTGTGCACATGTATTTGTGCATTGTTTGAGGTGAATTCTCTAGGAGTCTAGAAGTGGAAGTGTTGGGCTAAAAGTTAAGTGTGTACTTTATTAGGTATTGTCAAATGTCTCTCTGAAATGATTCGCACCAGTTGCTTCCCAACAAGCAAGTCTGAGAGTGCCTGTTTCCCTACAGCCTCCCCAGCACCATGTGTCATACTTTTTTCTTCTTTTTCCAAGTCTCATAGTTGAGAAATGATATCTCAATTAGTTTTAATTCCTACTTCCTTAATTTCATATGTATTTGAGTACCTTTTCATATGTTTGAGGGCCATTTTTATGTCTTTTTGCGAATTGTCTGTTTGGGTCTTTTTCTCATATTTGTATCTTTTTTGTTTTTTTATAACCTCAATTTTTCAAAGTTTTTTGTATGTTAGGGATATTAGTCATGTGTCCATGGCATGTGTTGTAAATAATATTCTCCTGGTTTGTAAGATGTCTTTTGTTTATGATGCATCTGTCACGCAAAAGTTTTATGTTTTTATGTAATCTAACTTATTAATCTCAATTTCTGGCTCCTGAATTTTGAGTCATCAAAGCTTTTCTCTACACCAGTGTTCAAGAGGAATTAACCTATGCTTATGAGAATACTTTGAAACATCAGAACATACAAAAGTTAGCTGGGCACAGTGGCTCATGCCTGTAATTCCAGCACTTTGGGAGGCCGAGGCGGGTGGATTGCCTGAGGTCAGGAGTTCCAGCCTGGCTAACATGGTGAAACCCTGTCTCTACTGAAAATACAAAAATTAGCTGGGCGTCATGGCAGGTTCCTGTAATCCCAGCTACTCGGGAGGCTGAGGCAGGAGAATCACTTGAACCTGGGAGGCGGAGGTTGCAGTGAGCCGAGGTCCTGCCACTACACTCCAGCCTGAGTGACAGAGCAAGACTCCTTCTCAAAACAAAACAAAACAAAACCACACAAATGTTAAAAACTCATCTATTAACAGAACCTGCAATATTAGGACTCATTTGCATCTTCCGATCACTGGGCAGCTGCCTTCCCAGCTGGTTTCTAAGCAGCAATGTCTTCTCTGAATTGGCATCGTTGCTCTACCCTCAGGCTTCCTGGCTTCTCCAAACCCAGACACTTCATCTAAAACTACCTGGGACATTCTGGACTCCCTAGCTTCCCCCATCTCTCTGTACTCTAAATGTAGTCCTTGTTTTTCCTGGTAGTTTTGTTCAGCCGTTGCTTTTGTATCTTCTATTGATTCCAGTCCACCATGTCCTTAGCCCCTTCACCTTCCTTCCCTTCCTGCCTCATCTCCTTTGTTCATGCAACTCCTGAAGTGCAGCATCCTTCCTTTCCAACCATCTCTCTACAGATGAGTGGGTGCATTCCCAGCTGTGTGTGTGTGTATATATATATGTGTATATATATATGTATATATATGTGTGTATATATATATGTGTATATATATATGTATATATATGTGTATATATATGTATATATATGTGTATATATATGTATATATGTGTGTATATATATGTGTATATATGTATATATGTGTGTATATATGTATATGTGTGTATATATGTGTATATATGTATATATGTGTATATATGTATATATGTGTGTATATGTCTTGAAAAAATGTGTGTGTATATATATGTATATATATGTGTATACACATATATACACATATGTATGTGTATACACACATATATATATATACACATACGTATTTTTTTTTTCAAGACAGAGTTTCGCTCTGTCACCCAGGCTACAGTGCAGTGGCATGATCTCCGCTCACTGCAAGCTCCGCCTCCCAGGTTCATGCCATTCTCCTGGCTCAGCCTCCCGAGTAGCTGGGACTACAGGCGCCCCCGACCGTGCCCGGCTAATTTTTTGTATTTTTAGCAGAGATGGGGTTTCACTGTGTTAGCCAGGATGGTCTCGATCTCCTGACCTTGTGATCGACCGCCTCAGCCTCCCAAAGTGCTGGGATTACAGGTGTGAGCCACCGCGCCCAGCCCCGCATAAGAAATTATAGCTAAGTGATAGGGTGCTTACCTGACAGAGCCCAGCAGACTCAGCAGAACACAGATATCATTCTTCACGTGGAGGGGTGTCATCCAAAAGAAACACGAAAATGAATCTTTTCTACATGTTGGAGACAGCAGTAGCTACAAAATATACTGAAATATTTAATACTTATAAAAGTGTTAGCTCTTTTCATTTTTCCCACCATGACCTTTACTCACTATGACCTTTAAGTACTTAGAGAGGTTTTTGTTGAGGTGGTGTTGGTATTTAATCAGTGCATTGAGGATAAAAAATATAAGTGAGGTTTGAAAGGAAATATATCTTTCAATTTATCCTCTTCCTCCCTCTCTCTCTCGACTTCTATCTATCAACACAAACCAACACAAAACCTGATGCCACCAGGTTTGTAAGGTCATAACGACCTGCGTTATACCTAGAAAAAGTTATCTTCGAGGAGAACCAAAGATAGAGCTACAAATTGTGGAGGTAGATCACTGCATGGCTCTGCATTTTAATTTTTAACTTTGACTGTTCTGGAGATTTAAGGAGCTGATCCAAAGATTTCACTGCATGTTCTCTCTTAATGAGTATTTACTATTTGGGTTAAGCAATGATGGACCTATTTCAGCTTCATATAAATTATATACATCTGAAGAAACCTAATAGAGACTAAATGAGACATATTAGTAACACAAGAGACAAGCTCTTGAAATGGATACCATGGAAGGAGAAAGGAGTTAAGTTATAGGTAGGGGATAAAATTGCAGCAGCTTAAATTCTTGGTTCCCAACATTTTGCTTTGTTTTTGTTTGTTTATTCAATTTTCAGGGATCCTCAAAGTCTGGACCCACCAGAAGTCAGCAATGCAAAACTTCAGTATGCAGGATGGGGCCCTAAAGGCCAACAGCTGGTAAGCCAATCAAGTTCGGTATATACTTGGGTTTTGAGGAAGTTTCTATTTTCTAAGCTGAATGGATCTCACTGTACTCAGCCTGTATATGGTGGTGTGTGTGTGTGTGTGTGTGTGTGTAAATTAAAATCTGGACAAGTACACCAGGGTGTCTGAATATGTAAAAGGGTCATTTCTTTTTAGATAGCAAATTCTCCTAAAATTGGAACAGCATGTGCTTGGTTCCTACATCTGACATGGTTAAAGTGGTGCCTAACTACAGCTGTGTCTATGGACTCCAGATGAATCATGAGCTCAAAGAGATCAACTTAATTAAAAGGACTGCAAATAAGAATGATCCGAATGGTTTTGTCATCAAAAGATGCTCTGGGAACTCGGACTTCTTTCTGTGGAGGGATTTTTTTTGTTTTGTTTTTTCTTTTTGAGACGGAGTTTTGCTCTTGTTGCCCATGCTGCGGTGCAATGGCACGATCTTGGCTCACTGCAACCTCCGCCTCCTGTGTTCAAGAGATTCTCCTGCCTCAGCCTCCCAAGTAGCTGGGATCACAGGCATGCACCACCACACCCAACTAATTTTTGTATTTTTAATAGAGACGGGGTTTCACTATGTTGGCCAGGCTGGTCTCGAACTCCTGACTTCAGGCAATCCACCCGCCTCGGCCTCCCAAAGTGCTGGCATTACAGGCGTGAGCTACTGCACCCGGCCTCTGTGGAGAGTTTTTTAAGCAAGTAGATTTGCTGGCCCTGATGGAGCCAGGCCAGTCCCGTCAACATGCAAAATCCCCCATGGCCATTGCAGCCCTCTTGGTTTCTATCAGCTATCTTCATGGATTCCTTCTCAAATTGGCAAAACTGCCGGGTTTCTGTGAATGGGAAGGATGGTGCAGAGAAAAAGGCCCTGAACACTATTTCTAAGATGAGGGCTACCACCCTGGTTCTCACTGTCGAGCTCGTCTTGGACGGCACCTCCAGCTGTCGGGCTGCAGGCAGGCAGCAGCCCAGCCATGTAGTGAAGGATTTGGATAATACGATCCCTCAGTTTTGTTCCAGCTCTAGCCTTGCATTTGACTAAAACTTGGCTATATTTGTCCGTTCTGTGTGACATTTTTTAAGACACTGTATTGCCACGTGCAGAAAGTCCCTCAGGTTTGAAGGTCAGATGACATGGTTGCCATTTTCAAGTCACCATTTTCTCCTGCCTCTTTAAGCTGATTACCTAAGCCTGCATTTGTAAAGCTCCTTTTTCCTAAAATAGCACAAAAAAATGATCGTATCTAAAAGTTCACATAGGATTGTATTGGATAGGCTGTCATCTATCTTACAAATGAAAATAGTCTTATTTCTCCCCATAGTACAATCGCATTTTCTTAGTTATGTATAAATTCCACTGCCTTGAATTGGTTTGAAAAAACAAGAGCATAGAGGCTGTGAAACTATTAATATTTTAGCTATTATTAACATGTCTCTAATGCTACAACTGATTACAGAGGTTTTGAAAAGCATATGTAACTGATCAAAATCACAGGGTGACAGGAGGAAGTGAGGCAGCTGAGAGCTGACCTTGACTGAGGAACACCAACCCATCAGTTCAGTCACAAAAAGAGATAAAATTTGTCTTTTCTCAAAGGCATTAACTCTTAAAAAGGGAAAAAATGCAATTTAATAGGAGATTGTAGAAGACCTAAGTTTTCAGGACTGATGCGCAACTGAATCTCTAGTAGTTGACCTTAAAACCCTCTGAAAGTCTGTGATTGAAGAGATTTCCAATATCCATCAAATCATCAGTGAAAGTGGCCATTACACCTCCATAGAGAGCTCTCCCTGCCTGCTGCGGATCCATTACAAGCCAGTACCCACAGCTCTGCACCTGGCCTCATCACCCCACTGCAGGGAGAAGGATGGGAAGGTGTAACCTTACTGAGTGATCATTGCCCAGCCTTTTTATAGTAGTCAGGAGAAGACCATCATAATGTGACCACACGTCAAGGTCGCTTTCCACCATACCTGCGGCCTCGCTCCTTATCACCCAGTGGCTGTAACTCAGGGTGTGGACTCCTGCCTCATTGTCTGTACATGCAAATAAACTGGGTCCTGTAGTAGAGTTGGTACTTGTCGTCCTGCCTCTGGGAACAGCTTGTAACATAAAGGAAATTTAACCCACAACTGTAAAAGGAGTTGCTGTGCATGCATGTGTGTGTGTTTGTGTGCGTGTGCATGCACACACTTTAGAATTATGTCTATAATTGTCCTCTTGAACAACTGACCTTCACTCATGTCATGCTCCCTTGGAGATGAGGAGGGGATAAGTGATTATAGAAGTTATCTTGTTTAACCTCTTACAGAATAAGTAGCAACAAAACAAAGTAAATGACAACTTCTCAGAGAAGGCTTCCTGACACCTCCCCCAACACACACACGTGCACACACACACACACACACACAATGGTAGGTAGCCATCCTGGGGCTTCAGGTCTCGCCGTGCAATCTCCCAGTACACATGATCTCTTGTTGCCTATAGACATGTCTCTCTCCTTGGTTAGGTGGTGATATGGTGTGGCTCTGTGTCCCCACGCAAATCTCACCTTGAATTATTATAATGCCCATGTGTCAACAGTGGGACCACATGGAGATAATTGAATCATGGGGGCAGTTTCTCCCATGCTGTTCTAGTGATAGTGAGTTCTCACGAGATCTGATGGTTTCCCCCTTTGCTCGACACTCACTGTGTCTCCTCCTGTCCTGTGAAGAGGTGCCTTCTGCCATGATTGTAAGTCTCCTGAGGCCTCCCCAGCAATGCAGAACCGTGAGTTAATCAAACCTCTTTCTTGTATAAATTACTCAGTCTCAGATATTTCTTCATAGCAGCATGAGAACGAACTAATACAGGTACCCTGAGTCCACACAGTGAGCCTGTTTCATCTTCGTATTCTAACACACCCAGCACAGTGCCTGGTGCCCAGTACACGTTTGTTGAGGTAAAAGATGAAAGCACAAACATTGATTAATTCATTAGTTAATATATTTTTGTGGTTTCAAACCACTTCAGCATGAAGAACTGGATGGTGGCAAACAGCCAGCATCTATGAATACGTTCTAGGACAGTACTAGAGGTGACAGAAATTTGACTTCCTTTCTGCTTCAAAGAAATGAATGTTCAGGTAAGTAATAACTGTTAATACTTGAGTTTAGTACCAAAGGTGCTATATGCTTGTGGAACTTCTGAGTTTTTAAATCCATTTGGCCTTTAATAGCGTTATGATACATGCATGTACTGAGCTTAAGAGGCAATATAGCTCATTGTTGAGTGAGTGCCCTATGTGCTGGAGCAGGGGCCGCCTTCTTCTGCAGAAGGTCAGATAGCACGTGTTTCCGTCTTTGCAGACAGACAGTTTCTAGCACAATGACTCATCTCCCTTACTGCAGCATGGAAGCAGCTGCAGACAGTATAGATAAGATGGGCATGGCTATGTTCCAATAAAGCTATACTTCCCAACACACGTGGCTTGGCCTGTGGGTTATAGTTTGCTGACCCCTGTTTTAGGGGATCATATGCTCTCTTGGTTGTTCTCATGGGGAAAGCCTGACCCCAGAGCCACCACCTCATGACAGGTACTCCCCACACCTGCTCCGTCTGCACAGAAAATTCACAACTCAAGAGCAGGCCTTGCAAGCCCTAACCTATTAAGTGATGCCAAGCAACACGCCCCTCATTGCCATTTTATTTTAAAAAGTAAATATTGCTCCCTAAAGTCAACCTACTCTAATTATAATGAGTCAGATCGAAGTGAGTAATTCTCCTTTGGGAGCAGAGAACACAGCTGCAGTTGAAGTTTGCAAAGAGCTTTGGGAACATGTAGCCTCCTGTGCTGAGAGATTTCAGTGCTGCCTTTGGGTCCGGAGCCCCCGGATCACAGGAGATGACCCAGGGAACCAGGGGTGGGTGAGAGCATCTTTTCCCAGTGCCTCGATGTGGTTGCCAATTAGCTCTTACCTTTTAGAGTAAGTGTTGTGAGACCCCTAGAACGTTTCTCCGGTAGTGATGACTGCAGGGGGAGTGGCCTGTGTGCTGTTAGTGGAGTGGGTGGGAGGAGGCCCCCAAGCTGCCGGAAGCCACTTCTGTGACGATGCTGGTCTGGGGCTGGAGTTTATGACGAATAACAAGATTGCTTCCAAATCTTTGCTGAGGACCCAGGATGTGATCTAGGAAATAGACTTGGCCAGATTAAATAGGATTAAATGAGAAATCCTAGGTAAAATGTTAACACAGTGTCTCTCCTTTGCTTCCTCTTCCTCCAAACTGGAGTGGCCAGTTGGGAAACATAAACATTCAAAACATATGCTGTTTCAACGTATTTCTCTGTACACTTCTTTCCTCGTTGTGTCCTCTGCAGACGAATCTGCCTGAACTGAGATTTCCTCCATGTTTCTTTTTTTTTTTTTTTTTAACTGGAATCTCCCTCTGTCACCCAGGCTGGAGTGCAGTGGCGCAATTTCTGCTCACTCCAACCTCCACCTCCTGGGTTCAAGCAATTTTCCTGCCCCAGCCTCCCAAGTAGCTGGGACTACAGGTGTGCACCACCATACCTGGCTAATTTTTGTATTTTTAGCAGAGATGGGGTTTCACCGTTTTGGCCAGGCTGGTCTTGAACTCCTGACCTCAAGTGATCCACCCACCTCGGCCTCCCAAAGTGCTGGGATTATAGGTGTGAGCCACTGTGCCTGGCCCTCCATGTTTCTTTTCTTTGATCTTTTCATGAAGTCCTGCCCCCCACCGTGTGTTTCTCTGTTTATGGGAGGTTTTGTTTCTGCTGACCTAGAATGTGATTACATTGTCTGGTTTAGGAATGTCCACGTATTTCCTGATATGGTAGTTCTACTAGAGACATTTCCTGGAAGCACACAGACTTTGAGGCAGCTGCGGTGGCCTTCCTTGTTCTTAGCACACGCACTTGGAGTTGAAGCTGCCTCAGGGTGCATTTGCAGGTTGATGTGCAAGGGGAGGGAGCTCATGTGAATTTGGTGCATCATCATGTTTTCCTTTGGAAACAAGTGCCATGGAAATTTTCCCAAGGAAGTCTGTGCAGCATTAGGCAACATTAAGAATTCAAAGCCAGAATCTTTGCTTGTACACTTGGAAGATCAGAGACAAAGTGAATGTGTCTCTCTTTGGTTGGCTTGCTACCATGATAGTGATAAATGAAGAGCTTTGAACGGGAAATTTAATGAGTCCATTGGGAAGTCTTCAATGCAGAGACAGCGTCAAAATGTGACAGATGAAGAGCAGTGGAGTAGTTAGCCGGGAAACCTGCTGGAATTGGGGAGAGAGCTGTCCCCAAGAGACAGCGTTCCCCAAAGGAGCAGGTGCAATTACAAACACCATGGAAGGAAACTAAGGAATTCTCACAGCCATGCTTCGCAGCTTAGAAGGAGAGGTCAACTTCCTCATCATCTCCAGACCACGAGAGGCTGAGAGGTGGTGAAAATCAGTGAGCAACTGCCCTGTGTCTCCCTGGAGACAGGAGAATAACATGTTTATCAAAATGGGAGATTTGAATCAGACTTTAAGAAGAATTGCCTTGATTATATGGCATTTTAGATCCTAGAATAGTTTTCCACAGAAGGTCACAGAATAGTTTATCGGAGAGCGTCAATAAATCCGCATTTAAATTGTGCTGTGTTTTACTGCATGTTATCACTCATAGGTGGGAATTGAACAATGAGAACACATGGACACAGGGCAGGGAACATCCACACTGGGGCCTGTCCAGGGGTGGGGGGCTAGGGGAGGGATAGCATTAGGAGAAATACCTAATGTAAATGACAGGTTGATGGGTGCAGCAAGCCAACATGGCACATGTATGCCTATGTAACAAACATACACATTGTGAACATGCACCTTAGAACTGAAAGTATAATAAAGAAAAAAAAGAAAGAAAACAATTGTGCTGTGTTTTAATGGTTAGGATGGCAGCTCCCTTGGCAAGGTCTTAGGAGCAGGTTGACTGGACTCCCAAAGATGCTCCCAGCCCTAGGGCTCTCTGGAATGGCACATGTGGCCAGCGATTGCCATGGTCACAGGCCAGCTCAGTGCACGGGACCTTGCAGGCCGGTCCTGCCGTGCGTGTACATTCCCGTCATTCTCTTATGCACTCGTTTGTTTATGGATTCAGTCAACTCTTATTGAATACTTCCTGTGTTCTGGATATTGCTAGATCCCGGATGCAGAAGAAGGACATGGTGCCTTTCCTCACTGGCTTCCACTTCTGATGGCAAATCCACCTATTGGCACATTCACTTGCTTTCTCCAAACGTGAATGCTGCCCATTGCCCTGCTCTGGCACGGTCACTCTCATAACTGCCCCCATCTGTTCACACTGCCCAAGCTTTCCTGTCCTGTCCACAGCAGGGGCTGTCATACTATGTGTTTGATATTCTTCCCATTTTTCACCAAGATCCTTAGATCTTCAAGTCTTAACAAAATGATGCCCCTGAGAACAAAGCCATCCAGACAGGCCTCACCGCCTAAGGGGTCATTCCCTACTTGCTTGATACAGGGCACCTCAGGCCAATCCAGCTCTGAGAAAAACTCCCCAGGGGCGGGGACATGGCCGTGGAGCGTGCGGTCTGGAGGTCCAGCCGCCCTTCCCCATGTGACCTCCTACATAGGTGTTCCCGGCCGTGGCCATGGGGTGTGCTGTCTGGAGGTCCAGCTGTCCTTACCTCCTGCACAGGTGTTCCGGGGCACAGCCATGAGGCATGCTGTCTGGAGGTCCAGCTGCCCTTCCCCATGTGACCTCCTACACGGGCATTCCCTGACTGACTCACACAGACACCGTACCCACACCCTGCACCCGGCCCACCTTAGTGATTGCTACACGCTCTCAAGCCTGTGGCAGTTGTGGCTGTCTAAGCCACACCTCAGTGTGAAGTGGGATTTAAGGAACCAGAGAGACTGGATGGAGTGCAGGAGGGTGTTTATTTTAAGGTGTACACCGGCCCAGTGGACGTGTGTCCTAAAGGCTGAACCCAGAACAAAGAAAACGAGTCCCTTTTAAGCATTTCGAGGCAGGAACTATGTGAAGCAGGCTTACAGAAGCGAGAACAAAAGGCTGCTGTGACACTTTTGCAACATGGCTTACATCTCTGTGAGAACTTGGTTTGCAGCTTGTGCTTATCTGTCTTGTGACCTTGCAGTTGTGCAGGGAAGAAACAGGAGTTTACAGAGCCTACAAAATATGTGGAGGATAGATATGGTTATTGTTTCTTGGGACAGGCAGTTAATATTCTCTTCTAACTTTAACTTCAGGGGGGCTGCTTAAATTCTCCTCAGCCTTGGTTAATACAGAATTTCATTCTATGAGCTATTGTTATTTTTCTTACTATTATTATAATTTTCACTATTACTACTTATGGTATTATTATGTTGTTTTCTTAATTTCCCACTTCAAGTGGACGGAACCCATTCCAAGCAAATTATTCCAAAGATAGCTGGTTTTCTTCTTAATATGCCAACAGCGAGAGAGCGTGGGCCTTCCTTTACCTACCCATGAGTATCTGCCAGTGATCCAGCGGGCACTGCTTCCTCCCAGAACTGTGTCTTGACACTTTTTTCTATGAATCAGTGAAAGATTCAAGAAAATTGGAGTTGAGAGTTTTTTTGCACTCGTGCTGACTCACCTTATGGCATTGGGGTTTCTGCCTTCAGTAAAAATAATTTTTTAAAACAGCCCATTAAAATTGTAAAAATGCATGCCTTCAAAATGTCAATAATTCAACCTAAGATATGGAGGAAGAGCTTGCGCTTGAAACTCCAAAACGCTTTGTTAGAGGGACGAAAGGGCAGTTTGATAGCAGATCGGAGGGATGGAGGGCCTTTGCCTCACCCATCACTCATGTGTGGGCGTCTGCCGGGGGACGAGCGCGTGGGGAGAACCATCAGATTTCAGTGTGACAGGGAGGCCACATGGCTGGCACTGCCGGAGCAGCACAGAGCCAGTGTGAGGGCAGGCTGGGTGCAGCCAGGAGCCAGCTGGGAGTGGGAACCCAGCCAGGCCTGGGATGTGGAAGCCCCACTGAGAAACTCCGTTGTAGGGTCCCAGGCCACCTCCTCAGCCTCAGAATAGGAAGGTCCTAGGTAAGAGGTGAAGCCAGCTGGGCTTCTGGGTCGGGTGGGGACTTGGAGAACTTTTCTGTCTAGCTAAAGGATTGTAAAGGCACCAATCAATGCTCTGTGTCTAGCTAAAGGTTTCTAAATGCACGGATCAGCACTCTGTAAAAAGGCACCAATCAGTGTTCTGTGTCTAGCTAAAGATTTGTAAACGCACCAATCAGCACTCTGTAAAAATGCACCAATCAGCGCTCTGTGTCTCGCTAAAGGTTTGTAAATGCACCAATCAGCACTCTGTAAAAACACACCAATCAGCGCTCTGTGTCTTGCTAAAGGTTTGTAAACGCACCGATCAGCACTTTGTAAAAACGCACCAATCAGTGCTCTGTGTCTAGCTGAAGGTTTGTAAACACACCAATCAGCACTCTGTAAAAACGCACCAATCAGTGCTCTGTGTCTAGCTGAAGGTTTGTAAACACATCAATCAGCACTCTGTAAAAGTGGACCAATCAGCACTCTGTAAAATGGACCAATCAGCACTCTGTAAAATGAACCAATCAGCAGGATGGGGGCGGGCCAAATAAGGAAATAAAAGCTGGCCACCCTCGCACAGCCAGCAGTGGCAACCCGTTCGGTCCCTTTCCACGTGCGTGCTGTGTTCTTTCCCTCTTCGCAATAAATCTTGCTGCTGCTCACTCTCTGGGTCTGCACTACGTTTATCAGCTACTCACTGCCAAGGTCTGCGGCTTCACTCCTGAAGTCACCAAGACCACCAACCCACCAGAAGGAAGAAACTCCAGACACATCTGAACATCTGAAGGAACAAACTCCAGACACATCATCTTTAAGAACAGTAACACTCACCACGAGAGTCCGCGGCTTCATTCTTGAAGTCAGCAAGACCAAGAACCCACCAGAAGGAACCAATTCCGGACAAACTCGGTTTAAGCCTGAGAGGGAAAAGAGTATTTTATTTTGTTTGTTTTGCCCTTAAAGGGTCATTAGTAACAAAAGCTTTGGAGTCAAAAGGGCCAGATTCAGATGTGGTTTCAGCACTTACTGGCTGCGTGACCTTGACTAAGAGACTTAATCCCTGAGCTTCCATCTCTTAGTCTGTTAACTGAAGTAACAGTGCCTACCTTGTAGGGCTCATGGTGGAGAGTAAAATAATCTACTTGAAGTACAGGCTGTCGAGCCCTGTGTAAATAACATTCTCAATAAATGTCTTTAATTGTTGCTGCTTTTACTATTTGGGTTAATCGAGCTGTGGAGAATGAGAAGTGAGAGGTGACAGCGTGCTGGCAGTCCTCACAGCCCTCGCTCACTCTCGGCGCCTCCTCTGCCTGGGCTCCCACTTTGGTGGCACTTGAGGAGCCCTTCAGCCCCCCGCTGCACTGTGGGAGCCCCTTTCTGGGCTGGCCAAGGCGGAAGCCGGCTCCCTCAGCTTGCGGGGAGGTGTGGAGGGAGAGGCATGAAAGGGAACCCGGGCTGCGAGCGGCGCTTGCGGGCCAGCTGGAATTCCGGGTGGGCGTGGGCTTGGTGGACCCCGCACTCGGAGCAGCCAGCCGGCCCTGCCGGCCCCGGGCAGTGAGGGACTTAACACCCGGGCCAGCAGCTGCGGAGGGTGTACTGGGTCCCCCAGCAGTGCCAGCCCACCGGCGCTGCGCTCTATTTCTCGCCGGGCCTTAGCTGCCTTCCCACGGGGGCAGGGCTCGGGACCTGCAGCCTGCCATGCCTAAGCCTTCCCCCGCCTCCGTGGGCTCCCGTGCAGCCCGAGCCTCCCCGACGAGTGTGCCCCCTTCTCCACGGCGCCCAGTCCCATCAACCACCCAAGGGCTGAGGAGTGTGCGCACGGTTCGGTACTGGCAGGCAGCTCCACCTGCAGCCCCGGTGCGGGATCCACTGGGTGAAGCCAGATGGGCTCCTGAGTCTGGTGGGGATGTGGAAAACCTTTATGTCCAGCTCAGGGATTGTAAATACACCAATCAGTACCCTGTGTCTAGCTCAGGGTTTGTGAGTGCACCAGTCCACGCTCTGTATCTAGCTACTCTGGTGGGGCCTTGGAAAACCTTTATGTCTAGCTCAAGGATTGTAAATACACCAATCAGCACTCTGTATCTAGCTCGAAGTTTGTGAATGCACTAATCGACACTCTGTATCTAGCTGCTCTGGTGGGGCCTTGGAGAACTTTTGTGTGGATACTCTGTATCTAACTGATCTGGTGGGGACGTGGAGAACCTTTGTGTCTAGCTCACGGATTGTAAACGCACCAATCAGCACCCTGTTAAAACAGACCACTGGGCTCTACCAATCAGCAGGACGTGGGTGGGGCCACATAAGAGAATAAAAGCAGGCTGCCCAAGCCAGCAGTGGCAACCCGCTTGGGTCCCCTTCCACACTGTGGAAGCTTTGTTCTTTCGCTCTTTGCAATAAATCTTGCTACTGCTCACTCTTTGGGGCCACACTGCTTTTATGAGCTGTAACACTCACCGCGAAGGTCTGCAGCTTCACTCCTGAAGCCAGCAAGACCACGAACCCACCAGAAGGAAGAAACTCCGAACACATCCGAACATCAGAGGGAACAAACTCCAGACACGCCACCTTAAGAGCTGTAACACTCACCGCAGGGATCCGTGGTTTCATTCTTGAAGTCAGTGAGACCAAGAACCCACCAATTCCGGACACAGAAGGAAAATAAGAATTTCGTCAGATGGAAGTCTGATGTGTGTCAGAAGGAGAGCTGGGCTGCCCTTGATAAAGCAGAGAAACGCAGGATAGAGACAGAAGCTAGGATTGGTGTCCAGAGGGCTCCATGGCGGGCCAGCCACCTTGTCCATCACCATCCAAGGTGTACTTGTGTGGGCTCACACCTTGCTCTTCTCCCACTCTTAGGGAGGGAGGGGGAATGTTCAGAAAACAACATCGATTTCTTCCTCCTGAAGTCTTATCCCCTTGTAAGAATTCAAGTGTCTGTGGCTTCAGAAAAGGCCATTGTCAGGTGACAGCAATTCCCCTACACTAATGCCACGCCAGAAATTGTCCCTTGAATGGAGAGAATATGTTTCTTATAAGAAGCTGGGTGTCCTGCTTTCTGTATCCAGTCTAGGAAGCCTGCATCCGGTCCGCAGTTCCCCATCACCACCTGGGCAACCACCAGGGAGCTGAGCAGAAATGGGCCCGTGGCCTCCTCCTACGAGTTACAGCCTGGCTCAGGGTTAGCGCTGCCCACCCAGTCCCATGGCTGTATCAAAGGGGGCAGGGAGCACTTTACTGAAGTGGACAAATCCAACGAGGGGAGGAAGATTGATCTTGCCAGCAAGAGGAGAGTCTTTAATGAAATGTCCTATATGTGGAGAAGACCAGACTAAAGTGACATCCCATTAATAACTTATAAAAGCCTCTAATCAGTTTGGGTTAATTTGGTATTCATTGTAAAAACATTCATCATGGGCACTGAGGTCCATGACAGTAGCCAAGAAATTAATATTGCACGGATGGAAATCGCCTTCTGTATCCTCAGATAATGGATGGAGACAGTTTGGTGAGTGATTTGTTAGCTCTACCAAAGGTACCCTTCAAATTTAACACAATATGTTATCACTTCCTGGCTCTGTGGGGCTAAATCACTTTAATATTCACTTGCACTCAAGTAAATAAGCTGAGTTTTTGTAATTAATATGAATGGATGGGGTCGTATGACAGAGATACCTGATGGTCATGGTTAAAGAGTGAGGAGAATTAGGAAATAATTATGGGGCCCTTTCCTGCCACCAAGAGGCTCTTCTCCTGAGATACAGGGATTTCAGAACATGAAAGGAAATTCGTAATCATAGGATTATGGGGGAAGTGAGAGAAGGAAAATGTAAGTAGGACATCAGGAGGAGGTGGAGATTTGTTTTAACTCTGTATAAATGGAAGAGGCGTAAGAGAAAATTTATGTATAAAACAATATGAAAATATGCAGAAAGAGTCATAAAGACATTCCTATACAAGATCACAGAAATCCCTTTAAAAAGAAGCCCAAAGCTGTATCAACAAACACATCCATAACATAGTTATCCATAACAAGAATTTCTAAAAGCTGGAAATGTCCTAAGTGTTGAGAGGCGAGTGATTTGCTAAATTGTGGATTAGCCATAGGAAGAGGTATTATATAACCATTTAAGATTCTGATTAGGAAGACTGCATGGGAGCATGAGCATATATCATCTATCAAACAATAGCAGGATTAAAAATAAGCCATTTGGTATGTTGGCATATGGAAAGGATTAGGAAGTCATATATTAGTCAAAATAATTATTTGGACTGGCCAGACTGGGCTTTTTTTCCCCTTCTAAAACTTTCTTGGTTAAAGCAACATTATATATATATATATATATATATATTTTAATTAAAAAGAGAAGAAAATGTATTGTTAAAAATGAGATTTAGGAACTCTACTCAATAAACATGTGCTCAAGTTGTGTTGAGGGTTAAAAAGAGGCGCTTTTTGCAGAGAGTCCAAACATAAATAAGCCGCCCGTCACCCTCCGGGGATCACAGTGCCTTTAATTCCACCGGTTTGAAAGCCCTGTTGCAAATCCTTCAGAGATATTTTCTGGGACTCACTCTCTTTTTGAAGGATAGAAAGCAGAATAACAAAATTCAAAGTCACAGATTATGAGTGTTTAATATCTAAAATAAAATTATTTTTAATTGACAAGTCATCGTTATATACACATACGGGATACAAGAGAACTATAGTCAATAATAATGTGTTGTATATTTCACAATAAGAGAATACATTTCAAAAAAATGGTAAGTGAGCCTTGAGACTCACTATTAAGCCAAAACGAAATTAAGGAAAAGGTGGATGCAGGGTTAAAACAGGGCCTGACCTGCTTGCCCGCATTGGCCAGTGAAGATAAACCCTATTTTCTTCCTTATCAGAGCTCCCTTAATTCACTTGTGACTGAAACAGTGTATCATTTCTTAGGAATAATCAAATTTAGAAGGGTGCCCCCACATCAGCCTCGGCAGTATTAGGTTAGAGAATTTCAAGATCATTTATCAAATAGCATTTAAAGCAGGAACAGAGTTGTACATTAAGGAAGAGTGCACTTAGTGATAGATTCTGGAGAGAATATAACAAGGCAGTTATAAATTAACATAGCCTTTTGAGACCTCTGGATGATGGGGCGTGGAGCCGCACCACACTTGCAGCCATGGCAGACCCTGTTTCTTGTCCTGTGGAGGGAGCAGCTTCTGAACATTTGGAGGCTTTTCTGATCGCCTCGGGTAGGGTGAGGGAGGGCTATACTCGGTGCTGCCAAGAATTCTCCTTCGTGCACCTAATCGGGTTCTGTAGATTACTTTGTGGAATTCTCCCATTTGGGTGGAGGGAACACCTCTTCATAATAATTCCTAAATGTTTCACAATTGGAAAATATCAAAGTAATGGTTCCATCTCCTGGTCTTTGTAGAATAACCACGACCTTTTTCTTCCTTTAAACTGCTGAAATACTGTCAGTCCCACTTACTGTAGCAGTTAATCTTATGCCTCTTTGTTTTATTATTCAACTATTTTACTTTTGAATAACTTTATTTCCCAGACCAAATGTAAGCTGTTCAAGGACAAAGAATGTTTTTCATTAGACTTTTATCTTCCACGGCCCGTTGCTCAGCACTGCACAGAGTATAGGTTATCAACAAATACTTGTTAAATGAATGCCATCCAGAAGGGAAAGTAAAATTAAATGTCAGATTTATAGACATAAGTTCCAACATTCATGGAAATTGGAAAACCTTGATGTTATAACCTAAAATTTTCGAGCTTTAACAACTTGTCTGATGGCAAATTAATTCAGCAGTTCAGATTCAGTTCAGATTGTGAGCGATACCAGGGAAGAAAATCTGGATTTTTGAGTCAGACATTTGTCTTAAAATGTTTGTTATGCTGTGAAAGATCTTAAAAGGAAGATAGAGAGTGCTCCTGATTAAAACCTGTCAGGATCAGGCTGAACTGAACAAGGCGAAAGGACCTGAACTTCTTGGCTTTCCAAGGACATTTCAGAAGATGAAAGCACCTCACTTCTTGTCCCACCAGGACACCGAGGTGATCGTCTCCTCAGTAGTGTCATAAGGAGCAGTGAGGCCTCGTGGGCGTGTGCCCCTCACTCACTCTCCGGTTTGAAATTAGGGTCGGCCCTCATTCCAATGCCCTGTGAGGGCCTCAGAGGTTATTGTCTGGGTTGTTAAACGTGGAGACAGAGAGGGCACAGAACAGAAGATAATTTGCTCACTTAAGAGGTTTCTAAGAACTTCTGGAGAAATTTTAGCGTGTCCAAGTCAGTTATTTGTGAATGATTCTTCTGGACTTTTCTGCAAAGTAGACTTCACAGGGCTCCTTCTTTGCAGAATTTTGTTAGCCCTGATTGATTATTAGAGGTTAATTATCAATACTGGATACTAACATACTTCTGCCCTTTGACGTGGGTATTTGCACAGCCCACGAGGTTTTATTTCACTTCTCTGACGTGTGGGGAGCACAGTGCCTTACTCGTGATAGACCTGGGCACAGATAATCAATGAGTCCATTTCAATGACAGACCACTTTGGTTTTTTTTCAGACTGTGGGTTTTGCTTTTGTTCTTTTGTTTCATTTTGTTGTTGTTGTTGTTGTGGTTTTGTTTTGTTTTGTGTGTAATGGCTCACATCTAGTTCAGCTATTTCCACTCTAAAAAAACAGTTAGCAAATTAGTGAATTGATTTTTCACGTCCATTTTCCCATGTAAAATCCTTCCACTGTTTTCCACTGCCTTTAGGATAGAACCCAAACCCCTTCACATGCTTTGTGAAGCCCACCTGAGGTGCCATCACTTCCCCGACCTCTCCTGCCACCCAGCACTCCCAGGCTGGAAACCAGCCATAATGAGCTACATCCAGTTCTGCAAATGTCCCAGACCGCCTCTCACTGCAAAGACTTTGTATTTGCTGTTCACAAAGTCCAGAACACACTCTTTTTTAAAAAATGTTTTTTAAAGACCGTGTCTAGGTCTATCACCCAGGCTGGAATACAGTGGTGTGAGCATGGCTCACTGCAGCCTCAACCTCCTTGGCTCAAGCGATCCTCCCACCTCAGCCTCCTAAGTAGCTGGGGCCACAGGCATGTGCCACCATGCCTGTTTAGTTTTTGTATTTTTTGTAGAGATGGGGGTCTCACTGTGTTGCCCAAGCTGGTCTGGAACTCCTGCACTAAGCAATCCTTCTACCTCCACCTCCCAAAGTGCTGGGATTACAGGCATGAGCCACTGTGCCCAGCCCAGGACACACTCTTAATCTGCCATCCCTCACCCCTAACTCCAATCCCTGAAGATTGGGCTTGAGACCCCTCTGCTCTGTCCCCTGCCACTCTGCCATTGCCTTATCACCACACTCATCACTCTCTGCTGTTGTGACCCGTTTCCTTGTTATTTTCCCCCAGCCAAATCCAAGCTCCTTAGGAAGAACTACCTCTGACGTTCACTGCTGTGTCCTCAGCCTCTTTGTATAGACTGTTAGTAAGCATTAAACACGTGTTCAAAGGTTGAATGGGTGACTCAGTCAATTAAGGCATATTATTTACCCAAGATGAAAATCAATTACTTTTTTCAATTTAAGCATAAACTCAATTTATGAATTTTTATGAAATTTATTTCTGTATTTTCATCTATTAGAGAAGTTGGCTGATGTTTCATCTTTAGCCATACCTTGTGGCATCCTCCTTTAAATTTTAGCCTTTTCAGCCACCACATGGGTCCCAATTACCATGACACCAAGTTCAAACCGAGGCTCACCAGTTTCCAGTTACCCTCCAGATAAAAAGGTTATAATTGCACATATGTGTATCTATTTAATTAAGCTAGTTTTCTCCATGGCATACAAAGTCGTGTTTTTAAAATTAGCTGGGCGATCTGACTGTTTAATGGAACTTGAGTCTTTAGAAGGTCCTCAGATGTCACTGCTGTCCACTTTCTCTAAATCTAATCATCACAGGACAAGGTGCAGGATGGGCTTGCTTAGGGAATGCTGCCTTTTAAATTTCCTATGTTACTGCACGACAAGATTAGTTGACTCTGATAACTCCCTACAAAAGACTCAGAATAATAAAGGAATAAATTAATCAGTCAATGGAAAAGCAAATGATCTATGCTAGGCTGATGAACTATAATAGAACGTCTCATTGTTACACAGAGTCAGCCGTCTGCCACTGCCCTGCTGAATCCTATCTGAGCAGTGAATCTGTGTTGTAACAGAGCCAGCGTGGCAAGCAGCTGCTTAGCTGGCCTTTCCCCTCCTGTCTCATAAAGAAAAGTGCCGATGTATTCGTAATTTCCCAGTGAGGTGGCAGAGTCTCTAAATCCCTTTTTCCAATAACCCTAAAATTCTACTAGCCAAGGATTCAACAGCCTGGTACACATTTAGGGAAACAAAAGGTTTATGGTGGCAGATGATTGTTTAGAATAATGTTTCTTAACTCGGCTACGCTTCTACTTGTGTAACTACCAATGCTGTGGCTGCATGCCCAGAAGCTCTGGTTCATTTGGATCAGGGTGGAGCCTGGGCATCAGGGTATTTGAAAGCTCCCCAGGGGCTTCTGATGTACAACCATGTCTGAGCATCCTGGGTTTAGATGCTTACAGGCGGGACTGGGACTGGATGACCTCTTTAATAAACTTTGAAGTTTCAAGGTCAGCATTCCAACTTCATAATAAAATATAGAATCTGTTAGATTATATTTTTAATCACCAGGCCTATCACAAGGGAGGTGCTGAATATAAAATTGCTGGTCATTAAAACATTCCCAGGGAAATTGTTGTTTCAAAAAGGCAGCTGTACTTCCTTAGATCAACATATACAGCTTGGAGGTTGCCAGCCACATTGTAGTTTACTTTGCTTCTGGTCAATTCAACTCAATTCAACTCAAAGTTAAGATCGGGATGTTATAAAATTATTTTGTTTTCTTTTTCTTTGAATACTGCATGAGAAGTCATTGTCCAAATCATTAGGTGTTTTATGCAATATTAACAATCTTTAGTGTGATTTTCCCCCCATCAAACCTATAAACAATACACTATTCTAAAAGCCTGCTATGATGGAAGCACTGTGTTTCAGACAGCAAGTCTCACTGCATGGCTGTGCAGGATGGAACATAATAACTAGTGGTAACAGCGGCCTTTTAGATAGGGCTCACAGTGTTCCCATCACCATGCTAGGCACTCGGTGTATACTGTCTCTTTTGCTCACAATATCTCCATTCAGCAGTGAGAAAGTAGAAATTCAGAAAATGGAAGTAACTTTCCCGGGTCACATGTCAGGGATGGTGTCAGAACTGAAACTGAAGAAGACACGGCCCAGCTTCTTCCTTTGGACCGAACTCTCAAGTCTGGACTCAGTGTTCAGAATGACTTCTCTCAAGACCAAATGTTCTCATGTCTATGAGAAGCCTTTGAACACCTCTTAAATGCACTACAAATACAGTGTTATTACCATGAATGTGGTATTTGTATATTTGTATTCAAGGCCACCCATAAGGATTTTTTCTTTTTTTGGCAGTGTACAGAAGCTGGATGTCTCCTGATATAGCATCTGGTGTAATTAATCCAACACCCTTATCTCTCTCCCCACTGAGCATTCTGAAAGGGAATGAAACATTGACCTAACTGATATTTCCCTCTAAAATCTTTGCAGGTTCCATTAATGAGCTGTCAGAGCCCCAGGGCAGACACTGAACCCCAACTGGAACAAAACGTTCCTCCTGGACCCGGTGGGTCAGTTATCCAGCGCAGCATTCCTCACACCCCAGGGCTGTGCAGAGCCCTTTCAGGGCAGGATCAAACAAATGAAGCTTGTATGTCTCCTTTTCCAGGGGGTGACCTAAGCGTTTGATGTTAGTTTTCTACGCTTAATTATTTTTTTTTATTTCGGATGCATTTTAAATGTTAGTGAAATATTTTATGAATAAAAAATAATAAAATGAGCACTCACATGCCCTCCAGTCAGCATGAAATACAGAGCATTCCCAAGCATTCTCAGAGCTCGGACTCCGGGTCCACCGGGTTCCAGGTCCCTCCTCCACCAGACCAACCACTCCTCTGAATTTTCTTTATGTTTCCCTGCCATTTATGGATCTCTAAACAATATACCATTTACATTTTGAACATTATATAACTGTTACCAGACAGTATCTATACTCATGTGACTTGAGGTTACATCAACATGAGTATAGACACTGACTGTCTTGTCACTATACTGTAACATGAGTGTAGACACTTGATGTACCCTGAGTGTACATACTGTCTGGTAACAGTTACGTAAAGTTATATAAAGTCTCCTATATTATCTTGTATCAACATGTGGAAACATTAGCTGTAATTGAATCTTTTTCAATTTTCTGTCATAGTCCATTATACAAATGTATCACAATGCCTTTATCCGGCCCTTTGTCCATGGATATGTAGTTTTCTATTTTTAAATGTATTTACAGTGTTGCTATGTGCATTTTGCTCGTGTTTTCCAGTGTACATGTGGCAAAGTTTCTGTAGGTTTTGCTGTGTGTATATTTCATTACTGATGGTGCTGAATGTCTTTGCATGGGTGCATTTTCTGTTCATGTCACAACTTCTGTAAAACACCTGTTCATGTCTTTTAACCTATTTTTCTTTTGGGTTCTTTGCCCCTTTCTTATTGATGCTCATCATTTCTTTATACATTTAAGATTCAAATTCTTTGTCAATTACATTATTTCCAAGATCTTCTCTCATTTTACAGTCTGTCTTTTCACTCTCATTTTGATATTCTTTGGCAGGAAAATACATTGATTTCAATGCAGTTTATTCCTTTATGGTTTGCATTTTTATGTCTTCTTAAAGAAATTGTCCCTAACCCAAGGACGTAGTTTCGTAGATTATCTTGTAACATTTTTGTACTTTCATCTTTCACAATTATGTCTTTAGTTCCCCTGAACTGGATTTTTGGGAAGGGTGTGATGCATGCTTACAATTATCTTTCCATAGGAATAATCAATTGTCCCAGAACAATTTATCGAGAAAGTCTTCCTTTCCTTACTGGTCATTGGAGCCTCTGCTATTTATCAAACTTCTGTGTATGGGTGAATTTGCTTTCAGACTCTCCACTGTGTTCCACTCATCTTTTGTCCACTGTTGTAACAACACCACACATTCTTACTTACTGCAGCTTCACCACACAGATGGGGCATTTGGTACAGCCAGTCACCTGGGCATGCTGCTCTTAAGAGTGTCCTGGCTGTCCTTGGCCTTTTGCATGTGTGTATATGTGTGTCACTCATGAACACACACAATTTAGAATAAGTTTGTTCAGTTCTTCTAAAAACACTTTTGGGAGATTAGTGTGAACTGCATTAAGTTTATACACCAATGGAGGGAGAATTTATAAACTTCAGCTGTTGAAACTTTCAATACGTGGTATAGTTCCCAGTTTATTTACTTAAAAAATACTTTCTCCATAAATTTTTATAATTTTCTCCATAAACTGCTTGCAAACCTGGTTTAAATTTACTCTTACATATCTTCTTTGGATATTTTTGGTGTATGTTTCATTTTGTAAATGTAATTTTTAGAATTTATGTCTGCTAGTGTATTAGTCAGGGTTCAGACTAATTAGTTAGAGGGACAGAACTAACAGGATACATATATTAACTTACACGATCACAAGGTCCCATAATAGGCTGCAAGCTGAGGGGCAAGGAGAGCCAGTCCCAGTCTCAAAACTGAATAACTTGGAGTCTGATGTTGGAGGGCAGGAAGAGGCCAGCACTGGAGAAAGACGTAGGCTTGGAGGTTTGGCCTGTCTCTCTTTTTCATGTTTTTCTGCCTGTTTTGTATTCTCTGGAAGCTGATTAGATTGTGCCCACCCGATTAAGGGTGCATCTTCCTTCCCCAGCCCACTGACTCAAATGTTAATCTGTTTTGGCAACACCCACACAGACACACCCAAGATTAATACTTTGTATCCCTCAATCCAATCAAGTTGACACTCAGTATTAACCATCACAGCTGGTTAATAGAATTGCATTTGACATTTTCTATTGATTTTGCATCCACCAGCCTTGCTAAACTCATTTAATTCCAATAATTGATCTGTGGTTTCTTTTGGATCTTGTATTTAGATAATTACACCCTCTCCAAATAATGACACATTTATTTCTTCCTTTTTCATCCTCAACTCTGCCTGATTTCCTGATCTTACTCCACTCTCCAGAACCACCCGCACTGTGTTGAGCAGAACAGCAGTGGTGAAAATGCAGCCCTTGCCTTCTAGCTCCTCACAGAGGAAGTGCTCCCAAGTGCTTGCCGTGGAATGTGAAGTTGCTGCAGTTTCATTTGGGAATGACCTCGGTCAGTTTCAGGAAGGCCATTGCTATTTCTAGTGTGCATGATTTATTTGGGAATGACCTCGGTCATTGGGTTTTTGTTTCTTTGTTTTGTTGTTGGTGGTGGTCTTGTGGTCTGTGTTCTGTTTGTCTTTATTTTGAATGGATTTTGAATTCTATGAAGTATGTTTTCTGAATCTATTGTAATGATCATGTGGTTTTTTTTTTCCTTTAATCTGTCAGTGAGGTGTATTATATTGTCAGTAGAAAACCAGCCTTATGTGACTAGGATAGATGTGATTGGTTGGGATGTACTTTTTAATATATACCTAGCTAGATTTTTTAACATATTTTCTTTAAGATCTTTGCATCTGTGTTCATGGGTGAAATTCATCTGCACTGTGAGACATTACTGAATTTAAAATCAGTTTATTAGAATGGTAGGTACTTAAGTAGGTGCAAACACAAAACTATGTAACTATAAAGCCATATATAATTTACCAATTCGCTTGAACAAATCTACGAAAGCAGCAAATTTAAAAACAATTCTATCAATTTGCAGCGCTGATGTTTACCTGAAAATCTCTGGGAGCTGGACTGCTCCATGAATTTCCCTTTCTTCTCCTGCATTACCACGTGACTTGTCATGACTTAATTTCCCATGCATTTTCTTCATTTGACCTATAGAGAAACCTTCTTTGGAACAATACAGCCATGTTGTTGTTGCTTTGCTTGGCAGGAATACATCTTTCGCATGTCAAGTCCCCTTTTATTCTTTTCTCACTGGCCCACAATAACTAAAGCAGTACTACTTGGCACCAGTGTGCTTATAAACATAAATTCCAGCCCTAAAATCAGGATAGAAGGACTTGCTTATTCGATAGTCATCCAGGTGGTCCACAATATGGGATATACATTTTACTAAAATTCTCATCAAAATGAACATATGAAATGTCAGTGTTTTAAAAGGACCTGTGTCCTCAGATTCCCAGGTTGTTATCACTCAGTTTCAGAAGCATCCATCCAGAGATTTTTCCAGAAGGAATTGTTAGTACAATTTGCTGGGCTGCATTTGAACCAATGTCGGCCTCCCCTTAGGACCAGCAGAGATGGTAAACAGAACCTAGGTGAGTGGTAAGGAGTCTTTTAGAGAAGTCCCCCTCCCTGGAGGGCCTCACTCAAGATCTGACTTTGTAGAAAGCAGAACTTCACACTGACTTGGAGTAACTGTCTTCCATGATGAGCTGGGGAGAGAAGGGAACTGTGCCCATGAGACCATAGGGCTTCATGACCTTCAGCTGTTTCTCCACAGAGAGTGCTGTCAGCCTACAGCGAGAGAGGAATGGTCCCACCAGCTGGAAATAGAGAGGACGCCAACCCAAACCACCCCCACCCCCTACAGCATGAGGCAGCAAGAGTCGGACATATCTTCTCCCAGTCTTCCCCTAGACACACCCTACAGAAAGTCCTTTGGAAACACCCCACTGTGAGGCTGCCTTATTCTCGTGTTAGCCTGATTTGTAGTAGGAAAAATGTTGAGGACACAAAAAATCCTGGCTTTATTTGCACTGATCACTTCATCCTCACGGTGGTAAAATGCCCCATCCATGCAACAAGCCTTTAAGCACCTTTCCTGTGCCAAGCAGCCCCCACCTTAGGACCACCCGCTGTTAAGCGTTCGCTGGTGATGCCACTGTCTTATCTTGTGGACACTAAATGGTTAAGCCGGGCTGGTAAAACATAGAACATTTCTCAGGTTGTTCTTTCAAAATACACCGTGGTTGTCAGGCAGAAAATGTTTCCCTCTTAGGATCACCTGTGACGAGCAACGCCAAAGTTTTGATGCAACTCAAATGCTTTGCTGGAACTGTTTTTCTCCATACGACGCAGGGGCAGGGCTTCCATGTCATGGAACAAAGTGGTGAATGTTCAGATGGTCGGGGTGTGATTTCAGGGGCTGCATGGATTAAGGAACACTGAAGCATAAAGTTAAGAACATTACGCTGTTTTCAATTCTCTCAAACTTCTGTTTTCCGATGAGGAGCATGATTTTGACATCTCCTAATACTTGCTCATGTCTCTTTTTAACAAACGGAGAGTGAGCCTCAGGCCCAGAACTCCAAGCAGGACTGGGCAGAATTTGTCATCATGCTTTGGTTTTTTGGTATTTATTTTATGCTTATCATCCCTTCACTGCAAAGAATACTGGTGTTCCATTTATAGTAGTAATACAAAATGTCCCTGATAAATGAAACTTGTTTACATAAAGAGGGAATTGACTGAAAAGAAAATAAAGCAGCCAGGCGCGGTGGCTCACTCCTGTAATCCCAGCACTTTGGGAAGCCGAGGTGGGTGGATCGGGAGTTCAGGAGATCGAGACTATCCTGGATAACATGGTGAAACCCCGTCTCTACTAAAAATACAAAAAATTAGCCAGGCATGGTGGCGTGCACCTGTAGTCCCAGCTACTCAGGAAGCTGAGGCAGGAGAATCGCTTGTGCCTGGGAGGTGGAGGTTGTGGTGAGCTGAGACAGTGCCATTGCACTCCAGCCTGGGTGACAGAGTGAGACTCTGTCTCAAAAAAACAAATGAATAAATAAAAGAAAGAAAACAAAGAAAAGAAAAGAAAGCAAATAATAGTATCAGAGGTACTCTCAAAGGTGGTTAGTGTTTAACCAGCCTTGGGAAGTGCTCCTGTCAGGGAAGGAAGCCAGGGTTTAGCAACAACCCATGTTGGGTGGAAACCCAGCCCTGACACTCACTGGATCGATGATGTGTATAGCCCCTCTGAGCCTCAGTTTCCCCGTTCATGAATAGGGTAAAAAGACCTCCCAGGGATGCTGTGAAGGTTAAAGGCAATAACTTATAGGCAGCATTCCTTATGTAGTAAATGTTAGTTCCCTCCTTGATGTTGGAGGAGAAATCTATTATTATCTTGAGTCTGGGCCAAAGACATAATAATATTTGCATAAGTGATGAAAAATGACAAAATGGAAAAACATGGACTTTGCAGCAAGACAAGCCTATTAGCTTTTTCGACCTTGAAACTTCTGATTTGATTTCCTAATCCATAAAATGAGGAAGATTAAGGTACTTATTTTGCATAATTATTGGGCAAATCTGAGGTAACTAAGTCACATCCTAGTGATCACATCAAGTACAGAGTAGGCCTCCATCAATAATAGCTGTTTGTTATGGTCCTCAGTGGGGAAGGACCATGACTTTCCTTCCTCATGTGAGAACCTCCTTTATCTTTCAAATTGTATCCTCATGTGCATAAAATATTCTTCAGTGTTTGGAGGGAAATTGTTTGATAAATGTTGGGGTCAAGAAGCAACAAGGTGTTGCGGGGACATCCTCTAGAACCTTGAGAATTTGGGGTGTGAAATTCTAATTTCTGAGATGCCTGATGTAGCTGCAGATTCTACACAGAGACCCAATCACCTCATTAATTCAAGGTTCAGGGCACTGAAAGCCCATCTACCCGTCATCCATTTCTCTTTTTCTTACTTTTATTTGAAAACTATTATTCTTTCTTTTTTTTTTTTTTTTTTTTTGAGATAGTGTCTCAGTCTGTCATCCAGGCTGGAGTACAGTGGCGTAGTCATAGCTCACTGCAGCCTCAAACTCCTGACCTCAACCTCAAGCAGGTGTTCCTCCCATCTCAGCCTCCCAAGTCACTGGGACTACAGGTGCACACCACCACAGCTGGCTAATTTTTAAATTGTTTGTAGAGATGAGGTTTTGCTATATTCCCCAGGCTTGTCTCAAACTTCTGGGCTCAAGTAATCCTCCTGCCTCAGCCTCCCAAAGTGCTGGGATTGCAGGTGTGAGCCACAGGGCCTGGCCCTCTTTATTCTCCTACTGACAATTACCTTCTACTTGACCAGAGGTCTTTTTAAGGATTAAAGAGTGGTAGTTTGGCTCCCCTAAAAGGAATTTTCTAAGGTGGTGCCTGTGAGTGCACTGTGAGTTGTGTGACTGCTGCATTGCAGTTGCAATTGTGTGCTAGTTTCTAACAAGGGGAAGCAAGCGCTGATGTGGCCGAGAAGGAAGGCTTCCGTTAAGTCTCCTCCAGGTCACATTTTCGTAACACCAAGTGATATTTTTCAGCTTGAATGTCTCCTGATATTATAAGGAGTTTGAAATTTTCCTTTATTAATTAACATTTTCATTTTGCTCACATTTTGGAGAGCACTGATTTTGCAGAAGTGCTAATTACCAAGCTCACAGCAGAAGCTTGGCTGCATTTTAAACTATTTCCTCAGATGCTCCCTGCTGAACTCAGAGATGTCCTCATTCAGCCGAGCCAGCCTCCCAGGTGGGTGGGAGGCCCCTGGCTGGTGCCACTCACAGACTTTGAGCTTCTTCTGAACCCGCCGAGCCCTGACATACCAATAGGCCCACACTCCTGAGGGGGTTCTGGCCACATCTGCCTTTAGGAAAGATCTGTTCATTGGTGTAAAACCCTGACGTGTGACATCAGAAAACCAGAGCACCTGGCCATGCCCCAACCCTGTAGCTCCAGCCAGAGCTCCCTATGATGTGGCCTGCCACAGTCATGTGGCTCTTGATAAGTCTAGAGGGCCTGGAAGATTCTGTCTAAGTCCGGGCAAAAACAGAGGGACTCACAACACCCCTCCTGGTGTGAGGGTAATAGATGCATGCCTGCGTGCGGGAAGGCTTGTTTGCAGATGTCTCCATCCGTTATGTCTGAGCCCATTCAGGCTGCGCTAACAAAATCGTAGACTGGGGGGCTTAGAAAAAACAAATTGATTTCTCATCATCCTGGAGGCTGGAAGTCAAGGCTAAGTTGCTAGCTGAATCTGTGCCTGGCGAGGGCCTGCGTCCTGGCTCATAGACTGCCTTCTTCTGTGTCCTCGCCTGGTGGAAGGGACAAGGGACCCCTCTGTGTCGTCTTTCATAAGGGCGCTAGTCCCATTCGTGAGCGTTCTCCCCTCATGATGTGATCATTTCCCAAAGACCTCACTTCCTAATACCATCCCATCGGGGGTGGGATTTCAACATGTGAACTCGGGGAAGACACGAACATTCAATGTGTAACACCATAAAGAAGACATGGGAGGCCAGGCGCGGTGACTCACGCCTATAATCCCAGCACTTTGGGAGGCCGAGGTGGGTGGATCACGTGAGGTCAGGAGTTCAAGACTAGCCTGGCCAACATGGGGAAATCTTGTCTCTACTAAAAATACAAAAATTAGCCAGGCGTGGTGGTGGGCGCCTGTAATCCCAGCTACTGGGAAGGCTGAGGCAGGAGAATCGCCTGAACCCAGGAGGCAGAGGTTGCAGTGAGCTGAGATCATGCCACTGCACTCCAGCCTGGGCAACAAGAGTGAGACTCCATCTCAAAAAAAAAAAAAACAGGAGACATAGGAATCTGGTATTTATGTACTAATCTTCAACATTGACAGTCCCCAGCTTTTCAATCCATGATGTAAGTAATGAAGATGAGCTGCTGATCTCTCAAGGCCTGGCAAAGCCCTTTCCTAAACCTGAGGTTACCGTTTTCCCAGGCCGGGGGGTTTTCCCAGGACATTCATGCTGATACCAGGACAGTCCCGGGTAAGCGGGATGGTTGCTCACTCTGCTGACAAGGCTCTGGGGATCTGGGCACCACCACCTTCTCCTTGTGCCACACACACACACATGCACACACACCACCCATGCCAGACTGCTGCATCTCATCTTATGAGTCCATTAATTCACTGTTCCCCACCTGCTAAATGTGCCCAAAGATATGAGATTGGCATAGACAACATTTTGAAAAGTTTTATCTTCTGTTTTGTCATTAAGATAGACCCTGTGCGTTGGTCAGCAAGTGATATTAGGAAGACGGGGATGAGATGGTATCAAATGAAGGGAAGACTACAGGGCTGGCGGCAAGGACACAGATTTGGGGTAGCAGCCAGACTTGGGAACTTGGTAAGGATGCATGACGCTCAAGACTATTGCAGAACCTGATGCCTCGGCCCCTGGGCACCTGGACCACAGTGGCAGGGCGCCAGAAAGGGCTGTGAGGGCACTAGGTCAGGAACCAAGAACTCACAGGAGTCAAACGAATACTATGAGCCACTGTGTTTGCCCAGAGCTGTGCTAGTGTTTCTATGAGATTTTTAAAAAGGGAAAACGTTACGGTTGCCTGAAGGAGATTAATATTTGGATAAAACATACATACATGACATAAACTAAGAAAGTTATTACAAGATTTTAACCAGAGTCTTACCGCCCTATTTTTAAGTCAGGAGAATTGTATGAAATGATTGCTATATAGTTCAGAGAGGTGAAGTCATCCTCTAAATCACATAGTGATGATTTGGTGTTTTGTGAGTTTGCAGAAGGAGAGGTGAAGGTGGGTCTGGAAGGCTTCCCCCAGGAGATGGGGCAGACTCGGGCTAAGCAGAGCAGGCAAGGTCATCAGAGAAGCGGAGCAGTGGAGACCTGGAGGCAGGCTGTGCGGTGGCCGGCACTGTGTGGCCGGCACTGTGTGGATCAGGGAGGTGCCGAGGGTAGGAGAACGCTGGCCTGGCTCAAAGTGATTGGCCCTGCGGCATGTGGCCTGTGTGGAAATGAGTTCCTGCAGACACTCTGGACAGGAAGGAGACCTCAATGGGCACTGGGGCAACCTGGGCCAGCTGTAGGCTTCCTTCCTGATCAAACAAGAGGACCCTGCTGAGACACCTCCCCAAAAACCACAGGTCTCAGGCCCCTTCATGGGTGACCCTGTGTTATCCACCTGAGAAGGGGCCCAAAAGAGGCCTCTCAGAGGAGGCAGGCCCGGTGGCAGCACAGGCCTTGAAATCAGCCCCCAGTGCCTCTGTGGCTTCAGTCCAGGGACTCCATGCAGGGCGCTGAACCACCACCACAAAACCCATGCGATCCTCAGAGCCCCACCTCATCAGCAGGAGGACAGGGGTCACCTGACAGTGTGTCTGAATGAGTGGAAGCTTCCGTTCTGTGAGAGCTCTGGGCTTTTGTGGACTGACACGGGGCACAGCCACCCGGGCCCCTGGGTGTGGAGTGACCTAAGATGTCGTGTACCCCTGGGGTGATGAGGATTGAGGCTAAGATGGACAGAGGGAGAGGAAAGGCTACACGGGACCCAGTGACAGGAGTCTCAGTGAGTTCAGCCCTGGTCTGCCCAGGGCAGTCCAAGTTTACCCCAGAGTCCAGGGAAGTCACAAATAGGGCTTCCTTTCATGTGCAAATGTCCTCTCATTTGGATGATAGGTTATAGGACCCTCCTAAGTTTGGTGACTTCTGAGGTCTCAGGCTAAGACATTTCTTTGACCCCACTACAGATGAAGTACATTGTTCAAGTGTTGGAGGGAGTGGCCTAGCCCAGGCCCAGAGCTGGAGCCTGCCAGCCTGGTCCCCATCCAGGCTCTGCCACTCATGGGCTCTGTCCTGTTGGGCAAATTGCCTAGGCTGTCTGTGCCTCATTTTCCTCTAATATGGATATCAACATAGCGCCCACCTAATGGGCTTATAAGGATGTGACTCATACTATGTGTGATGCCATGTTAGCCTTTGTTAATGAGAACCTCCTGGTCAGAGCTGTGCTGTGGGCAGCCAGAGGCCGATTATGGAGAGCCACCCGGAGTGGAGTCAGGAGCCGGCCTCAGGGGCTGGTCACAGAGTGGCTCAGCTGGTCAGAAGTCAAGTCTGAGTCTCACACAGGCAGGAAAATGCGACAGTGAGAAAGGGTCCTGTCCCAGCCCCTGAGAGAGTACAATGATTCTACAAAGACCCTGACACCTGCTCTTGTGACTGAGTTGCATAAAGTGGGGGTTGAATTCCTGAGTCCACTAAAGGCATGTACTTCCAGTATGGTAGGAGTGAAAGAGGGGTGAACATAGATGGAGAACCAAGGGTTTTCCCAGGTGCTGTTTGTAGGTCACACAGGGGCACAGCATTGATGGGAAAGTCAGCCTCAGGCATCACGTGCATCACCCAAGGTGTCCCGTCACGTTCCTGGCAGAGTTGGCTTCATATCCAGCTTGCCTGACTCCACAGCAGTCTCCCTTTAAGGAGGCTTGGATAACCCAGGCCGCCGTGACTGGAACCCCAGAACCTGCCCCCGAGAAGTTGCTCCTGTTCTTCTCCTCCCCTAGGAGGCTTCTCTCAGGCCGGGGCCTCCAAGTCCCATCTAGGCCTCCAGAGCCAAGACTGCTTTGTCCAGGGCTTGCTCTGGCACCCCTGCAGCACCCTGTGCACTCTGGCAGAAGAAAGAGCCCGGGGATCCTGCACAGCCCCTTGGCTCTGCTGTGGCCTCTCATCGGGCCCCTTGGCCTTCCAGGAGGCCCTGCTGTCCCACGGACATCCTCCAGGAAGCCAAGGATGGGAAGGATTCTGAGGTCTGTTTGGCAGAGGTCACATGGATAAGTCATGGGAGAGGAGTGGTGTTCCGGCACCCCAGGGCTTGAAGGTTTCCATTGTTTTCTCTGTTGATAGAAAGACTGGTTTGCAGACAGAGGCAATTAGGGAAGAAACAATAAATGTAAAGGTGAAAGAGGACAGTGTTAGATGTAAAATATGCCACTTCTTCTGCAAAGTTTTCTTGGACTCCCAGGTTAGAATTCCCACTACCTGCAGCAATGGCGCGTGTGGCTCTGTCTGTACACTCGGCGTACCGTAAACATTTGTCTACAAGTCTTTCCCATAACTTGTGATATCCCACACAGCTTAGGATGGTGGCATATTTATTATTTTATCACCAATTCCCAGTACAGGTGCTAGGTTCATTTTAGGTATCTGGTTAAACTTTATCATTTATTTATTTGCCCATTATAAAAATAATACAGAATATAGTAAAAAAGTAGGAAAAAAAAGCCTTTTTAAAATAGCATCAATAGACCTAGTATCTACAATTACTATTAATATTTTAGTATGTTTTCTAAATCTATTTCCTAGAGTTGATGTATTTTTTTAGTTACAATTAATAGTTTTACATCCCAACATTTTGATACAATTAGCATCGTATACAATTAAATACTTATTGTTAACATAATTTTCATAGTTACGTGGTATTTCATTGAGTAGATCTACCAAAATGCAATTAACCATTTTCCGGCTAGACCAGCTGGACCATATATAATATTCCCTGTTATCACTGATGCTGTGAAAAACCTTTGGGTCTAAGATGTTCCTTAAGTGGAATTACTGAGTCAAAAACTAGGAACACTTGGCCGGGCGCAGTGGCTCACGCTTGTAATCCCAGCACTTTGGGAGGCTGAGGTGGGCGGATCACGAGGTCAGGAGATCGAGACCACGGTGAAACCCCGTCTCTACTAAAAATACAAAAAAATTAGCCGGGCGTGGTGGCGGGCGCCTGTAGTCCCAGCTACTCGGAGAGGCTGAGGCAGGAGAATGGCGTGAACCCGGGAGGCGGAGCTTGCAGTGAGCCGAGATCGTGCCACTGCACTCCAGCCTGGGTGACAGAGCGAGACTCCGTCTCAAAAAAAAAAAAAAAAAAAAAAACTAGGAACACTTTTTTAAGGCTCTTGATGCATATTTGCAAATTATCGTCTGTATGCCTCATCATTCATCCTGATTCCATGCTCACCAGCATCAGGTGAATATGCAATTCGTTTTAAAGAAATCTTGCTAAGGCTATGATTTTTTAAAAAGATCTCTGCTAATATAATTTAATTGCATAGCTATTTAAATCAGCATATATTTAATTATATTCCATAGTTAATTAAATTCACATATACTTAATAGTAAATTGATTTTCTGTAAAGTAATACCAGTGATATCTTTCTTGTGATTTTATTCTTGCTCCATTTATCTTTTAATGTCTTGGTGTGTAAATAACAGAAAAGCTCCCTGAAGGGGAAAGACAGAGGAAATCGAAAATCACCTCTGAGTCCTTCACGGTCCAGCCAGGAGCTAGTCTCAGGCGTAGCAGGGCAAAGAGCTCCTGATGCCTGTGCCAGAGGCAGCGACTTCTGAGCTGGGCTCTGTGATTCCCCTGCCCACCCTCTAGGAGGCACTAATGAGCAGCAGTGAGCTGAGGAAGAGAAGAGCCAGAAGACTCCAAAACCTGGAAGATCTGAGTAACCTACAGACGGGATAATGAGCTCCTGTAGGCTGCAGAGAGGTTGGCTGCTGGTCACACCACCCTGGAGAAGAGCACCCGAGATCAGCCACCCAGGGAACCTGGGAGGGAAGCAGACACTGTCTGAGAAGGGAGGAGATTGATGGCTTCACTGAACCCTCAAACCGATCTCATCCACTCCAAATACCTGGGATGATCCAGGAGACTTAGCCGGGAACATCTGAATGATGTTTCATGGGTAGCATTTTACCCTTGCTGCAAGCCGGAGGCCACTCGTATTAGGACTGTCTACAAAAAGGCCCAGAAACTTACCAAGAAAAAAATAGATTTTTTCATCACCTTAGAAAGATATTGAAAATTCATTCACTTCTCTGCAGTCAGAGGGTGACTTCTGGCAGCTGACAAGTCTCGGATCTAACTGCAATATAAAAAGATTTGTGGGGTGAGAGAGTGCCTCCAACTGCTTTCTACCGGTCAATAAATTTGTCAGTCCTCCGAAAGCTTTGAGAGAGGAAACGTTCCCAATATTTGTGTTCTGGTTCAGACCTGCTCCTATAAAGGCCCCGTGGCCCAGCCTTGTTACTTTCAGCTGCAAGAAGCAGCAGCTGAGCCCAGTGCAGGGGCTGCGAGTCACCTGGGGAACTTTCTGCCCCCAGACAGCCAAGCTCCTGTGCAGAGTGTGTGACTCAGTATGTCTGGGGTAGGGCCTGAGAGTCAGCATTTCTAACGAATCCCCAGGAGCCGCTGAGCGGCTGGGCCCAGAGTGGCCTTGGAGAAGCCGTGGCATGATGGCTTGTGTCATCAGGCTGCCCAGTTCTGCCCCTTATGGGAAGGGCGACCTTGGGTCAGGGCTGGGCTTCTCCAAGCCTGCATCTCAGTTCCATAAAGTCAGAACAGCACCTTCCTTTCCCAGGTGTTCTGATGAGGGGAGCCTTCAGAGTGTGAGCTCTGGAGTCAGACAGCCTGGGTCCAAACCCTGGCTCCTCTTGGGCCAGTGGGCTCCTTCAGCACCCTGGGTAACATAGCCCTGAAATGGAAAACATAATCCATAATAATGCCTATCTCATAGAATTATAATGGGGATTAAGTAAATCAATATTTTAAAGTCTTCAAACAATGTTTGGTTAATGACAAGTACTATGTGAATGTAAAATAAATATGTGCAACACATCCATCAATGCATGGCACCATTACGAGCCCTCAACAAGGAGTGGTTACTATTTTTGGATTCATTGGTACATGGTTCCATTAATCAATAAATATTTAGCATCAAGTATCTACAAGGTTCTGGTGTAGGCATTAAAAGGAGCACAAGATCTGGTTTCCCTTGCCTTAAAGATTATAATTTTGTGGGCAGACAACATAAAACAGAGTTCAGTAACAAGAGTTTCTGGAGAGTGCTACCAGCACGGTTCACAGAGCAGTGAGCCGGTATCATTTTTCGGGAGAGATCCTCAGGCAGTGGAATGACAGGAGAAGGTTTCACAATGTTCAGACTCAAGTTGGGCCTGGAGCATTTTAGGCTGAAAGGACTGAGAGCAATGATGCTTCAGGGAGTTCGCTGCTGTTGCACGTGATTTTCTCAGGCTGGTTCAGGCTTCTTCAAAGGCCATGTTCCAAAATCAGCTTCAGTCCTTCAAGTAAATTCTCATTGAGATCGTTTTTGCATGAGCATCAAAAGCTGCTGACCTAGCAAAGAAAACATGCATCTACTTCCCCAGGACAGGGTAGTGGCCCCTCGAATCCCATCACATACACAGACCTCATCGCTCCAGGTAAATGAGATGCCCGGAGACCTTCCCAAGAGACAGACCACAGTCCAGCCCTTGCCCAAGGGCTCAGATATGACAGCGAATACTTAACCCTCCACCCTTGCCATCACCATCACTCATCCCCATCACCCCCCATCTGCCTGGATTTGTCTCCACTCACCAAAATAGCCCAGAGATATGGCGGGCTTTTTGGAGGATCTGGTTGACCCATTTCCTATGATCCTCCAGGATCCTCCTGGAGTTCCCAGGTGAAGGTCAGGCCGCAAGAATTAACCTGCACTCTAGAGTCGAGGAACCAGCCAGAGCTCTTCCAGTCTTCTTGTCCTGCTTTGCATGCTCACCACAGACTGGGCTTTCCAGGCCTTTCTCCTCTGCCTCTCATCAACAGTCCGTTTGTGCTGATAACCACACAGGCTGTGGTCCAGTGCTGTGCCCAGGTTTGGTCAGCTTTGTTTAGATCTAAGCCTATACCTTTTTAAAGTACAACCCAATGCTACCTAGTTTAATTTGTCCAAAATGCCAAGTGATTTCTCCATGTGTTTTGATTTTGAAAGCTGAGCATCCTTATCCATAGGCATTTTAATGTGGAGAGTTGGAGAGTGTCATGAGCTTTGTCATTTGCTAGGGTGAGGGTGATCCAGGCTGAGCCGCCAGGCTGAGTGCACTGTGAATTAGCATGGTGTGCAGGGAGTTACTGGAGTAGTCCCTGACTGCCATATCATTGCTTCACTCACCAGACCATGCATCTTCCCATCATTGCTTCTGTTGATTTATCCTCATTTCTATGGCTGCCACCTGTGAAAGGTTCATAGCTCTCCAGACTGCATTGGGTTCTACCTTCATTGGGCCAGAAAAAAAAATTCAAACCCACAAAGTTATTCCTTGGAAAATGTAGAGGTGAGATCTCCAGAAACAAGCATGCTGATAGTTGAATGTGGCACATGAGATGTCACTCACTATCCATCTGCCATCACCTTATACAGATGCAGGCACATCTCATCTCATTGCACTTCACTCTATTGTGCTTTGCAGGTATTGGGTTTTTTACAAATTGAAGGTTTATAGCAACCCTGCTTTGAGCAGGTCTGTTGGCATCATTTTTCCATCATGTGTTCACTTTGCATCTCTGGCACATTTTGGCAATTCTCACAATATTTTGAACTTTTTCATTATCGTGATATCTGTTATGGTGATCTGGGATTAGTGATCTTTGATGTTACTGATGTTATTGTTTTGGGAGCCACTAACTGTGCCTATATAAGGTGGCAAACGTAATAAACGTTGTGTGTTCTGACTGCCCCACAAACAGGCCATTTCCCTCACCTCCTCTTGGGCCTCCCTATTCCTTGACACACAATATTGAATTAGGCCAATAGTATCTTATAAAATGGCCTGTAAGTGTTCCTAAGTGGAAGAAGTGCAGGTCTCTCACTTTAAATCAAAAGCTAGAAATAAGTAAGCTTAATGAGGAAGGTGTGTCAAAAGCACCACAATAGGCTGAAAGCCAGGCCTCTTGTGCCAAACAGCCAAATTGTGAATGCAAAGGAAAAGTCTTTGAAGAAAATTAAAAGTGCTGCTGCAGTGAACAAATGAATGATAGGTAAGGGAAACAGCCTGATTGCTGATGTGGAGAAAGGTTTCATGCTCTGGATAAAAGATCACACCAGACACAGTATTCCCTGAAGCCAAAGCCTAATCCAGAACAAGATCCTAACTCTCTTCAATTCTGTGAAGGCCGAGGGAGGTAACGAGGCTGTAGAAGAAAAGTTGGAAGCTAACAGAGGGTGGTTCATGAGGCTTAAGGAAAGAAGTCATCTCTGTAACATAAAAGTGCAAGGTGAAGCAGCAAGTGCTGATGGAGAAGCTGCAGTAAGTTATTCAGAAGATCCAGCTAAGATCACTGATGAAGGTGGCTGCACCAAACAACAGATTTTCAGTGAAGACACAACAGCCCTCTTCTGGAAGACGATGCCATCTAGGACTTTCATAGCTAGAGAGGAAAATTCAATGCCTGGCTTTAAAGCTTCAAAGGACAGGCTGAGTCTCTTCTCAGGGGTTGAAGTAGCTGGTGACTTCAAGTTGGAGTCAATGCTCATTTACCATTCTGAAAATCCTAGGGCCTTTAAGAGTGATGTTAAATCTACTCTGCCTGTGCTCTGTAAATGCAATAACAAGGCCTGGATTATAGCACAACTGTTTATACCATTGTGTAATGAATATTTTAATCCCACTGTTGAGACCTACTGCTCAGAAAGAAAGATTTCCTTTAAGATACTACTGTTCAATCCCAGTATACCTGGTCACCCAAGGACTCTGAAGGAGATGCACAAGGAGATAAATGTTGTTTCTATACCTGCCCACATAACATCCATTTTGCAGCACATGAATTATGGAGTCATTTAGACTTTCAAATCTTATAATTTGAGAAATATATTTCATGGTTGGCACAGTGGCTCATGCCTGTAATCCCAGCACTTTGGGAGGCCAAGGCAGGCAGATCACCTGGGGTCAGGAGTTTGAGACCAGCCTGGCCAACATGGCAAAACCCCATCTCTACTAAAAACACAAAAATTAGCCAGGCATGGTGGTGGGTGCCTGTAATCACAGCTACTAGGGAGGCTGAGGCAGGAGAATCACTTGAACCCAGGAGGCAGAGATTGCAGTGAGCAAAGATCGTGCCACTGCACTCCAGCGTGAGCAACAGTGGGGCACTCTGTCTCAAAAAAAAAAAAAAAAGAAAAAGAAAAGAAATACATTTCATAGGCTGGGCACAGTGGCTCACACCTGTAATCCCCGCACTTTAGAAGGCCAAAGTGGGCAGATCACGAGGTCAGGAGATCGAGACCATCCTGGCTAACAGCATGAAACCCCGTCTCTACTAAGAAATACAAAAAATTAGCGGGGTGTGGTGGCGGGAGCCTGTAGTCCCACCTACTCAGGAGGCTGAGGCAGGAGAATGGCATGAACCTGGGAGGCGGAGCTTGCAGTGAGCTGAGATCGTGCCACTGCACTCCAGCCTGGGCAACAGAGCGAGACTCCATCTCAAAAAAGAAAAATACATTTCATAAAGCTATAGCTGCCATAGATAGTGATTCCTCTGATGGATCTGGGCAAAGTACATTGAAAGCCTTCTGGAAAGGATTTATCATCCTAGATTCCATTAAGAACATTAAGAACATACATGAGAGGAGGCCAAAATATCAACATTACCAGGAGTTTAAATGAAGTTGATTCTAACCCTCATAATATTTGAGAGATTCAAGACTTCAATGGAGAAAGTCACTGCAGATGTGGTAAAAACAGCAAGATAACTAGAATTAGAAGTAGAGCCTGAAGATGTGACTGCGTTCCTACAGTCTCAGGATAAAAGTTGAATGGGCGAGAAGTTGCTTCTTAGGAGCAAGCAAAGAAAGTGTTTCTTGAGATGAAATATACTCCTGGTGAAGATGCTAAGAGCATTGGGGAAATGAAAACAGAGGATTTAGAATATTCCATAAACTTACTTGAGAAAGAAGCAGCAGGGTTTGAAAGGATTGACTTCAGTTTTGAAGGAAATTCTGATGTGGGTAAAGTGTAATCAAATAGGATTGGGTGCTACAGGAAAGCTTTTGTGAAAGGAAGAATCAATCAATGTGCAAACTTCATTATTGTCTTATTTTAAGAAATTACCAGTTATCCCAACCTTCAGCAACCAGCCCCTGATCAGTCAGCAGCCATCAGCATCAATGCAACACCACCTACCAGCAAAAAGATGATGACTCACCAAAGGCTTAGATGATTGTTAGCATTTGTTAGCAATAAAACATTTTTAATAACTTACATTTTTAGACATAATACTTTTGCACAGTTACCAATCTACAGCAGAGTGTAAACATAACTTTTATATGCAGTTGGAAACCAAAAGATTTCTGTGACTCCCTTTATTGTGATATTCACTTTATTATGGTGGTTGGTGGTCTGGGACTGAACCTGCCAAATCTTTGTGGCATCCTGTGTACAGCTTTCTGTTTTTATCTTTGAGATGGAGTCTTGCTATATTGTCGAGGCTGGGTCTCAAACTCCTCAAGCAATTATTCTGCCTCAGCCTCCAGAGGAGCTGAGATTACAAGCACACGCCATTGATGTGTGTGTGTTTAAGCATGGGTGAACCAGACAAGGAGCTCCTCCAGGGCAAAGACCATCAGTATTCAGAAACCTGGTACAAGGAAAAGCTCAGGGAGAGGAGAGGGAGAGAAGGGAGAGCACAGAAAATATGGTAACTGTAGCCAAAGAAGTGGGTATATTTGTCAGGATTTTTTAGTCATAAAAGACAAAATGTCAAGTTAAACTAGACTAAACAAAAAAGGGAATATCTTACATACCTGGGATGGTCAGAAGTGGGTTTGGCATCCAGGGACTCAGACAGCAACCTGGGGCATGTCTCTGCCTCCACCCTTATCTCCTGCTGTTTTCCTTTCCTGCTTTCCCTTTTCTGTAGTCTCTCTTCAGCTCTACTTCTTTCTGCATGTTCATCTCACTCTCTTCCAGTGCAAAACGTCTTCCATATGGCCAGGAAGACAAATCGCCCCTGGGACCCTGAGGTCTGTATCATTCCAGTGCCAGGACCCAGAGGCAAGACGCAGTAGACTCCGAAGCTCCAGGAAAGGCCTGAGAATACCTGACCTGCCCAGGGTGTGTCAGAGGCCATCACTCAGGGCCCATGGCTGGGATGGCAGGGATGGAATCCTGCAAATTCACATGCCTGGGTGGTATGCCGATTGTGGGGGTCAGGGCTTCCAGACAGCCCCTGAGCCACAGGCATAGGGGAGAGATGGCCTCAAACTAGGCAAACAAATAGTGGAGGTCACCACTACAGTGGTTAGCCAGAACATGTGAAAGTAAAACATAGGCAAATACTATCTTAAGTCATTAATCCAGTGAATATGATCTTCTGTTTGTTGGTAGAATAGAGCAACTGTAGCTGAGCTAGTGATTACAGCAACATCTGATCAATGCCTTCAACTCAGACAAGTAGCCAGTTTCCTGTGTAGAAGGGTTGGAAGGCCTGTGAAGGCCACTGTTGTCCCCCATCTGGCCCATCCTGCAGATGTCCCTCCTCTACTCGGCCCCTATGCAGCAATGAGTGTGGTCATGGAAAACAAAACTCTCACCTTCTCCCTTGTTTAGAATGTCCTGGAACCATGATGACAACCAGCGCCCTTCAGTAACTCCCGTTGTTCTCACACAAAAGCATGGAGTCAGGAGTGTAACCTCTAGGATCTCGCGTCCCCTGCCACTTCTCCAGCTCAACCTCTCACCACCTGCCCTGGCCCAGCTGCTGTGGCCTCCTCCCTCGGAGGATTGTCCTACCTTGCCTTGTCCAGGGCTTTGGTGAACGTGGCTCCCTCTCCTGCAATGCTCTCATTCCCCTTCTTTCCCTGGGTAACCTCTGTTCACCCATAGATCTCAGCTCAGATATCATTCTCAGGGCAGACCTCACAACCACCCAGACAAGACCCTCGGGGTGCCTTGTTGGCACTTTTTAAACTTCCTCCCAGCAATTCCCAGCCTGGAGAATGTCAGGATGCCTGGCCAGGCCACTCTGTAGTCAGCCCCTGGAGGCTCAGTGACTCCCTGTGAGGAGGGGGAGTTTATAAAACGCACAGCCTCAGGCGGGGCCTGATGCTGGTTCCTGCCACTGTTGTGCCCACCTCTGCATGTCCCTGGACTCATTAGAAGGGTGCCATCTCTTCAGTCAGCTAGGAACTTCTGGAGCTCCTATGTTTAAATAGCTTCAAGTGGACACTGAACACGTACTATCAAATGCTCAAAAGCACAATTTTATTTTGAGGACCTTTTCTCAGCTTTGGAAAAATAATACCTCAGAATTCTCCAGGTTAAAATGTGGGTTCAGGAGGTGAGAAAGATCCCAAGAGATTTCTGTGGGTGGATGACTCTGAAAAGGAAGATTTTCCTTTAGCGTTTGAAAGCTGCATTGATGGGAAAGTCTTTAGAGTGTTGTTGGGGCTTTTCATTTTGATTTTGGTTGAGATTTTGAAAGAAGGGATGATGTGAGTACTTTCTGGTAAGAAGAGCAATTTTAGATTATCTACAAGCATTTCTCTTTCTTGGCACTACACTCTGCCCTTTGGCATTAAATCCTGAATTAATTTGCTGGAGTGGAAAATGATGTAATACTTTATACTGGTTTTTGAAGGAAAGGGCGGAGGGGAAAAGTGATAAAGTGAGAGAACTACAAGAATCCTGTGATTAAAATGTGGTCCTCTGTGGTAAGGATTGGATAGGTTGATGACACTTATTATGCTAATAATATGTTACCTTTGAAAGTGCTTTAGAACCTCCAGGATTTTCTCCCATAAATTATCTCCTTTCATCCTCCCCATGGCATCATGAGACAAGCACGGCAGGTGTAATTATCTGTATTTTGTGGATAAGAAAATCAAAAGGCAGAGTAATTAAATGATTTTTTGCCATATCCTAGAGCTGCCTAGGTAAGAACCAATGAAAGAACCAAGCATTCTGGATTTTAGGCTGATGGATTAATCATCAGCCTAAAATATGAAATACTCACTCAGAATAAACAGTTATAGCCATCGCAAAGGTGAGATGAGACCTTGCATGCCGACTGCTCAGCACCTCGCCAGGCCCATCGGACGTGGCCCGAGGGTGTTTGCGGTGTTGATGATGATGACGCTGAACTAAATGAGAATCATCAGGAATCTTAAACCTCTCATTGATCAACAGCTTTGGCATCTCCTCTGTATTAGTCCGTTTTCACGCTGCTAATAAAGACATGCCTGAGACTGGGTAATTTATGAAGGAAAAAAGGTTTGATTGACTCACAGTTCCTCGTGGCTGAGGAGGCCTCACAATCATGGCAGAAGGCAAAGGAGAAACAAAAGCACCTCCTACATAGCAGCGGACAGGAGAGAATGAGACCTGAGTGAAAGGGGAGACCCCTTATAAAACCCTCAGATCTCCCAACATGTGGGAATTATGGGAACTACAATTCAAGATGAGATTTGGGTAGGGACAGAGCCAAACCATTCCATCCTCTATCCATCCATTACAAGCTAGTATAATAAAAGGTTGTGTATTTGCCCTGTTGAGCGGTGAAAAGGGAAAAGGCCAAAATATAGGGAATGTGAGGGCAAAATAGAGTCAGTATTTAGTAATTCACAGATTGAATGGTGTGTTCCTGAAATAGAGCATTGGGTATGAGAATGACTCCTGGCAATTTTAGGACTACTTCCATGGGAAAAAGCACATAACCATGTGTATATATACATATGTTATTAACCTTTTAGCTCACAGGTAACTGGGCTTTCCACTACCATCAGTTTCTGTATACAAGGCTTGAAGGCCAATTATACTTTATTTCTGGCAGTCTCTTCATGTAATCTCTGCAAGAAAAGTCTCTTTTGATAGGATTTGCCGACTTTTTCTTCAGTGTTCTCCACCTCTGCTCCCGTCAGGCGAGCACACTGCATTCTTAGCAGTGCTGGATATCATTAGTGTTCAGTCTTTCATAATCCGATAAACAAAACATTGTAATAAGATTTCTTTTTGTTAGTTTTTAGTAATTTGTACAGTTGTTTGACCTGTTTGTGTCCTTCATACACATATTTATAGCTCAGTGAACGTGATTCATGCTTTCCACTTGTAGGAATTTATCCCAGGGAAATATCAGAGACACAGGTGAAAATTTTTGTACCAAGATGCACACAATAGTATTTGTATTACAATAAAAAAACTAAAAAACTATATGTCAAATAATAGGGGATTAATTAAATAAACTGTCATATCTCTTCAAGGGCATATCCCAAAGAATGTTTAATAACATGGAAAAGCAGCCGGGCGTGGTGGCTCACCCCTGTAATCCCAGCACTTGAGGAGGCCAAGACAGACAGATTACCTGAGGTCAGGAGTTCGAGACCAGCCTGGCCACAATAGTGAAACCCTGTCTCTATTAAAAATACAAAAATTAGCTGGGCATGGTGGCACATGCCTGTAATCCCAGCTACTCAGGAGGCTGAGGCAAGAGAATTGCTTGAGCCCAGGAGACAGAGGTTGCAGCGAGCTGAGATCATGCCACTGCACTCCAGCCTCACCGACAAAGCAAGACCCTGTCTCAAAAAACAAATTAAAATAACATTGAAAAGCATTCCTAATATAAATTAACCATTATATTATATGGCCTTAGTTTTATTAAAAACCAGATTTATACCTCCCCTACCAACACACATACATCTTGAAGGAAATAAAATACAAAAAGTTGATTTGTGTATGTTTTGTAGAGACGGGGTCTCACTCTGTGGTCCAGGCAGGAGTTCACTGCAGTCTTGACCTACTGGACTCAAGCAATCCTCCTGCTTCAGTGTCTCAAGTAGCTAGGACTACAGGCGTGTGCTACCACACTCAGCTAACTTTTTAATGTTTGTTGTTGTTGTTGTTGCTGCTGCTATTTGTTTTTGTAGAGATGGAGTCTTACCGTGTTGTACAGGCTGGTCTCAAATTCCTGGCCTCAAGTAATCCTCCCACCTTGGCCTCCCAAAGTGCTAGGATTACAAGCAGGAGCCACCATGCTCAGCTCAAAGTTTATTTTAAGGTAGTATTTTGTACATGTATGAGTGTGATCTGTAGGACAATGACATTTTTCTTTTTCTTTTTTTTTTTCATATATTCCACAAAAAACAAATACTTGTAGTCACAGCTTGGTGGCTTTTGCTGTGCTGTTTTCCAGCTTGTAGCTGGCCAGACTGATTCTATGCTCTTAAGCCAGCAGTTCACTTTTCAAAAAAACCCAACACTCCTTTACCCAGCCCCATCTTTGGTGTTGGTATATCTCTCTCACTTCTTCTTATTACTTTGTAGTAATTCTATTTCAGAAAAGACTCAGAATTCCCACCATCATCAGTTTCTGACATGAACCCATGGAAGGCATACTGTTCAGGAAGGTTGGCCTATGTCAGGGACCTGACACCTGCTTTGAAGCACCCATCAGGGGCCATGTGTGGACCAAGCATACATTCCGGCTCCACCTGAGTCCACATTCAGCATCAGCTGGACTCAGTAGGATCTGGGGCAGCAACAGTCAGCCAGCAGGGTGACATCACACATGTGCACCTCTCCTGCAGTATTCAATGCTGCTGTCCCCCCAACCACACAGGAGCTGCCTTCTCCCCTAGCCCCACTGCCAGATGACAGGTCGGTGCAGGGAGCAGGACATCCACAGGTGGGTGTGGAATCTTCCCTGCCCGATGCCTCTCAGGAGCCAGGGGCATGGCTTCAGGGCCCCACCAGGAATGTGCACGAGGGTCACCAGACTGGGAGAAGTGGCAGCTGTAACTCCTTCCCAGTACTGATGGTTCTCCTTATCTCAATGCAACTTATCATAAATAATGCTGTCATGAATAGAGGTAATATTCAACCCTTATCAGGTTTCCAGGGCAACAAAAGCAGGAAGTCAGCTGATGGTCAAATTCCCTGCAAAGAGGACTCACCTTAGGTTCTGAGTGCCAGAGTGTTTCTTCAATCTTTCAGCCACAGCTGGTAATCCTAACTTGCTGTTATATGGCCTATTAATGAAACCACTCGGGACCACATGTGGCATTTGTAGCACACCCAGAAATTAAACCCATGCAGAGAAACGAGCTCACCAGGACTCCTTAGGTTGTCCTTGGAGGGCTTCCTCACCTCACTTGCTAGCAGCCACTGCTCAAGGACCTGCTGGCTTCTCTGGTAAGCTTTCTGCTTTCAGCAGGGTCTTCTTAAGAGGTACGTCTACAAGGTTGCAGATTTGGAGGCAGAATGCCTGTATCCTGGTGACATGTTTTATGTGTGTAGAGTGTTCCAGTGACAGGAGTTATCTGCAGGATTGGCACAGGCTCCAGTGAAGACTCTCCTGTGGGCTTCAGGAGCAGTAACTTGCGTATGATCATTGCTAAACCAATGGGGATAGCCACTTCCATGGCCAGCCAACCTGTTCTGTGCTTTGCCCTATAAATTATGTTTTGTATTACATACAACAGGATCTTTCATTTTTATTTACTACAGAAATGTCAGTAAATGGTCCCTGATGTAATTAGCTTGATCAGGAAATGTGGTAACTCAAGAGAAGCCATGGAATAGAGGGAGAAATGCAATTGCCAAATAGTCACTACTATGTGGATATGTCCTTAACATTAGGAAAGCCACTATAATGTGTCAATTAAAGAAACCTAGGCAATGTGATCATTGAAGTTTTTAATTGATATAGAGAAGGAATCTATTTCCCCCTTAATAATAACATGTTGGCTTCACTATGAATGTTTAATTTCCTTTCCATGATAAGTAGTTTTCCCTAGTCTGGGCATGGCGGCCCACACATATGGGAGGCCAAGGCAGGAGGATTGCTTAAGGCCAGGAGTTTGAGACCAGCCTGGGCAACAGAGCAAGACCCCCATCTTAATTTAAGAACAAATAATAAATAAATAACTAGTTCTCCTTTTCAATAGAAGTTTGGTAATATAACTAATTAATTTGCTCAATATCTTTTACTGATGTAAATATTAATGTAACTATTGAATTTGACAAAGTGAAAGATGAAAGAAATCTCTTATAGATCATCCAACCCAACCTCTTATGTTATAGTGAAGGAAATTGCATTAAACAGTGTTGAGTAACCTGCTCACAGCTGGACAGCTAGTAGTTTTAGACTGGAATTCAGGGTTCCATTTCAAGTCCAAGTTTCTTTCTTTTTTATCATCTCACCCTTAGTAGTATTGCTATCATTTTGTCAAATACTGAGGTATGCAACATGTTTCCCTTTTGGCCTTGATTTTCCAGAACTAAAAACCAAATTGTGTGTAATTATAGTAATTATTCCATCCCTAGTTCCTGATGTAATTAGCCCCCTCTTTAGCTATTTGTGTCTCGTTTATCATAACCATTCTGGGAACATGCAGATTGTGCTTTTATTGTAATTTACTTTGAATTCGTTTAAGAAATATTAAGGGTGTAAATTATCACTTAATACACACACACACACACACACACACACACACACTTTCTTCTCAGTAAGTTACCTGGAAGTTGTACTAACTTTTTAATTTCTCTTTTTAAATTATCTTACTGATGTAAATATTCATGAAACTTTTGGATTTATTTGACTTTTGGAAAAGTCAAATAAAGCCTCAATTAGTTAAAACCCAGCCAACTCACATGCTAAACATTGGGATAGTTTTCCTGTATACAACATACGTGGAAAACAATAGCAATAACACAGACAATATCAAGGAAAACAGTTTCTGGGAATGGATATAGATTTGATCTAATCCCTTTTTGTACATCCACACCAATAGTTTTGGACAATGAAAACTGATTATCTTAATCAATAATAATTCCATATCATATACCTCATTCTATCTAATAAATCAAGAAAGTATAAAGTCTGGAAATATTTCCCTAATAAGGACTGAAATTGCAAAGATCTCTTCTTTAGTTAGAAAATTCACCAAGAAAGTGTATTTAACTGAAATTTCCCAATCCTCTAGAGAATTCCAGTGTATTAGTCCATTCTCATGCTGCTATGAAGAAATATCCAAGACTGGGTAATTTATAAAGGAAAGAGGTTTAATTGACTCACAGTTCTGCATGGCTGGGGAGGCCTCAAGAAACTTACAATCATGGCAGAAGACACCTCTTCACAGGGTGGCAGAAGAGAGAATGAATGCCAAGCAAAGGGGAAAGCCCCTTAGAAAACCATCAGATCTCATGAGAACCAGCTCACTATCAGGAGAATAGGATAGGGGAAACCACCCCATGATTCAATTATCTCTACCTGGTCCCTCCCAAGACACATGGGCATTATAGGAACTACAATTCAGAATGAGATATGGGTGGGGACACAGCCATTCTGCCCCTGGCCCCTCCCAAATCTTATGTCCTCACAATTCAAAACAAAATCATGCCCTTCCAACAGTCCTCCAAAGTCTTCTTCCAGCATTAACTCAAAAGTCCAAGTCCAAAGTCTCATCTGAGACAAGGCAAGTCCCTTTTGCCTATGAGCCTGTAAAATCAAAAACAAGTTAGTTACTTCCTAGATACAATGGGGTACAGGCAATGGGTAAATATGCCCATTCCAAAAGGGAGAAATTGGCCCAAACAAAAAGGCTGCAGGCCCCATGCATGTCCAAAATCCAATAGGGCAGTCATTAAACCTTAAAGTTCCAAAAATATGTTTCACATCTAGGTCATGCTGATGCAAGAAGTGAGCTCCCATGGGGGCAGCTCTGCCCCTGTGGCTTTACAGGGTACAGCCTACCTCCCAGCTGCTTTCACGGGCTGACATTGTCTGTGGCTTTTACAGGTACCTGGTGCAAGCTATTGGTGGATCTACCATTCTGGGGTCTGAAGGATGGTGGCCCTCTTCTCACAGTTCCACAATGCAGTGCCCCAGTTGGAACTCTGTGTGGGGGCTCTGACCCCACATTTCCCTTCTGCACTGCCCAAGCGAGGTTCTCCAGGAGGGCTCCCACCTCTGCAGCAAACTTCTACCTGGACATCCTGGCATTTCCATACATCTTCTGAAATCTAGATGGAGATCCCCAAACCTCAATTCTTGACTTCTATGCACCGGCAGGCCCAACATCATGTGGAATTTGCCAAGATTTGGGGCTTTCACCCTCTGAAGCAATGGCCCAAGCTGTACGTTGGCCCCTTTTAGCCATGGCTGGAGTGGCCCTGGATCCAGGCCAGGAAACTATTTTTCCCTCCTAGGTCTCCAGGCCTGTGATAGGAGGGGCTGCCATGGAGGTCTCTGACATGCCGCTGGGGACATTTTCCCTATTGTCTTGGTGATTAACATTGGGCTTCTTGTTACTTATGCAAATTTCTGCAGCCAACTTGAATTTATCCCCAGAAAATGGGATTTTCTTTTCTATTGCATCATCAGATTGCAAATTTTCTAAACTTTTATTCTCTACTTCTTCTTGAACACTTTGTTACTTAGAAATTTCTTCCTCTAGATACTTTAAATCATTTCTCTCAAATTTGAAGTTCCACAGATCTCTGGGGCAGACAAAAAATGCCACCAGTCTTTTTGCATAGCAAGAATGATCTCTACTTCAGTTCCCAATAAGTTCCTTATCTTCATCTGAGACCACCTCAGCCTGGACTTCAATATCAGCATTTTCATCAAAGCTATTCAAAAAGTCTCTAGGGAGTTCCAAACTTTCCCACATCTTCCTGTCTTCTGAGCCCTCTAATCTGTAGGAAGTTCTAAACTTTCCCACATTTTCCTGTCTTCTTCTGAGCCCTTCAAACTGTTCCAACCTCTGCCTGTTACCCAGTTCCAAAGTAGCTTCAACATTTTGAGATATCTTTATAGCAGCACCTCACTCTCTGTGGCACCAATTTATTGTATTAGTCTGTTCTCACACTGCTATGAAGAAATACCTGAGACTGGGTAATTTATAAAGGAAGGAGGTTTAATTGCCTCACAGTTCTGCATGGCTGGGGAGGCCTCAGGAAACTTACAATCATGGTGGAACCTCTTCGCAGGGCAGCAGGAGAGAGAATGAGTGCCCAGCAAAGGGAAAAGCCCTTTATAAAACCATCAGATCTTGTGAGAACTAACTCACTATCATAAGAACTGGATGGGGGAAACTGCCCCATGATTCAATTATCTCCACCTGGTCCCTCCCAAGACACATGAGAATTATGGGAGCTACAATTCAAGATGAGATTTGGGTGGAGACACAGTCAAACCATATCATCTAGTTAATTGAACCTTCACAGAATTTACTATAACCTTGAGTGTATAAGCCATATTTATGCTAAAATGTTCATTTTTAAAAAAGAAACTAATGAAAATGTCATGTATTTTGTAAATACCCAGAGGGGGCTTGCCCAAAGTAGACTGAGTGGGCTTACTTGGGAAATAACAAAGAGATGCGTCTGGCAGAAAGAAATTAAGGATGAGAAATAACTTGGGATAGGCTGGTGATGGCTTTAAATCCAAAGCAGAAGCCCTCGCACTTTTACCTGGTAGGCTCAGAAGAAGAAGGGCTAATAGGGTAACTTTTTTATTTTATCTTATTTTTATTTATTTATTTATTTATTTTTGAGATGGAGTTTTGCTCTTGTTGCCCAGGCTGGAGTGCCATGGCACGCTCTCAACTCACTGCAACCTCTGCTCCCGGGTTCAAGTGAATCTCTTGCCTTAGCCTCCCAAGTAGCTGGGATTACAGGCACCTGCCACCGCACCTGGCTAATTTTTGTATTTTTTAAGTAGAGATGGGTTTTCACCATGTTGGCCAGGCTGGTCTCGAACTCCTGACCTCAGATGATCCACCTGCCTAGGCCTCCCAAAGTGCTGGGATTACAGGCATGAGCCACTGCACCCAGCCAGGATAACATTTTATAAAAGGAATATTTGTTGAGCTAATGTACACTGAAGCCTACTTTAATTTCAATATACTTTTCAGACAAGGAATCACACACGTACAATTTTCCAACCTTATCATTGGAACACTTGCTAATATGATGCAGACAAAGTGTGATTGTGATAGGCTATTTTAAGTTCTTGAATTATGAGACAATTTTCGACTGCAATAGCCCAAATGGTACCCTGAAGCCGTCAAATGTGAGGAACTTCAGTGTGAGTGCTGACACCAAATGGAACCTCATCCACCCACCTGATGAAAATTGATGTTCCCCTGGCTGTCACCCTCAGCTGTACCCTTTGCTCAAGAAGTACTTTGTTTTGAGGGACTTTGTGTTGTATAAAATGTGGTTTTGCGTGTCATCCATAGGTGATAACCTGCCATCTCTGTCTCCTGTCTCTCTTCAGACACTAACTTCCAGTTGCCTATGGAGCAACTACCTGGAAGTCTCAGAGGCATCTCACAGTCAACCTGCCCAAACCCCACTCTGACTTCCTTCTCCAAACCTTCTCTTCCTTCTTCATTTCCCATCTTAATTCTTAGTAACCTGTACACTCTGTCACCTAGGTGTGAGGATGAGAAATCATATTTATTTCCTTCTTGTTCCTGCCACACACCCACACCCTGTAGATTCTGACTCCTAATATTTTTCAAATCCATCTTCTTTTAGATCTCATTTTTGTAGTTTATGCTTTCACTATTTCCTAGGCCTCCCCACCTCCAGACTTCTGCCTCCCATCTCCCCTCAGCCGTCATGGTGATATTTCTGAAATGAAAATCTGATTTTCTGGCTCTTCTATGACTTTGCTTTCCAAGTTTACCCATCACAAAGAAAATGAAGCCCCAACTTCCCTGGAACACAAGGCTTCTCCCACCTGGAACACAAGGCTTCCCATAGCCTGACCTGTCCCCCACTCTTGCTGTGTCTTTTACCACCCTGCATCCCTACCCACTTACTATTTTACAACTCTTCCAACCTACTTGTTAGTCCCCTAACTGCATCAGATCTGTGAGCCTTTCCACACATGGATGCCGACATCTGAAGAGTTCTCCCTTCGACTCTCCCCCATGCACACCGAGTGAATTCTCCAGGCCCCTCCCCTAAAGCCTTCCCTCTTCACCCCCAGCTATAATTTATTGCCCCCTTATATTATATGCTGCTCCTGGATGTAGGAGAGCAGGTGCATGCCTGATCAAATGTGGTATCTTTAATGATCAACAAATGTCAGGTAAACAGATGCATGGGTTAGTTGGTTCCAGACATAGAATTTACTCAAAAAGAGAGCAGGTTTTTTTTTTTCTCCCAAATGGCCCAAACTGGTTTTCAAGATAGCTCAATATATTATGCCATTTTTAAAATTTTATTTTCTTTAGGTTACACATAATAATTGTACCTATTTAATGTGATACAGTGTGGTTTTTGTTTGTTTGTTTGTTGTTATTGTTGCTGTTTTTTGAGACAGAGTCTTGCTCTGTTTCCCAGGCTGCAGTGCAGTGGTACGATCTCACTCACTGCAATCTCTGCCTCCCGGGTTCAAGTGATTCTCCTGCCTCAGCCTCCCGAGTAACTGGGATTACAGGTGTGCACCACCACGCACAGCTAATTTTGTGTTTTTAGTAAAGACAGAGTTTCTCCATGTTGGTCAGGCTGGTCTTGAACTCCTGACCTCATGATCTGCCCACCTCGGCCTCCCAAAGTGCTGGGATTACTGGTGTGAGCCACCACACCCAGATGAGTGTGATGTTTCAATACATGTATACAATGTGTAATTATCAAATTACAGTAATTAGCAGATTATCAGCTCGAACATTTATTTGTGGTGAGAACACCCAAAATCTTCTCTTCTAGATATTTTGAATAGACAGTATATTATTGTTAACCATTATCACCCAACTGTGTAATGGAATACTAGGACTTATTCCTTCTACCTCATTGTAACATTGACCAGTCTCTCCCCATTACCCACCTGCACACAAACACACACACACACACACACCCTTCCCAGCCCTTTCCCAGTACCATTCTACTCTCTACTTCTATGAGAGCAATGTTTTAGATGCCACATATGAGTGAGACTATGTGATATTTGGCTTTTTGTACCTGACTTATTTCACTTAACCTAGTGTCCTCTAGGTTCATCCATGCTGCTGCAAATGACAGGATTTCATTCTTTTCTTTGGCTAAATACTATTTCCTTGTGTGTATGTATACCACATTTTCTACATTCATTCATCCATCGATGGACACTTGGGGTGATTCCACGTCTTGCCTATTGTGAATAGTGCTGCAGTGAACATGGAAGTGCACGTATCTCAGCTTACTGGTTTCATTTGCTTTGGATGTCTACCCAGTATAAAACCATATGGTTGCTGGATCATATAGTAGCTCTATTTTTCATTTTTTGAGGAACCTCCATACTGGTTTCCATAATGGTTGTACTAATTTACATTTCCACCAACAGTGTATAAAAGGCCCCCCTTATCCATATCCTCCCCAGCATTTGTTAATTTTTGTCTTTCTGATAACAGCCATTCTAACGGGGGTGAGATGGTATCTCACTGTTGTTTTCATTTGCATTTCTCTGATGATTAGTGATGTTGAAGATTTTTTCCTAGACCCATTTGCTATCTGTATGTCTTCTTTTGGAAAATGTCTATTCAGTTCTTTTGCCCATTTTTTAATCAAATGATTTGGTTTTTGCTGTTGAGTTGTTTGAGTTCCTTATGTATTATGGATACTAACCCCTCGTCAGATGCGTCGTTTGCAGATATTTCCTCCCATTCTGCAGGCTGTCTCTTCACTCTATCGATTGTTTCTTTTGCTGTGCGAAGCTTTTTAGTTTACTGTAATCACCTTTTTCTATTTTTGTGTTTGTGCCTGTGCCTTTGAGTTCTTTTCTATAAAATCCTTGCCCAGACTAATGACATGAAGTATTTCCACTGTGCTTTCTTCTTGTTGTTTTATAATTTGGGGTCTTATGGCTAAGTCTTTAAACCATTTTGAGTTGATTTTTTTAAGTGGTAAGAAATTCGGGTCTAATTTCATTCTTCATATCAAGATTACTTTGAATAAAACTTCTAAATGAAAATTTTAAAGGTTCAGCCCTTTGCTCTGAGTTTTTGTCTCTATTCTACTCCCACACCCGACCATCTTTAGTCACCGTGGAACCCACAGCAAGGTCCTCTTTAAAGCTGCCTTGCCTGGGTTTTAGACTTCCTCCTCCTTTTTTTTTTTCTTTTTTTTTTTTTTTTTTTTTTTTGAGACCGAGTTTTGCTCTTGTTGCCCAGGCTGGAGTGCAGTGACAGGATCTCAGTTCACTGCAACCTCCACCTCCCGGATTCAAGTGATTCTCCAGCCTCAATGTCCCAAGTAGCTGGGATTACAGGCACCCACCACCATGCCTGGCTAAATTTTGTATTTTTAGTAGAGACAGGTTTTCACTGTGTTGGCCAGGCTGGTCTCGAACTTCTGACCTCAGGTGATCCACCCGCCTCGGCCTCCCAAAGTGAGTCTTCCTCTTCTTTAAGATCTTTATCTTTCTGCCTTTGGGTCACATCTAGGAAATGATTCATCCCCCCACTTCTCAGAAGCACCACCCTTCTTGTGTTTGAACATCTCGGGACTTACTAGGTTTTACCCCATTGCTCTTTCAAAGATTCCAGATATTCTACTTTCCATATGTTTTCTTTTTTGGTAGCCTTCTCCCATCGCTTAAGACTCCTTCTCTCTTGTTCTTCAAACTCGAGTACAGAGGCTACTGTGGTGGCATGTTTGGTGGGTGATGGGCGTCCTACACTCAGATCTTACCTATGCCGGGCTTATCTTGGTTACATCCCAGCCTCTCCAGGGCAATGATGTTCTGCTGGGATCTGGGGGCTCCAAAGTGGGCTGTATGGGCTGGGATGCCAGCAAAACTTCCATCCTTCAAGTTTGCATGAAATTAAAGATACACAGAAGTAATGTGGCCATGGGGGTGGAAGGAAGGAAGGTTGGAACACAAAGGAAAAATGACATGTGGACCCTGCTCTCAGAAAATTTGAAATCTAGTCAGTGGAGAAGACCAGATGATGCCACAGGAGAAACCTGGGGTGTCAAGTGTGGATACACAGTGGGAATGATTCATGTGACTCACTCTGCTGAGGACTTTGCCCACCGCCCTGACACAGACCTCACTCTGCTGGTGAGGTCTGCAGAGGCTACTGAATATTTGGAAAGGGTCGAGTCTGCACAGTCGGCTTCCAGCAGGCACTGGACAGGGCCCTCCGTGGAGGCCAGGCACCCGGCACGCAGTTCCCCTGCCTCCCTTAGCCTGGAGTCACTGCTCTTCTCCGCAGGTCACTGCCCCCATCAGCCGTGGTGGTCTAGTGTTCTGCAGAAATGGGAAACGGAGTCTTCCGACGCTGCACTGACTGTCATCGCTCTGAAAAGAGCTCATTTGTGCTTGAGTGGACATTGCTTCAGCATCAACGTGAAGGCCTCTGTCTGTGGGCTTCAGGGGGTGCCAGGGACCAGACTGGAGAGCAGGCCTCATTCTGCGCGCACGTCCAATCTCCCTTATCCTCTTCCCTGAGCTCCTGCATCTGCTTCCCAGAACCTCTCGTCCTGTAGGCTCTGTTCTGTTGGTGAGGAGGGAGTACAGCATAAGCACAGGTCTGTGATGGACAGAGATTGTTGAGGCTTCCTGCTAGAAGATTGGGAGCTGAGCGGAGGCTTACAAGGGGGCAGGATCTGGATAGGTGCCAAGGAAAACAGAGCATTTGGGCGAGGAGAAGAGTGAATCGACGGACTGAGGAGGGAACACAACTGTGCCGTGCCCAGGAGAGGAGGCACCAGCAGGCAGAGCTTCCAGGCGGGGCGCCAGGGCAGGGCAGCATGGAGGAAGTGGGGACAGTGGCCTTGCCTGTCCTGGAAAAGCCTGCGAGTGTCCCCATCGCTTACTAGTGGGGGCCGGATAGTCCCGCGTGAGGACCACAAAGCAGACGTCATCATTCTCCTGGGCCTTATGTACATCTCAGTATGTTTTGGAAACCTGAGCATTTACCGTATAAAAGTTTTCTGGAAGAAGGAACTGAGGTTTGACAGCAGAGAGCACATGCCCCACTGCAGGATGGCAGGGACCCCCGGCTGCAGCAGGACAGGGATTCCAGTGGACAGTGGGCTCGGGTGTTTCAACAGCATCTCCCACTGCAGGGCCCCAGTGCCACAGTTGGACTGAGGCCACAGAATCCATCGCAGATGCAGGTACTGGCTGAGTGCCCACAGGGCGAAGGCTATCCTGAAAAAGGGGTGGGCAGCCCCTTCACCAGAATGGAATTCAAGTGCTGAGCCAGCCGACAGGGTCCTTGACTGATGGGTTTTTCAGTGAGAAGGGCCTCCTGCCAGTGTGGGCCCGCGGTCACCGGGAAGCTGACGACAAAGCTCCCAGCAAGAGGTCTTTCCCCAGTAAGCCTCGAGGAGAGGGAAGAATGGGGCCCACTGCTGCTGCAGCTGCCGTGTCTGCTGGAGACATGCTGTGACAATGACAGGCAGGCATCCTTCCTGCCCCACCTGGTTCTTCTGTGTGGGTCTCATGAGTGTGAGCTTCTGACATCAGTTTCCTTCTGAGTGAGGAAGAGAATGTGAGAGGTGGCATTCTGATCAAAGTTGTTTATGGTCTGGTGCATTTTTGGTTAAAAATCACACCTTTCATTTATTTAGCAAGTTGCTGTCAAGTTGCAACGTGCTGTAATTATGAGACCACAAGTTCTGGAACCTGCTGCGTAAGGTCCAATCCTGGCTCCTTCTTCTGTTAACTGCTGGCCTTGGGCAAGGCATTTAACTGCCTCGTACAACCTGGTTTCAATCCCAGCCGCACCCCTGACCCACCAGCTGCTGGGCAAGTTCCTTAACAGCTCTGTGCTCCTGTGTCTTCATCTACAAAGCAGGAATGATAGTACCTGCCCCATAGGGTTATTTTTAAAGATTAAGTGAGTTAATGCTCATAAAGCATTTTAGAAGTGTCTGCCCAACATATACAAAACTTTACCCGAAATAGATCAAAGATCTAAATATAAGTGAAAACTGTGAAAATCATAGAAGCATAAGGGAAATGTTCATGACCTTGGATTTGGGAATGGATTTTTAGCTCTGACACAAAAAGCATAAAAAATAAAAGAAAGTAAAAGAAGCAGATAAGCTAGACCTGATCATAATTAAAAGCATTAATCCTTAACATTCTAGCTCAGATGACACTTCCTGTGAAGCCTGTTCTAACCCCTTCAGAGAAAATGGATTTTTTATAAGGGAGACAGTCACAGCAACAGATGTGATTGAGCATTTACTTCAGGCCAGCCACTGTTTTACGTACTTTGAGTTGGTTGACTCACTTGCTCTTCACATCCATTTAAGATTAGATTCTATTGGCCATGCGCAGTGGCTCACACCTCTAATCCCAACACTTGTGAAGCCAAGGCAGGAGGATCACTTGAGGCCAGGAGTTCAAGACCAGCCTAGGCAACATAGTGAGACCCCATCTCTGCCAAAAAAAAAAATATATATATACATATATACCTGGCCGTGGCGGTGTGTGCCTGTGGTCCCAGCTACCTGGGAGGCTGAGGCAGGAGGATTGCTTGAGCCCAGGAGGTTGAGGCTGCAGTGAGCTATGATCACACCACTGCACTCCAGCCTGAACAACAGAGAAAGACCCTGTCTTCCAAAAACAACAACAACAACAAAAGATGAGGTTTTATTATTATCTCTGCTGACAAATGGAGAAACTGAGGCACATAACAGTCCAGCAGCTGGCCCAGGCCATGCAGCACATCCTCTGTACTCCCAGCATGTGGTGCAGACACCATTGTGTAGCCTGGAGAACACTGAGCTGGTTAGATCCAGATTCCCACTGTGAATGGGAACTCCTTAGGGCCAATGACATCCCTAACCGTGCATCATGGGACCTCAATGACTTCTGCAGGACTGAAAGTTACATCTTGATTTTGGAGGGATTTGGGTTGCAGACTAGAGATTTAAACTTTATTCTGAAGTAAGCAGAAAGTTATTTCAGATTTTTAAAAAATACATGAGAAAAATCGTGTTTCAGTAAAGATGAATCTGGACTGTGATGTATGAGATAAATCGGGGGTGGCAGCAGGAGGCAGGGACTTGAGTGAGGGCGGCCTACGGCTGTGAGTGGCTCCAGGTGGGTGGGGTGAGGCCTTGGGGATGGTGCATGGACTAATCCAGACAGTGAAGGCCACACGTAGGGAGGCTTCAAGCCCCTTTAGGAACAAGAATCTCGGGAACTCAGAGGAGCCTGAGCGCTCTGCCAGCCATGCACATGGTGGATAAAAAGTAAAAATTCAGTCATTCACCCCGATATTTGATCTCAGCACCCAGGATTTCTCAGCCTCCCGAGGGTTAGCATCGCAAAACCACGGGCAGAACTCGATGCCGTCCATCATCTTTTCCTCAGATATCTTAATCTGATTATCAAAAGGAGAATGTGAGGCACAGTGGCTTATGCCTGTAATCCCAGCACTTTGGGAGGCTGAGGTGGGTGGATCACTTGAGCTCAGGGGTTTGAGACCAGCCTGGGCAACATGGCAAAACCCCATCTACAAAAAATACAAAACTTAGCCGGGAGTGGTGGCTGGCACCTGTAGTCCCAGCTGCTTGGGAGGCTTGGTGGAAGGATGGCTTGAGCCCAGGAAACAGGTTTACAGTGAGCTGAGATTGAGCCACTGCACTCCAGCCTGGATGACAGAGCAAGACTCCTCTCTCTAAAAAAAAGGAAAATGTGAAAGATCTTCAAAGCAAAATACACTCTTCTTTATAGCTTGTTCTTTCATTTTCCTTCCATTAGAAATAAAACCAAAGCAAAAAAAAAAAGAGGATTTAATATCCATCATAGCAAACTTTACTAACTGAAAATAATAATTGGCTATGGTCTGATTTGACTCAAAAATCCATTGTAGGCTTACAACGCATTTATTAAAAAAAAAAAAAAAAAGGTAAAACTTAGTAATACATCTTACCCTTAGGCAAACTCTTAACAGATTAAATTAGGATGTATACTTGTTTCTGGAAGTTTTCCAACTCATTTCTGGCTGAAGTGAAACCTTGAAGAGCCAGGAGGGCTGAGCAGAAAACGAATACTTGCCACTGCTTTCAGATTCATCCCTCCATGGGAACAATCTGGGGAAACTGCCTTTTTCGTATTTTCAGTAAAAAACATTCCATATTCATGCCATTTCCTGTATTATGCAAAATACCTTCTCTCCATAGTCTCTTAAATGACACTGCAATGTTTTTCCTAGAATTTCTTAAAAGAAAACAGCTGGTTTGATCGCCACTCTTGGTCTGCATGCCCGATTTCTATAGACACTGGGTATTTGCAGCCTGGGCTGCATCAGGTTGTGAGGTACCCATAGGGATGTGGGCAGAGACTTTAGAGGCAGAACACCCAGGGCAGAATTGATCCATGCACCAGAGAATATATTGTGTAGGACAATTTATAGCTTAGGAGCTTCAGGAGACATGAGGTGGTTCCTGGGCCACAGGATCTCAAATTTGGCTGCATATTGTAATCACCTGGGATGTTTCTTAAAAACGCTGATGCCTGGATTCCATTCCTAGAGATTCTGACTTTGGGTTGTGCTGGTGGATTGTGCATTAGGTTTTTCAAAAGCTCCCCAGGCCATGTAATATGCATCAAAATCTGAGGACCACCAACATAGACCATTTCCCCCTCCTCCCCAGAGAGGGGATGACTTGCCCGAGGTCAGAATTGTAATATATTCCAGCGTACCCCAACTCTGCAGATGGTTCTCTATCACCCAGTGGCCCAAGAGATCAGTTTGAGAGCAACTTTGCCTCATCCCACAACTTCACCCCAGACCTCAGGTCACCTCCCATGGTCAATGGGTTCTGATCATAGTCTCAATGGCTGGTCCTCCTCCATCTCCGTGGTTAGTGCTCCTCAGATGATAGCAACAGGCTCCTCCCATTTGGGGCCTGGCTCCCTTCTCTTTGCCACACCACCTGCCTCCATACTCATCTTCAGGAGACTCGAGTGTAAACATGTTGCCTCCTACTCACACCTCTGTCGGGCTTCCCATTGCCTTTGGGACACCTTAGTGTGGCTTCCAGACCCTCCAGGAGCTGGCTTCTGGCCTCCTGAGTATCCTCTCTTGCCCCTCCTGTATGATTCCACTTGTATGAGGTCCCTGGAGTTGTCAGACCCCTAGAGACAGGAAGTAGAGTAGGGGTGCCAGGGGCTGGGGGAGGGATGGGGAGTTACAATAGTATTTAACAGGGACAGAGTTTCAGTCTGGGAAGAGGGAAAGTTTCTGGAGATGGATGGTGGTGATGGTTGCACAAAAATATGAGCATACTGAATACACTTAACTGGACACATAAAATGGTTAAAATGCCAAATTGTATGTAATGTATACTTTATCACAATAGTAAATTTTTTTCAATAACTTTCTGATGAAGGCCTTGCCTGCGCTTTGCCTGAGTTAGGCAGCTCTGTTTTGTGTTTCCAGAACTCCACATTCTTCTCTATCAGACCATTGTCCTGCTTAGAGTCTAGTCTCTTTACAGATTGTAAGTAGAATAAAGGCTCATTGGAGTTCTCACCTGTTTACCACTGTGATCCCCCGTGACTGCAGAGTAGGTGCCCACTGCATAATTTTTAATGAATGTTGTTGAATGAATAAAACTCAGATCTGCAGTGTCCCAGCCCATCAATCTTAATTGCTAGGAAAAATTGGACTGCAAAAATAATCCAATTTGATATTGTATTAGTCCATTCTTACATTGCTATAAAGAACTACCTGAGTCTGGATAATTTATAAAGAAAAGAGGTTTAATTGACACACTGTTCTGCTGGCTGTACAGGAAGCATGGCTGGAGAGGCCTCAGAAAACTTTTAATCATTGTAGAGGGGAAGCAGGCCCATCTTACATGGGGGAGCAAGAGAAAGAGAGTGAAGGGGGAGGTGCTATACACTTTTAAACAGCCAGATCTCATGAGAATTCACTCACTATCAAGAAGAGCAAGGGGGAAATCCATCCCCATGATCCAGTCACCTCCCACCAGGCCTCACCTCCAATATTGGGAATTACAATTTCACATGAGATTTGGGTGGTGACACAAATCTAAACCATATCATTCCACTCCTATCCCCTCCCAGATCTCATGTCCTTCTCATATTTTAAAATAAAATCATGCCTTCCCAACAATCCCCCAAAGTCTTAACTCATTCCAGCATTAACCCAAAAGTCCAAGTCCAAAGTCTCATCTGAGGCAAGGCAAGTCTTTTCTGCCTATAAGCCTGTAAAATCAAAAGCAAGATAGTTACTTCCAAAATACAATGGGGACACAGGCATTGGGTAAAAGCTGCCATTCCAAATGGGAGAAACTGGCCAAAACAAAGGGGCTACAGGCCACATGCAAGTCTGAAACCCAGCAGGGCAGTCATTAGATCTTAAAACTCCAAAATGATCTCCATTGACCCAATGACTCATATCCAGTGCACGCTGATACAACAGTGGTCTCCCATGATCTTGGGCCACTCTGCCCTGTAGCTGTGCAGGGTTCAGCTTCCTTGGCTGCTTTCACAGGGTGGCATTGAGTGCCTGGGGCTTTTCCAGATGCATGCTGCAAGCTGTCAGTGGATCTACCATTCTAGGGTCTGGAAGACAGTGGCCGTCTTCTCACAGCTCCACTAGGCAGTGCCCCAGTGGGGTCTCTGTGTGAAGGCTCCAACGCCACATTTCCCTTCTGCACTGATCCAGTAGAGGATCTCCATGAGGGCTTCACCCTGCAACAGACTTCTGTCTGGACATCCAGGCATTTCATACATACTGAAATCTAGGTGGAGGCTCCCAAGCCTCAACTCTCACGCTCTGCACACCCACAGGCATAATACCAAGTGGAAGTCACCAAGACTTGGGGCTTACACCCTCTGAAGCAACAGCCTGAGCTGTACCTTGGCCTCTTTTAGCTATGGCTGGAGCTGGTGTGGGTGCGATGCAGGGCACCAAGGCTGCACAGAGAAGTGGGGCCCTGAGCCTGACCCATGAAACCATTCTTTCCTCCCAGGCCTCCAGGCCTGTGATGGGAGGGGCTGCCTCAAAGGTCTCTGAAATGCCTTGCAGGCATTTTCCTTAATGTCTTGGTGATTAACATTTGGTTCCTTTTTACTTATGCAAATTTCTGTAGCAGGCTTGAATCCCTCCCTAGAAAATGAGTTTTTCTCTCCTACCATATAGTCAGGCTGCAAATTTTCCAAACTTCTATGCTCGGCCTCCCTTTTTAAATATAAATTCCAGTTTCCAATCATCTATTTACTCATGCATAAGAAAAGTGACCTTGGCTGCCATTCTCAATAAGTTCCTTATCTCCATCTGAGACTGCCTCAGTCTGGACTTCATTGTCTACATCACTATCAGCATTTTGGTCACAATCATCCAACAATTCTCTAGGAAGTTTAAAACTTTCCCTCATCTTTCTGTCTTCGTCTGAGTCCTCCAACCTGTTCCAACCTCTGCCTATTACCAAGTTCCAGAGTCACTTCCACATTTTCAGTTATCTTTGTAAGAATGGCCCATTCTCAGTACCAATTTTCTGTATTAGTTTATTCTCACATTGCTATAAAGAACTACCTGAGACTGGGTAATTTATTTTAAAAGGAGGTTTAATTGACTCATGATTCTGCAGGCTATATAGAAGGCATGGTTGGGGAGGTCACAGGAAACTTTCAATCATGGCAGAAGGTGAAGGAAGGGAAGCAGGCACAACTTACGTGGCTGGAGGAGGAGGAAGAGAGCACAGTGGGAGGAGCTACACACTTTTAAACAACCAAATCTTGTGAGAACTCCCTCACTATCATGAGAACAGCAAGGGAGAAATCTGCCCCCACGATCCAGTCAACTCCTACCGGGCTCAGCCTCCAACATTGGGGATTACAATTCGACATGAGATTTGGACAGGGACACAAATCCAAACCATATCAGATTTTAAGTAGCTAGAAGTATCAGACCACAAATTGTCCGGTCATGGTAAGTGATAACACTGGGTGAAGAAGGTGGAATTTCAGCCTCTGATTAATCCTTACAGGTATATTCTGTTGGAGGTGGGTAGACCTCCAAGAATTTTGAGACTGCCTTTGTTCTAATAAATACAACAGGAAAATGAAAACCGGGTTGATGATTTCAGATTTTTTAAGAACAGCCTATTTATAACCACTTCCTTGCTTAATACTGTGCTTTTTTCTCTTTCCAAATTAGATATTTATTTTTGAAAACAATATCTACTACTGTGCACATGTCGGGAAACAGGCCATCCGTGTGGTCTCCACTGGGAAGGAAGGTGTGATTTACAACGGCCTCAGTGACTGGCTGTATGAAGGTAAGATGCACACAGAGAGAAAAAAGGAAGATTTGTGGTTGCTGCTGCTGCTACATTGGAGTTGGGTTCTTTTTCTTTTTTCTTTGACTTTAACTGTAAATTAAACTCCAGTTTCTTGAGGTTCTGCAAAATTTAAAAGATTTTGTTGGAGCTTTTGGGATCAGGCTGATCAGCACCAGGGAACAGCATCAGGCTGTTGTCAGGGGCCTGCAGTGTTGTGCACTCACCTGGGGCAGGTGTGCTGGCTTTGGGCTTTGCAGAGCCCTGCAATTCATCCCTGAAGGGCAGGAGGCCCGTTAATGGGAGATTTATTACGTCAGGAGGTGACTTCTGGGAACGCTCAGGGACTGCAAATGCACATGTCTCTACCCCACTCGAAGACATAAGTGCCTCATTTTGCCTTGGGAAGGGGACTGTTGGAAAAGAAAGAATGAGTTGCATCTTTCCAAATAAATCATCAGAGTGACTTGCAGCTGAGAGTGCCTCCACCTTGCTGGACATTTTCTACCACTGGTTTGACTTTGTCACCAGAAGACCCATGCTGTATACATTATTAAATAACTAGAAATCAGAGGGGAAACTCCTCTCTTCTTAAACTTTGATAACCTGTCTCCATGCTTATGACCCTTCATCCTAACAATGACAACCAGGTATTGATTGCTATTAGCTGTCAGGCACTGCTGGAAGCACTTTGTTTTCTGTTACTTCATTCCACCCTCTCTGTCTTAGTTTGTTCAGGCTGCTGTAACAAGATATAACAAGATTCCACAGACTACGTAGCTTAAACAATGAATATGTATTTCTCACAGCTCTGGAGCCTGGGAAGTCCAAGATCAGGGTGCTGGCAGACCCAGTGTCTGGTGAGGGCTCTCTTCCTCACTTGCACATGGCTGTCTTCTTATGTCCTCACCTGGCAGAGTAGAGAGAGCTCTGGTCTTCTTATCTCTTTATAAGGGCACGAATCTTTTTATCTTTTTATCTCTTTATAAGGGCATGAATCCCATTCATAGGGGCAACACCCTCATGACCTCATCACCTTACAAAGGGGCCACCTCCTAACCCCATCACCTTGGGGATTTGGGTTTCAACATACGAATTTGTGGGGACACAGACATTCAGTTTATAGTACTGTCATAACAAGGTTCTATTTCACAGATGAGGCATGGTGAGGTTAAATAATTGGCCCAAGTTTACACAAGGTAATATTTCTTGGGGAAAGTCGTTGTTCAAGTTCAGGATAATTATCTTTTTTGAATTCCACATGTGGCTAGAGTAAGCATATGCTTTCCAGCATGGGGCTGATGAACAACCCAAGCTCTTCTCAGCCTCCTGGCCTGAGACCGTGTGATCACAGCAATAACTCACCCTGCTAGGCTGGGTCAAGGGAGGGTCAGGGAGATTCTGGGTGCTTTCTTAAGCCAGTATCACTTTCTCCCAGTGCTGTGCATGTCTCATTCTGCATTTTAGTGGCTTTATGCATCATAAATTATAAAGCAGATGGATATGCAAGCTTAGTGTTACCTCCTAGCATAATTTCTCTGAAGCCATAAAGTTCTATGACTTGATTTTTAATTTTTGTAAATAGAGGTATAATTTGTACACAATAAAACGCACATCATAAGGACAGTTTGATGAGTTTGGCAAATGTATATACTATATAGCCCCAGTCAAGTCATAGACCATTTCCATCAGTCTAGAATATTCCTTCAAGTCCCTTTCCAAGGGCTTTCTCCCTAAGTCTGTCTTCCAGAGACTGCCACGGTCCTGGGGGCTAAGCAGCCCATTCTCTAACAGACATACTGGAACCCAAGCATCCACATGAGGCTGTCATTCCCTGTGTGGTCACCTTGGCAGCCACATGTTTATTCCGATGTGGCTGCCGGTGCTCAGAGCATGCTGAAGAGTCCAGTTTCCTTCTGAGCACCAGGAGAATCAACCCTGAGATTTTATTGTCAAATGAGTCCTTGGCCACACCTGAAAAAGCCACTGGAATGAAAGAGGGGACACAGTCTGCTGTAATTATGCCTGTTCTGTGGAGAAACAGCCCGGGAAATGGTGTGCCCCGAGATGTCCCCAGCTCCGCCGAAGAGGCACAGACAGCAGCACAAAGGGAAACTCCGGAGGGGCTGCACCTCTACCCAGGGTGCAATCCCTGAGCCTCTGGGGCTTGCCTGCCCCCTGGACTCAGTAGACTGTTGACAGTGAGGACTCTGAGGCCCCATGAGTGCTGCCCTTGTGTGGAGAAAAAAGCCTTATACCTAGGAGCAACTAGAAGACTGAGTCCTGTTTCCTCCCTGACGTCTGAGATCCCACTAACAGCTCTTTTGCTTGGGTGTGTGATCGGCTCAATATCTGGATAGGGAAGGGAACCCAGGGGCTGGAGATCAGAACATGAGTGGTTCAAAGTAAGGCTGTGGAGCTGCAGGGACCCAGGGAGGAGACCTGGCCTAGTCACGGGACGTGACAAGGGTCTTCCACTCCATGGACTTTAATATGCTCATCTGTACATGGGAAGAATGCCCCAAACACTATACTTTCTGACGACTGTGTGAGACTTTGAGTGGAATGCCTGCAGCACACGACATGGTCAGTAAGGGACAGTTGCTGCTGTTGTTTCTTATAACAATAAAAATAACAACAATTATGTAGTTATTACTATTATTGTAATTATTTGTTAGTAGTATTTTTATCACAAAGGAAAAAAGATGTTTAAAAAAGAAATAAAAGGCATAGGTATCAAGGCAATGTTACCAAGGTGGTCATTCTGCCACAGGGCAGAAATTGTCTGACCTGAAAATTCAAGAGAGATCAGTGCAAATAATAATGACCCCAAGGTGTGTCCCCCGCCCCTAAGAGAAAGGGCCCCTAGAATTTTGGCTGCAAGAGCCCAGGCATTCTCTGGGACTAATCTCCCTAAAAAATCCATAACCAGGAGATTTAAAATATCTTTTTTAGTATCTTCTTAATAAAATAAAAAGTTCATTGCTTTGCCATTCACATTAAGCTTTTGCTTTAGCAAATCCATTGAAAGGACTTTTTTCTTCAAGGCATTTACACGAAATTGTGTTGATGTGATAACAGAGCCCTAAATATTTTAAATCAATCACAGTTGATGTGGCAGCTTAATCTACTTAGTGTTGTTCCCTGGAAGGTTTATATGCTGATGCTTAGATTTCTGAGGCTGGGAGCACAGGAGCCCTGGGGAATCTTGCTTCCTTTTTTAATAATGGGAAAGTAAACTTTGATGATCACTTTTGCCTACTCTGTGACTTAACTGTTTCAATTCCAAACTCTTCCTTTAAAAAAGTTCAGGGATGAGGGGAGATTAGAATGAAAATACCCTAAAGCATTTGCAGAGGGGCTCATTTGCTTGGAGATGTTAGTTCTAAGAAGATAAGCTGTGTATGTGGGAAACAGCCACTGCAGTCCATAGCTTGTCAGCAGAAAAATGCCTTATTGTTTTGTTTCCCAGAAAGGATCTTAAACATACTAAACATTGTAAAATATTGGAGACTGAGGAAGAGAAGAGGTGGGCAGCCATAGAAGCTTCTGGGAGTCTCCATCTCTTGACCTAAGCTTTAAACACACAAAGTGGGAAAAGCTCCAGTTTACTGAAGCGGTTGCCCACATGCCAGAATGTGAGCTCAACACTGGCTGGAACTCAGCACTGGCTGTGAACTCATCACTGGCTGTGAACTTAGCACTGGCTGTGAACTCAGTGTGTCTGTCTTGCTGATTCTCTAAAGAGAGTCCTTTGGCTCATGGTGGCCACAAACTGATTTTGATAAGCAAAATGCATATCTTCATTTTATTCTTCTGGGAAAATTTCATAAAATTACATAGAATTTTGATTTTAATAAAAACTAAAGACAGCTTAATAGAGTCCTACAACTTTTTAAAGTTTATTAAAGTTTGTTTATTCATAAACTAAACATAAGATGTTACTGAAGATGAAGATTTTGAGGCCTGTGAGTGAGTGTTCTGTTAAGAATTTGCACTTTGATGCAAGGCTCAGTAATTTCGCAAAGTTCCTAGTATGTAGGCATATGGGCAAAAAGTTGGAATTTTCCAAGTTTTGATGAAAGTTCTTTGTTACTGCCATTACAGGGTTGATTGTGTTTCTAGTTGCCACTCTTTGTTTATAAATTACTCTTTGTTTTGTTTTGTTTTTTTGTTTTTTTGAGATGGAGTCTCGCTCTGTCACCCAGACTGGAGTGTAGTGGTGCGATCTCGGCTCACTGCAAGCTCTGCCTCCCAGGGTCACACCATTCTCCTGCCTCAGCCTCCTGAATAGCTGGGACTACAGGCACCCGCCACCACGCCCGGCTAATTTTTTTTTGTATTTTTAGTAGAGGTGGGGTTTCACCGTGTTAGCCAGGATGGTCTCAATCACCTTCGTTATCATCATATGCATGAGCTATAGGGGGACAGCACAGAATTTTTGGCCAATAATTTGCTAATAATGACTTTAAGTTATTAAATGTTTCAGCTAAACAATGAGTCATCCATACTTCTGTTACCAAAGAAGTCATATTTATATGCATATCCAAAATACATATAATTATTCAGTGATATGCCATTATCATGGAATGACTCACAGCCCTGTGGAAAGCTGGAACATGTTAGCGTCATTGGAGGACAACATCTTTCCTTATGTATATAAAAGATCTTATCCCCTCAAAGGGCAGTGGAGGTAGAGTGAGGGATGATGAACTCCAGAAGATATTTATAGAGCTCAGCCTGGAGTTATCAGCCTGGGATGGCAGGGAAAGTGAGAAAAGTGCCCAAAGGGTATTTATTTCATATCTGGTTTGGCATGGATGAAATTCCGGGGCTGGATTTTCCTTAACTAATCCAGAACATAAAGGTACTTGAAAAATGTGATCAGATCAAGAGACCCAGTTTGGCATGGAAGCATTTCCCCATGCACGTCAGCAGGAATCATGTTAGATGAGACTCTCAAAGCTGCCCCTGGCACTAGTTCCCCTTGCATGGTTCTAGGACCCATGCAGTCAGGCAGCCCCTGACAAGGAGTAGTTGATGGGAAGTCTCCTGCCAACAATACTGACTTCTGCTCCACCCCGCCCAGTCCACCGCCCTCCCCTGGACTCCATGGCACCCTCCCCATTTTCTGCAGCCCTGCCCTGACTCCCGAGGCCCCCTCCTCCTGGTCACAGCCCTTGCCACAGTCCCCAGGGTGCCACCATCCTGGTTCCACCTACCTGGGAGCCCCCGAGAGAGTGTCTCCACTATCCCACACTAACTGCCACCTTCACTGGGTGGCCAGCATGGAGGAGGTGGGGATGTGGCTAGTCTGGCCAGAAAGGACCTCCTTCCAGAACTGCTGCTGCTGGAGAGGGGTTTAGCGCCTGTTGAGTTGGAACTCAGAATGCTCTCGTTTGCGATGTAGTCAGGCCCGCTGTACAAGGAGCAGAGCCTTTCCTAAGCTAGGGCCCTCAGTCCTGCTGGATGAGCGCCAAACCCTGGTGGTGTGACCATTACCTTCCATCTGTGTGTCCTGCTCATGTCCAAGGACTGCAAGGCCAGCATGAGGCAAGGCCTGCTTTGCACTTCTTTATAGTTTCTCAAAGCATCTTTAAAGGGTCAACACTCATGACCTAATAGTTTTCTTTTCCAATGAAGTGCTCCAAGAGGTACCAGCAAAAGGTCAAGTGGGCCCCAGGCAGATAAATTTGAGTTAATGAATTTTGGGGGTGGTGCAATTCCATGCTTTATTGTCTTGAGTATTCAAGGAGGTGGAGAGTGTGTAGGAGTAGTAGTACAGTGTAGTAGATCAAAGTGGATTTTCACACTTTCATGGAAGAAAACACATTATTAAAACTAAAGCCCTCCTGGGGATCATGGAATGGTTTGCAGGGTCTGTTTTCCACAGGAGGCACATTCACCAAAAGAAAAGGGAACTCTTTGTTCATCCAGATTCCCATAAACTCTCTAAATCCCATGAAAGCAGAACAAACTTGAGTAACACTTCACGTGAAACTTGCATATTGGCTTTAATTTACATTCATGACATGTTAGATATGTTGTACACTTTGTGTGCCTTGTGTCACGTTGATACCCAGTGTGCTGAGTACCTGTTTCCTGCGTGCTGTGAATGGACCAGAGCCAGTTGTGACCATCAATAACTGGTACAGTCTTCAGTGAATAGCAGCAGCCTTGGACGGTTAGATGCAGATAAAGAAAATCTAGCACATCATCTTTTTATCTAAGAAAGCAATATGCTGGAACCATTAGAAATCAATGGCACTTATGTTACTTTTCTTTAGAGACAGGGTCTCACTATGTTGCCCAGGCTGGCTTCGAACTTCTGGGCTCCTGGCTTAGCCTCCTGAGCAGCTGGGACTATAGGAACCTGCCATTGAGCCCAACCTCTTATGCTGTTTTTAAAACCCCCTGACATACATTTGGAGACTGATATTTGAGGTGCTTACAGAAGCCCCCTGGAGTGTAGATTCTTGATTGGGTTCTGCAAATATTAACTGCCTCTGAAGCACCTGGCTAGGGCACTTCAACGGCTAGCAAGCTGCTCCCAGGTAGTAGATCAAAGTGGATTTTTACACCCATCCTACATCATAGTGACCATACTGATATTTTTAAATAAGTTATGGAGCAGGCAGTACAATGGGAATTGGAATGATGTTCAAATATGTACATTACTATGTAAACCATAGGTTTATCGTTATTTGGACCTCTTATTGATTACATCTCTTATTTGCATGATGGGAAATGTTTGGTTCGACAAGGACATCGCTCTCAGTAAATTGGCAGAAGCTTGTGATTAGCTTGACAAAGCTCCTTTCTGGAAGAGCTGGGCAGAGTCTTTGTAGTGATGGTGCCTGTGTTTAAACAAAAGCTTCGCCACGTAAAAGCTGTATGAACTTGGATGAATATTTGACCTCTTTGTGTCTCTGCTGCCTTGTCTGCAAAACAAAGATAACAGCAGTATATGCTCCATAAGGTCACAGAGGAAATTAAAATAAGCTAATACACATAGAGCTCTTAGAATAGTGCCTGGCACTGGTAACCTCTACGTATTGGTGGCACAACTACTATTGCTTTACCTTGTAATTTCCCAAACTCGGTAAAATAAGAGGCACCTGCTCAACTATTTCATCTGCAATGTCAGGAATTGGAAGCATTAATGTGTAATTAATGATACCTATCAGTGTTGAAAACTCTGAAGCTCTATTCACTCATAAAATATTATCTATAGTATGTTCACATAGAAAATGCACTATGAGTTCCCAATCATCCTAGAAATGCTATTGATACCATGTTGAACACCTCTTCAAGAGCCTTCTGTCCACGTTTAGATTCTCCAAGCTGAAATCACACCCTTAGTTGCCACTGATGCCTGACAGAGAGACAGCTGTTTTCCTTATGAGCCCCAAAGTTCTTGTGACTTGGTAAAAATTATGCCTCGTGATCTCTTACAGAAATTGAGTACTTAAAAAAATTATATTCCACTTCATCTATGACTTCTTTTTTTTTTTTTTTTTTTTTTTTTTTGAGACGGAGTCTCACTCTGTCGCCCAGGCTGGAGTGCAGTGGCGCAATCTCGGCTCACTGCAAGCTCCGCCTCCCGGGTTCACGCCATTCTCCTGCCTCAGCCTCTCCGAGTAGCTGGGACTACAGGCGCCCGCCACCACGCCCGGCTAATTTTTTTTTTTTTTTTGTATTTTTTAGTAGAGACGGGGTTTCGCCGTGGTCTCGATCTCCTGACCTCGTGATCTGCCCGCCTCGGCCTCCCAAAGTGCTGGGATTACAAGCGTGAGCCACTGCGCCCGGCCTCATCTATGACTTCTAAGGGAGGATATGAAAGTAAAAGTAATGATGAAAATATCTAAAATGTAATCAGTGTCTGGCGAAGCTATCAGACCTATGAGGTACTGTGCAATGGAGCGTTGGCTCAATCAAATAGCAATCATTCTGAGCAGGGGTCTGAATGCTTTGGGTATTTAATGGAACTGAAATGAGTATTTTCCTTGTCTAGCCCTAGTCTCCAACTCTGTAAAGTATTAATGGTCTTGACCTGAAGAACGTATTAATTTTACTTTGTAGACAGACAAGGAGGAAAAGCCAAGAAGCTGTTTGGTAGAAGCTCAGTTGGCTCTGACCAGAAAATGGCTGAGATGGCCTAAGAGGTCCATTCCTTCTGTGCTTCTCTGAACCTGTGAGAGATTTCTGGATTTCTAGATTTCTGCAAGGATCGACAGGAAAACAGTGTTCTAAGGCAGGAAATAAGAATGTCAGGAGCATAACATAGACTGTGATTGCCACAGATAAGTCAGGCTGGCCGCCAAGGCCCTCTTAGCCCCCTGGGTCCAACTGCACCTGTTCCTCACTTGACCCTGAGTCCCACCAGACCCTCCCCTGCCATCCTCTGCTCTCAACGTAGCAATCATGGCAGCATGGCTGCCTCAGTGCCAAACTTTAAATCCAGGTAGGTCACCAGGAAACACCAGCACATCCTAACCAGCACCATCTCTCTGTCTCTGCGATCATGGGCAGCCCACCATCTTTCTGCTGTAACAACACAAAGTGTATGCCCTCACTTACCTATGTTCATCTGAGTTTTCTTGAAAGAATATCACATGGCTATTGATTCTCTAATCACAGAAGGAGGTAGTGTTGGAGCTGAAATGGACGTTAGCAGTCATTAAGTCCAGCAGTCAGTAAACTGTTTCCGTAAATGGCCAGGTAATAGAGTCTGGGTTTTGCAGGACACATGGTCTTCATTGCCACTGCTCAAGCTTGTTGTCATAGCAGAACAGCAGCTATACACCATAAGCATGGCTGTGTTCCAATAAACTTTATTTGTGGACAGTGAAATTTGAATTTCATGTAATTCTCACATGTCATTAAATATTCTTCTTTTTTACCAGCTATTAAAAAACACAAAACAAATTCTTAGCTCTCAGGTCATACAAAAGAGGCAGCAAGCCAGATTTGGCCTAAAAGCCATAGTAAGCCAATCCCAATTTGTCCAGTCATCACATTCACAGACGAGGCTACTGACATCATGTCTGAATTCTTCCAGCTCTTGTCATCTGAATCAAGATTGTTTGTAATGACAACCAATTATTTCCAATTTTGCCTCTCCAAATAAGTCTAGTTACTTGAAGTCAAGAACTATATTTTATATTGTATGTTTCCCATAACACCACTGAATCTCTGAGTACTTAATAAATGTTCAGAAAATACTTTTGAATGAGTTAATTCACAGAGAGAAACTCATATATTCTAGAAACCTCCACAAGGAAATCATATTGTTTCTCCATGATCACTCATCAGAATTTCCATTTCCACAAACTTCCCTCAGCAGAAAGACACCTGATTAACAAAAAGCAACAGTAATTGTTAACCTCATTTTAATTATGAGTTTCACTTCTTATCCCCAAGGATAAAGGAAAAATCTGGAGTGACATTGAGAAGGACATGGTCTTCTTACCAGGAGCCCAGGGGCACAGAATCATAGCTCACCAGACTCTAGACCATCTAAATTCATGCTAAGTCGTAGTTCACATACTGAATGAATAGGGTAGGAATAGCAGTATCTAAGTTTCAGTGAGTCTTTCTTCCATGCCAGGCCTTACACAAATAAACTTATGTAATCTCTCGAGAGCCCTATGAAGAAAGCTCTATGGTTGTCCCTTTGTATCCTTGGGAGACTGGTTCCAGCAACCCCACTGCACCCACCCGTCTCCATCAGATACCAGAGTCTGAGGATACTCAAGTTCCTTGTGTGAAATGGCTTAGCATTTGCCTATCACCTGTGCTCATCATCTGGGATACTTTCAATCATCTCTAAATCACTTATAAATACCTAACACCATGCAAAGACTATGTAAATAGTTGATATGCTGTATTTTTTATTTGTAATATTTTTATGGTCGTACTGTTATTTTTTTCTTTAATATTTTTGATCTGTATTTGGTGGGAGGGTCTAGAGATGTGGAAGTTTTAGACACAGAGGGCCAACTCTTCCCTTATCCTATTGCACAGCTGTGGAAACTATTAAGTGGCCTTTCTGTGGACAAACAGCCAGTAGGGAGCCTGCCTGAAGCTGCTAAGCACTTTCCTGCTGCATATGAGTTGCATTAATTTCTTGCCTATGAAATTAGGCTTGGGTCCGTGCTCAAGTTCTGGGTGGAGCATCCTCTAGATGTGTCTGCTCAATGCCCCAGGCTTGAACCATCTGTGCTGTAAAAGGTGTGTCTCGTGGCACAGATTTAAGAGCCCAACAGACCTCGATTTAAGCCCTCTGTGAGCCATTCAGCTGCCTGGTGACCAAACCACAAACCTTGTCTGACCCTCAGTTTCCTGGTCTGGAAGATAAAACTTTAGGCACCTTTCTCAAAGAATTATTGCAAAGTTAAACAAGAGCGCTTCTGTGGAAGCACAGGCATGTTACAGTGGAACCATAAGAAATTGCCAGCACGTTCGTTGTATATTAGCATGTGCATGTGAGGTGTCTGGTGAAGGTCAACTTTCTTCTCCCATTCTGCTGGCTGTGCTGGATGACATCTCAGATATGGCAAAGTCTCAGATGTCTGTGTGCCCAGCACAGAGAATTTACCATGGAAAAGGAGGGGGTACTTTTTGACTGGAAGGTCAGACCTATATACCTCCAGGTACAGCATCTCCAGGGCCCCCCAGCAAAGAGGAGATAAAAGGGATGACTGCTCTCCCGGTCCATGGGTTTCTCCCAAGAGAAACTTGACGGAGACTTCCTTGCTCCAAATCTTCCTCTTCGTGGCTCCTTGTTTCTGGTACTGATTCCCACTACCCTCCTAATTGCCATGGTGACCAGTCGGTTGCTATTTAATTAATGTTGTATCTGATTACATCTGTGCCCTGGGAGTTCTCCAGCCAAGATTGCAATTTAAACTAGGAAATAAATAAACCATTCAGCTGTGGGGATGGGGGAGTTATCCTAGTCAATCCTGGAATATTCTTCCGACGTTTCTTGGATGAAAAATTATCTGGCAGAAGTTGGAGTGAGGCAGTAGTACACACTGATGGAGGAACAATATTCTGCTTTTGGAATATTTAAACAGAAGCCTCAGACAGCAGCTAGGGGTCCTGCTTGATGAAAAGAGCTTTGGAAAGAGGAAATATTAGACATTTGGTTGAGAATTTTCTATGAAGTTCAGTGCTAAGAGCAGAGACCACAACTTAGGCTTTGCAGCCAGCATTCCCTTCCATAAACTTCAAACGTAAGCCTGATCAGAACAAGGCTAGCAGGAAGATGCGCTGGTGGGGACAGCCTAGGTCCTGCTGTGGGTAGCAAAAAAACAAGCAAAAGCAAATGGAACACCGCCTCTAATTTAAAACAGCAAAGTGTATTTCTTGTCGGAGATTACTCAAGCCCACTCTTGATCAGGGATGGGGAAGAGGTGGGGTTCTGTCCCTCATGGTCACTCAAGGTCCCAGGCTGCTGGGGCTGTCCTTGTAGGCATTGCAGCCACACTAGTGGAAACGGGAGTGTTCTGGAGGGAGACAAGCTGGGGAATAAATACTCGGCCTGGAAATGACCCTGGCACTTCTACGCATGACTCGTTGTCCAGAACACCTCATATGGTCCCACCAGGGTTCCAGGAAGTAGCACGGAGCCATTGTCCAGAAGAGGGGGAGGGCAGACATGTCTGGGAGGCAGGACCAAAGACCCCACATCTGGGCAGCTTTCTTGCCAACAGTGGGCCTCAAGTTTGGTGCCCAAAGCAGAAGAGGAATTGTCTAGAGGGATGTTGGGGAATCTCTCAGAATCACCGGGAAGGTCAGAGTCGGGTTCAGAAAGCAGGCGGCTGTCCAGGGCAGCTGAGGGGATGCCAGGGGTCCATCTGGTTGGGACACTGCTGTGGGGGAGTGGGAGTATGGGAGAGGCATTGTCTGCCCCGATCACAAATGATGTTCTTGAATGAGCTGCAAATAGAAATGTCATGCCCCCTATGGAACCATCAATATGGCAACTTGGGAAGCGTATTCCAAGAAAGAGCTATGGTGTGTAATGTTTTATTGTTGCAAACTCTATCATTTCACACTTAAATGATAATAGCCAAGGAGAGCCATCAGAACCATTAATCCTCATCATTTCTTCAATGAGAAGGTTCGTAATTGTCACATGCACCTTGCAATAAGGCACCTTGCAATAAGCTCCCTTCCTTCTTGGTGTCTCCTTGGAGCCTGTAAAGTGATGAATGCGGTTCTCAATGCACAACCCTCAAACTGCATGGGAGAAACCCCAGTGTCCCAGAGGACAGTGAGGGCGGCTTCAGCATGGCTGTGTGGCACTGAAACAGGTTAACTGCAAACCTCTGGTTCTCAGAACCAAAGCTGAATCTACATTTGAAAATCCAGTAGAGGCTTTGTTAATGTTTTAGGAAGGCTATTGAGTATTTTAATTCAACATGAAGAGATGATCTAGCTGGTCTTGTGAAAAATCAGTAATAAATCTAAAGGGAAGATGTTCTCTAAAGGTATAGGGAGAATTCTCATTGGTCTCGAGAAATGTCCTTACAATTAGTGACCTACTCCTGAGAGATTTTGACAAATAACTTAGGACGTTCAGTGGCTATATTTTTCTATCTTTCAAATTATGCATTCATTGTGAGATTAGGACAAACACACTTTTACCTTTTTGTTATAGCACCCTGATGAAACTTATGTATTTGAGGTTGAAATATTTGACACCCTGGGGAACTCTAATTTCTTTTTTTTTCCTATCTTCTTAAGTCACCTAAGGACATTAGACCATTTGCCCTATTATTGAGAGTTTTATTAATACAGTTCTACTAAAATGCAAGCTGCAAATGCCAGAAGGAAGATAGGCAACAAGACAACATATACTTAAAACAGTTTCATTTGATACACGGAAGCTGGAACCAGCCTTAGCTCTTTTGCTCACTAAACCTGTATTCTAACCTTTTTGGGCCTCAGTTCCTTTTTCTTGTTTTTTCTTGTTCTGGAAGCATCACTAGGGTGGACCAGATAACGCTAAACTCCTTTCCATCTCTAACACTTTTCATGTTTAAATATCAGTGCCATAAACACACAACATTGATGGTATGAAGTCTGTGTCCATGCCAGATAACTTCACAATGAAATAGTTAACAATTCTCGGTTTTACTTAGTAAACATACGGGAGCAATGCTCCTCAGTTGCAATGGTGGGGGCCGGGCACGTGAGTATCTTGGCCTTTTTGTTCCCTTCCTCTCCCCCTTCGTCACCCCCACACACAGGACATTTGCATACTGGGAGAACCTTTATTTGATGATTCTGTTAAACTTTCTCCTTATCCCCACGTGAAACCTATCTGCCCTAAAGGAATCAGCCTTCTGTCTCCTTTACTCCCCATTTTTTTCTTTGTATAAAATTTGCATTATTGGCATAACTTTTCTCTTTACTATGGGTTGTCTTTGGGAAGGTGTAAGGGAATGCAAAGATAGCTCACCTCCACATCAGAGCTCCCTGCACTTGCAGGCGTGGAGAGGACATACCCTTTGTCACTCGTTCTGTGCATTAGGACCACTGAGTGGAAGACGATGCGAGGAGTCAGATTTCAGGTCAGTTGCTCTTCTCCCACCTTCCAGCAATGGCAGAGGCTGTCCTGGGAAGGTCATGCTCTTCTGTCTGGGTTATCTTAAGTGATCCTTGCACTGAGTGGGAGACTGGACATGCAGACCTATCATCTTCAGCCATATAAGCTCATGATTCTGGGCACCCTGAGTCAAGTCCCAGAGCCCAGGCAACCTGGCAGAACCCAGGAAGGGCAGAGCCTGTGCATGCTGGCCACTCAGGACTATGATTAGCCCCTCCCCAGCATATCCGTGCATTCAGCTCAAGGCCAAGCTCCATCCAGTCAATGGAAATGGGCACCTGAGCCTCAGAAACACCCGAAGAAGAGAGCACCTTTCAGCTCTTCATGGAAGAAAGCAAGCCAGCTAGCACCTTCTTCCTTTTGCAGGAATAAATATGTCTGGCACCTGGATTATTTTATTTAAGAGACCAGCTGTGTGGACACCATGCCTGTAAAGTATTGGGATTTTTAATGAATGTTAACCAAGGAAGAGCCCAGCTAGGATACTTCCTGGAGGTGTCACTTTGTGGAGGTCTTAGGCGATATCCAGCCCTAAAGACAAGACGGCCAGGCCAGCTGAAGGATTTCAGATCAGCTCTTTCCCTGCTCACCACCCTCATTACTTCCCACTTCTTTTATGGGTCCACTCAGATGTTCATGCTCATAGTCTTACCTCCCTTCTCCCCATCCAGAAAGGTGAAGCCTCACCCACCGCCATGTGGCTCCCACATCCTAGTGTCCCACATCTGTGTCTCCAGAAACATGGCAGAGATAGAAGAAATTTGCATGTAGCAAAATTCATCTCTTCTAGAAGATATTCCAACACTTGACAGTGGCCCACACAGTCCTCATTTACTAGGGAATCCTATTTCAAGCCCCTTCTGGGTGCCCAGCATTGGATGAGTCACTATGGATTGCAGTGCCCCACCCAACGGGCTACTTGAAAAAGAGGAAGAAAGGGAGGCAGGGAGGGAAGGAGATGAAGGAGGTCCAAGACAGGGACCCTTCCCTTGAGGAACTGACACACAGTCAGTCCGATGGAGGCCAAGACCACCTGCATGAAGCAGCTCCTTCCTTCCATCATTCGAGTGGGATTCATACATTTATTCTGCACCAAAGCCCTCTGCCAGGTCCTCCAAGGGAGACAGAGATGCTTTAAGATCTGGACCTGCCTTCACAAAGTTTATATCCTGCAAGATGGTATTGAACCACATCCTAATTACACGGCATAAATCTTCCACACATTTAGACACTTTTGGCAGAATGGTATCTTCTGATTTAAAACTGCAGAAACATGAAAATTAGAAAACCAAACAACCATTAATCCATTAACTCAAGAGTTCATTCTTAAAATCCAAATTTCCTTCTCTGGAGATAGGACCAGATCATAGCTCTCAATCTCTTCTCCGGTTTTTGTTCTTCTTTGCACCATTTCGGATTTGAGATTCTGTAAGGAGTGACCTAACGTGAGCATGTCCTGATACAGAGGAGACGCAAAATAGCTCAGGGAAAAAGTTGATCATTAGAAACATCTGTGGTTGTCCCACTGTCTCATCGTGTCACTGGGAGTTTCTGGCCTCCACTGGCAGCTCTGATGAATGTTCTATGCCAGGACAAAGAAGGCGGGCATGGGCCAGCCAGTCCCTCCAGTCAGGGAACGGTGGCCTCTCCCAGCTGCCTTGGCGTTTAGGAGGCTCTGTAAGGGTATTTGGGATCTCAAGAGCCTCTGGGACTTAGGGGCAAAGGGCAGAACTTAACATCCAGTCCCTCCTCCCCCAAAATGTTTAGCAAGTCAGAAATTCCCCTTTACTGCTAAGTCAAAGGAAGATGTCCTTTGACTCTTCAGGGAGCATAACGTACCATCCTTTGATGGTCATACACGTTAAAAGAAGATAAAGCCAGAAATGAAAGGGAAAGAAACAGTTATATGATTTTGGTGGAAATTTGCAGAAATACAGGCTGAAGCTGAAGTCTTCCATTAGGGGAGGTTTGTTCCATTGATCTCCTCTCTCGGGCTCAGCTCTTTTATCTCCAGTGCATTTTGGATGTGGCTTCTCTTTCCACCTGCTGGGGCTTTAGATACAGTACTTCCTTTTGTTTCAAGGTAGCGTTTAACTGAGTCTGGAAAAACCATCATTAAGGGAAAATAAAGCTGAAAGATGAATTGAAAACTATGTAAAAGGGCCCTTTCAGGCTGCCGGAGAGATCACCTTTCCAGCCTAATGAGCCTGTGCTGCCTCTGATTCAGATGATGCAAGGACAAGAGAAAGGAATGGAGTTTTGTGCACTGCGATTTTCCAAAGCACATAATGCTTAGTCATTTGGGGTGTTAGGAAAGAGAGAAAGTCGGAGGGGAGTGTGTGGTAAGGTGAGAGAAAGAAAGAAGGCTGAATTTTAGTTAAGCTGCTCAAATGCCTGCTTTAACAAAAGTCTGCCAGGGCTAGAGGTGATTAGCCATCAGTGCTGCTGTTGTTTTTGCTGTTGCTGAAGTTTAAAAGTCCTGTGCCCCTTGGTATATACGCAGGGGATTGGTTCCAGGACCCCTGAGTTACCAAAATTCAAACATACTCCAGTCCCAGTCAGCCCTGAGGACCCAGGTATATGAAAAGTCAGTCCTCCATGTACAGGGGTTTCACATTCCCCAAATACTGTACTTTCCATATGTATTTGGTTGAAAAAATCTGCACAGAAGTTGACCACGCAGTTCAAACCTATATTGTTCAAGGGTCTGCTGTCCCGTCCTTATGTGGGATGGTGACAAGTGGCCCTGTGTCCCATGGCGTGCGGCCGAGCGGCCTTGGTGCAGAGGTGGATTTGCAGCCAGTTGTCCACACATCCTGGATCCTCCCGGTGCGTCCTGTGTAATGGGTTAACTGGACCTGCCTAAGCCTGGGCCTCCCACCCCTCACAAGCAGCTTCTCCAAGATTTCCTACTTAAATTTCTCCAGCCACAGAGAGAAGCATTTATTGTCTCCCACCACACCCGCCCCCCAGTATAGAAAAACGAAGACTGGGGAATTGATCTCTCAGAGCACTTGGAGAAGCCACACGTCAGCAGCCAGTAAAGCTAGAATGAAAATCTGAGCAATCAAGACAACGCAATAGAAAGTCAAAACCCAAACTTCATCTCTTCCCCACTAAAGGAACGGGAAGGGACGCTGCCACCTGGCGGCCAGCCGAGGCATGTTCAGGGAGCCTATCCTCGTCCCTGGGCCCCCCGCGTGTTGATTTGTGGGAATTTGCAGATCTCTGATGATAATGAGGGGATTCGCAGTGTGTGATATGCAAATAACGCAGCTCTGATTAGTGAAGGAGGCTGTGAGCCTTGCAAGGTAAAAGCTCCATTTGCCTTCTGGCTTGATGTTCGCTGATTTCTTTTTTAACCCCCCATTTAATTCTGCTCTCGGCACCTTGGATAAAATATTTTGTGGCAGAAAAAGGCAACAGATGCAAGCAGGAATAAATAAGATTTTCTGTATTTAGAATGAGGCCACGTATTTCGGAGCACAGATCTATCAGGCATGTTATTTATGTCTTTTGCAATTTCCCGGGACCCAGATTTCTCAGGGTGCTTTGATTTTTCTCAAATATCTACAGCAGTAGGGGTCCAGGGAGCCCAGGGAGCACAGCCGGGCACTCACTCACAGTCAGAATCTGGAGGGCTGTGTTATTTAGGATGATCCGAAACGCGACCTTGCCGCCTGCATTCTGTTTTGATATGTATCTTGCCTCATTAAAAGATGACAATCTGCAATACTGATATTACTCAGGCAGATGGATTTCCCAAATGCTGGGCTATAGCCTGGGCTGCCAGACTGCATGAGGTTTAACATGGAAAATTAGCTGCAGTCTTGTTCTCTGGTCTGCCAGGTCCAGCAGTGTAGTGGAAGGAGCGAAGGAGCAGGAATCAGGAGACTCACCAGGATCTACCCTCTCCTGTCCTGTGATCCTGAGAAAATGGCTTGGTCTCCTTATCCTGGAGGTCTCCATGGTGGAGTGGGCTCAACATCACACCTGGAGTCAAATCAAGGCTCCGCACGTCCCAGTGACTTAGAGCAAGTTGTCAACATCTCTGAGCCTCAAAATTCTCCTTTATAACAAATAATGTAAGCAGATCCACAGTCACTAGGAAGATTACAATAGAATTGCCAGAGTATCTAGCATTCGGTAAATATTTATTAACTAGATAGAAAAAAATTGTACCAGGCTTAGTAACACCTGGCCTTCCCATCTCATTAGAGGCTAGAATGCTCAAAGGACACAGGGTGTGTCTTAGTCTGTTTTGTGTTGCCATAAAGGAATACCTGAAGCTGGGCAATTTGTAAAAAGAAGAGGTTTATTTGCCTCAGGGTTCTATAGCCTGTGCAAGACACATGTACCAGCACCTGCTCAGCTTCTGGTGAGGCCTCAGGCTGCTTCTACTCATGGCAGAAGATGTAGTGGAGCTGGTTGTACAGAGATCACATGGTGAGAGAGAAAGCAACACGGTGTTTAGGAGGTGCCAGGCTCTTTTTTAACAGCCAGCCCTCACAGGAGTGAAATCAAGCGAGAACTCACTCACCCTTGGGGGAGGCCATTAATCTTTTCATGAAAAATCCACCCCCATGACCCACACACCTCCCACTAGACCCCGCCTCCAACATTGGGGATCAAATTTCAACACGAAGTTTGGAGGGGACAGGAAGCCAGGCCATAGCAGGGCATATAGCATTGGCATCAAAGCTAGGGTGTTGATTGGTTATGAATATTGTTAGTCCTGCCTCATTTATAAAGGAAAGAAGAAGAAAGCAGATTGTAGAAAGACTAAGCTCAGGGTATACATGAGTCTTCAAGAGAAGCCAGACAACATTCCAGGATTTCAGAAAGGGGATATGGCTGAGCTGGGTCTTCTCTTTGTGGGGAGACATGTCATTGGGCCTCTGAATTCCAAAGACACAACCTTGAAAAAGCACAAAAATACTGTCTACTCATAAGATTTAGGATTTCCCGCATAGTCCCCAGGGCCTCCTCTGATCCTTTGACCAAGATATGAAAGCCCTGCCATATAAGAAGAGGGGAGCTCCATGCTGAGGTTAGGACACAGCACTGATATGATGCCTGCCTTCCTTGGTTTATTTGACACCTAATGAGGTGGGGACTTGTTGACAAAGTCCTTCCATCGTGAGGTCTGCACCCCTCACCCCCAGCTTGATTGTACCATTCTGTTTTGGAAATCCCCACCAGAAGCACCAGCAAATGCTTCTTAAGCTTCTAGAAATTTCTATCTGGGATTATTTTGTTCATAGAGCAATTCTGGCAGCCAGAGTTACTTCTGCATCTTTGCTTTGGACCACAATTACCCAAAAAGCATTAGGAGAAAAGAGATCATGACAGTGGCTCACTCAATTTTCAACGTCCCTGTGCTGTTTAGATTTTGGCAAAAGAGTATTCACTGTGACTGCTGCTTTCACTATAAAAAGAAGCTGAGATTTCCTGCCAACTATTTCACAAAAACAAACAGAAGATTCATTGAGAGAACCAAGGAAGCATCTGATCCTACAACACACGACCAAAATATACTGTCTGTATCTTGGAAATGAACTCCCTAAGAGGATAGAAAATAAGTCGTTCAAGCTCTTCTCTAGCTCAAGTATCAGCACCCTATAACTGGAATTATGTCTTTTACCTCCTGCTTATTCCCAGGGCTGAGGGGACCATTCGTAGCTGATAATATCAATTACAATCATGCAGGATCATCCAGGAATAAAAACATTGGAGGAAGGCAGCAGGAAAGGGAAAGAAAATCCTGGTTTTCAGAAAATATCATGGAGACCTCATGAGCTCACTCTGAGGAATCACCCTTTAGCAGCAGCATCTCCCTATCCAGTCTGCTCTGTTTAAGGGAAGACTTCATCTCACCACAGTGTTTCATTGAAGAGCTGGTTTTTAATTGGCCCTGTACCACTTAATTTATTTTCATTTGCATTCCAATGCTGTCTGCCTTGTACTGCTTTACTTCAAAGCTGGATCTAAAAAACATAGGCTCTTAGAAGGTTGCAAACCTGCAATTGTACAGAGGCTCTGAGAAGCGAAATGATTTGCCCAGTGAAATGGGGTACTGTGGAAACTGAGAGAGCTTTGAAGTCTGACACCCCTGGCTTCACAATTCTACCTCCACCACTTACTGGTTGTATGAACTCAAGCAAATTGATTCACCTGTCGGACCTCAGTTTCCTCCTCTGTAAGATGGAACTAATAGCATCGACCTTGTGAGGTCATTGTGCAAAGCGCCATACTGTGTTAGAGTCTAGCATCGCTGGTCCCTTATTAGGCACTCGTGAAGTGTAGCTGACTTCTAGTGTTGTTGCTCTTAGAAAACACCCATATGTTAGGAAAAAAAAAATAGAACCCTTATTCTGCCTCTGAATAAGTGGCCCAAATCCTCTATCACTTCTTGCTATGGCCACCCACCCAGAGAAGGAAGACAGCTGCTCCCCCAGCATCAGCAATGTGGAGACGGCGTCCAATTCTCCACTGACACCCCAGTGGCTTCTGTACAATGCATGGGAAAATGTAAAATAAAAAGTAAAGTGCGTCACAAATGATAGGTAGTCCTCACGTTATTAGCAGTAATAGTTGCTATATTGAGTGCCATGGGTCCAGGCAGATTGCTTTATAGTCACTGAGATATGTTGATCGACTAATAATGAGAATGAATAGATAAAGGGGTACAAGCTGTCAGCTGACAATTATGTTTGAATGACATCAGTTTGGTTTGCTTACGTAATGGGTCTTACATGAAGAGGAGACACCTGGAACTCAACACCTGAACTCCTCCCGCTTCTGGCAAGGAGAGAGGCAGAAGGCGCCACATGGTGGACAGCAGCCCCTGTAGAGGGGCCACGGAAAGGGGTGATGGGGATCCTCTCTGCACAGGGCAGAGCTGCAGGGTGGTGGGGGTCAGCCTCCTCCTCTCCACCTCTTCCCTTCCGCCGTGTTTCCTACCTGACCCAGCCAGTCTCCAGTAGCAGATATAGAATGTCTTCATTTGGAACATGGAGAATTTGCACAAAGGGAAGCAGATTGGACAAAGGGCTCAGATCGGGGGTCTCCGGGTCTGGGCACAGCCATTACCCTTCCCCTCCCATTCTCTGTTCTCTCCTGCCCCCACCCACACCGTGCTCCTGGTGAGCTACAGCCAGAGCGAATTGCAACCCAGAGCACTTTTGGCCAACACCTGCGGCACTAGACAACGCCAAGAGAATGGCTTAATAATAATGAGTTAATAACTTAATGATAACGAAAAACCCAGCGAGCCCTGCGAGGCGGGGAGGGAGACCTGGTGTGTGGTGCTGGATGCTTCCTGGGCACCTCCCTGCACGGCCTGCCTCTCGAGTTTCTCACGCATGGCGGTAAGCAGAGCCAGGCCTCACTCTTTCCGCTTCACAGTGGAGGGTGTGAGCAGGGTTTCGATGCCTTTTGCTTACGGTGTCCGCTAGTGGATGCACTGGTTGGAACGGACGTGCCCATAACCATGACTCCCATCGAGGCCTTGTCCCGCCAGCAGTACGTTTCCCATCAGCAGCTCAGCCTAGGGTGGGTGGAGGCCCAGTACCGCAGGCTTGCTGCATTTGGGTATTTGCAGGTGGCTCAAGTCAAACTTAAGATCACGACCCAGTCAGAAAATCAAGTGAATAAAGCAGGATGGCATGGAAAGGGATGGGGGCTTTACTGAGGGAGGGTGAGGGAGCATAGGACGGGAAAGACCAGAGTGCAGGAGAGAAGGCGCAAAGGAGAGCTGCTTCCCACACCGTTGCTCCTGGCCTGTGTGTGTCTGTGACGCTGGGTCATGGTCAAAAACACGGATGGCCGCTGACATCGGTCTTTATTAGAGAAAGGCTCTGCCTAAGCTGAAGGACCTGCAGCAGGCAGAACCTATCTGTAGATGAACACCCTGGCTCTCCAGAAAACAAGAAGCGGGAGTCACAGCCTATTGAAGTGTAGACATGATGTCTACCCTTTACAGACCCACCTGGTGTCCTGCAAGAGCCCAGGCTCAGACCGGGTGCACCGTGAGAGCCGCCTGTGCCTGAGCAGGCCGCTTCTCCCACGATGGCGGGTAGTGCAGAAAACAAAGGGAAGGCAGGAAGGAAACTTAGCCAGGCACTGAGTGCGTGGGAAGGCAACACACTCTTCCTCTCCCACGGCGGTGGCGCTCGCTGGGCGGTGCTCACGGAGAGCCGGAGGGCGTCCCGCACGGGGCAGAGCTGCAGGGTGGCGGGGTCCGCTTCCTCCTCTCCGCCTCTTCCCTTCCGCCACGTTTCCTCCCCAGCCCAGCCAGTCTCCAGTAACAGATATAGAATGTCTTCATTTGGAACACGAAGAGACAAATGTGCCGTGTGGGAAGGAGAGAAGCCACTGCTGGAGCAAGCGTGGTCCCAGAGCAGAGCCTGATTTGAGTTAAAGCGAGAGGGCAGGAGAAGCAATTGGGAATCGAGGCAGTGGGCCGACGATGGCCCGGGTTCAAGAGGCACAGTGGGAGGCTGCAGGTGTAAGGAGAAGGACGGCTCAGGTGAGGGCTGCACACGCGCTGTGGGGATGAGGCTCTGGGTGGTGACGTCTCCAAGGCAAGAGAGCACGTAGATTTCAGAGCAAAACTATCTGGGTCAGAATCCCGGATCCACCCTTTATCGCTATAAAATGTTGGGCAAGTACTCACAGTGTCTCTGCTCTCTCATCTATAAAATGCGAGGAGCGATGGCACCAAACTCAGGAGCTGTTAGGCAGATGGATGTGCTGGGAAGAAACCTGTTTACCAGGGGCCGGGTTGGAGGTGGGGAGCTTCTTACGGTGTCTGCTGTCAGCAGCTTTAAAGGAGATGTGGGTGTCCGTCCTGGTGGTCTCCCTATCAGCCTGGGATCAGGTGGTGAGTGGCTTCTCCTACTAAGCCCAATGACGTGTTAGGAAAACAGGCCGATATCTATCGATAAGGAAAACTGGCCGGCACGATGGCTCACGCCTGTAATCCCAGCACTTTGGGAGGCCAAGGCGGGCCGATCACCTGAGGTCGGGAGTTCAAGACCAGCCTGGCCAACATGGCAAAACCCTGTCTCTACTAAAAATACAAAAAAAAAAAAAAAACACATTAGTCGGGTGTGGTGGTGGGTGTCTGTAGTCCCAGCTACTCGGGAGGCTGAGGTGGAAGAATCGCTTGAACCCAGGAGGTGGAGGTTGCGATGAGCTGAGATCCTGCCACTGCACTCCAGCCTGGGTGACAGAGTGAGACTCTGTCTCAAAAAGGAAAAAGAAAATTAAACACAAAGGGTCATGTCATCTCCATCATCTCCTAAGTGCTGCACCACTAACCAGGCAGATAGGACAGACACATGTCCAGAACATCGAAGCGGGCCCATGTGCTGCCCTAAAGCAGCGCCCCAGAGGAGACATGGATGGGACTTCCATAGCATCATTGTCCTCTGAGAGGGAAGAAGCAACGTGGGAGGGCCGCATGGCCGGGGGGTCCCTCTGGGATATGCATGATGCTGGGGGAGGGGAAGGAGGAGCTGGAGACAGGGCACGTCCTGGTAGCAGTGTCACCTGAAAAAGGGGCCCTGATCCAGACCCCAAGAGAGGGTTCTTGGGTCTTGTGCAGGAAGGAGTTCAAGGTGAGTCTCAGAGTACAATGAGAAGACAGAGTTTACTGAAAGTTTCTCAGTTGCAGAGCAGGGTGTCCTTGGAAAGCAAAGGGAGGAATGTGCGGTCTTTGTTTTTCTCATATAGGGGCCTTCTCTATGTAAAGACTAAACTAAGCTGTGTCTGCTTGGGTGGGGGAGCCGACAGCATGACAAAATGTATATTATTCTATTGTTTTTTTTTTTTTTGATCCTCAATGTTTCAGTGTGTAAGTACATCAAAGCGTCACTATAATTATCTCGAAAGTCATAATGTTACCGGTACTGGACATCAAGGCTTTCTGTTGTTGGAGGAGGTTTTGTCCTTGCAGGCATCATCAAGCCGCTTCTTTAGCTGTAAACATCTTAAGACCATGGGCTGTGACTGGCAAGGAGTGGGCCTTGCTAGTTTCAAGATAGAGTTGGTTTTAAAAAGATGTCGCCCTGGCTCTCCTGGGCTCTTGCTTCCCCGACAACAGGAGTCTCTTCTACATTTTGTATACTGCAGCTATCTAGAATCTGCACACTGGAAGAACGTAAGTGTACAGGAACCAGGGAGCTTGGAGAGGCTGCTGGCCTCCTGGTCTTCCTATAGGTACTAAGGAGGCCTCACCCTTCTGGGATCCAGGATCTCTCCCTCAAGGCTTGGGTTAGGGACATTAACACCTAAGGAACACTATCCACCGCAGGAGGCCGTAGCTCTCACCTGCCCAAGAGGAAAGCCCTGACCTACAGTGGCAGCTGCTCTGTTCTAGGATGTGAATGGCACAGACTGCTCAGAGAGAGCCAGAAGGTTCTGGGGGTGAGCTGCAGCTGTTGGCCCAGGGGTAAATGTTGGGTTCTACCCAGTGCCATGTTAAGACCAAGGGAAAGACATGGTGGACGGGTGTGGCTCTAGTGAACGGGATTTCCACCTTAGCTTCTGCTCCACTTGAGCCATTTATTGAGCACCTGCTGTATGCCATGCCCTGTGCGAGGCTGTTTGTCCTCCTGCTGGGGTTGTGTTTCTTGGGGGACATAGCTCTGGCCGCAGAGGGATTAATCATGCCGGAAGGAGCTGGGAGGCCTCTGGGAAGTGTGGCCACTGGACACAGTCTAATTCCCTTCTCTTCCGAGACCTTCACGCTTGCCTCCCGCGGTCCTGCCCAGGCTACAAAGCTGACATTGTCTCCTAAACAGTTTCTGTGGCGCTAAATGGTCAGGTTGCAAAAGCTATGAGGCAGGAATAAGCGGGTGGTACATGGAGCTGGTGTCGCTCATTGATCAATGTGCTATTATACGCTGGGGTACAAAGGGTGCCCGGTGACCCTTCCGAATCTATGATTTACTTGAAAGCAGTGACCACATCCACACACCCAGGGTGACACAGAGTGTGTGATGAGGTCCACAGATACATGCCGATTTGCAGGGGCACCTGTGCTGGGTCTGGGGAGCCATCACCCTCCGCAGGAGACAGCGACCACCTGTGGGTTTTTGAAAAAAAGGACGGCATGGATTTCCCCAAGCTCCACCTCTCATTCATCCTCTCCCATTCATGGTCACAGCCTGTGTTTGAGAGAAGGCTGTCCAGCTCGGGCCGTCTGGGCATGGGGCAGGATGAAGCTCACGTGCCAGTGTGGAACCGGCACCCTCATTCTCTTTAGCGTCATGCAGTCCCCACAGCGACTTCCGCTTCAGGCTAGTTCCATAACCCGGGAAATTTTGAGGATGGAAAAGAGCAGGGACAGCAGCGGTCAGGAGTGGCTCAGCCCTGAGCCCAGGGTTTTGCCCAGCCGCCTTCCATCTAGGCTGTCCCTCCACCTGCATCCGAGAAGCAGCATGCGGACATCTGTGACTGTGGATGACGCCCATGCTCCTGTGGTGACAGGAATCCCTCTCCTCTCCACAGAAGCCCTGAGCTGCTTCCTGGGGTCAGGGCACACCTGCACAAGTTGAAAGGCCGGCTCTTGTTCTTCGAACAATAGAACCAGGAATAATTAATCATCGGATGTAGTTGGGCAGAGAAACTGCTTATAATTTACAATTAATTAACCTTCCTCTTAAAAAAAAAAAACTGGAGACCTAATTTCCTGTCTGATCCACATTGTTTTTGGTATCTCTTATTTTTCATTGAGATTAGGAAATATTTGTGCAGAATATCTCATTCCAATAAGGTGACAATTGTTCAGTATTTTCGTTGAAACTGTGTATTATAATGAGGCTTTCTGCAGCGCATCATTAAAGGAAATATTCTTTCCATCATTTAATTTAAAACTAAAGCCAGACTATGTAAAAAAATGTTACATGTAATTTTAAGGCTATAACTTTGTTTTGTGGTGAAAAAATTCTAACTTTCAGATGAGGACAAAATAAGGTCAGCACTTTTTAAAACCCTTGGAAAATCTGAACTCTAGTAAATCTCAGCTGGTAGTTAAGTCACTGTCTAATTAGGATTCTAATTTCACAATCTCAATTATTTTTAACTTTCTAGTGAATATTAACTGAATGATCAGTTTTGGCAAAATACTAGGAAGAAAAATATAAACTAAGGAAATTAAAAATGATAATAGGGTTGACAATCCATATTACCTAAAACACTCAACCAGTCACTGTATAGATGATTAATAACAAAGTCAGTCTGAGTATAATTGTGAACATTCCTTTTGAATTTGAACACGTGAAGACACATGCACACGTATGTTTATTGCAGCACTACTTACAATAGCAAAGACTCGGAACCAACCCAAATGCTCATCAATGATAAACTGGATACAGAAAATGTGGCACATATACACCATGGAATACTATGCAGCCATAAAAAAGGATGAGTTCATGTCCTTTGCAGGGACATGGATGAAGCTGGAAACCATCATCCTCAGCAAACTAACACAGGAAAAGAAAACCAAACACTGCATGTTCTCACTTGTAAGTGGGAGTTGAACAATGAGAACACATGGACCCAAGGAGGGGACCATCATACACTAGGGCCTGTCTGTGGGTGGAGGGAAAGGGGAGGGAGAGCTTTAGGACAAATACTTAATGCATGCAGGGCTTAAAACCTAGATGACAGGTTGATAGATGCAGCAAACCACCATGACACATGTATACCTATGTAACAAAGCTGCACATTCTGCACATGTATCCCAGAACTTAAAGTAAAATAAATTAAAAAAAAAAAAAGAACATATGTCAGGAACTGAATTTGAAACAATGTTTTGGTCAGTACCAGGACACAAATGACAGGCTATGTGCAGGGCTGCCTGCCTGCCCAACCCTGGGCCTCATAGAGAGTATCGCTTGATAGGATGTTCGGAGACCGGGACATCCCCACCAGCCCAGCATGCACAGGCTCAGAGCCCACAGGTGCACGCTGGGATTGTCATGGGAGAAAGGTGAGGAGACTGGAGACAGGCAGGTGCAGAAATGTCTCTTTCAGTATTTCCCATGGGTTATCTCTCACTTACTAGCTGTGTGAGCTTCCGCACATTATTTAAACTTCATTCCCTTAGTTCCCTCAGGGGAAAAAATAAAAGATAATAATAGTGTCTACCTGGAGTGATTGTGTTGAGGATTAAATGAGTTAACCCACCTAAGCAGTTAGAGCTGGCTTAGCGTGCGTTGGGTGCTCACCGACTGCTGGGTGTGGCCGTCACCATCACCACCCTTCTAAGAGGGCTTACCCGGAAGCTGCCAAGTCTTACTGGAATTCAATAAGAAAACTTACTTCCAAAAAAAAAAATGAAAGCCAGACACACATTTTCCCTATAAATCTTGATAGGAAGAAGGAAAAGGTCAGGATGTTGCCCAGCCCTGGGGTTGGAAGAGGTCGGAGTGGGGCACGTCCCAGGTCGGGAATGTTAGGACGAGGTGGCCTCTGTCTTCATCGTGTGTCTTGGGTCCCCCTTCGTAATGGTACTGTCCTCACCAAGTATTTTTATTATGAAAAGGAAGAGTGGCGAGGACTTGAGGGGCACTGTTGGGTTGTTGTGTTGCAGAGGAAATATGCTTTTTGCAGAGGCCTTCGAAAATGTGCAGTGAAAAAGAACAAGGAGCCTTGTTGGCCCCAAGGCCTGTGGCTGCTGGCAGGACAGTGGTCAGCTGCTCCAACCCCCCTAGGGAAGAGTGAGCCGTTTGCTCTTTCTCTCTTCTCCAACTTCCCAGAACAACGAGGGCGATGAATAAAGAGGTTTCCCATGATAGTGAGGTAACTCTGTCAGTAGAAGCCCTGAGATGTCCAGAGGCCTGGGCTCACCAGGCCCCAGGTCAGAAGGCTCGGCAGCGCCCCACACTTGGCTCTCGGATCATCTCATCCTGGGCTCATCTTCCCTTGTGGCTTCCTCTGCTCCCTCAGTTGGGCCCCTGCCTATACGTCTCCAAGCCCCCGAGGCTGGCATGCAGCCCCATGGTCATAATCAACGTTTTATGACACCTACAGAGTCCAGGCAATAGTAGATGATTTTATGAATAATAATTAATAGAGCTCTCACATCAACAACCCAGTGAGGGCAGCCTGCTTCTATCCCTGTTTACAGAGGAGGAAACTGAGGTGCCCAGGGGCTAGGTCACTTGCCCAAGGTCACAGCTGGTGGGGGGCAGGGCCGGATTTCAGCCTCGAAAGTCTAGCTCCTGAGGCCGTGCTGCTGCCTGCCACCCATCCCACCTCCTTAAGGTGCTCTGTTCCCATCACTTCCTAATCCTTAATCCCCTTTCCCCTCCCCATCCAGGAAGCCTGCTAGGATGGTCCTTGTCCACGTTCTCCTTCCTGGCCTCCACCTGATGATAGCTTGTTGTGATACTTGATTCAGCTCGCAAGATATTCCTAGAACAATGAGAGGAAAATGAAGGTGCATTAGGCCCGCCACAGTCAAAGCTGTGGTTCCCTTCTCCATCCCTCACAGCCCCTGAGGAACTGGCCAGCCCCTTCTCCATCCCTCACAGCCTCTGAGAAACAGGCCAGCCCCTTTCCATCCCTCACATCCCCTGAGGAACTGACCAGCCCCTTCTCCATCCCTCATGGCCCCTGAGGAACTGGCCAGCCTCTTCTCTATCCCTCACAGCCCCTGAGAAACAGGCCAGCCCCTTTCCATCCCTCATGTCCCCTGAGGAACTGGCCAGCCCCTTCTCCATCCTTCACATCTGCTGAGGAACTGGCCAGCCTATTCTCCATCCCTCACGTCCCCTGAGGAACTGGCCAGCCTCTTCTCCTTTTTATTGGGTGTGTGTGTCCCTCCCTGCGAGGCCCTGCAAGTGTCTGCAAATGCACCAGCTGTTGCCCACTGCTCAGTGGGTGCTCAGTGCATTGAAAAGTTCCCTCTCCTTCCCCACTGCAGCCCTCCTGCCTCACTCAGAGACAATGCAGAACTGAGATGGGATCAATAGTCAATTATTTCTCTTGGTCTTGACTGATTTTTACACAAGTCGTTTTGCACTAAGAGGGCCTTCATAAGGTGCCTGCCTGCACTGAGGGCGTGGGAGGCCAGCCATTTTTTTTTTTTTTTTTTTTTTTTTTTTTTTTTTTATTATTTTTTTTTTTTATTATACCTTAGGGTTTTAGGGTACATGTGCACAATGTGCAGGTTTGTTACATATGTATCCATGTGCCATGTTGATTTCCTGCACCCATTAACTCGTCATTTAGCATTAGGTGTATCTCCTAATGCTGTCCCTCCCCCCTCCCCCCACCCCACAACAGTCCCCGGAGCGTGATGTTCCCCTTCCTGTGTCCATGAGTTCTCATTGTTCAATTCCCACCTATGAGTGAGAACATGCGGTGTTTGGTTTTTTGTCCTTGCGATAGTTTACTGAGAATGATGGTTTCCAGTTTCATCCATGTCCCTACAAAGGACACGAACTCATCATTTTTTATGGCTGCATAGTATTCCATGGTGTATATGTGCCACATTTTCTTAATCCAGTCTATCGTTGTTGGACATTTGGGTTGGTTCCAACTCTTTGCTATTGTGAATAGTGCCGCAATAAACATACGTGTGCATGTGTCTTTATAGCAGCATGATTTATAGTCCTTTGGGTATATACCCAGTAATGGGATGGCTGGGTCAAATGGTATTTCTAGTTCTATATCCCTGAGGAATCGCCACACTGACTTCCACAATGGTTGAACTAGTTTACAGTCCCACCAACAGTGTAAAAGTGTTCCTATTTCTCCACATCCTCTCCAGCACCTGTTGTTTCCTGATTTTTTAATGATGGCCATTCTAACTGGTGTGAGATGGTATCTCACTGTGGTTTTGATTTGCATTTCTCTGATGGCCAGTGATGATGAGCATTTCTTCATGTGTTTTTTGGCTGCATAAATGTCTTCTTTTGAGAAGTGTCTGTTCATGTCCTCTGCCCACTTTTTGATGGGGTTGTTTGTTTTTTTCTTGTAAATTTGTTTGAGTTCATTGTAGATTCTGGATATTAGCCCTCTGTCAGATGAGTAGGTTGCAAAAATTTTCTCCCATTGTGTAGGTTGCCTGTTCACTCTGATGATAGTTTCTTTTGCTGTGCAGAAGCTCTTTAGTTTAATGAGATCCCATTTGTCGATTTTGGCTTTTGTTGCCATTGCTTTTGGTGTTTTAGACATGAAGTCCTTGCCCACGCCTATGTCCTGAATGGTATTGCCTAGGTTTTCTTGTAGGATTTTAATGGTTTTAGGTCTGACATATAAGTCTTTAATCCATCTTGAATTAATTTTTGTATAAGGTGTAAGGAAGGGATCCAGTTGCAGCTTTCTACATATGGCTAGCCAGTTTTCCCAGCACCATTTATTAAATAGGGAATCCTTTCCCCATTTCTTGTTTTTGTCAGGTTTGTCAAAGATCAGATAGTTGTAGCTATGCGGCATCATTTCTGAGGGCTCTGTTCTGTTCCATTGATCTATGTCTCTGTTGTGGTACCAGTACCATGCTGTTTTGGTTACTGTAGCCTTGTAGTACAGTTTAAAGTCAGGTAGCGTGATGGGGAGGCCAGCCATTTTTGCTCAGATTTCTGCTTCCTGATCCAGGGTAAGATGTTTCCTCCCTAGGTGGGGAGATTCTCATGGCTGGAGACAGTGTCCTGGCCTCTTGTCTATCCTCTGGAGAGTCTGTATCACAGTACTGGGATAGTCGTGGTGAACGCAGGCGCTAGGATGGAAAATCTCGGACACACGGGAGGGGCACGATCAACAAGCGTTCACGATAATCCCTGTTACCACAGGGGTGTTCAGGCCTTCACAGGTTGCCAGGGGGCCCAAGAGTCATCTGCTGGTCACCTCAACTCTGTGAGGAGGAAGGGGTGCAGACCAGGAAGTGGCTCAGGCAGGTCGGAGACCAGCCCAAGGAGGGGGTGTCTGAGTGGCCCCAACCAAGCGCCGCGCTCTCCCCGCCGCCCACTCCCGCCACGCTCTCCCCCCACGGCCTCCTGGCGGCTCTGCCTTTTGGGCACAGGCACCTTCTGTCTTCACTAAATCCACGCCCCCTTCAGGTGGGCAAACACGGCCTCTTGCAGACATGTTCTTGCCTGTGCCCTGTCCTGGGAACCTGTAGTTGGCGGTGACTTTGAAGAGCTTAGGAAACAGCGTGGAGTTGCATCAGGTGGCAGACATTCTAGAACCTCTCTAACAAGGCTGAGTTGGTGGGTGAGTCAGGGATGGGAAACAGGCCATGGAGCTGCCTCAGAAGGCCCTCAAGTCCATGACCACACCCGGTTCTGTGTAGGACCACAGTGCCTTGTATGTCCCATTACACTGAAATCTTTTCAGACTGTGATGAAGGAAATAACATATTTTTTTTTTTTTTTTTTTTTTTTGAGACAGAGCCTCGCTCTGTTGCCCGGGCTGGAGTGCAGTGGCTCAATCTCAACTCACTGAAATCTTCACCTCCTGGGTTCAAGCGATTCTTCTGCCTCAGCCTCCTGAGTAGCTGGGATTACAGGCATGCACTGCCATGTCCAGCTAATTTTTGTATTTTTAGTAGAGACGGGGTTTCACCATGTTGACCAGGCTGGTCTCAAACTCCTGACCTTAAGTGATCTGCTCTCCTCAGCCTCCCAAAGTGCTGAGATTACAGGCGTGAGCCACTGCACCTGGCCAAAATACAGATTATTTTTAAAAAGACATTGAATGTTTAGAACTGAATTAAACTGATAACTGCAGGTTTTTGTTTGTTGGTTTTGTTTTGTTTGTAAGCAGGGATGCTCATATTCACAGAGTTTGAAAAACAAGTGAGCTAAGCCAACCCCTCATTTTACAGTAGAAGAAAAGCAGCCCAGAGAGGTGGGACCAGAACTGGAGCCCGGGTCCCACTGCCTGTTCGCGTCCTTCCCGTGAGAGCACATGGCCTCTATAAGCAGCAGGTGGGACCCAGGCATTTGTCTATGGATTTTCCTCTCAAAGTTGCTCTTCTCTTTACTAGGGCAGATCCCAATTTTGAGGGGCCTAGAGTCTGTGAAATTTGGGGGATCCTCTTTAGAAAAAGGACAGAAGATTGTGAATGGAAGCAAAGGCCCATGAAGGGGAGAAGCCCTGAGACCAGCTTCTCCAGCCCCCGGTGCGAATTCACCCCTCGCCACCACCCCGCAAGGACGCTCCCATTCCACAGCAAGTTCCCGCAGACTGTCCAGAAGTGTGCACTCCGGCCCATTGCTTCCCCCATCTTCGCATGTTTGCTTGTCACTTGATTATCCTCCCCGATGAGGTGCCACTTGTACTTTAAATGTCTCCTTCACATCAGCAGGCAATTAACAGCAGGGAAGGGAGAAGGAGGGTGAGCAGTGAGGCTTCTCAATCACACAACTCAAGAGCACGGGGACGTCCTCCCAGGAGCAGCCTGTCTCCTATGCCTAGCACAAGGGGCAGTGGCAATAGGGCAGAAGGGGACCACCCATAGGCTGGACTCTTGAGGCCAGGCAGAGGCCACTGTGCAGTCTTTCCTTCCGCTTCCCTCTCCCCTGAGCCTTATGCAAATCCAGCTCTTAGCACAGCCTCTAGCTCTTGTCTGAATTCCAGGGGAGGCCTAAGCTGGGACCCCCTACTTCAAAAATAAATTTGAATTAAAACCTCCAGCATTGTTCCACAGTGCGGAGGCCAGCAGACATCCATTCTGTTCCTCCAGTTCCCTGTAAGGCCCCTCTCTGTGTCCAGCCAGATAGCGTGTCCTCAATCCATGGGGTTGCAGAAGGGGCTCGCTGCCTGTGCACTAGATGCCAATACGGTGACACCAGGATTTTCAGAAAAGAAAAGCTTTATATTAAAAGTCTATTCCCAGCTAGGCACGGTGGCTCTTGGCCTTGGGAGGCCAAAGCAGATGGATCACGAGGTCAGGAATTCAAGACCAGCCTGGCCAATATGGTGAAACCCCACCTCTACTAAAAACATAAAAAAATAGCTGGGCGTGGTGGCATGCACCCGTAGTCCCAGCTGCTTGGGAGGCTGAGGCGGAAGAATCGCTTGAACCCAGGAGGCAGAGGTTGCAATGAGCAGAAATCATGCCACTGCACTCCAACCTGGGTGACAGAACAAGATTCTTTCTCAAAAAAAAAAAAAAAAAAAAGAAAAGACAGTCTATTCCCAAGGAGACAGACATCCAGCTCAATTCTGCCTCCCTGTGCTGGCTTCAAGGCAGTAATTTTATTTTTAAAAGAAAAGGATTCAGCAGGCGGATTCTGGGATTAACAGGTGATTGGTGGAAGGAAAGGGGAGGTTTGGAAAGCCCTTCAGCACGCACAATTATTTCCTCGCGATTACTCATGGGCTGTATGTGCAAATTCAGGGGGGTAGCAGTGGAAATTCAGGCCATGACGTCAGCAAGCTCATTTTGCACAGACCCCAGTTGACCAACTTGGTTCTGACAGACTTCAGCCAGTTGTCTTATCACGGGGCGGAGGCAGCGTCAGTGTTTGAGCAGGTTGTTTCTGTTCTTGTCTGCCATTCTGCAAACTCAAGAACTTCTGTTAGCCGTTAGTTTCTTTAACTCTTTGAGGCATTGTTTCATTATCAGGATGCTTGCTTCTCTCTTGAGCAACTGAGTGGGTGGATGACCCAGTCGATTAACAAATGAGTGAGAAACGAGAGAACATCCTTGCCACACTGGGACCTGTTTGAGCATGAGGCAGGTGAGCAGAAGACATCAGGCCCAGAAGTTCTGGAAGCTCCCTCAGGTGCCCACAATACAAATGAAGAGGAAAGGGTCAGAGAAAACAAAACAAAAAGAAGGACAAAGGAGCCTGGCGTACTGGATCAGCCTTCCTCTTTCAAAACTTTTTTTTTTTTTCTTTTTTGAGACAGAGTCTTGCTCTGTCGCCCAGGCTTGAGTGCAATGGTGTAATCTCGACTCACTGCAACCTCCACCTCCCAGGTTCAAGCAATTCTCCTGCCTCAGCCTCCCGAATAGCTGGGACTACAGGTGCCCGCCACCTTGCCTGGCTAATTTTTGTATTTTCGGTAGAGACGGGGTTTCACCATGTTGACCAGGCTGGTCTCAAACTCTTGACCTCAAGTGATCCACCCACCTCAGCCTCCCAAAGTGCTGGGATTACAGGTGTGAGCCACCGCACCCAGCTCAAAACTTTTTTTAAACTAAATTTGAGTTCAGTAATCCAAAATACAATGGCAAAAAACTGCAAATCTGTAAACTGGGCGTAGCTCTTTCCTCCTCTGCTCTGCACCAACTAGGGTGACCAGAAGGGACTGAGCAGTCTGGAGGCAGGGCTTGCCCACTCACGCGTCCGTGGCTGATGCTGGCTGCTAGCTGAGGCCTGCTCTGTGCCAGCCAGGACACCAAACGTGGCCTCTCCGTTTGGCCAGGGCTTGCTCACAACATAGCAGACGGTGTTCAGAGTGAGTGACCCGAGCAAGAGCGAGCCAGGGGAAAGCCATACCACCCTGTACGAGGCCATTCCCGCAGTGCGATAAAGAAATCCCTGAGGCTGGGTAAGTTAGAAAGAAAAGAGGTTTAATTGGCTCCTGGTTCTGCAGGCTGTGCAGGAAGCATAGAGGCATCTGCTTCTGGAGAGGCCTCAGGAAGCTTCCAATCATGGGCAAAGGCCAATGAGGAGCAGACACATCACGTGGCGGGAGCAGGAGTGGGAGGGTGTGAGTAGGGGTGAGGGAGGCGCCACACACTTCTGTTTCTTCATGGTTTTATTTTTTATTTTTATTTTTATGTTTTATACTTTAAGTTCTAGGGTACATGTGCACAATGTGCAGGTTTGTTCCATATGTATACATGTGCCATGTTGGTGTGCTGTACCCATTAACTCGTCATTTTTATTAGGTATATCTCCTAATGCTATCCTTCCCCCTCCCCCCACCCCACGACAGGCCCCACTGTGTGATGTTCCCCGCCCTGTGTCCAAGTGTTCTCATTGTTCAATTCCCACCTATGAGTGAGAACATGCGGTGTTTGGTTTTCTGTCCTTGCGATAGTTTGCTCAGAATGATGGTTTCCAGCTTCATCCATGTCCCAAACAGCCAGATCTCATGAGAAGCCACTCACTATCATGAGGACAGCACGGAGTGGATGGTGCTAAACCATTCACGAGAAATCCAGCCCCATGATTCAGTGGCTCCCACCCAGCCCCAACCCTACTATCAGAATGACAATTCAACATGACATTCGGACGGGGACACACATCTGAACTGTAACACACCCTTTATGACCTAGTTTCACAAGCCATCACTTTCTGCCACATTCTCTTCATTCAAAACCCTGCCCTGGTTCAAGGAGCAAAGAATCACCTCATCCTTGGGGAGTCTCACGCCCTGGAAGTAGCTCTGAGGCTAATTTTGGAAAATACAGTGTGCCACGCTCAGCAACGTGTCAGTCTCTGTGAAGTAAATTATACTGAGACATCAGTGACTTCATAGAGAAAGGGCATGAATAACCCCTAACCACAAATAATGGCAAGAAGTATCTGTGGAGGCATCTTGGGAAGAGGCTTCTGATGTTCTGTGCCTACTCTAGGCAGCTGTGTGCCCCACGGCCTTCCTCAATAGTTGAATTCACGGGCTGAGCATGGCATTGGACCCGACGGCCTTGCTTTCGCTGAGCCTCTGCACAACACTGACCTTGGAAAAGACCACAAAATAGTAACCGGCAGGGCTCAGTAGGCCCGGAAGCTTAGAACCTGTAGAAAAGAGAAGTCTTCCTGGGATCCTCCTGCTTCAAGCAAGTGCTCAGCCATCTCTGCTGCAGTTAAAAACTCAGGAACATTTTATGCTCTGCTCTTGGAGGGAGTCTTTAACTTTACATTCTGTCTTTAAGAAAACACGAGTTTTGAATTCTGGGATACCGAGTTCCTAAAAGAAAATCCAGGCAACAGGAGGCTCCCAATGTGTCCAGCCTGCCTCTGGTGGTTCAATGAAGCAGCAAGTACTAAGAAAATCACCAAAGTGTGGAAGTGGCAGGGGATTGCTTTAACAGCAAGAGAAGGAGAAATCTTAGTCGTGCTAGTTCCACATCGTGGCTGCCTTTGACTTCTGACCATTCAGAAACGGCTCTGCTGCCAGCTGGGTGCAGTGGCTCATGCCTGTAATCCCAGCACTTTGAGAGGCCCAGGCGGGTGGATCACCCGAGGTCAGGAGTTCGAGACCAGCCTGGCCAACATGGTGAAACCCCGTCTCTACTAAAAATACAGAAATTAGCTGGGTGTGGTGGCGGGTGCTTGTAATCCCAGCTACTCAGAAGGCTGAGGCAGGAGAATCACTTGAACCTGGGAGGCAGAGGTTGCAGTGAGCCGAGATTGTGCCACTCACTCCAGCCTGGGTGACAGAGCGAGACTCCATCTCAAAAAAAAAGAAAGAAAAGAAAAGAAAAATGGGTGCTGCTGAGGGAAGAGAGAGAGAGATGAAGTAAATGTTCTCCTCACACTCTTCCTCCCCCTGAACTAGGCACAGGTCGCTTGTCCATAGGATGAGATACAGATGCGAGGGGTTAGCCATGGATTCCACAGCCTCCATCAGCAGCCTGCGTGCTCCTAATAAAAATGCATCCTGGCCTCCCACCTTGGCCTTTCCTCACCCAGAACAACAAGGCCAGTGAGGGCCTAAGGAGCCTATTCTGCAGGAGCGCATGTGAGAAGAGCTCTTAGAGAAACAGCAGCAAGTTCCATTTCCCCAGAGAACCCTAAAGCCTCCTATTTCCCTTCAGCCTCACGTCTGTGCTCCCTAAGCTGGCTTTGGATTTCTCTTTAGCTGGACTTCATTGGCAGGTGCGGCAGGAGGGTGCGGGGACCCCCCTAGATACAACTGCCAAGGGGATTTTAAGTCTGCCTCACTCCTGGCCTCCCTTTTTGTACTTTCTAGAACTCCTCTTGGTGCCCTCTCTACCCACACCCCTGTGCCCTTTCTGCTGTGCACTCACCTTGCAGCAGACCTGTGGATTTGGATGCCCCACCTCCATCTGCACCACACCTGAGCTCTGTGGGCACTCTTCACCTCTGTGCCCTGGGCACTGCATCTTAGGCCTTGGCTGTCATTTGGAAGTGGAGTCTCTCTTCCTTATTAAAGCATTGCCAGAATACAGCAGGGGAGAGCTGTCCTTTCCTGGGCTTGGGTCCTTTGTAGAGGCTAAAATGGCACGTGTTGGGCAGTCTGTCTTCCTCTTGTGAACGGAGTTGACTAGACCACTCTCACTCAGTGGATTTGCTAGAGGAGCTTCATCTGATGTTATACTAAGGACCTCAAGAATTCACCTTATTCTTGACCTGTTAGGTCCATGATAGTGTTACTGTCACCTGTGTGGCCAATGAGATCTCCACTCCAGCCAACAAGAAGTGGGAAAGAGAGGCAGTGGTCACACCCTTTCCCCTTAAAGGCAGGAGCCAGGTGTCACTCATCACCTTTTCTCATCCCAGCAGCAGGAACTCAGCACACACCCAACCTCACGTCTGGGGAGGCTGGGAAAGGTCTTTATCCTGGGAGGCCGTGTGCCCACCTACAAGCCATTGGTTTTCTTACTAAAAAGAGAAGGGACCATGGGTGTTGGAGGACAATGAGCAGGTCCTGCCATTCCACCTTCCACAAGAGCCTTCTCTAATTTCCTCCAACAAGAAAGAGGCCTCTCTGTGTTCCCAGACCCCACAGTTCTTTCTGGTTTCTACCTTGCCCATTTTCCCTGAGTTGCAAGTTGCAGCTCTCCTTCTGTTTACTGTATTACAAACTTCCAAGCTTTGTCTCAGTACCCTAGGAAATTGTGTGTACTGAGTACTCAGTCTTTGTTCAATAAGGTTAATTTCCCTGGACCTCCAATTCCTCAGTTGTAAAGGGGGACTTAATATAAGCTTGTAGGTGCATCACATTCTCTCCAGAGAGAGAACTCACTCCTAAGAAAGCAGCACCAAACCATTCATGAGAGATCCACCCCCATAACCCAGACACCTCCCACTAGTCCCCATCTCCCAACACCTACACATTGGGAATTAGATTTCAACATGAGCTTTAGTGGGGACAAACAAACCACTTCCAAACCACAGCACACATGTGAATGAGATCATTCAGCATTCGTCTTTCTGTGCCTGGCTTATTTCACTTAGCACAAGTCCTCCAGGTTTATCTACTATGTTGCAAATGCCAGGATTTCCTCTCTTCCAGCTAGTCATTGTTAACCAGAATGTGCACCAAACTCACCTGAAGAGGTTTTGCAGAAAAGGAGCCTATATCCTCCTCACTGCCCCCAACAAATACCAGCTCTCCTGCCTGAAGTGCGGCCCCAGCATCTGTATCAGCAGCACACACATATGCACAACCATCCAATGGACTCCCCTGCAAACCCCCCTAAACCTCACTAGGCAAATGTGAAATAATAGTGGTGGTTGCCTCTTCATCTGGATCTGTCAAACAACCTGGAAAATGTGAAGATTCCTCTTCGTTGTTGCATTGGCCTTTATCGCCTTGAGCGCGAAGGGATTTTGTCCTACTGAATATGACCTTAATGCTGTTTGGCAGGAATGAATAACACTCCAAATAATGGCAGTGGTTTCTTCAAGGTATAGTGACAAAAAATGAAAAATAACCAGCCCAGATCCTACCTGGGGCTGAAGCTCTGGATACAACTTTTGGCATCTTCAAGAGAGAAGCAGCCATTGACCACAGACTATCCCCAGATGTATCTTTCTTTTCTGATGCTAAAGTAGCCCCCCAGCAGGACAGGGAAGGTGAAGAAAAGATGTATTCTCTAGTTTTCCCGAGTTAATTATACTTACTCAGAAAGCCAAGTGATTCATTTTGTTCCAAGGCAGGCGTCCATGCAATTAATTTCCTTGATGAAATAGGTTTTTTTCTTCTGCAAAACTCTGCTTCTAAACTACATTTGGTGCATGGCATTTAAGCCAACTGCCTCATTAAGCTGGAATCCTGCAGAAAAATGTTTGCAGAATAGGGACATTTGGAATTAATGCTAAAATGTCAAGGTTTCTTCTGCCCAGCACTTTTTTACCCCTTAAGTTTCTTATACTTTATTATCATGTTAATGAGCAACTAACGTACAGGAAAATAAAAATGGCAGGGAGCGATGTGCTCAAGGACACTCAGGGAACGGAAACTAAACTGCCCTAGTTTTGTACAGCCGGCATTTTGGCGTGGCACAGGTTCTTCGCATGTGCCACTGTCTTGATGTGGGATGACATTGAGAGGAACTACACTCTGCCATCACACACACCAGATACCTGTCATCCCTGAACCCGATGACCCAATGGTCGCTAAGTTCCCTTATTTTATTTTATTTTATTTTATTTTATTTTATTTTATTTTTTGAGACCGAATCTCACTGTGTCACCCAGGCTGGAGTGCAGCAGCAAGATCTCGGCTCACTGCAACCTCTTTCTCCCTGGTTCAAGTAATGATTCTCCTGCCTCAGCCTCCTGAGTAGCTGGGATTATAGGCATGCACCACCATGCCCAGCTAATTTTTGTGTTTTTGGTAGAGACAGGGTTTCACCATGTTGATCAGGATGGTCTCGAACTCCTGACCTCAAGTGATCCACCCACCTCAGCCTCCCAAAGTGCTGGGATTAAAGGCGTGTCTCTAAGTTTCCTTCTAACCATTACATTTGGTAACCTAGAGTGATGGTTTTGTTCTACCTCCCATTTCTCTGAAGAGTGAATTGAGCTTCATGGAAACACTCTGGCATTTGCTGATGAGATCGATGGAAATAGAGTATTCTCAGCCCAGCCTCGCGGCCAGCCTTCACTCACATATTTTTCAGTCTCTTGTCCCAAAAAGCATGACCCACTTTGGTCTGTGCTGGTCAGAACCAAGCAGCAGCATTTCCTTTAGGTCAGAGAGCGAGTCTACAAATGAGATACAAACCACCTTGGGTGGAAATGAGGGGTGACCCTTGCGCCCCTTGCCTGGTGGCCTCTTGTGGAACCTATGGGGTAGGAATGAAAGTGGCCTGATATTGCATGTGGTCGATGATTTATCATCCCTCTGGTCTCAGAAAAGATTACTTTGGGTTCAAAGGAAAGAAATAAATGAGTTGTCTCTTCGGAGGGGTGTTGTTGTTATTGTTGTTTGTTTGTTTCTGTCCAAAGCTGCTTCATTTTTAAAGCCCTTGTTGCAGCCAGCCGTTTTTCTGTTTTGGATTTTCCCGAGTCGGCTGTGAATTAATGTCCCGTGGAAACCGCTGCAGGGCTCCTCTGCTGATTTCTGTGGGCTCTGCACCTTCTCCCTCTGCCCTGTGAATTCTGCTCACTCCCAGGGAGGGACTCTACTCCAGCCCCACTGGCCCCTTTCTTGTGGCCCTGCAGCGCAGACGTGATTGAGCACAATCACCCACAAATTGCATTGCAAATGGTGCCTATTTTTTCCAGCAGACCATCTGCTGGAGTCAATTACTCACCATTCCAAGCAAGCAGCCCGGGCAGATCCGGTGACTCTGCATAAAGTCACTTCTGACTCACCTCATCCCAAACTCGCACCTGAACGTCCACCTCCTGGCTGCCAAAGCGACTGGAAAATTACAGACCCTGGAGGTCTGGCTTCCTTCCTTTGTCTTCTCCTCACTGACCTCCACAGGCCTCTGAGCTTCTATCGGCACTGCCAAAGCTTCTGAGGCTGTGAGACAGACGCAGAGGGGAAGGGGATGCTAGAGGCGGCTGTTGTGCCCCTAGCTTTGCAGATCGGGACTCAAGAACACACAGCAGAACTGGGGTTCATGTCCAGCGCACCAGGCCTCCTGAATTCATTTCTCACTGAGCGCTGCTCTCCATACTCCGGGATTCACCAGACTACAGGAGGTCAGACCCGCCACAGGCTTTGTATTTCAGGAGACCCCACTGAGTTGTTCAGGAGTCTGCAGCAGACTCGGCACTACCTTCGGTGGGGGGCTTTCTGCTGGGATTCTGACCAAGGCAAGATAAGGAAGACTCACGCTAGGTGCCACAGACATCTGGGCGGGGAGGGGCGGGGCAGGCAGGCACATCGCACCCCCAGCCCCACTGCCCTTAGAGCCTGGCTCCTGCACCCACCCCAGGAGGAGCATGGTCAGCGTGCCTGCTACAGGCCTCTGGGCTTGGCTGTGAAACGCCACCGTGGATGACATGACCCGGCGCTAAGCCCCCCTTCATGAACCCTCCTCCCGGCCAGCTGGTCTCCTCCTGCTGCCTCCCGCGGGACCTGGGAGGTTGCTGTTGTGGGCTGCTTCTTCCCTGGCTGGGACTGTGCCCTCCTGTGGGCAGTCAGCCCTTGGCTTCCTTCCAATTTACATTGTTCTGTTGCATTTGATGTCCTCATTTTGTTTCTGTGATGTGTTTTCAGGCTCCTTAATCACCTTCCTACAATACAGGTACACAGAGCAGGTTTATGGTACACACCTAATAATAGTGAGTTGGATGGGACTCATGAATTATATTAATCATTATTTTAGAAGCAAATCTAGAGGGAATTAGTTTACACTATATATAGACCCCGTACAAGACAGAACCCCTTGACCTAAGAGCTGTTCACAATGAAATGGGTTCCCTGGTTACATTTGGGAAGTGTATTCTCCCAACGTGTTGAAAGAAACGCTGTAGAATTTTCTCCTCTAGAATAGATATCACACCCTAGAAAACTCATCTGTCATTAAAACTCTAACCAAGACACTGATGGGCTAGGAAAGAATAATGGGTGTTTCTGGTTGAAGCCCAAAAGAATCAGTCTTTCATTTCAGTCTTTCTGAAGATGGATCTGTTTTGGTTTTCTGCCATACATAGTGAGCTTGTACCCTTCTTGTAAGAAGCCACACAGGGTGAGCTTGCACCCGTTGTGTGCTGCAAGGAGCATACTGGGCCTTTGGACTCATTATCTGAGAAGGGAGCTCTGTGTGTGCATAAATTCCTGGTCTGGTTTTGGGGGACTCAGCCTCTGCCAGAGTTCACTTTCTCATTTGGTTCCATCTGCATGGGACATGCTTCCATGTGAATTTACTTTCTCCAGTGCTGTTTTTCAAATCATATTAAAGTAATAATCAACAATAGTGCAATCATAGTTCAACTCAAAAGTACGTGTTGGGCTCATAGTGCTCAAATGTGTGCAAAGAAAAAAAAAGCGCTTCCAGACAATTAGCACCTGTTTGATTGAGCTTTGGTTAATGGGGTTTTCCTGTGCTGGACTTAGTCATCAGCATCAGACATTTCTTGAGCCCCCATGGAATGGAAGCATGTGCAGAACACAGTGAAGGTTCCTCAAAGGTTGTAGCAGATAAGCGGCTCTCTGGGGACCTGTTTCTTTCCTGGCCACCTCATGTTCCTGCCTGTGCAGCTCCAATTTCCACTCACTTGTTACTCTTCACATTTCTCTACTCTGTTTTCCCTTAGAGGAGATTTTGAAGACACACATCGCACACTGGTGGTCTCCGGACGGCACGAGACTGGCCTACGCCACCATCAATGATTCCCGTGTCCCCCTCATGGAGCTCCCAACTTACACCGGCTCCATCTACCCCACCGTGAAGCCCTACCACTATCCCAAGGTAGGCAAAGGGACACCGCACAGCAAATTCTTTAAATTATTCATGAACACCCCGACCCTGCTCACTCAGTGTGCAGATGTGATCATCAGACTTGTGTATGAGCAAAGCAGTTAACACAAGAAAGATTAATCATGTCTCATTACATTGCATTACATTCCCGCCTCTGTTGAGCTGAGTCATTGGCAGGTTTGCTTCTTTTAGATAACCAAACTACTGTTCATCACCTGACTGAGCTTCACTGAACCAAAATACACAGGGTACCTCCCCTCACCACTCCCCAGTGATGAAGGTACACCTGCCCTCTCTCATGCATCTTATTTCTACTTTGTGCTTGGCCTCTGGGAGGGCAGAAAGACTTCCATCTGCCCCTGGTCCCCTGTGTCTAGACAACGCTGTTTTGCACATGGTCACCGCTATGGGCTAAATATTTGTGTCCTTGCCAAATTCATACATTAAAATCCTAACCCCCAAGGTGATGGTATTAGCAGGGAGATCACTGAGAGGTGACAAGACATGGAGGGCAGAGCCTTCATGATTGGGATTAGTGCCCTTATGTATTTGTCTGTTTTCACGCTGCTAATTAAGACATACCCAAGACTGGGCAATTTAGAAAAGAAAGGTTTATTGGACTTACAGTTCCACGTGGCTGGGAAGGCCTCATGATCATCTCAGAAGGTGAAAGGTACATCCTACATGGCAGCAGACAAGAGGAGAGAGCTTGTGCAGGGAAACTCACCTTTTTAAAACCATCAGATCTTGTGAGACCTATTCACTATCAGGAGACCAGCATGGGAAAGACCTGCTCTCATGATTTAATTACCTCCCACCAGGTCCCTCCCACAACACACGGGAATTCAAGATGAGATTTGGGTGGGGACACAGTCAAACCATATCACCTTATAAGACAGACCCCTCCCTGTTTCCATCATGTGACAATACAGCAAGAAAGCATCCTCTGTGAACCAGAAATTGGGCCCTTGCCAGATACTGAATCAGCCGGCACCTTGATCTTGGACTTCCAGTCCCCAGAGCTGTGAGAGATGCATTGCTATTGTTTGTGAAACACTCAGTTTATGGTATTTTGTTATAGCAGCCTAGAGGGACCAAGAAAGTCATGTTCTGACCCAATGAGCCAGTAGAACAGCAAGTGTCCAGTGGCTGGGAGGGAATATTGGGGGGAGCAGGGACATCCAAATCTCGCTTTGTTACCAAATCAAAGCATCCCAGTGTGAGTGGAGGGCCTGATGCTAAAACCTCCACAGCCACTCAGCTGGAGAGAGGCCAGTGCCTGAGTGTGGACACAGCTCCCATGGACACATAGGGTCTGCCGTGCTGGCCTCTGGCTTCACTAGACTTCTCCAAGACCCCTGGGCTTGATGGAGGTTAGCAGTTTCCTGCCTGCACCCTGCCTGGTGACTGGAGGCTCACTTCCTGCCATGCGCTGCCTCTGCCAGGGGGCATTTAAACCTCAGCATCCTAGCCCACCAGAGAGCTCTGAAAGCTGATGGTATGTGCTGCTCTGCCATAATCACCCCCACAGACCAGCTGGCTTACAGTTTGCAGCAAGAGGAGTGATAACTTATAAGGCAGATACATGAGGCCAGCGAGGTTCCCAGAGTCACAGCCTAGAGAAAGGAAACACCTGGTGTCTTAGTCAGCTCCAGCTGCCACAACAAAATAACACAGACCTAGGCAGCTTAAACCGCAGGAATTTCTTTCTCACAGTTGTGGAGGCTGGAAGTCCAAGATTAGGGTTCCGGCTGATTTGGTTCCTGGTGAGGGCTCTCTTCCTGGCTTGCAGACAGCTGCCTTCTCACCATGTCTTCACATGAAAGGGCAAGAGAGGGCTCTGGTGTCTCTTCCTCTCCTTTTGTGGACATGGATCTCATCACAAGGGTGCCACCCTCATGACCTTGTCTAACCTCAATCACCTCCCAAAGGTCTTACTTCCAAATAGCATCACACTGGGGGTTAGGGCTGCACCATATGAATTAAGGGACATGTTCAGTCCATACACCTGGTAATACAGGCTCCTTTCAACAGCCTTTGATCATCATGGCCAACATCCAAGGGAGCCCCAGAAGGAAGAAGAATGAGGCCCTTATGGCCACAGCCTTCCTTTCTGCCTTTTCCGATTCTGAGAGCATCCGGATGTTAACATGGCATGGATTTGCCTTTGACAGAATTATTTCATTCCTTTTTCAGCTAACCTTGATTGATCTTAGTCTGTAGCATGTGGAAGGGTCCAGGATTTTAGTTGGAAGCATAATTAAATAGAGAAAAGTGTACCGGACTGATGCTACTTCCTTCTAACCCTTCTACATTTCTTACCAACTGTTCACAGCCACCCCACTTGCCAGAAGAGCTGGTGGCTGTCTGACCTTCATCTGACCCAGAGATGAATGGTTCCCATGATTATCTTTTTGTGGGAGTTTCCCCAGTCTAGGAGTGATAACCTGGAATCCAGTAGGGTGCCCTTGATTTTACAGCGAACTCTCAGAAGGTGCTCTGAAGCTGGGATTATGAAATCCCAGATTACTCAAGATTTGGGGTTTCATATTTTAATAGAAAATCCACATTCTGGCTGACAGAATTCAGATGCTCCTTGCCCCATTCCCACCCACTCCTCAATCAGAGGCATGAATAGGCAAGCCTGCCTGACATGCCTTGTCGTGGACCTGATAGCCTCTGTAAACCTGAACATCTTCTGCAGGGTGAAAGTGAGAGCATCAGACAAGACTCTGAAGTCCCCCTGAAGAGGAAGCCCCACATCTCTCCCAGACCCATACTTGTCCCCCAGAGAGTGGGGGGCAGGGAAGCAGAATAGTGCCCCAGTTCCTTTTTGAAGGACTTAATCTCTCCCCACGCTGAGCATGGCCACCGCTCCTCAATGTCCATCATTTGCTCACCTCCACCTCTCCCATTCCTTGCATCCAATCCATCTTTTCTCCCCCAGTCCTCTTCTCGTCTTCTCTTTTAAGCAAGGGGCTCAGTACTCACTTGACATTGCCAAACCGGGGAGTTGGGTGAATGGGAAGTGGATGGGATTCTAGAAGAGCAAGAATCAGCCCACTTAGCCCTTTGTCCTTTTGAAAACCCTACACATGAACCATTTGTTCTCCACATTAATTCTGCTCCTTAATATGGAGCTCCAGTGTCCTGGAGTCCCACCTGGGAATCTCCCAGGAAAGGCTTTGCAGAGCTGAAGTTCACTCTTGCGTGAGGCTGCTTGTTCATGTCTCTGCCCCTTTTTAATTCCCAGGCTGGAAGTGAGAACCCCAGCATTTCCCTACATGTTATTGGCTTAAATGGACCCACCCATGATCTGGAGATGATGCCGCCTGATGATCCACGGATGAGGTTTGCTTCCTTCTATTATGTTACAAAAAAAAAAAAAAAAAGAAAACTAAGATGCATGTTCAATGTACATGGTCTCTTCTGGATCAGATTTATCTTGCAATGAATTTAAACATCCAAGAAAAAGGTACCTTTCCTAAAGATTTCCTCACTGCTTTATGATTCCGTTTTCTAGGAAAAGAATACCATTCACCAAATACTATTATTTTTCACCTTAGGTCAGGTGCAGGTTATCCTCCCGAGAGCTGGGCTCCAGCCATGCCTCAGGGGGACACCAGAGGAAATGATGCGGTCTGCCCAAGACAATCCATGGAGTCTGACCTTCTGTTAATGGTGCTCTGTATTTAGAGCATTTTTTAGAGCATGGAGCAGTTTTCCAGTGGCAAATCCTATTCTAATAAAGCCACATCTCCCAGTTGGTAAGGTCGCAACTCTGTGGAAGGTATTAACAATGTTATTGAGTTATTACTATTAGCATCTGATTGTGGTCGATTTTTTCTAAATCAAAACAACTGATTTAGGATCAAAGTGAAGTGGTTTGAATATCAGTTTAGTATTTGCCCCAAATTCAAGCAGTGTGGTGAATGATTATACTTCCGGAGTCCAGCTATACCATCATCAACCTTCTCTCTGTTAAGAATATTGATGGGAGACTTAAAAAGAGGAGGGGATTTTAGGGGTGCCAGAACCCACTCATGTATAGATTCTGAAATTTCATGAATGGCACTATTTAAGCCAAGAATAACTCGTTCTGAGGCTCAGCAAAGACCCAACCCATATTTTGCTATACCTCTAGCCTGGGCCTTTATTATTCCATTCAAAGCTCCATATTACTAGTAGCTTCTGGCTACTAGTAGCCGGGGATGGAGGTTCCAGCACCTGATGACTCTGGACCTCTCTGAATGATGTGCTGGCCTCCTGAAGTGGCTCCAATGCCACCTTTGCCCCACACCCTGAGCTCCTGCACAGAAGCCCGAGGCCTCTGCAGAATTCTACTGCGATTCCTTCCCCTCATCTTTCTTCAGTGAAACTTATAATGTTGTAAGATCCCCAAGTGGATGGATGAAGCCCAGAAGTCCAGTGCTCTAGGAAGGGTGAGGCACTGCCTGTCCCTCTCAGCCCTGCATGGGTCTTCTTCCCAACATGGGAGGGCCTGAGCCTCTGGAGGTTTGATGAACCTGGCCCCAGCAGCTGTTCCCAGGGACGACTGGTCACTGGGGTGTCAGCCCAAGGTGTGTGCTGGTTCGGAGAGTTGAATTGATTTGGCTGGTGATATTTCTGCTGAGATTAAAAAAAAAAAAAGTTCAGATGATTGCTTTGGCTTTTCTCCTGAAGTTCCATATATTTTATTGTTTTCCTTTCAGCCCCCATCCCTGCCAAGCCTCCTGGGGCCTGGTCCAGCAAACTCACTGAATTAATATGGAAAGTCACCTGGAAAATTTCAGCCATCTGTTTGAGTTAATTGAAAATCTCGTTTAGTCAATTTGGTGATGCTGTTTCCACAGGCTTGATTAGCTTCAAGGACAATGAAAAATTAGTGTCAGCCAGGTCTTGAAGCCTGGATGCTGGGCTTCAGGTTTTCTGGTTGCTCTCATTTCCTAAGCTCAATGCAATAATGCATTTTATATGCAATGTAAATTTGTAGCATGCAAATGTCACACTTTCTCATACTGCTTCTCTATCACACATCTTTGAGAGTTTAAAAAAGTCAGCACAGATATATCAGAATCCCAGACTCAATGTAGAGCAGATGTTTAGTGTTTGCCGGCCGTTTGCCTGAGCAGTGGGAATTTGGTGGCGAATGAAGCATGGAGTTCGTTCACAGTGTGGAGGGGAACCTGGATCCTGAAGAAGTCATTACTAGCAAGTAAATCCCTGCAGGTGTGAGAAGGGCTGTGGAGACGTGTGGAAGAGGAGGCCACCTGGTCTGGAGGGTGGCAGTGTCACGGCGGAGGTCAGAGTTTCCACACGTCCATGCTAGTGACATTTGGGGCTCAGCAATTCTGTGCTGTAGGGGGCAGTCCTATGCGCCGTAGAGCATTAGGCAGCATCCCTGGCCTTACACATTAGATGCTGTAATATCCGCCTTTTCCCCCTCCAGTTGTGGCCATCACAAATGTCTCCAGCCATTGCCCAGTGTCCCCAGATTGAGAACTAATGGTTTCAAGTGAAGGTTCTCTAGCCAACTGCCTGGGTTCGAGTTCTGGCTCTGTGGACTCTGTCAAGTTACTCAGCCTCCCTGCTTCAGTTTCCTCATCTGTAAAATGGAGATAATTTTAATAATAAACATGTTTACTCTCGTGGACAGTTCTGAAAGTTAGATGAGTTAAGGCACGGATCATAGGGCTGGCTCCTCCAATCGTTCCATCTTGTGGCTATAAGTACCCCTTGTATGTGGACAACTCTCACCTGTGTACCTCAACCTGGCCTGGGTCAGGACTCTAGGTTCAAAAAGTCAACCACCCAACCAGCATCTCTACTGGGCGTGGTCACCATGTAATTTTTAAATGGTCAAATTGTGATTCTCAGACAAAATCAATCAACATGTGTCCAAGATTTTATTTAACTCATTAATTAATAAGGGAGCCAGTGAGCTCTTAAAAAGAGACCATAGAACTGTCGAGAAGCTAGTCGTATAGAGGCAATTGAACAAGGACATCCTAGGGTGCGTCTGCCGGGTTACTCTGCCATCCGGGAGAGACGCCTACCCCAGCAGGGTTGAGACCACCCCTGCAATTGGAAATCAAGCCCAGCATCTCCCTGGAGGAGGGCCCAGTGATCCCACCTGCCCCTTTACCACCTTCAGATCCATTTGCTGACACTGTCTACACAGCACCTCAGGCCGAACCCGGTCAAAGCCAAGCTCCCACTCTCCTTGTCTACACCTGCTCCCTGCAGTCTCCCCATCATGGTCCAGGGGCAACTCCACCTTCCAGGGTCCCAGGCCTCCTTTACATCCTTCTGTGCTGGGGACCCTCCTTGGCAGGTGCCTGGCATCAGCCTGCAACCCCCCGCTGCTCCCCACTCCTTCCTGGCCTGGCCCACCAGCACTGCCCCACCCACTGCTGACCCCACACAGCAGCCAGAGTAACCCTTTAAATGACATCAGGCCATGTACCCGCTGCTGCCAGACATCTAGTGTCTTCTACTTCTCTCCAAGTAAGGGCCAGACTTCCTACAGTGGCCTCAGAAGCCCCCATGATAGATAGATAGATAGATAGATAGATAGATAGATAGATAGATGATAGATAGATGATAGATAGATAGATAGATAGATGATAGATAGATAGATAGGTAGATAGATGATAGATAGATGATAGATGATAGATAGATGATAGATAGATAGATAGATAGATAGATGATAGATGATAGATAGATAGATGATAGATAGATAGATGATAGATAGATAGATGATAGATAGATAGATAGATGATAGATAGATGATAGATAGATAGATGATAGATAGATAGATAGATGATAGATGATAGATAGATAGATGATAGATAGATGATAGATAGATAGATAGATGATAGATAGATAGATGATAGATAGATAGATAGATGATAGATAGATAGATGATAGATAGATAGATGATAGATGATAGATAGATAGATGATAGATAGATAGATGATAGATAGATAGGTAGATAGATGATAGATAGAAAGATAGATAGATGATACATAGATGATAGATAGATAGATGATAGATAGATGATAGATAGATGATAGATAGATAGATAACTGATAGACAGATAGATACATAGGCCATGCACCCTTTCTATCCCCCCTCACACCAGCTGGGTCACTCCTGTATGAGGATCTGCACAGAGGCTCCCCTCTGCCCAGAGAGCTCCTCCCCACTTAGGTCCTGATCAAATACATGGTTCCCATAGTGACTTGCATGGCAGCCCCACCCCGCTTCCATTTTCTTTCTTCACTTCATCCCAGTGGGATTTTTAGATACTTTTTAAATGGTTTCATTTTCGTTTTCCTGCCTGCCACCTAGAACAGGAAGTTGTTGAGGCAGGGATGTTGGTTCCCATGGGGCGGGCCCTGGCTCCAGTTCTGCAGCAGGGCTCTGGAACCTTGGCTGGATGGATGTATTGACTTCAAAAATAGCCGGTAAAATCTTATTTGCATGGGATTCTTGAAGCTTGAGACATCTTCAGTTGTGCTGGTACCTTTCTAAGAACCAAAACTTATTCACTATTTAGCCATGGATGACATCTTGTCCTCTCAAGCACAGGATGCTAAAGGAACTAAAACTAAGACACCTCATCTGTGGAGGGACACAAAAGGAGTGAACCCTAAGCCATGCCCCTGAGCACCTAGGAAGGGAGAGATGCAGAGGTTCCTGGAAGCCTGTGGTTTATTTCAGCAGGCTAGCTCACGAACCAAGAGGAAGGGAGAAAGCATTTCATTTATCTGCTATCTAACGTTTATGCCACCCATGTTCCATTTATTTGTTTGTTTGTTTGTTTGTTAACTAGATTGACTTCTCCGATGGTTCTCAGATGCAGGGAGAGTTAAGTCTGCACTTTCAAATCTTTGCATTGGCAAGCACTTACTCATCATCCATGTGGCATGTGCTGTGTGAGGCCCTTGGGTGATTAAGACGTGTGGCCTCTCCTAATGAGAGCTCACATTCCAAGAGGCCTGGACAGCTTGTAGCCAGGGGCTGCAAGGAAGTGTAGCAGGAGCCGCACCTAGGAGCAGAGGTGCCCCTTATCCGGTGAGTGGGAAGTGTTCAGGATGGTTTTGCAGATGTCAGAAGGATCCCTGGGCAAAATTGGAGGCCCTCTTGGGAAACGGTTCTATTAAAGAGAACTAAGAGCGGTGGGCCCAGAGTAGAGCTCAGCCTTCCTCGGGCTAATGCAGGGATCCAGGCCTTTTTAAGCTGAACCTGACCAGGGAAGAATAAACACTGTCTATCCTGTGGGTGGAAAAATATAAATGCAAATCGCTGTGCTGTGGTTTCTATGCTGTCACACAGAAACCCAGCTGCATGGATAAAACAAATGTGCTTGTTTTTTGCCGGTTTCCTCCGGCCTTTCCCGAGCAGTTGAGTTGTGTGTTGAATTAAGATGCGGCAGATAGCCAGCACTATCATTCTGAAGACATGTTGCCCTGTGCTGATATGTGCCGTTATTTGCCTCCAAAGATCCTGTTTGGATGCAGCACAGCTGCTCTTCTCCTGATTCCCTGGCAAGTAGAGGTGGTAAAGGGCTCCCAGAACCCAAGACACAAAACCAACCATGTCCCTGATGCACCTGTGCCCAGGTGTGGGCGCTCACTCCTCCACCACCCACTTCCACGGCTCACGAAAGGCTCAGAGGCCTCTCACTTTCATTTTCTTTTACCTCCGTTTATTTGTTTTGATCCCAAGCACCAAGGATTTAGATGCTGTGCAGCTCCTGGCACAGAAGCATGGTTGGTCCATGCAGGCCTCTCTCATTTTATTGATTTGCTCTTTTTCAACTTTAGTCCCTACTCCCATGCCCTCGCCACCTCATAGGCACCTATTTCGAATGCTTAGAGGACCCTTGTTCCTCTGTGTTTTTGTAAAGGCTGTATTGTTGCTTGGGTATGTGCACGCTTATTTTACATAAATGGCATTGTGATAGAGAGCTAGATACGCTATAGGATAGAAACAGATGGAGCTCCAGACATAGATGTCTGTTTCCTCCTGTTTTCCTCTGAGCACCATGGGAAGACCTAGCACACCCATGTGTATTTGACTAGCCCACGGCTTCTAACTGCACACAGTGACGCCAGATGCCCCCAGCTCCTGGGCAGCTTACACCCTCATGGCCTCCTCTGCCTCCAGGCTTCTTCCCAACATGCACTGCCCGTGACACCTCCGTGCTGACCCTGATGCGAAACTCAGCCTTCTCTCTTTCCAATTTATACAAATCATGGTATGTGCACGAGTTTTGGGAAAGCTGAGGGTCATCAGAGCCATGAAAACAACACAGAACAATAGAGTTCTCATACCTAATGCCTTGAGCACCCCACCAAAAAAAAACCACCACCATCATCACTACCACCTCTTCCCCAACCTTCACCACCTATACAACCTCCACCACCACCACTACTACCACCACCTCCACAACCTCTGCAATTTCCAACACCACCTTCACCACCAGCTCCACCACCATCACCACCACCATCTCTATCACCTCCACAACCTCTGCAACTTCCAACACCACCTTCACCACCAGCTCCACCACCATCACCACCATCACCACCACCACCTCTATCACATCCACAACCTCTACAACTTCCAACACCACCACCTTCATCACCTATACAACCTCCACCACCACCACCTCCACAACCTTTACAACTTCCAACACTACAACCTTCACCACCAGCTTCATCACCATCACCACCACCACCACTATCACCTCTACAACCTCTGCAACTTCCAACCTTCACCACCTATACAGCCTCCACCACCACCACCTCCACAACCTCTACAACTTCCAACACCACCTTCACCCCAGCTCCACCACCATCACCACAACCACCTCTATCACCTCCACAACCTCTACAACTTCCACCACCAGCTCTACCATCACCTCCACAACCACCACCACTATCACCACCACTCATGCCATCACCTCCACTACCACCATCACCTCCATTGCCTCCACAACCTCTACCACCAGTGACCCACCATCACCTCCACCACCACGACCACAACTACCCCCACCATCACCTCCATCACCTCCACAACCTCTACCACCACTACCCCCACCATCACCTCCACCACCGTCTATCACCACCAACCCATCATCACCTCCACCACCACCACCATCACCACTATCACGACCACCCTCGCCATCACCTCCACCACCACCACCACCATCACCACTATCACCACCAACCCATCATCACCTCCACCACCACCACCATCATCACCACTATCACCACCACCCCCACCATCACCTCCACCACCACCACCATTACCTCCACAATTTCTACCACCACCACCCCCACCACCACCAGCACCACTATCACCACCACCCCCACCATCACTTCCACCACCACCTCCATTACCTTCACAACTTCTACCACCACCACCACCACCACCACTATTACCACTATCACCACCACCCCCACCATCACCTCCACTACCTCTACCACATCCATCACCTCCACAACTTCTACCACCACCAGGTCCACTGTCACCTCCACCACCTCCATCATCTCCACAGCCTCTGCTGCCACCACCCCCCCACCACCCCCACCATCGCCTCCACCACCACCACCATCATCAGTTCTACTTCCACCACCACCACCACTGTCAGCTCTCACTTGGTCCCTGTTGCTCTCCATTCTGAGGTCTCCTCTGCCTCCTTCCCTATCATAAACAAGCTCTCCTGCCTCACATTTACAATGTCAATAACCTGTCACATTTACAGTGACCTGACTTGCCTATGGTTGCACTTTTAATTAGTAGTAGGACCAGGACTTGAACACGAGTATCCCATCACCACAGCCATTGCTCAGCATTGTTTAAGAGCTGTATTTCCCTTTGTGCTTGAACTTTCAGGTGGCACAAAGCTCATTTGGAGGGTTTGCTGGCAAAACCTCTGTTCTTCCTGCTTTCCTCCCTCAGGCTGTGGTCCATCTGGATATTGGGGTTATTCAGACATCTTCAGGTGATTCCTAAGTGTGGCCAAGGCAGAGAAGCCCTTCTCAGCAGCAGCATTTTACAAATTATAGATATGCCCAACCCCCAATCCCACCCCATCCCCGAGTCTGCCATCTTACCTAAACATAGTCCTAACCTCTCTTTTGTCTGGGAAGATATACTGTTTTATTTGAATTTGTCTTCCCATTTTTTTGGAAGTGGTCTGGGTGTAAATTACAATTGCATAAATGTGCTCTGTTCCCCTCACCTGTAGTCCTATCTCTGTTTTCACCTTGTGTGTTAAAGAAATCATCTGGGTACCTAAATACTCACACGGATTTATCTTAGGGGGCACCAGTTCAAGGAGATTGGCTCCAGCAGACAGCTTTGTTTACAGCCTTGTGTTTACAGCATCAGACCAGGGCAGGGTCTTTGTTATTCATTAGGGTGAGAAGCCCTTCCCAGTGACTAGGGTGATGGAGAAGCTCCAGACTAGAGAAATGCCAGATCTTTACTGATTCACTGAAGAGGAAATTCACAGAATTCCTGTTGATCATGGGATCATTAATAAAAATGTTCAGTGCTGTAGGAGGCTGGAAGTCTGAGTCACAGCTGTCAGAATAATAAGTTTCTGGTGAAGAAAGTACGTTTTACACTGTCATGGCCTGTGTTTGAAAGGGCAGCTGGATTGTTCTGAAGATGCTGTAAATGCAGGGAATGATTGGCTGTTTGGCAGGCTTACAATGAGCAGGAGACATCAGAAAAATAAAATGGGATTCTGCATCACCATCCTCGTCAATAAAACACCTCTGTTAGCCATATCTTCCAGCTAGCAAAACAGTCTTGACATCTGAAATTGTCAGTAAAACACTGAAACACTGGACGAGGTTTGCCAAGGCAGAGTCACTGGGCTGGTGAGCCAGTGCTGGTAAGCTCCAAGGGTGTAAGTGACATCTGCAGTTTCTTCCCGTGGACCACAGGTAGCAAATTCAGTACATAGATTTCATGGCATCTGCAGGAAAATGAGACTTGGGAAAATTTACCTAGCATCATGTTTTTAAATGTGTTAACATGCATTGAGGCATGAGCAAATATTGAGGAGACAGGTTGAGTCCATGGGTGGGTAGGTGGGTGATGAATAGATGGATGGGTGATGGTTGGGTGGGTGGAGGGATGGATTATGAATAGATAAATGCATGATGGATGGGTAGGGGGATGGATAGATGAATAGGTGCATAGATGGATAATGAATGGATGGGTGGATGAATAGATGGATGGATGATGGATGAGTGAGTGGATGGATGATAGGTGAGTGGATGGATAGATGGATGATGAATATATGGATGGGTGGATGGATGGATGATGGATAGTTGGATGAATTAATGGATAGAGGGATGATGGATGGATGGGTGGATAGATGAATGGATGGAAAAATGGTTGATGGATATATGGATGGGTGAGAGGAATGAACAGTGGATGGACGGATGGATGGACAGACAGACTGATGGACCAATAGGTAGATGGGTGCTGAGTGTGTGAAAATGAATGGCTGGGAAAAGGACAACATGGCTTTACCCCCACCACTCCTATTCACTGGATCTCTTCATGTTCACAGCATTAAATTGTGGAAAAAGGATGCCGCAGTCCCTAAGGCGCATTCTCTGTGACCCCCTCTCACTTTGTTCTCCCTCATCCTGACAGCCGGCCCTGCATTATAGCCAGCCCTTGAGATGGAAGGGAAAGGCAGCATGGTCTATTCCTACATGGAAAGTGAAATTATGGAAACAGACATCAAATACTAATTTGTCTTAAGTCGTCACTTTTCTGTTTTGTAGAGTGCACTCTGCCTGCAGATGTTTTTATGCAACTGCATGGCTGCCTGAGAGCATACTCAAATGTGGAACTGTCCACTTTGGTAGAGCAGCACTTGGTATTTAGGGTCGTTTCAGTTTGCTCAGCGGTGCCCTCTATTAAAGCACATCATCTTTTAAAATGTCCTCTCTCATAATGTGTTTGTATCCCTGCTCAATCCATGGGATAAACATTGCTAAAAAAATACCAGTTAACTGTGGGCCCTTTATTTCATGAGATAAACCGGCTTTGTTCCCCTCGCCCTTTACTGCCACACAACTGTCAGAACATTTGCCAGGATTTGGAACACAAAGAAGTATCACAGCACATTAATCCCTGTGATGGAGACAATGCTCTATTAATATTTTATGGCAACCAAATGGACTAATAAAAAATTCATATGCTTCTCACCAGGAAGAGTCACTATATTCTGATTTGAAGGCACCTTTGGCCGGGGACTCATGGAATGTAACAACGTTTCCTCAGCCAGGCTGTGCCATTGCATGTGCTCCCCCACGTAATCCATGGCAGTCCCCTCCCTGTGCTGAAGTTAGTGGCTTGCCCATCTCTGCACTGTCCGCACCCAGAACCGTGTCTGCCACATGCCAAGCCCTGACTAGATGCACTTGGATGCATCAGTGCATTGGTAGGCAGATATAGTGCTTTAGAATAAAGAGAAATTTGGTAGCATTTCTTACAGGAATCTTCGCTTCCTGTTCATATTTTGGTATTATGCTCTTTTTAAAATGGAATTTTGATGATTATTAAAATATGACCATCTATTTTCTGTGATTATCAAATTGCTTCAATATCTCTCTTCATCTTGACAGATAGATTATCGCGTCTTTCAGCACCCAGCTCCAGCCTTATGTTAAAAAATGATTCCACTTCAAATCCTATTTTCTCCTCTCCTTTAACTGCTACCAAATTTCTCTTTATTCTAAAGCACTTTACCTGCCTACCAATACATTTACCCATTCAAAGAACGTGTAGTAAGGGCAGATTTGGAAATGGAGATCTATAGTTAAATAGCTCTTGGAGTTATTCTCATGTGGTCGCCCGCTGCCAGACAGAGGATCGCTCATCTCCAATCAGTAGTTCTCCACTCGAGCATGCATTGGAATCACCTGGGGCCTTGTTAAGCCAGGAACTGCTTGTCCCCACCCCCAGAGTTTCAGATTCAGAGGGTCTAGGGTGAGGCTTGGGAGTTTGCATTTCTTTTTCTTTTATTATTTTTTGAGACAGAATCTCGCTCTGTCACCCAGGTTGGAGTGCAGTGGCATGATCTCGGCTCACTGCAACCTCCGCCTCCCGGGTTCAAGCAATTCTCCTGCCTCAGCCTCCCGAGTAGCTGGGATTACAGGCAACTGCCACCACGCCTGGCTAATTTTTGTATTTTTAGTAGAGATGGGGTGGGGTTCACCATGCTGGCCAGGCTGGTCTTGAACTCGCGACCTCAGGTGATCCACCCACCTCGGCCTCCCAAAGTGCTGGGACATGCAGTTCCTAACACCTTCCCAGGTGCTGCTGGTACAGGAACCACGCTGTCAGAACCTGACTTGCCTCATTAGAGATGGGAGTAGGGGCTGTTTCTACCACCTGCTTTCTCCCCAGTGGCATAGACTTTGCCTGACTTTGCCACAAAGGTCTCACGTCCTCATGGCTGTCCTGCTCTCTCTAGGTGGCCTGACCTCCCTGGGCAAGGGTGACAACACTGCCTGTGATTGCTGCGAAATCAGGACAGCTCACACAGGACAGGGGCAGGGTCTTCTCTCATCTCTGCCCGTGCTTCCTTCTAGGCGGCAGTGCCTTCTGAGTACAGTCATGGTGGTGCCGATGATGTCCGTGTATGACACGGGATGTGTCACCCATGCAGACACCAACAGGTTTACAGGGAGCAGCGCGGGTCAGTGGAGTGTGGCATTATGGCGGCTCCCTGAGCAGCGGGCAGCCATTCCTGCAGCACAGGATTCTGCTCTCCCTCCACTTCCTTTTGTGAGGCATGGACACCTCCCAGCAGTCCGACCTGTTCTTGTGACTGTGCCTTCCGTTGACGTTGAGTGTTCTGGCATTATAACGTTCCTCTAGAGTCTCCCTCTGATCAATGCTTCCCTTTGTCCCCTCGAGAGACAATCTTACTCGGGGCATGGGAATTTGACAGGCATCTGCAGGTCCCACGCCTTGGGACAGAACACACATGAGTAGAAGCACTTCCTTCTCCTTGCTCTTTGTTTGTCTCAAGGAGCTCCCCGCCTGGCCAACCCAGGACTGTGAGGAAGAATGGTAAGGCCTGGACCTTGGGAGGGAGGAGGCAGGAACCAGAAGGGCTGGAAAAGGGCACAGGGCAGGCTGACAAACGTGGGTTTCTTGGAGGCTATTGGGTCAGAGACGGCTCTTCTCTGCCCTATTTTCATCATTTTCTATAGGGGCAAAGACACCTGGGGAACTGCACGAGGAAAGGGGAGTTTTTGGCTCCAGCTTGAGCCACTAGGACTTTCCTGCTTGGAGAAGGTTGCTGCAAGGGGTCCTGTGTGTTTCATTGCCTGTGAGCCTCATGCCCAGCATGGAACCTCCTGCATGGCGTGAACAGTGCACATCCAAGCTTCAACAGCAGCCTCTGGGGAGGGAGTTGAGCTACAACTTGCACTGTGAACATGCCATTCTCCTGGCACAAGAGGCCCTCATAAGGAGAGAGATCTAGGACAAGAGTGAGCCAGACCTCGGCCCCAGCTGTGCGGACACTTGCCTGAGGAAAATCTTACCAAGCCCCAACCCTTCTATAAAATTCAGAAGTCACAGAAGCTTCTCCAAGCAAAGCCCGCAGAGAGCTCAGCACACCAGAACCTTTAACACTCAAGCACAGTTTTCTGAGAAGGAAACACTTCGCTGTTAAACCAAAGCAACGTACTTGTTCCTTCATTTTTTTTTCTAAAAAGACAGGAAAAAAAATGTACACTCAGTGAACTGATGTAGATTCTAGTTACAGGGCAGTCTGGTTTTCTCTTGGTGAGAAAGCCAGCTCAAGTATTGGTCACTGTTGAGAATATACGTGAGACCCTTACCTGTCCCGAGTTTGTGGGGTCAGCCACCACCATGCCCGTCACAGTCAGGCAGGGGGTGACTCTGGAGAGCTCCATCCAGCCTCCCTGAACAAAAAGAACAAACTCTCAGGTCTGCAGCAGATTCTGTGTGTCCTATCACCAGCTCCCTACCTCAGTCCACACTCCCGTCTATTCTGATCTTGCCACCTTCATGAAGACTTAATCATTTCCATCCCCTCATCAGATGAATGGGTGGGCATTATTAATTAAATATCCTGCTGCTTCTGTGCCCTTTCCTGCCTTCTTTTCTTTGAATTAAGCTTATTTCTTGAGGAGCTTGAAAAAAATTATCTCATTTTTATGAACTTGGTCTGGCTAGAAGCATCTAGAGGGGCTGTGATCAGGTGTGTAGGGAAGGACATCTCTGCCGTGTACCAGTGAGAGCTAGCCAATAGGTTCACCCTCATTCAGAGGCACTGAAATATTTCTCCATGACACCGTGGGTTTATTTATTGTTGATGTTAAGTTTTATTTAGTTTTAACTTTGCTTTTCTTTTTTATCAAAGTATTGCATATTAGTGCTTAAAAAAAATAATACGGAAGAGTCTATAGTGAAAAACAACAGTCTTTTCCCTCTCCTTCTAACCCATCCCACCCCCATGTGGAGATGACTTTTCACTCTTTTTACACTTTCTCCTGATATATACCATCCTGTATGGTAAATCACTAAGCAAAATGCACATTTCACTGTTTTTAAATGAACTTTTGTCTTATTTATTGTCTTTTTATGATAGACAAGAATTCAGAACACTTAACTTCCTACCTATTCTACCTCCTCCATTTATATGTGGATTTTATTCTCTATGTCAGTTACCTTTTTACATTTAAATACTATTACAAGTTTGTTCATGTTACATTAACTACAGAGAGGAGCCCTTAACTTCCCAATTTGTAAACTGAGATTAGTCCCCCGCCCTGTCCTACAAGTCCCTTTCCTGTCCCTACCACACAGCAACTTCTGCATCTTTGTTTTTACTTTTGCATCATTGAGGTTGATGGCATTTACACTCTGTCCTGTAATCACAACTAAACCTTCCTTACTTTTCCATAGATTGATTCTAAAAGATTAAAATCAATAAATAGCATTTACTTTGTCATAACTAAGTGATTGTCTTTCATGATAGAGCTAAGGAGTGCCCTGTGATTGCAATTCTTTTTGCTTCACTTTTTGTTTTCCTGGAGTTTTAAATTGCTTTTGTTTTTATCTGAAATATTTAATTTTATTACATCCTCTCTCTCCTTTATTCAAATCCTCTCAGCTATTCTGTTGCCTTGCCCTTTTCCCCAAATCCGTCTCTCTGAGTGCCCTCCATAGCCCTGGTATTGTCTGGACTACTTTTTCCAACCTCTACACTAAGGCCATCCTGGGACCTCCCCACATTGCTCCCTCATGTTGGGGCAACTGTTTCGTAGATCTCATAGATCACGTGATTTACTCCCTCTTTTGTCCGGAGTGCATTCTCTGGATGATCTACTAAGAAAGGAGTGCAGGAAGTAAATTTTCTGAATTCTTGAATAGCTAAAAATGTCTCTTTTTTCACACATTTAAAATTTTAGCTGTATGTAGAATTGTAGTGTTTTTATTAACTCTTTATTCATCAAAGCTAGAGGGTATAGCTCCATTGCTTCCAGCATTTTGAGATGCTAAAGATAAACCTCATGTTGGTCTGTGATATGGTTTGGCTATGTCCCCACCCAAATCTCTTCTTGAATTGTAGTTTCTATAATCCCCAAGTGTCGTGGGAGGGACCTTGTGGGAGGTAATTGAATCATGGGGGCAGTTACTCCCATGTTGTTCTCTTGATAGTGAATTAGTTCTCATGCGATCTGATGGTTTTATAAGGGGCTTTTTCCCCTTTGCTGGGCACTTCTCCCTGCCACCATATGAAGCAAGATGGGTTTGCTTTCCCTTCTACCGTGATTGCAAGTCTCCTGAGGCCTCTCCAGCCTTGCAGAACTGTGAGTCAATTAAACTTCCTTCCTTTATAAATTACCCAGTCTCAGGCAGTTCTTTATAACAGCGTGAGAATAGACTTCTGATACTTGTTCCTCTGCAACTCACCTTTTTTCTTTCCAAAAGCTTTTTGAATTTTGAAATAATATATCTATGTATGTGTTTTCTTTTCATTTATCACCATTTCATCCATATACTTTCAATTGTTCCTCCTGTTTGAACTGCATTTCTGAGTCTCATACGATGTTTACCTGGAGCTCTGAGTCCCCATGACTCTCTCTGAGGTTTCAGCTCTGCAAGCATCCAACTTGCTGTGCCCTCCAGCCTGACTCATCCCTCATGACCCTTCTATCTATTTTCTGTCTTCCAGAAACAGGAAATCTCTCAGCCCTCCCCTGTTGTCTTTATTATTGTACCTATATTTTATTTCTTTATTATCATTGCAATTAGGTTTCTGGAGGGAAAACAAACTAATGTGATAAATCTACTAACTTAAATTGGAGACTTCCAGTGTTTTCTTAATAACCATCTTCTTGTTTAAAAAGTAACCTATGCAGTATGGAAAATAATAATCCCTTGTCATTGCACATCACACTACCCGTAGGTAACTACTGTGAGAAATTTGATAAATTATCCTTTGAGATTTCTTTTCTGGAAATGTATATTTGTTCTTCATTTATTTGGGTTTTTTTAAAAAAATGATTAAGCCATTTTCCCAACACCATTGATTGTGGAAGTCTTGCTTTCCCTACTGATTTGGAATGACATCTTTATTAAGTATAAAATTATCATACAAACCAGTGTGCATTAAGGATGCCCGTCCACTACTGATGGTTGCATCAGTCAGATGTCAGCTGGTTCCAGAAATACGCTTATTATTAGCAACTTTAAAAAATAAATCCCCTTTCCCTATGCTTCCTTTTTAAAACCACCTATCTATTTCTTCTTATATGCGAACTTCAGAATTATTTTATTTGATGCTCTACTGAAAAGAAATTCATTGGTTCGCTATTAAAATTAAATTCTTTTCTTTAACCAATATTAAGTATCTACCATGTGTGAAGCCCTATGTAAGATGCTAAAAAAATATAGAAATGAATAAGGTGGGTATGGTCTCTGCCATTATGAAGCTTAAATATAATGAATTCAGTTCTTTCCAAACTGATCACCGTTTTGAAAACTTTCCCATGTCTTTTCTCTTACTCCAGAAACGTGTTTCTATTCCTTTTTCCTAAATAATATCCTTCCATTTTGTCATGTGTAATGCTGCTACCTTTTGTTTTTAGCCTTCTTTTTGCGATTTACTAAATGCTTATGATCCTACAAACTATTTGCCCAGTATTTCTTTATATTATTTTTATCATTTAATTTGAATTTATCATGAAATTGATAGTAGTTTAGAACTAGCTATGGATGAACTGATTTTAGAGATTACTTTTTTTTACATGTTGAGTTTTTAATTTTGAGCCATTAATTTTGAGTTGCCTTCGTAAGTCAGTGTAGAATATATTCAAGTAAAAGATAAAGCCAGGCACAGTGGCTCACACCTGTAATCCCAGCACTTTGGAAGGCCAAGGCTGGTGGATCAGTTGAAGTCAGGAGTTTGAGGCCAACCTGGCCAACAAGGTGAAACCCCGTCTCTACTTAAAATACAAAAATAAGCCAGGCGTGGTGGCGCACGCCTGTAATCTCAGCTACTCGGGAGACTGAGCCAGGAGAATCGCTTAAACCCAGGAAGCGGAGGTTGCAGTGAGCTGAGATCATGCCACTGCACTCTAGCCTGAGTGACAGAGTGAGACTCTGCCTCAAAAAAAACAAAAAAAAAGTGGAAGATACACTTTAATACAAAAATATATTGGTTGTTAAAAAAACACATTGAAATATTAAACATTAAGTATTAGCAATAGACAGAAAGTAGGAGAAGCTTCGGATCAGCCTAAATTTTGATCCTTTGTCAAAACTTATTTCCTTATTACTAGATTATTGTGGAATTTATGTTTTCCTATAACTCAAAGGTTCTAGCACAACATATTTAGATGTTTCATTATTTTCCCTGGAATGTGGGAAATCCCTTTTAGTCTTCACAATCAGGCCTTTTTTCCTACACAGAAGTCTCGTCCTCTTTGTCTTTGGTCATCTTGTCTCTAGCCACTCTGGTTTCTGGGTAGAAGCACTGCTCTTCCCAGCCGGTAGGAAGGCTCATCTTCTTCTTCTTTACACCTCCGTGTCACCTTCCTCTGCCTTCTAGGAGAACCTCCCACGTTTTCCTCAATTTTCCTGACCCAAATTTTTCTAATTTTAGTTTTAGTTTCCTTGCAGCCCCCTCATCTCACTTTTTGGTCTCATCTTGGACTTTTAGAATTCTGTTCTCTTTATTTTTAGTGTGACTTCCCTTTTCTTTATTCCGCACCGTTTGACCCTCACAGTTCCGCACCTCAGGAAGGAGAACGCCTCCCACACCTCATATCTGGCCACAGACAAAGGGTGAGAGTCACCTGTGACTCTGTGTTCTGACTTTTTAGGTGCTACTGAGCTCTTCTCCCATGTAAATCTGAAAGACAGTCTAACCCGTATGCATCTGGCATGGATCATCTGGGCTGAGTTGACATTTTTTTTCTACCTTCTTAAGAATTTTTCTTTGACATTCTATGTAAATTAGTGCACATGAAAAATTACAATCTTCCTTAACACCCATTTAGTAAAGGTTTGACTTTCCAAATCTGTGGCTGGTGTGAGCCCAGCATTTCTGAGGGAAGAATAATACAGTGGGGAAGAGAAAACCCTTTTCCTTCTGCGTTCTCATGGCTGGGGCTGCCCTGTTCCCTACAGGGAAGAAACTGGGCAAGACCTTGTCTGATTTCACCAGTGTCATCTGTGTTGCAGTGAGAGATTTTCAACATTCATTTCTAGTGGCATTGTGACTTTTCATCATTTCTGTGTGTCTTTTTAGGTATGATAACACAAAGTCAGTAAAGGTTGTCTCCCTCTGCCGGCCAGGCACCACCACCAGCTGGAGACCTCTGTCTGGGGAGTCCACACTCGATGTGGTGTATGGTGTGCTGTTTGTGACACCCAGGCAGACATTCCCCATAAAGAATCAGAACATCTGACGTGAGGCTTAGCCTTGGCCCTGAGGCCAGCCGTGCAGTGAGGCTCAGCCTTGGCCCTGAGACCAGCCGCGCAGTGAGGCTCAGCCTTGGCCCTGAGGCCAGCCATCTGGTCAGATCTGTTCCACTTCTTCGCTGTGTAGCTGTCCGGGCTCACAGCTTTGAAATTAAGAAAAGTGGAAAATATATTAGGAGTGAGTGAGGACAGCTTCACTTCTTCTACCTAGGGATTTCTGCTTCGGAGAGGCGTCAGTGAGCAAGTAAATGTTTTATTTTCCCTTCCAGCAGCAAAAGTGTGACTACAAACCTTATAGAGCAAAAGAATGTCCCTTTGTCCAAAGCGTCGCCGCCTCGCAAGGTGCCTACCTTGTCCCCAGAAAGCTCTAGAACGCCTTCCAGATCACCCTGTTGGTGGTGATGCTTCACCCTTGTACACCAACTTGATTTTTAGAAAATAACTAAAATGTATTTGGGGCCACGCACAGTGGCTCATGCTTGTCATCCCAGCACTTTGGGAGGCCGAGGCAGGTGGATCACTTGAGGTCAGGAGTTCAAGACCAGCCTGGGCAACATGGTGAAACCCTGTTTCTACTAAAAATACAAAAGTTAGCCGGGCATGGTAGTGGGCACCTGTAATCCCAGCTATTTGGTAGGCTAAGGCATGAGAATCACTTGAACCCGGGAGGCGGAGGTTGCAGTGAGCTGAGATCACACCACTGCACTCCAGCCTGGGCAACAGAATGAGACTCCATCTAAAAAACATAAAAAATAAAATGTATTTGGCACCAGGCGTAGTCATTGATGCAACTCATGGACTTGGGAAATGTTGACTAGAGATGAGATGTTGCTATGCGGGTCATGAGGCAGCATCAAGCTCTCAGGGCAAGTCGGCAGAAGGGGCCCAAAAGCTTTATGATAAATGGCAACAGGATTAGAAGAGGCAAAGAACTGCCCAAAATGTGAGAATCATGGCTTCCTTACATAGAGGTGGAGCTCTTATGGATGCATGTATGTAAAAAGAAATCTGATTATATAATCTTTATAAATTCCCTTAATAGTGTTTATTGTTTTGGGTTTTTAAAAATATTTCACATTGTATTTCATCACCATAACATCTCTAAGGGTGCCACCAGGCTTTAAAAACTCATATTACACAAATGAAGAAACTGAGGGTTGAAGCACTGTATAAAATTAGTTGTAGAACCAAGGCTTTCTCAGGCCTCTGAGGTGAGCCACATTCTGCCCCTCGACCCAGGGATGATCCGTGAGGCAGAGTGGGTCCACATTTAACTGTCCTAATTTTTAGTACAATTATATTTTTCCTCAGTGCAACAGCCTCATATTACAAACTAAGAGAAGGAAGGAAAAGAGGGAGGGAGGGAGAGGAAAGGAAGGAGGGAGGGAAGGGAAGGGGAGGGAGGGAGGGAAAAAAGAGATGATCTAGCACTCACTTTATGTAACTGGACATTTTACTTGGGGCTCTGTATTAGTCAGTTCTCACACTGCTAATAAACACATACTTGAGGCTGGGCACGGTGGTCCATGCCTGTAGTCCCAGCACTTTGGGAGGCTGAGGCTGGCAGATTACTTGAGGTCAGGAATTTGAGACCAGCCTGGCCAACATGGTGAAACCCCATCTCTACTAAAAACACAAAAATTAGCCAGGCATGGTGGCAGACATCTGTAATCCCAACTACTTGGGAGGCTGAGGCATGAGAATCGCTTGAACCCGGGAGGTACAGGTTGCAGTGAGCCCAGATTGTGCCACTGCACACCAGCCTGGGGAATAGAGTGAGACTCCGTCTCAAAAAAATAAAAATAAATAAATAAATAAGTAAAATAAAGACATACCTGAGACTGGGTAATTTAGATAGAAAAGAGGTTTCATGGACTCAGTTCCACATGGCTGGGGAGGCCTCACAATCATGGTGGAAGATGAAAGAAGGGCAAAGGGGTGTCTTATCTGGTGGCAGGCAAGAGAACGTGTGCAGGGAAACTGCCATTTATAAAACCATCAGATCTCGTGAGAACTTATTCCCTACCATGGGAACAGCATGGGAGAAAGCACCCGAATGATTCAATTATCTCCACCTGGCCCCGCCCTTGACATGTGGGGGTTATTACAATTCAAGGTGAGATTTGTGGGGGGACGTGGCCAAACCATATCAGGCTCTGAGTAAAGAAACAGTGTGGTTGCTACTTCTAGAAAATAACAAACCACACCAGAGTAACACATCCTTGCCTCCTTCTAAAGCCATGAAGCAGGCTTGTCCCTGTGTGTCCACGTTTTGTGGCCAAGAGCTTTAAGCAGGAACAGTACCGTGGCTCCGTGGGCCATGTCACTGCTGTTGATGCTGCACACCCCAGCCCCCTGGTTCCATCCAGTGGTACTCAGCCTAGTGACATTTCCAGCATGATTTGCTCTGGAGGCATCAAGAGAAAGTTTGCGTCCATCTCATTTTCATTTATAATATTTCACTTCCAAATTAAGAAATAGAAAAACTGAGAATAGTGTGTAGTCACATTTGGCCTAGATGAAGATTACTTGTACAAAAGAACACTATAAAAAGCAGAAAGAAGCATAGGATGAATGAATGTTTCCAACAATTGAGAACAAAAGCAGCATTCTTCCTAATTAGCATGAAGGACATAGGGGGAAAAATAGTCATTCCGGGAGACCTTACTTTTTCTTTCTTGATTGCATGCAGACGAAATGTGTTTGCTGAGAGAGTAAGTGCAGGGTACCCTGTGGCTTTGCCACTGCCCCCAGTGTGGACATGGAATCTGCAACCACAGGCCTCACGTGGCTCTCACACACGTCCCATGGTAGGGAATAAGTTCTCATGAGATCTGATGGTTTTATAAACGGCAGTTTCCCTGCACATGCTTCAGCATCCTCCAGTGTGGACTCAAAGACCAGTTACGACATCATTAAAAAATAAAAGTGTTCTATGTGAAGCAAGGGCTAGGCACAGACCTTGAATTATATTTAAGGACAAAAGTGACATACATTTTTTTCTTAGGATTGTAAATAATGACCAAATCCCATCATTATAAATGCCTGTCCCTGCCTTTGGGCCGTGAAACAGCAAAGCAGGACCTTTGGTGAATGTTGCTGGCAGGATGTGCCACCTTTCAATGCCAGGGCCAGGATGGAGAGCAGGGGGGAGGGCATGGTCCCTGTGGACATGCAGGCCAGGTTCTAGGGCAGGCCAGGCTCTAGGGTGGGCCAGTATGGGGAGCAGATGGTGGGAAAAAAAGCAATCATGTTTCAGACATCACAGAAATGCAGCAGGTTAAAAGGCATGAGAGCTGGATTACAGCTGAGCACCCCTCCTGTGTTCACGGGTTGTGTGCCTCCTCACCACCCCAGTCCTCAGGAACTCCCCATGACCACAGTGGGCAGCTGCAGACCTCCCCTTCTGGCCATGCGCCAGCAGCCCCCTGTCTCAGGCCCTCACTGGCTTGCCACTGTTCCTCCTGTTTGCCACATGGTCCTGATTTAGGTCAAGTTATTAAGAACCTTGATTAAGAAGTACGTGTGGGAAATGGGGGAGCTGTGGCACTGGAATCTCCTGGTTAACTGAGGCTCCGGCCAAGGCACCTGGCTACTTAGTCCTTTCTGTTAAAATAATTATTAAGTGTAGTGAGGTCGCTCTCTGGCTCGCCAGGAATTGTCTAGTGAATGTACTGCTGTCTTTAGTGATAAAAGACCTTGTAAGACCACAAAGTAATCATTCTGAACAGTAGATCTCATTATAGATAGAGAAGGGGTGAGTGATTGAACGCACATTAGCTGGCTTCTAGAACATTCTGGGATTCACCTGGGGATAGTCTTTTTGGGGCATTAATTTTCTCAACACTTTCTTCTTCCTCTTAAATGTAAAATTGTATTTTTTAATCTGGTTTTTGGAGGGCTCTAGGTGACTGGATGAATTCCCAGAAGCCGCGCTACCCCTCGGGCTAAGTAGAGAGCCGCACAGAGCCTGTGGTAGTTTCAGGTTTGGGCAGAATCAGGTGCATGACCCTTAAGATATCAAAACAAGTTCGCCTGAAGCCCAGAGCCATGAACCAATTTCCCTAATTAGCTAGAGAGTGTCCCTGGGTATTTTATCTTTAAGGAGGAGGAATTAGAGAATGGAGGCTTCAACAGCCCAGGCTGGGATGCTTCTCACCCTGTGTCACTCTCTGGGGCCTCCGCCAGCCCTTTTCCGGTTCTTTCTCTGTCCTGCCTCCCCGGACCCCTCGCTGCCCGGTCAGGTGGTTAGTTGTGCGTTTGCCTGGTACTGCGGTGTGAAAGTCAAGGCATCAGCTGGAGAGACGAGACCTCAAAACCCACGGAGCAGCCCCCACGCCCCTCACCCCCAGGGCAGCCACACGCAGTGACATGCAACTCCCCGTGTCTTTGGGTTTATTTAGCAAGAGGCAATGACTGGGCGGCCCCTCAGAGTCCCGCACCAGTGCAGATTCTTGATAAGCCGGATTTCAGAAGCTCGCAGGCTGGCTGTGTCACCACTGGCTCCAGCCCCCGGCTCCCGTGTCGTGTCCAGGTCTGGGGTCGGTGGTCCCCTGGCTTCTGTCGTGCGGGGGTCCTGCCAAGCTGCTCATGCTGCGTTTGGCGTTTCCAGGGAGTACTACATCACCATGGTGAAGTGGGCCACCAGCACCAAGGTCGCCGTGACCTGGCTGAACCGGGCGCAGAATGTGTCCATCCTCACCCTCTGCGACGCCACCACGGGGGTCTGCACAAAGGTACGGGGGGCTGTGGGGGTGGAGGGGAGACGGGCGAAGAACCGATGGTCAGACGCGCCCGAGGTGGCGCCAGAGTCGTCTCAGCCCTCGGGCCTGGGGCTTGGGGACCGGCCGCCGAGCTGCTGCGGGGAGCCTGCGGCGCAGAGTCCCGGCCCCGGCGTGGCTGCCACCTCGTGGCTGATGCAGGCGCTGCCGCAGACCCGGCCGAATCCATCCGTGAATTGCCAGTCACCCGGTGCCCGGCACCTGGACACCGTCCACAGTTCACTGAGTGTTGCTTCCCTTTATCCGCGCTCACCGCAGTGACCTAAGTGAGCGTCCTCCTCGTTGCAGCTGATGCCCACAGAGGAGGGGCACTGCCTTTCCCCAGACCCCGCCGACAGCTTCCCCCAGCGGGCTCCAGGCGCGCGTCCCTCCCCAGGTCCAGGTGAGGCCAGCCATGTTTCCAGGAGTCTCAGGCCGATTCAGTGTATAGCGAGAGGAGGTAAACGTAGGGGAAGGAAAATTAAAATGCTCAAAGAGTAAGCAAAAGGAAAATCAAGTCTAAGAGAGGCTGCCCGGGTGGAGCAGGCGGGCAGCCCAAGGCCTCACCCTCGCCCCATGGGATGGGGCCTCCCTCCACCCTACGCTGCTCCATTAGGGCCCCCAGATGCAGGTCACCTGTGGCGGGTTTTGTAAACATCAAATAAAATCGATTAATACATTGAGGCAGGCCTTTCAGAAACTCCTGTTTGATCTTAAGTTTCTATCTCCCGGCTGAGGGGGGCCAAGGCGGCTGAGGGGGGCCAAGGCTCGCAGGCATATTTATTGAGAGGCTCCTAACGCGACAGCTGTGCCTGAGATCCTAAGCACGGTGATGGTTTCTAAGCTGGTCAGTCTTGCCTGACCTTTTATCTAACCTGGGGCGGATTCCAGGCTGTTCTGATGAGCTTGCTTGAGGGGAAGGAGGGAACGTGAGGACACAAAGCAGGCAGCTAAAAATGGCTTGTAATCTGCAATTTCTCCATGCCCCTGAGCCTTGAGTGTCAGTGGCAGACGCCGCTTCCTGCTATAACCCATGACAGAGGCCTGCTCCAGGGGCCCAGAGGTCCAATCTGCACCAGCACCAGGCCCACAGCGCCTCCAGGTGACAGGTGTGTGCTGCACAGCTTGAGTTTGGTGTCTGGAGTTTCGTTTTTCTTTTGTTTGCATCTTTCCACAGACCACTGTGGGACCTACTTTTCCTATATGCTTTAGCCCCTTTGAAAGGGTTTCTGGTCCACCAGGAGTGTTCCTCAGTGTTCCAGAATGGGATCTGGACACAATGTCCAATGTTCTGACTCAGCGTAGCCTGAGGTTCACTGTTAGATGGACACATGCCCGGGCAGTGATGACCGCCCCCTGGTACACGTGCCATCTTCCTCCAGAGGGTTCTTTCCCACCACGGGTTTGTCCTTGTTGCTAGGGATAGTGGCATTTTCTCATTTGAGGACACTTGTGTTCGGCTCCAAGCCACGCACGAGACAAAGAGGAGAGCTTGGGATTGCCTCCTCCCGGAGCTGCCATGGCAGCTGTGCGATGCTTGTGCAGCGACCATGTAGGTGAAGCCAAATTGTTTTCTGCACTGTTGGTCACAGACACAATACATGCAAAAAAAAAAAAAAAAAAAAAAAAACCCTCTTGTCTAATGCTTTTATTTCATTTCAGAAACACGAGGATGAAAGTGAGGCCTGGCTCCACAGACAGGTAACTACTGCACGTCTGGGTCCCCACTGTCACCTCCACCCGATCCACCCTAGGGCTGGCTCAGAGCTTTGACAACAGCAGAATGCCTTCTCAGAGTAAATCACACAGGGCTCCCCAGGCAGAAACAGGCAGTGTGCCGGCTCTGCTCACAGTGCCTCCCGTTCTCCAGGGTTGCCCAGAGAGCTCCAAGAGAATCCGAGTTCCAGGGAGGGTCATGTGAAAATCATGGCTCTTCACAGTGTGGAATGTTTGGTGAGACCTCAGCTTGCAGTTAGATGCCAGCACCTTGGTGAATTGAAAATGAACAGTCATCAAAGGTAGCTTGACATAATCTACTCTAGTAAAAGGGTGGAAAAGTGGTGGATATCCCTGTTTATTGCCAGGGGTGGTTTTGTTGGTGTCTCATTTGGAGTCACCTCCTCTGTGATTCCGTAAGACCCGTCCTCAGGGACATGACTGCAAACCATCCCTGGAGATTCTTCATCCCTAACTCGGATAAAGGAACACACATAGAAACAGACTCTAGGAACTTGAGACCAAAAGAGATCAGGAGAAGCCCAGATAAATCATTCTGAGACAATTTTTTCTAAATTAAACTTGCACAGAAAGTATCAGTATTTTCTTTCTTCAAGCGTTTTTGTCTCATTCCACTCTCTGACACTAAGAAGAACAGGTGAAAAAGCTTTGGAAGCTTCCTGTCTCCTTGTCCTCCCTAAGGGGATGAAAATTGTCTTAAAGACTCTGGGAAAAGTCAAGCCAGACTTGAGTCTCGTGAATGATGGTAGAGACACAGGTATGCTTCTTCATCAATATGGTAGATCCTATTTACGGAAAATAACTGAAGCTGGACAAAACTATCACCATGGCTCTCCAAGAACATTCCAGCACTATAGATGCTGGGCTGCTGCTTCTGCCTGTGGAGTCAGGAATATAATTATCTCAGAAGTCAGAGCCTCATCAACTGACGGGCTGCTCCGAAATGTATCCTGTTTCTGCTCTGTGCCAATCTTATTCACAAGAGGAATGGCTCCACATGGCCACTTTCGTCTTGCATGTCCCAATTTGGGTGCCAAGTCTAAGCCAAGAAGATATCAGGAAGAGGAAAGACTTAGGGAACCCTCAAACATTAGCATCCTGGAAAGTTCTTGAATGCCACCTGGACCAAACATATAAGCATACATATCAAAAATGGTATTGTGATGTTCATCTCACATTAGACAAATTGTCAGAGAGATTACCATGAAAGGATCATTTTGTAAACTCCGTTATCTATATATCATGTGTTCAACCAATATTTATGGATCTTACCAGGCACCATGCTAGGCTGTGGGCTTCAAAAAATGAGTCAGCTACTATCACTGAGCACACGTTGTGGTGTGTATCAGAATTTTATTCCTTCTTATGGCTGAATAATATCCCAGAATATGTATGTAGTATATATCCTGGAATATTATACATCTATATGTGTGTGTGTTATATGTATGTATACATATATAGATATACAATATAATACATATACTGGAATATTATTCAGCCATAAGAAGAACTGAAATAGTATTCCAGTATATTCAGTTTGTTTGTCTGTTGATGGACATTTGGTTTCTATCTACTTTTTGGCTGTTGTGAATAGCACATCTAATAACAGATACAAAAGGCTACCTTATTGTACAATTCCATCTATGTAAAATATCCAGAATAAATAAGCTCATAGACACAGAAAGCTGATCAGTGGTGTCCCAAGGCCAGGGGAGTATGGAGAGGAACAGCTTAATGAACAGGGATTTATTTTGAGGTGGCGGAAATGTTTTGGAACTAGATAGAGGGGGTGGCTGCACGTCGTTGTGAATGGACTAAATGCCACTCAATTGCTCACTTTTATTAATATGTTTTCTTTTGTGTTATGGGAATTTTACCTCAACAATTTTTTAAAAATGAATAAGCTAGAGCATGAGCTCTTCAAGATGGTACATCCTAGACAGAGAAATGAGATGTTCACATCACGTGCATCGTGCAGGCCACGAGGGTGATCCTCAGACATTCAGAAGCAGTGCTGAGGTATTCGGGCGTTGGTGGGAGTGGGAGCTGGGAAAAGCGTGGTGGACAGGGAGCAGGAGGCCCTATGCCAGGCCCACTTTGTGTTTGAACAGGAGGAGGTGAGGGACGTGACTCTTTGTTGGGGGCAGGGAGGCTATGGGAAAGCAAGGTGGACATGCTCACTCTGCGTCCCGTCCCCCTCAAGGGGCAGTCTCACGGGGGAGCTGGCTTCCCGGCCGGCCACCTGCGGTTCTGCCCTCTGGATGGACGGCAGAGTGCATGGTCCCTGGAGGCCCATGGGGGCTGTGGTTCTGTCCTCCAGCGCTCACTTCATCAGCTCTGCAGAGTAGCTACAGAGCCGAGGTCGTCAGCAGGACTTTCCTGTATTAGTGATTGTGTGTCTCATTGTCCATGTGGGAACAGCTACTCAAGTGCGGGCTAAGACAGCCTGAATGGGATTCTGGAAACCAGATCCTTCCAAGCAGAATCCAATCAACGTTTAAAAGGTAGCATGAATTAAAATAATTCTTGCTGTTTTCAAATGTAAATTTTAAAGTATTTACTAAGCACACAGCTAAATTTTTTAAATAGCTGCTTAAACATATGCAATGCTGTCATGAGTTGGAAACGTAATGTTCTGTGACGGGTGTGTTCTCCTGGGATGGAGCGTCCCTGGGTCAGGTCAGCCCATCAGCTGCAGCTGTGATTGTGACACTGGGTTGGGGCACCCTGCCCATGGCAGCAGCTGGGAGGCCAGGGTGTCTCTGAAGACCCTACAGGTTGTGAGTCTGCACCTGTGAGGATCGCAGCTCCGTGGTCTGCAGGAAGTTTTAATTTCCAACAGTTTCTTATGACATTGTTTTTTTTGTAAAGGAATTCATGGACGCTATTTTTCAAAAATAATCTGTAGTGTTTCTGCATCCCTCAAGATACTGTGAGATCCTGGAGAACAACTTAGTAACTTTTTAAAGCTGGACCTGCCTCCTGCTGCCAGCGAAGCCATTGGCTGCCGCTTCAGACAGAGCCTAAGGGGGTTTTCCTGGGAGGGCTGCAGGCGTGAGTGAGGGAGACACACGGAGGCCACGTGCACTCTACCCACCCATCTCCAATGGGTCACAGAAGCTTGCCCCAGCTGGCCCAAGAGAGACTGGCATCTGGAAAGTCCTGCAGACTCAGGGAGACCCGGCCTGCTTAGGTCCAACGGTCTTCCGAGGACCCGATGCAAGAACAGAGGTGAGCTGTAGCGAGCCTGCTAATTTTGTGTCATCTGAGCTGTTCATCTGAGCCTTTCATCCTCCTCTCTTCTCTTCCCACCTCCTTCCTGGAATCCTCAGTATGGTCACCCGCAGAGATTCCCCATGATCCAAAAAGAAGAGGCAAATGCATGTGTGGAGACCCACCAAGTTCCCTCTCCTCTGGGAATATTCCAGAAAAGCAGGCCATCCCCCCTGCCACATACACACCCTGTCACTGCTGCGCTGACCCTGCAAAGTCAGTCCTGAGGCAGACCCACGAGGACCCTCTGCCAGAACCATCTGCATTTGCCACAGAACCCCAGAGCCTATTGTTTTGCTTGAAGGATCGGTTCCATGGATCCATTTCTGTCTTTCTTCTTTAATCGGAATTTTGGTTTTGTGATTTCAAAATTTGGGCTGGAAGAGGGGTTGGACAAAATTATTATATCTGAACCATGGAAAAAAAAAAACTGGCAAAAATGCTACAACTAGCTCACAAAGAAGCTCTCATGAGTCAAAAGGGCTCCTCCTTCACAGACCCGCTGAGTGGAGTTGAGGAAACCAGGCACTGTGTGTGATAAATTCTGTCATCCAGAGAGACTAGAAACGCTTCCCCCAAAATCAAATGAGAGACAGAACCAGGATAAAATCCAGGTCCCCTGGTCAACAATCATTGCACTTTGTCACTAAAAATACGTTTACCACGTGAGAAACCGGCTCTCGGAGAGACTCAGAGGCTTCACCTGTGTTCCCAGGAATGTTTCCATGACAAGGTAGAGATGACATCACAACGGTGGAGGCCTCATTATAAAAACAATGCTTCTGGCCAGAATTAATTATTTATTACATTTATTTAGAGTATCTTTCTCTGCCAAACGTGCAAACATTTCCCCCAGAAAACTGAGGGAATATAGCCCTACCCGCCCCACAGTTGGCAAATAAAAGTGCATTTTAAAAGCCAAATTAACCGCTGGTTTTTCCATTTCCTCTGCTTTTAAATACCATGCTTCCAATTCTAAATAGAAAAATAAATGTTTGCAGATTAAAGGTTTCATTTTATTGCAAATATTCATGAAGATTAAATGTCATTTTAATCACATGTTAGTTTATTTCTCTGGGCATATCATATCTGCATGGGTTCACTCGCTGTAGGGAAATGAGTTTTGCTTGTGCCAGCTGGGGTTTATTCACCATTCGTTCTCATCCCCGCATTCATGTGAAGCTCCTTGAGTCAGAAAATACATCTCGCAACCAGCTAATTGGTGTTCACGGATGTAAACTTTCAAACTTGGGCTTCAGATAGGCCAAGGTACTGCAGTAGCAAAATCCTTTTTCACCCATCAAAGCAACGGCCACCCTGCAGGCTGGTGGAAGGCTGAGGCCACTGGCTGTTCACTGTCCGGGGGCCAGGCAGAGACGGTGGTGACACCTGCCCTAAATCCAGCCCAGAACCCTTCCCCCAGGGAAAACTGGGCATGCTGATTCTGTTTCCATGGAAAAGAGACAGTAGATCCAAGCAAGTGTTGTCATCCAGTGTGGCCTGAGGTGGAGCACGTCCCTGGGACTGCTGTCCCCTCCCACCTGCGTTTTAGAATCCGTGGCATTTGTCCTTGTGTTTCTTTTCTTTTTTTCTTGCCTTCTTGATGGGCTATTCAGTGTGAGATCAATTGTATTAAATAAGAAGGAAAGACAGAAAGAATAGATTTTGCTTTCAGGCAAAATCTGGTTTGTGATTGTTGAGAATTATGTTTTTTTCTGATATATAATAAACGCCACTGGAGAAATCTCACAATACGCTCTGGTTTCAATGGGCAATAATTCGAGGAGGAAGCACCCGCTTTTGAGTTTTGAGAACAGAGTTCCTGTTCTCGCTGGTGAGCTTGGTGTGCACACAGGGCTGGTCTTTGTCTCGGTGCTGTGTAGACTGAGGGATGCCTTTTCATTTGCCACTGCCGGGGCTGTAGCCTCTTAGTTCCTCATTCTTCTTCTTCTTTTAGAAAACAGAACAGTTGACTCATGATGCCCAAGGAAAGTGATGGCCTCACCAAGCGCTTATTATTTCAACTGCACCTCTCCTTAGAAATCACATAGAAAGCGTATCTTGGGGCATATTTTATTCTGGTTCAACCTCTTCAAAATAAGTGATGTTTTAGTTGCGGTTTCATCCGTGGCCTTTGTCCACAGAATGAAGAACCCGTGTTCTCCAAGGATGGCCGAAAGTTTTTCTTCATCAGAGCGATCCCCCAGGGAGGACGAGGGAAATTCTATCACATCACCGTGTCCTCGTCCCAGGTAAGTCCTGCTAGTTTCCAGGACTGAACTAGAAACTAGCCGGCTAGAGGCCATGGGGTGACAGCGTCTAGGGCTGGGCACACCTGCATTTTCGAGGAAACTGAAGGTGAGTCCCGGAGGCAGGACAGAGCATGGCGCTGGTGAGTGCGGAGGTTCCTGTCAGGCCTGGTGGAGCCTTGCTCTATCTGGTCACGTGCGAGAATGTGAGTGACGCTTCTGCCAAGGTCAGCAGAGACCCTGGGGTCCCCTGTTCAGTGTAAGGCTGAGGATGTTAGAGGACCATCTGTGCCGGGGGCCCTTTCCTTCTCCCTCTGCTGGGGGTCTCCTTAACATACTCCCCTCTGAGGCATGGCTCCACGCACTCAACGCCCCTCAGGGTCCAGCCTCCCATGCCACCCTATCTCCACCCAGAGTTGGATGCAGGTATTATTTTATTATGTGAGTGCTACCAGTCATCACTCACTGGTTCTGGGGTCTGGCAAGTTAGGAACGGAGCATCCCTGGGTAGGGAACCTCAGAGATTAATATACGTGAATCTAGGACCAAAAGTAGATATCCCGGGGTCACTGTCTCCTGCAGAGGTCACCTCAGGGAGCCTCATGCCTGCAAAACGGGGCTGCCATGGTGTTGACTTTGGGGGACTCTGCCCTGAGGAAGAAGGGAAGCATGATCTTGGAACTCCTCAGTTTTGGAGGCAGTCTAAAGTTACTTGGGATCAGGGTAGATGAATGAAATTCGATCAGAGAAAAGGTTAATCACAAATATTCTATGGCTATAACATAGAAGGCTCATATTTATGATGAGGCCCCAAAGGCAATTTCAAAAAAAAACAATCCAAGAACATCCCCACTAAGAGCAGCTTTGATGGAATCGGGGTGGGGGCTGTGGAGCCCCTGGGATGGAATCGGGGTGGGGGCTGCGGGACCCCTGGGATGGAATTGGGGTGGGGGCTGCGAGACTCCTGGGATGGAATCGGGGTGGGGGCTGCGAGACTCCTGGGATGGAATCGGGGTGGGGGCTGCGGGACCCGTGGGATGGAATCGGGGTAGGGGCTGCGGGATCCCTGGGATGGAATCGGGGTGGGGGCTGCGGGATCCCTGGGATGGAATCGGGGTGGGGGCTGTGAGACTCCTGGGATGGAATCGGGGTTGGGGTTGTGGGACTCCTGGGATGGAAATGGCGTCTCTCAGAGGTTCAGGTACAATTTTTTCTCAGTGCACTTCATGACACGACTGATAGAATGTCTGCAAGCTGTTGCCTTTGCTTTTCCCTATGGTCTTCATTCTACCACCCTACATTCTTTCGTTTACTATTTTACACCACTTAGATCAAGATTTTAAAATGCTGGCCAGGTGCGGTGGCTCACACCTGTAATCCCAGCACTTTGGGAGGCTGAGGCAGGTGGATCACCTGAGGTCAGGAGTTCAAGACCAGCCTGGCCAACATGGTGAAACAAAAATTAGCTGGGCATGGTGGCACGTGCCTGTAGTCCCAGCTACTTGGGAGGCTGAAGTAGGAGAATCGCTTGAACCCAGGAGGCGGAAGCTGCAGTAAGCTGAGATCGTGCCACTGCACTCCAGGGTGACAGAGTGAGACACTGTCTCAAAAAAAAAGAAAAGAAGAAGATTTATAAATGCTCCAGTGTTTTCATTTGGCTCCCAGTCTCTGTATTTGTCCAAGTTGCCGTCATTTGCCCAGAGCCCTATCAAACATTCCAGCAGGAAGCAGGTCTCCTGCACCACCCGTGAGGCACCATCTCCTGCAGGTCCCCAGAACCCCTCGGGGGGCCTCCAGGGCCTTCCCTTTCCAAATCTGCTTCAAACTCCCCAGCCTCTCCTGCACGCTCTCTGCGCCCCCAGGCCCTGCTGCCCCCCAACCCCCATGTTCGAGTCTGCAGCCCACAGAGTGTGTACATTGGGCCCTCCACCTAGTTAAATCTCCACCTGCTCTGTGCCCATCTCCCAGTGCACCTGCCATCCAGAACAGCTGCCCCATTTCAAATCCCCACTGAAACGTCGCTCCTGCCTAGACGGCCCTGTCTCTCTCTTCTGTTATTGTTTGTCGTTACTATTGTCTGTTGCCATTCTTCTTAGCTCAAGGGGCACATAGGGAAAGACAATGCGTGCAAAACGTGTAGTGTGGTCCAAACCGTCCTTGTCAGTGGCAGCAGGGAGTGCCCTTTCTCCCTCCGTTTATTCTTCTTTTTCCCTCCCTGAATTCATCCACCTCCCGGCATTTGTCTCTTTCCTCCCTCACTGGTCCCCCTTCAGTAATGGCTCCACTAATTAGATTTACAAATGAAAAAGGCCTATAAAGCATTGATTCTCCTCCTGAGATGCTTCCATCGTGGTTGGAGGTCAGGTCCAAATGATTCACGTCACCAAAGAGGACAGGGCACTGTTCCCCACCACTGACATTTGGGGGTCAGGGAGGCTGCGGGCCTGGGGTTGGTTGGGAAGCCCCACGGAGGATGTTGCCTCCCAGGAGAGGAGCAGGCAGAAGGGGAAGAGAGCCCTTCCCACAGACAGAATGGCAGCCGCTGTCGCCTGGTGTCCAAAACAGTTGGAGGATGCAGAGCCATGCCGGGACACCGGTGTCTGCTCCTGATGCCATGTCTGTGTGTTTCAGCCCAACAGCAGCAACGACAACATCCAGTCCATCACCTCCGGGGACTGGGACGTGACCAAGATCCTAGCCTACGACGAGAAGGGGAATAAGATGTGAGTGAGAACCAGGGGCCTGCCCCGTCTTACCGGCCAATGGGACACGTTTGTTATTTTTTGTCAATTACACTCATGGAATACAGAAGCACAGGAGGCCTCCTCTTTCCTCCTTAGGCAGCATGCTTCACTGACTCCTAGTTTCTTCATGAAAATGTATAGTAGATTCCCGTCTCAACAGTCCAACTTCCAGAGCTGCGGCGTCCTGAGGACGCAATTAGGCTTGCAGCCAGCCCGTGAGGGGAAACGCACTAACAGCAGTAGTAGGGGTAGTACTGATGTTGATTGAGTTTTTACTAGTCCAGGCACTAAGCCAAGTGCTTTACAGACATTATTGAATACAACAGTTCCATGAGGTGAATTTACTGCTTTCTCCATTTTAAAAATAAGTAAATGAAAACAAAAATGAGTAATTTGCTCCAGGTTATTTAGTTGGTAGCAGGTGGATTTAGCTCAGATGAGGGGAGCCCAGTTAGGAGGATTTTACCACCATACAATTTCACCTCCCTGCTCCCGGGGTAAAAGCCAAGGTTTCTGCATTGGGAGGTCTTAGGTGAAAATGAGTCAACAACTATTTATTGGGCCAGGCTGTATGTCTGAACTTGTCTTAAATGTGCTCAGCTCCTTGCCTTTCAGAAGGTGAGTGATCTTGTAAAAGAATTCCACATCCACATTCAGGTGCATGTCACCCCCAACCACAGTACCCTCCAGCCATGAAGCAGAGGCCAGTGCAGGGGGCACCCGGAGCCAGTGGAATCTGCACTGGTGTCCCTCAGCCCTTAGGTGTCTGGCCACCCCTTGCTGTGGCCACAGGTGTAGCTGGACCTGAACAGGGGAGCTACTCCCTGCAGGCCATGGGCGGCAGTCCCTGAGGAGTGTCCATAGAGGTGGTGCCAGGAATGTGAAGTGCAGACGTGCCCTGGAGCAAACTAACCCTGTGCGCCTTGGTGATCTTTGCAGCTACTTCTTGAGCACAGAGGACCTGCCTCGGAGACGACAACTCTACAGGTAACTCTGGCTCCCCCTGCACACAGGGCCCTCCCCCTTAGGAGGGCATCCAGGCTTTGCAGAATTGCACCTTTTCAGCAGTTCAGAAAGGGCGGCAGCAAAGACAGACCCCACCACAGAGGAGTAGCTGTAGAGTCTGGAGAGAAGTAAAGAAACTTGTAGAGGCCACCAAAGGGGTAGTTTTGAGACTTTTGAAGCTTTATTTTTCTGCCGTCATTGACTTGGGTTTTCCCCGTCACCCACTTGCCTTTTCGGCCAATGGATGGACTTTTACCTGTCTTTCCTTTTCACCTCTATTCAATGTCACCTCAGAGGAATTCTGCCCCGCCCTGCCCCTCGCCGATTTTTTGTAGGGAACAGAGTGTGGTTTGGAAATGAACCGTGGGTCAGCGCGAGGAGGCCGGCCCTGCTTTCCGGCATTGTAGCTCGCTGGCTTTGGGGGACTCTGCCCTGAGGAAGACGGGGAGCATGATCTCAAAGCCCCTCAGTTTGGAAGCAGCCTAAAGTTATTTGGGATCGGGGTAGATGAATGAAATTTGATTGGAAAGAAAAAGGTTAATCACAAATATTATATGGCTATAAAGTAGAAGGCTCATATTTATGATGAGACCCCAAAGGCAATTTCCCGTCTCAACAGCCCAACTGTGCGACTTTGGACAAGCTTCCAAATCTCAAAGAGGGCAGGGACGCTATGCCCTGAACCCTGGAGGGGGACTGGGTTTTTTTCTAGGGCGTGTCCTTCTTCTACATTTAGTCCTGTCATCTGCCCAGTCACTGTTCTCGCTAAAGGAGGCTTTAGGTTGTGAAGTGAGATTGGCCCTGGGCGCTTTCTGCCAGGGCCACAGAGGTGAGGAGGGGGTGTCTGCTGCCTCCCCCGCGCCTCTGCATGGGAGGGCTGCAGCCAGTTACACCTAAAGGCACCTTGGCCGCTGAAGAGGATGTTGTTCAGGGCAGACCTGAGGCTTGAGGCCAGTGGCGCATTGTCTAAATGGAGCCAATGCCTGTTGCCCCTGCCCCACTGCTGGGACATTGGGAAGTCTCCCTGGTGAACGCAGCCACCCTTTCCAGCCATCGGCAGCTATGCAGAGAGGATGAGGTCAGCATGAGGGAGCCAGTGGAGGGAGAGTCACAGATGTGCTTCTCTGTGTAGATGTTCCATCGTCACCGTGTGTCTACTAGGAAAATTGAAATCCACATGTCACCAATTAATAAACACGAGAGGCTGCCTGTGGCCCCTGTCCTCCAAATTACAGAATGAGAAGGTTGTCTTCTCTCTCCCGTGAAATGCCTTTACTCCTGGAACAACAGACTTCACACTGAAACCTATGGTTAGAGGGGACCCTCCTGGGGCAAAATGTTCAGATAAGAACTTCTTCCAGGTAGATCCGGTACCTTAGGATCTTTCCATTTTAGGGAGCACATTCTAGGCCTTCTTGACTTGAAATGACACTTGACCACAGTGGTCCTGGGTAACATCTTCAAGCCGGTTCCCACTTCTGTAGCTCCATTGAGTGGGAAGCATGAGCTCTCAAGGTTTCACTCTGTCAGGGGATGGGCTTTTGGAAGCTGCCAGAGTTCAATTCCACTGGTGCAGCAAGGAGACCTGCCTGCTCCCATGCCAGCGTTTGGAACTCCAGAGAATTTGAAGATACATGACTCTGTCTACTGTTCTCAAATTGCTAGCCATCCACTCAGAGAGACAGGACACGTGCAGATAGAGTGCTAGATCATAATGCCGACAGCTCCATGCTCCTCATACCAGGCCACCTGCAGAGCCTGGAGAAGGCAGCGTATGTGACCGCCTTCCGGCCCTCCCACAAGCAGGGTGCTGAAAGCTCTTGAGAGTGGGAGGGACCCACCAGCAAAGGAAGGTGGAAATGGAGCTGGGTGGTCTCAGGGGCTCCAGCAGGGAGACAGAGGGAGAAAGGCCCGGGGGGTCTGTAGCAGGGCTCCGCAGATCACCCTCATGAGGAGAGCACACCAGCTTGTGGCACCCAGCGTGGAGGGCGGCTCCTCTCTGCCCGCGTTCACACCTGCGTCCTTTGCTCTTCCAGTGCCAACACGGTGGGCAACTTCAACAGGCAGTGCCTCTCCTGCGACCTGGTTGAGAACTGCACCTACTTCAGCGCTTCCTTCAGCCACAGCATGGACTTCTTCCTGCTCAAGTGCGAAGGTCAGCTCCTGCCACCCCGTCAGGGCGGAGAGCCCTGGCAGGCATGTTTGCAGGGAGGGGGCAGGCACACTTGCGGGGAGGGGGCGGCGGCTGTGGTGGGAGCACAGTGTATTCCAGAACAGGTGAGGATCCCGCCTACCTGATAACATTGCTCATGGCGCAAGATGACTGGACCCCCACAGAGTCTGGTGCAGTAGGGCTACTTTACGTTTCATACAGGCGTACAGCTTATCAGAGTGTTCTGTGCACGCTGTGCCAGTAATCTCACAGTTTGTCTCCCATCGTCCACAAAACATAATAGTCCCATGAGCTAGGAGGGGTAAATATCCTACACAGCGATGAGCCAAAGCCATCAACCCATCAATAAAGATAGGAAAACAATTTCAAAGATTAACTTTTCAATCATATTTAAGGATGATTGAACATCACCAGGCACAGTGGCTCAGGCCTGTAATCCCAGCACTTTGGGAGGCCAAGGTGGGCAGATTCACCTGAGGTCAGGAGTTTGAGACCTGCCTGGCTAACATGGCGAAATCCCGTCTCTACTAAAAATATAAAAATTAGCCGGGCATGGTGGTGAATGCCTGTAATCTCAGCTACTAGGGAGGCTGAGGCAGAAGAATCGCATGAACCCAGGAGGTGGAGGTTGCAGTGAGCTGAGACCGCACCACTACACTCCAGCCTGGGCAACAGAGTGAGACTCCATCTCAAATGACCAGATAAGAAAAAAGGATTGAGGTTATGTTAAAGAAGTCTCAGAAAAATATTTCCCTATGTCCCAATTCATTGATAATTTATCCCAAACTGCAAGAGTTTGATCACACCAACCAGCATACACAAAAGAGTAGGCCACGTTGCATACGGGATACAAAGAATATTTTTGCTGCTTGTCTATATCTTGGAAAGATACGATATGAACCCATGGAAAGGTAAGTCATCCTAAATATGGTCATAACAAAATATGATCTCCTGTGATGACCTTAAAGAATGAAAATATGCTACAGGCGGAGACTGAGATCAGGAGCAATTCGCTCCTCAGTCAGAGTTTCAATCCTCTAAGCCATAGGTGGAGAATGAGTAAGTTTTATCAGAGCAATGTCTTTGCTAGCCTTTGCTAGCTACTAGAGAGCTCATGACTTCATGACTTTGTTCTCTTTTTATCAGTGACATTTAAAATCTTGAAAATCCACAGAACAGGAGCACTCAGCCTCTTGCTCAACACAAGCTCAGCCCTTGACATTCTTCTAAGACAGCAAGGAGACCACGGAGGGATGAGGGGGGTGCAACTGAAATATAACATTAGTGTCCCAGTTCCCTCAAAGTTAATGGTACCAAATTCCTCTTTCCTGTGCATCCCAAGAAGGAGGCCACCAAGTATCTGAAATCATAGACAGCTGTAGGGGAAAGAACCTAAGATCTAACTGACCCACTTCGTGTATCAGATGGCAAACCCTAAGCCGGAAGTTGAGTGGATTCCCTGACTCCCAATGAGCCAGTGATACAGAGAGGGCCAGAATCAAGGTCTCCCGGTTCCTAGCCCAGTGACACCTGTCTCCTAGGGCGGGATCTTCATGAAATAAGAACTTGGGAAATTATAGGGATTGACGGGGCATAGGGATTGGGAAAATGTGGCAAGCAGACCCACTAGGAGCCAGAGAGTCTTACAAGGAGCCACATAATCAGAATCCAGAATCCTGTCTCAGAAGCAGGAGGCAGCTTAACACACAGGAAGTCATGGTCAAACACAGAAGTGAAAAATTGAAGTAGATTTCAGGAAGAGTGCCCCAAGCAACAATGGTTGAATGAGAAAGGTGACAGAGCCTCCATCGTGGAGATCCTGAGTCAGGGGCAGAGGTCATTTGCCAGAGGGGCTTGGTCTGGCCTCGGCAGGAGGCAGAGCCTTTGGGATCTGAGGTCTGCACTGGTCAAGACAGTGACAGTATGGATTTGTATTTCCCGTATTCTTACTATAACCAGCGAGAAGGGTCCAGCTTCTCACTGCTCATGGAAAGAAGTCAAAATAATAATGAGTCGTGATATGAAGGAGCGATATTTCTTTATTATCTATGCTAGCAAGGGGAAGAGCAGAAAGCAATTCCACTCTTCAATTTGTGGAGAAAATACAGGGTTTCTTCTTTTAAAAAAAAAAAAAAAAAGAGGGTTTGGAATGCAGAAGAGCTTGGGGGGTTAGGAGGTGCCAAGGGGTGTGACTGGCTGCGGTGGCCCCTCTTTAATTATTGTCCCATTTGGTGAAGGGGCTGGCACCATCGTGGATCCTACCAGCTTATCAATTAATCACAGTCGGCCTTGTAGTCACTCTTCAGCCACGAGTGGGTATCGGCCTTGAAGTAATCTTTGGTTAAAGAAAGAATTCTGGAGGTATCTGGGTCCTATCAGGATCTGACTCCTGGAGGTTTTAAGGAAATACATGATCAGATAAGAGAGCATGGTGTGTGCTCCGCAAGCATCTGGGTTAATAAATGTGCATAAGGCATGAGAGCATAGAATGGGAAAAGAAAGGGAGTGGAGGCCACAGCACATTCTGAGGCTGTGTTTCAAGAGGAAAGGTAACACATACACAGCTTGTCTCAAAGTTGTATCTTGAGACTGGGAGCAGACAGAAGAGGAGAGGAGAAAGAAAAATAGTTTAAATCGTGGTTTGAGGCTGAGCTGCTCGGTCATATTCCTAACACATACTAACATCTGCTCCACATGGTGACCCTCCCAGAATCCAGAATCCAACAGCTCGCTTGTTGTTGCTGTTGTTGTTTGAGATGGAGTCTTGCTCTCTCGCCCAGGCTGGAGTGCGCTGGTGCAATCTCAGGTCACTGCAACCTCTGCCTCCCGTGTTCAAGCGATTCTTCTGCCTCAGCCTCCCAAGTAGCTAGGATTACATGGATATATAATTTTTATATTTTTAGGAAAGACAGGGTTTTGCCGTGTTGGCCAGGCTGGTCTCACACTCCTGGTCTCAAATGATCCACCCGCCTTGGCCTCCCAAAGTGCTGGGATTGCAGGCCTGAGCCACCGCACCTGGCCCTTACTTAACAAACACTTTCGCTGCTTCCCTTTGGAGGTCACAGCTCCCTGCTAAGTTCAAGCTCAAGTTTAGTCTGGATGCCTCATTCTGACAACTGGAAGCCTTTTATGGTTCAGTTTCCATAAGCTGCAGCCCTGGGTTGAAACCAAAAAGGCTCTCCCAGGAGATCCATGGCCATGGATTTAGGCAGGGAAGTTCCAGTTCCCACATGGTGGATGTAAACATAGAGCCCGTGGTAGATAGAAACACAGCCCTGTGTTGGGAGGCTGTTTGGAGAAAGTGTTAAAGTTTAGAGACCACTGTAGTGTGGTTCCTGTGCAGATTTCTAGTCTGCCACTGGCCTTCTGTCCCAGGGGAGAGTCATATTTCTTTTTATGTTTATGTATTTGCAAGGCTTGTGTTGTGGTCTGCAAATAGTTATTGTGAAGAGATGACTCCATAGTTGATACCTGGGAGGAAAACAGAAGCAAAGAACAAGTACAGCAACACAAAGTCAGACACACGACTGACCCAGCCCCCAGGTACAGCCACACTGGGTCACACACACACGACTGACCTGGGCCCCAGGTACAGCCACACTGGGTCACACACACACGACTGACCCAGTCCCCAGGTACAGCCACACTGGGTCACACACACACGACTAACCTGGCCCATTGGGCACCTCCACAATCTCACCTTCAGAAAGGATGGGATGCTCCTCCTGCCAATGCCTGGATCCCTATAATAATCAAACAGATTCCTAAAATTTGAAGACAGGAATAGATCTTAGAGCATCTAATCCAGTCTCCACCCTGCCTTTCTTTTGTTGATTAAGAAACTGAACTCTTAGTCATTATGAAATTATCACCCTAGGGCTTCCTGAATCATTTAAGATCTATTTAAATATTTAGCCTGTTGCCTCATCTTAAGGTAGACATAAACTAGCCCTCTTCTCTACAGAATTGCTCTTTAAAATGTTTACATAATAAGCTATTTTCTGGCTAAAGTAACTTTTGAATGCCCAAATTAAACTCTCCCCATGGAGGTAACCAAAATCCCGCTTATAAAAAGAGATTTTCTGAAAAGGTTTAAATTTACAAAGACAACAAAGTAAATGGGGAGACAGGAGCAGCCAACTCTTTGAACCTGGAAGTAGTTACTAGTGATAACTGACTTAGCAGACCCTGAAGCTGAGCCTCATCCTGCCATGGGGAAAGCTGAGCAGGCATTGGTGATGATTGCCTAAGGGATGAGAAGATCAATGGCTATGAAATCTTAAAGGAGAAAATGATAATACCCATTTGGATTGCTTGGGGCATTTTGCTGGAGGAGAAGACTCAAGGAAGGTGTCAATGACGAGGTGGCATTTAAAACAAATGAGTAGGTAGGATCTGGAATGGGAAAAATCAGTCCAAGTGGAAGGTACAGCCTGAGAAAAAGCACAAGAAATATTCTAAGGTTATGCGATGGAGTCTTTTGCAGCATGTGAATCAGGATCAAGTGAATACAAGCAACCTGATTTAATAAACAAAGATAATTTAAAATAATTTTACTTTTCTCCACATTTCTCAGTAGGTATTAAAATGGACTCAGATGTGTAGTCTAGAGCAACATTTAGTCAGTGCTCATTTCCTGTCCTGTTTCCTTCACACCCCAGGTTATTCTGAGAGTTTCTTGGAAACGTGACAAAAATAACGTCTCCACTCCTAGCATTAGAGACTCTTGTTTTCTTCTCCTTCCCTCCTCCTGCAGCATTTTATTATATAAATTAACTTAGTCTTCTAGTTGCAATCAGAACCAAAAAAAAATCCTTCCTTTTTTAGGTTGAGGATAAATGTACTGGCAATGAGAGGCTTCTCTATGGTAAAATCTGTAAACATGCCCACATTCAAAACTGTTCAACCCATCACACAGGGAGGGAAGTGCAAGTAGTTCAGGTTGTCTGGGCATAGGAAGGGATGATAGTCAAAGGATTTAACAACTAGGACAATATGGATACCAACCAGCCAAAAGACATGTCCCTGAGAGCAGATATAGGCTATCAAACCACATTAGGACATAAGGGCTGGGTATAAAATCATGAAATTATAACTGCTCCGTATAGACTTCATCATTCTTCCTGCCTTTCTGTGGGCCTTCCATTAGGACAGTTTTTGGTAAGTTTAGCTGATATTGACCTATCCTGTAACTTATCTTCAGTATTATAACATATTCAGCAATATAACTTTATCATCTTAGTCCATTTGGGCTGCTGTAGTGAAGTACTATAGACTGTGTGGCTTATAAACAACAGAAAGCTATTTCTCACAGTTCTGGAGCTGGAAGTCCAAGACCAGGGTACCAGCATGGTTGATTCTGGTAAGGGCCCTCTTCTGGGTCACAGATGACCAATTTCTCCTTGTATCCTCATATAGTGGGAAAGAGGGTGACAGAGCTCTCTGGGGCCTTGTTATATGCACATTAATGCCATTCCTGAGGGTTCCACTCTTGGGACCTAATCACCTCTCAAAGGCCCCACCTCTTAATACCATCATGTTGGAGGTTAGGACTTCAATGTATAAATTTGGGGGCAACATAAACACTCAGTCTGTTGTAATCATAGCTGATTGTAGCTCATCAGTTGTTTGCAAGCAGTACTTCTGTTTCATTAGTCCTTTGGCATACTGATCTTTTCCTAATGTTCAGGTTTTCTTCCACAGTGTATTTTGTCCAGCATCATTATAGAGTTCCATCTAGCAATATCAACATATGCTTTCTCTAAGTTTTCATTAACATTTCTTCTGTGGCTTCTCAATATTTGATATTTGTATGCTTATATGTTTATGTTTTATGTTTATAATTCTTAATTCCTTAAAATTTTTGATTGTACATACAAACCTAAAAATTATTTTTAGGTTAATAACAATTATTTTAGGTTAATTCCTTAATTTTTGATTGTACATACAAATCCATAAGTTATTTTTTTACTTTGCACAGTTACATTAAAAATATATTCAAATAGAATATATAGATAGAGGTTCAGAAATGCTTATAGCCACTATATCCACTCACTACTTCACTGGATCCCATCTCTGAGTGTCAATATTTATGTCTAAAGGGCATGGGTTTCAGATGACCCCTGGATACCTGTGTGAGGGATCAGCTGTAAGCCAGACTCAGTGGAACCTTGTGGAAACTCACCTATCTGTGTAATACAGAGAGTTTCTGTCCACCTCTCTATTGTCTGGAAGTGAAGCCAGCTATATTCAAAATATTGTATTATGATATAACATTTTATGATGATTTTCCAGAATATACCAAGCAGCTTTTGGCATACATACTTAATTGGTCTTCTCAATGACCCTGTGAGATGGGTAATAAAAGAAATAATCTTCTATTCGTTAAGTTCTTTACAATTTGAAAAGCACATTTCTTTTTTTCTTTTTTTTTTTTTGAGATGGAGTTTTGCTCTTGTCACCCAGGCTGGAGTGCAATGACGCAGTCTTGGCTCACTGCAACCTCCGCCTCCTGAGTAGCTGGGATTACAAGCACCCACCACCACACCCAGCTAATTTTTGTATTTTTAGTAGAGACAGGGTTTCTCCATGTTGGCTAGGCTGGTCTCGAACTCCTGACCTCAGGTGATCCACCTGCCTCGGCCTCCCAAAGTACTGGGATTACAGGCTTTGAGCCACCATGCTTGGCCTGAAAAGTATGTTTCTAATTATAATAGTTGATGACTATGTCCCCATTTCTGATTCCTTGAAATTGATATTCAAGTGTAAATAGATCTACTTAGAATTCCCTAGACCCAATATCATTTTTCACATTTCCATGCTTTTGTCTTTGGCTACCTCATAAACCCCTATACATTCTCCAAGATTTTCAGGGCAGGGTTGATTTTCATCCCCTTCCAGGAGGGATGAATGAGAAGCCAAGAGAACATGAAAGTGACTGTGTATTCACCCCGAGACAGGAACTCAGTCTTCAGCTGTCTTAGATGACTGGGGATGCACAGGACAGGGGAAGGCTGAGTGGTCTCACCTTCTAGTCCTGGATAAGCCCAATTCCATCTTTAAAGAAAAAAAGTACTCACTTCCTGGACTCACTTCCTAGGACAGCTGTAACAAATTACCATAATCTGGATGGTTTAAACCAACAGAAATTTATTCTCTCACAGTTCTGGAGGACAGAAATCCAAAATCAAGCTGTTGGCCAGTGTGGTTTCTCTTGGAGGCTGTGAGGGAGAATCTGTTCCACGCTTCTTTCGAGCTTCTGGTGGTTGCCAGCAGTCCTTGGCACTTTTTGACTTACCAATGTATTGCTTTCATCTTTGCCTCTGTCTTCCTGTGGTCTCCCCCTCTGTCTCTGCATCCAAATTGCCCTCTTCTTATATAGATGCCAATCATTGGATGAGGACCCACCTAATCCAGCGTAGCTTCATCTTAACTTGACTACACCTGCAAAGACCTTGTTTCCAAATAAGGTCACATTCACAGGAACTGGGGGTCAGGACTTCAGTGTAACTTTTGGGGGGGACACCATTAATTAAACCCATAGCACCTCCCTTCTAAGGCCTGTATTGCCTTCTTATATAAGAAAGAAAGAGTGCTCAGCTTGTTTTTCTCAGGAACACAAAATTAAGAGCAGCCACACTAGACTGTGCCAGAGACAGTTCTTAATGGCTTCACCGCATTCTGGAAGCAGCAAGAGGGGTCACTGAAGGAAGTAATGTGATACTACCATATCTTTGGATAGCAACTCCAGCATATTAGAGGAAGAAGAGCAGTTCCAGTATAGATTCTCTCCAGGAATACTTCTTCCCTGTCATAATGCAAAATTCACAGTCAAGTGGCATAGAGCTATAACAGGTACTGTAGGGTTTTCTCCTACCCATCTAAATTCAACCGTCAGAGCCACTGAACAACAGAATCAAAGTGCCCAATTTACATAATTTGTGTTTCACAGTCCTCGCCTCTGTTTAGAGAACTGGATTTTTCTCTTCAAAATGAATCTCAAGAGTATGATTTATTTTCCTTCAAGTTTTTGAAAAGGACTCAATCAATCCTGTTTCTAAGAAATGTCCAAATGCCACCAGGAAAATGAGTTCCGTGTATGAACTGGCCATTTGCTGCTTCCTACTGAAATATTTTTTGTATGTTTAAAAATAACTAAATAAACTTCCTTTTCTTGAAGCCGAGGATGGAATTATTGCAGTCACTTGCTGCTCTGAGTGGGAACGGGGCAGTCTGTGTTCACGAATCCCTTACAGCTCTGGGCTCTCACCCCCGCCCCTTTCAGTGTTGAGCCGTGATTAGGGAGCTACTTTCCAGACTTTAAGAAGTTTGATCTTAGACTTAGCAGTTTGGTTTATCAAGACAGGCTTCTCCTTCTCCAAGTTGAGTGGAACCAAAATATTATTACCTGAGCCTAAAATACAGTGACTCAATTCTGATAACTATTCTTCTTACTATTAAATATTCCCCAGGATCTTCTGTCATCACCATCATTGCCATCATTATCAAAATCACGGGAGATTGAAATGGCAATAAGGGAGGTCTATGGAGTATGGAACCATAGAGCTGGGTTCAAACCTGAACTCTGCCACCTACAGCTTCGTGACCTTGGGCATCTTGGTTAACCTTGCTTAATCCTCCACACCCTAATCCTGAAAATCGGAGGAATAACAGCATGGCAGTCCCCCCTTATCCACAGCTGTACTTTTTGAGGTTTCAGTTACCCAGAGTCAACTATGCTCTGAAAATATTACAAACAATAAGATATTTTGAGAGAGAGACACCACATTCATAATAACTTTTATTACAGTATATTGTTATAATTGTTTGATTTCATTATTAGTTATTGTTCTTCTCTTACTATGCCTAATTTATAAATGAAACTTTATAATTAGGTATGTAGGCATAGGAAAAACATTATATATAGGGGGTTCAATACTATCCTTGGTTTCAGGCATCCACTGGGGTCTGGGAACATGTCTCTGGTGGATATGGGGCACCACTGTACCTGTCCTGTGAGATTGTTTTGAAGATTAACCTAGATAGTGCATGTAGAGTACTTACCATGGCATCTGATACATAGTAAGTGTTTAATAATAAGTGTTAACTATCATAATTGTTGTCATCATTGTCATCACCTTAGGATTCAATTGAGTTTCTTACACATCCACTTGCTACCCACTCAGTATCCAAAAGTTGGGGCCAAGGCTGGAGGTGGCTAACACGCATGAAGTGAATGAAGCAGCATTCCTGCCCAAATGTTAGTGGGCACTCCAGCACCTCAGCAGGCTTAGGTTGGAACCCCTGGATCTTGCACTTACACTAGCAAATTCCAGAAGCGGCCATGGATGCCAGAGCCACAAAACATTAAATCAACCGTCAGGCATGGCAATGAGTACCTGGTGGCTTCCAGAGTGTATGTGTCCACCGCGGTCCTCACAGTTGGTTCTTGGCAGAAGTTAAGAAGTAAATTTCCTGCTTTCTTAGCACCTGCCCATTCCTCCTGCTGTGACCTTTCCCCTCCATGCCTTCAGGTGCCCTGAGCTCCCAACTGCCCCGCCTACATCCTCTCGCTGGAAAACATAATTAACCAGGGGAAATGTCCACGAAGGTGCTATTAAGGTGTCATGCAAATATGTATACTAAGGTGCTTGTCACTTTTCGCCAGGTTTTAGTCAGAACAGAGCAGTGAGTAAGGCAGGGATGAAAAATAGGAATCAGCCAACCAACTCCACTTGTTGGGAAGGTGCTGGCTGCAGTGCTATGGATGAGAAGGGTTCTGAGGCCAAGTGTAGGCTCAGCAGGAAAGAACATCATGAGTGATTGACGGATGATGTCATGAAAGTCATGAGTGATTGATGGATGATGTCATAAAAGTCGTGATGTCATTAACATCATGAGTGATTTATGATGTCATGAACATTATGAGTGATATATGATGTCATGAACATCATGAGTGAGTGATTAATATGAGCAATGTCAAGAGTAATTGATGAATGATGTCATGAGGGTCATGAGTGATATAATGAAACATGAGTGAGTGACTAATGTCAGGCACATCATGAGTGATCGATGTTACAAATATCATGAGTGATCAATTGATAATGTCATGAACATCATGAGTGAATGATTAATGTCATAAATGTCACAAGTAACTGATGTCATGAAGTCTTGAGTGATTAATGACATGAGCATCATGAGTGATTGATGCCATGGATGTCATGAGTGTTTGAAGGGTGATGTCATGAATGTCCTCAGTGATTGATGGATGATGTCATGAATGTCCTGAGTGATTAATGACATGAGCATCATGAGTAATTGATTGATGCCATGGATGTCATGAGTGATTGAAGGGTGATGTCATGAATGTCCTGAGTGATTGATGGGTGATGTCATGAATATCCTGAGTGATTAATGACATGAGCATCATGAGTGATTGATGGGTGATGTCATGAATGTCCTGATTGATTAGTGATGCGTGTCATCCACAGTCGTGGGGGAGCAGCCACATGCCATGCATCTATGATGTTTGGTGTAATCCCCTGAAATGAATGAATACCTCCACATGGTGAGACTTCAGATTCCATATTATCCAAGATGACATACATTTGAAAGTTTGAGATTTATCCTAAAACTCACCTTGTACTGCAGAATGAGGTGAAGGGGCTTATTTTTTTAAGGGCCTAGACTCCTGAAGCATTATGGCCAGCCAAAATAGAAGTGACAGCATGTCACTTCAGAGAAGAGAAAAAGGGCATGCATGAAGAAACGCAGATTGAGACTCGGTTACCTGAAGGGATGGAAATGGCTGTCATGGAAAGTCTCCTGAGGGAGGCTGTTGCCCAGGGTTTCTGACTGAAGGGCACCTCTTCTGTCATACATCTTTTGAATGAGGGAGAAGAAATCTCCAGATCCTTCCAGAGTGGCTCAGGGATGATACTGACTCACACCCCTTCAGAGTGCTGGATCAACAGTGTAAGCAGGCGTACCCTTTGCATGATCTCAACATAGGAATTAAATATTCTACTGCTGCTCAAATTATTTGCTAATAACTCATGCCTAACCATAAAAGAGTAGTCCCAGAGCTAGAAAAATAATACATAGTTTGCATCTTCATTGATAAAACTGTATTATTAGCCTCAAATATGTAGGGTGCTATTAACTCCCAACAGCAAATTTGGAAACAAATGGTTTGGTTGTACAAACTAGTTAGTCCTCTAGACATCTCTTATATCAAAATTTCCAAGGAATTAACCTCAGCTGCCCTTTTTAATTTTGAATTTGTCCAAGTGAATGTTTAGAACCGGTTTGAAGCTCCTTGGAGCATTGCTGGTGTGTTTGTAAGAACATCTGTTCAGTCTCTCAAACATTTGGAGCCATTCCCTTTGAGGCTGCATGAACAAAGAACAAGGAGAGAGATTCTCAAGGCAGGTTATATTGTTAGTGTAAGTGACATGAACACTTTGGAACATGTCACACTCTTCAGTAAATGCTACCAGACACCACGCAAACCACTCATATTCCTCTTCAGTAACAACCAAACAAACATCTTCCATGGAAAAGAAGCTTCTCACTTTCCCACTCAACACCTTTCCCATTCCTGGGCAGTAGCAGGTATGATGAACCTGGTACAAGCATGCCTTTCTACATCAGAGGCCATGTCCTGCAGTCTTTCATCTGAAATGTCCATTAAAAATAAATAATGGGGCCGGGCACGGTGGCTCACGCCTGTAATGCCAGCAGTTTTGGAGGCCGAGGCAGGCGAATCACCTGAGGTCAGGAATTCAAGACCAGCCTGGCCAACATGGTGAAACCCTGACTCTACTAAAAATACAAAAATGAGCCGGGTGTGGTGGCACATGCCTTTAATTCCAGCTACTCAGGAGGCTGAGACAGGAGAATTGCTTGAACCCGGGAGGCAGAGGTTGCAGTGAGCTGAGATCGTGCCATTGCCCTCCAGCCTGGGCAACAAGAGTGAAACTCTGTCTCAATAAATAAATAAATAAATTCAACTCAATAAATAATGCCTCTAGAATGTGTCCATTCCTTTTATCCTTGTTGCCCCTGCTCTGGGTAATAAAAGCCGTTTTGTTACTGGTCAGTTTTCCTGTGAGATTTCGCATTAGGCAGTTCACCTTGCTCCTGCCTGAATATGACCAGATGATATTTCCTAAAGAATATCTCTCTTCAAAATGGCTTCCAGAGCACATACATTTCTCTTTTTTCTAAGTAAAATGATAGAAGAAATAAAAAAAAAAATTAAAAAAAAACAAACAATGCTACTGGGCCACTAGGAAGGGGCCCCAATGGACTGGAATGTTGAAGAATTTTTGTGAAGTAAACATAAATGGTTCACTGTTAAAGTGAAAGCCAGACACAAGGGAATGTAACACAATTGGCAAAAGACATGATTATAAAATGAAGACCAAAAAGAAGTTTGTTTTTTTAGAATTCTGAATTGTGGAGCGCCTGTCAGAGTAGATGCTGCCGCCTCCCATTTTTGCCCCTAAGACAAAAGGCGACTTGGCCAGGGAGACTTCCAGAGTGGACGGTGGGGCTGGAAAGGGAGCTGCACCACAGGTGGCCACAAAGCCAAGGCCCCAAGCACTGCAAGAGTCCCCCTCTTCCCCTCGTCACTGCCCTGTCTCCACCCAGCATCAGAATCTGCATTCACGGAGGAAGCAGCTGTGTGGCTGCTGAAGCCACGTGTCCACAGCCTGGGCCCCACCTGGACGAGAGAATAGCCAACAGGGCACCACTGCAGCACACGGGACACGCAAAAGGGAGGCCTCAGACCAAGCACCTGGGAAGGAAATCCCTGGAGAAGCATTTTAAAGATCTTGTCCATTTGCTGCAGCCAGACCGACTGTAAATGTCCTCCGAGAGATTCCAGAAGGCGTCACCTTTACCACACAGAGCGGTAAAGAGCGGGCTGCTGTGAAAATGAAGGAAGCTGACTGCTCAAGACTTACAATACTTACAAATTTTTTTTAATTCAGAAGAAGAACTGAATAGGTAGTCAAATACCCCAGTTGCCCCCAAAAGCCTGGATCACACTGACGTAAATGAATAAGGCTTCTTAATTATTTCTAGTGCTTCTTCCCTTCACTTCCTGAAGTGTTCTTGTTTGGTCAAAATTATGAACACCAGAAAGTGCCCTAGAAAATACAACCAAAGGGCTCCCCAGAAGACCCGAGAACTGGACGAAGATGAACATTCAAACACTTGAGAGCTACAAAAAATAGATCCAACAAATGTAATCTCTTGGTAGAGGCTTTAGAAGGAGAGATTGGGGAGAAGGAAGGGGAAAAAATAAATCAAGATATGATGGAAAAAAACTTTCCCCACACTTTTGAGTCATTAGAGAAAAGAAACCTAATGAGTGTAATTCTAAGAATTTTGGAAAAGATCTAACGATACATACCTCCTAATAAAACTTGACAATTCAAGTTTAGAAATTATATAAGATTATAGGCAGGGCGCAGTGGCTCACACCTCTTAACTGAACCAACTAATTTAATGTAGACTGGCCCCATGAAACGTGTTCTTACTGAAAGCATATTCTTGAGGCTGGTGTTGGGGACGCCCTTCTGGCTACTGTACTTCAAGATGTTCTCTGCAGAGGGTCATTTGGAATAAATTTTCCTCTGGTCTCAACACCAGGAATGGTTGAGCTTCTCATAACCTATGTAATGGGCTGTGAATTGTGTTTCCCTAACCTGTGTTGGCTGCTAGAGAGCTTAGCATGAAATGTGTGGCATATGTGGGCAGGTCTTTATAGCACACATTTTATATTTTAATCTTTTTCCTGATGTCTTTTCTTTTTTGTTTTTACATTGTTCTGATAGCCTCACTTACTCATTTTAAGCTTATTTTATTTTTATCTGTGCATTCATATCATCCTTATCTGCCTTCAGTCCTTTTTGCGACTAGATCCAACATGGATAGACAGATAATAGACGAGAGGGAAATGACGGACCGATTGATTGGCAGGTAGGAAAATTAATCTTAGCCTAGCATTCAAGGCTGTGTACAATCCAGCCACATCCTACTTATCCAGCCTCATAATGACACTACTCCTCTATCAGAGCTTTCAAACACTTTTAGAAGCACAGTTTTCAAATGAAATGTTAAGTGAACATATATTTATATGTATATATGCATATATGTATATATACGCGTATATATACACGCATATATGTATATATACGCGTATATATACGCGTATACATATACACATACATATAGGTATATATGTATATATACATATATACACGTATACACATATACATATATACGTATATATGTGTATATATGTATGTATATATATATATACACATATACATACGTATGTATACGTGTTTATACATAGATGCGTATCTATATACATAGATACATACATCTATGTATATACACGTATACATACATATATATGTATACATACATATATACGTATACATACATATATGTATATACGTATACAGACATATATACGTATACATACATATATACGTATACATACTTATATGTATATATGTATATACATGCATATGTACATGCATATATATACACATACATATATACATACATATATATACATATGTATACAAAAAAGTGGTGTTTTGTTAGTATTAAAATGTTTTCTTAAGTCAAAGTACAGCATTTGCTTTTCAGTTCAAAGGAAACAGTAATGGTGTTGACTGTTTGTAGTCACCAAAATGGTGACTAAACATAGTCACCATTTTGGTGACTACAAAATGTAAACTACTAATTAAGAGATACAGGTCCAAGTTACAGCCTCTTGTTAATCACTGTCACCCTCCAGGAAATTCACAGCAAGCCTTTGCAGACCTACAGCGGTGCTTCCAGTTAAAAGGCACTGTGGAATACATGTCTCGAGTTTCCCTGATGTTATTTCTGTACGTGTCAAACTAGCAACTTATTTAAATATCTAATACAACCTCCAAGATTCAACCTCACAAACTTTCTCTGGTCACATCCTCGCTTCCTCCTTCCCTGAGGCTCTGAGGGCATTTTTTGCCTTTACACTGTTGCATCTTGTCCATCTCCCTTACAGGTGCTGAGCTCCCAGAGGCAAGACTGTTTCACCGACTGTGCAGCAGCCTTATAATAGACTGTCTTCATCCATTCAGGCAGCCATAACAAAATACCGTAAACTGGGCAGTATCTAAACAGCAGAAATTTATTTCTCACAGTTCCAAGGGTGGGAAGCCCAAGGCCAAGGCAACTCGGTGTCTGGTGAGGGCGTGCTTTCTCGCTGCATCCTTACATGGTGGAAGGGGCAAGGGAGCTCTCATGGGCCTTTTTTATTAAAGCCCTAATACTATTCAGAGGCCTCCATCCTCGTGACGTAATCACACCCTAAGGCCCAACCCCCTAACACCGTCACCTTGGGCGTAAGGATTTCAACAGAGGAATCTAGGAGGGACACAAATATTCAAACCATAGCCCAGACTGAGTATGTGTAGCTGACACTGAGCCAGACTGCGATATTCACTTTGTGGGTTCAGGAGGCAAGAAGACCTTGTAGGGTCCTTTGGGACCTTTGGGACCAAAGTCCATGACAGTGTCAGCCCTCCCCCGCCCAACTTCATCCACATCTCTGCTCACAAATGCCTCCCTGGCACCCTCTCGAAGGCCCCACCCTAACTGCTCTCTAGCCCTCATCCTGCTCCTCCATCCTATTTCCTGCTCCTCATCCTGTTTTCTCTCTTGCACGTTTCACTCCTGCCATTGATTTCTCTGTGTATGTTTTCAAATGCCCATCTTCTCCACTGGCGTGTAGTTCAGTGAGTATAGGAACTTTGTTTGAGCCACCACTTTGATCCTAACATCTAGTGCAAGAGCTGTGGCACAGTGTCCTCCATAAATTAGCATTTTTGAATGGATGAATAAAAGCTGCACTACCATACTATACTTTGGGGCCAATGTAGACCTAGTTTAAGGTCATAATCTTACTCTAGAACTTCCTGGAAAATCAGTTAATACACACACCATTTTTAGGTTACAATAAAAGCTGCTTCTCATGTTGTGAGTAGCCAAAATATTCTTTAAGACATTATTTTTTTGCCATCGTTTATAAAAGCATGCTCACAAGACCTGGAAGTGTGAACACTGATTTAATTTTTTTAAACAGAAATGTTGTAAACAATGAAAGAGGATCAAAAACAATTAAAATACTGCAATATGCAGTTTGACCCAGGAGTTTGATGCTGGGGTGAGCTATGATGGCACCATTGTACTCCAGCCTGGGTGACAGAGCAAGATCCTAACTGTAAAATAATAATAATAACAATAATGCAATATGCAATTTTAAACCCTATACTTAATGCAAGTAAATGGGTCTGAATGAATTTCCAAAATGAATACACAGACCTTCCTGGCAACTTTATATGTGTCTTCTCTATTACTTTAGAGGGAAGTACTGGCGCCTGTGGATAAAGTTTTAGGGAGCCGGATTTCAACTTCGCATAAAGAAAAAGTCACTAAAGTCCTAACCATCATTGTATGGATCTCATTGTGTGTAATATACGGACATAGGGTGAAGGTGGACGTGCCAAACTCTCATCCCAGGAGTTCTCCAGGCAGAAACTAGATGACCAGTGATAGGCATGTTTTTGTAGGATCCCTGTTTGGATTATTTTGGACTCGATGGACTAAGGTCCTTGCCAGTTTAAGAGTCTGTGATTGTTCTTCTCTGATACTGACTCAATAGAGCAACTTCAGGGCCCACTGCAGCACCCAGGCAGATCTGGCACTTTCTCCAAAGATCTTGTGTCTCTGGCTCCATGCAATGGTGCTGATGGTAATAATAAAAAACCAAATGCATGGAGAGATACCAAAGTGCATTCTGAGTAATCATCAAAATTCACTGGATGTATGAAGTCAAAATTTAGTATTTGCAAACTTTGTTGAATGACCTATTTTGAAAAGTTGATCTTTGTCAGTCACTCAAGACAAAGTCAACTCCATTCTTCTCCTTAGTGGCAATTGGTGGAAAGTCTGTTTTTTAGTTGTAGATCAGGAAACAGTGCTGCTTGACTAGAGGATTCCTTGCCTTACACAAACACTGCTGACACATTTTAGTCAACAGTAAAATACCTATTTATCTCTTCCACCCATATTTCAAAAGTAGATAACTTATTCCTTAAGGAACATCTTGTTGTTGTTGTTTTGTTTTGTTTGTTTTTTTTGTTTTTGAGACAGAGTTTCTCTTTTGTTGCCCAGGCTGGAGTGCAGTGGTGAGACCTCGGCTCACTGCAACCTCTGCCTCCCAGGTTCAAGCAATTCTCCTGCCTCAGCCTCCCAAGTAGCTGGGATTACAGGCATGTGCCACCATGCCCAGCTAATTTTGTATTTTTGGTAGGGACAGGGTTTCACCATTTTGGCCAGGCTGGTCTCGAACTGCTGACCTCAGGTGATCCACCTGCCTCAGCCTCCCAAAGTGCTGGGATTACAGGTGGCAGCCACCACGCTCGGCCAGGAATGTTATCTTAATGCTTAGTAAAATGAATTATAAGAGGTGGGAAGTATCTACTAGCTCCTAACAAAAGTTTCTACTTTAGCTATGAAGACATAAAAGAATCAGTCCCAAACTTAATTATCGATGCTGATGAGGAGGAAAAAGATGAGAGAAAATCAGGTGCTTCCCTGGCTGTGCATTTCTGCTTCAGCAATTCCTTGTCATTTAAGAGAAAGGTGGCAAACACAGGTGCCCACTGCAGCCAGAAAGGAATGGAAATGAGTGAACCCCTCTTTGTGTCATATAACGGATGCCACTGGAGAGAACCTCCGGTCTCTGACAGGAGCCATTGTGACTCAGCTCTGGTCAGTTATTGCCATTCAGAAATTGTTAGATTTCCAGTTCTTTCAGTATTTCAACAGAAGTACAAAATCCATATTTCCATATAAAAATCTGATTTTTAAATGTTGACAACCCATTAAAATTTGAAAAATATTTCTTTTGGCGAAATGAAATACCTGCAGGCCACATCTGGTCCGCGGGTGACCAGCGAGTGGTGTTCACTTGAATCAATATACCAGATGGCCAAAGAGGACTTCTTCCTGTTTCTCAGCCTCACTTACAAGCTACTCACTTGGTCATTAAGAAATCACCAAAGCTTATGTAGCCAGAGGGAGCCATAACAGAAGTGGATGTGCCTAAATCTCAAGGATCCAACCTGGACAGTCAGGAATCCACAGTACTTTTTATACTGATCTGTATGTAAGACTATTTTAAATCTACCTGTGCTGAATTCCGAGCTATGCAACACAGTTGAGTAAGACAGCATTCGTAGTAATACATTTCTCCCACTTCAGCATGCATAAATTGTCTTCCAAGAAAAGGGATATTTGTCACTTATTCTACCAGCTGTCAGTTAGTCTTCCCTTGATGCTCCGGGAAGCTCTTTGGCCTCCTCAGTGCCTTCGTCACTGACGTGAGCATCTGTCCATGTGAGGAAGAGAGAATGCTGTCACGACAGGGATTGTGGTGACTGCTGAGTCTGCTTTTGCTGCCTCAGTGTTGAGGAAGCCAGGGCCCAGAACTTGGGCATGGCAAGTTAAGAGTGGGGTCAGGACTGCTTCCCCGTGCCCCGACTGCCACACTGCTATTTCTCCAATGTCGTTCTTCTCATTCGTGTTCTGGTTAGTTCAGTAGCAGGTCACTGAGGCTTTCTGTGCTTGGCACACAGCACATGGAGAAGGAATAGGAAACAGACCTGCGACATTTGCTAAGGGAAAGGCAGAAAAGAAAAATCAGGGTCACACATGGATTCTCACAAGGCCTGTTGGTTTCATGAGCACCAGTTTTATAGCTTCTCAAACCAGGGCTAGCTCACATCTAGGTGAGAAGATAGCAGATGGTGGTTCCAGCCACTCATCCCACCACCCAGAAACTTATATCCTAGTGAGTAACTGCAGAGGAATCAGTCCAGAAGGGAATTACTTCACCCTACATTTCACAAACGCAAACCCATGATCATTACAAGAATGGGAGCTGCAACTAATCATAAGAATTGCCTGCACATTCTGAGTTTGGCACAGTGTGTGAGTTTAATAAATATTTGATGCCTTCAAATAGGAACAAAGAGTTTTATGGATACAAAATGTGTCTTAAGTAACTGTTGAGAAAAGAAATGTTGGCTTAGCTTTAGAGAAAGTCTCTGTCTTCCTATACCGCTCTTTTATCTTTTAGACATCAAACTGGATGTATATTCTTGGTCAAAATCCCATATTAAAAATGTGCTCCCTGAAAATATTAGCATGGGTGACATTTTCCTCTGTAATCCTGATTCCCTGGCCAGTTTCCTTGTTATCTTCCCAACTGTCTCCTAGCTGAATTGTTCAGTGGTTATTATTTTATGGACTCATGGAGATTCACAAGGAGGAAGATGTCCATTTCTCCACCAACACCCAAAGGCTTCTTGAGAACCTCCCAGTGATGAAAATCGAGAGGGTTCTATGTGCTGGAGCTACAAATCAAACATGGAACAACAACCTTCTCCTCGGCACTGCTGTCCAACAGCAACGACAAAGCCTAAATAGAGCAAAGAAGGGAGAGATTGGAAAAATGAATTAGAAAAAACTCCTTACAAAGTGCTTTCTTCAGGAAATGTGGGACCAAAGAGGCCTGCAGCTTTTTCTCTTAATGGAGATAAAGTAGGATCATCCATGTGCTTAAAATAGTTGCATGCAAAGAAAAATGAGCAGAGACATCTGGCTAAATGCTACGTCTGCTTTCACTTCCATTAATTTTCTTGCCCAGAAGAAGGTATTAGTTAATGTTAGACAGCTGTCCAATGATACACCACTTTAAACACATTTTTAAAGCCGCTATTTCATAGTTTGTAGCTGTAAGTCCATCAGAGTGAGACAACATGAGCGTGAATATGGAGAACCTAGAAACACAACCTAGCATCTATCATAGTAGACATCATCTCCTAGCACATAGTTTAAGCTACGTTGACAAGAGGTGTCTGAAGTTTTTATTACTTGTTTCTACTTAGAATGGTAATCTATACTATTTTTAAATCAGATGTTACGGGCATATGAGATATACAATCTACACTGAAATCCACCCCCTCCCAGACACACACACGCACACACACACACACCCACACACACACGCACACACACACACTGTAAGACACCCACTGCATCTTGAACATCTCAATCAGCTCTTGCCCATTCTCATCCTCTTTCTTACCCTTTTCTTTTCCCTCTTCCTCCTCCCCTTTTCCTCCCTTCCCCTTCCCTTCCCTTCTTTATTCTTCTGACCAATTCAGTCTCAAAGGCTTTAGCTGGGTGAAGACAGGTAGGCGTCTGCACAGAGAAGCAGCCCCACATGGGCTGCCTGAGCTCAAGCCAGGAGGTGGGGGCATCTGCCCACCTGGGAGCACCTGGGCTGTGGAGTCAGCCCTGGGCAGGAAGAGGAGGGCGTCCACGCAGAGGGGCAGCCTGTGGTGGGAAGTCAGAGCCTGAGAAGAGTAAGGGGTGCATCTCTCGGAAAGGGTGGCCCAGTGGGGGTGTTGGAGCCCAAGCGGAGTGAGGAGGGGGTGTCTCCCAGAAAGGACGGCCCGGTGGGGGTGTGGGAGCCCAAGCGGAGTGAGGAGGCGGTGTCTGCAAGGGGAGGTTGCAGCGGTGGTGATGAAAATGTCTTAGACTCAGGAGCTACATCAAGTAAGAATAGTAAAGATAATGAAAACCCAGTTTCTCCCTGTTGGGGATGGAAGTCACACATATGGGGAGGTGGAAACTGGAGGCACACCTGCGTGGCGCTGGACTGGAACTAGGGGGAGTGGAGTGAGTCCCTGGCTTTCTAAACGCAGTGCTGAACTTCCAGCTGAATCTTCCTGGGACTATTTGCAGAACTCGAATGGGGTGTGAGGATTAGCCTGTAGGAGTGCGCCTGTGTGAATTTCCTGAATGTAATGGTCATGCTGTGGGTCTGGAGGACAACGCCTTGTTTGTGGGAGCTGCAAGAGCATTTGGGGAAGATGCGGCATCAGCTCAGGGATTCCTTCTCAAATGCTTCAGGGGGCAAAGTCCTTTGCCCTGTACTTGCAGCTTTCCTTAAGTTTGAAGTTGCTGTAAAATCTTTTTTTTAAAATTCGATAAAATTTCACAAAAATGAATAAACTGTGTGCCTGGCAAAGGAATTGAGCATGAAGGTCACTAGCTTCAGGTTGCAAAGTGCTCTTCCCTGTCACCAAGGGTGCAGCCACCGGCAAATGACAAAGTCTTGTTCTCAAAAACTTAAAAAGTTTTCTAAAGAAATAGCTGCTAAAGAAAATGAGAAGCCAGGTAGAAAAGGCACTGCCTAGTTTATTCCTCTCCATTTGAGACATTTTCATCTTCTCTAAGATATTCCAGCGGGCTACATTAAACACCTGAGCAGATAGAATGTGTACGTGTTCTAGTAATCGGTATATTTATTTCATGAAGGTCATTATACTAGAATATGATCATTATAGTTCAGGCACAAAATCTAACCACGTTTCCCCTGGGCTCTGACCCATGCAGATGTCAGTACGCCTCCACAAGGACCATCTTCCAGGTAAACAGGTTACACTTATCTCAGCTTTAAGACGGCCATAAATCTTAAAATCGTGGCATACTGACTTTTGTTTCAGAGTGAACTCTCAATAGCCTACGCACCTCAGAATTTGTTTTTTAGTTTTTCAGCCCTACTTTCAATTATTTACAGTGCCCTGAACATCAAATACAGTCTTGGTCTCGTACATTTGTAAGTCATGCTATCATCAATAATGCAGATAATTGTATTTGTAAATGCCTAATTATAATTCACATTTATATTTATATTATTCAAACACCCAATGCATTTGCCACATGCTAGACAATAAGAAAAACAGACCAAGAGGCTGAGTGCAGTGGCTCATGCCTGTAATCCCAACACTCTGGGAGGCCGAGGCAGGTGGATCGCTTGAGCTCAAGAGTTTGAGACCAGCCTGGGCAACATGAAAAAACCCTGTCTTTACAAAAAAATACAAAAATTAGCTGGCCATGGTGTCATGCACCCATAGTCCCAGCTACTTGAGAGGCTGAGGCAGAAGGATTGCTTGAACCTAGGAGGCTGAGGCTTCAGTGAGCTGTGATTGTGCCACTGCAAGCCAGCCTAGGCAAAAAGTGAGACCCTATAAGAAAGAAAAAGGAAAGGAGAGGAGAGGGGGAGAGGAGGAGAGGAGGAGAGAAGGAGAAGGGAGGGGAGGGGTGGGGAAGGGAGGGGTGGGGAGGGGAAGGAGGGAGGAAGGACAGAAGGAAGGAAGGAAAGAAGGGAAGGAAGGAAGCAATGAAGGAAGGAAGGAAAGAAGGAAGGAAGGAAGGAAGGAAGGAAGGAAGGAAGGAAGGAAGGAAGGAAGGAAGGAAAGAAAAGGAAAAAGGAGAGAGGGAGGGAGGGAAAAAGAGAAGAAAAACAGACCAAGATATTAGCAGGAAAGGGACTGAATTTCCAAGCAAATTGGGGGTCGGTGCGAGAGTAATATTGGCTCAATGGCCAACAACAATCAGATGGTTTTCGGCAGTTGGGGGCTGGCTGGCCTCATACGCAAGAGCATCAGGCTCGGCCAAATGGGAACTTTGAGGTTCCTGTGATTAGCTTGGCAATTCTAAGAAGAACTGCAGACCACTTGCCATAAGTAAGATGCTTCCTCCATCCTGCTCAAAGCCCTCCCACCCTTCACCACCACTAAACACCATCTCTGCTCCTCATGTGGAATCTAGGACCCTCCATGATTGAAAGGCAGCCTTCCAGAAGTGCCTCCTCTGATGTTGGTGCACAGAGACCCCTGGGCCCTTTCTGTTTGCTGTTCAAGTCTCCAGACTGCCTGTGCCCTCCCTCAGCTGTGCTCTTGCCGCTGCCGTTCTCACCACCCGATAGCTCCTTCTCAGTCTTTCAGGCCGTCAAAATCCCCACCTTCCTTTAAAATTCTCTGGTTCACATCAGCTTTGTAAGTATATCCTGAGCAAGTATTAAATGATCTTGATTATTTTTTTGAGTCTTCCGGCTATGCCTTTGAACACGTTTTCCTGTCTCTATCTTTTTCATCTCGAAAATCCACATTTGCTGCTGCCTTTTTTCTGATCACCGGTTTGGTCCTTACCTCCTTCCCGTCTGTCTTCCTCTGTCTATTGATTGCTCTCACAAGGTCTCTGCTCAGCCACTAATTGCCACAAGTTCCAGGAAGAGGCAGAGCAGGGGCCAGGCCAGGAGGCAGGAGTTGCTCACTCAAGGGGCACTGTGGGGCCGTGCAGGAGGCAGTTTGGTCCAACAAGGAAGTGCTGGGATGGCCACAGAACCGATTCTCGCAGCATGGTTGTAGCTGTGAACCCTCTCCAGGATTCTCTACCACGGACTCTGTTCTTGCCTCTCACCGTCCATGCCCAGGTGACCGTGTCATTCCCATGGTGAGTGGGCACCCTCCTTCACCCTCAGAAGCCACCCTGCCCCAACCTCAGCCCTGCCTTAGAAAAAGGACCACAGACCTCTCCATCTGGAAAGACAAAGAGACCACACAGGATGAATCCACACCAATCCACAACCAGTCGTCCACTGCGGAGAGCTCTCCAGGCCGCCTGCAGCCAAGGGCTTTCAACAGCATCAGGAGCCAGATGCATGAGGCTCGGAGTTGATGAGCTCTTCAATCACCAGTTGACCACACAGGCCACAGCGCTATGGGAGAGACCCTGTCTACTCCAGGGGCCTCTGATGTAGGGTTACCTAGAATTTAGGCAGAGCTGGGTAGAAATTTAAAAAGGGGAAAAAAACTCTTTATTACAAAAGTTTTAGAAAGGGAGGCTGCTGAAAGGATGTTGATTCTTCTTAAGAAAACCTTCTGCACATCATCTTTGCACTTCTGTGCTAATTTCTACTGCAATTTATTTTCTCATCCCAGCAGGTAGCAATTTCAGGTGACAGTTTCCGAATGTTACAAATATTATTTCTTTTTAAAAAAAAGTCTCTTGAAATCAGACTTAGCAATCCAGATTCATTTTCCCATTCGGTATGAGTGGGAGCATTTTATTAGCCATAATCAAGTTTTCCTTTTCATGACAAGAAAGCTTACAGAGACCTGGGAACCACTCATATACCACGGGGTTTCCCTGCAATTCATGTAACGGAGGAATCAAACCCACATCTGCGCCTCCTCTGGCCTTACTTATTGTCAGAGAGTTCCTCTCTTGTCCTGTCAGTTAGAGCACCAGTGGGAACTGAGCTGTGTATAGTAAGCTGCTAGCATGAGATTCTGACAAATCTTTACAAAAATACAAAGGCTTCTATGGCCCTCTCCTTCATCACTAATTAAATCCACATGAAATAATGTATTATAAGACTTTGCAAAGAAGAATGGAATTCATCTTACTGAGAAAGCAAAACCCTGCCAGGCTGATTTCTTTCTCAGTAGCATCGTGACAATTTCAGGGAAGCCGCTGTACCAGCACTTCATTTCCCTAAAACAGGTTATGACTCTTCCCTCCCTCATGCGTTCAGTTCAGTTCCTGAGTGGCTGCCGTATGCGAGGCAATGAACTGGGTGCTGGGGATCGATGCCTTTGAGGGACTTGTGTTGGAGGGGGAGAGAGGTTCTCAGGAGAACTGTCCTTCACTGTGACAATGCTGGGACAGAGACATGCTCTGGGGCCTGGAGGACCCAAGGAATTCCGCATCTATGTGCCAGGGACTTTGCTGGAGCCAACGATAAATATGCATTTGCATGAAGAGGCATCGTGCTAGACCTGGGGAGTGACAGACACACATGAAGTCTCTACCCAACAAACGATCATGGGGTCACACCATTGGGAGCCTGGAAGCTGCTGAAAGCCCAGGAGCTCACCCTATCCCTTCCCAGTAGCAAAGCCACCACCCATTTTACAGATGAGAATATTAAGACATTCATTACGTCTCGCGCGAGGGCACACAGCTGATCAGGAGCTGAGCCCGCACGAGAGCCAGAGTCTCTTCCACATCTGCATACCCCATGGCCTGTGCAAGGCGCTCTGCTCTCTCCTGTGCTCAGAGAAACACCAACATTTTTGCTGACACAGTCCCAGAAATCTCCTCCACAGACCTAAGTGTGTTGAACCCTAGTGACGTCCTAGACACAAGAGGGCACTGCAGTACTGCACATTTGTGCTTCTCCTCGCAGGACCGTGATGGGTTCTGCAAGTGACTGGTAACTTCCCAGGGGATGGTGTTGCCTCCAACACGTAAACCACACACCACATCACCGCTGCCACAACTAACGACGTCAAGACCACCCTGTGGGGACACAGAGAATCGAGCCCTCCAGTTCGAGAAGTCTTTCTTTGGGACCCAATATTTGGCAGATGCCAGGCAGAATGCTGAGTTTGTGGAGATGAGGACAGAGGCCCTGCCCTCAAGTAGCCCAAAGTCTAGAAAAATGAATCCCATTGGGAAACCAGTCAAGGGACCCGAGCCTGGGGAAGGGACTAGCACATGCTGAGACCTCTGCTAAGTGGAGGCATCTCACTCAGGCCATGCAAACAGCCTGGGCTCCGAGGCACCCAGGAGCAGTGCAGAAGAGTGAGGGTCCCGGGGTCCCAGTGCCCTGCCAGCGTATTGTCATAGAGACAGGCACACACAGCCAGCAGGAGGACAGTCAAAGGCAGAGGATGGCGAGGTGTTTAAGAAAGGCCATAAGGGCGGTAGGAAGCCAAGAAAAGGAGTGTTTGGTAACTGGTAAAAATGGGGTGGGGGGAGGAAAAGGCAGACAGCCCCTCATCGAGAAAGAGCAAGAAGTGACTTCTGTGTGCCTTGGCTGCCTCATCTACAAATTTGGAATAGTAGTACCAGCCTTGTATGACTGACAAAGTGTAAATTATTTATTGTCTGAAACACTTAGAGCAGGACCTGTTGCTGATAGACGGTGGTGATGCTGGAGGGGATGCTGACATTGATGCTGATGTCATCCATCATTGTAGCTCCGACTCTGACTCCGTATCTCAGAGGTGGGGGGCTCTGGTCATTTGCACCAATTTCCTGTCATATGGGGAAAATTCACCTCTTGTTTCCAATGTCTGGCAACATGAATTCACATAGCCACTAGTTAATAGCGGCAGATGAGTTTCCATTCTGTGCAAAAAATTACACTAAAATGACCAAAGATTCTCATAGACAAAGGAAATTTGGGGACAAAGGAAAATTATGTGGACAAAGGAGTTTTATTTTCTTTCTGGGTACAAGAGTTGGTGGTGGCCTTAGCAGAACTGGATATGGAAGGCCTGGGCTGGGCCTGGATGGTCCTGGGGCTGCACGGACGTAGCTCATCTTCATGCAGACAAGAATAAGGACACCTGTCCTCCAAGTACTCACTGGCCAGTGAGGTCATCAGCAGTTTCCAAATAGAAACAAGATGAAGAAGCAACTCAATGATGAGTTGTGCCTTGCCAGGGTGGGCAGACACTCGGCCTCCCCTAGCTCATAAGCTAGCATCTGTCTGTCTCCCTAGAAATCCCAGCTGCCACTGAGGAATATTTACACTATTAACAATAGCTCCCAGCCGGGCACAGTGGCTCACGCCTGTAATCCCAGCACTTTGGGAGGCCGAGGCGGGCAGATCACCTGAGGTCAGGAGTTTGAGACCAGCCTGGCCAACATGGTGAAACCTCATCTCTACTAAATACAAAAAAAAAAAAAAAAATTAGCCAGATGTGGTGGCACATGCCTGTAATCCCAGCTACTCAGGAGGCTGAGGCAGGGGAATCACCTGAACCCAGGAGGTGGAGGTTGCAGTGAGCCGAGACCGTGCCATTGCACTCCAGCCTGGGCAACAAAAGCAAAACTCCATCTCAAAAAACAAAAACAAAAAAACAGCTCCCATTTATTTTGCTCTAATAATGGCCAAGAACTGCAAAGAGCATCTATGTCACTTACCTTTTAGAAACGACACTATTGTCCACATTTCACACGTGGGGAGAGGCGGACTCGGAGACTAGGGTTGCACGGTGGTGAGCAGAAGCACTAAAGGGTGAAGGGCATGGCCTTCACCAGACCCTGGCTCTTCCGCTGCGGTGGGATCGTGATGTTCACGGTGAAGAAGTAAAGTTGAATGTATCCATTGCAGAAATGATTATCATTTGTGGGCCAGGGACTGGAAGAGCCCCTTTTCTCTTGATGTGATTTGGGGCCAGTTGTCTATGGTCTGGGAAGGACTCTAGGAGACACTGCCGCAGGGCACCCCTGCCCTGGGAAGGTTTGTTCTGATAGTGACTGCTTCTGTGCGGTATTTCGCTGGCTTGGGGGTGTCTGAAAATATAGTCCCAGTACGATATATGTGGGAAAGGGAGAATGGGAATGACTCAGACGAACAGGGCCAGTGTGCACCACATGGAGCTCTTCTGACATCACCTTAGAGCAGTGGACCCTAAGACCTACCTCTAGCTCCCTTTTGTGACTTATTTCCCCCAAAAACGTGTTAAAGTCCTAATGCCCGAGAAATAGGATCATTGTAGATGTAACTAATTAAGGTGAGGCCATACTGGAGTAGGATGGACCTTGGATCTGATATGAGGGGTGGCTTTCCAAGAAGAGGAGAAGAGGCAGACACGGGAGGCAGACGCTGCGGCAGAGGCAGGAAGGACAAGCCACGGACTGATGGCCCCCACCCGAAGCTGGAAGAGCTGCCACCTGCCCACACCTTCGTCTCGGACTTCTGGCCTCCAGACCTGTGAGACAATCCATTTCTGTTGTTTTAAGCTGCCTAGTCTATGGGACTTTGTTAGGACAGCCCTGGGAAACTGATCCAGTCCCCAAGTACCTACTCCTCCACATCCCTCTTCAACCACCTACAATTCCTCTCTGACTTAAGGCCAGCTGGCAAGGAGCTTGCTTTAAATCATTATCTTGGAGCAGTGGACCCCAAAGTGTTTTGGTGGCTGGATTTTGTTAGAGACACACATTCTCAGGCCCCAATCACAAACCCATGGAGTCAGAAAGGCAGGGCTGGTGCCCACCCGTGTCCACTTTAACAAGCCGTCCAGGTGAGTCAGATGCAGTTCAGAGGCTGAGAGCCCAGAGTGTACAAAATGCCCATTCTTTGCTTCCAAGACACACTTTTCCTATTTTCATTTTCTGAAATCAGAATGCCTCTTAGACAATCTCTGTAAAATCTTATGATTAATAAATCAGTGGTTCATCTTACAGTTGGGGGTGTCTCAGAATCAAAGAAAAAGAAGGAATACAACCTCCACCTGATATGCGTGTGAGTGCTGCTTTGTTTAAGAAAGCGGCCTCTGATGGTGGAAAGGATTCCTGTGATTTTAAAGTGGTTTGTGTCCCAGCAGTGGGCCCTGTAGTGAGCACCTCGGGCACACTGTGACCTTCAGGAATGTTCCTCCGAGGCTCCCAAACCTTCCGTTCATTTCTGATGCACCAAAACTGGCCTGGGGCCTAATCTCTGGGTCCCACTTCTGTTTAATTACCGCGAGCCTTGTTTCTGCTGCCTGCCTGCCCGCCCGCCGCCTGCCGCCTGGCTTTCAGAAGCGTCTCCTGTTCTGGAGGCTTCACTTCGAAGATGCAGACCCTTGCATGGAGGGGAGGCCCCTGGCTGGGGGAAATATGCATTTGGTCGACGTGTGTTCTTCTCTCTCTTCTGCCAGTATTTTCTTCTGAAGCACACGGCACTGCCTCACCCATGCCCAACCCACCTGGGGAGCTGAGCCTCCAGATAAAAATAGTGTGCAGTTTGGAGGCTGGTGTTTGAGACTGAACAGCTGTTCTGTCGCACTTTCACAACACGGTTATTAAAGCAGGAGAGAAGTAATTAAAATTGTCACTTGTACGGCTGTTCAAATTATATTTCTACTTCCTCTCCACAGAGCATTCATTATGTGTTACAAAAATATTTCATTGTGGTGTTTTACATCATTAATTTTGTTTAAGTTATTCTTAATTGCTCACTGACATGACAAAAAATGAGGAGGAAATTGAGAGGAAGAGATTTTATTTTAACAACAAAAAAACTGTAAAGGGTGAATTTTATTTATTTTGATTTTAATTTTACTTCTTTTCGAGATGAGTTTCGCTCGTCACCCAGGCTGGCGTGCAATGGTGCGATCTAAGCTCACTGAAACCTCCACCTCCCCAGTTCAAGTGATTCACCTGCCTCAGCCTCCCGAGTAGCTGAGATTACAGGTGCCTGCCACCACGCCCAGCTAATTTTTGTATTTTTAGTAGAGACAGGGTTTCACCATGTTGGCCAGGCTGGTCTCAAACTCCTGACCTCAGGCAATCCACCAGCCTCGGCCTCCCAAAGTGCTGGGATTATAGGAGTGAGCCACCGCACCCAGCCTGAATTTTAGTAATGAGTTCTGGGCTGGTGTGGGCATGTCTGTGACCAACATGCACGTACACATGCACTCACACATGTGCGCTGATTCACACACCTGCGTGCACACACACACATGCATGCATAAGGTACATTCACACATGTACATACACATGCATGCATACAGGCACATTCACACATGCATGCACACACATGCACACACACATGCACACACACATGCATGCATAATGCACATTCACACATGCACACACACGCATGCATACAGGCACATTCACGCACACACACGTGCACACACATGCACACACATGCATGCATAACACATTCACACATGCACGCACATGCACACGCATGCATACAGGCACATTCACACATGCACGCACACATGCATACATGCACTTTCACACATGTATGCATACAGACACATTCACGTGCATGCACGCACACACACATGGGATGTGCGTTTGGGATGGGCTGGAATTGAGTGCCCAGGAGCCACAGTTCACCCCACTGCTGAGCCAGCTCTGGGGGTGGGGGCAGATAGAGTGTAGGTACCAGCATGGAAGTATTTTTCTGTCCCTGGGCCAGTGACAGAATTTGTGGCAATTTCTGGTGGGCCAGGCACTCTTCCTTGTTACTTTTTCCTCAGATGGTCTCTGATAGCGTGGCCCTTTATCTTCTGAAAGAATGAGACTTTGTGTTCCGCTTTCAACTTAAATCTGACAAAATCTCTGTATTTCTTTCACTTCCACAGCTGGTATGGAGGGAAAACTAAACCACATTTACTCTATTAGTGTGAGTATCATTGCTCATTTCTTTCCTTTCCCCAGTATTGGTGAGGTTTTCTAGAACAATGATTAGCCAAGACCCAACATCTGTGTTCATTTCTTTTTTCTCACTTCCTTTTCTATCATTTCCATTTCAAAGCAAAGAAAATAAGACTCTTATATTCACATTCCCCCAAGAGATCTTACATTTTTAAAAAATTGTTCATTTAGTTTAAAAACTGAGTAGGCAGGGTCTCCACTTGCAGGGCACTCCGGGGACCCAGCAGCCACATTAGGGTGCTTCTCAGGTCCTGAGGTTTGGCTGATGGCACTCCATGTTCACGAGGACAGGAATACAAGGAGAAGACAGCAAGCATGATGAGAGCAGTAAACCAATTCTTAAATAATTCATGGAACTAAGAGCTTCCAGCTAGAGGATGTCAGGAATGTTTTTAGATTCACAGAATGTTCGAGCAGAAAGAAGTTCCAAGATCCGCTAATCCAAATGTTTTCATACTTGTTTTAAGCCACAGAGCCCCTTCTTCAGAAGGAAACTTACTGGAAAGCCCAATATGGAAATAGCGGCTTCTCAAGAGACTCTTGGGACTCGCTTTGAAGATCTCTGATCCAGTTCCATTGCTGCATCTTGCAGATTAAAGAAATGTGGGGGCAAAAAGGTTAAGTAATAAGAAAAGTCTGCTTGAGGAAATAAAAACGAACTGCACTAAGAGCCACCGTGGAACAGCACAGAACGTGTACGTGGCTTATGTAAGTAGGTATTTGCAGGGGCTTCTGTGCAACATCCCCAGGACCGCAGCGGGATGCCTTCGGGAGCGGAGATGGGATGGAAAAGCTGGGCAGACTCTGGAAGGCAGCCAGGGTGCTGGCCCCTAAGGACGCTCGTGCAAGACCAGATAACGGGAGGCTTTGTGTGTGCACCTGGAGAACAGAGGTGCCTCCTTATAAGTGACCTCCCTGGACTTTAAACATCTCACAAAATGTGGAGCCAGTTCTCAGGACAACAGCGCATCCGGCTGGCCGGTGGGTCCCTCGAGGAAAAGAGGATGGAAGACTGGTGCGCAGGAATGCCAGTGGCTCATACCTAAGAACGAGTGTTAAGAACGGACCCGTTTTCATCGTGAACAGGGTTTCGGTAAAAGAATACTCCTGTTGTTGGGGCTTCTTATCTGTCTTTCTTGAAGGGTCTTCCGCTAACCCTCACCAACCAACCACCTCACTATATGCCCATTCGTCCACAGAGCCCCAGGCAACAGAGTGAATGGATGTTAATAGCTCCTTGATGAAATAGTAATAAGAACAAGAAATACAGATAAGAATGCAAATAATAACAATACTAGACGCACCTACTGAAGGGTTAGGAGGGCATGGCACATTCTAAGCATTTGATGTGGGTTACTGTGTGATGCTCAGAACAGCTCTTTAAGATGAGTGGTGGTATCATTCCCATTTCACATACGAAGAAACCACAGACCAGCTGATTCAAGTAACTTGCCCAAGTCTACTGAGCTAGCCAGTGGTGCAGCCAACAACACTGAACACTCAGGTTTACTTTTACTTTATGATAAAGACATAGACTCACACAGGGAGCAAACGGAGCCCAGTTGGGGACTGAGTCTATGGCCAAAGTGCCTGGCTTTCAGTGCTGGCATTACCGCATACCGTTCTGTGCCTCAGTTTATTCCTCTGTGAAATGGGGACGTAGCGCCTCCTCCCTAGGGCTACGTTAAGGAATGAATGAGTTTGTGCATGTGATGCACTGGGACACTGTGGACACGATGAGCCGGGCGGGATTGTTAACTGTTGTTGTTGTTGCCATTGCTGTTATTATGGTGGTGCCACAGAGGAGGGAGGAGGCAGAGAGGCATCACAGAGAAGATGCTGGGGCTGAATCTTGCACACTATGTAGAGGTTTAGCAGGAAGACTGGGAGGGAAGAGCGGGTGCTCAGGCAAAGAACAGCACAGCCCCCCAGGCGGGAACGAGGCGTCCAGAATGCGGGGCCACAGTGTGTGATAGGTCAGGTCTACAGAGGTCTTGTATTTCACGTCAAGGGTTTAAACCTAAGCCTCTGGACAGTGGAAATAACTGGAGGTCCCAGTCAGAGGAGTGCCACGTCAGAACTGTGTGTAAACCCTCGGGCAGGAGAGTGGGGGACAGCGCTGAGGACATTAGCACGGAGATGGGAGGCATTTAGCAGGCACAGTGAGAGGAACTAATGAGGAATCAAGAGTGGAGGTTAAGAGAGGCCAGAGCGTGGAACGACTTCCATTCAAAAAACGGGATTCGCTTGCGCTACATCCTCCAGTCCAAAAAGAAAAGCAGGTGACTTTGTATCGCAGGTGGCGCCCACCAAGTGTCTGAAGCTTTATGGGTCCGCCCACCTGGTCATCCCCATTGCTTGCAGGTAGTGACATCTCCCACCTTACAGACAGCTGAGAACGGAAGTCCCTACCCTCAGGACACACACCCAGCAGGTGGCCAAGGCGAGATGCCACCCACATTCCTCCACTCTGCTGTCACTCGGTGGACCAACTATCCAGGGCTAAAGAGGAGGATGGGCAGCAACCTCAGCCTCCATGCAGACTGAGGAATCCACAGGAAGCGGAAGCCTTTCCAGTCTCCTCCTCACTACAGTGACCTGTCCTGTTTCCAGGTCTGATCAGATGTGAAAGCAAAGATGGACTCCCATGTACTCCATGCTCACTGTGTTGATGAAAAGGAGCCTGAGTTTCTCAACACACCATAATTTGCACATGCAAGCACTGTCTCGGGAAGCTGAGCATTTATTCCCATGATGAGGATGTGCTCAGAAGTTTTTAGATTTCCTCTTGTAAAACTGTTTTTACGTTCCAGACTCATACGGAATATACAGCTTTTTACTTCTTAGTATGCTTAACTGTTGGCAGTGTTACCTAAACATGAATTTTATCACACCTTCATTACAAAACTTCGTTTCAATGATCTTGTGCACTTTTTCAAAAGCAAAGCTAACCTCTAACACAGTTAGCTGGCGATTTAGAGGCTATTCGAGAGAATGCGCCACCAACTCTGAACTGACTCCACCAAGTGTGCAACTTCCCAGGGAATGTGCACCACCCATGAATTATCCACCCATTCATCCTATCGGCGACTATCAATTGGCGACTTGCTGTTAACAAGCCAATGTACGTTTTCCTAGGTGGGATGCAAAGTTGTACAAAATAGGTTCCTAGGTTCCAAGTACAGTTGAAGAGATAAGACATAACTAGATCACTGGAAATCAAATTAGAATTTAATTGCTTGGATTGAAAGTCATTGCAGAACTTTGAGTTACAACATGGCAGACTGTGCTCAGTGCTATGACAATCTGACGGCCAGGGTCATACCAGGAGCTGCGAGAAATATGCTGAGAAGGCCGGGAAGTGGGGCCAGACACTCCATCCACAGTCTAGCTGCACCTCAGTCGGAGCGAACGAAACAACCAGCGAGTGCTTCACCTTTCCCCTGCAGGCTTTGCCCCCAAGCAGGCTTTGCCCCTCTGCAGGCTTTGCCCCTCTGCAGGCTTTGCCCCCCTGTAGCCTTTGCCCCCCTGCAGGCTTGCCTCAGCTCACAAAACCGAAATACTAAGTTCCTTCGTTCATACTTGGAATTCTGTGAATCATGTAAAACACCTGAAAACATCACTCTAAGGGGGCATAAAAGTGATGCTGTGAGTTCAATGCAGATAATTCCTAACACCTAAGGCTTTTACAAATCAACTACTCAAAGGTATGAGCTGAATTTGGGGAGCGTACAGATGACCTTCTTTTTTCTTCTTTTTTTTTATGATTGGGAAGTTTTCCCTTATTCAAAATGCCTGTCACGAGCCCTGAGTATCACTGGTAATTTCTAGAGCAAGAGGTTCCCTGTGACTATAAAAAGTCAACGTGCCATTGCCTCCCCATCATTTGTGAGCATGTAAAACAACCCATCCATTTCCACGGCCCTCCTCGAGCCACGCTCCTCGGACTGCTGCATGGGAAATAGGATCACTTTCAAGTTCCCTGGACACATAAAATTGGATTGAAGCAAAACTAAATGCTGTGGGGCACGGAGTGGAGGGGGTGGGGGCAGCCTCAATCCCAGGTTTGATATCAGCGATAACAAGGTTTCCAAATCAAATGGCAACAAAACCTGTCGGCAGTGTTGACTAGGAATGCTGTCCTCGGAACAAATATTTTAATTATCTGCAGTAGTTCTGGTAGCTTGGCTAGCTCCCTGTTTATTAGTATGATAATATCACCTCAATGTATAAACTTTATGCATCAGGCATGCATAATGCATGAACGGGCAAATAAAGAGATCTGGAGCCTGTTCGCAGCGGGCCATGCCAATTATCTCGCTCGGCCAGAGCCTGCCTCTGCTCGCAGCTGTTCTTTGAAACCATTCATCAACGCTTAAGAGATATCGGTGGTGCCGGCCAGGCTGTTTGAATCTCCATTGTTTACATACTAGGAGTTTAGCTGCTGGTTGGAAATTATCTGTCACATAAACATCCTCTGAGGATACAGATGAGAGGAAGGGAGACAAGCACTGTCTCTATGAATTTTTTTTATTTATTCTGATGACTTTTTTCTTTTATGGTTTTGTGTCCTTTTTAATTACTTCATTTTCATCTGGAATTGTCACATTTCTCCCTGCAGTTGAACAGGTGAAAATTAATGCTCTAAAATGACTGAGGCTGCAAACCAGAGACACAGAAATAAATATTTTCTGTTCACAAGTCTGTTGTGTAATTCAAAGCTTTTCTTTTGGTAATCTGATTTTTTTTTTTTGTCCCTCTGGTCACAGGATCTTTACAGGGCAAAAATGACCTTATATGTGAGTTGTGAATTCACTTGCTTCTATTTGTTTATTTTCCCTTCCAGGAACAATATAAATTTTGGAAGCCAGATATTGAACTTGAGCTAAAATAGTATGTGCCACCAACCAAAGTTTTTAAAGGGCCAAATGTTGTTTTTATTGCGGTTATCTCTTCATAAGCAAAGGCTGAGCAGATACCATCAGTTTTCTGCTGTCAGCAGGCGTGCCATTGTACATTTCAGTTTGAACATCAGGGCTGTTATTGCATGCTCCAAGGCTGCACCAGCCACAAGGCAGGCTTATTTATCAAGGACTTAGGAAATATGAGGACTAGGCAGAGAGAATCCTAGTGAACACGTTTTTGCTGATGCATATGTTCACATGAATTTGGGAGCATGCACATAAGAGTGTGTCATTAGACAAATGCATAGAGAATAGATATCTAATATTTGACCCGACCCAGGAAGGAACTCACAATGAAATATGATTGTATGCTTTCATTTAAAAGCATATCCTAAATACAAAAATTAGCCAGGCTTGGTGCTGCATGCCTGGAGTCCCAGCTACTTGGAAGGTTGAGGTGGGAGGATCACTTGAGCCTGGGAGGTAGAGGTTGCAGTGAGCCCAGATAGTGCCACTGTACTCCAGCCTGGGCAACAGAGTGAGACCTTGTCTTAAATAAATAAATATATATATAAATAACAGCATATCCTGTGTTCCAAGACTAGATAGAAACATAAAGATACCACAGATATTGGCTGAGAAAAAACAGAAAAGCAATCGCGTGTTCTCAGCCTCTTTTCTTTCTTCTTTCCTTTCCCTCAGACTTAGAACAGAACATCTTTGTTAGTACAGGTGGACACCATCTCCTTCCATCCTTTCCCATGACCATGGCAAATGTTGACATTGCAAAGGCAGATTCTGACCACGGAATTCTCATCTCTGAAGGAGGGTATCCCCATCACAGAGAGTTGTGATGAGGTTGACAGACTGTCTCTAAGAGCCGAGTGCACTATCAGGCAAATAGTAGGATAAAAATGTTGGCTGCTGTTGTTTTTGCTGAAGCTGCTGTTGCTCTTACTAAAAGTAGACCTTAGCAAGCCTGTATCCTGCAGTTGAGATCCAGATAAGGAAAGCTGCTTACCTGGAATCACAAAATAGCTGGTCTCCTGACCCCTTCTTTACTTACAGAAGTCCTCACACAGACCTCTGAACCATGGACCGTATCTGGTGGTTGTACTGGCCACATGGCATCAAAGCGTATTTTCATGCAAGTCTGTCTTCCATGCTGTACTCTGAGCTCCCTAAGAGTAAATGCTTTGTCTATTTCTGTCTGTTTCCCCAGCACCTAGCACCGTGCCTTGCACGTGGTGGCATCTCAATACCTATTTATTGAATTACATGCAAAGTAAAAAAGAAACTATGAATATGAATTGTCAGAAGAATAGCAGCTAAGTGGAGTCCTAAGATTTAGCCACAAAAATCTGTGCCCAGGCAATACAGGTGGATTGTCTTACAGGCATCAGAGACAACAGGGCAAAAGCTTCCTATTGTATGAAACAAATCATTTAATAAGTTTTACTGACCAGACTTGCATATGATCATTTGGAAGAAGAGGAAAACAAGTAAAAAACCAATGTGGTAAAAGCCCTTCATAAGTCTCCTTGGTAAAAGTATTCTCTGTTGTTTCAGATAGGTTTAAAGTGTTCCTCTTGAATGGTACCAGCTTCCCAAAAATTCTGTGTATGTTCTTCGTGTGTTCGGCATGTCCCCTCTTCTCTAGAAATCTTAGGTAAAGTGCTAACGTGGGTCTAGTCTGGCCAAAGTCGCATAAATTTTAAGTATCTGATTCCTAATTAGGATTCTGCTTCTGTTTCCTTATTAGGAGAAAATGTGTTTTGATTTAGATGTTTTCCTGAATTCTTTGCCAGTTTTCAGGGGCCATCACAGAAACCTTGAGGCCTGTGATGGTCCTACAGTTCACATAGACAGCAGAGGGTGTGCATCCCCTGGGCCAGAGAAGCCAAATGCGAAGGCGGCCTGCGGAGCTGACCTCAGACCACCAGAGGGTCTGATCTCAGGGCAGAGACTCAGTTAGACTGCCCGGGATTAGGACTCAACACATACAAAATTATACAGAGAAGCCGTTTTTCAACTTTTGTTTAGTGGCCTCCTTAAACGTAATTTTATTCACGTTCTTTGTATTCCACTAGTATAAAGAAGTATTCTATATTAAAATATCAGTGAAGATGGCCTGGTTGTCATATGGCTTCACAAACAGAACATAATTCTGATCTTAGACATGGAGACTGCTACCCTTGGCACTTAGTGAAAAGGGCAGGGGATTCCCTATGTACGAACAGAGAGACCGCAGCCTGAATTAGAAGAAGCAGGACTCCAGAATGGCCTTGAGAGACCTTTCCTTAGCCTAATTTAAATGTGCTACCTTGATATGTCATAGCCAATTCTATGCTTGGGAGGTCATTCATTCATTAACCATTAATCTGTTCGTCAAACATTTTTATACAACGCTGAGTCCAAGGTTCAGAACAGGTAGAGGGGATGAGACACGGCTTCATGGCCCAAGGATTTCAGAATGTATTTGTCTTTCTGTCTGTGTGAGATGGGGTTGGAACATGGTCAGAGCAGCTATGGCTTTAAACTTGCAAGTCAGTGTGACAGTTGCTATTATTGGTACTTATGGCACTTTCTTCTGTCACAAACCAGAAAGCACAAGGAAGAAATACTTGCAGCAACGTGGTGAGAAACAATTAGCTTTGGCCGGGCGTGGTGGCTCACGCCTGTAATCCCAGCACTTTGGGAGGCCGAGGCGGGCAGATCACGAGGTCAGGAGATCGAGACCACGGTGAAACCCCGTCTCTACTAAAAATACAAAAAAATTAGCCGGGCGTGGTGGCGGGCGCCTGTAGTCCCAGCTACTCGGAGAGGCTGAGGCAGGAGAATAGCATGAACCCGGGAGGCGGAGCTTGCAGTGAGCCGAGATTGCGCCACTGCGCTCCAGCCTGGGCGACAGAGCGAGACTCCGTCTCAAAAAAAAAAAAAAAAAAAAAGAAACAATTAGCTTCTAAATAATGTAAAAAACAGCAATGCCATTAAAGTGGACGAAGGATGAGAGAGGGCAGTTTGTAGTCGGAAAACACATGAGAAATGCAAATGTCAAGGGGGGAGTGGGGAGGGAGAGCATTAGGAGATATACCTAATGTAAATGACGAGTTAATGGGTGCAGCACACCAACATAGCACATGGATACATATGTAACAAACCTGCACGTTGTGCACATGTACCCTCGAACTTAAAGTATAATAATAAAAAAAAGATGTCCAGCTTTACTCAAAATTTCTAAACATTCAAACATTTACCCATTAGAGTGGTTTTAAAAACTTTTTTAAGATACAGCCTAGATCTCCATACACTATCAGTTGGAGAGCAACTAGACAATATTTACTAAAATGTGAACTGTTTTGACTTTCCACGTCGACTGTATTATCATTCCCCGTGTTTCACAGCCCCTCCCTGTAAAAAGATCATCCTCCACCCCATGGCCACGTGGCCTGCAGGGCCTCCGTGGAGATACAGGCTCATCCCTGCTCTGTTGGGACCAATGGGATGCGTTTCGGCCAACAGCATGAGAGTGGACATGAACTGCACCATGTCCAGGACATTTTTTAGTTATGCAAAATATTTTTGGTAATATTTATTTTTAATTTATTTTTTATTGAGGTAAAATATACATATATAATGTATATATAAATCTATATAAATAAATTATATATATATGTGTGGGTATATATATATATATATATAATTTACCAGCTTTACCATTGGAGTGGTAACAAATACATTTATATTCTTTTCTCCCCCTTCATCGTGCATTTCTGCAAGCCCCATTTGCTCATTTCCTTTTGTCATGAGCTCAGCCTGTGCCAGATGAAGGCTGATCTTTCAGCCAGGATTCTAGAAAGAAGATGCATCCTGGAGGAGAGCCCAGCAGAGCACAGCCGGGCTGCTGCAGACCTGGTTACCAGGACGCAACATTAGCGGAAAGTCAGCTTCCTTGTTTCACACCATTGAGAGTCAGGAGTTGTGTGTTTGAAACCACAAGATTATTTCATGAACGCTGACTATAAAACCTTTTTAAAACAGCAACTGCAATGCTACCAACTAGCTTAATGACAGATGCAGTCTTACCCGTGTTTAAAGATATATGTAAGAGGTTTTTCAGCAACACTGTTTTAAGATAGCAGAAAATGAAACAACCTAAATATCCATCAGTAGACAATGGACTCAATAAAGTATTATATTTCCATATGATGAGATACTATGCATCTTTTCAAAAATGAAGTTTTGGCCGGGCGCGATGGCTCACGCTTGTAATCTCAGCACTTTGGGAGGCCGAGGCGGGCGGATCACGAGGTCAGGAGATCGAGACCACGGTGAAACCCCGTCTCTACTAAAAATACAAAAAAATTAGCCGGGCGTGGTGGCGGGCGCCTGTAGTCCCAGCTACTCGGAGAGGCTGAGGCAGGAGAATAGCGTGAACCCGGGAGGCGGAGCTTGCAGTGAGCCGAGATTGCGCCACTGCGCTCCAGCCTGGGCGACAGAGAGAGACTCTTACATAATTGTATATTATAGTATTTACCCTTCTGCTACTTGATGTTTTTGCTTAACCTTGTACTCTTCATGTTGGCCCATGTTGATAAGTGTAGATCTACTAATTCATTTTGCATGCTCTATAATATTCTGCCATGTGAATAACTGCATTTTATTCATTTAATCTCCTGCTAATGCGTAGCTGAGTCATTTCCCATTTGTGACCTGTACATAGTTGCTGTTAGGAATAATCTTCTGCCTGCCGTCTTGTGCACAGGTGCAGAGGATGCTCTGAGATGTGGTCCCAGGAGTGGAGCCCACAGGTCATACCCATGAGCATCTTCAGATGTCATAGATATCGCTAAGCTGTTCTCCAGAGTGGCTGTGCCCACTCACACCCCCACACATGGCTTCACCCTCTTGTAGTGGCCAGACTAGATGTCAAAACCGTACAAAATGTGTTACATTGAAACACGTCATATCATACTATATATGGCATCTATATTATTATGAATACATAGCCATGTGGTAGAAATATCTTTTAAATATGCAGAGAAATGATCAACATTAACTTCAAAATTATGGTCACTTCTGGGATGATAGAGGACTGGGATTAGGGAAGGAATGCAAATGACATCATAGCTATTCGTTATGTCTTGGGTTTTTTGTACTCAACACTACTTATTTATTATTGTTTTCCCCATATTCTTTTATTTTGTTTGGATTGGGGCTCTTTCATTTTTATTCATCATTAATAATTGCGTATATTTATTGAGTAGAATGTGATGTTATATATACATTGTGGAATGATCAAATCAGGCTAATTAACATATCTGTCACTTCACGCATTTATCATTCTTTGTGGTGAAAACATTTAAAACTCCATTCTTTTAGCAATTTTGAAATATACAATGCATTATTATTACCTAGAGTCACCATGCTGTACAATAGACACCAAAATGTATTCCTCCCGTCTAACTGAAACTGTGTACCCTTCGACCGACAACTCCCTTTTCCCCACCTGCCGCCCCCTCACTTCAGCCTCTGGTAACCATCTTTCTACTCTTCACTTCTGTGAAATCAACATTTTTAGATTCCACATATGAGTAAGATCATGTGACATTTCTCTTTCTGTGCCTGGCTTATTTCACTTAGCGTTACGTCTTCTAGATTCATCCGTGTTGCCACAAATGACACAAGGCCTTTCATCTCTAAGACTGAATAGTTCTCCATTGTGTATATGTACCTATGTTTTAATCCATTCATCTGTTACTGGGCACGTAGGCTGTCTCCATGTCTGGGCTGTTATGAATAGTGCTGCAGTAAAGATGGAAGTACAGACAGCTCTTCAACATCCTGATTTCAATTCCTTTGGATCTTTACACAGCAGTGAGATTGCTAAATCATAGGGAAATTCTATTTTTAGTTTTTTGAGGAACCACCGTAGTTTTACGAAATAGTTTTACTAATTTACTTTCCCCCCATAGCATATAAAGGTTTCCTTTTCTCCACATCCTCGCCGACACTTGTTAGCTTTTTTCTTTATAATAGCCATTCTCACAGGTGTGAGATGATATCTTATTGGGGTTTTAATTTGCATTTCCCCAATGATTAGTGATGCTGAGCATTTTTCATGTATCTACTGTCTATTTGCATGTCTTCATTGACAAATTCAGGTCCTTTGCCCATTTTTAATAGGGTTATTTGTTTTCTTGCTATTGAGTAGTTTGAATTCCTTACATATTTTGGTTATTAGCCCCTTATGTGATATATGATTTGCCAGTATTTTCAACACAATTCATGAAATGTCTTTTCACTCTATTAATTGCTTTCTTTGCTATGCAGTTTAGGATGATGCAATCCCATTTGCCTAGCTTTGCTTTCGTTGCCTGTGCTTTTGGGGTCCAAGCCAAGAATCATTGCCCAGACCAATGTCATGGAGCTTTTTCACTAAGTTTTCTTCCAGTAGTTTTACAATTTCAGGTCTTACATTGAAGTCTTTAATCCATTTTGAGTCGATTATTGTATAAGGAGTGAGATAAGAGTCCAGTTTCCTCCTTCTGCATGTGAATAGCCAGCTTTTCCAACACCACTTGTTGAAGAGACTGTCCTTTCCCCAGTGTGTGTTCTTGGCATCTTTGTGAAAAATAATCATAGATGAATTCGTTTATTTCTGGGCTCTCTATCCTATTCCATTGGTTGATGTGTCTGTTTTTATGTTAGTACTATGCTGTTTTGATTTCTACATCTTTGTAATATGTTTTGAAATCAGGTCATGTGATGCCTCCTGTTTTATTCTTTTTGATCAAGATTGCTTTGGCTATTTGGGGTCTTTGTGGTTCCATATGAATTTTAGGACTTTTCTGTAAAAAAATCAATTTCCTTCTGTTTCTATGAAGAATGACTTTGAAATTTGGATAGAGATTGCATTGAATCTACAAACTGCTTTCAGTAATATGGACATTTTAACAATATTAATTCTTCCAATCCATGAACAAGGGATATCTTTCCATTTATTTGTGTCGTCTTCAATTTTCTTTCATAAATTTTTATAGCATTCAGTATACATATTTTTTACCTCCTTGAATTTACTCCTAAGTATCTTTTTTTTCCTCTCTCTTTTTTTTTTTATTATACTTTAGGGTTTTAGGGTACATGTGCACAATGTGCAGGTTTGTTACATATGTATCCATGTGCCATGTTGATTTCCTGCACCCATTAACTCGTCATTTAGCATTAGGTGTATCTCCTAATGCTGTCCCTCCCCCCTCCCCCCACCCCACAACAGTCCCCGGAGTGTGATGTTCCCCTTCCTGTGTCCATGAGTTCTCATTGTTCAATTCCCACCTATGAGTGAGAACATGCGGTGTTTGGTTTTTTGTCCTTGCGATAGTTTACTGAGAATGATGTTTTCCAGTTTCATCCATGTCCCTACAAAGGACACGAACTCATCATTTTTTATGGCTGCATAGTATTCCATGGTGTATATGTGCCACATTTTCTTAATCCAGTCTAGCATTGTTGGACATTTGGGTTGGTTCCAACTCTTTGCTATTGTGAATAGTGCCGCAATAAACATACGTGTGCATGTGTCTTTATAGCAGCATGATTTATAGTCCTTTGGGTATATACCCAGTAATGGGATGGCTGGGTCAAATGGTATTTCTAGTTCTAGATCCCTGAGGAATCGCCACACTGACTTCCACAATGGTTGAACTAGTTTACAGTCCCACCAACAGTGTAAAAGTGTTCCTATTTCTCCACATCCTCTCCAGCACCTGTTGTTTCCTGATTTTTTAATGATGGCCATTCTAACTGGTGTGAGATGGTATCTCACTGTGGTTTTGATTTGCATTTCTCTGATGGCCAGTGATGATGAGCATTTCTTCATGTGTTTTTTGGCTGCATAAATGTCTTCTTTTGAGAAGTGTCTATTCATGTCCTCTGCCCACTTTTTGATGGGGTTGTTTGTTTTTTTCTTGTAAATTTGTTTGAGTTCATTGTAGATTCTGGATATTAGCCCTTTGTCAGATGAGTAGGTTGCAAAAATTTTCTCCCATTCTGTAGGTTGCCTGTTCACTCTGATGGTAGTTTCTTTTGCTGTGCAGAAGCTCTTTAGTTTAATGAGATCCCATTTGTCAATTTTGGCTTTTGTTGCCATTGCTTTTGGTGTTTTAGACATGAAGTCCTTGCCCACGCCTATGTCCTGAATGGTATTGCCTAGGTTTTCTTGTAGGATTTTAATGGTTTTAGGTCTAACATATAAGTCTTTAATCCATCTTGAATTAATTTTTGTATAAGGTGTAAGGAAGGGATCCAGTTTCAGCTTTCTACATATGGCTAGCCAGTTTTCCCAGCACCATTTATTAAATAGGGAATCCTTTCCCCATTTCTTGTTTTTGTCAGGTTTGTCAAAGATCAGATAGTTGTAGCTATGCGGCATCATTTCTGAGGGCTCTGTTCTGTTCCATTGATCTATGTCTCTGTTGTGGTACCAGTACCATGCTGTTTTGGTTACTGTAGCCTTGTAGTATAGTTTAAAGTCAGGTAGCGTGATGCCTCCAGCTTTGTTCTTTTGGCTTAGGATTGACTTGGCGATGCGGGCTCTTTTTTGGTTCCATATGAACTTTAAAGTAGTTTTTTCCAATTCTGTGAAGAAAGTCATTGGTAGCTTGATGGGGATGGCATTGAATCTATAAATTACCTTGGGCAGTATGGCCATTTTCACGATATTGATTCTTCCAACCCATGAGCACGGAATGTTCTTCCATTTGTTTGTATCCTCTTTTATTTCATTGAGCAGTGGTTTGTAGTTCTCCTTGAGGAGGTCCTTCACATCCCTTGTAAGTTGGATTCCTAGGTATTTTATTCTCTTTGAAGCAGTTGTGAATGGGAGTTCACTCATGATTTGGCTCTCTGTTTGTCTGTTATTGGTGTACAAGAATGCTTGTGATTTTTGTACATTAATTTTGTATCCTGAGACTTTGCTGAAGTTGCTAATCAGCTTAAGGAGATTTTGGGCTGAGACAATGGGGTTTTCTAGATATACAATCATGTCATCTGCAAACAGGGACAATTTGACCTCCTCTTTTCCTAATTGAATACCCTTTATTTCCTTCTCCTGCCTGATTGCTCTGGCCAGAACTTCCAGCACTATGTTGAATAGGAGCGGTGAGAGAGGGCATCCCTGTCTTGTGCCAGTTTTCAGAGGGAATGCTTCCAGTTTTTGCCCATTCAGTATGATATTGGCTGTGGGTTTGTCGTAGATAGCTCTTATTATTTTGAGATACGTCCCATCAATACCTAATTTATTGAGAGTTTTTAGCATGAAGCGTTGTTGAATTTTGTCAAAGGCCTTTTCTGCATCTATTGAGATAATCATGTGGTTTTTGTCTTTGGTTCTGTTTATATGCTGGATTACATTTATTGATTTGCGTATGTTGAACCAGCCTTGCATCCCAGGGATGAAGCCCACTTGATTATGGTGGATAAGCTTTTTGATGTGCTGCTGGATTTGGTTTGCCAGTATTTTATTGAGGATTTTTGCATCAATGTTCATCAAGGATATTGGTCTGAAATTCTCTTTTTTGGTTATGTCTCTGCCAGGCTTTGGTATCAGGACGATGCTGGCTTCGTAAAATGTGTTAGGGAGGATTCCCTCTTTTTCTATTGATTGGAATAGTTTCAGAAGGAATGGTACCAGTTCCTCCTTGTACCTCTGGTAGAATTCAGCTGTGAATCCATCAGGTCCTGGACTCTTTTTGGTTGGTAAGCTATTGATTATTGCCACAACTTCAGAACCTGTTATTGGTCTATTCAGAGATTCAACTTCTTCCTGGTTTGGTCTTGGGAGGGTGTATTTGTCGAGGAATTTATCCATTTCTTCTAGATTTTCTAGTTTATTTGCATAGAGGTGTTTGTAGTATTCTCTGATGGTAGATTGTATTTCTGTGGGATTGGTGGTGATATCCCCTTTTTCGTTTTTTATTGCATCTATTTGATTCTTCTCTCTTTTCTTCTTTATTAGTCTTGCTAGTGGTCCATCAATTTTGTTGATCTTTTCAAAAAACCAGCTCCTGGATTCATTAATTTTTTGAAGGGTTTTTTGTGTCTCTATTTCCTTCAGTTCTGCTCTGATTTTAGTTATTTCTAGCCTTCTGCTAGCTTTTGAATGTGTTTGCTCTTGCTTTTCTAGTTCTTTTAATTGTGATGTTAAGGTGTCAATTTTGGATCTTTCCTGCTTTCTCTTGTGGGCATTTAGTGCTATAAATTTCCCTCTACACACTGCTTTGAACGTGTCCCAGAGATTCTGGTATGTTGTGTCTTTGTTCTCGTTGGTTTCAAAGAACATCTTTATTTCTGCCTTCATTTCATTATGTACCCAATAGTCATTCAGGAGCAGGTTGTTCAGTTTCCATGTAGTTGAGCGGTTTTGAGTGAGTTTCTTAATCCTGAGTTCTAGTTTGATTGCACTGTGGTCTGAGAGACAGTTTGTTATAATTTCTGTTCTTTTACATTTGCTGAGGAGAGCTTTACTTCCAACTATGTGGTCAATTTTGGAATAGGTGTGGTGTGGTGCTGAAAAAAATGTATATTCTGTTGATTTGGGGTGGAGAGTTCTGTAGATGTCTATTAGGTCCACTTTATGTAGAGCTGAGTTCAATTCCTGGATATCCTTGTTAACTTTCTGTCTCGTTGATCTGTCTAATGTTGACAGTGGGGTGTTAAAATCTCCCATTATTATTGTGTGGGAGTTTAAGTCCCTTTGTAGGTCACTGAGGACTTGCTTTATGAATCTGGGTGCTCCTGTGTTGGGTGCATATATATTTAGGATAGTTAGCTCTTCTTGTTGAATTGATCCCTTTACCATTATGTAATGGCCTTCTTTGTCTCTTTTGATCTTTGTTGGTTTAAAGTCTATTTTATCAGAGACTAGGATTGCAACCCCTGCCTTTTTTTGTTTTCCAGTTGCTTGATAGATCTTCCTCCATCCCTTTATTTTGAGTCTATGTGTGTCTCTGCATGTGAGATGGGTTTCCTGAATACAGCACACTGATGGGTCCTGACTCCTTATCCAGTTTGCCAGTCTGTGTCTTTTGATTGGAGCATTTAGCCCATTTACATTTAACGTTAATATTGTTATGTGTGAATCTGATCCTGTCATTATGATGTTAGTTGGTTATTTTGCTCGTTAGTTGCTATAGTTTCTTCCTAGCCTCGATGGTCTTTACAATTTGGCATGTTTTTGCAGTGGCTGGTACCGGTTGTTCCTTTCCATGTTTAGTGCTTCCTTCAGGAGCTCTTTTAGGGCAGGCCTGGTGGTGACAAAATCACTCAGCATTTGCTTCTCTGTAAAGTATTTTATTTCTCCTTCACTTATGAAGCTTAGTTTGGCGGGACAGGAAATTCTGGGCTGAAAATTCTTTTCTTTAAGAATGTTGAATATCAGCCCCCACTCTCTTCTGGCTTGTAGAGTTTCTGCTGAGAGATCAGCTGTTAGTCTGATGGGCTTCCCTTTGTGGGTAACCTGACCTTTCTCTCTGGCTGCCCTTAACATTTTTTCCTTCATTTCAACTTTGGTGAATCTGACAATTATGTGTCTTGGTGTTGCCCTTCTCGAGAAGTATCTTTGTGGCGTCCTCTGTATTTCCTGAATCTGAATGCTGGCCTGCCTTGCTAGATTGGGGAAGTTCTCCTGGATAATATCTTGCAGAGTGTTTTCCAACTTGGTTCCATTCTCCCCATCATTTTCAGGTACACCAATCAGACGTAGGTTTGGTCTTTTCACATAGTCCCAAATTTCTTGGAGGCTTTGTTCATTTCTTTTTATTCTTTTTTCTCTAAACTTCCCTTCTCTCTTCATTTCATTCATTTCATCTTCCATCAGCGATACCCTTTCTTCCAGTTGATCGCATCTGCTACTGAGGCTTCTGCAATCTTCGCGTAGTTCTCAAAACTTGGCTTTCAGCTCCATCAGCTCCTTTAAGCCCTTCTCTCCATTGGTTATTCTAGTTATCCATTCTTCTAATTTTTTTTCAATGTTTTTAACTTCTTTGCTATTGTTTTGAATTTCCTCTCGTAGCTCAGAGTAGTTTGATCGTCTGAAGCCTTCTTCTCTCAACTCATCAAAGTCATCCTCCATCCAGCTTTGTTCCGTTGCTGGTGAGGAACTGCATTCCTTTGGAGGAGGAGAGGTGCTCTGTTTTTTGGAGTTTCCAGTTTTTTTGCTCTGTTTTTTCCCCATCTTTGTGGTTTTATCTACTTTTTGTCTTTGATGATGGTGATGTACAGATGGGTTTTTGGTGTGGATGTCCTTTCTGTTTGTTAGTTTTCCTTCTACCAGACAGCACCCTCAGCTGCAGGTCTGTTGGAGTTTACTAGAGGTCCACTCCAGACCCTGTTTGGCTGGGTGTCAGCAGTGGTGGCTGCAGAACAGCGGATTTTCGTGAGACCACAAATTCAGCTGTCTGATAGTTCCTCTGAAAGTTTTGTCTCAGAGGAGTACCCGGTGGAATGAGGTGTCAGTCTGTCCCTACTAGGGGGGTGCCTCCCAGTTAGGCTGCTCAGGGGTGAGGGACCCACTTTAGGAGGCAGTCTGTCCGTTCTCAGATCTCCAGCTGCGTGCTGGGAGAACCACTACTCTCTTCAAAGCTGTCAGTCAGACAGGGACATTTAAGTCTGTGGAGGTTCTTGCTGAGTTTTTGTTTGTCTGTGCCCTGCCCCCAGAGGTGGAGCCTACAGAGGCAGGCAGGCCTCCTTGAGCTGTGGTGGGCTCCACCCAGTTCGAGCTTCCTGGCTGCTTTGTTTACCTAAGCAAGCCTGGGCAATGGCGGGTGCCCCTCCCCCAGCCTCGCTGCCGCCTTGCAGCTTGATCTCAGACTGCTGTGCTAGCAATCAGCGAGACTCTGTGGGCATAGGACCCTCCGAGCCAGGTGCGGGACACAATCTCCTAGTGTGCCGTTTTCCAGGCCCGTTGGAAAAGCGCAGTATTAGGATGGGACTGACCCAATATTCCAGGTGCCGTCTGTTTCCCCTTTCTTTGACTAGGAAAGGGAACTCCCTGACCCTTTGCGCTTCCCGAGTGAGGCAATGCCTCGCCCTGCTTCGGCTGGCGCACAGTGCGCTTCACTGACTGTCCTGCACCCACTGTTAGGCACTCCCTAGTGAGATGAAACCGGTACCTCAAGCAGAAATGCAGAAATCACCTGTCTTCTGTGTCGCTGGGGCTGGGAGCTGGAGACCGGAGCTGTTCCTATTCGGCCATCTTGGCTCCACCGACCCAAGTATCTTTTTTTTTTGATGCCATTGTAAATGGGATTGTTTTCTTAATTTACTTGTAGGTAGTTCGTTGTTAGTATATAGAGACACTGCTGATTTTCGTGTTGCATTGTGTAACCTGCAGATTTACTGAATTTGTTTATCAATTCTAACATTCCTTTGGTGCAATCTTTATGGCTCTCTCTATAGAAGATCATCAGCAAACAGAAAAATTCACTTCTTCCTTTACTATTTAGATGATTTTATCTCATTTTCTTGCCTAATTGCTCTTGCTAAGACTCCCAGGACTATGTTGAATCAAAGTGGTGAGAGTGGGCATCCTTGTCTTGCTCTGACCTTAGAGGAAAAGCTTTCAGCTTCACCATGGATTTTGATGTTAGCTATGGGTTTGGCATAGATGGCCTTTATTGTGTTGAGGAACATTCCTTCTATACCTACTTGTTGACAACTTTTATCATGAAAGGATGTTGAAGCATTCGTCAAATGCTTTTTCTGCATCTATTGCAAGGATTGCATGGCCTTCATTTTGTTAATATGGTGAATCACATTTACTGATTTGTGTATATTGAACCATTCTTGCATCCCACAGCTGAATCCCCCTTGATTATGATGAATGATCCTTTTTTAAAAAATTGTTTATTTCCATAGTTTTGGAGGAATCAGTGATATTTGGTTATATGAGTAAGCTATTTAGTGGTGATTTGTGAGATTTTGGTGTACCCATCATCCAAGCAGTATACACTGAACCCAATTTGTAGTCTTTTATCCCTCACCACCCTCCTACCCTTTCCTCCAAGTCCCCAAAGTCCATTGTATCATTTTTATGCCTTTGTATCCTCATACTTAGCTCCCACTTATAAGTGAGAACATACCATGTTTGGTTTTCCAATTAGTGATCCTTTTAATGTACCATTGAATATGATTTGCCAGTATTTTGTTGAGGATTTTTGCATCTATGTTCATTGGGGATATTAGACTGTAGGTGGGGTTTTTTTGGGGGGAGTGGGGGAGTTTGGTAGTCTCTTTGTCTGGCTTTGGTATCAGGGCAATGCTGGCCTCATAAAATGAGTTTGGAAGTACTCCCTCCTGTTCCATTTTTTGGAAGAGTTTGAGAAGGACTGGTATTAGTTCTTCTCTAAATGTTGGTAGGATTCAGCAGTGAAGCCATCAGATCCTGGGCTTTTCTTTGATAGGAGACTTTTTATTATTGATTCAATCTTCTTACTCATTATTGGTCTCTTCAATTTCTTCATGATTCAGTCTTGGTAGATTATATGTTTTTAGGAATTTATCCATTTCTTCTTGGTTATCCAATTTGTTGCCATGTAATTGTTCATAGTAGTCTCTTAAGATCCATTGTACTTCTGTGTTATCAGCTGTAACATCTCCTCTTTCATTTCTGATTTTATTTGCATCTTCTTTCTTTTTTTCTTAGTCTGGCTAAATTTTTGTCAATTTTGTTTAGCCTTTCAAAAAACAAACTTTAGAAAAACTAACTTAAAATAGAGCAATATGGTGTAATGTTAAGATTTTGTAAAGCTTGCAGATATACACGCAACCATTTTCATATTATTTTTGTCTATGTTTAAAATATGTGCTTATGTATAAATATGACCATGTATGTGAAGACAAACATTTAAGAACATTTTAGCAACATTTAGGTTACTTCTGGGAAGTGGGGATAAAATAGATCACTGTTACTTTATTCCTTTCTTTAGTGTTTGAAGTTTTTTAGAAACATACATTAAGTTTATGAATTAAAAGATTAAAAGCGACTAATTCAGGCTCAGTAGCTTTTTTATTGTATGGATGAGACAAAAGACTTAAAACTATCTACACCTGTGGTTTTTTTCTCTGTAAAATATGGTTAGAAATATCTACTTTGCAGAGCTGCTGTGAGGATTTGATTAGAAATTATTCATAAAAATATCTAACAGCATGCCTTTTACGTAGTAAGCACTAAATAAATAATAATTGTTTACATTATTAATAAGAACATAAGAGATATTCTGTTTTCAAATTTACTCACCCTGAAATGTGCAGAGAAAATAGATATAGGTTCTTTATTTTTCAATAACTGATTCTTTCTTCCACTTGAGCTCTCCATGTGGGGGAAATAGATCTTAGAGCCAAGAAACTTAGTTTGACTCAATAATTTAAACTGGCATTTGAATCTCTTTTGGTAAGTGCTGCCTCTTTGGGTATAAATATGTGGACTTTCAGATCACTGTTCCTTCACTGGGTAGGGGTGCCATATTTAGCAAATAAAAATCTAAGATACTCAGTTACATTTGAATTTTAGGTAAACCACAGATAATTTTTTCTGTAGTATGTCTCAAATACCGCATGGGACACACTTACAATAAAAAAATACTTATTCTTTATCTGAGCACCACATAGAACCAGGCATCCTGCATATCATCTGGCAGCCCCATCTGTGGGTGAACAGAGAGGGGCACCACGTTGGGGAAAAGGGCCCTGGACTCCTGGACTTTGTGCATGGGGTAGAGTCTGGATCCAGTCATTGGGCAGCAGATAGGCCTCCGCTCTGATGTCCAAGGCCAGCATGACCCACAGTCTGTGTGTCTCAGCTCAGCTGAACCTGTAGATGGGCACTGGCCGGACCTTCCACCTTACCTCTCAAGGGTAGCGGACTCCTTGCACTTCTGCTACATGCTCTTTGGGCCCTGGACTAGGGTGTCCACTCTGGGGCCTCTGCAGTGAGGCCCTGAAGCCCTCAGCATCGTGGGATCCATAGCAGATTCCCTGGCTTTCAGCCAGTTGTCAGATGGCCCCTCAGAAGTGTGTGGGGAGTTTTGATGATGACCGCAGGAATACTGAACTCCAGCCATCCCTCTGCCCAAGATAGTGTGCATCCTTCAGCTTTGCTGTGGCCACCCCTTGTGAGTCCATGGCATCCTGGGTCCATAGCCTGAAGCAGAGCACAAGCAGCAGCCCTGGCCACAGTGTTCCTACAGTGCATCTGCCTCCCTTGGACCACCCACTTCCCATTTCCTCTTTCTCCCTGCGTCTTCCCACAATCCACCTGAGCCAAAGGAACAGGCTCTCCTCCCTCTCCTGCCTCTCCTGCCTCTCCTGCCTCTCCTGCCTCTCCTCCCTCTCCTCCCTCTCCTGCATGCTCTGTGCTTTCTCATTCAGCAATCACTCTACAAAACATGCAATCGAGCACCAACTCTATTCAAAACACCCTTCTTGATGCAGAAAATAACAGCAGTTAATCTGACATATTCTTGACTGTCTCAGAGCTTACATCCTAGTGCAGTAGATGAGGAGAAGGATAGCAAGCAAGTATGCTGATCATTACATATTATAAGGTCCCAATAGCATCGTGTGTGGTAATGAGTTCTACAAAGATCAGGAAAGCTGTGAGGATGGAGGCTGACCACATGGTCATGGAGGGGAGTTCCTTTAGATGGAATATCTGGAGATGGCATTTGAGTAGAGATTTAAATGAAGAGAAAGACAGGCCATGGCAGTGTCTAGGGGCAGAGCATTTCAGGCAGTGAGAACAAGTGGCTCAGTGGGAACAAGCCTGACATGCCTCCAGCCCTGCAGGAAGGCCAGCTAGCTGGAGCAGGTGAGTGCAGAGGACAGTGGCTGAAGTAAGGTTGGAAAAGTCACCAGGCCTGCCTCTTAATGTTTTCAAAAAGATACAGAAAATAATTCAGGGAGACTTTTTTTTTTCTTTCTGGACCCTCCTTTTGCTAAGAATTGAGAAGTCACCTGCAGAGAAAACAGATGAGGGGCCACTTGGTCCTGAGTTGGACCTTCCTTCTCACTTCTCAGGGCTGCAACATTCCTGCAGCTGGGAAGCTGCCACCTAGTGATTCATGGAAAAACTGAAATATAGTTTGACATTTTCAAAATATTCCTGTTACATGAATAAGTTTTTACAAGGTGTTATGAGAGACCCATTGGATGGAGTGACATCCTTCCTGGAGGAGCCAGCAGACTTAGCACTGAGGCTTGAGTAATTTATAAGAACCCATAAAGCCATCCTGGAATGTGTGTCTGTGTGGTAAAGATGAGGTTATGAGGATATAAACCAAATGTAATGCTTCACAGAATGATCTTTTATGGCATTACAATAATCTGAAAATATGGACTTTGAGTTGGGTGTGTTGTAATTAACAAAGGTGCAGAGGTAGGGAGCTGTGCCTTGGCCCCCTGCCAGCCTGGCCTCTGCCATCCCATCGTTGATTACTCTTCCATGAAATCGTGTTCTCCAGGCTCCGCATATCTATCTGCGTGGCGTAAGGAAAGCTTGTTTTCTTTTCTTGTTCTCAGCTAAACTAATGGCTTCGTTTTTGTTTTCTTCCTGGCTATTCTCTACCCAACACAGGTCCTGGCGTTCCTGTGGTGATGGTGCACAACACAACAGATAAGAAAAGTAAGTGCTCTTTTTTTTCCTTAAATCTTCCTGAGACTCAGGAGAAAGGAAGCAAAACACTCTATGAGATCAGCTGGCCCACATTTTCCTACTCAGAGACAGAGGGATGAGTCATGCCCTAGCAGTTCAGAGTAGGCCATGCTGATCACCAATATCAACTAAATATGATGAAAGCCAAGGTCTGCATACCCCAGCCAGAGGGCCCCATACCCCTTCACAAGTGCTGAGCCTGGAGGGTCATTCCAGGGCTACCCAGGTCATAGCCTGACATCCTCTGAACAGCCAGCTCGAAAGGCTTTGTAGCCTGACATGAGTCCATCCCCACTGAGAACCTGCCATGGGGCACCAAGACTTGAGGGGCGCATGCAGGCTTATCTGTCTTTGTGGGTCTGGGGGCTTCATGGCATGGAGGGTCTCTGCATCCATGCTGCACAGGATGTCAGAGAAAAACTTATTCTGCCATGTGTAAAATGGTAGGAAGGCTTTTGCAGGACTGTTGTGAAAGGGGAGGGAGATTCGGGCTCAACTTCGAATACAGCAAGATCCCGTGGGGGGTTCATAGCCAATGAGCAGAGAGAGGGGTCCATGGATGGAAAACTGCTAAGAGAAGGCATCAATGGGAGGGCATTTTTGCTAAGCCGACCTCACAAGATCCTTGCAGAAGGCAGGACAAGGACTTACGCTCAAAGGTGGAGGATGAGGAACTTGCTCAGTTACGGAGGGTGATCAGATATCAGGGATGGGGACTTCTTGCTAAAGCTGGGCAACGCAGGCCCAAGACAGGACAGGATCAAGGTTGAAGCCTGGTCAAGAAGAGGACTCGGAGGAGCCTCACTCAGGTTTGGTCAAGGAGATTGTTTGTGAGACTTCCCTGGGTCTCTTGCGGTGGCATGTGTTTGCTCAGAGGGACCCCACGCAGGTCGCCACGGGCACATCCATGTTTATGCGAGGGATCTATGCTGTGTGCAGTGGGAGGCAGACACGCAGCACAGCTGAGGAGCAAAGAGAACTCGCCCTCGGTCCCTCCCTTTCCAGCCCTCCCTCTGTCTAACCCAAAGCAGCCTGTGTCCTCCTTCCCCCGAATCCTTCCCACTCCCTTCCACATTCCGGACCCCCTTCCCTGGCAGGAGGGCAAACTTCATGGCCAGGGTCCGCAGTTCCCCTAGTTCTGGGGATAGAGGTGACTCCACGTCTCCAGTGACCATCGAGCATCAGCGGCTCCCTGATTCCTCTCTCTGTGGCGGTACTTCAAGCTCCAGGAGAACTGGAGGCGGCGGGGGTGAGGGGCATGTTGGAAAGAATTCCAAACGTGTTTAGACACCGTGAAGTGGTTAAAGTGTTCCAAAGTGGGCAAAATAGATTTGTTTAAAGGGACAGCACTTAGCCAATAATCCCAAATAATGATGATCAGCTGCCAAGCTATCAAATCATTATTAGAAATGCAAAACCAAAGCATAAGTAATCATAAAACCAGAAATAAATTAATAGATTTTAAAGCCATGAAGTGGTTGTCAGAATGGATACACAAAAACACTCAGAATGGCCGTTGGAGGGACCCCATGCTGAGAAGAAGTGGGATGGCCTTCCTGTCCTCCTCCCCAGAGGAGGGGCTGGTTTCCCCAGCAAAGAGGTTCACCTGCTCCCAGGCCCCTTTCCAGCCTCACCTGCGAGGTTTGGGAATCCGGGCCATTTGTGCAATGGAGGCGGTATCCCCGGAAGGATGTTGGGAGCGATTGCCTGGGTCTCTCACCTCCCCACTGCATCCACCCACCCTCTGCCCACTCTAATGGGCACGAGGCTGTGAAGAGCCCTCCAGGAGGCCGCAGAGGCCGGGCTAGAACTTCCACCAAGGCCTGGGGTCGGTGGAGTCTGACAGACATACTACAGCATGACAGTGAATGTTTAAAATACCCGTGCTAGACCTCTTTAGGTGGAATTTTCCCTGAAAAGTGCAGATGTTGCATAGAGCCTCAACTGTGACATCTTTTTTTCCTTAAGCAAATGTATATTTTCATTTTGAGTATTTGCTAAAATTTAGAGTCCGTGGACACCTTTCTGATGTTTGTGAGGTTTTCCCCTTCTTAAAAATCGATGGTCTGGTAGAAATTAGATAAGGTGTCCAGTGTAGCTCACAGCATTGCAGCCTCCCGGGTTAGCTGTTGCCCGATGGCTCTGTGTGATGCCGCCACTGGGGACCCTGGAAGTGGGGACACAGGACTCTATGTACTATTTGTGCAACTTCCTAGGAATCTATAATTATTTCAAATTTAAAAGTTTTTTCTTATCTGTGGTCTAATAAAAAACGCAAAAGCATCTTTCAGCTTTGAAAAATGTGATATGGCATATGGCTGTTCTTACAAAAGTCATTCCCTTCAATGCTTTTTATTTCTTTGGGGGAAGCTATTGTTAATCTATTCACGTTCAAAGGTTAATATAGTCCCTACTTTTGGGAAATGGATTTTGGCTTCTAAGCCACTTCCAGCCTGGATGTGATCAGTCCTTGGGGCTCCTAAAGGCTCCCACGGTGCTGGATCAAGTCAACACAGTTTCCAAGGCTCATGTGTGAAGGAAAATGAAGCCGGCCTATATCTTAGATGTGTGTGACATCGTTGAGAAAATATTTCATTTGTTCCATTTATAAAAATAAGGTAATATATAGGTGGGCTGAAGTGCAATTCTTTGAAGAGAGTCCCAGTAAGAATTGACCAAATGTCTTCCAGCAAGTGCAACACGCAAATGTGCTCAAAGATCCAGGAAATTTTGTTAACTCTGCTGGGAAACAAAATAACCACTTCTTTTCCTCTGTGGGACTGGCTACTGCATTAACCAATCAATCCAATCAACACTGACAGACCATAGGCCCTAGGTTGCCATCCATATCCATCGCAGAGCTGCGTAAATGGGAATTTTTTAGGAAGCATTTCGCCGTTTGCAGTTGAGCTGTCACTTTGGTGACTGTGACTCCCGGAAGCAAAGAGATGGGACCCAGTAGTTTAAGAAATAAAAAGCACTGTGCACACAGGATGGGGCTGGTGTTACATGCCTGTACTCCCTTCTTCTCTGTGTGAAATTTAACAGTGAACCTGAAGGTGACACCATTGTGCTTGATCTCAGCAAAGTGCTGACTAATTGGAAACTGGACGGCATTTAGAATTATCTTGGTCACATTTATTTTACAAGCCTATTTATCTAGCAGTGTTTGACTCTGGGTTTCCTGGAGCCTAATTCAAACTCCAGGAACACTTCACCCCGCCCTAGCCTGTTTCTGCATTTCTGGCTGTCAATTTAGTTCAAGCTCTTTCAGGATGGTGACTTAAGCTGCCATTTTAACTTGGAAAAAAAAATGATTAAATATGGCTGAGTTGATTGTCGTTCCCATTCCCAGGAGGACAGTAGGGGTCCCATCTTGCTCAGTGTCTATGTTACATTCAGACTTCATGATTTGAGGGGTTCCACGTTCCTGAACACCCGCATTTTCCCTGTGCCTGAAGTCCCTTCCTTGCACAGCCATCCCTGAGGATTGGCACACCATAGCTGCCCGAATGGTTCAAGTCCACCTGGGAAATAAGAGTGAGTGTGGCAGGCCCTGGTAAAGTGCCAAGCCCAGCCCTGAGTTCTAGCCTCCAGGTGTTTGCCGTGGGAGGCGTGTGGGGTTTCTTCGGTGTGTTTACGTTTTGATATGTCTGATGTCCTCTTGCGGCGCTTCACAGCCCATCTCCAACCCAGCTGCGTCCTCCCCAAACAAAATGCACTGAGTTTTCATTTTGTCTGTCAAACTGGCACATCCTGGGTGAGGAGGCAGGTGCCTGGTGCTTCCAGGACCCCAGTTCCAGCAGCAGCTTGTTCGTGGTGCGGTTGGACCACATCAGAGCCTCCTCGTGGCCTCTGCAGTGGATGAAGGGTCCACAGCACGTGGCTTGCGGGTGGATGTGCATCTCAGGCAGGCAACAAAGCCATTGTCAGGCCAGCACTTCACACATCAGCTTTTGGGCCTCAGATAAGCTTGAGATCAGTTGTCCTCTTTCACGATTGAAAAGGCCGCTGGAAGACTTCCAGGAGCACCACAAAGGCAAGAAGTGAGTCACCCATCCCTGCAGATGCCTGTTTCATCCGAACACTCAGCCCACTCGTGGTTCTGCATTGTCAGGATTCTGCAAAACCCCACACCACTTGTACTTGTTCCATCTGATGGACATCCTGAACATCTCAGACGACCGTGTTCTGATCAGGGGGCCAGAGAAAGGCTGGAGGTCACAGGGAGCCGTGGTAGTAACAATAGTGGCCCCAACCATCATTTACCAAGCGCTTGCTCCGGGCTGGGTGCTGTGGCAAATACTTTACATATTTTAACTCATTTCATCCTCACAACAGCCTGTGAGGCAGGAACTGCTATTATCCCCACTTGTCAGCTAAGGAAGCTGAGGCACAGCAAATTAGGTGATTGGGCCACATGCACGCAGCGAGGAAGCAAAAGCGGTGGAGTTGCATCTCGGATGCAGGCAGTGCAGCTCCAACGGAGCCTGTTCCTCCAGACATATGGTCATTGCACGGCGCTGCTCAGCCGCCTGCCCTCATGCGGCCTGAAGGACAACTGCAAATCCAGAGCGACGCCTGGCCTGCACTCCCATTGAGAGAAGTCTGGGGAGTCGGAAGCAGTCACACCTGCAGCTCATTCTCAGCACCTTCTCCGCCCGTGCACCACCCCCGGGGCCCATCCGAGCCAGCTCTGGGGTAAGCGTGCGGCACGGCACCTTCTCCTGCTCTGAGAAGCCTTCCACGTCACGGGGAAGAGATGCTCCTCAGGCCCTGATGGCTCTTAAACCTGTAGGGGACCCCGTGGAATTAAGGGCTCTGCTTCCTGCAGCAGCTCAGCCTCCATGAGCAGGCTGGGGTCATACTCCATGCACTGGGAGAGCTCAGCCCTTGAACTTCACCCTGTAATGGCAGCCCCTTAGCCCCCACCAGGCAGCAGCCCTTGGCTGGCCATTCATTATTCTCTTTTGAATGTAATTGTAGCAGCAGTTCTGGGCTCTGCACACAGCACCAGACCCCTTCCTTGTACCAACCCTATGAGGTTCAACAATTTATCCGAGATCCACAGCAAACTTCAGGGTGAGGCCTAGACTCTTGTCTTATCTGACTTCCAAGCAGGTGCCCTTGACTGTGGGCTGGGGGCTGATACAAGATGTCTGACACGGGGGGAAAGGCAGCCCCAGACCCCAAGACCCAGGATCTCCTGGCCTTCACGTTGCTGCCACCTGGGAGACGTGCTCACAGCAGCAGCCTCTGTGACCACTGAGCTGCTGGTCAAAAATCACCTCTGGTTTAGATCAGCCCTGGTGAGGTTGTGCCAGCACTGGCATTTGCACCTCACGCCTCTAGTGAACTGAGTGCGCAAAGCAGCAGCGCTTCCAACCCGCCCTGTGGGGCTGAGCCAGGAAAGCAGGGCCCATGGCCTACAGCTGGGCAGGGCAAGGCAGGAGGTCTCGGCCTACAGCTGGGCAGGGCAAGGCAGGAGGTCTCGGGGAGCCGGCTCCTGAGCTGCTGTGTGATGCCATGACTGGCAGCTGAGGTGCGGCCCACGTTCTGTTACAGCGCGTAGCCTTGGCGCTGTGCATCAGCTAGCGAGGGGGGCTCCGGAAGGCTGGGACCCGCCTTCATCATACTACCCTCTTCCAGCCCTGCTGTGAAATTTGAAATTACTGTTTCAGAATTATTTGTCCTTTCTCCTCCTCTCTCCCACTGACCCCAAAACCACCCTGGGAATATTTGACTTTTTTCCTCTTTAGAAAATCTTATCTACAAACAGAGCCCGCGGGGTGTTCACAGATGTGACTCTGAATTATTTAAAAGCTGTTTCCTTAAGAAGGTAATTATGGTTGGGACCAACCTATACTCATTTGGTGCCTGGATATTCAAACAACTTAGGTATTGGGATAAAAAACCAACAAAATCATAGTCAATACATTGCGGGCTTTAATGTAACTATGAGAGGCAGGCCCACTTAGAGACGCGGATGCCAACTCGACATGTGGGAGTCGAAATCGTGGTGTGGCTTGCAATGCAGCCCCACAGCCACGCAGAGAAGCGTGTGTGTGGCGGGGTTGGAGCTGGCTGTGCTGGCTGACAGCACCCCACGGCATCCCGCAAGCTCACATGGGAGCTTGGGATCACTAGGCGGCCTGGTTCCCACTCCTTTATGGCATCAAAAGTTAGGTTTCTCTACCTCCTACTCTCTTCATTTGGGTTTTTATAAGAAAGCAAAACCAGCCCCTACCACCAGTCGTGCCCAGGTGGGTCCATGAAGCAACGCCAGACGCAGTTGGCTTCCAGCCTCTGTTCTTGCACCAATGCTGCTGGGAGCACCCCTACCCCTGCCCACTTTCTCCCTGAGGGACCCCCTCCTAGACTGTCGAGGCTGTGCCCACAGCTCCCCTTCCATCAAGCACAGGGCACCCACACATGGAGAGACGTCAGGAGCATGGCATTCCAGAGGGCCCTCATGTCACTGTCAGGCTGCACGCCGAGGAGTTTGCCCGCCATCCTGCAGGTCCCAGGAAGAGCACTGTCAGACGTTCCTCTCTAAAAGCTTCTGGTCGCTGTGCAGCGAATGGATGGAAGGACCCCATGTTGCAGATGGGAGGGCTGCTAGGGGCCATGGTGGAAAGGATGGGAGTCTGGACCAGCAGGGGGGCCTCCAATGAGGGCTGCCTCTGCAGGCCCTGCAGAGAGAGATGCACCTGGAAAGGGGCCGAAGAGCTGCCATCTCAATCCAGTCCAGGGCAGTGTGGCACTTGCTGGGGTGGGGAAGCATCGTGCAGAATCCTACAGCCTGTGGCCCTCAAAACCTGGGTCTTGTCCAGTCCTAACAAAGAAGGAACGGCCCTGCTGCCTCCTTGGGTGCAGCAGCAGGCGACTGGGTGGGCGTCTGGAGAGCAGGTCCTCATGCCTCTCACCCTGCAGGCCAACTGGGCAGAGCCCTGGCTCAGAAACAGCGGCCAGGACACAGCAGGCAGCTGCCCCATCACAGCCGTGGAGCCACCACCAAGGCTGGGGCCGTCCAGCAAATGCACGAACCCGTTTCAGACCTGGAGATAAAAGCCAGCTCTTTCCTGCAGATCATATGGGGCAGAACCAAAAAGACTAAAAATGTCAAAAGATGAAGGAAAGTAAATGTTAAAAGAAAAAAAAAAGAAAGCCTGTCATTTCGAAAGCAGCCTGGTGCCTAACTTCAGCCCTGTGTCTTAACACAGCTGCATCGGGCAAGTTTCTACCTAAGACCCACAGCTTTCAAGTATTTTAAGGGGCAATTTGGTGGCCAAAGAGAGAAAGTCTCGTTATAAAGTGGACTTCATATGAGGGGATCTTGCCAAGTCATGCCAAGACAGAGGTCACTGGGCCATCAGTCCTCAAGTAGTTTTTGCTCATGAATCCCTAAGAGAATTTTTGAAAAATCATGTTTCCCCTACACATTTTTAAGTTGTCACCTAAAGTTTTTCTCATTAATTCAAAGCTGTATAAAGTAAGTTTTTAGCATATTGTATTTTATTTTAAAATAAAATTATTATATATGATATCTATGATATCTATGTATTGTGGCAGTTTGATGCCTACCACCGCCCAGTTAAACATTTCTGGAACAAGTTCTTCTTAGCTTTACATCCTTCCTTTTCCTCCTCGAGCTGATATTTACCTTCCATTTCTTGGCCCATCACCCCAGAATTCTGTCCTAATGTCATTTAATGTTGGAAATATTTTAAAGGTCTTTTCTTTTTAATTTCCGGTGACCACAAGGCCATAATCATTACTTGTTGGATGGAATTATTATCATAATTATCACTTGTTCACATCAAGCAATTAGGATATATTACATACTTTGATAATTGTTGGACATAAAAAGTTCTGATTGCTCTGAAATGCATCTCTTAGTGAGCTGGGCGTGGTGGCTTTTCACTCAGTTCATGAGCACACCTGACTCATTTCCAGAGAAGACTTGGTCAGAAACGTGTGCACTCCTGGACTCTTGTCTTATCTGACTTGGTGGTCGCTTCTTTTTGTTTCTGTAGAATGTCTGAAAATGTGTTCATGTAAATAAATGGAGAGAGAGGAGTCTTGTTACAGCAGTGCCATTTTCTCTGAACTCCTGAGCTATATGCCAAAACATTGTGGCCCACCCATTCTCTGTCATTAAGGATTATTTTCAATGATCTATTGATTTTTAGCTCGGTGAGATTCCCCTTCAGTTTTGTTACAATCAAAGGATGACAAGCCGCCCATGTCCCTGGGGGCCCTTACCCATTACTGGGGGAGTTCTCTTACTCAACTCAGCCTCGGTGGCCCCTCATCCTTCATGTGGAGCCCACCTGTGTACAAGATGCCCCAGGGACAGACGAGGGGGCTCCAAGGCCTTCCTTGCCCTCGTGACGCCTGTGTGAGGCCATGATGAAAGGGGCACGGGAATGGAGCAGCTCCTTGGAGCTAATCAGGCATGTCCATTCACAGCACGTTTGCCAGCAGGCTCCTATGGATGCAGAGAGCCTGGGAACTGGTCTCCTGAATCCCACCATGTGTCTGCGCTTGGAATCTTCTGGACCCACAGGGGTGCACGCGTGAGCAGCTGTCCTGGTGGGTGGAATGTTTGCAGATTTGCTGTTGGAACGTGTTAGACTTCAGTCCAGCATTTGGGTGGGCGAGCTGGCATTTGGCTAACACAGAGTGGAAAGCAAGCCACGCACGGAGCTGCACGCCCTGCAGGAGGTCTGCAGGTGCTTCTTCCTCTCTATTACCTAATGCGGGAGGAAAGCTGGGCTTCACTGCCACCCAGCAGCTCTCGGTGCCTCGAGGAGCACCTGCAGGCTGGGCACTGTGCCAGCCACTGCACCCACTCATCTGTGGGCTGGAGGACACACACATGAGTCCCCTCAATGCACAACTCCTCTGGCATCGAACACCTGCCATGGGCCTAGTGTGATGCTAGAAGGACCAAAAATAAATGCCACCTACTGGGACCCTGCCCTCAAGTTGCTTAAAATCTGGCTGGAGGAAAAAAGATATGGCAAAAAGAACAACAGTTGCCCAAACTGTGTCAGACTGACTCTAACAACTCAACATTCGGAGTTCAGAGAAAAGAGGCTGGGTGCCGTGGCTCACACCTGTAATCCCACCAAGGTGGGAGGACCTCTTGTTCTTTGTTGACCTCCTGGGCTCAAGCAATCCTCCCACCTCAGCCCCACAAGTAGCTGGGACTACAGGCATGCATCACCATGCCTGGCTAATTTTTACATTTTTCTCTGGGGAGACCAGGTCTCCCTATGTTGCCCAGGTTGGTCTCGGACTCCTGGACTCGAGTGATCCTCCTCCCTTGGCCTCCCAAAGCACTGTGATTGCAGACGTGAGCCGCCGCACCCGAACCCTCTCCTTTGTCTTTTCTATTTTGTTCATAAAGCATGTCTCTGTTGATCACTGCATGTATATGTGGAGGGAGGGACAATATGATTTTAAGAAATGTAATATTTAGCATCTTGGCCCCAAGATTCTACAATCCTTTCATGGTATTTTTTTTTTTTTTGAGATGGGGTCTTGCTCTTTCACCTCGGCTCAAGTGCAGTGGTGCGATCACAGCTCAAGCTATCCTCCCCTGCAGCCTCTACCTCCAGGGCTCAAGCTGTCCTCCCACCTCAGCCTCCTGAGTAACTGGGACCACAAGTGTGTGCCACCATGCCTGGATTTTTTTATTTTTATATTTTGTAGAGATGGAGTTGGGATTACAGGTGTGAGCCACTGCACCCAGCAAGGGAGATCTCTTGAGTCCAGGAGTTTGAGACTAGCCTGGGCAACATAGTGAGACCCTACCTCTGCAAAAATTACAAAATTTAGCCGGGTATGGTGGTGTATGCCTGTAGTCCCAGCTGCTCAGGAGGCTAAGGTGGGAGGATTGCTTGAGCCCAGGAGTTCGAGGCTGCAGTGAGTTAGGATTTCACCACTGCACTCCAACCTGGGTGCAAGACCGTCTCAAAAAACAAAAATGGAGCTCAGAGAAAAGAGATTTCCAGTTAAGGTGAGTAAGTTTAAACAGTAGTCATGCAGGCTCTGGGCCTGAATCTGGTCTTCGAATATGACTGATGGTGTAGCCCTGGGGTGAGCAGATGGCAGCCGCAAGAGCACAGGGAGGGGGTGAGGTAGGGCAGAGTGGGGTCCTACTGATGGCCGCAGGGGAAGGTGCACATGAGAAGTGAGCAGAAATACAGCAGGAGAGGCCTGGACTACAAAGGCACAGAAAACCCAGGCAGGGAAAGTCAGGCCAAGGCAACAGGGAGATGCCGGAGAGACTTCTGCCTAAGCCTCCGCGTGCACACACCATCCTGCAGTTCTATTTCTTGTAGAAATGTGAGAAAGGGAAGGGGCTGCTCTCCTCCTCTTTTAGATCCGTTGCCTATTGGTGTTCATTGGATCTGGTCACCAATTTTCCAAAATTTAGCACAGTGGCGATTCCACCAATCCCCTGAACCTGCTGGGCCACTTGGAAGCATGTCTTGCAACAGTGCACAGCTAAACCACGACCTGCCCACGGGGCGCCGCGAGGGAAGCAGCCTCATGGGCAGACCTGAGTCTGTGCGGTCTCGCTGTGTCCAGATCTGATAATAGCTAATTCCACCAAATATTAGAGGGGGCTCACATTTAATTAAGGAGTGGCCATTTGTACGCTCCAGACTGGCGGTCCCCACTGCCCTGAGGTCAAAAGAAGAGTCCTTCAGGGAATATGCCGATCTTTTCTTATTTCTCTGCTGAGCTCCTGCCCTCTTTGAATGCAATTATGGGAACAAATAAAATGGCTTAACTCAAGTCCCCTGTGGGACAGTCAGCTCTCTGCTGATAAAACCAGTTGTGTGGGCAATCATTAAATGAGAAATCTAATATTTAACTAAATTTAATAGTCTGTTGCTTTGGTGCTTTCCCGTGAAGGGTGGGATTTCAATAGAGAGGAACGAGGTATTCACATGCAGCCTGTGTAGTCCGTGAGCGATTAGAACCTGGTGCGTTCCCACATGAAGCCAGAACTCTCAGATCCAGAAACTGGTAACGGGGTGTTTGGTGGCCAGCCTGTGTTCCGTTAGCTCTAGGCAAGCTTAACTCAGTAGGCAGCAGAACAACATTGCTCCCTGAGTTTAACCTTCTCCTTCATGATCAGCATTTGAGATCACACACTGATGCCTGAAACATCAAATTCACATGCGTATATATGGAGACAAGAGCGTACTTTAACCAGCTGTAAGAGGGTCTGTCCCCATTTTCTCTCAGTTTGAGATTTAGCCATCCAGACAGGCTCTTGACACCAGCAGACCCTCCAGCTGAAGCCCTTTCTGAGACCCAGAAGCAGAAGCTAACTGATAGCAAGCAGCCCATCTCTGTTCTCGTTGGGAGGGTCTTTCTACCTTTGCTCCTGCCAGCAGAGCAGCAAAGATCACAGGTTCTCCAAGGGTTACAGCTGAGGCGTCGAGATGACCTCATGAGATCGAGGCACTGGTCTCCTACAATAAGCTGGAATTTGGAGCGTGTGGATGAATTGCCTCATTGTCTCAGAGTCGAGTGAATTAACTTAGGCTCATCATTAGTCTCCTAAACATCAGAAACTTTTCCATCAATTTCTAAACACCAGAAACTTTTACATCAATTTCTAAACACCAGAAACTTTTCCATCAACTTCTAAACACCAGAAACTTTTACATCAATTTCTAAACACCAGAAACTTTTCCATCAATTTAATGCAGTTTGTTTTGGGTCCTCGGGTCTGAGCTGTGTGGGAAACACTGGTTGATAGTCCGGCCTCAGTTTTTCCAACTCTTACCATTCAAGAGGTCTGAGCCTTGGAGACCTTTGCAGCTTCCTGAGACACTCAGGAGGACCTCTCGGTCCTGTTTAGTTTCCTGGGGCCACATGGGAACAAGGAGAAAGACTTGGGTGGAAACCCAGACTCGTTACCATCTAAAGATGCTTAATTTCCAAGATATGAATTGATTTTCCACAAACCCATCTACCCAGGGTACTCAAAACTAGTGCATTTTGTCCCTGGGATGGGACTGAACACTGATACCTTGGTGGGGGGTAGGGAGAAGGATTTGCTGCCAGGAAAATGACCAAAACTTTCATTTGGTGTTAAGTGTATCCAGAGAGCTTGACAGGTGCCTGAGATAGGGTGGTCAGGTCCCTCTTGGAGGAGGTAACGCTTGCGTTGATGGAGGAGAAGGAGCTAGCAAGGAAGATTTCAAACACAGGGCAGCACGTGCAAAGGCCCTGGGGCAGCAAAGAGCTTGGGAAATGCTGTTCTCTTCATTACCGGGCAGTCCAAATGCCCAGGCTGAGGGCATTTGGACTCAGCACCAATGAGTGCTGTCCCCCATCCATTAGGAACGTGGGCTGAGGCTGTGAAGCTGGCGCAGGGGCCTGCAGGCCCCTTGGGGTGGAGTGCGCCTCCCCTAACTCGACAGCATGACTGCGAGAGAGAGTGCGCCAACTCCGCAGCCAAGTCTTTGGGTCTCAGAGTTCAGGTCAAGTCTACTTGGACTTCCCTTAGACTTCACCATCGCAGACACCCCTTGCAGACGCAGCTGTGTTTCCTGCTGGGACACGTGTCCTGCAAGGGACATGTTTCTCACATGCTACATGGTGTTCGGAATCTTGCCCAGTGGTGTTCTAACATCAGATTTGTTAAAACTCTACCTGTTTGAAAACTATTGTCACCATGTCTCCCCTTATTGTTTATCAGAACTCAATATTCAAATATGTGTCCAGCAACTTGCAAGTCATTTTCATTTTATTTACTCATCACAAGCGCGGGGAGCTTCCATTTCCCTCTGTTCCTCTACAGAAGGTTGCCAGGCCTGCCGGGCAGAGTTCTTGAATAAAGCCACAGCCCCATGTTCTCCACACAAAGCCACACGTCCAGAGTCTCCTAGCGATGGGTGGTCATTTGACCTCCAGCTGCCCTGGAGAAGCGCCCACCTGCAGAGCAGCTTTTTTTTTTTCAAGGGCGTTATATGGGAGGATGGTCGGACATCCATTCTAGCGTTGTTTGTGATCAATTTGTTTACTCTTTAAACAAATGCACAAATTGCAGCTGCTTCAAAGTGATTTGGTGAGCCAAAGGCAAAGTTCCTTGCAGAAAAATTCCCTTTCACAATGAACCACGAGTTATCCCCATGTGTAGGCTTAGTGTGAGAAGGGAGAAAGGAAGTTGGGTGGTTTTTATGACACGTCAGATGGTGAAATGATGTAGAATGGCCATTTCAGTACATGAACAGAGTGGGTTCCTCAGGGGACTTCTTTGCATCTGAAGAAATAGGTAACCAGGGCATGTCTGTGCTGTCGTGGCCTGAGGCACAAAGGTCCAGCGCATCCACACCACAGTGCAGAACTGACCTTGGTCTCTGCCACGGAGGGAGGACAGCCAGTCCCGCCGCAGTGTGAAGCGAGGCTCACATGACTCCACTGTCCATAAATACAGTCATCGAAGTTAAAGTCTCTCCAGAGACCAGCTTATCTTCTGTTTTTGGAGACAGACCGGAATCCATTTTATTTCTGGGAACATTTAATAAAGATGATACCCTAGTTTCTACCCACCTTTCCTTTTCTGGTTATTATGGCCACAATTTTTGGAAAACCATTTGTCCTAACAGATGTGTAATATAGGTTTCCTTAAAACCAGCAGTCATGGGAAGAATCATACCAAAACCTGTGCGTGTGACGCCACAGAGAACAAAAACCTCTGGTGGGGGAAGGAGAAAGCCGAAGACGGTGGGGAGAATCTTTAATCCGCCCAAATTCTAGATCTGAGTCTAGGCTTTTGAGCGCATAACTTGAGCATGTTTTTTAATGCCCAGTTTCTTGGTCTGGACACTAGAAATAATAATAACCACCTCTGAGGCTGATGAAAGTAGCGGTTACGCACATGAAGAGCCACGGCCCACAGAGGTCCTCCGTGAGTGACCACTGCATCTCAGCGTGTCCCTGTTTCCTCTCTTTCAGAAATGTTTGACCTAGAAACAAATGAACATGTCAAGAAGGCCATAAATGACCGACAGATGCCTAAAGTGGAATACAGGAACATCGAGATTGATGATTATAGTAAGTACTACGTTTTTCCCCTTTAAAAAGAAAGAAAAAAAGAAAATGTGGGCTCTGACACAGTGCAGTCATCAGCAGCAGGCGCCGTGCAAGGAAGGCTCCCCAAGCACGGGGGTGTATCTTTGCCCCTCAGCTCCTCTGGCATGGAGTGTCTTGTGTTCAGAACCAAGATGCTCACTCTGGTGACAAAACCAAAAAAAGCAGGGCACAGATCTCTCTCCCTGAGAGGCTGACAATTGCTTCAAAGCAAGATCACAGACTCCAACGCTCTCCTTCTTTGGTGACCGTGTCAAGACACCGTCCAGAAAAACCTCTTCCCTCTGGAAATTCCCTTTCTGTGCCATCTGAAGTCCTTCCTGCCTCATCAGCTGGCGGATTATGGGCTGACGAGGGGCATCCTTGCAGCCGGGGTTTACGCAAGGAGGTTTGAGTGTTGTTACTCCCTAGGAAATGCTTCTCTCTGCCTTTCTCTGCCTGTGCCCTTCTTTCCTTGAACTGTCCCTCCAGTCATTCGGTAAGTTCTCCTGGGCACTGACTCTGTGCTAGGCATTGCTAAGCACTAAACACCCCAGAGCATTAGCTGGACCTGGACTCACAGCTCCAGGAGGGAGGCAGAGCCTCGGAGCCTCAACTCCCACCTCTGCACAGATGGCTCCCAAGTCAACCTGGCTGGCCCTGTGTCCTAACTGCCCACCAGGTAGTTACTCTTGGAAACCCCAAGTGTAAAATGCCCACAGCGGATTTCACTGTCTTCCCCCAGAACTCTGTCCCCCTCCAGACTTCTCCACATCTATGCACAGCAGCCTTTTGGTGGTAGGTTGGTGTCAAATAACTGAGACTTCAAACCTTGAAGTTGTCTTTGAGTCATTCGTGCAGACACTGCTTACCCATCACCTCTGAGGCTGTAAACCGGTTTCCCTCATGTGCAAACTCTGACTGACTGTTAGTAACTGCAGGAGCTCTTTGTTGAAAGGGAAGGTTTCCAGAGCTCAGGGGGAAAGCGTGTTGAGGCTGATAAGGAACACTGAGCTGAAGGGGCAGAGGGGAGGAGCCACACACCTTGCATTTGCCATCCCCAGACTGTCTCTGGAACCTCTTTGTCTGCCCTTCCCTGATACTAGACAGAGGCATGTCGCCTGGGGCCTAGCGTATTCGCTGGCAGCCCCCTTGTGCTCAGCAGCTTAGAGGAGACACAACCACCTAACAGACTCAGCTCCCAAGAGCAGGAGCCAAGGCTCACCCCATGAAACAAAAACAGGTCCCCCAAACAGTACGTGCTGCAAAGCTGCGTTGTGTAGAGCAGAAAGCAAACAGCACGAGAGTTCAGAGAAGAGCATGAGACTGGGCTGGGGACGTGTGGGAATGCTCATGGAACATGGGACTTGAACATGGTCCCTGGAGTCAGCATCAGGTGGGCTCACAAGAGGAGACAGTGCAATCCAGAGAAGAGGGCAACATAAGGGGTCTTAGGCAAGGGCAAGTGCAGTTCAGTGTGGCTGGGTCTGGAGGCTGCCCTGGAGTCCCAGCTTGCAGGACAGCCCAGGTGTGGGCCCTGCACAGGGACCCTCGCTCCCCCGTGCTCACCACACCCTCCCTGCAGCCCACCACAGGTCCGGGCCAAAAACTCCCGGCCCCGCCATTTGGCCATAGGAAGCTATGCTCTATCACAACTTTTCTGGACATTGCATTCACCTTTGAAAGTCAGAACATTCTGGAATTTTGATGCACTTCAGATCTGCTCCCACCCCCACCCCCACCCCTGCCCCCAACACACTCACATGTCCAAAGGCTCTCTCTCTTAAAATACCCTGAAGGTGACCACGCCAGGGAAGGGGGCATGAAGGAAATGAGTAGGGAATGGTCTAGAAGAAAGAATAATTTTGTGTGTGTCTGTGTGTGAGATAGTCTCACTCTGTCCCCCAGGCTGGAGTGCAGTGGGTTACTGCAGCCTTGACCTCCCAACCTCAAGTGATCCTCCCACCTCAGCCTCCTGAGTAGCTAGGACCACAGGCAGGCCACATGCCCAACTAATTCTTTTTTTTTTTTTTTTTTTTTAGTAGAGACAGGGTATCACTATGTTGCCCAAACTGGTCTTGAACTACTGGGCTCAAGCAATCCTGCCTCAGTCCCCCAAAGTGCCAGGATTACAGGTGTCAGCCATCATGCCCAGCCTAGAGGAGGAGGAAGAGAAATTCAAGAAAACCATAAACAAGGGCTGGGCATGGTGGCTTATGCCTGTATTCCCATTACTTTGGGAGGCCGAGGCAGGCAGATCACTTGAGGTCAGGAGTTCAAGACAAGCCTGGCCAACGTGGTAAAACCCCATCTCTACAAAAAATACAAAAATTAGCCAGGCGTGATGGCACGTGCCTGTAGTCCCAGTTACTTGGGAGGCTGAGGCACGAGAATCACTTGAACCTAGAAGGCAGAGGTTGCAGTGAGCCGAGATCGCGCCACTGCACTCCAGCCTTGGCAACAGAGTAAGACTCTGTCTCAAAAAACAAAAAACAAACAAACAAACAAAAAATGGAGGCTGTGACAATCTGCTTTGGCCAAGAAATGTGTGTAATGGCCAGTCACGGTGGCTTATGCCTGTAATCCCAGCACTTTGGGAGGCTGAGGCATGTGGATCACTTGAGGTCAGGAGTTCAAGACCAGCCTGGCCAACATGGTGAAACTCTGTCTCTACTAAAAATACAAAAGGTAGCTGGGTGTGGTGGTGCACACTTGTAATTCCAGCTACTGGGGTGGCTGAGGCAGGAGAATCACTTGAACCCAGGAGGCAGAGGTTGCAGTGAGCCGAGATCGCACCACTGTACTCCAGCATGGGTGACAGAATGAGACTCCATCTCACAAAAAGTAAGAAAAGAAGGAAATGTGTGTATCACCCCAGCCCAGTGGAGAGACCATTGCCCCGGCGTGTCTCTGAAGCTCCTCTGTTCTCAGCTCGAGGCTCCTCTGCAGCCTTGGCGGCCAGGCCGTCACCCTGGCAAGATCCCTTTCTGAGCTCCTTAGGCCTGGCCTCCTCCTCCAGCCCACTCTACCCACTGCTGTCCCAGTAATGCTTCCCAAGCCTGCAGCCCTGGTGTGTGACTGTCATCCCTTCCTCTTAGGAAATGCAGAAAAGACCTTTCGAAGCACAAAGCCAGCTTTCCCACCCTTGCCACACACTCTGTCCAGCAGGGGGTTTCCTTGAAAGGTAGGTGGGTACAGATGCCAGGAGAGGATGTGGGGCACCTGTATGAGCCTGGCATCAGGAAGACCCCCTTAGGGATCGCAGGAAATCTGAAAGATGTCAGCCCTACCGACCTGGCTTGGTTTTGTTTTTTCACTTTGTGCTACCGGAGGCTAATGCTTTTCTTTATTTTTTATGTTTTAGAAAAGTGGGACATCTTCCAGAAGGGCTCCCCCGAAATGTTTTCAGCCAGTCAGAACCCGGTTTCCAAGGGCTGCCCTTGGGCTTATCAGTGGCAGGGAGCAGCCCAGACCGTGTTTTATGGAATTTAAATGATGAAGTCCAAGGCCTGCCTCTCCGCCAGTCCCTGGGCCATTGAGCCAATTTGCAAACCATTAACATTCAGCCCGAATCAGTCATGAGACACCAGGTCAGAGCTGGCTGCCCAGCCAGCCGCCCAAGCCTGCAGCGTATCTGTGTAGTAATTGTATTGAAAAGCCACTAATTCCAATTTAATTGCTGTGCCTTTGGTAATCTGGGTCGTAGTTAACACCGATAAATAAACTCCAACTTGGATGGGAAGGTTTGTTGGGAGGTGGGGGGTGCAGAAGAAATTGGTGAGGCAGGTTTTTGAGGTTTGGTTCCTACCCACTCTCCCTCACCCACTGGATCTCATGCTGCTGAGGACCAGCTCCAATGACCTCGGTAGCCGCGGGATCCAGTGGGCTGTACCGTCCTTCCCTGGCGTCCTCTAGCTGTGGCTGCAGCAGAGCCACAGAGCCACCCAGCACAAACCTGCCAACAGCGAGACCCACAGAGCCACCGGCTCTGCACAGAGGCACTGCCATGGGCTGGCACCCTCTCCCCTCTAGGCGGCCCCCTGTCTCCCCCGATACTCTGTCTCTTCCTCTCCCTGCCTCCCTGCTCCCAAATATCCATCCCCAGCAGCCCCGATCAGATGCTGAGAGATGCTTTGTTGCTGCAGGCAGCCTGCCTGCTCCCAGGGCACCATATTTCCCGCCTGAAACTCTGCTGCTAGCAAGTGCCCAGGCCATCGAGTCTTCTGTGCATTCAGTGCGCTCCCATATGCAAGACTGAATGGAAGCTTCAGAGAAATGAAGCTTCACACAGGTTCGGTGACTTGCCCAAGGCCGTGCAGCAGGCCAGAGTCCTCAGGATGAAAACCCTGGGCCAGTCTCTGCCTGTGGGCTTCCCCTCAGGCCCCATCCAGAGCACCCTCACCCCCACGGTCACCCAAGGGCATGCCTGATACCCCGTGGCCAGCGTTGCCACCTAACCCGTGCTGTGCTCTGCTTCTCCCCAGACCTGCCCATGCAGATCCTGAAGCCAGCAACCTTCACCGACACCACCCACTACCCTCTGCTCCTGGTGGTGTAAGTATCGTCATGTCTGTCTTTCCCTGGTGCTCGCTGTGGGGCTCCATGACACCCATGATAAATGAATATTGAACTCTTAAGAAAAGATAAGCAGGAGAAATGATATTGTTGCAAACTGAAAACATAAGATCGTTTAGCCCAATGTCAGGTTCTTTAGGACTCTTGGAGACACCCAGAGGTTAAAGGAAAGTGGGTGCTGTGTACCCACCACCTCTCCCCAGGCTGCCTCAGGTTCTGTGACCATAAAGCGAGGCTGCTGGGATCATCATAGTGGCATCTTGCATGACAGGCTCACCGGAGGGAGGCACGGGACAGGTCCCAAGACACAGAGACACAAGCTGGCCGGAGCCTGGGACCCGCACCCTGAGCCCGTGGGTCTCACTCAAATTGGAGCCTGGCTGGCATTTCTGGCCACTGCCCTGCATGCCCTTTCTTCACCAGCAAAGAATTTTTTCAGCTCTTTCTTATGTTCATTAAGAAAGCTTCCAGTTTGAGTTTTGAGAACAACTTTTTGTGCTCTGTAAATGCCTTGAAGGTGTTGGGTCTGATTAGGGAACTCAGTGCTGGGAGCCGGCCCAGTGCCCTGTGCATAGGTTCAAATGCCACCTGACAGCCCTGAGTCTAGGTGATGCCCACGCGCTCACACCGAACGGGAAGGCAGTGCAGAGGGGGCCACCCGGATCATTGAGCAAATGCCCCAATGCACCTCCTGGTCTGTCATTTCAAGACCATGGAGCAGGAGAAACTCCTGCATCCCTTGTAGCCTGGGAGAGCCGGCTGAAGCAGAGGCCAGCGCTGGGCTGTGCTAGGGATGCCAGTGACCCCCTGAGTAAACGCCGGCGCCTGTGGAGCTCTGATTAACCCTGGTGTCTTGCCCGGCTCCTTTCCTGAGGGCTGAGTCCCTAAATAGCAAAAAGATTCCATTATAGAAACGCCCCAGGGCACAGATTCCAATAGCTGATTCCATTTTGCAATTAACCCACTTTCCTTAATATCTGAACTGCTTTCACACTTTCCCAGCAGCCACGCATGCACACTCAGCCACATGCAGACACACGCACCCACACACAGGCACACGCACATGCACACACACCCACATGTGCACACATGCACGCACACACATGCATCCACACACGCACATGCACACACATACACATACCCACAGGCACACACACCCATATGCACACACACATGCACACACACGCACCCACACACATGGGCACACACACATGCACACACACCCACATGTGCACACATGCACACACACAGATGCACACACACATGCACACACACACCTGCATGCATAAGCACACACATATGCATACCCACATGCACACATACACACCCACATACACACATGCACACACATACACACAGGTGTGCATACGGACCCACATGCAGCACACACATACGCACACCCATATGCACACATATGTGTATACACACTCACATGCACACATGCACACATCTATCCACACCCACACCCACACACAGACCCACACACCCACACACGTGCACACACCACACGCATTTCCTGCCTCCTTTCTCTTACTAAACCAGATTTTCCCCACTTTCTCCAGGATGCTAACGACTTCCAAACCAGCTTTCTTCCCCCGTACACTGGCTTCTTCAGTGATCTTAAAGGAAATCCCCAAAAGCTTTTCCGTTTACAAGACGATTCACTTTCCCTTCAGAGGGAAAAGTGGTCATGCCCGGTGGAGACAGCTGAGCTCCGCTAAGCTCGGACGGGACTGGCCAGCAGCCCCACCCCCTGGGTGCACACTCGCTCTGGCCTTGCTAGCTTGCCTTGGAGGTTGTGTCTTTCTGTTTGTTTCTCGCTATGACATCAAATGTGATAGCAAGGAGATCTGGAGTCCCTAAGTCCCTGCTTCAGATTAAAAAAATCCAAAAGAAAACAAACGCACAGTGGACATAGAGCGGCGCCATGACTGACCAGGACCCTAAGCACGCAGCACTCCAGCGCGCCGCTCCTGGCCCGCTCCTCCCGCCCCCGCGGCCCCGCCCACTCCTCAGTCCTTGGCGGACAGCAGGGAGAGTGCTGGTGGCCGGAGCAGTCACCTGGCTGGATCCACTCTCAGGAGGGGCACTGCTCCCTGTTGCTGTTCCAAGGAGGCAGGCTGGACGTGGGGTTGACTTTCTCTCTCCTGTTCATCCTTTTCCCGGCAAGTGGGAAAATCACTTAAAAACCTCCCCACACCCATGAATATGCTGGTCAATGAGGAACAACCAGTCCTGCGTAGAAAATGGCCCTGTTGCCAGCCTGGGCAACATAGCAAGACCCCATCTCTACAGATTAACAGATTTTTCTTTTAATTAGCCAGGCATGGTGGCACATGCCTGTGGTCTCAGCTATTCGGAAGGCAAAAGTGGGAGGATTGCTTGAGCCCCAGAGGTCAAGGCTGCAGTGAACCAAGATTGTGCCACTGCACTCCAGCCTGGCTGACAGAGTGAGACCCTGTCTCAAACAAAAGCAAAAAAAGAAGAAAAGAAAAGAAAGAGAGAGAGAAGGAAAGAAGGAGGGGAGGGAGGGAGGGAAGCAGGGAGGGAGGGAAGGAGCGAGGGAACAGCCCTGTTTGAGGAAAAAGAAAACAGCCCTGTTTGTGGCACTGGTCGAATACCATGGTCCAAATGCCCCACCATGGATGCCCTTCAGCCAGCAGTGCCGGGCTAGCAAATGAGGAGCTGGGAGGAGAGCACAGTGGGAGCCACCAGCCCAGGTCGGAGGCCACACTGCCCAGAGCCAAAGGCTCTTCGACCCCCGAAGAGAGGGAGGGAGAAAGGCCACCCATATGGCGGGTTTGCTGTTACTTCCAACTTAACAAGAGACAGACCACGTCTTCAAGCCAGGGATGTGGCTGGAGTCAGCGCAGCCTTGTCACTTGTGATGGGTACTGAGGGGCATCTAGAACCCAGGAAAGAGAAACCTTCTTGCCATGGAGGGAAAGTCCCCACAGGGAGAAGGTGGGAGGACTTGTATTGTTTCCCTCACCAAATAGATGCCCTTTGGTGGCCGTCCCTGACAGTGCCAGTGTGTTTAGGGATGGCCCTGGGTGCCCTAGGTTCTTGGAGGTCTCCTCTTCCTCCTCGCCTTATGGGGTGTGGATAACACCTGGCTCACCTGCCCGGGGCAGCAGAATCTGGGGTGTGGAGTTGAGCGTGTGGCAGCCGGGTCACGGGTAAAATCCCTTACGGGGGTCATCTGACGTGGCAGCTGCTAGACGAGCCGCCACCCACCACGCAGCAGGCCTGCTGAGCCCGGGCCTCTCTTTCCAGGGATGGCACCCCGGGGAGCCAGAGCGTGGCTGAGAAGTTCGAGGTGAGCTGGGAGACGGTGATGGTGAGCAGCCACGGTGCGGTGGTGGTGAAGTGTGACGGCCGCGGCAGTGGCTTCCAAGGGACCAAACTCCTGCACGAAGTGAGGCGGCGGCTAGGTTTGCTGGAGGAGAAGGACCAGATGGAGGCCGTGCGGTGAGCACCCGCCCTGGAAGCAGGAGAGGCCGGGAGGGGACGGGGCTCCTCATGGGGGCAGCGCCGCAGTCACAGCGCGGGAATGCTTTTTCTCCGTGCACACATTTTGCATGCAATTTGCTCTTGCCTAAAATCTCTTGGCCATTCCAAAGCGAGTTTCAAAGGACACTGTTAGGAATCTTCTTCTAGGGACGTTTATAACTAGTTTTCCCACTGCAGGGTAGATTGTTGACTAAAACAAGGGGCTAGAAATCGCCAGTTGGGTCTGCTTGGCTTTTCTGCGCTGTGGTCACTGACCCGGGCCAGTGTCCATGTGTGTCTTTGCCAATTATCCCAAGGGGAGGAGAGAAGAGATCACGAAGGAAGGACAGAAAAAGGGAAGGAATATGAATGGGGCTGGATCCATGGAAATGGGTCACCCTCGTTACTCAGAGCAGGACCTCCATGCACATCCAGGTGGGGCCAGAATGCCCTCCCCGGCTCTGAGGAAGGGCAGGCTTTTGTTCTGTCATTCCTGTGCATCCCTATCACTGACTCAGCAAGAACAACCAACATCACAGAAAACAAAAGGAGGCTTAGCACCAAGGGGCCGATGCTCCAAATGACTTCTTGAATCTTATTGTTGCACTGGAAATAAAAAAAGACATCAAGACACTGTGCCAGGCTGCAGCTGGCCTTCAGGCTCATTTTGTAGAAGCAGTTTTCACAGTCTGATGGCACAGAGGACTGCAGCGCTTACTCTAACTTCACCCCTTAGAGATGCTGCAGGAACAACTCAGCAGACTGCGGACTCAGGTTCTGGGAATGACAAGAAGGCAGGGAGAAGCGCACCTACCAGGGACCCCCGCCGTGACCATGATCATCACCGTCATGGGCCGGAGAGCGTGAGGCTGGGCCCGGGCACGTGAGGAGGGTGGAACACAGAGCCCAGCTCAGTACACGTTTATTGACTGGAGGATGATAGGAAACCTGACATCTCTGTACCTATTATACCAGGGTGCTTTGTGCGTTTGGAAATTTTTACTCAACTGACTTTCAAAACATTTCTTCTGATTTTGAAAAAGATTGATGGCCCCTGGTATGTACTCAGTAAATGGTCTTTCAATGGAAAACAATGAGTGTGTGAATGAATGGCCCCGCTCCTCCCCCAGGGAGCTATGAGCTAGGTGATGGCAGACAAAGCAGTTGCTTCAGAACCCCGTGCTGCAGGTGGGAAATACAGAGCGGGAGAGCTCTCAGGACTCAGATACTCCGGGAAGGAGCGTCTGCCAGGATGCCTTTGCCTGGAAGTCAGTGACTACAACAACACATGTGCGTGCACACACACACACACACACACACACACCTCAAATAAGGAACTATATTGGCTACGAAAGACACAGGGATGCCAGGCCTTAGGGTTGATGAATCCAGACACCAACAGAAGACCCAGGCTCTCTCTGTCTCTCCGCCCAGCCAGCCATGATGGTCTCATCCTAAGCCGAGCCCTCAGGTCACGGGATGGCCCTCAGTAGCACCTGGCTCCATGCTTCTTCATCTACCTCCAGCAGCTTGGGGAGGGAACCACTTTTAGAAACTTCCAGAAAGGAAGGAAGTCTCCTCAGAAGCAGACAGCAAGCCCCTCCTTCCATCTCCCTGGCCCTCCCCTGCCCATTCCAGAACCTGCCACCAGTGAGACAGGTGCAGGCAGCTCCCCAGAGACCAAGTGGGTCTGCCTGACACCAGTGTGGGGCCAGCCTCTGAGCAGAGGACATGGGGTGACAAGGGAATGCTGGGGTTCAGTGTGGAAGGAGGATGGGTGGGTGGCTGCTGGGTCAGCAGCGGGCAGTGCCAGCCACAGAGGACTCCCAGGACACGGAAGCCGGCCCAGGCTGCGCTCTGGAGTGGAGTGGGCCTGGCTTCCTGGGTAGGGGCTTGAGGGCTCTCCTGGCTTCCTGGACCCCCTCCTTTGGGTCTTTTCCACTTGTGCGTGGCTTCCCCCGCCATCTCCTGCTCTTTCCTCGCCCCATCTGCTCTATCTCCTCCCAGGGAGGTTCGGAAGCCCGGGGCCTCCCCGCCATCAAGGCCAGGCCCAGCGGAAGGTCGCAGCACCCTCAGGCTCCCCTTTGACACTTGGCTCTGCCTGGCATCTTCCCCGAAGAGCACAGGAATCAGAGGGCAAAGGTGTTTCACACACGCGTCGTGCCCTAAAAAGAAGGAAGGGGCCCAACCATCTGTTTCAAAACAAGGCAAAGCCTGTTCTGGAAAAAGAGTCAATAATGCCAACTCCTGAACCACCGAAGCTCGAAGAACGGGAGCGCGTGGGCAACGGCAAAGCTTAGAGCCGCTGCCAAGGCACAGACTTTCTTAGGAAGCTGATGCCCGGTGGCGCCAAGCCATAGAAAGCCTCCCTCAGCTCTCCCTAGGAACGAGGTCTGCATTTTCATTCATCAGAAAGAAATAGCCCAGTTTGATCAGAAACCTAAAATCAGGAGGCCGATGCATTAGCCTGACTCCTCCCACTCCCACAGTTCCCCCGTCCACCGCCACCGTATCCTCACCAGAGCCCACAGGGCCAGCCTCCCACGAGCAGCTGAGATGAGCTGTGGAAGGCGGCGGGCAGCTGTGTAAACCCGGCTAGGGCCAGTGGGCTCCTGCCTCCTGGAGACGGGTTGTCTCTGGGCTCGACTTGTGATTTTCTTCACCATCTTTTCTTTTGGGTCCTGTGTGCTCGTGTGTACACACACAGACACCCTGGGCCACGTGCTAAGGAACAACAGAAATGCCTCATTGTTATGTATTCATTTCTTCACGTAGCTAGTGGAGGAAGCCAAAATAATTATCCCCCAAATATTGAGACCTGCTAAGTGAAAGACACTGAAAACGCAGCGACTCTCTGCCTCCACCCATTTGCCAGACGCCAGGACATCCATCCTTCCTTCCTGGGGACGGCACCTGCTCACCAGCCCAGAGAGGGCCCCAGCTGTTGCCAGGGGCTCTGGGGGCAGATTGCACTGCCTTCTCACAGGTTCCCTCCTTTTAAAAGACTGGAGGCCAGGCGTGGTGGCTCACGCCTGTAATCCCAGCACTTTGGGAGGCCCAGGTGGGCGGATCACCTGAGGCCAGGAGTTCAATCAAGACCAGCTGGCCAGCATGGTGAAACCCCTTCTCTATTAAAAACACAAAAATTAGCCAGGTGTAATCCCAGCTACTCAGGAGGCTGAGGCAGGAGAATCGCTTGAACCTGGGAGGCAGAGGTTGCGGTGAGCCAAGATCGCGCCACTGCACTCCAGCTGGGGCAATGAACTCCGTCTCAAAAAAAACCCATAAATAAATAAAAGACTGGAGCTGCTCCCTCCTTTGCCTGGTCACTATGCTGAGAGTTATGGCTCTTTGTTAAAATACTGTGTAAACAGGGCCCCTAAGCCACTGCCTTGAGAGGAGGCCCTGGAACCAAGGCCCCTGCCACGTGGATGACACAGCGCACGCCAGGAAACCTCTTCTGGTTTTCCTCTTGTTCATCTGACTTTCATTTTCAGGACAGTGACAGTGTCTCGACCAGGAGCTCATAAGGGTTGAGAAAAGAAATTATATTTTCTCCTCTTTACTAGAAAATGTCTAAAAGTATCTCTAACTCCACACTTGATATTATGGCTTGGCTTGAGGTAAAATCGAGACAGACAATAATTTCCATCTAACAAGCAACAAGCCCACAGCCTGCAGGCGTCCTGCTGCTGGTTGAGGTCCAGAAACCAGAAGGACCCCAGCCACTTGGTGGGGGAAGCAGAAGACCACAGTGCAGGGTGAGGTCCCAGCAAGGGTGAGGCAGGGACCCAGAGCACTGAGGCCCAGAGCACCACGCGGTTGCTGCCAAGGCTGGGCCGTAGCAGGAAGCTCATGGGAAGAATCCCTCTATGGCCAAACAGGTACAAGACAGAGGCCTCCTCCCAGGAACTGGGAACAGAAGGCTGTGCAGGTGGGAATGGGGTCTCACTGGCTTGACTCTGAGCCCAGAAGCATAGAACCAGAGCTCCATACATCCCTGCCGACCCGTAAGGCTCGTCCCAGAGCCCACGTGCTTGGAGTCGCAGGCTCTGCGTGGGGGCCCAATAGCAGCAGATGGACCCCATGCAACAGGGGGGCTCTGCGGCTGTGGATTAACAGCTTGCAGTCGAGAAGCTTCTATACCTGGAAGTGCTACAGAGTTATTGCAAGGGTGCTCTGAGTTTTTAATGTGAACATACTGACTTGGCACTAAATAAAAGCAATAAATAATTATATTGGAATGCTAAGGTTGCTTTTTATTTGAAGAGGGGTTTTCATCCTTGAAATGGATGGAAAACATGGCTCTGGGCCACAGGGAGACAAAGTGCCAGCAGGATGTGCACTGAACCCTCTCTCCCCTCTTCGACCTCACAGGACGATGCTGAAGGAGCAGTACATTGACAGGACGCGCGTGGCCGTGTTCGGGAAGGTGAGTCTGCGCCACCCTGGTCTGAACACCCCACAGTTCCAATGTGGCCTGCACCATTACCCAGGTCTAATCCTAATTTATTGAGAACGTCTGTGATCTGCTGGTGAGCAAGTGATTATTTTTCTTAAATCAAGAGCCTGGGTGCTTAGTGATTCCAGCCGTGGGAGGTTTCATTTGATCAGCTCATTTTTCTAAGTTTCTTTTTACATTATCTGGAAGGAAAGAGAAGGGGAGCCAGTTCCCTGCAGGAGAGCTCTAATACATTCCTAATGACTTTTCTCCCATCCGCCTGCTGTAGCTCTTGGCATGGTAGCCAGGAAAGAAGGGAAGCAGGAATCTATTTCTGGATTTCTTGATGTGGAGTAACAACGTTAATTACCACGTCTACCTAGACGGAAGCACAGGTGTGGGGAGGGTCGCGCAGTGAACTCTCAAACCAGAGCCGCTCCCACCTGGTGGCCCTTGTCAGAAGGCTGTAGCCTGGGACAGCTCAGCTGTAGCTGAGGCCCACGGTTTGGAGTTAGGGCCACCTACTAGGGCCCTGGTACATGGCCCCTCATTCTCCTTAGCCTAGACCTGGGGCCTTGATCTCAAGAAGGCCAGCACACAGATGGTTCGGCATAGACCCATCTTCCCTCTGAGAATGACCCTCAGCACAGGTCCTGCAGAGAAGGCCTTGCCGTGACACCCCCGCAGGTGAAGGCTTGGACAAGTAATCAGCACAGTGCCTCTTACGTCATCGCCTCCAAAACCTCAGAGCCCAGCACGCGCTGGAGACCCAGCCCTGCCCTGTGGGCTGCTCCCGGGAGCAGGGGAGGCAGGAGCCCTCCCACACCTCCTCCTTACCTGCTGGAGGAGAGGCGGTCAGGAGGAGAGCCGGTGGCTTCTCGTTCAGAGCCCGGGCACAGAGCCCTAGAGGTGCATTCCAGGCATCTGAAGCCACTGGATCATTGGGAGGTGTAACTTGAGTGTCAGTAGCCATCACCTCTCCCCACCCTCATGGAAGTGACTTCCCAGCAGACTGGCAGCTGAAAGGCAGGGAGCCTGGGCCGTGGTCAGTCTTTTCCAGTCCTCACTCTGCCCCAAATGCACATGGTTGCCACTCCTGAGGGCCTGGCCTCCTTCCTGTGCCTTCCATATAGTCCACCCACTCAGGGCCTTTCATAGTTCACTTCTGGACACAGAGAGGCTTTCTCAACAGGTAGTTGGTCCAGAAGCACAGGCAGCCGAGGTGCCAAAGGGAAAGGGGACCCCGTGCACCTGTCAGAGCACAACTGATGCACCCCCACACCCTGTACCCCCGCACTCAGCTCCTCCGAGGACACGTGTCCGAGCTCCGTGCTGGGGATCTTTCCTCTGCCATCCTGCCCAGTGGATCCCGGGCCTCCTTCCAGAGCATGAGCATCTCTGTTTTGTTTTAACAAGCCTTAGATAGAGGTCCGTAGACCGCACACTGGTATTTCTCCTCTGAAGAATAAAGCATCAATCCTTTTAGTGGCTTGGCATGTTGCGGCCTGTCCATTCTGTTTCCCCCTCGCATGTGCCCCAGTGATCCAGCGGCAGCCTTTGTCAGGCATCGCAGGACCTGGGACACAAAGCCCAGGGGAGCAGCAGCCACCCTGCACCCAGAGGTGACCTGGAGAGCAAGGGGGCACCTGTGCGTTATGTTCTGCAGGTTTCCCCCAACACCGAAAATCCCCCCTGCAGAAGATTGCCCTTCTCTCATTTAAACCAGAGCAGGCCGCGTGGCCCTGCAGGAAAATGAGATTTAAAGAAAACGAAGAATGACAAGTAAGGACGTGTGGAGTTCACTGACAATAAATATTGTTTATCAGGAAATGAAAATCCTCTTTCATTGTCATTAGACAAGGTGCCCCTGCCCTATTAAAGGAACACACCGGAACGATCATACAGGTCACAAATGGTTGATCTTGGGGGAGTTTGGCATGACCTGCACTTCACGGTCTCAGTCAGGCACCTGGGTTCTCTACACTCCACACTCCCACCAACACGCATGCTCACAGACTCACATACACATGCATGCTCACCCATACACATGCTCACACATTCACACACATGCTCACCCATACACCTGCTCTCACACATGCTCACACATACACATGCCCACCCATACACATGCTCACACATACACCTGCTCTCACACATGCTCACACATACACATGTCCACCCATACACATGCTCACACATATACCTGCTCTCACACATACACATGCCCACCCATACACATGTTCACACATACACCTGCTCACACACATGCTCACACATACACCTGCTCACACACATGCTCACCCATACACCTGCTCACACACATGCTCACCCATACACCTGCTCTCACACATGCTCACACATACACATGCCCACCCATACACATGGTCACACATACACATGCCCACCCATACACATGCTCACACATACACCTGCTCACACACATGCTCACACATACACCTGCTCACACACATGCTCACACATACACATGCTCATCCATACACCTGCTTGCTCACACATACACACATGCTCACACAAATTACATACACATGCTCACACATACACCTACTCACACACACCTACTCACACATACACCTACTCACACATACACATGCTCCTACTCATTACATACACCTACTCAAATTACATACACCTACTCACACATACACACACATGCTCACACACAATTACATACACATGCTCACACATGCTCACACACACAGATTACATACACCTGCTCACATATACATGATTACATACACCTGCTCACACATACAATGCTCACACACACAATTACATACACATGATCACACATATACATGCTCACACACGATTACATACACCTACTCACACATACAGACACATGCTCACACACATACGATTACATACACCTGCTCACCCATACACACACATGCTCACACGATTACATACACATGCTCACACATACACACATGGTCACACACACAATTACATACACATACACATGCTCACACACACACAATCACACAGAATTACATAAACATGCTCACACACACATGCTCACACACGATTACATACACATGCTCACATATACATGTTCACACTCACATGTTCACACACGCACACATGCTCACACACATGCTCACCCATACACACATACTCACACACAATTACATACACATGCTCACATACATACACAACTACATACACATACACACATGTTCACACACGCTCATACACATGCTCTCACACATACATGCTCATGCATATACACACTCACATGCACACACACATGCTCACACACAGGCACACATGATCACACATACACAGGCTTGCACAAGTTTACACACATACTCATACACACATGCTCACAAGGCATATACACATGCTCACATACACACATGCTGTCACATACATGTACATGCACACACAAGATTACACATGCTCACACATGTGCTTATAGACATACATACACCCATGCACATGTTCACACGTTTATACACACACATCACACACACACCCATATACTCACACACATTCACACACACGCTGTCACATGCTCTCTCACACATACCTGACACAGTAACTTGCTGTCCCCTGGTTCCCTCGGGGTCTTCCCTTTGGAGGCTGCGGCTCTTCTGAGCATCCAGCCTTGAAGGCACCAAGCAGGCAAGAAGGCAGCGCTCTTCTCCGGGGAGGCCTGCACTGCAGTACGGCTTCCTCATCCCCACCGAGAGCAGGGAAGGCCAGGAATCTAGGACTTACCTGAATACAGAACACCTGGGAGCGTCCGTCTCATGTCGGCCTTGTGCTGAGCAGGTGCAGACCAGGACCTGCGCCCTAAGCCACTTGTTGACCCCTCCCTCAGAATCGCGTGCAGTGGCTTGGCCTCACCCACAGACAAGGGGAGGCGGCAAGAAATGCCGTAGAGAGACGCTGAGCCTGAAGGACAGCACCTTACGCTTGCGCAGTCCACACTTGCCTTTCCAATTCGCCGTCGCATTTCATCCTCACGTCCCTTGACACCAAGGCCCAGAAGCGGAGAAGGCGCACATCGCATAATGCTGAGTTGGAAGGGAGTTTGCTTTTCATCTCTTATTCCTGCCCCGTGAACAACTTTCCAAGTGACACATTTTGTAAAAAGAGAGAACCTGCATGGAACTGGCTGTTCTGGGGCTGTCTCCCTGCCCCAGGCTGCTTCATGCTGAGTTACCGCCAGGACTCCTAACTGTCTTCTCTCTGCGCTCTCTCCAGGATTACGGTGGCTACCTGAGCACCTACATCCTCCCAGCAAAGGGAGAAAATCAAGGCCAGACGTTCACCTGCGGCTCTGCTCTCTCTCCAATAACAGACTTCAAGCTCTATGGTAAATAGCCCTGCGGGAGGAAGTGCCGGGCCCCGCCCCCGCCCCGCCCCGCCCCCTGCGGGCATGGCCCCACAGCCCTCCCTTCAGCACCACCGTCCCTCTAACCACAGGCGCCTCCAGGCCACAGTCACCACCTTGGGCTGATGGAAGAACCCGGGGAAGGAGAGGGAAGGGTCTCAGGTGATATGTTTTGAATGAAAGTGGTCAATCCCCAGATGCCTACAAATCACATCCCCATGAAGAAGACCACGAGTTGGAAACAGCTAGTACTCCGATGGCAGCAGTGGGGGCGAGGAAGCCAGGGTGCGCATGAGGAGAGCAGGTGCCACAGGCCCTGCCGGGCCGCCCTCCTTCTCTGCTCCCAGAATCCAGGCAGGGCCCTGCCCTGAGTTCTAGGCCTGGGCATGGGTATTTGGTGGGCAGGTGTTACCAGATAAGGAAGGGATGGTTGGGAGGGAATTGCTACCACAGAGCGATTCAACAGAGGTCCACGTGGCTCAGCTCTGCCTTCCTGTCTCCCTGGCCATGCAAATGGCACCTGGCCAGCACCTGTCCTCAGAGAGTATGACTCTCCATGGGCACAAGGCAGAGATGGGGTCAGGCTGTCAGGGTGACCTGCTGTGGGGACCAGATGGAGATGAGCCCACCCAGGTGTGGGCACCCGACCTCTGTCCAGGCACAGAAGGGCTTTGCTGTGTTTGGGGATTCCTGGCTCCCACATTCTCCTCCTTATGGTCACTTAACCCTTTTTCTCTGAATGGGAGTGGCTCTGTGACCTGAACCCATTTCTTAGGCTGTACAGAGAGGTCTTTTCTGTGGCTCCGAGACCTTGCATTCAGGTCAGGGCTCCGCGGCAGCCAGGCTGTTTGCTCCAGCTGTCCCCACCCTAAGCAGCGCTGGCAAGTGAGGTGGAAACGGAGGGGGCTTCCTGCTGCTGGTCCACCGCAGCCCTGCCAGAGCCTGACATTCCCTGCGGGTTAGAGGAACCAGTCCAGCCCCCACTGCCACATCTAGCCCCAGCCCTGCTGTGCTGGCCGAGCCATGTAGACACCACCCAGCAAGGCAGGGACCACGGTGGGCCCAGCAGCCTCCTGGCTGGTACAGCCAAGTCTCCCGACACCTTCACAACGGGCTCGCTCCAGTGCAAATTCCAACTCATACGGGAACTCTCCTGGTCCAAAATGTGAATCATGTTAAGAGGAATTTTCCCTCGGGAATGCGGGTGGCATCTTCAAATTGAGTGAGACTTTGTTTCATCATGCTGTTTCAGATTTGTCTGATTCAAATGCACATAAATCTGAATCAGATGGTCTGATTCAAATGCACATAAAAGCTGCCATCGTGTCTTGATGGGTCACTGTGCCCAAAACCAGCCAGTCCTCTTCATTGTCTCCTGGGCGCCCTCAAGCTTACCCTGCAGGCCGGGGGCACTGTGCGAGCCCTTTCCACCCTCAGCCCTGGGAGAAGCCCCTGACACTCCTCCTGTCACCCAGCTGACTGCAGGGCCTCATGCAGAACCAAGAGCAGGCATGTGCCTGGACTTTTCAAAAAATAAGTAAATCTTGATGGAAACATGCTCTCTTACCACCCACGCCCTTCCTGAGTGTTGAAGGAGAAGGTTATCCTATTTATTTAGGAATCAGATTATCTGGGTTTTGCTTAAGGTTCTGCGGTGCTGATGAAAATTGCAACACCGGCACTCACACACATTAAGGTTCCCGTTGTACCGCCTGATGCCCCAGGTAAAGAGCCAAATGATTTCGGTGGTGTTTTTAAAAAACCAACAATCTGCCAGGCAAGTGGGAATGAGCCTGAGCCCCCACCCTGCACCCGGCCCAGGGTCCTCCCTAGAGTTTGGGGGCTGCGCTCACAGGGCCTCGAAGCCAGAGGTAACCTCCCTCCCTTTGCTTCCGTGCAGCCTCTGCGTTTTCTGAGAGGTACTTGGGCCTCCACGGACTTGACAACAGAGCGTACGAGGTATGTATGGGCACAACTAGAGAATGTGATGAGACCAGTCAGCCTCTGCCACAGTCCCCAAGCCTGCCCTGGCTGTATGGCCCACTCTGCCTTCCCCTGCCTCGTGCTTCTCCCTCACCAGCACCAAAGCCCACTCAGAAACCTCCAAAGGATCCTTCTACCACACTGTGGATTGAGGTTAACATGGCCTCTCTGGGTTCCACCTGATTTCCCATTATAGAACTTGAGGGATGAGGAAGAAAGTAAGAGGATATTTGATGGGGGAGTCAGTCCCAGCGTCCATGGATACCTGACGTGCACAGGACTCCTGGCTCTCCCTACAGCCAGAGCTGTGCTGCTGGGGGAGAGTGAGCTTTTTTTTTTTTTTGAGATGGAGTCTTGCTCCATCGCCCAGGCTAGAGTGTAGTGGCACGATCTCGGCTCACTGCAACCTCTGCCTCCCAGGTTCAAGCAATTCTCCTGTCTCAGCCTTCCAAGTAGCTTGGATTACAGACACACCCTGCCATGCCCAGCTAATTTTTGTATTTTTAGTAGAGACAGGGGTTTCACCATGTTGGTCAGGCTGGTCTCGAACTCCTGACCTCAGGTGATCCACCCGCCTCAGCCTCCCAAAGTGCTGGGATTACAGGTGTGAACCACCACGCCTGGCCCCAGAGTGAGCTCTTGACTGAGGAGCAGAAAACCTCTCTGATGCGACCTCCTGAGTCAGACCTGTTGATTTGGTGCAGCTGTCAGACACGGCGTTTCTCCAGCTGTGTGCAGGGAGGGAGGCCAGAGCTCCCGGCCGAGGCAGCACTGCGTTTTCAGAGTGGAAACTTGGACAAAGGAACTGAGTCCGTCCAGGGAGTCAGCTCCCTGTAGCTCCAGGGGAAATGATGCCCCTCTGAGGCTACCTGGAGTTGGAGGAAACTCTTCCTTTTTCTATTCTTCTCTTCCACCCCCTCCTCTTCCAAAAAGGGAGTTAATGTGGGGGAAAGCTGGGTGTGGTGTATTAGTCTGTTTTCATGCTGCTGATAAAGACATACCCGAGACTGGGCAATTTACAAAGGAAATAGGTTTAGTGGAGAACTTAACAGTTCCACGTGGCTGGGGAAGCCTCACAATCACGGCTGAAGGCAAGGAGGAGCTGGTCACATCTTACATAAATGGCAGCAGGCAAAGAGAAAGCGTATGCAGGGAAACTCTGCCTTATAAAGTCATCAGCTCTGGTGAGATTTATTCACTATCATGAGAACAGCACAGGAAAGACCCGCCCTCATGATTCCTTCATCTCCCACTGGGTCCCTCCCACCACTCGAGGGAATTATGGGAGCTACAAGATGAGATTTGGGTGGGAACACAGAGTCAAACCATATCACTGGGCTTCTGAGATCTGCCCTGCATTTCTTTGCAGATATAAGGCATCCCGATTCTCCGGGAACTTAGTGTTTTCAATACACTTCACCTACCTTCTCAGTCAGGTTTCCAAGCAGAACACCTGGCTCCCTGCAGTGCAGCCCCCTAACTGTCCCCTTGCCCCCGCATGTGCAGATGACCAAGGTAGCCCATCGAGTGTCCACGCTGGAAGAACAGCAGTTCCTGATCATTCATCCCACTGCCGATGGTAAGGACTGAAAACGTGAATTCACCACGTATCTGGTAAGAGCCTCCTCCTTGATGGCCCCATGAGTTTTAACAAATGTCTTCCTCTCTTTTTTTTTTTTTTTTTTTTGAACAGAAAAAATTCATTTCCAGCACACAGCAGAACTCATTACACAACTAATTCGGGGAAAGGCTAATTACAGCTTACAGGTACAGTATGCATGTTACTCTGTTTTGAACCTGGAGCAAGACATTCCTTTCATGGAGAAAGACCTGATGGGTGTTCAGGGCCTTCTAATGCGCAGACACGCCTGTGCTGTGGTGGGCGGTGATGAGCAGGGTCCCAGCAGGTTGGAAAATCAGCACGTGCTCAACGTTTTCTTATAATTAATGATAGCTCTGCTCTGTACTTCAGTCAGGTTTAAATCCCTTTAGGACAACCATCACCCCATACTCCCACCCCAGTCCCGCTCCCTCCCCTGGGCAGTGAGAAGAACCAAGGCAGCACCCGCCCCACCCAGCAGTGTGGCTGGGACTATCCCGGTGTGGGGAGTGGGACTGTTGTTCTGGGTTAGTGAGAGTGGTGCAGGCGGGCCCTGAGCCTTGCCCCACTGCTTCCCTCTGAACAACACCACACATTACTACGCACTGGCAGGATGTCCTGGGGGCATCTGTCGCTGGGCAGTAGCGAAAGAGGGGTGCTCTTCCCAGAACTGAACTCACTTTCCCACAACCAATCCATGGCCCTTCCACAACAGCATCAAGTGCTGACCCAGCAGCCCCATACCTGGGATCTCTTCCCAGCAATGCACAGGGCTGTCTCTGGAAACTTCTGCCATTTCCTTCCTGCCCTCTGCTCATTTGGTGGAACAGGTATGACCCAATGGTCTCTTCAGGTCCAACATGAATGGGAGAGCTCCTTGGGGACAAATGACAGGCAGGCACCCCGCCTCCCTCAGAGAGCTCCTGCCCTGGGCTGACCATTGCCTTGGCCTCCAGCACCCCTGCCTGTGGGAGGGAGGGACCACATGTGGCCTTGATCAGGCAGGGAGAGCTCCAGCCAGAAGGGAGCTGGACCCTAGTGTGGATGAAGAGGGGCAGGACGGGGTTACACCACACTTGAGTTTCCTTGTGAAAGACGTTCCGATTTCAGACTTTTTCATAGTGAGTGTGGCAGTTGCATGGCAGCGTTAAGCACACTGACCATGGAGGCTCCAAAGGTCCATCTGTATGTGCTCATGTGGGCAACTCCCCAAGATATGGGGCCAGCTGAACCCCCCAGGTACAGAGCAGCCTGCATCACTGCAGGCTCCACGGGTATCAGGGAGCAGGACCCACCCAGGGACATGTATGTGGGCATAGCAAAGGCCTTCACAGACACCCCATGCATCTGGAGCCAGGCCCGGCCCCCAGGTAAGAGCATGGGAGACGGGGGCCTGAGGCAGGAGGAGAAAGCTTCTTGCCCCTTACCCTCTTGTACTACTTGATGTTTTAATGACATATCAAAGCCTAATGACAGCATTAATAAATACTTCAAAATAAAGATGAATTTCACCCACCAAAAACATACAAGGAAGGCAGGAAGAGGCAGTCTAGTGTCACAGAAAGATGTAGGTTTTGGGCCAGATGCAGTGGCTCACACCTGTAATCCCAGCACTTTGGGAGGCTGAGGTGTGGGGATTACTTGAGCTCAGGAGTTTGAGACCAGCCTGGGCAACAGAGTAAGACCCCATCTCTACAAAAAGTTTTTAGAAAATAGCCGGACCTACTGATGTGTACCTATCGTCCCAGCTACACAGGAGGCTGAAATGGGAGAATCACTTGAGCCCAGGAGGTTGAGGTTGCAGTGAGCTATGGTCACACCGTGGCATTCCAGCCTGGGTGACAGAGTGAGACCCTGTCTGAAAAAGAAAAGAAAAAAATAAGATGCAGGCTTTGAATCCCTGCATGTGCACAGATGGTTCACGGTGCTCCTAGGAGATGGTGGCATCACTGCATTGGCAGTAGAATAATTAGCCATCATCCTGTTGGCATCTGGGACTGAACAAGCCTACATTCCAGGCCTCGTTCTAAGAACGTCATGGCTATAAGATTGTTTAATTCTCACAAAGTGTCATGAGCTGGAGTCTACTGCGATTATCATTCCCACCCGACACACCTGGAATCCGAGGCTCAGGCAAGTTACCCATCCACCGTCACACAGGGAGTGAGTAGACAGGACGCAAAATCTGTGGGGCGGGCCCGTGGGCACCCAGGGCAGCATGCAGCCCTTCCACGGGAGTTTCCCATGCTCAGAGTGTAACTGAGAGGGCATAGGAGCATAATGGCGTGATCTCGGCTACAGCAACCTTCACCTCCTGGGTTCAAGTGATTCTCCTACCTCAGCCTCCCGAGTAGCTGGGATTACAGGCACGCCCCACCATGCCCGGCTAATTTTTGTATTTTTAGTAGAGACGCGGTTTTACCACTGTTGGCCAGGCAGGTCTCGAACTCCTGACCTCAAGTGATCCACCCACCTCGGCCTCCCAAAGCACTGGGATTACAGGCATGAAATTCTTTCCATTTCTTTTCAGAGCCTGACACCCTGAAAACTTGGGCTGTGGCTCTGTAGTCCCCAAGCTTGTATCCATGTTGCAAATTCAAGCAAGCAGATCCGGACTGTAGAGTGTTGCATGAAGAGCTTCCCAATGTTTTCACCCAGTTCCCACTAAGCATTGCTGTGCCTGGAGAGGGATAGGCACCAGGGGAGTGGCGGTGTTTGAAGGCTGGTTGGCTTCATGAATGGGTGGTGCATGTCCACGCTAGGGGAGACGCCCCTCTGACTGCGACAGCCAGGCAGAGCTCCCAGGAGGAAGAGGCACTTCCATGAGGAGTGGCATGGTCAGGAAACTCACTTCATCAACTAAAATCCAGCCCCGGACGGGGCCCAGGTTTCACCAGGCTCCACACCTTCTGTACGTTCCCGTCCCATGGGGAGGGCGTGCCTGGGAGAGTAATTTCTCCGTGCCTTCCTTGCAGATTTACCCGGACGAAAGCCATTACTTTACCAGCTCCAGCCTCAAACAGCATCTGTACCGGTCCATCATCAACTTCTTCGTGGAATGCTTCAGGATCCAGGACAAACTGCCGACAGTCACAGCGAAAGAGGACGAGGAGGAGGACTAACCTCAGGTCGCTCTAAGCACAAACGTGGCTCTTTCTATAACCAGATGCAACTGAGGGATTTCCTTGCCCTCCCTCTTCCCTCGGAGGGGTGGGGCGGGGCGGGGCCGGGTGTTCCATAGCATGTGTGTCTCGGATGCCGAAGGCAGTTTTGCTTGGGAAACAAGCTCCTTCCCCGGGGCCATCACTCACGGCCTCCATGGCACCAGGGACAACTCTGTCCCCGCAGCAGCGCCTCCTCCTGGCACCCGAGAGACCGGCACACCATGGCCCCACCCCCAAGGAACAGAGCAAAGCATAGTGGCCGCAGAACCCACGCGAGCCCACAGGACACCGGCCCCTAGATTCCAGCCACCAAGCGGAAGCATGAGACCCGCCCACACTAGCCTCTGGGTTCCCGTTAGCAGCATCACACCCTGTCTCATGTCACAGTGCCATGGACACAGCAGTTACAGCACAATTGTTTTAGCAGTGCGTGTTCATATATGGGCTTGCTACTTCCTGTAATTAGGACATTCAACAGGGCGAGGGGCTACAAGAAAACAAACCCTTTTCTGTACAGAGTCTTACTGTAGCTACGCTAATGGTTAACCTGATAGAATTAACTCGTATTTTTCTATGGTTTTAACCTGATGCTCCACTGTCTCCGTCATGGGGTTGTTTCGCTGTTTTGGGTTTGGCCTTGTTTTGCTTTCCTTTCTCCAGTCCACGTGTAGACTTTGCTCTTGTTTGGATGAAGAAGCAGTCAGAAGTAACTGCTCGCTCCTCAAGGTTGTCTTCAGACGTCTTGGAGACGTCCCTAAACACTGAGGGGGAAGACAGCCAATAGTACCCATTAAAAGAAATACATAAATAAAACCTCTCTCCCACTGAGCTGTGCTAGGGCTTGGCTGTAGATGTGCACTGTCTATTTACATCCGTCCTTACAACCATCCTTGTCCTCCTTGGTACGGTATCAAGCTCTTTCCCATGACATTTGGTTTAAAAAAAAAAAAAAAAACAGAAAAAAGACAAAGCGTCAACTGCTCCCGCAGGCCTGCTGTGTGTGCTCGGGCCACAGGAGTCCTGAGGGTTCTGTGGGCCTGCGCGCATCCCTCTCCCATCGTGGGGGTGGCTCCGTGACCTTCCTGCCACGAGCAGGAGGTTGATGATGTGCTACGTTAGCCTTGTAAGATACACTCCCACCAAATGTGCGGCCGGTGTTCCCAGTGTATATTTCATTCTGTTGTATATAAAGGAAGCAATGTGTGTCAGGCCTCTGTGCAGTCAACCCAGCCTCCTCCCGCCAGTGCTAACCCCGTGTTGAGCCTGCATGCTGACACTCTGGCTGATCTGGACTCTAGAAGTGCTAGTTTGAAATATATCCATTACCGTCATTTCCTTTTGAGCTTGTGGACAAGCTGAATGTCAGGACTGACTTCTCCAGCTCCCAGCCCTGCGGGGGTGTCCTTGGCATCACGTCAGCAGAGGAGATGCATCCCTGTTGCATTTTGGTGTTTGGGGTTTTGGGTTTATCCACGTGAGCTCTGAACGTCCGTTAGAGTTAGGGTGATTGGAAGGTCTCCATCAGTGGGTGTTTTAAAGGTGATTCACCACCATTTGTGAAAGGACCAACGTGCTGACAAACAGGACCGATCCGAGTGCTACATGACTGTGCGTTTGCTATTTCAATGGGCCTGAACGACTACAAAGCCGGCTAGGTCTGGAAGGGGAAGCCAGCTCTGGCCACGACATCTGGTCGGAGGGAAGTGGGGATGTGGCATGGTAGCGTCTGTTCATCCATGGAATAAAACATTATTTTACCACTCGGATTGTTCCTTTCTTGCTCATCCTCCACCATCTCACCTTAGAAAGTGTGCTAGGCTTCAGGAGACTTTCAAAGTACCCACTGGGCCCCCCCGAGACGGATGCATGGCCTCAAGAGCCTGGTGTGCGCCAAAGGAAGGTTGCATCCGTGGTCGCAGCAGTCTGGGTAATAGAGAAGGACGCAACCAGTCGAATATATCAAAGCCCCAAATCAATCCAAGAAAACAAATTAGAATTTTGTCTTGGGAGTCTTAGGGTGGAGACGCAGAGCTATTCCCTAACCCCGAGAGTGAAATTGATTCTCAGTGGAAGCCATAGCATTGCCCACTAGAAAACTTTAATTTTTTTTTTTTTATAGAGATGGGGTTTTGCCATGTTGCCCAGGCTGGTCTCGAACTCCTGGCCTCAAGCAATCCTCCTGCCTCGGCCTCCCAAAGTGCTGGGATTATAGGTGTGAGCCACCATGCCTGGCCTAGAAAAGTTTAGAAAAATGTCTCCATCTGTTGGAAATTTGTCCACTCATTTGCTGTTATCAATGTTGATGTAAACATGGCCCAGCCTGAAAGCCAAGGGATTGAATTAATTAATTAATTAATTAATACTTCCCGATCATGGAGCAGCTGCTCCCTCAGAGATGGGGGATCAGTCCCGTCAGCCCCACTGAATTAGCTGATTCTTGTCACCCTCTGGATCAAGAATCATGGAAAGAATGGGATGGGTGGGGAGGAGGAGTAAAAAAGGAAAAAGAAAGAAATAATCAAATGCGAAAGGAGATTTTTAAAAACCAGACACAGCAGAGGCCATCTAAGTCTAACATACTCATTTCCCCCAAACAGTATCTCTGTGAGCCACCCTGGCCCTCTCCCTGGTCTCGCCCCAGAATGAGACCAGTGCCCCCATCCCAGCTTTCCATCCCTGAGTCCTTCCCCCGGACCAGGGCTTGATTTGTGGGTGGGAGTTGATGGTTTGCTCAAGAAGGCACATTTTTCCACTTTGGAAAACACTGAGTGTGGAATGACGAGCTGGGCCTGGCCCTGAGAACAAGCGTTGGCCGCAACCAGCAGGGACCACTCCGGTTCCCACTTGGAGAAGCTTTGGTCTTTCCCGAGCTCTAGAATGGCTTTGGGGAGACGCCAGTGTGGCCTCACCAGGCCCCTGCAGCTGCAGTTGCTGTGCCTGTCCGGCTCAAATCCCCCACTGCAGCCTTCTCTGTGTGTTCAAACTGCACATGCGTGGTGCAGTAGAGTGCTACTTTTCTTTCCATTTTAAATTAGTTTTGTTTGTTTGTTTGTTTGTTTTGAGATGGTATCTCGCTCTGTCACCAGGCTGGATTGCAGTGGCGTGATCTCAGCTCACTGCAACTTCTGACTCCCTGGTTCAGGTGATTCTCCTGCCTCAGCCTCCCGAGTAGCTAGGACTACAGGCAAGCGCCACCACACCCAGCTAATTTTTTGCATTTTTGGTAGAGACGGAGTTTCACCATGTTGGCCAGGATGGTCTCGATCTCCTGACCCTGTGATCCGCCCGCCTCGGCCTCCCAAAGGGCTGGGATTACAGGCATGAGCCACAGCGCACGGCCTAAATTAGTTTTAATACTGAACTTCCAACCAGGCAGCTATAGAATTCCCAAAGCACCATCAGATTTCTCAGCACCCAGTTCCAGGCCCACAGCCCGACTCCTGGACTGCCTGGGGCATCTCTGAGGCCACGGGCCATCAGGTTCACAAAGACGTGCACCTGGGGGACCTCCATCCTCACCAGCCTGAAAACATGCTCCTTTCCCTCCTGCCTGACCCAACCCTCCCAGAAGCGGTGATTTAAGGGATTGATTGCTTTCGGGAAGCCCCTATTAAAATCCCGTCTGTCACAGAAGAGTCCAGAAGGACATTTTCAGAAGCTCCCTGGACGCTCCCTCCTAGCACACAGCTGCGCATTTGTAGGAAGAAACGGGCGTCTGGTGAGAGCCTGGATGTGCCCAGGGACAAGGGCCAGGCCATAAATCAGGGCAGGGCTCCGACCTGCACCTGCAGACGCTGCCCTGGGGCCAGGCGTGGCCTCTGCAGTGGGTGGTCCCAGAGGTCAGGACTTGAGCAGTAAATACCGGCTTCCCTTATTCTCAGCCCTGCTTCTAACTAAGGACCAACTGGGAAAAGCCAAATACCCACAACCAATCTCCTGGGACGCCCTGCTTCTGAGCACCTCCAGCTTCCCACTCCAGCAGCCTCCAGCCAGAGCATCCCTGGAGCCTCCTTTTCTCCACCATGAAGCTCACCCACCCCCCATCCGAATGCAGGTAAGAGCAGTGAGCCCCTTGCTGGAGAAAGCTCTGGATAAGCAGCCTCTGCTCACATTCATTTGGGTGTAGTCTTAGCCTTAGCCGCCATAGTGAAGTTCCATAGACTGGGGGCTTAAATAGTAGGACTTGGTTTCTCACAGTTCTAGAGCCCAGAAGTCTAAGACCATGGGGCCAGCACACTTGGTTCCTGGTGAGGGTTCTTTCCCTGGTTTACCGCCGGCCACCTTCTCCCTCTGTCTGCACGTGGCAGAGCGAGGAGGAGTGAGAGGGAGCAAGAGCATAAGAAGAGACTTCTCCGATGTGTCTTATTAAAAGGGCACGAATCCCGTCATGGGAGACCCACACTTACGACCTCTTCTAACCCTAATCACTTCCCAGATGCTCCATCTCTAGCCGTCACCCCGGGACTCAGGGCTTCAACCGTGAATTTGGGGAAACACATAACATTCAGTCTGTCACAGGTGGTCTTTGTTTATTTTCACACTGGCATTCCACAGAGAAAATAGGTGTTCTTTTATTCCAGAGAAGAGTTGCTGAGGGGCCTGTGGAGGCTCTGAGGCCGGGGAAGGAGGGAGGCGGAGGAGGCGGACAGAGCCTCAGGAGACTGACCTCCCTGCTGGGGCTCCCCAGGGGTCCAGACGGGCAGCCTTCCAGGCTCCTCCGGAAGGCCTGGCTTCCCCTCTGCAAACCACAAGCTCCAAAATGGTCATTCTCCATCTGAACTCAGCCAGTGACACTACACAGATAGAAAATCTGAAGCCCAGGGAAGGCAAGGAAGTTGCCCAAAACCACGCAGGAAGCAGCCACAGTCCTGCATTCCTTCCGCCCTTTTTCCCTGCTGTGTTTTCTTTAATGATAAACTCACAAGTCCTGGCCTCAGGGCCCCGGCAGTAGCCAGCCGCCTTTCTCCGCAGAGTTGGGCTGGGGGGCGTCTAGCATGGTCCCTTGGGGTGCTCGTCCTCACCTGTGTGGGTGCCCCAAGCACAGTCTCCAGCCAACATGGAGCCTGGCTTGGTGGACGTGGACGTCAAGATCCAGGCTCTGAGAAAACCACTGAGCTATGGGCCCTTCCAGTTCCTGTCTAGCCAGGGATCCTTTCTGGAAATTCTCTTTTTTTTTTTCCAACTTTTATTTTATTTGTAATTATTATACTTTAAGTTCTAGGGTACATGTGCACAACGTGCAGGTTTGTTGCATAGGTATACATGTGCCATGCTGGTGTGCTGCACCCATTAAATCATCATTTACATGAAGTATTTCTCCTAATGCTATCCCTCCCCTCTACCCCTGCCCCACGACAGACCCCAGAGTGTGATGTTCCCCACCCTGTGTCCATGTATTCTCATTGTTCAATTCCCACCTATGAGTGAGAACATGCGGTGTTTGGTTTTCTGTCCTTGCGATAGTTGGCTCAGAATGATGGTTTCCAGCTTCATCCATGTCCCTACAAAGGACATGAACTCGAAATCCTCTTACTGCTCAGCTTCCCAGCACCCGATGCACAGCCATAAGGTAGCTCTGTGTTGATTCCCAGACTGGGATCGGAAGTGACCACAAGTTCAAGGAGACATGTACACACACAGAGATGCCGGGTCAGCCACCTGACTCTATAACCTCTCCCCAGGAGAAAGTGCGTGCCACACACTCAGCATGGGCCTGGCCCGCCGTGGGTGTGCCAGCGATGAACGCACCGCCGCCCTGCCCACCCAAGTAAAGGGAACCCAGGAAAGCCACAATCTTTGTCTGTTTTGTTCACTGCAGAAGCCTCAACACATAGAATCATGTTCACAGTCAGAGGGAAGAGGAGGGTCCCACCTGGGTCACATCACAGTCTGGGGGGTCTGCAAGAAACAGGTGGATGCTGGCAGTGACCAGAGCCGCCGTGTCCGCAGTTCCCTCGGTGGGAATGTGCTCTGTGCGTCCGTCGGGCTGGCTCAGAAGCTCACGGAAGCCCTTTCAACACAGTGCAGAGCCAAGTGGACAATAAAATGTTTGGGAAAGAGGAGAACCATTTTCAAAATGATATGAATACATTTAAATCCATTAAAATGTTTCATTTGACATACATTCACTTATCTTCAACCTCTTCGTGAGCTCAGTGAGTCGAGTTCTGTTAGCTTCTGTGTGTAAACCACAAGCATAGGTACTGTAGTATAAAAACCTAAACGTCATCAATGGAACAGGGCCAGAAAGACCGTCGTGAAGCCATCTGAATGCGAGTCCTTTCCGAGTTCTCCATGTGTTCCTAGTCATTTATGGTTGTCTTGTCCACAACTTATTTCAACTCCTTTTTTTTTTTTTTTTTTTTTAGCAGATTGCCCCTACTGAATTTTTCCAAATCACTCAACTTCGTTTTTCTAGGAATGACATCATTTTGTTTTTATACTCACTGTCCAGAGTTTAAGTGGGATTGAATCCAATTTGGCTCCATGGATACCACTGTGCTCCACCCAGCGCCTCTCTTAGAGCAGGGTGGGACTCTGCAGGACAGGACACCATGGCCCAGCTCCTGAGCATGTGGGCTGAGCTGTTCATAGCTGGGCCCTTGGCTAGTCTACCCCGCCTGCAGGGGACCTGCCTGGTTGAAGGTCACAGCCCCTCCCAGGAGCGCCACATGGCCAAGGACTGTGTGACTTGGGATACCAAGACCCAGTCCCTCTGTCTCAATTTAGGACAATCTCAAAGGTTATCCCAGCCACAGAGGCTTCAGCTCAAGGGCGACGTCCTGGGGGACAGGCTGAGGCTGAGGCTAAAGGGCGATGTCTCCCTCAGCCCCCCGGTGCATCTCCCTAGGGCCCTACCAGTGAACCTGCACGAGGCAGCGGCCCCTCGGAGAGTCTGTTTCTAGGGATCCTGATCGAACCTATGACTGGAGTGAGAAGTACCACTACAAAGGAAATGAAACAAAACAGGTGTGGGCGCAAACCTAATAGACTCTCAGCGAGCCCAGTGGCACTCACTCCTGGGGGATGCTGGCTTCCACCTGGAGGAGAAGACCAGACCGGCCAGGTACCCTGAGTGTGGGCAGTCCGCGTGCTGCACAGAGGGATGGAGCCACAGCAGACAGCCTGCACCCTGGTTTCATGATGTCGGTCAGGGAACTGCTACCACCCAGACTAGACACGGCCCACCTGGAACCCCTCCGTTGACCTGCAGGGGATTCTCTTGGGGGTAGCTCAGCTCCTCCCATGTCTCTGCCATGGACCCCAGGTACTGCCTGCTGGCCTGGTGGGACCTTTGCTCCAAAGCCCAGTGACTGGTGCAGAAGTGTGGAGGACCCACTGCCAGCATCCTCTGGACGAAGAAGCTGCTCCCTCCCTCCCAGCCTTGGCCCTAGCAGGGGAAGTTCCTAAGTTGGAGGAGTCTGGGACTCTCTGGCTTTGACTTTGGTGATCATAACTGATGGCTCTCCAGACAGAGGCCTGCCCCACCCATGACCTGGTTATTCATCTAACGTGGTTTGTGTCAGCCTGGTGGGAATGTGTGCTGGCAGCTTCAGCAGCCTCCGCAGTCAGTTCTAGGGTTCACAAGACCTGTTTGGTGAGGAAGATGGTGGCACGAAGCAGAAGCAGCAACGTCTTTGTGGTTGTGAGGCCTGAGACCACACGTTCCTATCAGCTGTGTAACATCGGGCAGGTCCTTTCATTTCTCTGAGCCCCAACTTTCTCATCCTTAAAATAGAACAAGTACCTGCCTCGTTAGGGTGTTGTACAAATTAAACATTGTCTGATAAAGTCCGTTGTCAACCTGTGTGCTACATGAGTGTGGGGTATGACTACTGTAAGCTTCATTACTGTTGGGGTTAGGAAGGAACCAGATCAGTCCCTTGCGGGAATTACTTTTCTAGCCGTGGACGTGGGTTTGCATTAAAAGAGCCATGCACTCGTCTTCAGAACACGTACGGGTCTCAACCCTGAGACCGTACCCCTGTAGGAAGGCTGGCCTTCATCACAGGGCCCCCCAGCCCGAGAGGACCCAGGAAGCTATTTTTGAGAGACTTGGGTCTGCAGGTCTGACTCCAGGACAAGTCAAAGTTAACAAAGTTAGAATGAGAAGCAACTTCCCAGAGGGCAGCTGAGGCCTCGCAGGAGGCCTGTGTCAGAACGTCCACTTTAGTTAAAATATTTGCATGCCTGTAGCCTGATTTCTTTTACACATGGTCTAATTTCTTATAGTCGACCTAAGTGACTCTCACACATCACCCTGCAAGGCAAGGCAAGAGTTTTTAATTTGAAGCTTCGACCATTAGGGAGATTCATGGATGGGCTTCAGGGGATCTATGAGTCCCTGAAATTGCATGCCAAAGTTGGTGTGTCCCTGCACGTCTAATACCATCCTGGTGGCACCAAGCATTGCCACCAGGAAACACAAGCCATTCATGCCAAAGGGCTTTGGGCCTCATGGACAAAACTCCCTTACAAATCTCACTCTATGAGACAGCTTCTGGCCTGGAAGAGTCATCGAGGCACCTCCAGATGATATGAGAATCTCACTGAGTTTTATTTCTCTTTCTCTAGAAAAGGGCTATTAACAAATCTGAGACTTTCATAGACGACGTTTATACTCAGCTGAGTAGCAGCCATGAACTTCAGCCCAAGGAGAACGCGTTGACTGCATTTTCACCTTTGTTACTATTGGAGTCTCAAAACATCCTTGGGAAGGACATGAGGCAAGTAACATAACTGTTCCAATATCACTGATGAGAAAAAAAAGACGCAAAAAATGTCAATGATTTGCCCAGAGGATGTAGCTAGTTTTTACTTGAACCAGCTCTAAAACCCTAATTCCCAGCCAAAGGCTTTTCCATTGGAAGGAAAAGGGGAAATTTTTCATTTCCCAGATTAATTATCCCAGTAGATCGAGAGACCTTTCAGGAGACCTAAAGTCAACTTGTGAAGATTCACAGTGTTAATTTCTGCTTGTCTGAACTTCCACAGTGATGAATGGAGCCACAGCCAGTCGTGCTAAGCTGATTAAATAAGCACTTTGCTAGCCACCCACCAACGTGATGCCAACTCTACCCCCTTTTTTAGTATTCCTGTCATGTGTAGTCCACTCCCACATGGAATCAGGCTTGACTCCTGTGACAACAGAATACTGCAGAGGTGACAGTGCGTGAATGCCAAGGCTTGGTCACTAACGGTACTGCAGTTTCTGTCTTTGTCTCCTGGCCAGATGGCTCCTTCTGTGTGAAGTTGGCCACCACGTTGCAAGGATGTTCAAGCAGCTCCATGGAGAGGTCCATGTTGAGAGGAACTGAGGCCTCCCACCAGCAGCCAGTGCAATTCTCCAGCCATGTAGGGGCGTCACCATGGCAGTAAATCCTCCATCCTCTGTCAGTCCCACCCATGACTATGGCCACAGGTGACATCTCATTGCAACCTCAAGAGAGACTCTCAGACAGAATTCTTGGCCAAGGCACTCTCAAATTCCAAATCTAAAGTAACTGTGAGCAATCGTAAATGACTGTTGTTTTAAGCCACTAAGTTTTGGAGTGATTTACCACACAGCATTCGATAACTAATACAACTCACAACCACCCCCAAAAACTCTGCCAGCACCCGCATCAGTGCCTCTGCAGGACACCCCTTTCTGTAAATATGGGATAGGCTGGGGCACAAGTGACCCTTGAGAGCGGGCACAGACTCTGAACTGTCTGACATAAGTCACTGGTTCCTAGTGCCAAGCATCGAATCCCTGCTACATTGGGAAGGGTTCACAAATGGCAGGAAGAGAGATGGTAGAAAAATTCCTTCAGACGCTACCTGGAGTCCACCCTAGCACTACCACCCTCTTTCTTAGAAGTGGAACCCCCAGTTTTTAACTGGGCCTATGGTCATCCAGAATAAAAACTGTTCCAGCCTGTTTGCTGAGCCTAATTTCTGGCCACTGGGATGTATGGTGACATGCCACATGGCAGCTGCCAAGACACTTCCTCAAAAGACAGCAGGGACGCATCCTTGGTCTCATCTTCTCCCTCCTCCCTCTGGGTCCACAAGGTGGAAGCTCCGAGCCAAGAGTGACAACAAGCAGATGCCGCCTGGGCTCCAGGCAGGTGGGCACACTATACCAGCCCTGGTGTCCCCTATTAGAATGCTCTATCTTCTTTATCTTGGCCTTTTCTGTGTTTTGCAGTCAAATCTGATGCCAGCTAGCACACTGCACCGTGAGGGCTGAATTACACAGGCCAGCGGCTTGATCCTAGGGCCCAGAGCCTCTCACTGCAAGACGCTGTGTAGTTGCCAGTTATTCTTATTCAGGACAACTAAGCATTTGCATTGGACACAAGGCAGATGACTATGCATCCATTCACTCCAAAGATCACAATAGCCACATTAATAATAATAATTAACATTTATGAAAAGCCCGCTCTATATCAAGCACTGTGCTAGCATTCTGCGTGGATGAACACATTTAATCTCTGCACAATTAACACATTTCAATCTACAACTACCCCATGAGGTTGGGTTACCATTATTTACGTTTGGCGGACAGGAAACAAAAGGAACAGAGAGACGCCATCACTGGCCCCAGATAACAAAGCCAGTCAGTGCTCAGGAGGGAGTCCTGCCACCACCAGCTTCCTCTCCAAATGGAGGCCCTTACCAGGTCCCAAACCCGAGTCTACCCACGTTTGGGCACAGCGGATGAACTGTGTGACCTCCATGTGTTTGAGTAATAGGCTTGGCCTTGGCAGGTTGGTTTGTTTGAGCTGAAAGAGAACAAGAAAGGCCTTCTGCCCAGGTGCCTGGAGAGGTGAGCAGGGGTCGCTGGTCTGCGAGAGGCTCTCCAGCAGGAGTGAAGAACTCGCTTTCTGGGAGACAAAGGGAGGGCTGGCTTGGCCTGGGAGGCAGGGGCACTCTCTGTGGCCCAGAGGGAGCGCCATGCAGTTGGTCCAGAGAAGCTTCAAGATCTGGGGCCACCTGGGCAGCCCAGGGTCTGCAGCAGCCTCCTGTCGGTCACCACGGCTGGAACCTGGGGGCTGTGGAGGGCTCCGAGGTGGAGGCTGGTCCCATGTGTCTGGGTGAGTAGCAGACACCATAGGAGCAGCTGTCTGACCTGAGCCAGTCACACAAAGGAGCCAATTCTCAGCTGTGTGGGAGCCCCTGAGCCCAGGCACATTTGGCAAGGAGCCCTCGGAGGCCAGCGTCCTAGCCTGAGATGGCAGGGGGCAAAGCTGGTGAAATGTAGGTCATCAGTGGTGGCGAGACCCACTCTCACCCAGAGGCTGGCAAGGTCAGCTAGCAAGACTCTCCACTGTAGTTAGTTCAGCTGGATTTCACTGCCAGTATTCCCTGTGGAGAAGAGTGGTATTTTCAACATGTTTTTGTTTTTGTTTTTGAGATGGAGTCTCGCTCTGTCACCCAGGCTGGAGTGCAGTGGTGGAATCTTGGCTCACTGCGACCTCCACCTCCTGGGTTCAAGCGATTCTTCTGCCTCAGCCTCCCAAGTAGCTGGGACTACAGGTGTGCGCCACCACACCTGGCTAATTTTTGTATTTTTAGTAGAGACAGGCTTTCACCATGTTGGCCAGGCTGGTCTCAAACTCCTGACCTCAAGTGATCCTCCTGCATCGGCCTCCCAAAGTGCTGGGATTACAGGCGTGAGCCACCAAGCCCAGCTCATAAATATATAAATATGATGAATTCATTGACTAGTAGAGAAGCAGGCCCCACGAATGTCTCCAAATTCTGTTTTTAACTGCACCAAGACTGCTGGAGTTTTATATCTCAGATATATTAGCAGATGTGTGCTTTTCCAGATAACCATTTTTATGGAAATCTTAATATCGTCTGAAAATCAGCACGATTGTCCTGTGAACGAGATGTTTACTCACTTGGCAGAAGGAGGCAGAACAAATCCATTGCTTGAGACCCTCTTCTATGACTGCAGCAACTGTGGGCTTTGAGGACCTTGAGCTGGTCTTAGATGACCTTCTCAGTGGTATGCTGGCATCGGCCTTCCTCATAGAAAACAAAAGGAGAGAAAAACAAAAGAAAAGAAAATCCCAACCCACAGAGTCTGTCCATCTCTGTGGTGTAAGTGTTTCCACTATGGCCAGTGTCAAACACCTAAGCTGCCATCACTGAACATGGAGTTGGGAGGTGAAGGGCCAAACCCCTTCCCGCCCATTTCCAGTGAGTAGGCGTGACATTCTCCATCAGGCACCACTAACTCTGGCTAACACCAGTTAGTCTACGGGGCAGGGCCTCTAGGATGGCCCAGAGGATGCAGCACCAGGAGTTGACAAACCCACACCCTCCATCCTGGACACGGTTTCTTCTGTGGCATTGGGCAGGCACTTCCACAAATCGAAACTGACTTTTTCCCACCCAAGTGACAAGCTCCCGGGGTCAGGGAGACAGTTTATTTCCCCTGTACCTCACCCCTCCGTCCCCCATCAACAGCGCCTGGCTCACGTGGCAGTTCTGAGCAACTGGAGAGACGTGGACAGAATGAATTGCAAGAGGACGTGGGGGATCCTAGCTCCATGTTGGGCGAGACCACCCGGCGTTTCCATGCTCCTGGAATCCCTCCCTGAAGCTGAGCTCCATGCCCCCGCTCCTAGAGCAATTTCAGAGCTCGCATCCTCAAGGAGTTCTACTGATTCAGTAACCGGCAAAGGCTGTCTGGGGAGCACGGTGGAAGTTAAACGCCATGAAGAGAGCATCCAAGGCCCCCAGACTCTCGGGTCAGGAGTCTCACGCCACCACGCTGCCAGCTCAGGCATAATTTACCAGGCTTCACACATATCAGAGGAGGCCGCAGCTGCTAGCCCTCCACGCCAGCCCTGCAAACATTTCTTCAATTATTCAGTCACCAGGCACATGGAGCTAGTCCACTGCTTCAAAGTTACATTGTTATAAAGTATCAATTACAGCAAGGTTTAGGGCTGAGCTCCCAGGCCTGGACACTCCGCCCCCCCAACCCTGACCACCCCAGTCTTTCTCTCTCTCTCTCCCTCCAGGTCGTCTCTCTCTCTTTCTCTCCTCTCTCTCTGTCCCCATGTTTCTTCTTCCCTTCTCCCTCTCCTTCTCTCTCCTCTTTTGTCTTTTCCCCATCTCTCCCTCCCTCCAGCCTTCTCTCCTTCCTTGCCTCTCCCCGTTGCCTCCCCTTTCCTTCCCTCCCCATCCAGGTGGGTGGTCAGGCCTTGGTTAAGGCTGGGCCATCCAGAGAGGAGGGGAAGCCTGGTGGAGCGCCCAGCACTGAGCAGACCAGACTTTGCGAAGGAGGTGGCAGCAGGGATCAGGAGGGAGGGTGCAGGGATGCCCCTGCCATAACAAAGCACCCCAAACCCGAGACTTCAATAACAGAGTTTTATCCTATGCTGCTGGAGACTGAGCTCTGAGACCAAGGTGTGGGCAGGGCCAGGCTCCCTCTGAGAGCGCTAGGGAAGGGCCTGTCCCCAAATCCTGCGCTCTCCCCCGGGGGATGGGGCGGGGGGGGCACTCTGGATTGTGGCTGGGTCTCTCCACACTCTCCGTGGCACTCTCCCTCTGTGCGGGTCTGTCTCTGTGTCCTAGTCTCCCCTTTTCATAAGGACAGCAGTCATATGGAGTTAGTGCCCACCCTGCTGACCGCATTTCAACTTGATCACCTCTGGTCAGACCCTGTGTTCAAGGAATGTTCCATTTGGAGGTACCATGGGTTAGGACTCAGCAGATGTTTTGAGGAACACCACCATTCCAGCACAACAGCAGGGCCTCCTGGGTAGGAGGAGGAAGGAGCGGCTAGGGCGGGAGGACCTGTGTCTCTGAGGCAGCTTGCAGCTATGGGGGTAGGTGGCCCTGTGGATGAACTTGGGACAGGGACTTGCTGTGTCCTTGGTCCTCCTAGGAAAGGCCTCCTGGACTCTCCAGGGCTCTGCCCTTCCCAGTGGTGTCAGCGGTGCTGGGGCCTGGTCTGCAGTGTCAGCCTTTCATGCCTGCCATACCCGGGCTTTTTTTTTTTTTTGAAACGAAATATCGCTCTGTCGCCCAGGCTGGAGTGCAGTGGTGTGATCTCGGCTCACTGCAACCTCCACCTCCCTGGTTCAAGCAATTCCCCTGCCTCAGCCTCCTGAGTAGGGTTACAGGCACACGCCACCAAGCCTGGCTAATATTTTTGTTTTTTTATACTAGAAATGGGGTTTCACCATGTTAGCCATGAGAGGTGACAACGTGCTAGCAGGCCTCGCTCGCTCTCTGCGCCTCCTCAGCCTCCTTGATCTCAGCATCCACTCTGGCCGCACTTGAGGAGCCCTTTAGCCCACCCCTGCACTATGGGAGCCCCTCTCTGGGCTGGCCAAGGCCAGAGCCTGCTCCCTCTGCTTGTGGGGAGGTGTGGAGGGAGAGGCCCAGGCAGCAACCCAGGCTGCATGCCTCGCTGGCGGGCCAGCGCAAGTTACAGGTAGGCGCAGGCTTGGCGTCCCTGCCCTCAAGAGCGGCTAGCCAGTGCCACCAGCTGGGCAGTGAGGGGCTTAGCACCCAGGCCAGCAGCTGCAGAGGGTGTGCCGGATCCCCCAGCACTGCTGACCCACCCACGCTGTGCTCGAATTCTCCCCAGGCCTCAGCTGCCTCCCCGCCGGGCAGGGCTCGGGACCTGCAGCCCATCATGCTGGAGCCTCCCCCCGCCCACCCCCGTGGACTCCTGCGCAGCCCGAACCTCCCCGAGGGGCGCCACCCCTGCTCTGCAGAGCCGCTCCCGTCGACCACCCAAGGGCTGAAAGGTGCGGGCCTGTGGCGTGGGACAGGCTGCCTCACGGGACTCAGGGGCGGAGCTGCCCATGGCCCCCGCTAGGGATCCACTATGCTCAGCCAACTGGGCTCCTGAGTGGAGGGGGAACTTGGAGAAGTTTTATGTCTAGCAGGAGGATTGTAAATGCACCAATCAGCACTTTGTGTCTAGCTCAAGGATTGTAAATGCACCAATCAGCACTCTGTGTCTAACTCAAGGTTTGTAAACACACCAATCAGCACCCTGTCAAAACGGACCAATCAGCTCTCTGTAAAATGGACCAATCAGCTCTCTGTAAAATGGACCAATCAGCAAGATGAGGGTGATTCCCACATAAGGGAATAAAGGCAGGCTGCCCTAAGCCACCAGGTGCAACCAGCTCAGGTCCCCTTCCAGGCTGTGGAAGTTTTATTCTTTCACTCTTTGCAATAAATCTTGCTGCTGCTCACTCCTTGGGTCCACGCTGCCTTTATGAGCTGTAACGTCGGGAAGGTCTGCAGTTTCACTTCTGAAGCCAGCAAGACCATGAACCCACCAGAAGGAAGAAACTCCGGACACACCATCTTTAAGAACTGTAACACTCATTGCGAGGGTCCGCGGCTTCATTCTTGAAGTCAGCAAAATCAAGAACCTACCAATTCCAGACACAGCCAGACTGGTCTCAAACTCCTGACCTCAGGCAATCCGCCCACCTCAGTCTCCCAAAGTGCTGGGATTACAGGCGTGAGCCACCGCACCCAGCTTGTTGTTTACAGCGCAGGTGAGCAATCTGGAGAAAACAAAACTAAAGCCCCCATCTGACACTGTTAATTAGGTTTCTGAGGAAGTGCCCTGTAAACTGGATGTCTTCCCCAGGTCCTGGAGGCCTAAGACAGCAGGCTGAGGAGTGCAGCCCGGGAGGGGGGAGCAGAGAGGGCTCAGCAGGAGCTGGGGGGATGCGACGCCCTGGAAAAGCCCTGACATCGGAAGCAGCCCCTTGAGGCTGCTGGGGAAGAGTTGGTGAGACCTGGAGCCAGGACGGTGGTGGGACTGGAGAGACACCAGTGGCCCTGAGGCCAGGAAGGAGGGGAAGACTTCTCATCCCTGAGTCTGCAGGACAGGAGCTCCAGCCACTGCAGGTTCCACGCCGCAGCCCCGCTCCTCCCTCCAGGTGCTCCCACCTCATAGAATACCGGTTTTCAGAGCTCGCTGACACCTGGCCACCATGCCCCTCAGGCACCAGACACTGCCCAGCTCTGCCCTCGGTGGAACTTCCTGCCTGTGTCCTGTTCTTTCTGGCAGGACCACTGGTCTCCAAAGTGACCACCAGCTACTCTCATCCGTAAGCACGTGCTCCAGGGACAGCAGTCAGCTGGTGGGCGCCTTGCACACTGCCCTACTGCTGTGGACAGAAGTACAGTGTAGAATAACAGGAATCGTGATGGCTAATTGTACATGACAACGTGGCTAGGCCACAGTGCCCAGATATTTGGTTACACATCACTCCAGATGTTACTGTGAAAATATTTTCTAGATGAGGTTGACATTGAAATCAGGAAACGTTGCATCAAACAGATCACCATCCACAGTGTGTGTGCGGAGCTCATCCAATCAGCTGAGGCCTCCAGAGAAAAAACTGACCTCCCCAAAGAAGAGGGAGTCCTGCCAGCCCACAGCCTTTGGACCCGAGCTACAGCACCAGCCCTTCCTTGGGTCCCCAGCCTGCTGGTCTACCTTGCAGATTTTTTGCCACCCTCCACAACCACATAAACCAATTTCTTTTTCTTTTTTTTGAGACGGTGTCTCACTCTGTCGCCCAGGCTGGAGTGCAATGGTGCGATCTCGGCTCACTGCAACCTTTGCCTCTCGGGTTCAAGCGATTCTCCTGCCTCAGCCTCCTGAGTAGCTGGGATTACAGGCATGCACCAACACACCCAGCTAATTTTTGTATTTTTAGTAGAGATGGGGTTTCATCATATTGGCCAGGCTGGTCTCGAACTCCTGACCTCAGGTGATCCACCTGCCTCGGCCTCCCAAAGTGTTGGGATTACAGGCATGGAAACCAATTTCTTAAAATTAATCCCTCTCGTATATATGAGAGAACCACCCTATTGGTTCTGTTTCTCGGAGAACCCTGACTAAAACGGTTACTCTTGGATTAATGAGTTGCCACTTAGATAGTTTTAATTAAGATCAGGATATGCACCCTCATGTGGCTACACTGAATAAAGTAAGCAGATGTATTAAACCAGGGGCCAGAGGGAGTTTGGTGGTGATTTGCATGTAGGAGGAAGTGAACTAAAGTAGCTTCGATCAAATGACCAGCAGGGGTGTTGTGGGCCAGAAGGAGGTGAGCGTTGAACCAGCCCCTGCGAGGGAATGAAGGGCACCTCTCCGGCCCCAGCGTTCAAGAACAAGCCCATCACATCTGTGGGTGCTGGCAGGGCTGAGACTGAAGAGAGCAGGGCAAGGTCGGATGGCAGCTCAGGCCCTATGGCACCTGCGAGAACCCAGGAAACACCCCACGTCTTGCCTGGGGCCCGCACAGGCAGAGCTGAACCCTCAGACAGGAGCAGGGTGAGGCGTTTTCCATGCCAGGCCTTTCCGGGTTCAGTCGTGGCCTCATGGAGACTGGCGGGGCCTTGGGCGTCACACGGTCTAATCCCCTGCCTCCGAAGGAAAGAACTCAAGTGATGACAGATTGTGCATTTGCCTGTCACCTCTACTTGCAGGTAGCAGTTTCCGGGCAGCGCTCCTGAACGGGCACGGCAGGCGTTTCTGTCCTGGGCACTGTGGGATGTGTGGCAGCATCCCTGGCCTCCACCCACTAAATGCCAGGGGTACCCCCGCCCCCGAGTCATGACAATCAAAAATGTCTCCAAATGTATGGTTGACAAAGGCAACAAATGAAAACACAAGTCACCCAGTTAGGTATGAATTTCAGATAAATTACAAATTTTTTTTAGTCTGTCTCCTGTCATGTTGGGGACACATGTATCCTAAAAATTTATTTGTGTTCATCTGAAATTGAAATATAACAGGTCACCGTGTATTGTATCCCACAATGCCGCCACCTGTAGGGTGATAACCCCTGTCCTGGGCCTGCAGAGAAAGCAGCTTAGGGAGACTTGAGAATCACATGGAGACGCAAAGTAGCCCTGCCCGATCGCCCGGCTGCGATGTCACCCGCGGCACGTGCACCGGAGCAAGGGAAGAAGGTCAGGGCAATGTCATTCTCATTCTACGAGGGAGAAAGGAGGCGGAGAGATTAAAGGGCCGGCTGCAGGCCGGACGGACCACGGGGGTGGATCCAAGGCTAGACCTGGGTCGGGGTGCTGGTTACTTTCCTGGATTTCTTCCCCCATAAAAATTGTTTAAAATTATCTTTTATGACTGCGATGGTATAAAGATGGTATTATTACTGTTATGTTAGTAATTATGGTTATTAATATTATACGTTAAAAGTTTGTTCAATGTAAACATTAATTTTTTTCTTCAGATTTTAATGGAAATTAAACGATACTCCCAGCCCCTTACAGTGGTTATGGGCCCTGGATACTGAGCCTCCCATGCCTGGGACGAGCCAGCCCCGCCCTCCACCTCTTCCCGCTCTGAGCCTCCCAGGGACCGACTTCAGGCACAGCAGCTGGGGCTGAGCTGCACCAGCACCTCCCATACAGCTCAGGTCCGATTCCCGGAACCAGCTTCATGACTGCCCATCAGACCCCGAAGCAGGTGCTCCTGAGTGCAGCCGATCTTTTCTCATGATTATTGTTAAGTAGAGGCACCGTGTTGAACAGCAGATCTCTGGAACCTACTCGTCGTGCATAACGGAAACTGTATTCTACCCCCACTTCCCCTCCTCCAGCCCTGGAGACCCCCACCCTCCTCGCTGCTTCTATGAGCTTGTTTTAGATTCCTTGTAGACGGGAGACCATGCAGTGTCTGCCTTTCTGCTTACTTCACATAACATAATGTCCTCTGGGTTCATCCATGCTATCACTGACAGGGTTTCCCCTTTTTCATGGCTGAATACTACTCCATGGTGTGGTGATGGCCCAGACTCTTTATTCATTAATTTGTTGATGGACATGGAGGTTGCTTCCACTACTTGGCTATTGTGAATAGTGCTGCAATGAACTTGGAGTGTAGACACCTCTTCAAAATACTGACTTCAGTTTTTTTAGGTCAATACCCAGAACTGGGATGGCTGGGTGGTAAGTAGTTCTGTTTTTAGATGTTTGGGGAACCTCCACAGCATTCCCCATGGTGGCTGCCCTGGCTCACATTCTCACCAACAGTGCCCACAAGGCACACCTGATCCCACTCTTCCACACCCCTTCCCCATCTGGACCCTCTTCACACCCCGATCTCTGCCAGAGGAGGGGACTGGGTTGGGGGTCCGCCTTCTCCCACTCACTGTCTTTGTGACCTTCAGCAACCACCTCGGCCTCCCACTCTTCTTCTCCTTAGCAACTCGAAGGCTTGGGCGAGAGAACGGTGAACGCCATTTCTCACTCTATCTGTTTGGGTTCCTATGCTTTTCTCCGGCCCCGAGAGACAGCACTGCCACCCTTTCCACTCCTGCAGGGAGATCTGCCACACGAAGCAGGACGGATGTGAAGCAAACAGGCGACAGGGTCACCTGCCCTCCCAGACAGCCTTCCACAGTGGGGAGGATAGAGGAGAAAGGGAGAGGCACACCCTGGAGGCTGGGGAAGGTCTCATTCCTGGTTGGCAAACTCTCCTCTTCACGCCTACCCTGCAGGAGGCGGCTCTGCCAGCCCTCCCGGGGCCACTGTGGCTGCCATGGGGCCTTCGTTCCCAGGTCCTTGGCCACCCCTCCTCTTTCCTGTCCTGCCCCACCCATGCCTGGGGGGCCCGCCTATGGCTCTAGTGGAGCTGCCTCGCTGGTTCTCTCATTCCCATGAGAAAGAAGCTGCCCATTCTCAGGCATCAAACCCTAGCCTGCAACTCCTCTGTGGGGAAAGAGAGAGAACTTGACTGGAAAAGTTATTTTCAAACCCAGTATCTTGACCCACCAGTGATCCTTCCTGAGATGGGGCTCAAGTGACCTGTGGCCAGTTAGGCTTAACGTGCAAGTGAGTTGTATGTTGTCTGGAGGTGACAGGGCACCCCTCCAATTTTATAATGTCACTGTCACCTGCCTTTCAGCACACCTCCAGAGGCAGGAGAGACTGTGTTGGTTTCTCCAGCATGCAGGAACCACTCACGGCCATGTCGACCCTCGGTGGGCAGACAGGGTTTCCTCATTCACGGTGGCCCTGTTCACCTTCACAGTTTCTCTTCCTGGAAAAAGAGCACAGAGCCCCAGGCATAGGCCATCATGGCTGACTAACCCACAGGCACCCCAGATGACAAGGAGTGATGGTGTTTGTGGTGTTAAGCTTCTAAGTGTCGGGGTTGTATGTTACACAGCAATAGGTAATACAATCCCAAATGCTAGTCACCTGCCTCCCCTAACACACAGGAGACCACCTGTCTGGACAGCCTCATTGGCCCCGTGAATTCCCTTGGCCTGGCCCAGAAAGCTGCCCTCAGGAGCTATAGAACTGAGACCCTTCTGCAGGTCCCCGTGGGCCTGAGCACATCCTTGAGGCTCCAGTTCCCCTCAAGCCCCAGCCCAGGGGTCACATAGGCAACCAAAGGCCTTTACTTTTCATTTTAGAAAATTGCAAACCGCAGCTTAATGACCAGCAGGACAGCGGCTTGATATCAGATAATGCAATCTGAGCAGCAGCTGATGTTAATCTGATTGTTCCCGACAGCCTGAGCAGGGCCAGAGAAACAGGCTGCGGGTCCCTGCACCTTTTATCTGCAACACAGGGTCAAGTTTTGTTCTTGTCATCGGGCCATGTCTTCCAGTGTCATCAGCTCAGCACTTCATGGTCAGCATGTAACGACATTTATTTTTCTTGCTAATTGCTCTTGGAGTGGTTTCCATTTCCCCAACTAGACTGAAATCTTGTTACCCCAGAAACAGTGTCTTTCTGTGAGTCTCACACAGAAAGGAGTGCACAGTGGGCTGCCTCTCTGTTCTACTCTGTATTGTCCCTAACCAGCTGTCCACTAGAGCACGATGACCACGATAAATAACCTGCCATATGACAGCAAGTTGCTAGATGCACCAACAACCACTCACCCATTTCCTGAGTATAGATCTCTGGCTAACGACTACACCTTGCACACTATAAATGTGGAGCAGGCCGGGCACGGTGGCTCACACCTGTGATCCCAGCACTTTGAGAGGCTGATGCAGGTGGATCAACTGAGGTCAAGAGTTCGAGACCAGCCTGGCCAACATGATGAAACCCCGTCTCTACTAAAAATACAACTAGCTGGGAGTGGTTGCAGGTGCCTGTAATCCCAGTTACTCAGGAGGCAGAAGTGGGAGAATCGCTTGAACCTGGGAGGCGGAGGTTGCAGTGAGCTGAGATCGTGCCATTGCACTCTAGCCTGGGCAAGAGAGCGAAACTCCATCTCAAAAAAAAAGAATGTGGAGCAATGACCATAAAGAGTGAAGCTGACACTGAGAAGTGCTGGCATCCCCCTCCGGAGGCCAGGTGCGGTTCATCAGCACCCTCGGGTCTGAGCTTTTGAGCTGAGGCCTTTCCAAGCCTCAAGGGAGCAGATGGTAGAAGAAAAAAAATGTTAAATCCCCAAGCTGGAGGAAAGTGGGTTTGCCAAGAAAACTCCTTCCAAAATTGTGTCTCCCACACGACCGTGTTGTCTTTGACAGCAGAGACATTTTTGTACAGCTTCCCTCCTATTTAGGAACAGCTGACGTGAACTCGACATCGGAAATATAAAATCAGCAGGGAAGTGGGTCTGAATCACAGGAAAGTTAGTTTTTTCACGTGCGAAGGACAATTGAAAGCACCTGCTTTGGAATTTGTCGACTGGTACAAATTGGTTTTTGGCACAAACAGAAACGTGACCAATTTCTACAGCTGCAGAAACGACCTCTATGCAGCAGGACGGAGACAGAAGGCATCTGGCGTCCTTGGGTGGGCTCTGAGCCCCGGTCATCCCCGAGACTCTCCTCCTGGCTCACGTGGCCCCTCCTCCCAGCCCTGCAGCGGCTTCTCCCGACCCGGCATTGCTCTCTGTCCGCCAACTCACGTTCCTGAACAGTCTTTGGAAAACATTTCTGGGCAGTGGAAGGGGTGTATCTCTTCCCAATTATTCAGGAACCAGCTCTGTGACCCTGGACAGGTCGCTGGAACCTCTTGGGCTTCAGCCAGTGGGAAATGAGATGGTTGGCCAGAGAGTCCCCAAGACGCCAAACCTGTGAAACCCAGACCAGGCGATGTGGCCACAGGTTCCAGAGCAGCGGAAACTCTTAGGTCGGCCTCACGCAGTCCAAGAGCAGAGCGCAGCGGAACTGTCACGTGGCCAGCACCTGGGCCTCCCCCGGAGCTGCTCAGGAATGCAGAGTTCAGGTCTTGCGTCCTGATGAACTTGGACTGGCCCCGGGAGGCACTCCTCAGGCCTTCAACCTGTCATCTGAGAGCCGCCAGCAGATGGCAGCAAAGGCCCAGCTCTGGCCGGTCTCTCAGGCCTCCCGGCCGGGCTGGGCCCTGGTACCTGGAGGAAGATTGCACGCTCTGGGACTACGAGTTGCAAAGGTACCATGGGGAGCCCCGGGAGGTGAACGCACTTCCCGGCCTAATGTGGCGCCGAGAGGGACTGCGCACCAACTCTTGGCTTCAGAGAGATGGAGCGGGGTCCGAGGGACCGGGGGGACGCACGGACAGGCTTGGAAGGAACCAGTGAACCAGCCCAGGGCAGCGGGAGCCGCAGAAATCAGCTCGTAGAGAGTTACGTGCAGGCTGGCGGTGAAGGGAGAGCCCGGGTCAGGCTCGGGTGCGCCGCGGGGGATGGGGGACTCCCGGGGGACTGTGCTCCCCGCATTCCCACCATGGCGCAGGCGTCGGGTGCCCTGCTCACCGCCCCTCCACCCAGGGCCGGGCCTGCCTCTGGAAGCCCCACGGGTTCTCTGGAGCCTTTGGTTCCAGCGGAACCTGGAAGAGCAGCAGCTTTTGTCGTGTAGGCCACGGTGATCTTCCCAGACACAAAATCGGTGCCTAGGAATTGCGGAGTGACCCATCAGCACCCGTAGAAAGGGTGGCATTTGTGACTTTTGTGCAGCTCGCTCAGGTGACACGAAGTCAGCTCCGAGCCCTGCCCAGCCCCAGCCGCCTCCTCCCAGCAGCTTCCAGGGCTGCAGCTACTGCAAGAAGCCAAAGGGGAACCCGTCCCCGGCGGCCTGGGGACCAGCAAGACGAGGCCGGCAAATGGGCTTAGCCGGCGGCCACAGGCAAAGCCAGGGAAGATCCGCATCCTCGTCAGCTCAGCAACCACAACACAGCACCGCGGGCCAGTGGGCTCAGCAGCGGGCGTCTGCGTTGTTTCCCAGTCCTGGCGGCCACAGCCCGAGATCTACGTGTGGGCAGGGCTGCTTCTGCCTGGGGCCTCTCTCCTCAGCTTAGCTGCTGTCTTCTCTCCGTGCCCTCACCTGACTGTCCCTGCATGCACGGCTGTATCCTCATCTTCTCTTCTTGTAAGGACACCAGTCCTGCTGGATCAGGGCCCACCCACATGACCTCATTATACCTTGGTGGCCGCGGTAGAGACCCCAGCTCCGCATAAAGCCACATTCTGAGGTCCTGGGAGTTCGGCCTGCAACTTACGACGAATCTGGAGGACACAATTCATTCAGCCCACAACCATCGCGGAGGCTTGGCTCAGGGCACAGCTAGCAGAGTGTGAGTCGCCCAGCGCCAGCACCACACCGTGGTGGTCGTGGGTAACACCCGGGGCTCCAGGCACAGGGAGCCCAGCTGCAGTGCGGATGCTGCTGAGAGCTGGAGAATGCCGGGGAGACACGCGCGGCCCAGGCTTCCCAGGCCTGGCTGGCTGCACTGCCCCCCACCCCCGGGGGTCTGACTTAGCAGGTCTTAGGGGTGTCCAAGAACCTACTTTTAACCAGCCCCCAGGTACCTTAAGACCAGCAGGAGGATTTGGAAGATCCTGCTTTGTGCTAATTTCATCTAATCCTTGCCATAGGCCTATTAGAGGTAAGAAAACAGAGCTACAGAGATTGAAGAAAAATTCTCAAGATCACATTAAAAGTACATTTACCATTCAAACCCAGGGTCATGTGGCTTCAGAGCCCTTGTTCTGAAACTCGTGCCGGCATTCCATTTCTAGACCAGTGTGGTGAGCACCAAAGCCCCAGAGAACCCCTGGGGGTTCCAGAAGCAGGCCCAGCCCCAGGTGGAGAGGCAGGGCCAGGATGCCTGACACTGCACAACCTCATCCCAGGACACCTGCAGCCCAGTACACCTGACACCCACACGACCTAGCCCAGTGTGTCCGGAATTGATGGGTTCTTGGTCTCACTGACTTCAAGAATGAAGCCGCGGACCCTCACGGTGAGTGTTACATCTCTTAAGGTGGTGTGTCTGGAATTGTTTGTTCCTTTTGATGTTCAGATGTGTTTGGAGTTCCATCCTTCTCGTGGGCTCGTGGTCTCGCTGGCTTCAGGAGGGAAGCTGCAGACCTTCGCGGTGAGTGTTACAGCTCATAAAAGCAGCATGGACCCAAAGAGTGAGCAGTAGCAAGATTTATTGCAAAGAGCGAAAGAACAAAGCTTCCACAGTGTGGAAGGGGACCCGAGTGGATTGCCACTGCTGGCTCGGGCAGCCTGCTTTTATTCTCTTATCTGGCCCCACCCACATCCTGCTGATTGGTAGAGCTGAGTAGTGTGTTTTGACAGGGCATTGATTGGTATGTTTACAATCCCTGAGCTAGACACAAAGGTTCTCCACCTCCCCACCAGAGTAGCTAGATACAGAGTGTGGACACAAAGGTTCTCCAAGGCCCCACCAGAGTAGCTAGATACAGAGTGTCGATTGGTGCATTCACAGACCCTGAACTAGACACAGGCTGCTGATTGGTGTATTTACAATCCCTGAGCTAGACATAAAGGTTCTCCACATCCCCACCAGACTCAGGAGCCCAGCTGGCTTCACCCAGTGGATCCTGCACCAGGGCTGCAGGTGGAGCTGCCTGCCAGTCCTGCGCTGTGCGCTCGCACTCCTCAGCCCTTGGGTGGTCAATGGGACTAGGCACCGTGGAGCAGGGGGCGGCGCTCATCGGGGAGGCTTGAGCCACACAGGAGCCCATGGAGGGGGTGGGAGGCTCAGGCATGGCGGGCTGCAGGGCCCGAGCCCTGCCCCGCGGGAAGGCAGCTAAGGCCCGGTGAGAAATCGAGCGCAGCACCAGTGGGCTGGCACTGCTGGGAGACCCAGCACACCCTCCGCAGCTGCTGGCCCAGGTGCTAAGCCCCTCATTGCCCGGGGCTGGCAGAGCCGGCTGGCTGCTCCAAGTGTGGGGCCCACCAAGCCCATGCCCACCTAGAACTCCAGCTGGCCCTCAAGTGCCACATGCAGCCCCATTTCCCACTGGCGCCTCTCCCTCTACACCTCCCTGCAAGCTGAGGGAGCCGGCTCCGGTCTTGGCCAGCCTAGAAAGGGGCTCCCACAGTGCAGCGGGTGGCTGAAGGGCTCCTGAAGTGCCACCAAAGTGGGAGCCCAGGCAGAGGAGGTGCCGAGAGCGAGCGAGGGCCGTGAGGACTGCCAGCATGCTGTCACCTCTCAATACCCCCTCTAAACAGGACACCCCAACTGCTGTTGGGAATTTGGCCGATAACCACTCTAGCTACTTCCTGCTGGATAGGGACAAAGAAGGGGCCCTACAGTTGTAGTGTCCTTCAGAGGGGAACTCTCTGAGCCAGGGGAAGTGCCAGCGGGTCGGTCCAGGGGTCCTCGGTAGAAGTTGTTAGTTGAACTCATTTGGGGTTCCATTTGTAAGACCATCTGTAGCTTGATGGCCTCAATTCTAGAGGAAACAAATTTGACAAGAAGGTTAAAAATACAGGGCCTAAAGGCAAGTAACAGCCAGATGGCTGCCACGGGACCTAGAAAGGGGAGAAGCCGTGTTGCCCAACTCCAGAGGTTGGTATAAGAATTTGAAAGGCGTTGTCTGATTTCAGAAGCCTTTTCCTGTAAATGCTGGGCAGCATCTCGTACTATCCCCGACTGGTTAGTGTAAAAACAACACTCTTCCCCTAAGAAAGTGCAGAGTCCTCCTTTCTCAGCAGTGAGGAGGTCTAGGCCTCGGCGGTTTTGGAGAGTCACTGCTGCCAAAGAGTCTATTTGGGATTGTAAAGTAAGAATAGATTTCGTTATTTCTTGCAAACTGTTTGAGAAGCAGATATGGGTTGAAGATCCACATAAGTAGAAAATGCCTTGGCTGGGTAGATAGAAATTTACCCTGGCTTTTAAAGGAATAGGATACACTGTTTTTTCTTTACTACTTCCATCCCTCTCTTTCTCTCTTCGACTTCTTCTTTGTCTCTTCCTCTCTTTTTAACTCTCTCTTTGACTTTCTGTGTCTGTCCCTCTTTCTCTCTAACTTCTTCTTTGTCTCTTCCTCTCTCTTTCTTTGACTTCCTGTCTCTTTCTTTCCTTTCTGCTGCCTCTGCCAGCTGCTTATGCTGCTATTCTCCCCTCTCCTTCCCATTTTGATGGCTTTGTCAGTGTAAGATTCCCACCTCTTTGGGTTCCTGCACCATGTGCAATAACTCCATAACTTCCCTGTGGTATTTAATGGGGGTCCCCCCAGAGGTTAGGAACTCCCTCTCTTTCCATATTGCAGCATGGGCATGTAAGATTAGATAAGCATACTTGCTATCTGTATACACATTTATTCTTTTTCCCTTTCCCAGTTCTAAGGCTCGGGTAAGTGCCACTAGTTCTGCTAACTGGGCACTGGTCCCTGGGGGAAGAGGCTTACTTTCAAGTATGGTTACATCACTAACTGTGGCATAACCTGCCCTTCATATCCCATTCTCCACAAATGAACTTCCGTTGGTATATAGATTAAGGTCAGGATTAGTTAAGGGGACTTCTAAGAGATCACCTCAGGCAGCATAAGTCTGGACTATAGTTTGTTGGCAGTCATGCTCGATTGGTTCCCCATCCTTTGGGAGAAAAGTGGCAGGGTTGAGGGCCACGCATGTATGTATTTGAAGCACCGATCCCTCAAGGAGTAGTGCCTGGTATCTAAGTAGGTGGTTGTCTGATAGCCATAAACTCTCTTTGGCACCTAGTATGCCATTTACATCATGAGTAGTCCAGACAGTGAGATCCTTTCCTTGTATTATTTTGATAGCTTCTGACACTAAGACGGCTACTGCCACAACTACCCTTAAACAGTGAGGCCAGCCTTTTGCTACTACATCAATTTCCTTACTTAGGTATGCCACTGGTTGTGGGGTTGTCCCACAAGTCTGAGTAAGGACTCTAAGAGCTATCATGAGAAGGGGACATGTACCCGGGTTGAGCCAAATTCCCCTCCCCCTACAGCTTGAAGGGGACATAACCGATAGCCCGGGGGTTTTTGTGGTCCTTTGGAGATTTCTTTGCTTATTTCCTTCTGGGCAGGGGAGATTAGAGGAGGATTATCATTAATAGGAAGGGGAGCTATAGGGAGGCTAGGATATGGGGGTAAGCTGAGAGGTCCTCTGTGGGATGTAAATTGTATGCTTTGCATAATTGTGTATTCTCCCTCAATGAAAAGAAAGCTTGGACATAAGGTATTTCACTCCATTTGCCTTCCCTCTTACAGAAAAGATCAAGCTGCAGGATAGTATTGTAATTTGTACTTCCCTCAGGTGGCCATTTTTCCCCATCAAAGAGAGAATATCAGGGCCAAGCCATAGTGCAGAAAAAAATGAGCTGCCTCTTTTTCAGGGTTTGTGGGTCAAATTGGTCCCAATGGCTTAGGATGCATTTCAAGGGTGAGTCTGTTGATGCCTGAGTGTTTCCCATCTGAAAGACAAAATCACCCTCGGTTTTGGTTTATTTTGTTTCTCCCCCTGCCCAAGAACCTGCAACGGTCCCTGGACCCTGCTGATCAGAATAGTTGCGCTCACTGACGCAGCAGCAGAAACAACCCCTGCCCAAGAACCCGCAACGGTCCCTGGACCCTGCTGATCGAAATAGTTGCACTCACCGACGCAGCAGCAGAAACACTAGTTTTCCTCCAAGACCACATGGAGGATCGAGGAAGGTCGGATTTAGTGGTCCTTACCGAGGCATTCTCGAAAACCTGCACCCTTGCCTGTCCTCCTAGACCACAAGGAGGACCGACCGAGAAAAATCGGATTTAGTGGCCCTTACCGATGCATTCTCGAAAACCTGTTAGGGTCCTAAGCGTTCACCTGTTAGTACTGGGACTTTACCCCTGTCCTATAAAGATGTTATGCCCCAAAAATGAAGTGGAGGGCCATACCCTGAGGGAGGGAAGGGATCTCCAGGTTTGGAAGAGTGACACCTTTTGTCCTCACTTATATGAATAGGAAGGATACAATTTCTGAGGCTCCCCATATCCTAGCTTCAGGAATAGCTTTTGTTAGGCCTATTAGACTGAGGAGGGATCCTAAAATTCCAGGTAGTCCCCACTATGATGGGGCTTTGGGCAAAAATTTTGTCTTTCTGATTGGTGAGCCCGGGTGCCTAAAGAAGGTAACAGAGTCCTGGAGTTCATACTAGAAATCATTCTTATAGGAGAAACTAGAAAAGCACCAGAGACAGGCAGCAATTTTTAGAAGCAGGTCTAACCTCAGAGGAGAGAGGTGAGAGAAAGTTTGTCTGGCAGGCATTAGGACCCAGGGGGCAAGGGTCAGGATAGATAGGAAAGATGGGCGAGTCTTGCTTGGGCTACATGCTTTTGAGAGTTCTGATCATGGCCGCAGGATCAACCAACATGTTGTCAGGACCCCGGAGCTGCATGGTTTTTCCTCTTTGTCGATCCTCAGCTCAGCCCAGAAGTATAGGAAAAGTGGAAGCTGGTCCTAGGCAAACCAACGGTCCCAACTATGAAGAGTCAGGGGTTGTTAGAGAGCCCTTTCCCAGACAGCCTGACACCCGTGTCTTTAGTCTGGCGGCCACGCTAGTTGCTTTTAACTGGCCAACAGGTGCCCGGTATTTAGCCCCCGAATTCTAAGGAAAAATAGGACAGAATAGCAAGCGAGAGGGGTCCGATGGCACTCACTGCCTGGCGATAGGTGATTGTCTCACCGCTCGGTGATACGCGACGGTCTCACCACTTGGTGATTGTCTTACTGCTTGGCGATAGGTGAAAGTCCCTTCATGGTCGCCAAAATGTGTCTAGAATTGGTGGGTTCTTGGTCTCACTGACTTGAAGAATGAAGCCGCGGACCCCCACAGTGAGTGTTACAGCTCTTAAGGTGGCGCGTCTGGAGTTGTTTGTTCCTTTTGATGTTTGGATGTGTTCGGAGTTCCTTCCTTCTGGTGGGCTCGTGGTCTCACTGGCCTCAGGAGTGAAGCTGCAGACCTTTGCGGTGAGTGTTACAGCTCTTAAGGCAGCGCATCTGGAGTTGTTTGTTCCTTTTGATGTTCGGATGTGTTCGGAGTTCCTTCCTTCTGATGGGCTCGTGGTCTCACTGGCTTCAGGAGTGAAGCTGCAGACCTTCGCGGTGAGTGTTACAGCTCTTAAGGCAGTGCGTCTGGAGTTGTTCGTTCCTCCCAGTGGGCTCGTGGTCTCACTGGCTTCAGGAGTGAGGCTGCAGACCTTCGCAGTGAGTGTCACAGCTCATAAAAGCAGCGTGGACCCAAAGAGTGAGCAGTAGCAAGATTTATTGCAAAGAGCGAAAGAACAAAGCTTCCGCAGTGTGGAAGGGGACCCGAGCAGGTTGCCACTGCTGGCTTGGGCAGCCTGCTTTTATTCCCTTATCTGGCCCCACCCACATCCTGCTGATTGGTAGAGCCGAGTGGTCTGTTTTGACAGGGCACTGATTGGTGCGTTTACAATCCCTGAGCTAGACACAAAGGTTCTCCACCTCCCCACCAGAGTAGCTAGATACACAGTGTGGACACAAAGGTTCTCCAAGGCCCCACCAGAGTAGCTAGATATAGAGTGGTCGATTGGTGCATTCACAGACCCTGAGCTAGACACAGGCTGCTGATTGGTGTATTTACAATCTCTGAGCTAGACATAAAGGTTCTCCACATCCCCACCAGACTCAGGAGCCCAGCTGGCTTCACCCAGTGGATCCTGCACCAGGGCTGCAGGTGGAGCTGCCTGCCAGTCCCGCGCCGTGCACCTGCACTCCTCAGCCTGTGGGTGGTTGATGGGACTGGGCACCATGGAGCAGGGGGCCGTGCTCATCGGGGAGGCTCGGGCCGCACAGGAGCCCACGGAGGAGGTGGGAGGCTCAGGCATGGCGGGCTGCAGGTCCCAAGCCCTGCCCCACAGGAAGGCAACTAAGGCCCGGCGAGAAATCGAGCGCAGCGCTGGTGGGCTGGCACTGCTGGGGGACCCAGTACACCCTCCGCAGCCGCTGGCCCGGGTGCTAAGCCCCTCATTGCCCGGGACTGGCAGGGCCGGCCGGCTGCTCAGAGTGCGGGGCCCACCAAGCCCACGCCCACCCAGAACTCCAGCTGGCCCTCAAGTGCCATGTGCAGCCCTGGTTCCCGCTTGCGCCTCTCCCTCCACACCTCCCTGCAAGCTGAGGGAGCCGGCTCCGGTCTTGGCCAGCCCAGAAAGGGGCTCCTACAGTGCAGCGGTGGGCTGAAGGGATCCTCAAGTGCCACCAAAGTGGGAGCCCAGGCAGAGGAGGGGCCGAGAGCGAGCGAGGGCTGTGAGGACTGCCAGCACACTGTCACCTCTCACCAGGACACCTGATGTCCACAACCTAGCCCAGCACACCTGACACTGCTGCAACATCAGCCCAGGACACCTGCAGCCCAGGACACCTGACACCCACACAACCTCAGCCTAGCACACCTGACACCACATGACCTCAGCCCAGGACACCTGACAGTGCCCCACCTCAGAGCAGAGGTGATGCTCAGAGCACTAACAGCTTCGGGGCACAACCCGCTGGGGCTGCCCACATTGGGCTGGAACAGCCCCCTCCAACCTCCCCCATGTCAGGTATTTGGATCCCCCAGTGCCAGATTATGAGGTGATATTGGTGGGTGGGGACGCCCAAGAGAGGGGCTTATGCAGCGCTACTACAAACTCGTGGGAGGATTTCCATTATTTCTGTATTTTGACCACAAATGAGGGCTCCACAGTGCCAGCTGCTGACTCTCTGCCATTCTTAGATCAAACTTCTAGGTTCTTAGTGCAATAAAACACAAGTGACAGAAGTGTCCCCAGAGATCCCCCACAGTGTGCGGCTGGGGTTACAAGTGGATCCCAAGTCTCCTTGGGAGTGCCATTTGACCAGGGGTGCCCCTCACAGCAGCCTGCAGCTTCCCTTTTCCTTGCCTCCATCCTTAGCTTTCCCAGGCCACCCCTTCCTAGCATCAATCCACAAAACTACGTGTTGCCCAGGTCCCCATGCCTTGGCTCAATAGGTGACTCCAAAACAAAAGCATTGTGTCTTTAAAGGTGCCGTCATTTCCTCTCCGTGTGTGCCGGCAAGACAGGCTTGGAGGCTGGGATCAGGGCCTGGGAACAGATGGGCCCAGTAGGGGGCAGGCAGGGGCAGGCGGGGGAAGGCCCAGCAAGAACAGGGGATGCTTACGTAAGAGGAAAGCTGTCCTGGGCGCCCCAGGAGAGTCCCGGCTCAGGGCCCTGCATGTCGCTGGCAGAGAGAGATAGCCGGTGGGTGGGAAGTGTCACCTGAGCCCCCTGCTCTGTTCACAAGCCAAGTAAAAGGAGACCCAGCACCACCTGCCGCAACTCACAGTGGCCAAGGGTGCGATGTTGGAGCCTGTGCCTGGGGTAGACCCTGGTCACGCTACTGAAACCTCTGTGCTCTGCCTTCCTCTGCTGTGGAAGGGAGGAGGTGACAGCACCTGTCTCCTGTCTGTATTCTGAAGATAAAGTGGGTGTGTATATGCACAGGACTTAGCTCAGGATCTGGCACGGGCAAGCACAGTGCAAGCACCTGTCCTAACTGTGCACCGTTTCCCGTCATTACTATTTATTATTATTACTCTCATTCCTCTTCTTGGCTAATGGGGTGTGATGGCTGGAACAGGAACCATGTGCATGCATCGGACGAGAAGCGCACTTGGTCTGGCCTCTGTGTCTGATCATGAATTGGTGTTTCTGAGATTCAACCTCTGGATAGTGCTTCTGTGCACTAGCCAGTCTCCACAAGCCTAGTAACCAATCTTCAGATGACTAGTAACTGATTGCAACCAATTGCCAGATGGCTAGTAACCAGTCTTCAGATGATCAGTAACCAGATGATGACTACAGTCTCCAGATGACTGATAACTAACCAGTCTCCAGACGGCTAATAACCAGTCTCCAGATGACTATTAACTAGTCTTCAGATGACTAGTAATTAATCAGTCTCCAAATAACTAGTAACCCACTGGTAGATGACGAGTAACCCACTGCCAGATGATGAGTAACCAGTCTCCAAATGACTAGTACCCCCGTCTCCAAATGGCTAGTAACCAATTTCCAGATGACTAGTAACCAGTCTCCAGATGGCTAATAACCAGTTTCCCAATGACTAGTAAACAATCTCCAGGTGACTAGTAACTAGTCTTCAGATGACTAGTAACTGGTCTCCAGATGGCTCCCCAAGAGAGCACACCTTCAGTGTCATGCATGGGAAGCTCCCCCAACACTGAGCTGCCTGTCCCTGTGTCACCAGTAGCACCATGGTGGTGACACATGTCACTTCAGAGACTCAGTGATCAGAAGCCTTGAAGCATCCACCTTGGTGTCTGGGAATGCACAGTCCAGCCCATGCTGAAGAGAGAAGTGGGCAGAGCAATGCTGGTCAGCCCCCAGCCCTTCCTGTCAGCACAGCCCCAGCCAACATGGGGAAGGGCTAGCTCATATCTTCCAGCCCAGGAGACAGGGATGGCCTGTAGAGGTCATGGGACCCCGTGGGGCCATCTCAGTCAACTCCAGCCAGGGAAGCCACGCTCGCTGGGGCAGGAGAGTTGTGGAAAAGGCTCAGGCAGCCCCTGCTGTGCCCCACCCACAGGATCTTGAGCACAGCGAAATGGTTCTTGTTTTAGGGAATTGAGTTTTGGAGTATGTGTTCCCTGTCTAGCAATATATATCCCAAAAATATCCTGGTGTTCAGGCCAACGTGCCCACGGAAGAGGGCAAGCCCTTCATATGTGTATGGCTGGGAAAGGAAACTCATCGATTTCCCCTTCAAATTTGGAGCCCTCAAAATCATCTTTGGAGAAAGATAAACCTCCTAGAATGATTGAGACTTGTCTCATCACTTTTCTCAATTGACACCCTCAAGGACTCTAACTGGGGCTGTTAACAGTCAACCTAAGACAATCAAAAGGCTTGGGATCCAGTTAAAAGAGCTTACCCGGTGTAAAGTGTGAGGGCAGCTGTCTGGGACACATTGACACTGAAGAATGTTCACCAGTGCTCCTGGAGTCGGGAAAGGTAAGGATCGTTTATATGGGGAAAACACAGGTGAATTACATTTTCCATGGAAAGGTTGGCACAAGGATATAAGATTTAATTGGCTACTATTGCTTACACTCTCCAGCATTGCTTAACATTCCATTGAGAAGAGGTAACAATCGCAAGGGTCTCTCGTTCCAGCATCATTTAGTCTAGGTGTAAATGAAGAATGAGGAGGGCAAAAATCACCTGGTGAGCATCATGCAGACCCCAGGGACAAAAATTCCTTATCTGAGGAATTTAGAAGTAATTAGATTTCCCTGTTATCTAAAGGTACCTGGTTCCAGGCCTCTTCTCAAAACGTGTGAGTAACTAGAATTTCTATACATCTCTGGAATCATGCATGCATGCCAAAACTTATGCAACCCTTACTGACACTGAGGCACCAAATGTAATACTTTACCGTGCAAATCACCCTTCAGCTCCTGCTTTAAGGTCCATAAATACCCCTAAGGAAAAATCCACCGCAGCGTGCACAGTCCTCTCTAGCTGAGGCACCCACTGCGCTCTGCAGCAGCGTTCTTTCTAACAAAACTTTCCTTTGGCCGGGTGTGGTGGCTCATGCCTGTCATCCCAGCATTTTGGCAGGCCAAGGCAGGTGAATCACAAGGTCAGGAGATCAAGACCAGCCTGGCCAACATGGTGAAACCCCGCCTCTACTCAAAATGCAAAAATTAGCTGGGCATGGTGGTACATGCCTGTAATCCCAGCTACTCAGGCTGAGGCAAGAGAATCACTTGAATCCGGGAGGCGGAGGATGCAGTCAGCAGAGATCACACCACTACACTCCAGCCTGGGCGACAGAGCAAGACCCCGTCTCAGAAAGAAAAAAAAAATTTCCTTTTTCAAATCTATACTGTTGTTGGTAAATTCTTACCAACCCACGAGTTGGCCACTTGCCGATGCCAGGTAGCAAAGAACAGGAGCCTGGCTAATGTGTCACATCTCAACACACCAAGGTCAGACAGCTACAGTTGTGCCCCAGAGAAGAAACACAGCCGTTACATGACTTGGTTTCCAGGGCCTTAGCTTTCCCGCTTGGCAAAATACATTTAGAAGCTCCTGAAACTTATTTTATTTTCACATTTCTCCCTTTCTTTGAAACTTGTTCAGAGAAAGCATTTGTTTTAGTCCATTTGTATTACTATAAAGAAATACTTGAGGCTGGGTAATTAATAAAGAGAAGAGGTTTATTTGGCTCATGGTTCTGCAGACTGTACAGTAAGCATAGTGCCAATGTCTGCTTCCTGAGGGCCTCAGGAAATTTCTCCTCATGGCAGACAGGGAAGGGGAGCTGGCACATCATGTGGCAAGAGAGGGAGGAGGAGGTGCCAGGCTCTTTTGAAAAACCAGTTCTCTGGGGAACTCTTGCGGGAAGCAATAGAACAAGAACTCATTACCTGGAGGACACCAAACCATTCCTGAGGGATCCACCCCCATGACCCAGCCACCTTCCAGTAGGCCCCACCTCCAACACTGGGGATCAAATCTCGACTTGAGATTTGCAGGGGACAGACGTCCAAACCGTATTAGTATTGCAGAGGAATCATGCTCAGGCCTTGTATTTTATCAAATCCCACATTGCTACGAGGGCTCATTCCTCGGAAGTCACCTCCCCAGGAAGGGGGACTGGAAGGGACCAAGGTGAAATGTCAAAGGAACAAAGGGAGAGTAGTCCTGGAGCCTGAGTCAGGCTGCGCAGCTGCCTCTTCAATCACAGCAATTCTCTGAACAATCACGGTTCTAGTTTTCTCAGCTGCATGTTGACTCAGTTGCAGACGAACACCGTAGCAGTGCTGTGGATGAGGACAGGACGAAACCCACCATGATGTTGATTCCTAAGATGAGCAGCAGCTTTTGCCAGCAAGTTCCCCGAGTGCCAAAACAACTACTTAGCCAGTCCCAGAGGGAGGGTTTTCGATCTGAAAGTCTGGTTATTTGGGTTATATGAGTTATGAATTTGTGAGGTTATTTGATTCATCTGACGTGAACGAAATGAAGGCACGACATTCAGTTTTCATGACAGCACATGCTTCTCCTCGGGCCGCACTGAGTGTGTCTCAGGCCACATGGCTCTGTAATACAGCCTTTCTCATGACAGCCACTTCATGATTTAATAACAAAATACCCATGCAGCTGTCACTTAGGGTCTTTCGTGCACAACTGGTTAGGGCCTCTATGTGCTAAATGACAACTTCAATACCCAGCTGTGGTAGGACAACAGAAGCCAAATGACCACACCAATGGAACACAGAACATACCCAACAAGATTGTAAATGAGGAAATTTTACTGGTTTTGATAGGGTATGAACTACACAGCCTTGTGCCCAAGCATAACCGGGGTAAAATCATTCTTACCATCCTGGGAGCAACAATGGCCCTATGTTAGTGTCACATAGCCAAGATGTTCCATTTGGGGCTATAACCAATAAATACCAGTGCTTGTGTCTAATTGGTGGCAGACCAATCAGTCCTTCATAAGACAAGGGTGTGGGCATACCGCATTTTTGGTGTCTACCCCATATCTCTAGCGCAGTTGGGCCGTTATCTTTGGTGTGATTTTTTTTGTTCCTAACACAAAGGAGGATGCTGCCTAAACTGGCCATAAGAGGAGATGAGCCCAGGTGAGGTGGCTCACGCCTGTAACCCCAGTACTTTGGGAGGCCAAGGCGGGTGGATCATCTAAGGTCAGGAGTTTGAGACCAGCCTGGCCAACATGGTGAATCCCCATCTCTACTAAAAAAATACAAAAAAATAGCTGGGCATGGTGGCATGTGCCTGTAGTCCCAGCTACTCAGGAGGCTGAGGCAGGAGAATTGCTTGAACCTGGGAGGTGGAGGTTGCAGTGAGCCGAGATCACACTACTGCACAACAACCTGGACGACAGAGCGAGGCTCCATCTGAAGAAAGAAAAAAAGAGGAGGTGAGCTAAGTAAGCCCACTCCAAATTTGTAATATACCATCTTGAAATCGTGCTGTCAATTAGGTATCGTTGTTTTCCCTTTCATTTGGGGTGGGGCCTGAGGAAAAGCCAATAAGCTGGTTTCTTCTACCAAGAAGCTCTTCTCATGTTCCTCATTCTGTAAAGCATCATCAATAGGTCGATGGTGTACCTTATCCCTAGTCAGACTAGTGTGAAGGACACCAGGCTGATTTTGTGTCCCGTCTGATAGTTTTGATAAATTTTTGACATTCTGTCCAGTCTTGCCTTTGGAAGAGAAAAGCCCACCGTGGTAGGCCAGAGCCACTGGAAAGGGACCACATATCCAGCAGGCGTCATTTTGTAATCTACCAGCATAGCCTGGGACCCATTGCAAAAAGAGGCTGATAGTCATGCCGTCACAACATAAGGACTAAGGATACTAGAAGGAAGTTCAGTGGAAGCTTATAAAAGAAAATCTTCTCCATAGATTAATAACTTAGTATTAAATGTTTGTCTAGCATTTTGGGTTTCAGCTGTCTATGTCAAATGCCATCTTTTTCTCTGCCTGGCGTCAACTATTTTGAGTCAGAGGTCACCTGCTGGGGAAAGAGTCCAACCTAGAGTCTCAGCCTTTGATATGGTTTGAATTTGTGTCCTCACCTAAATCTCATGTCCAAGTATAATCCCCAGTGATGGAGGAGGGACCTGGTGGGAGGTGATTGGATCATGGTGACGGAGTTCATCCTTGCTGTTCTGTGATAGTGACTGAGTTCTCACAAGATCTGGTTGTTTAAAAGTGTGTAGCACTGCCATGCAGGGTGGCTCACACCTATAATCCCAGCACTTGGGGAGGCCAAGGTGGGCGGATCACCTGAGGTAAGGAGTTCGAGACCAGCCTGACCAACATGGTGAAACCCTGTCCCTACTAAAAATCCAAAAATTAGCTGGGCATGGTGGCACACACCTGTAATCCCAGCTACTTGGGAAGCTGAGGCAGGAGAATCACTTGAACCCGGGAGGAGGAGGCTGCGGTGAGCTGAGATCACGCCACTGCACTCCAGCCTGGGCAACAGAGCAAGACTCCATCTCAAAAAAAAAAGTGTGTAGCACCTCCCTGTGTTCTCTTCCTCCTGCTGGCCATGTAAGACATGCCTGCTTCCCCTTTGCCTTCCACTGTGATTGAAAGTTTCCTGAGGCCTCCCCAGCCATGCTTCCTGTACAGCCTGCAGAACCAAGAGCCAATTAAACCTCTTTTCCTTACAAATTACCCAGTCTCAAGTTGTTCTTCATAGCAATGCAAGAACAAACTAATAGTCTTCTTTAGATGAGAAGTGTTACTGACTTCTACTTTAGCAGCACAAAGTTTAGCAAGCAGTACTCAATAAGGTCTATACCATTTTGGCTGAAGAGAGTTATTTAAGAAATGTTGTGTCCAATAGATGAAATCTCATGGGTCAAGTCCGTGGTCCTTGAAGTTTTCTTCTCCCAGGAGCTCACTGTGAAAAGATTCTTCTACCAATTCATAATTTTTAGTTAATTCCTTCATTAAGCCATTGCAATAGCTAAATATGTCTCCTTTACTAGTAAAGGCTATAGATCTCCCTACTGTAATTTTTAATGGAGATAACTGGTGTTTACCAAAAGGGATTGACCTCAGATTAAGCGGAAACAGTGGAAGAGCTTTTAGCCAGGGAGTTTGAAAGACCTCCATTAATTTTGCCAATTGAGCTTTGATTTTTCTGTTTGTGTGATCCACTAACCCAGATGACTGGGGGTGGTCGACACAACAGAAATGTTGGAGAATGAGCCAAATTTAACGTACTGGTTGGATGATTAGTCCAGTGATCCCATTGCCTCTGTCATTAAGAAGCTCCAGAGGAACTCCCCAGGCTGCAATAATGTTTTCTAAGAGAATTGTACTCACCCTAAGGTCATTGCTCTTCTACATAGAAACACCTGCACCCAATGAGAAAACATGCAAATCATTACCAAAACATATGTGTATATTTGTGAGGGTGGCAACTGGACAGAATGAAATTGCCATACCTTGACAGAGGCCTCCCTGGATTATTTTGGGGGCAAAGGTAACAACTGTACATCCTGTGTGCTACAGTCAGAGAAGGTTTCCAAAATATCGTTTCCCTCAAGCAATCACTCTGTCAGGCTCTGGGGAATTATGTCATGTGCATAAGTTAGAAATGATAACAAAAATTCAGCATGAAGTAGAGGCATGTTGTTTGGTCCATATCATACCTCGTCTTTGGGGGAGTATGTTCCGCCTCTTTGCTTTCCAACTTTTATGTTCTGGTTTTGGAGCCCGGATTGAGGTAATTTTATATAAATGCAGGTGTTTCTTTTAAGATTACTGTAGATTATTTTTCTTGTTTCAATGCATTTAGAGTAGCTCTTTTTACTGTCTTATTAGCTAGCTGATTTCCTTTGCTTTCTGGAGTGTTTGATTTGGAATGGCCTGGAATTTTAATTATGGCCAGTGACTTTGGTAACAGTATGGCTTCCAACAATTGTGAAATGAGGTGTCCATTTTTTATGGATTGACCGGAAGAGGTGAAAAATCCTCTGTTTCCATAGCATTCCAAAATCATGAGCTACTCTGCAAGCATATTTACTGAATATTATAATGAATATTATCAACAATTATTCCTTTCACCAACTGACAAACCCTGATCAATGCAATTCTGCTTGTTGATGTGAGGTGGCTTCTGGAAGGTAAGCCTTTCTATTTCTTCAGTTGAAGATACTATTGTGTAACCCGCTCGGTAAGTCCCTGATCCATCCTTTAAATAAGAGCTGCCTGTAACTCAAACAACATCAGCATTACTCAGTGGAGTCTCTTGCAAGTCAGTCCTAGGAGAGAGAAGCCAATCAGTTGGGGCTATGTGATCATGCAGTGTTTCATCTGAAAATGAAGGCAGAAGGGTGTCAGGATTTAGGTTACACCTGGAGATGGTGATAGGAGAAGCTGAAAGAAGTAAAACTCATGTGAAGCTCGTCTACTAATTGAATAATGTCCAGTGTGGTGCGAGTTTAGTGATGCTTCCACAGAACAAGGGATAAAAATAGTAAGGGGAGTTCCCACCACAGTTCCTTGGGTCACCTTAATGAACAAGGTGGTTGCTGTTGTGTCTCCCATGCAAAGAGGCAATCCTTTTGCTAGCGAGCCTAATTGTTGGCTGTAATGCCCGACAGTTCTATTTCAGACTTCATGTTTCTGAGTCAGATTATCTAAAGCATTTCCATCATTTTCATGTACAAACAATGAAAATGTGAGGTTATAATTTACATGCCCCAAAGAACAGGCATTGGCAAGATCATTCTTAGTCATTTCTAATGTTAGTTGATTTTCTTTTATCCAGTCTAGAGGGTTAAAAGTTCTCTATTAAGGGGGCATATAAGGAAGCTGGGCACAGTGGCTCATGCCTGTAATCCCAGCACTTTGGGAGGCCGAGATGGGTGGATCAATGAAGGTCAGGAGTTCAAGACCAGCCTGGCCAACATGGTGAAACCCCGTCTCAAGTAAAAATACAAAAATTAGCCGAGTGAGACTCTGTCTCAAAAACAAAAAAGAGGACATATAAGGATTGGGCTTTTAAATAAAAATTTGGAATCCAATTTCTCCAATATCCTGCCAGTCCTAAAAACCCACTCAACCATCTCTTCATTCTTGGTTGTAAAAAGTGAGATCCTTTCTAGTCTGTCTGAATTAATAAAACATCCTTCCTTGGATATTAGGTGGCCTAAGTATTTCACTTGTCTTTGACAAAATTGAAGTTTCTCTTTAGAGACTTTGTTTTCTTAGGGCTGCCTTTTGTAATAAATGTAGCTCATCATTCACAGAACCTGTTTGCTCTCCAAGACGGAAGTCATCTATTTACTGGATTAACGCATGCATTTCCAGGAAATTAACATCTGAAAGGCCTATTTTTAATATTTTTGAAAAGTAAGTCAGGCTTTCAGTGATATATCCTTGGAGGCATGTGTGACCCGGTGTATTGTCTGTCTTCCCAAGTGAAGGCAAAGAGAAATTGGCTATTTTTGTCTACAAGAATGCTAAAGAATGTACTACATAAGTCCATGACTGTAAGGAATTCCACATTAGATGGAATGGCTGTGAGTAACATAGGCTTGTGCAGTATAGGGTGCCGTGGGATTGCCATGTTGTTTATTGCTCTCAAGTCTTGTACAAACCTCCATTCGCTACCATTTGGTTTTCTTACCAGGAGGATTGGGGTACTACAATGGCTTGTACAAGGAATGATCAGTAATCTTTCTGTATAATCTGAGATTATAAGCTTTATCCCTCCTAGAGCTTTAGTTCTCAAGGGGTATTGTCTTATATTTTGAAGATGTTTCCATGGGTATATTTGAATATTTATTGGAGTAGCTGAGATGATAGTTTCCATATCAAGGGAGGACACTGACCACAATGGATCATGTACTGTCTTTAGTACATTTTGTAATTCTTCATTAAGCAATAATTCATTGTCTTTCATGGCAATAGGGATTGCAATTGGATTAGATTTTGAAAATTTTATTAAAATATCTGTTGTGTCTCATAGTTGAGTCTTATAATCTAATTTTAAATATATTTCCTTCCTTTGGGAGAAAGAAATGTGGGTATCATATAATTCTAAGTAGTTTATTCCTATTGAATGGATGGGGTCTGATGGAACAAAGAGGAGGGCATGAGTTCCTTGTAAGGAACACAGTTGAAAGGTTACAGGCTGAGATTTGTATGCCAATACAGGAGGATTGTGATGCCTACCATTTGAATTCCTTGTTTACTGCAAGGAATGGGACCTTGTACCAAGATGGGATTAATTCCAGATAATGTGGCTCCAGTGTTAATAAGCGCTTGTGTTAGTTCTCCATTTATAATAATTTCTATTTCTCCCAGTGTTAGTAAGTAGGAAATGAAAGGCCCCTTTAAGTTCCTTGGAGCACTCCTGTTTTCTTTCCTGCCTCCACTGGTTAACATTCTTTCCTTTTTCATTTTTGGCAGTTCTTTTTAAAGTGATCATGCTTTTTGCAAAAATTGCAAATAGTCTAACAAGGAGGCTTAGAGAGACAGGGGAGCAGGGAGAGAAGACATTTCAGTGTTTTTTAAAATTCAGTAATGGTTTTAGAGCACTTTTTATTTCTTCCTCTAAGGGAAGAATTCTGTCAAAACCTCTTTTGGATGCTTCTGGGTGCCATTGGAAGTAACTCTCTTAATTATTTTATTTGATTCTATAGCTGGCTTTTTAAAATTGTGCATATAAATAATCTAGACATTTCAAATATTCTTCTCTTTGATCATTGTAATTTAGGATCTTCTTAGGTCAAATAAGACCATTTCTCCAACTATTGACAGGAGGTGGCGCCATAAGTCTTGTACATAAACCCCACTGGCGTTTCCAAAGGTGCATTGCTTAAGGAGGGCTTGGTTATAGATGGATAATTGCTCGTAATTTGGATTCTCTTTTAAAATGCCCAAAGGCTAAAAGGGAAAAGTGTTTGGGGTCCAGTGTGCTGCTTAGTAGGGATTATTCCTGGAGGTGTCACCTACAAGTAGCTTCTTCCCTCTTACCTACCTCAGAGAAACCCAGACATTTCTGGGGGTTCAAGGCACTGGGTGACCAGTCCCTTGTGTGTTGTGTGCCCCGGGGGTTAAGCAACTCTCCCTGTGAATTCTTCTCTGGAGTTTGTTGTGAGCTTCCACACCCTTGTGTTACCTCCATTGCCTAAGGTGCCTTTCAGCTGGGAGAAAGAGTGCTTTTTGTCTTCAGCTTATCACGTCCTCATTCCAAGCCTTTTACAAATTTTTGGTCGCTCAAGAAGAAACTTTAAATCTCAATGTTAACCAAGATCCAAAGCCTGGCTGGTTTAAAGCCACAAATTTAGCTTAAGCCACAAACATTCACTTTCTCCTTTTAAAAAGAAAACTGCTTTCTCTTTAACCAAATGTCAAATGAGAGAAAAGTTTACAAACTTGAGCAAGTAAGACGAAGGAAAACTTAACCTAATAGAAAAGTGAAACCACAAATCTGCCATTAGCAGAATCTTTAGAGAAATGACAAACAAAACTCCTGCCTTAAAGCCCTAAATGACAGCTTCAATATCAGCCCCATTGAGCATGAAATTCATTTACTTAAATAAAATCTGAATCTGAGCCCAAACCTGGCAGATTCAAAACCTGAGAGCAGTCTTACCAAAGACGCCTGTATGTCTGGTGAAGTCAGTTGGATGCAAGCAGTTTATGCTGGTACCAGGGCCCCAGCTACTGATGAAGTGGCAGGAGTCCACGGAAACCTACTTCAAAGTTCCTGGGGCTTCCAGGGGAGGTGAGAACACAAGTGATGGGAGAGCCTGGGGAGGGAATGTCTAGTGAGTAAAGGTTGTGCTGCTGTGGATGAAATGTCTCTGAGGTCGTAAACATCTCAGAGCTGCCTTTGGGAGAACAGGTGATAGTCATCTGGGCTGATGTCACCTCCAGTGTCCTCTCCTGTGATCTGTGTTAATCTTCCCAGATTGATGAGATTCCTGGGGAGGTGATTCATGACAGCTGAGTTCCTTTTGGAGGATCCATCTTCAGGCAGGTAAGCGGACCTCAGAGGAAACCTCTGCCTGCATCCACTGATCCCCAAGTGCCCTCAGCTCACAGGGATCAGCACTCCCAAGTGCCATGGGGGTGGCATTTCCTGAACTCCTTCAAAGCAATAACAACAGGCTGGGTGTGGTGGCTCACACCTGTAATCCCAGCACTTTAGGAGGCTGAAGTGTGAGAATTGCTTGAGCCCAGGAATTCAAGACCAGCCTGGGCAACATAGGGAAACCCTGTCTCTACAAAAAATTAAAAGAAAACTTAGCCAGGCATGGCAGTACACACCTGTGGCCCCGCCTACTCGGGAGGCTGAGGTGGGAAGAGTGCTTGAGCCAGGGTGGTTGAGGCTGCAGGGAGCTGTGATTGCACACTGCACTCCAGCCTGGGCAACAGAGTGAGACTCTGTCTCAAAACACACAAACAACAACGACAACAAAAGTGAAACAATAGCAACAACTAACTTTTACAAAATGGACATTTGGGATCTACATGCCACACTCCTAAGTGCATCTCTTTAAGCAACAGGTGTCACAGTCTTAAACCTTGTTATCCTTACCCTCTTCATTCTAGGCACCTGTTTCATTCCAGGTAGGGCTTCCTCCTGGTTTCCTAACATGGCAGGTTGAGATGGACAACAGAGAAGGACACTGCACACCTCTGCAGGGTCTCCCCTCTGGCCCACCAGCCCTCCCTTCTCCAGCAGCGAAGACCTCACTATGACATCCAGGCAGGAATAATATAGACAGAAACCCCAGAAGCCCCAAAGCTCTGAAGCCTAAACCACAAGCCCCACGAATTCCCACAGGGCCCACTGGGCAGAATGGCCTGAACCTTCAGGGTTTGTTTGGTTTTATGAACCATTTACTCATTCTTTCTCCTTCCTCCCATGGTAGCACTAAAATACATTCTCAGGCTCCCAGGTATATACAGGGCAGACGGAGAGGGGAGGATATTCCTGATTGGAAAACAAAACAAAACCTACCTTTACTAATCTCAATATACAGATTAGGCTAATCAGAATAAATAATTCTGGAATTTTTCAAAATTTCATTGTTAGATTTTTCATCATTTTGGAGAAGGGGTCTTACTCTGTTGCCCAGGCTGGACTCAAAATTCTTGGGCTCAAGTGAACCTCCTGCCTCAGCCTCCTGAGTAGCTGGACTACAGGTGCGCACCACCATGCCTGGCTGAAATTCGTTTTTATTGAGGGTCTTGATATGAAAAAAAATCTTTGAATCTTAATGTTAATTTTTCATTTCTTCTTGGCAACAAAAGCATCCATATTTTAATTTTTATTTGTCTATTGTTGGCTAGAGAGCACTGCCTTCCTCATTCACTATGCATCAAGCCCTCTCCCCGGCCTGAAGAACACCATGTTCCTCTTAGCAATCATCAGTAACAAGGTGTGCCACTCAAAGAACTACGAAGATAAGGGTTTGGGGTTTATGCTGGGGAAAGCTCATGACCCTAGCTGCAGGAATAGAGGACTGAGCCTCCCAGGTCCTGGAAAGCAGAGGGATGATGCCCCGCTCTGATTTCCTCAGCATCCTTGCAGAGCTCTTGGTCTCCTGCCTGTGCCCTGCAGGCCTGATTCACCCTCCTCTCTGCACATGAGACTCTGCACACCTCCTATTGTGTTTATTGGCGCATGGCAGCCTCAGCCCTCTGTTTTATGTGACCTCCCAGCTTTGCTCTCTACAACACCTAACCCAGTCAGTTTCTATGTCCTACTTCAAAATTGCTGGGAGAAAAAAAAGTCAGATTGGCATTTGAGTTTGAGAACGAAGCCTTGAAAGAGCCAGTTTGAAGAATGGAAGCAAGGCCTGGCTAGAGCACTGGTCGACAAACTTTTCCTGTAAAGGGCTGGATAGTAGATACTGTAGGCTTTGCAGGCCATGAAATCCACTCTGCATTGTAGTGGTGTGCAAGCTGCCATAGTCAATATGTAAATGAATGAGTGTGGCTGGGTCGCATTAGCATTTTATTTCCAAAAATAGCAGGTGGCCAGATTTGGCCCATGGACTGTAATTTTCCAATTCCTGAGATACTAGAAACAGAAGTGTTTTGTTGTTGTTTTAACTAAATCTTTATTGAAGTACAGCAAACAGAAAAGTATACACATTATAGCATTTTATGAAGTATCACAGAGTGATTACACCTATGTAACCATCAACTATGTGAGAAAACATTGCCAGCATCCCAGAAACTATGTTTGCACACTTACTAGTTACTAATCTCACACTCCTCCCCAAAAGTAACTAAAACTCTGATTTGTAATGTCAGTGGTTTATCCTGTTTTGGTCTTTATATAAATGAAGTCATATTGTATGTATTTATACTTTCTGTCTAACTTCTTTGTATAATATTCTCCCAATGGAATTCATCTGTATTGTGGTTTGTACCAATGGTTCATTTTTTTATTGTTATTATAGTATTTTATTGCATTACTATAATACTATTTATTTCATTCTACTGTAGATGGACATTTAACATAGTTTCTAGTTTGGGGCTGCGGCATGTCTTTGGATGAATATGTGTACACATTTTTGTTGGAAGTAGAATTGCTGGTCCAACATAGATAGATAGACAGATAGATAGGCAGATTTATTATTGAATATATATAACAAAATTTTCTATATTGTTCATTATAATTACCAAATGTCATTTTTTTCTATTTGGTGTGGAATCACTTTCATACCTTCCATTAATTTTTTAGACATAGTTCTTTTATTTGAACATATTTTTGATACCTGGTTTAATGTCTTTGTCTAATAAGTCCAACATCTGGGCTTACTCTGGGATAATTTCTTTTGACTACCTTTATATGTTTATAGGCCATACTTGCCTGTTCTTTTGTGTGCCTCCTAATTGTTTGGTTGAAAACGAGACACTTTAAAAAATATATCAACTCTGGAAATTAGAGTTGTTGCTGTTTTTGTGATTGCTGTTGTGGTGGTGGTTTGTTTAGTGATGTTTCCGGATTGGCTTTGTAAAGTCTGTATTCTTTTTTGTTTGCAGCCACTAAAGTATTTACTTGGTTAGCTTAGTGGTTGGCTAATGATTGGACAGAGAATTCCCTAAATGCCTTCAACCAATAAGCCTCCCCTTGCTCATGGGCTGTTTGTTAGGGTATGTCTTCAATGTCCCTGTCTTCACTCCTGTTTGAGCAGACCCTCAAGAGCCACTGGAGTAAGTACTTAGGGCCTTCCTGATCTCTCTTGGGCCTGCATGCAGCCATGCACACAGGAGGCCTTCTAATCCCCCAGGAATAAATTGGAGCTTTCCAAAGCCCCTAAGAATATTTGTCTCCCTAGACTTTCCTTGTAAGTTTTATATCCAATATCTTATCTGCCCTAAGTGGTACCACCACTTTTGGCAGCTGGGATGTTGAACAGTTAGTGCTGATTGATTTTCACAAACACTCTGGGGATGGGGCTTTCCTCACTGGGAGATCTGAATCAGGTCAAATAAAGGTGAGCCTTGTGAATGGGGCTTGAATAGGAGCTGCCAGCCCAGGAGAAAGAGTGATGATTCTCTGGGAATGAGGTTTTTGGGGCTCCGAAGCTGTCCTGCCCCTCTAGTCCAGTCCATTAGGCTGTTGGTTTTCACTACTACCATGGTTCCAAGGCTGCTGCTTTTCAAGGCTGCTGCAGAGCTGATGGTGGTTAAAGGGGTGGGAGTGGGGAAGAGGCAAAGTTAAAATTCCACAAAGCCTGCTGTTTACTGAGTTTCAGCCATTTTCTTGAACAAACACTCTGAATTGTTCCAATCCTATGTTAATATCGAGAGTTCTGAAAAAGTGGATTTTGACAGCTTATGCTATGTCCTTTCTCTTATGGAGGCACAGATTCTTAGAGGGCCCTCCTCCATCACTTCACACATCCTTCTCCAGGCATTATGGGTGGTGGTTTTTATTTTTTACCATGGTAAATTTTAAATCTTTTCTAGGTCAAATTTTCTTTAGTGTAATAAAAGACACAGAAAAAAAGCATATACACACACACACACAGAAACACACATACACAAATGTACATTGGCCTATTATTTAATTCTATATGTGGATGTTGGGTTTTGTGTTAGTCTGTTCTCATGCTGTTGTAAAGAACTGCCAGAGACTGGGTAATTTATAAATGAAAGAGGTTTAATTGACTGACAGTTCAACAGGGCTGAGAGGCCTCAGGAAACTTACAGTCATGGTAGAAGGTGAAGCAAATATGTCTTTCTTCACATGGTGACAGGAAGGAGAAGCATCGAGCAAAGAGGGAAAAGCCCCTTATAAAACCATCAGATCTCATGAGAACTCACTCAATATCATGAGAACAGCATGGGGGTAACTGGTCCCATGATTCAATTACTTCCGACTGGGTCCCTCCCCCAACATGTGGGGATTACAATTCAAGATGAGATTTGGGTGGGGACACAGACCCAGACCATATTATACACCCTGGCCCCTCTCAAATCTTGTCTTTCTCACATTTCAAAACACAATTATGCCTTCCCAACGGTTTCCCAAACTTTTCACTCATTTCAGTGTTAACCCCAAAGCCCAAGTCCATAGTTTCTTCTGAGACAAGGCAAGTCCCTTCCACCTATGAGCCTGTAAAATCAAAAGCAAGCTAGTTACTTCCTAGGTAAATAGGAAGCAATCATTGGGTAAATACGCCTGTTCCAAATGGAAGAAATTGGCCAAAATGAAGGGTCTACAGGCCCTATGCAACTCTGAAATCAAATAGGGCAGTCATTAAACCCTAATGCACCAAAGTGATGTTTTTTGACTCCAGGTCTTACATACAGGTCTCACTGATGCAAGAGGTAGGCTCCCACAGCCTTGGGCAGCTCTGCCCCTGTGGCTTTGCAGGGTACAGCCTCCCCACCCCCTGTGTGCCAGCTGCTTTCACGGCAGGCTTTGAGTGTCTTTGGCTTTTGAAGGTGCATGGTGCAAGCTGTCAGTGGATCTACGATTCTGGGGTCTGGAGGATGGTGACCCTCTTCTCACAGCTCCACTAGGCAGTGCCTCAGTGGGGACGCTGTGTGGGGGCTCTGACCCCACATTTCCCTTCAGCACTGCCCTAGCAGAGGTTATCCATGAGGACTCCACCCCTGCAGCAGACTTCTGCCTGGACATCCAGGTGTTTCCATACATCCACTGAAATCTTTGTGGAGGTCCCCAAACCTCAATTCTTGTCTAATGCACACCTGAGGGACTAACACCATGTGGAAGCTGCCAAGGCTTGGGGCTTGCACCCTCTGAAGCAATTGCCTGAGCATGTATCTTGGCCCCTTTTAGCCGCAGCTGGAGCTGAAGCAGCTGGGATGCATTGCAACTAGTCCTCAGGATGCGCACGGCAGGGGAGCCCTGGACCTGGCCGATGAAACCATTTTTGCCTCCTAGGCCTCAAGGCCTGTGATAGGAGGGGCTGCTGCAAAGGTCTCTGACATCCCCCAGAGATATTTTCCCCATTGTCTTGGTGATTAACATTTGGCTCCTCGTTACTTATGCAAATTTCTGCAACTGGCATAAATTTCTCCACAAAAAATGAGTTTTTCTTTTCTACCGCATTGTCAAGCTGCAAATTTTCCAAACTTTATGCTCTGTCACCTCTTGAATATGTTGCTTTAGAAGGCAAAATTGTAAAACAGAATTCTAAAGAAATTTCTAAAGTTCAGAAATTTCTTCCACCAGATACCCTAAATCATCCCTCTCAAGTTCAGATATCTAGGGCAGGGGCAAAATGTCACCAGTCTCTTTGGTAAAGTATAGCAAAAGTCAGCTTCATTCTAGTTCCCAACAAGTTCTTCACCTCCATCTCACACCACCTCATCCTGGACTTCATTGTCTACATCACTATCAGCATTTTGGTCAAAACCATTCGATAAGTCTCTAGGAAGTTTCAAACTTTCCCATATCTCGTTGTCTTCTGAACCCTCCAAGTATCTAGGCAGTTCCGAACTTTCCCACATGTTCCTGTCTTCTTCTGAGCCCTCTAAACTGTTTCAATCTTTGCCTATTACCAGTTCCAAAGTTGTTTCCACATTTTGTGGGTATCTTTATAGCAGCACCCTACTCTCTGTGGTACCGATTTACTGTATTAGCCTATTCTTACACTTTTATAATGAACTGCTAGAGACTAGGTAATTTATAAAGGAAAAGGTTTGACTCACACTTCCACCGGTCTGGGGAGGCCTCAAGAAACTTACAGTCGTGGCAGAAGGTGAAGCAAACACGTCCAGCTTCACATGGTGCCCGAAAGGAGAAGTGTTGAGCAAAGGGGGAAAAGCCCCTTATAAAACCATCAGATCTCATGTGAACACACTCACTATCATGAGATCAGCATGGGGGTAACTGCTCCCATGATTTATTTACCTCCCACCAAGTCCCTGCCCCAACACATGGGGATTACAATTCAGGTTACAATTCAAGATAAGATTCAGGTGGGGATACAAAGACAGACCATATCAGGTTTTGAACACAAGGTTTAAGATAAGTTAAAAGAAAGTCCTGTGGAAGAGCAAAATATGAATTCACAACAGAATCTCCCCTTGGCCAACCTCCTTGTCACCAATTCACTGGCTAAACTAGTGCTCTGCATTTTCTTGTTTTTAAATTGTGATGAAATATACACAATACAGGACTTAACATCTTAACCATTTTTAAGTGTACAGGTTTGTTACTTTTAAGTACATTCACATTGTTGTGCAGTCACCACCACCTCCATTACTTTTTTCATCTTAAAACTGAAACTCTATACCCATTAAATAACTCTCCATGCTTCTCCCAGTCCCTGGAAACCACCATTCTACTTTCTGTGTCTATACATTTGACTACTCTAGGAACCTCATGCAAGTGGAATCATAAATTATCTGTCTTTTGTGACTGATTTCTTTCACTTAGCATTATATTTTGAAGTGTATGATAAATCATACACTATGTGTCTTTTGTAACTGATTTCTTTCACTTAGCATTATATTCTGAAGGTTCATCCATGTGTAGTATGTGTTAGAATTTTCTTCCTTTTTAAGGCTGAATGATATTTTTAAGGCTGAATGATATTCCTTTGTATGAATAGAACACATTTATTTATTCATTCATCTAATGATGAACACTTGGTTTGTTTCCACCTTTTGTCTATTGTGAATGCTGCTAGTATAAACATGGGTTTACAAATATCTTGAGGAGCCCCTGCTTTCAATGCTTTTGGGTATATACTCAAAAGTGGAATTGCTAAATCATATGTTAATACTATTTTTAATTTTTTGAGGGCATGCCATACTGTTTTCCATTTTACATTCCCAATAATAGTGCACACATGTCCAATTTCTCCAAATCTTCACCTACATGTGTTATTTCCTGCTTTTTTTTGACAGTAGTTATTTTAATGAGTGTGGAGTTGTTAGGGTCCAGCCTCAACACCACCTGTGGGTACCTGAAGTTTGGTGGCGATAAAGGAATGAGAAGAGTCAAGTTAAGAGTGAAAGGTGGGGATCCAGGGGGCCAGTGCAAAATGTGGAGGCTGCAAAAGGCTCAGAGCTCTGATTTCCACACTATTTGTTGAGTACAGTCACTTAGATCTGAGAAGCAGATGTTCAGGAGTGAAACGGGGAAAGGCAGACAGTGTGTCCTACGTGTAATCTATAGCAGTGGTGGTTTAAGTGAATCTCCTTTGTGCTCAAATAGTATATCTTTAGTTAGTTGGTGGAAGTGGGCTTAACTAGAAGCCTGCATATCTAGCCACATTCTAATGCTTCATAGGAGTGTCTTTCTCCTTGAACACGGTGTTTATGGATAAAAGAGCAAGTCTTGCTCAGAGCATGGGAACATATTGGTGATAAGAAGGCTTTCTTCTTCAGAGGCCTCTTGTGGCTTTCTGCAACTTATTGTCTCATATTTTTATGGCCAGTTTATGTAGGCACCCCATAAGCCTTTCTCCCAACATGGAGTGGTATTTTATTGTGACTTTAATTCACATTTCTCAAATGATTGGTGACACTGAGCTTTTTTTTTCATGTGCTTATTGTCCATTTATATGTCTTCTTTGGAGAAATGTCTATTTCAAGTCTCTTATCCATTTTTTAATCAAGTTGATTCTTAGTTGTTGAGTCATAGGAGTTCCTTATGTATTCCAGATATTAATCCTTTATCAGATATATGATTTGCAAACATTCTTTCCCATCTGATGGGTTGCCTTTTCACTCTGTTGTCTTTTAATACATAAACATTTTACATTTTGGTGTAGCCCAATTTATATTTTCTTTCGTTGTCTATGCATTTGGTGTTGTATCCAAGAAGTCTTTGCCAAATCCAATATCATGAAGCTTTTCTATGTTGTCTTCTAAGAGTTTTATAGTTTTAGTTCTTAGCTTTAGGACTTTGATTCATTTTGAGTTCATTTTTGCACATGGTGAAAGGTAAAGTTCCAGCAACATCCTTTTGCATGTGGGTATCCAGTTTTTTCCAGTAGCATGATAGAATGACTGTCCTTTCTCCCATTGAAAATCTTAGCACCCTTGTCAAAAATCATTTGGCCCTATGTGCAAAGGTTTATTTCTAGACTGTGTATTTTATTTCAGTGGTCAATAAGTCTTTATGCCAACATCATATTGTCTTGATTGCTGTCGCTTTATAATATTTTGAAATCAGAAAGTGAGACTTCCACCTTTGTTCTCCTTTTTCAAGATTATTTTTGCTGTTCACTCTTGAGATTCCATGTGAATTTTATGGTCAAGTTTTCTATTTCTGGGAAAAATGTCGTTGAGATTTTGATAGGGATTGCATTGAAACCATAGATTGCTTTGGTGGGTATTGCCATCTTAACAATATCGTCTTCCAATCCATGAACATGGGATGTCTTTCCATTTATTGGTATCTTCTTTAATTTCATCAATATTTTGTAGTTTTCGGCATACATATCTTTCACCTCCTTGGTTAAGTTTATTCACAAGTATTTTATTCTTTTTAATGCTATTGTAAATGGAATTAATTACCTTTTCAGACTGTTCATTGTTAGTATATAGAAACACAACTGATTTTTGTGTTGACTTTGTATTTGCTGGTTTATTAGTTCTGTCAGGTTGGTGTTTTTGTTTGTTTTGGTGGTATCTTTAGGGTTTTCTACATATAAGATCATGTCACCTGTGAACTACCCCATTAAGTTTTATATTTTAATTATATTTTATTTCTACATGTTCCTTTTGATACTTTTTCAAATCTGCTGGGTCATTCTTCATAGTTTCTTATTTCCTGCTAATATTTTAAGCCTGCCTCAGGAGATATTAACTGTGTTGTATTCCCTCATAATTCCAAATTATGTGGCTCTGTTTCCTATTTCTACGTCTGGTGTGTGCCCATTTTTGTTCATGATGCCTTGCTTCCTTGCTGTTTTCTCTGCAGGATAAGTATGTGTTTAGTCCAAGATGGGGAGGGGGTATCTCCAAGGAGGATTTGTAATTCCTTATGCAATTGCTTTAAGGTGCTACTAGCCTAAATTCTGAGCTTGAAGGGTTTTTGGACCATCCATGTATTGTGAATTAGTGCAGCAGCCCTAAGGTTCAAGACTGGCAGTGACTCCCAGGGTTGTTGGGGGCAGATTTAGGTTTATTTCTATTTCATATTTATACCTAGGGCATAGCCCTTTGGGGTTCCAGTCTTAGGGAAGGAGAATCTTCTATTTGGCTCTTCACTTTGGGCAGACCCTGAACACTTACCTTCTCCACAGTGAGGCTGTGAAACTCAAGTTCAGCTGCTTGCACAAATGGTCTCAAGGCAACGGCCTCAGTGCTTAGCTAGTCCCTGAGTTTTCATCTTTACTTAGTTCTTGGCCTGAGTACTCCTGTTTTGCCAGCTCATGGATTTGTTTTCTATATCTAAGGTGAGCATTTTTCATTTTCAGAAGGATTACTAGTCAAGGTAGCTGCCCACCGTATTGCCAGAGATACAAATGTCTCCCTGAACACTGAGGTCTCATACCATCAAGATTCTCATCTCACCTTGCCAACCATTCCTTTGGTGTCTTCCACTGACCACTGAGAAGTGGTCTTCAAGCCCCAGTCCTTGGCAGTACAAAGGGTAATTAGGGAGTGTTGACCTACAATTACCTAATGCCACTATGATAACTCCCCAGTAACGGAACTCAGCTTACACGCTTACCCAAATTGCAGCCTTAATTTCACTATAAAATTTTCTCTGGCTGCCTTACCAAGTTTGTTGTTTATATTGTTACCACTGATTTCTTTTCTCCAAATGTAAAATTTTTAGTTTAAATCATGAACAAAGCGATGTTGTTTTCCTTTGAAACACCGCATTTTTCCCTAAGCCTATCCTAATTCCAGGTCTTACTACTTCTTATAAAGGTGAATCCAACATGCTTTGTTCACTTACCTGCCTTCATTGTGTCTACTTTCAAATTAATCTTTCTGGGATAGCTTTTATTATATCCCCTCCCCCCACAAAACCTTAAAACTATTCCTTATTTTCCCTCTATGATAATTTTAGTTCAACACATTTTGAGCAAATGCCTATTAAATGCCAAGCAGTCTACAAAAATTTGGGATACTGTCAGTTTTCTATTGCTGCTGTAACAAATTGCCACAAATTTAGTGGTTTAAATGAGAACAACTAAAATCTGTTGTTCTACAGTTCTATAGGTCAGAAGTCTGGTGGGGTCTCATTGGAATAAAATCGCTCTTAGTTCCTTGCATCTGTAGGACTAAGGTCCCATTTTCCAACCCACTTTCCTGCCTTCCTCTTCTGCTGTGAGGGGTTCATGTGACTCGCTCGGGTCTTCCTGGATAATTCTGCCTGCCTCTTCCACTGTGAGGGGTTCACATGGCTCGCTCGGGCCTTCCCGGATGATGCAGGCTCATCTCCCCATCTCAAGGTCCTTAACCTTAATCACACCTGCAAAGTTTCTTTTGCCACTAAGCTAACAAAGAAGCCACAGGTTCTGGGGATTAGGTCTAGGACAGGGATCCCCAGTCCCCAGGTCATGTACCAGTACCAGTCCACGGCCTGTCAGGAACTGGGCTGCACAGCAGGAGTTAAGAGGTGGGTGAGCGAGCATTACCGCCTGAGCTCTGCCTCTTATCAGATGACTGGCAGCATTAGATTCTCATGGGAGCACGAACTCTATTGTGAACTGCACATGCCAGGCATCTGGGTTGCATACTTCTTATGAGAATCTAATGCCTGATGATCTGAGGTTGAACAGTTTCATCCTGAAACATCCCCTAAACCCCCGCCTAGTCTATGGGAAAATTGTCTTCCATGAAACCGCTCCCTGGTGCCAAAAAGGTAGGGGACTGCTGGTCTAGGGTATCTTTGGGGGGCTATAATTCTGCCTACCACGGATAACATCGGTAAAGAGGGCCTAAATCTGTCTCTAAGGCTTTATTAAGGCAGAGAGGAACAGATTGCAAACAAGTAACCACTCACCTCTAAGACATCTATTCCATTGTATCAGAGAGGGCTGAGGACACAAAGATGAGGAAGCTAGAATGTTTGCGAAGATCAGGAAGGCCTTACAGTCTAAATGAGGGGAAAGCTTGCCAGCTAGGAATGGGAGTTCTTCTAATAGGAAGAGAGAGCATATAAAGTGAGAGAGGCCTGTGAAGTGTTTGGCAAGCTTGGATAATCACATCTGATTCCATGTGACTAGTAGGAGTAAGGAGGTGGGATGGTGACATTACAAGACGTTAAGATGCTGGCCGTGGTTGCATGCACCTGTAGTCCCAGCTACTTGGAAGGCTGAGGCATGAGAATCGCTTGGGCCCGGGAGGTGGAAGTTGCAGTGAGCCGAGATCATGCCACCGCACTCCAGCTTGCACTACAGAGCGAGACTCGGTCTCAAAAAAAAAAAAAAAAAAAAGATGTGAAACATCTCATCTTGGACTCTGTTTTTCTTTTTAGCATTAATATGAGAAACAGAATCTTATTTCAGGAAAATTACTCCTGGAACAGTACAGAGGTCAACCTGAAAGGAAAGCGACTGGAGAAAAGAAGGCAAATGTAAAAACTTACTAACATTTACAAGAGGAAAAGAAATTGAACACAGTGAGCATAGGGACAGGTAGATATGAACAGCTCTGCGGCGGGAAGAACAAACCCTGGAGATAAGGAGAGGTGACCTGTGTTTAGCCGCACCCCTGGAGGGTGGAATCGGCTGAGGAGGGGGCCCAGCAACACTGAAGTTTAGAGATGGAGCGGCTGGGCGGTGGGCGAGAGAAACTCTTCTGGGACACATGTGGTTCATTTCAGGGAGTAGCTAAACTTTCTACAAAGTTAGTATGTAATTACGCACTTATTTTTTTAATTCAACAAAGTAATTTGGGAGAGCTTCATGGGGAGCAGCACTGAGGTTTAAAGAGCTGAGGATACAATTATCTTCATTTAACTTACTTTCTATGCTAAAATATTCCTTAAAAATAAAGTTGTGCAGCTATTACTATTCAAATATTTTCTTAAATTACCAAATATTTGCTAGATTGACATATGTTGTTTAACTTTTCCTAATGAGAGTAAACTCCTAGAGCTAGGATACTCATTATTTCTTCCAAGTTTCCTCTCAATACCTAGCAGATAGATTAAAAACACACTTTTTGTGAACTATCAGGTAGATAATTTTAATTATCCTACACAAAGAAACAATCTTGGGATGATTTGGATGGAATATCTATGTCTTCAACTTTGGCATTCACATTGCCTGCCCTTCTTACTTGCCAGTGTTACAGAATTCAGGGTAAACTGAGGTGGCAGCACGGTGATGGACAGCTGTTCATCTTCTCAATGATCAGCCACCCCTGGTCACTGCACACTGGAAAAGTGCCTAGTGCAAGGGAGGACCTCCATTTTTAATTGCACTTTATGTTAACTTCAAAACCGACAGTAATTCAGTTATTGGAAGACACAACTATCTTTTGAATAATTTGAGTATATAAAGATACGTAATATACTTTTTCAACTCTAAGTGGTGTGAAATCTAAACAGATCAAGTACTTCCAATGAAAATTTCAGAATTGAGATGTCGTCTAAGTGTAAAATATACACTGGATTTTAAAGAATTGGCATCCCTCAAACAGTAAAAATATCTCAGTAATTTCTAAAAATATTGATTACTTCTGGCAGAAGCAATATTTGGATGTACTGTCTACATACTAGAACTAATTTTAAAACATTTATTGTAGCTACTAAAAATGCTTAAATTACACACGTTGTTCCCATTATATTTCTATTAGATGACACTGAGCCAGATGAAAATACCAGGATTAAATCTCATTTAATGTGTCCGATCTACTCATTTTTTTCTAAGAAGTATTTACTTGAAATATTTTATTTTTATATGTTCATCTAAGTCCCTCTTAGTCACCAAATCAATGCTTAACAGTTGTGCAAGCCAGCTGGCTTTAGACAGCTCCTGGAGTTTTTAAGGATCATTTCTTGGCAGCTTTAGAAAAAAAAAGCACTAATTGAAAGGTTAATCGAATCAGTCATATTTGTATGTTGGTTATATAAACACCCTGTCTCCACCAAAGATTAAACAGATGCATTGTACTCTACCCAGAAGGCCCATTTAGTCTGTAATGATTGATTGTAACTTGCCTTCAAGCTTCTAAGTAGTAGGGAAGTACTTTGAATACTTTGCAAATGAAAACTCTATTCTGATTTATGAAACGCTCCCGCACTTCCAGGATTCTACAGAATCTAGAATATTTTATAGCAACATCAATTCCACCTGTGGTACATGAGGGGAAAAGGTCAGTTCTACATCTGCTCAGCGGTAAGTCAGTCAGTATCTCTAAGTTTATTTAGGCACAAAAATATAAGCTTAAAAGTATACAAATTTTGAGGCACAATGTTTGTTATAAAGCAGCTCTGAATGTCTGTGACAGCACTGGTCAGCACGATCTAAAGATATTAGCAGTTACTGCCCTGCTCATCTTTAATAAACCAGCAGTCTCTACCATTTTATTACACCTATGATCCAACAAGACGTACTGCAACAGGGTCTGGAAAGAAGCAGGATGGATGGAAGTTCTGCAGCGTCACTGGTTCTCACTGGTTGCACCTGTGCTTAGTGATTGATTGTGAAATAATGTGAATCCACCCCTGCCTGGGATGGAGTTTATTACAGTGACAAAAGAATGGCTGGCTTCCAGAAATTATTATTTCTTGAGGTAAAAAATTTACTGGAAAATATTTTGTCTTGAAATTACTTAAAATGTGATCCGGTTTGATGTAAATTATAAGTTATGCAAAAAATGTGGAATAATAAAGGATTACTCAATTCTAACTTCAAAAGTACATTTATTTAAAATGTGGGCAAGATATCAATATAAAAGAAAACAGAGTATAAGAAATAAAAATAATCAAAGTACAAAACATTTCAAATCTTTAACATTCATAATTTAGAGATAGCAAGGTCTTTATTTACACCATTTTATTTCTAGTTGAAGTCCCGTAACAGTTTTGTGAAAACATTTAAAAACCTGGCAAATGAATCATAAAACCTAATGTGGGCTCTTAAAGTCATATAGTACAAAACATAATTTATGTTTCCTCAGAATAAAATTGCACATCTTAAAAAGATGCAGTATATTTATTGTATGTGTCTTCCTGCTTCACAGTCTGATACCCCAAGGAAGCAGCTGGAAAACAAGAGCATGTGAAGGAAGCGCGGCAGCTCCTCGCCAGCCAGACAGCTAGCCCCGCACCGCAGGAGTCGACACACACGGCAGCCTAGACGCCATCAGTTAAACTTATATGTAAGCTTGTTGAGGAAAACGACTTTCAAATACAAGGCAAAAGAAAAACATGAAACCAAGGGTTCCAACATTCATCACCCAGTTTCAGGGACACCCTTGTAGGAATGCTACAGCCTCTTTCTTACCCATTCAAACCAGTCGCTCTGCTGCACACCCAAATCACAGGAGGCCCTTGGCCCCGACACACAGGCTCACTCGGCCCAGGGACATGAGCACCTGTGCCAGCTCCGCAGGGGATCCACTATGTGGCCAGAGCTGAGGCCCAGCAATAGCTGAAGTGTCCTTTAAATTAACATGTACAACACACAACCCCCAAGAGCTGACATCCCCCAAAGCCCCACCACAAATAGCTAACTCCTACTTATACCTTCAGGAGCAGGTGCTGACCTCTGCGATTCTAAACCATCCACTTTGGGCAAAATTCATCATGGATATGAAAAAAGGCTCCCAAGGTAATACTCACAAGTCTCCTCTATGAGTTTTAAAGCAATTTCTTCTGAAAGTAAATGTAGTATAGAATAGGCTTTCACAAATACAAATATGAATGCTAGGAAAAGTCTGGAAAAAATGCAAGAGTATATATTGTATAAAAACCAAATGCTTATAGCATATCTGTAAAAATTTAACAGGCCTCTTATCATTCCTATCAGTAGCTCCTGCAATAATTTTCTAATAGATGGCGGTATAGAATACACCAAGCTCTGGTATGAATGATAAGAGGGTTTCTGCACCAAGCCTCATTCCAACTAGACAGGCAATAGCTTGACACGACATTGGCTTCTGGGTCTAAGGCAAATTTTACTTTTTTGTTTTTTTAAAGACAGAGTTTCGCTCTTGTTGCCCAGGCTGTAGTGCAATGGCACAATATTGGCTCACTGCAACCCCTGCCTCCCAGGTTCAAGTGATTCTCCTGCCTCACCAAGTAGCTGTGATTACAGGTGCCCACCACCATGCCCAGCTAATTTTTTATATTTTTGGTAGAGCCGGGGTTTCACCATGTTGGCCAGGCTGGTCTTGAACTCCTGATCTCAGGTGATCCACCCGCCTTGGCCTCCCATGCTGGGATTACAGGCATGAGCCACCGCATCCGGCCAAATTTTACTTCTTAAAAGTGCTTTTCTCTCAGTGATATCAAGGTCTTCTGTCTACTGTTATAACCATAAGCTCTTTAGGGTTAAGAGGAAAATGTTTGATAAACGTAATTAACTGGATGAATGTCAGTGTATTTAAATGTAAATATACTTAAATGTAATTACCTGGATGAAACAGGCACACATGAAGAGAGAAAACCTCGGCAAGGATAGGTATCATTCTGACCTCTGTGCCTTACTGAAGCAGTCCTATCCCAAACACAAACGGTCCACCGAGGTTAACACTGGTCAGAGGTGGCAGAGGCCCCCACCCCACAGAGATGAGGAGCTCGGCCCTCCAGCCTCATTGCAGGAGGCCCAGGGAGAAGTCCTGAGAAACACCCCTGAGAGAAGGCCCTCTGCAATGGGAAACGGAAGTTGAAACAGAATTTTCCCATAAGGACCTGTAAGGCATGTTTCGCTTCACTGATGGGCTGTTCCTACATTAAAATAATAATTCAGAGATTTTTAATAAGGAATTCAAATAACAGACGATGAGCTTTATTTTTTCCTGAATGTCTGAAACAGAAAAAAGCCGAGGTGTCAATATTCTAAAGACTGACCTTTGCATTTTCCTGACATGTTGATAAAGTATTCATTCTGCCACTTCTATTTAGTAGTAATTGATCTCCCATCCCAAAGCTCCTGAGTACAAAGACTATAAACGAACTAAATTTCATTTTGAAAACTACAAGCTCAAAAATGAGCTGATAAAAAGAAACATCTATTTATTTTTGCAATTATTTTCTATTTTATCTAATTGTCAAATTCTTTAATACCTCCATAAACTAGACAGTATAGATCCTTTCTAATTAACATCACCTATTAAAACCGAACTCTCAGTAAGTTAAGAGAATATTTTTACTAGCAACTCAAATGAATATTCTGAAGAGAAAAGAATTGTTCACTGCATAAATCACAATAGCAAAAAAAGGAAAAATGGCTTGCAAAACAGGAAAGGTACTGCCTTATTAACCTGGGAAATCCATTTCATATCTAACCCATCTACTTTTTATTCTCTTTTGAAAAGGATATGATTCATAGTCCAGCGTTTGTGTGAGCACTCCAGTCAGAACGAACTCTGCATTGTGAACATCTGAACAGGGTGGAAACAGAGACTGTTAGAGATCCACTGCTATGTGTGCACACATACTCACATACGTAAGCAGGGAGACGTACCTATGCCTCTGGCAAAATATTCTCGGCATAAATGAAGGTCATTTTCACAGGATATTAAAATTATTTCCGACAAACTCTAAGGAAAAGAAAATGAGTTTCTCAGTGACCGAACACCGAATGTGACACAGGGCAATGACGGACTCGCTGGCGGACTCCACTCTACCCACCGAGTTCTGCTTGTGCTCCATGAGCTTTCGGAAAGACGGCTGCTTGGATAACACCTTTCCTCCTGCACACTCTACGATTGCCTTCATAGTGGAAAGACTTGGGCAGATTCCAGGTGTGATGTAAAAATATTTTGCCTAAAATTAAATGAAAATATATGTATTATCTTCTTAAAATGCTTTCATTTTTAGAGTACATAGATTCTGCCCTGAGATTTTTGACAAAATTTCTAATTTTATGACATTATGAAGGTACTATTCTCCTACTAGCATTCAATCTGAAGTGGCAGAGGAATCCAGCTATGTAAATTTGGAATGTAAGCATTTTCACATGTTAAGTATGCCTGAAGATGATTTAAAGTAACCAGAACTTAAGTCCCTAAAACAAAGTGTTTTGTGAATAAGCAAGAATATTACAAATATTTTTGACAATTTTTATACAATTTTAAATCAGCATTATATTTCACCACACTTATCTGCCCAGCAACAGCCTCTGGCATAGCATGCTGCCTGGCTTGTATCCCTTTTCTTTATTTTCTCCATATTATTTGAACTCAAAGCAGGAAATGATATTGATGCTTAAGATTTAATTATCTAACAAGAATTGCTCCTGAGGATACCACAAAATACTATTCTGTCTTAAACTGCAAATCATTTCTAATTCCTGTTGACTCCTTAAGAAGGTTAAAGAACAGATTATCTTTATTGATTTACTTAGTTCTTTGGTACAAAAAAATTTCTAACTGTTCTAACACTTATCTAACATTTAAAAATCTTTAGTTCTGAATTATATCTACGCACATACTTGGGAATATTTTTCCCAAGTATCTTCTCCAGCTGAATATACATTTATTGACAATAGTACGAAGCAATGTCCTCTAAAGATTAAAAGCAGAAAAATGAACATGCCTCTTAACCAATTACTCAAAAACCTACTGTTTGAACAACTTATTTCTCATAGATGTATTTATTAAATTTGTGTACTTATTTTTAAACATTATAGTAAAGTTCTCTAGAGATGTGCTGTGTTTCACGGGAGGAACACCTCCAGTGGCAATGTCCAAGAAGGGAGCCAAGTGGTAAATGGGATGCAGGGTGAGCCCAGCTGCCCTGGAGGCGCACTTCCCACCAAATCACCTGGTAGTTCCCTTGAGCAGGTCCATGTGTTTTATGCTTACTTGGACTGATTTACGTTTCCCTTAAAGTGTACCTTAAAGAGTGGAGAAACGTGTGCCCGTTTTAAGGATTCTTCCAAGCTGAAAGAGAAAAGTACTTCTGCCTCAGCATCTCGGAGAATGTAGTTCTGCTCATCTGGAAAACAGAACAGCACATACTCTGAAAAGTGTGGACACGTGAAGTGTGGCAAGTGTGACCCAGAAAATTCTCGCCCATATTCAGGTACATAATATTACAGCTACAATTACCTGTACAGCCTTCGGATATTTAAATGTCACCATTATATTTCATTTACTTCCCTCTAAAAACAGCCAGACCAAAAAAAGACAGGCAGGTATTTTTTCTCCTAGATCAGTGGTAATTAACCATTTGAGGTCATAAACTCCTGAAAAAAACGGGCTGGGTGTGGTGGTTCATGCCTGTAATTCCAGCACTTTGGGAAGCCGAGGAAGGAAAGCTGCTTGATGCCAGGAGTTCGAGAACAGCCTGGGCAACATAGTGAGACTTCATCTCTACAGAAAAACTTTAAAATCAGCTTGGCATGGTAGCATGTGCCTGCAGTCCCAGCTACCTGGCAGACTGAAGTGGGAAGATGGCTTGAGTCTGGGAAGTTCGAGGCTATGGTGGGCTGTCATTGCACCACTGCACTCCAGCCTGGGCAACAAAGTGAGATCTGGTCTCAAAATAATAGTAATAATTTTTTTTTACTTTTTTTACTTTTTTACTTTTTTTTTTTTTTTTTCAAGACGGAGTCTCGCTCTGTCCCCCAGGCTGGAGTGCAGTGGCGCAATCTCGGCTCACTGCAAACTCCGCCTCCCGGGTTCACACCATTCTCCTGCCTCAGCCTCTCCGAGTAGCTGGGACTACAGGCGCCCGCCACCACGCCCAGCTAATTTTTTGTATTTTTTAGTAGAGTCGGGGTTTCACTGTGGTCTCGATCTCCTGACCTCATGATCCGCCCGCCTCGGCCTCCCAAAGTGCTGGGATTACAAGCGTGAGCCACCGCGCCCGGCAGTAATAATTTTTTTTAACAATAAAAATGTAAAAAAAGAAAAAAAAGTTACTGAAAAATATGAACCCTCTTCCCATAGCTGCTCCTCCCCTTTACCCCCCCACTATTTTAGGAAGTTCACCAACTTTCTAAGCCTGCAGATCTCAGGTTAAAATCTCCAGTCCTAGAAAGACAAGTTTTAAATAATCCCATCCAAGTATATATATGAGATATATATATATGATATATATGGTATATATACCATATATAACATATGGTATATATCACATATAACATATATGGTATATATTACACATATACGGTATATATGTGATATATAAGATATATCACATATATGTTATATATCATGTTTTATATATATCACATATACGGTATATATGTGATATATATTATATATATCACATATACGGTATATATGTGATATATATTATATATATCACATATACGGTATATATGTGATATATATCATAAAACATGTTATATATGTTATATATCACATATAAAACATATATGTGATATATAACATATGCGTTTTATATAACATATGTTATATATATGATATATATACACACACTAACTCCTCAAGAACTTGTAGGACATTGGAGTCATTTGGCTCATAATCAATTAGGTGAATTACCAAACTTTAAAGATTCACCAAACACACATTCAAATATATAAAAGTATACAGCAATTTATAAAGGATAGTTTTATCAATTTTTAAAGATTTCTGACAATTATTAATAATTGACAGATTTTCAGAGTTTTCATAGCAACATTTTAAGAAATGTGTCAAAAGTTAAAGATCACAAAATGTTTCAATCTTCCTATAAATATGTCTCATATTCAGAAAACCATTTCTTCTCCTCCGCCATTTCCTACCAACCATACAGCATAATAAGGCAGCTCAAACCCAATAATATATACATCAAAAGCAGAAAACAAGGAAAAGTGATTTGGGATTGGCAAACTGGGGTTAACAAGATGACACATATTTTAGGATTTGTGGGCTATTATTTGTCTTGCGTATTCCTCTTCTTTCAAGCAATATTTTTAAAATGTAAAAACCATTCTCAGCGTATGGATCAGTTTGCCGACTGCTGGGCAGGAGCAACCACATCATGACAGAAATGCAGGGATCTGTTCACCAACAGCTAGAAATACAAAATCAATCCCTGAGTCAACCAGCAGATAGAAAGCCTGCTTTTTAGGTGAAAGGAGAAAAAACATGTCTAAAATTTGGAGAAACAAAAAATGATGAATTAAAAAAGGAACAGAAAAAGTACTGTCACACATGAGATGGTATATTTGAAGTGTTACTTTCAAAGCTGATACGCCTTCTGAAGAACTTGTGTGAGATCACCAAGAAGTAGTTAATGTTTATGATAGAGAAAATACCACCGGGCGCAGTGGCTCATGCCTATAATCCCAGCACTTTGGGAGGGCAAGGTGGGCGGATCTCTTGAGGTCAGGAGTTCAAGACCCACCTGGCCAACATGGTGAAACCCTGTCTCTACTAAAAAATACAAAAAAATTTAGCCAGGCGTGGTCGTGGTGGGCACCTGCAGTCCCAGCTACTAGGGAGGCTGAGGCAGGAGAATGGCTTGAACCCGGGAGGCAGAGGTTGTAGTAAGCCAATGGCACCACTCCACTCCAGCCTGGGCGACAGACTGGGTGAGACTCTGTCTTAAAAAGAAAAGAAAGTAACATTGAAAAATAAAATAATTCAGCTAAGATGATCCTGTCATAGATAAGACATTGAGATTTTGGTTTTTTCAAACAGCGTTATGTTAACATAGTAGTAGCAATGTAAAGACTCAACCTGAACATTAAACTTTTCATGGAAGTACAAAAGAAATGAGTATCCTAGAAATTGATTATAATATTGATGTCTCAAATTTTATATAAGTTACACATAAATATAAAATCCCAAAAACATGCACCTACCAAAACAGGTGCAGAAAAGTCTTTTCAACAAATGATGCTGGAACAACTGCATATCCATATGCAATAAAAGGAATCTGGACACAGACTTTACCCTCTTTTAAAAAAAACTGACCCAAAAATGGAACACAGACCTAAATGTAAAATGCAAAGCTATGAAACTCCTAGAAGATAACACACGAGAGAATCTAAGGGACCTTGAGTTTGGCAATGACTTTTTAGGTACAACACCAAAGACACAATCCATGAAAGAAATAATAAGTAACCTGGACCTCACCTATTAGAATGGCCAAAACCCAGAGCACTGACACCAGCATATGCTGAGGAGGATGTGGAGCAAGAAGAGCTCCCATTCACTGCAGGTGGAAATGCAAAATGGCACAGGCACTTCAGAAGACAGCCCGGCGGTTTCTTACAAAGCTAAACATACTCTTACCATATGATCAAGCAATTGCAACCTTGTTGATTTACCAAAAGGAGTTGAAACTTATGTTCACGCTAAAACCCGTACATGGATGTTTTAGCAGCTTTACTGATAACTGCAAAAATTTAGAATCAGCTAAGATGTCCTTGTGTAGGTGAGGGGCTGAACAGATACATTCTGACAATGGAATATTATTTAGTGCTAAAAAGAAATGCGCTATCAAGCCATGAAAAGACATGGAGGAAGCTGGGGCGTATATTGCTAAGCAAAGGAAGCAAATCTGAAAATCCTACATACTGTATGATTCCCAATATGTAACATTCTGGAAAGGGCAAGACTATAGAAAGAATAGAAGATCAGTGGTTGCCAGGGGTCAGCAGGCAGGAAGGAATGAGTGGGTGGAGCACAGAGGATTTTTAGGGCAGTGGAACAACTCCGTATGACGCTGTAATAGCAAAATCATGTCCTTATACATTTGTTAAAACCCAATGACTGTTCAAGGCCAAGAGTAAGCCCTAATATAACTATGGACTTTGGGTGACTATGACCCAAATGTCAATGTAGCTTCATTAACGGTTAATAAACATTTCACTTTGGTGTGGGATGGTTACTGTAGCGGGGGTGGCAGTGTGTGTGCATGGGTATGGGCTGGGGTATATGGGAATTCTCTGTACTTTCTGTAATTTTGCTGTGAACCTAAAACTGCCCTAAAAATTGTCTATTTTTAAAAAACAATAATTATAAACTGCAAAAATTCTCTTAGGAAATCCTAAAATATGGAAGATAAAATATGAAATGTTTTCTCAATATTAAATGTTTATAACAACCACTTTTTTAACCCTCAGAGAGCAACACAGCAAACATTTATTAACAGTGCTATAAAGAAATAAAAGCTAGTCAACCAAAACTTCCCATCAAATATGAACTGTAAACTTTATATATACAGATAAAAGAACCAGATTTTCACAAACTGAAACTTGAAAAATTAAGTAAATTGGTCACTCACTAAATTGGCTGCTTGGCAAACTAATTTTCAAAGAATTAGCATGTTCTTGGTTGGAAAAGAAAAGGAATAAGCAAAGTTCAAAAGTAACAATAAAGATCTCTAAAGCTGGGTGTTGCCCAAAAGCAGCCGATGGAGCCAACAGAGGCTGGAACATTGCAGACCCGCTTTCTCCACCACCCAAGCTGGTGTATGCCATGCTCCCACAGCAGAAGCTAAGAAAGTACACTTACTATTTCTGTTAACGAATAGACTATCTCCTTCTAAATTGTATAACATTATACAAAATTGGAAGCTAAAATGTTTGCAGTAATTGTTTCTACCATGTTTTTCTTCTGCCTTCATTGTTTTGTTTCATTAATATCTTTTTATTTTAGAGTCGAAAAATTTTCAAAATTTCAATTTAAAAAATTTCTAAATACCACTTAATACATGTGAGCCTCATTATTCACAGATTCTTTGCTAATTTTCCTCCCCTCTGAAATTTATTTATGAACCCACAATCAGTGTCTGCAGCACTTCGGTGGCCATTTGTGGACATACGTGGACTGGAAAAGAATCAGTCACCCACATGAACGTTCCTAGCCGGGAGGAACAAGGCCATGCCTTGCCTTCCTGTTCCAGCTGAAATGGTGAATAAGCATCCTTTTTGTGATCTATTTAGTGCTACTGTTTTCAAATTTGCGTGCCTTATGTTGGTGATTTTGCTGTTTAAAATGTCCGCAGCCCTAAGTGCAAGAAGGCTGTGATGTGCCTTATGGAGAAAATATGTGTCTTAGGGAAGCTTCATGCGGGCATGAGTTACAGTGCTGTTGATCATGAGTTCGATGTCAATGAATTAACAATATACATTGAATAAGATGTCTTTAAACAGAAACACACATAAAACAAGGTTATATATGATTGGCTGATGAAAATGTAGTGAACAGAGGCTCTCAGGAACCTAACCCCGTGTTTACCCACAGGCTACAGTACAGCATTCACTAACTCAGTGTCTGTGCAACTTTATAGAGCATAACTACCTGAATGACAAGAATTGCCTGAATATCATAGTTGAGGATTTAGTCTTTTCTTCAGATTAATGATTTATTCTTTCCTGTGTCTTACTGCCTTAGATACAGAACCATAAAATTTTAACTTTAGTTCTAGCTTTGCTATAAACAGCAATCTTAAGTATCTTTATTTTTCTGGGTCTTCTCATCTGTAAAATTAGACTACATGAACTTTAAGATATATACACTCCTAATTTATTTACATAAACATGAATTATATTTAAAATCTGTGGCCAAAAATGTGACATGAATCTAAAACATTTTAAATTTAAAAGATGGATTTAATGACTTGTGTCTAAGTGATAAATAAGGTGAGTTTAGCCACAGGAGTGTAACGGGACCTAGTAGCGCCCCCTGCAGGCCTTGCTTGCTCCACGGCCACATGCCTTGCTCTTCCCTTTGGCAGCTGTATCTTTCTGTTTAAGGGGTCAGGGGCAAGGGAGGCATAGGTGAGAAAGTGTGAGAACACGTCAATATAGGGCAAACAACTGGCACAGAAAAATGAGCATGTGGATGCTCTAAATCAGGGGCTGGTAATCAGTATCACTGCTACATGATGGAGTAGCCAGGGAGCTCAGTTTTAGGGCCTGTGTGCTTGGGGCAGAAAGACCAAATGAGAAAAATGACTGAGAATTCAGTGAAGCTTGTCATGGGGCATGTGCCTCTGAACCTTTCAACCCAGACAGGGCCCAGGGGAGGATGGAGGACATAGCTGGAGAAGCTGAGAGGTGCCTGGCCTAGACGACACACTGTGGACACCAACCCTGCAGACACAGGGTGACACCACTCCTATGCAGGAGAGTAAGGGCACACAGCTGCCCTGGCTATACAGCCTCCATGAAGAAAAAAATTGCTTAGAATTTATACTTATTTTATACCTAGCAAGGTTCTAAAAACATTTAGGTGTATATCAATCTAAGAAAAAACTATCTTTTACATACCATCTCTAAATGTGCCTGTTAGTAAAAGAATTTCTCTTTGGGGGCTCTGAACAATGGAAGATGGGCAAGAGGACATAGATGTCTTTCCCTCCTTATATAAACTGATATTCAAAGTGTATTTGAATACGACATTTACATACACCTGCTCTCTTTCCAAATAAAGAAAAAAATACTTCCCTGCACTTTGAAAAATCTCATTTTACAGCCAGATTTCCAAACAAAATATACTAACAAGAAAATAAAAAGAGGGATATAGAGCTTGTTTTCCCCCTAATATTGTCCAATTTACCAAAACTTTTATACTTAGGGTAAAATGCAAAGACATCAATCAAAGGAATCACTGGGGATATGAAATAAATTTATAAATTTAAATGAATAACTATCACATAGTTAAAAAATAAACATTTGTTGGATGAAAAGAGATGAATTCAAGAAAAAAAAAGTTTATTTGGCATTAAAAACAAAGTTACTGGCGCTGCTCCTTACCAATGAACTTCTGACACCTGAAGCATTCTTCCAGCCACTCTGGCGTCACTATGTGCTTCACGACAGAAATCGCCGTCAGGAACTTCACAGTGCGAGTCACTTTGCTGGCAATGAGGTGTGTGCACTTCTGTGCAGACTCCGCAACCTCTCCACCGAGAATGTAGAGCTTCTAAAGGTCACAAACACAGGTCAGAAATGATAAAGTTCAGCATCCACAGAGCCACACTGACACAGAGTAACACAGAGGAATATCTATCTAAAGACAAGGTTTATGACTGTAATTCTCAGCCACAGCAAACAGTGTGACAGGTAAAACAAAACCTATAACTACAGGAGAAAAATAAAAAGGAGAATTTATCATTTACATTTCTGTAGTTCAATTCCACACAAACCAAGATTAAAATATGAATTCTCCATCAAACATCAATAACATATCTCCATGAATAAATTAAATGACATGAGAATGATGCAGCTCACTTCACAATGAAGAGTAAACAGCCAAGACTTCCTAGGCAGAAACTGGTGTTAATGAGGAACATTTACCTGCTATCTTCATTTTTTGAAATGATGGCATAAAAACTGGCTAAGACTTGAGCATATTAAAAAGCGACCTCCTAATAACTATCCTCACATTTTAAAAGTGGAGAAATTAATTTGTTCTAAATGTATAATAGCATTTGTAATTGTTTCTTTTCCCTAAAAAGGAAACCAGGAGTAAAATGTATGAATCCACCATAATACAGGTCAACTTATACTCTTAACCATCCTCTCCCTCACCAAAACAAAACAAAATCCCATCATCCTTGGGGATGTTATTTCAAAAAGTATATTTAAAACCTGTGCCCATTTATCATCTAAACAAATACACAAACTCCCTTTTGGCCTCACTCTACCTAAGAAAACTAATCTTGGATAGACTGTGTTTCAATCAGAGATCTTGAAAAGACAGTTTTCCTTCACGCTGGATGTCTTCATGAATACGACACAGAAGGAGACTTGCAAATGTTCATGTGTCTATTAACATGGTTCCTGGCCTATACTAATAAGAAAGCAACTATCTAAGTATGAAATAATAGCACAGAACAGGGCAGGAAGCCACAAAATACTTACTTATTACTATAAATACTACTAAAAATACTTCATAAATATGCACTATAAAGACTGTTATAACAAGATATTCCTATCTAAACTATGTAAGTTAATAAACTGCTGATCTGAAGTAAATATATATAAAAAAGGACACTGCTAAAAATCCTTGTACAAAGTAGATGAAATTTCACCTTAATATACTGTTGAACCTGGACAGGCTCGAATCCAGTGAAAAGCACAAGAGGGGTCAATTCTGGAGTTAGCTTTTTAGTGGGAGGTGGTACGTCTTCAATTCTGTAAATACACATAAAATAGTAGTGATTTCATATTTACTTACAATGAAAATTTTCTTTAGAAAACAAGGGATTTCAATAGTTTAACAAGCTTTAACTGCATGCGGTTTTTATTCTTAAAGGAAAAATACAATGAGCTATCTGTCCTTCCTTTCTTTCTACCATTTCCATAAAGTCACCTTCCAAAAAAGACTACCTTTGAAGCCTCCAAGGGAGGCATCCAATTCACTTTTGGTTAAGATCAATACTTTCTTCTTCATCAATCCCCTCCTGATTCATTTTTTTCATTGGCTTTCAGAAGAAAGCAAGTATCAAAGTTGCTTCTAAACATCACTGATTTTGCTAGCTTTATCACTTCAGTTTTTTTCTATCAAGTTTTTAAGATAACCTTGTGTGACTCAGGCCACTCCTTGTTTGCATGTTCACCATCAATACAAGTCAGCCAAGAAGAGTGTCACTAGAGCTTCTAGTGTCTTTTACATTCTAGCCCTCTTCAACCACAAATTATAAAAACGCAGCTCTGCTCAAGCACACATTTTAAATTAAACCTTTTTGTTTTGTACATAACCCTTAAATTTTTTAGGTCTTTTTTTCAGCTTATTATTTTCTGAGACAGTCCAATAAAAATTTATTTTAAATTTGTGGTAATTTGATGACAGCCTCAAAAAATATCACATAATTAGGATTTTATTACAAAAGTCAACAGTTCAGTTTGTGTTCTGGAAGTGGGGAATGGAAGGAGGGAAAGAGGAGGAGCAGGGAGAGAAAAGATGAGGAACCTGGTAACTGCAAAAAACCATTCAAGCAGTTATATTTCCATGTACAGTTTGGAAAGAAGAGTTTTCTAGAATCAAGGAAGAATATAAAAGCTCTGTTGGTTTGCTCCTGCATTTGCTATGCCTTACTAATTAAATGATTGGAAGGACTTCATTATTGACTCCTGTTGGCCGACACGACACTAAAATGATACGCATCTCAATCTGCATACTCCAAGCCAAAACCCAACATGCCACGTGCACTGCGCATGTCCTTCCAAAGGCTTTGGGTCTGGATCCTCCTTCCCACTGTGGCCAACACTGCTTTGTCCTCATCAAGAACTGGCAGATCCAAGGAGCATACCCAAGACGACGCCACAGCGTACATGCTCTCTCGGCACCTACGCTCTCTCGGCAAGTACAGCAGGTTCTTCAGCCATGCCCAGGAGGCCTGGGGCTCCGCAGTGTATCTCTGAGCTGGGTTCTAGACCTCCCACCCCATTTCCACCACTGCAACTTCTGTTTTACATGTTGGAGAGGGGCTTCTTATAATATGTCGCTTAAAGAAAAAGACTGAATTTTTTTTAAATAAAAAATATACTGGCCTATGTCATTAAAATGAAATATATCCCAATAAAGTTGTAAAGCAAAAAGCAAACCCTTTCAAATCCTATTTACTGCAAAACATTTTAGAAACTTTCCTCAATTGCCACCAATTTTCCAAAGCAGACCTGTGAAAGCCAGCAATAAAAAATTTAAGGTTATTACTCATACCTGGCTCTTTTGGAAGAAGGCTGGACATTAGCTACTTCATTCTGTTTCAGTTTGGGAGGTAGTCTTATACTCTGCAATTAAAATATTGTCAACTTAATCAATCTACTAAGTAATACAGTAGCTTCCAAAAGATTTATGTGTCAAATAATCAAACTACTTAAACATATACAAGAATCATGTTCTTCTTCACCACATCAGTACTAGTCTTCACCTCAAAAGATCACTAGGACAATGCAAGCTGGCAGAAGCAGCTAATATTCCAGAGAGAACCTCTGTATCGTTTCTGTTTATTTTTTGCTTTTTCTTTCCCTCTTTATTCACAAAATCCTTTCAGTACTTTAAAGTATCTTTGTTGCTTTTTTTCCTCCATGTTATATATATGCAGGCCTCAACCTTGAACTTCTCAGAATGGTTTTTATTTCAAATATTTTGTCCTGTGTCCCGATTTAGAATGTGGAAAACATGATTGATATTATACCTCCACCCTAAAAGACTATTCCTAAAAGAGAAATTTCACCTATGAGATTTCACAAAAGATGTTACATGACAATCAGATCAACACTGCTACCAACAGCCAGACAAGGTAGCAAAACCTACACTCTGCCTCAGCAACATGGTCACATCCACTAGAACCGGCTCCAGTCCCTGACCCTGGAGCAGAAGCCATGCCGAGCACAAAGACAGCAGGAAGGAGATGGGATTCCCTTGTGGGGTCCCGACCACAGTCAGCGTCTCCATTCTACCCTATTCTTTGTTCACTCCTCCTTCATAGTTTCAACTCAGAAGTTCTTTGACTTGTGTGGGCCAACCATGTCTTTCCCAGATGTTTTATTACTTGAAGGAATTGCTCTCAATCTTATTAATTTACTTTAACTACAACTTATTTTTTCTAAATATTGCTGCCATATCTAGACAACCAAAATAAATATATCTACAGAAAGCATTCAAAATCTATTAGCCCTGTCATAGAGAATCAAGCTTTATAATAATTTGCAGGGAAGTTTATTACTTTCTTATTATAGCCTTTATAAGAAAACAATTTCTCAACTCTATTTCCGAAGATCGCATTTAAGTCTCCAAATTGTCGTTCATTGGTACCAAGAACAGAAACAAATGGTGGGATAGGCAAAAAGGATAAACTGGGCCTCTTTGTCTCTGAGATTTTTAGCTTTTAATTACTGACACAAAGCCACAAGAGAAGCTGACATTTGGAGCCCCTAACAACTTTAGAATATAAGCCATGTAGTTTGGGAGGAAAACTCTGATGACCGCTTTCCCAGAGTGAGCTTAAAAGCCACCATAAAATTCTTTTCAGCTAAATGAACTGGGGGAATATTTGCTTTTGCTGATGTGTCAAAACTGGTCATGTCTTTAAAATCAAAATCATAACTACTAGTTTAAGCTAGGAAAAAAAATACATCTATGATCACATTATCACTAGCAAGAAGAAAACAAGACTGTGGCTTGGAGGGGCTTCCTCAGAGACGTGGGATGATTATCAGCAGCTTCCAGATGAGATCTGGAAAACCAGTAAGTCAGTAGACGAATAACCAGAAACACAGGCTTGGGTATTAGCTGCGAATCCTCATGAGACTATTCCCCTCAGCTAGTTGTTCAAGTGGCACAAACCCTAAATTACCTCTGTATACAACAGAAATGTGGTGAAAACTTGGTGGGTACATGACATGGAAATCCGTTTTTCAAAACAAAGGTTAGTATATAACAACATGAACATAAACCAAAGCCTTTAAATTACACTACTATTGGCCAACAGTAAAAAAAATCTGCTGTTCTCAAAGTGCTGATGTTCAGTCAAACAGTGAGAAGTCACAGCAGACAAAGTCTACAGTGAAAAATTATTGAAGTGGTCCTGTCTGTAACTTAGTAAACGTGAATGTGGGGAAAAGAGAAAAAACTGATCTTCCACTCATCATACCTGACAGATGAGAATGCAGAAAGCACTTCTTTTTCTTGTAATTAACAACCAATGGCCCTCACACTTCAAGAATAGCCTATCCTGAGAAGCAGAGACCTCAAGCACTGTGATGTGACTCCCAACTCAGGACACTATGAAAACATTTCCCCCTCATCAAGAGACCCGGGACTCCTTAAGTTCTGATCTGTAGCCCCAAGTAGGTTACACACCCATTGCTTCCAGTGGTTCTTAAAGTTCTTGCCTTTCTAACACTACGAAAAACAAGACATCATCTTTGATTTTACTGTTCTCTATAAGCAATCACACAGCTCTCTGAAGCAAATAAACCCCTCACATGTATATATAAAAATAATGACAATCATATCCTAACAATTAAGAGAAAAATCAGTCCTAGGATTTACTGGAGTAGATAATTCGTTATCATGTTGACAAATTACTAAAATAATTTTTAATTTATGAAGACAAATACATCCCTACTGCATTTTAATAATACAGTAATAGCCAAAGTAAGGTTATTAATTTGACATACCATCAGCAACTCTGCAGACACTTTTAAGGGAACTCTCCAAGCATCTAAAGAGAGAAACACATTATTTTTTATGATAGATACGTTAAGTAAAAAGGCCTTTTTGTAAAAGTCTTCCCTGATAATCCTCAATAGACAGGTGGTTTAGCTGACAACACTTAACAAGGATAAATGTAAGTACTATAATGAAGTTTTAAAGAAAGCTTTCCAGGCAAGGTGAGGGCATGCTGCTGCTTTCGTTTCACATGCTGTCTGGATGAAGTAGCATTAAGACCATCGGCAGCAAACAACAAAGCAAACGTTGTGTCTAAACCCATGGCATTCACCCTCCCACCGTGGGCTGTCTGGGTAGACATTTCTAGGCCTGTGTCCAAGCCTGGGTTTCACATAGTCTGGCCTCTAGCAGGCACAAACCTTCTTGCCCACCACAGGAGCCATAATGGCATCCAAGATGTAACAGCAAGTCAGTCAAAGCTCAGCAGTGACAAAGAGGACAGACGTCCATTCTAGGAAAGCAGGGAATGTTCTGTAGGGTAGGGAGTAATTTGGACAAAAGATTAACCGGCCTGAGAGGCAAGACTACCAAAAAGCTTTCAAGCGCTCCTTCCATCTCGAAGAGTTCATCAAAAGCAAACAAAAATATTAAACCATGGCACACGCCTGTAGTCCCAGCTACTTGGGAGGGTGAGGTGGGGAGATCGAGCTGCAGTGAGCCATGATCATACCACTGCACTCCAACCTGGGTGACAAAGCGAGACCCTGTCTCAAAAAAAAAAAAAAAAAAAAAAAAAACAACAACAAACAAACAAACAAAAAAACAAACCAACAAACAAAAATCCTGGGCAGAGTGGTGAGAAGGAAGAAAGAGTATAGAAAGGAAATTGGAAATGAGTCAAAAACTGATTAGAAAGCTCAAGCCAGGCTTGGTAATTAGTATGAATAAAAAGATGGTAGAAGTAATGCTAATGATTTTATTTAAGTAAGATTTGCAGCATGTAGAATTTCACTTACCTAAAAGATTTAAAACTAAATGCTGGGTAGGGGCAAATGGATCCTGCAGACTGAAGGCCGTGTAGCGACTATACTGAATCTGCCGCAGTGCCTCAAAGTTTCCCAGAAGAATGTCGCCAAGCCACTGGGCGTTGACACAGGGTATCCTCCACTCTTTGGCTTTTTCATACTTTAAACCAGTTGGTCTTTTTATTTTTTGAGGAGAAAACATATTTATTAAATGTTAAAGATGTCAACTGTCCAAATGTACATTTATTTCCAACAAAAGGTATAAAAAATTTCTCATAATAGAAGTGGGAGGCATATCCTAGCAAAGTTGAGGGTGACCCTGAATGGTAATGAAATATACACCTCAAGGCTCACACAGAATTACAAAACCACCTAGGAGTCTTACTTCTACCCTGTTCCTGTTTTGTTAATTCAAATTTCATTAGTTCATCTAATTTCATTAATTCAAATGTTTTCCAGGTATTTCTACTAACATTACCATATCATTGTCATACTTTAACAGACTTTGATTTCCACAAAACTATGACATACTAAAAAAGGCACAATTATTGAAATAGGCACTATATTGTGTGTAAATTTATGAATAAAAACAGTTTCAAAAATTCGCTTACTCTTTACAGATGAGGACTGTGTTGCTGCGGCATAGATAACCCGTATATTTGGCGCCCGCCAAATAAGCCATTAATTTTAGGTCATCTCTGTCACTATCAACAAATCCAGTCACAGAAATAATCTAAGAAAAAAAGAGAAAATAAGGTAAACACAAAATAAGCAAAAAACCAAAACCAAGTACTATTTCTTCTACTTCTTGGTTGATACATATTTTTTCACTATTTCTTTGGCATTATGGAACACATTTGGTAATATCATTCCTAAAACTTTCAAGACCAGAATTGTATTAATGGTCAAAAGGTTATACACATAGCCCTCACGGGGAGGAAGAAAAAAATGAACATGAGATGCCTTGTTTATGTTACTGCAACACTGCTCAGACGATCCCAACAGTTACGTTATAAAGCACGTAACCACAAGCCAGCTCCTCCTTCTTCTCACTGATCCCAACGCTGAGATCATTTGAGTGGGAGGACCCACAACTATTGATTAGTTCCACCCAACAGGGGCCACCTTTGGTGCAAGACATCTGATTTATTTTTGGATTTTAAATAGTGTCAAAGACTGGAGAATCCATTAAATATCTACTATGCACAGAAAGTTGTGACTGTTACAAGGAACTAAAAGAAAACAAGCTATTTCTTATGAGCAGGCACTTATGAATTGGGCAAAAGTACACAGAGAAGCTCTGACTCAGAGCTTCAGGTAAGTGCTAGCAAGTGATGATTTGCCAAAGTCGAAGGATGATTTAACAAATGGAACGCGAGGACTCTTACATGCTGTGAACACGGCTTTCCTCCTGGTGGGAAGGCCACTGGGAAGTGAAGGGCTCGGTGCGGCGGTACCATTTTCTTCTTCTTTAAGACTGTGTTTAACCAGTGTGCAGTGACACATCTCTTTCTTTCTCTTATTGCCTATCAAACACAAAATTATAGGTTTGTTGTTTTTGTTTTTCTGCTGCAGGATTAAAGAAAATTCTAAGGTTGTATAACTACAATACCCTTTTCATTGGAAGCCCCATAAAAGAATTTCATGACATCTAGCACTTGATTAAAGTAACGAATTAAAACCGTGTAGCTGGTTACTTGAAATACAACCTAAAAATGTTACTATCCATCTGCAAACAAGAGTCTATAAAAGCAACAAATTCTACAACAACCTTAAAAATAACTTCAGTGATGACTGAAATAACATGTATGACCACCAAAGTTAAAAGTGCCCCAGAAGAACACAGAGGGCCCCATATAAGAAAAAATATAAAAAAACCATCCACCTAAGATGAACCACAGGAAAATTAAAAAAAGCCTCAGAAGTATTTCCACATTTTTACAGGAAAAGCAGATCCTGTGAATGGATATCCTCTTTAAGAGGGGTGTCTTGGAAGTCATTTGTCACATATATATAATCTGTCTACAATAAGCATAATTTTTTGAAAAGAAATGAAACTTCAGAGAGCACAGGAAGGTAATATTGAGGAGAAAGCCTGCACCCCAGTAGTTTTAGAAAAGCTCTGTAAGGGACCTGGTCTTTGCATGCTTGTGTGAGAGTTACACACCAGTACGGAATCCTGCCTCCCTCCACCGTGCACAGAGAGCAGCTGGAATGGTGACTGCAGGGAGTGCTGCCCTTTCTTTTTCTTTCTTTCTTTTTTTTGAGATGGAGTCTCGCTCTGTCACTCAGGCTGGAGTGCAGTGGTGGAATCTCGGCTCACTGCAACCTCTGCCTCCCGGGTTCAAGCGATTCTCCTGCCTCAGCCTCCTGAGTAGCTGGGATTAGAGGTGCACGCCACCACGCCTGGCTAATTTTTGTATTTTTAATAGAGACGGCATTTCACCATGTTGGTCAGGTTGGTCTCAAACTCCTGACCTCGTGATCTGCCCACCTTGGCCTCCTGTCCGCCCTTTCTTACCACCACCTGGGAACATCCCTTTCTTTCTCCATCGCTCAAAGACAATGGTGCTCACAAAAGGTATCAATCCCACCAAAGAATCGATCACAGGAAGAAGCAATGTTCCTATCTTTAGAGGTAGAAAAAAGTTCTTTCCAAAAATAATAATCAATCACTAGCATTTAAGATTGCATATAAAAAATGCCAGACCTTGCTCCTGGTCGCAGCTAAGGTTATTTTCCTTACCTGTGCATACACGCTGCTGACTTGACTCTCACAGAGAAGGTGCGTGCATCGACTCGTGAACGTGGGGTCAACAGTGCCACCGTGTGCCTGGATTATCTACACACAAAGACACGACCAATGTGGTCATCAATCACTCAGAATAGAGGAGAATTCCAATTTCAAATAAGGCAGCTATTAAAAGACTCTATCATATATTTATATCATGTATTTCCCCAAAGTATCAAGGATATGTAACAGTTCCATTTACAGACTTTTCTACCCAGCACCATACAATGAAAATGAACTCCAATACTCTAAATTTAATCTGAATTCCCAGGAAAACAAGAGAACAATGGAATGCGCTCCAGGGTTTCTCAAGCTCAGCATAACTGCCACTCTGGACCAGGGGGTTCTGGGAAGTGGGGGCTGTCCTGTACAGAGGAGGATGTTTGGCAGTATCCCCAACTTCTACCCAACCTATGCCAGCAGCAGCCCCCTAGCCACGACTACTAAAGATCTTCAGATACTGCCAAAGGTCTATGGTGGGCAGATCCACCTTCCTTAAAAAGGGAAATAAAAAGCAAATCAGAATGAAATTAGTAAATCCCAACAGTTTCTTCTCAAAACAGATCTGGTTTTCTGGCGGAAGGAATTGCTCTGTGTTCGGGCTGTGACGGCTGCACAACCCCAGGCATTCTTCAGAACTCAAAATATTGTACACGGAAAAAGGAGAATTTGACGGCCTATTAGGTGAAATATAAACTTTAAAAAGATGAGCCCCCCCTAAAAAAAACCGATTCTTTCACTTACTACTTTTAAGATGTGAATGTTTATTCTTCCTGTGGCTAAGCATAAATATAGTTTAATGAGGCACAGGACAAAACCACAGGTTGCTCACCCATCCCTGCTTTTCACTCCCCTGAAGCACATTTAGCACTTTAAGCCGTTTCCTCTGACAATTATTAATATATTCTAACTAACACTTTTTATTAGTTCCTTTTCTCTAGTTTTACACAACCATCTACTGACCTCCTACTGTGGACACCCTTCCCCCTAGTAACACACACACTCTTCAAGCCTTCCTGATTTGGTTATATCCAGACTCTTGTTTAGATCAGTCATCAGTGACTTAACACGACGCAGCCCAGCCACATGGCTTAATATGGCAGCCTAAAATTAGAGTTCCTTTGTGGTATAAACTTTGGTTTTCCCTGGTGCTAATCACTTCCTCATCCCAGCCCCCCAGAATTTGCCCTTTTCTTAGTTTTCTATATACCTTTCACTATTTCATTCCCAAACTCTATGAAAAATGTACATATGGTGGTTCTATAATATGTCTGCAAATTACTGTATACTCCTCCCTCTAAGAGTTGGAGCTTTACTCCCTAGCCTTAAATATGGTCTAGACTTAGTCACTTAATATGGTGGAATTGACAGTGGGAGTCTCCCATAACTCAGTCATAAAAAACACCATAACGCTGCGGGTTTTCCCTCTCTCTACCTTGGGTCACACCCCCTGGGGAAGGGAGCCAGCTGTCATGCTGTGAAGACACACAACCAGCCCTCTGGAGAGCCTCTGTGGTGAGGAGCTGAGGCGTCCAGCCCACAGCCATGTGAGGGAACCATCCTGGAAGGGGCTCCTGCAGCCTCCACTGGCATCCTGACTGCAACCTCAGGAGACAGCTGAGCCACAACCGCCCTGCCAAGCTGCTGCAGGATTTCTGACCCACGACCAAACTGAGAGGTAATGTTTATTGTTTTAAGCCACTGGGTTTTGAGATAATCTGTTACACAGCAAGAGCAAATGAATATAGTATCACCTATCCTTGAGCAACACCGGTGTGAACCGTGTGGGTCCACTGACAGCTGGATTTTCTTCCACCTCTGCCACCCCTGAGGGAGTAAGACCAGCCCCTCCTGTCCCTCTTCCTCCTAAGCCCACTCATCGTGAAGACGACAAGGATGAAGACCTTTGTGATGATATACTTCCCCTTAAAAAATAGTACATATATTTTCTCTTCCTTATGATTTTCTTAATAACATTTTCTTTTCTTTAGCTTACTTTATTGTAAGAATATGGTAATACATATACAAAATATGCGTTAATTGACTGTTTATCAGTAAGGCTTCTGGTTAACACCAGGCTATTAGTAATTTGGGTTTTGGGGAGTCAAAAGTGATGTATAGGTCTCTGATTGCATGCGGGTCAGCACCCCTAAGCCCCACACTGTTTCAGGGGTCATCTGTACATGTCTCTCCTGAATCTACCAGTGTTTTTGTTTGCTTGCTCCTCCTGGAAGTCTCTCTTCCGGTCCCAGGTCTAGTTCTCTCTACACCTACTTTCTCATCTATTGGCGTTTCCCTTTACCTCCATCCTAGGAACTCTCTTTCAATCTCTGAGTCAAATGCCTCATTTCCTGGCTACCATGTCTCACTCTCTGCTGGCATAGCGGCTTCCTAAGGAAGAATATAAGGCAGGTACATTTTTGACCATTAGTCTACAAATATCCTCCTTCCATAGTCTTATGACTGACAGGCTCTATAGGTTATTCTGGGTTGGAAATTATTTTCCCTCAAAAATGGAAGAAGCTGCTCCGTTGCTGGCCCCCGCGCACTGCACTGGAGGCTCCTGAAATCGCCCAGACTCCTGATCTGTCCGCGTTTCCCCTCCAGTGAGCTTGTCTTTGTCTGAGAGAAAACAGTTTTCTCTACCAGCATTGTGAACGTTCCCAGTTGCCTTATCATGGCTCTCCTTACATTTCTTTCAATCCGAGGGCACACAGCCTTCAGCTACAAAGCTATTTTCTTTCATAATGTTCTTGCCTTCATTTTCTCTGTTCCCAAGCTCCTATTTAATGTTAGACCTCTTGGATAAATCCTTTAACTTGAAAACAAGACAAGAACCCCCAACTTTTCTCCACTAACTTTTGTATCTTTGAGTTTTGTTCTACTTCTCAAGACAGTTTCTCAGTGCTGCCTTCAAACACTTCTGACTTTTAAAAAATCTCTGCTGCCGTCCTTCTCAGAACGGCTCCCTTCCTTCCTCACCCTGGCACATGCCATCCGCCTCTTTCCTCAGCCAACCACACAGTCATCTCCCTGGTCACCCTCAGATTCAACCCTTTACTATTTAAAATGCACAGCTGATCACTTCACCTGCATCTAAACTCCACCACATGGCACATCAACAAGGTCTTGGAAGACACGCCAGCCCTGGCTCCTGCCCCCATCCCTGCCTCGTGGATCCCACTGAGGCACCGTCCTTTGCACCCTCCTATCAGTTTCCCCAATCACATGCCTTCGGCTGTGCTGCACCATTTGGAAAATCCTCTCCACTGATTCTCACTCCTACTCATCCTATAAGCAGTTCAGGAATCACCTCTCCCAGCAGACTTTTCTTAACACATCACCCCAAACACGATGGGTGAAGGTCCTTTCTCAGGCTCTCACAATAGCCTGCACCTGCCACCCTGCCTCTGCTTAGCTGTGTGGCTGCCTCTCGCACTGCTCTTGGGTTTTCTCCGTCTCTGTGATTTCGCACATATTCCCTAGGTCTTGCAGCATGCTTGGCACATAGCAGGGGTTTAAGCACTAAGGACGTTTATAGTGAAGCACATTCAAGATATATCAGAGGCATATTTAAACTCAGTTTTTATGAAAAAGAATTTTTTTTGACTCAGTTTTGTTTTGGGGAATGCAAGTATTTCTTTTCTTTAAACACCACCATGCAAAATAATAAATAATTAAATTAACTCCAGTTTCACAACTAGGCTGGAAGAATTTGAGGTTCTAGAGATTCCAGGATTTTCCAACAGTTACCTTTGGAGAAAGAGAAATGACTGAGATGCATACAAATTAATGGTCCCTCTCCCAGGACACCAAAACCCTGAACTTATTTCCATCGCCCCAATTATACACATACAATTAGTGCCGCTTGGAATTTCCAAGCTGAAAAAAATAAAAAGTCCACCATCTTCATCTAACAGCTGAGAAAACTGATGCCCAGAAAAGTGCTGTGCCTGAGGTCACAGAGAATGTTAATCAAAATGCCCATCACATATTCAGAACACATGTAGGTGCAGCTCAGTGAATGCAGCTAAGTGAACATAGTTACATCTACATAAGAAAGAAGCATCTTCAGACACAGTCATCCTTCCTCCAGGCACAATCTCACCCTTTTCCAGGTGGCCAGCAGTTGCTTATCAGACATCTGCTCTGGATAATCCGCAATTGCAAACACACATCCCAATAAGAAGCATTCTTCTGGAACTAGAGTAAAATTATATAAGAAAAAGAAAATTAAAACCCTATGAATATGCTCGCACAAAAGTTAAAAAGTGGCGCCTTGCAATGTGAATCTGTTATGCTTATCAGTCCTGACCATGACGTATCTGCCAGTAATCAGAGTGCATGGGGAATATTGCTACAAAGATCCTATTTAACTGTCTACATCAAATGATCATTAAAAACCAAAACCAACGTAACTTATGCCTAGCCATTAAATATCCTGAATGAGTCCCTGTGGCAGCCTAGATGTTCTACGGGACACCAATATTCACTTCAGGATATGATGTCCCAACGTACAAAAGCAAACATAATTATCCCATCGTAACTGTATTCTTTGTTAGGTATGAGACTCATACTCTCCATTTTGTAATAATTGTTTTGATATGAATCCTTACCCCACACTCAAACACTCTCAAAGCATTTATGTGGGTACAAGACTTTTAGGAGAGAGGAAAAAAAATCTCCATTACTAACTCTCCACTGCTGGATCATGTCCAAAAAGCTGATGCTGCTGAGGCAGTGGTGGTGGCTGCTGTTGCTGCTGTGGGGGCTGCTGAGGTGGAACCTGATGCTGCAGCGCCTGTGACGTCTGACTCAAGTGTGGCGCCGTCTGACTTTGCATCTGCTGCTGCTGCTGGTGGTGCATGCGCTGGAGCTGCTGCTGCTGGAGCTGCTGCTGCTGAATCTGCTGTTGCTGCTGCTGCTGCTGGAGCAGGCTGTGCTGCTGCTGGAGCTGGGCGAGCTGCTGCTGCTGGAGCTGGTGCTGCTGCAGCTGATGGAACTGCTGCTGCAGGGCATGCTGCTGCTGAAAGGGCTGGAGCTGCTGCTGAGGGCGATGCAGCTGCTGTGGAGGATGCAACTGTTGCTGTGGAAACTGTAGCTGTTGCTGTGAAAACTGATGCGGATGGGCTTGCTGCTGCTGCTGCTGTTGCTGTGAAAATGGATGCGGTGGCTGCTGGGGGTAAGGTTGCTGAGAAATCTGCTGCTGCTGCTGCTGGAGTTGCATTATCTGCTGGGGCTGAAGGTGTAAAACCGGGTGCTGCTGCTGCTGCTGGGCCTGCTGCTGCTGCTGTAGCATGTGTGTCTCTGGCGTCACTTTCACTTGGCTAAACAGCACTGCATTGGCATTTGTATGTCCCTGCTGGCTATGATTCACCTGCTGTTCTAAATTTTTCGTAGGTGCTGAAAGAGTCTGTAAGATCTACAAAACAAAAGTTAGGTGAAACATTTTCAATAGTTCCTGAAACAGACGAATGATAGTTTCTTAGTCAAGAGAATAATAGCATATCCTACTTATTAACAATATTCAACCAAGTAGACACAGCAAATGATTGGAAACTTCAAAAACGATACTGCATTTTCTTTTGTATTTATTTTGTAACACCAATATCATAAAGTAAATTCATATATTGAGACCACCAAAATTTGAAACTATGTTAGTATAATGGAGTAAACTAATGAATTAAAGTGACAAAGACTCAGACGGCTGATGTGTTTGCCACAGGAGGGCATGTGAGTCCTGTGCACACCTGATCGCTAAGCCTCGGTGCTCCCTGCACCGTGCTGCGGCACCTCTCCACTGCCCATCGCCTGCATCAGCTCCGCAGACCCTCTCCTGGCCCAGGAATGCACTGAGGAATGACAGGTGGTGAAGGCATCTGGTAATCAGGCTCAGCCTCACCTCAAACCTTCTCGCCACAGCTGCCACTTCCCATTTCCTCTTGTCTTACAGACCAGAGTCTAGTAAAGAAAGGTTCTCAGTGAATCACCTTCCAGATGAAAGCAGCATGACCCAAGCTGTGACTCCAAGAGCCTTTTGCTCCACTGTCAACTTGCTATGTGCACTGGCATGCTATGGAAAAGGAGGCCAGCTAAGACACCATCAGGGCTGTTTAAATAGTGACGTTCCTCCCAACTAAGAACTCATCATTAGAGCTGGGAAATGATGCTTCCTCAAAAATGACTGAGTTCTTCATGTGGGACACAAAAATATTTCAAGCTAGAAAAAAAGAATTCAAACCAGACTATTTGTCTTCTAGCTCTTTCTGCTTCACAAGGACAGGAAATAAGCTGAGGGTTCTGTGTATGCTGAGGAGTAGAAGGATGGTGACCAGCAGATACCCACCAAGCAGAGTAAGTTATTTTTTTAATATCCTATAGGGCACTGAATACAACAGAAGATACACGTTATACAATGAATTTTGTTCAACATGCTAAAGCAACAAAAATTTGAAACCAACTTCTTATGGTCATGGAAATCAGTAAAAATAGATTTTACTAAACTCAATCCATACTACCTTTAACCCTATTAAAAGCATTTAAAATTTAAATAAAATTCTGGGAATTTGATTTTACCACATATCAGAACTATACCAAAATCTCAAACATATTCTAACACGTATCTTTCACTTAAACAGACTCCAAATTGAAAAGGTTATATGACCTGCAAGGGTAACAGATTTTGGATTTAGTAATAAATAATGGAGTTTAGAATTGAAATAAGTAAAAATCAAGAGCTCGGGCACACCCATCTTTAAAATCACCTTATGTATGAGACATCTCTATAAGCAGATTCAACACTTCAGAAACACCTGAGTGGAACTCTAAGCAGAAAAATGTCTTTTAAACAAAATAATAAGACAACTGTTTCATCTCCATATTTAAAAGTATTTTTAAAAATCCGGAAAAGAAGAGGGGAAAATTCACCCCACCATATGCCACCCCGTGGAGCCCAGCAGCATTTGGTGCTGTGCGAACACCCCCTAAGAAGCATGCACATGTGGGGCACCTGCCTGCCTGGTGGGCACCAGCCATAAGCCCTACACGGCAAACTGCTGGGAACAGCGGCTGCCTCTTGAGAAGGTAAACAGCAATGAGGGGTGGGAGAGGGCTGAGAGTTTAATTGTTCACTCTGTCTTTGGTATAATTTGAATTTTTGAATTTTGTACACGTACTACTTTTTCACCCTCATATGTAAACAGCCCATGGAACTCTGAGGGATGGTAAAGAAATAAATGCCCGTCTGCAGGTGGACAGGGCTGAACCAGTCATTCACCACATGCTGCTCCCCGCCTCTCTGTACCTGCCAAGCCCAGGTGGAAGGGAGCTCAGGAACGGGCACAGGACCTAGACAAACACAGCAGCAGATATCGGACAGGACAGAGGCCAGAGGCTCCTATTTTTCAGATTGGCCAAGAGGACTCAGCATGGTCTGCTGCCTGCAGAAAGTGCTCCATCTGATCTCAGAGGGCTGAGGGACGCCTGGGTGGGACAGGAGGCAACTTACAGCTGTTTCTACTATGGGCTTGAGTTAAGATGGGTCCTCATCCACTGCTGACCCAGCCCATTAAGGGAGAAGAACAGATGGAGATTCAGGACAAGAGTCCCGGCTAGGAATGAAGATGGCCATTGGCCTGGAACCTTCTCCACTTGAGGCAGCGAGAGGTGCAGGCCTGGATGGAGAGGAGAAATCTGCAAGGCCAGCCATCGAAATGCCTCCCAAAACCCCTACCACATCCATCCGATCACTTTTTCAACCATCTGATCTGCCTCTGGCTGGAAACATGTTAGTCCTGGAGAACGTACGAAAAAGAATCTTAATTGCTCAATTACATAATTGTGCTATACTACAAACAATTCTGAATGAATGTCAAGTTTAAATTTTTCCATCACAACTGTCATAATCCTCATTTACATTACATTAATACTGAGTTACTGAATGCCATATACAGAAAGCATTATGATACACACCACATGGCTTCTAACCACTATAAATCTGCAATTTAAACAGGATTTTGATGGTAAGTTACGCCCTCCCTCCGAACAATCTAATGTTCAACTAAATCTGTCTCATATTTCTAAAGTTTCAGTCATTTTCTTCACATCTAGCAGTAAAATGTCCTTATGTTCTCTTGCATTGCGGAAAGTCTCTCAGAAAATCTCTGCAATTCTTCTCACTAGTGATCAAATCTATTCACTCACTAGAAATGGATGGAGCCTTCTCAGTTTTCCGCCACTAGAGCACACAGCTAAGTATACCAAATTTGTCTCCTAAGGACAATTTCCAGTGCAGAGATGTGCCCAAACTCCCTACTGCAGTCAATTTTTCCATTTCAAAGTAAATTACGTTGTCTCTATATCCAAATACAAACTTAAGGAACTTTATATTTAAACCAACATCCACTGTATTTGAAAAACATAATAAGGCCAGGCACGGTGACTCACACCTATAATCCCAGCACTTTGGGAGGCTGAGGCAGGCGGATCACCTGAAGTCAGGAGTTCGAGACCAGCCTGGCCAACATGGCAAAAACCCGTCTCTAATAAAAATAAACAAACATTAGCCAGGCGTGGTGATGGGCACCTGTAATCCCAGCTACTCAGAAGGCTGAGGCAAGAGAATCGCCTAAGCCAGGGAGGTGCAGGTTGCAGTGAGCAGAAATCCCACCACTGCACTCCGGCCTGGGTTACAGAGTGAGACTGTGTCTCAAAAAACAACCAAAACATATATATGAGAAATAAGTAGTAACTAACCAGCAGTAACTGACTAACACTTTTTGACACCACAAATAAATGAAAAGCAAAGAACATTTCCTATTTCAAATGGATGACTTCTGTCCATAATTTCTCACCTAAAGAAAGTGAGAGAAAGTTGCATTTCTCGAAGTGCCAGCGGCTTCGTCCATGATTTTTCAAACCAACCCTATGAGAGAGATCTTTACGGCCCATATCCCGCATATCCTACTGCTGAAAGGACAGGTCCACTGCGTGGTCCCAGTCTTCCTGCCAGGACTGGTCATCTTCTCAATTCCTCCACCTCAGCAGTATCATCACTCTTCTCATGTTTGAGGTCAAAAATGCTAGAATCCTCTTTGTCTCTAGCCTATCATTCTTTATGGCCTTTACTTTCTACCTGTCACGACATTCTCTGGCTCTCAGGACGACTGTGTGATCGTCACTCTGCTGCTCTGTGGCTGAGACTGTGCCCTGTGGCTTTATCCCACCCACCTGCCTGGACGCGGATGCGCAGGGACCAGGGCCGGCACCCTCAGCACTGGGCAGTGCTGGAGCTGCTCCTTCTGTGCATCTACCTTTTCCCTAAACTCGGCTGACGCCAGCCCTCTCATGGGCACCCATCTGGACAATCCCTGGCCTTGCAGCTCTTGGACCTCCCCATCTTGGTGGGCTTCTCCCCATTTCCTCAGCCACACATTCCCAACCACCCCCAAGACCCATGATCAGTGGCAGGCCTGTTTTCCTCCAGGACCCAACAAGGTAGCATGGAGCGGTGGGCACCGAAGCAGGCCCGAGAGCTCCTCTCTAACGGGCAGCTGCTGCTCAGCTACAAGGCACTGTCACCACCCAGGACTTGAGGAAGGCCAGCTCGGCATTTTATCAGGTATCCACCTCTCAAGCCAGAAACCCAAAGTCTTCCCTATCTATGAATCAACTATTTGAAAATCTTCTATTCTCCTCAAACCCGATGACCTTCTCCCTCTACTCACTTTCTCCCCCACCATCTTAACTGTCTGCTGCCTAACATCTAAAGGGCATGTTTGCCTCTATCTTACTCTGGATGCCAGCCAACCGCTGTCATCATTCCAAGAACCATGTACTACTAATACTTGCTGCTTAGGTGGAGGGGAGGGGAGACAAAGATTTTGTCTGTCCCACAGCATTTCTAAACACTTTTTAAACCACTGCTATTATCATACCCAATAAAATGATCATTGTCAACATCACCTTATACCTATGCCATACTGAATTTCCCCACTTCATCAACATCAAGCCTTTCCACTGAAAGTGGATGTGGAGAATACTGGATCCTGCTTCAGGTTGTTCCTATATGCTACAGAGCCATTTTTCTGGGACTCTGAGCTGTCATTATGAAATCAAAGTGTCCAGAACAAGGTGAAGCGGCAGACAGGGTGTCATCAACAGATGGAACAGCCCAGCTGGCTCTCAATGGTGGGGCTCCTCAGAGCCTGGCCCCAGACCCTCCTCTTGCTCTGCCCCACCTACTACACATCCTCACATCTGCCTCCATAGCTTCAGTCAGCTTTGTTTCCTCTGGTTCCACCACGTAGCAGACAGCCCCTGCATGGATCAACCCAACACATCTGAAGAGAAACTTAGGTTCTTCAAACCTGCAGCTTTCCAGTGTCCCTTATCTCTGAAACAGCATCATCTTCCTTCACTCGCTCAAGCCAGAAAGCTGGATCCTCCCATTCATTTTTTTGTCTCTCAAACTCCACCTCTGTATCCTCTTAAGGGGCCTCTCTGCTTCACTCTTGCCCCTCTACGATCCACTGTTCACACAATACCTATCAGAGTACATCTCACTCCAACTCAAAGCCCAGTGGCTTCCTTCTAAGAAAGACCATACTCCTCACTATGGCCCCACATGGCAAAGCCCCTTTTAAATCCTTCCTAGAACTCATCCACCTTATGAAGTTCAAATTTCATTAACTTTCTTTTCTTAGAACTCAGCAAATTCATGCCCACATTTGGGTCTTCCTTTTGCCTGGGAAGTCTGTGTCCTCAGTTCTTCACATGGCCTCTCCTTGTCATTCAACCCTAATCTAAGTCACCTCCTGCCCGAGGTCCTTCTTGACCATCTCGTCTAAAATAGCCTCCTTTCCTTCACCTGCTATTAGGGGAGCCTGATTATTTTCTTTGAAACACCTTTCACCATCAACAGTCCTTTTGTTCATATTTCTCCACTTACTGTAGGTCTTCTCTACCTAAATTAGTTTTCTTATTCACAATTTTATCTCCAGTGCCCAGAAAAATGCAGAGTGGCCAATATACCACCTCAGCTACCTTCTTTCTGTCTTAAATAGAAATACACCTACTTAAAACATTTAAGGCCATGCATGGTGGCTCACACCTGTAATCCCAGCATTCTGGGAGGCCGAGGTGGGTGGATCACTAGAGATCAAGAGTTCAAAACCAGCCTGGCCAACATGGTGAAATTCTGTCTCTACTAAAAATAAAAAAAAAATAAAAAAAAAAAAATTAGCCAGGCATGGTGGCACATGCCCGTGATCCCAGCTACTTGGGAGGCTGAGGCAGGAGAATCATTTGAACCCAGGAGGTGGAGGTTGCAGTGCGCAGAGATCACACGACTGCACTCCAGCCTGGATGACAGAGTGAGACTCCATGTCAAAAAAAACAAAAAACAACAGCAACAAAACTTAAGATCCATTCTGTATCAATAAGCTCCATGCTATATAAACTAACCTGAAATCAAGCCTTCTTCAACAAATGCATGAATTTGTGCTATTTATTTACTACCATGAAGTTCATTTATAAGCAAATCAGGTACAGCTGGTAAACTTCATTATTCTAAGTAAGACTGGAAACCCTTCAACGGATAGTACTCCATCACTGACATCCTGGTTCTACTCAGCTGCTTTAAATCTTCAAGTTAACATATGCTGTCACCCTCTTTTTTAATGATCCTGAAATAAATATATATATATATATATATATACACACACATACATACACACACACACACACACACATACACAACAGTAAACAGGTTCTCACACAAATACTGCTTGTAAGTTATTTGGTCTGAAAAAGCAAAACCAATAACCTACATTGAAATAGACTGTGAAATCCAATTCTACAATCCAATATTCAAATTTTTTTCTGAAAGAGTGACTTACATGTGCTACATTTGATGGCCGGTTAATCTGCTGAATGTCAGCATTATTAGTAATATTCCTCAATGTCCGTACTGCTGGACTCCAGGTAGCTATCATTTCTGATCTTTCAGAACTTTGGAGGTTTTGTCCAGCAGCCATTAAATTACCCCGGACCTCAGGGGGCAAAATGTTACCTGGAACAGGTGGGACGTTGGCACACAAGTTAATCAACCCAGGCTCCTTTCCCTGAGGCAGCCTGCGTTTTGCAGCAGCTAACTGTGGGACTTCGGCTGGGGTCCAGTTTAAATTTCTCTCTTGTTTTTCCGGTGATGAATCTGAAGAGTCATCAAACATTAATTCCCCTTTAGATTTTTCAGTGTTGGATTTAGGTGAAAACTGCTGGTCACCTGAAGGAGACCCTTCTTGAGAGCTGGCAGGGCTTGACTTCTCATCTGTACTACCCTCATTCTGAGACTCTTGTTCCTCATTTTCTACTTCCTCCTCCTCTTCCTCTTCCTCTTCTTCCTCTTCATAAATAATCAGACGAGGATGATAAAATGCTTCGTCCTTTTTGGTTTTCTCTGATACGCAATCCAGAACCCAGTCAGGAGTCACAATTTTAATACTTGCTCGCTTTAAAGCACATTCGTATTTCTCCTACGAGGAAAGCAGAAACACACAAAACAAAGCTGCAAATTTTATCACATTTCCCACAATTATGCATTTTAGAAAAAACTCAGGAGAGGAATGCAGTTGAAATGTTGAGCAACTATTATTACAATTTTATACATAAGGAAAGTTTGATCTTTCAGAGAGGGGACATGAGGCGAAAGTGAAAAGGAACCATACAGCAGTGATCGTAGGAAGGTCTCACATCTGCAGTAGGAGTTTTAAAAGGCTTGGCTTAAAATTAACTTTTTAAAACGATATTTTAAGTACAAAAGTAGAGCTAGTAATCCTATGGAAAATTACGAAATGAATAATTGCTACCTAAGTTTTTACGATTGATAATATTTAGAAGCTTGGTTTTCCGTGACAGTTAGTAAAGTAACAGCGTGGCAGAGTGCCGCCAATGCATCACGTACACTCATGGAGTGTGGCTGACTTGCACAGGACAGCTCTATTCATGATCCATTATTTATGGAGCTCATGCTATATGCCAAGCAGCACTAAGGGATGGAGACACAAAGGATGCAACAAGTCTCTGACCTAACAAGGCTCACAATTTTGTTCTAAAGAGATATTAAATACGGAATGCAAATACAATATAAAACCAGTGCTGAATGATGGTGGTGACAGACTGGAAGGGAATCTCATCAACGTAAGCTGGAGGACGTGAGGAAAGCCCCGTTGAAAGGTGAGCTTTGGCTGGGGCACAAATGATGACAATTTGCACAGTTAGAATGAAAGCAGAAAATACAACCCAATGGAAAAGACGTGTCCGGAGTAGTATGTACAGCAAGCTAACAGAGGCCTCTCCTGTGGTAAAGGGTGCAGAATGTGGAAGGCACAGGGGAAGGAATAAGAAAGAAAGAGGAAATAAATAAAAAATGTTAAATAAGAGTAATATGACAATAAAGTAACCTTAAAATAAATGAGTTTGTAAATTTGGCTGTGCTTCTAAAAGCCTAACACATAACAGCAATTCTCTAGCAAACACATAATCAGGGCCCTAAACTCAACTCCATGTCCTGTTGCAGAGCCCCAAGGTGGCACTTGCAATTTCTGGGTGGAATAAGAGTCACATGCAATAGGGATGCATGGCAGCAGCACAGAGAGGACAGCTGTCGGTCATTCAGTCCTGGCGAAGAACGCCAGGCATTGTCCACCTGGGAGATCCTTGCAAATAGTGAGCTCTGCACACAGCTCAGTGACTTAACTTGTGTTTGTGAGGTTGTTCTTTCTTAAACCTTTTTAAAATACAAGAAAAACCTAGTCATGGGAGATACCCATGAATAAGAAGCTAAGCAAAGGAAAATGAATGTAATCATAATCACACTGACTAGGGAGGACCACGATTAACATTTTTAGGGTATAAATTATTTTTGTTATAAATATATACATACATATGTTAAAAGGGCAAAGGGAAAAAACATATAGTCATAGTGAACAAATAATTTAGAATGTTCCTTTTTCACTTAATATATTGTGAACAACCTTTTCCTATGAAAAAATGTATACTTTGATGCTTTTGTTTTTAACTTTTTTATGTACATTTTCAAACACAGACCAAATTAGAGACTAGTGGAATAAATCCCTTGTATCTGTCACCCAGCTTCAATAACTGGCAACCTTTTACAAATCTTGCTTCTCCTGAACTTTGTTTACGGATCTCAAATTGATAGACTTTCTAAACCACCAAAATTATCACAGCAGCACAATGAACTATGATTCACCTCATCCTCAGGCCCTATTCAGATCTCCCCAGTAGTCTCAAACGCTTTTACAGTTTCCTCTTCGGTTGCACAGCTGTGTACCTTAGTTCATCCCCCAGTGTTAGCCAAGTGGTTGTTTCCAGTGTTTCACTACTATGAAAAACTGGAGTTATATGTTATGACAAATTCCTAGGTTTTGGTGTTGAGGTTTGAAAAGGAATACAGATTTAAGGCTTCATATCTCTAACTACACTTCCCTTCCCAAAAAGGCTATGTAAGAGTCCATCAATTTACCTATACCCTCGACAATAAAATGTCTTATTCTTTATCCTAAAAATCATGCTGTTCTTAAATATTTAAAAGCATAAAATGTTATATAGCTCTCCCCAGATGATAAATTTCTACTAGAGATTTTCAATTTCTGGACTACCCATTCCAGAAAAACCTATTTTAGGAAAATATGAAGTCTAGGTACACAGCAAAATATTTTTGAACCAATTAATACAAAAATATCGTCTGCTTGAATAACATATGACTATATGTAATATGGTTTACATATGATTTTTCCAAGTTAAAAAGATATTTGTTGAAATAATAAAATATGAAAAAAAGTTATTTGTAATTGTTTTAACAAATACCAAAAAACAAAACAAAACTATTGCCATGAAGAGGAGTAACTGAAAATTTTGGATATGAAAAAGATAATTTCACACTTAAAAGGCTGGGATCCAGTAGGCTCCTGAGTTCCTAGTTTGTATAGAATGCTGGCATTTCACATTTCAGAAATAACTTGACTATTTCCTGTGGAAATCTAAGTAAAACACTTAGGTGAACAGCCTTACTATATTTCACTCAAGTTTTCTCTCACTTTTCACAAGATAGGTAGTTTTTAATCACTGAAAGACAGTAACTGTTTAAACAAAGATGATTTAAGAGGAAAGCAATGTTTAGATATCTTTGCCTGACCCAATTTATCAGCTAAATTATTCTAAATTTTGTATCCTCAAAACTTCTAACTCACTAAGGGCTAAGGACCTCGAGGGTCAACCATGTCCCCTCTCCCCAACAACTAATAACCATACCCCGTTTCTGTTGGTTTTAAGTTATAAATTCTTTCATTCTTCTCAATTTGAAACTTTTAAACTTCAAGAGTATAAAAGGTAGTTTTATTAGGCCATTTGCACAAGCTTTTGCTATGTGCTCATTAAAGAAAACAAAAACATTTACTTTAAAAAGAAATGTTATTTTTGTGTATAATCAGCTTGTCTCTAGCACTCATAAAACTTATAAATTAGAAGAAACTATTTAAATTCACCATATTAGGTTTATAAATTTATATCTGAATAGATTATAAAATACAATAATTTAAAGGAATGATAAAAATTCAGTCTTTTTAAAGGGATTTAATTTTTCAAATATTTGTGGTTATTGAGTTACATAAGCCACAAACATAACATAATTGTGAATCAAGAACATAATGGCTAATTATAATTACCATTAAATTAAAACCATTTTGGTTTTATAAATAGAAGACTATGCCAGAATATATGGTTCCTTCAGTTGATTTTATAGACTGGTGCTTCTCAGCCTTTAAGGAGTGAGTTAGAAAGAACCAGGGAAGAGGCGAGGTGAGGCAGGGAACACCATGCCATAGAAGGGTGCATGGCCTACCAGAATCCAACAGGAATGAAACACTATTGCCTTAAAGACAACAGACAGACATGAGCACGAAGTCCAACTGTCACTTTCTGATCCTGTGATCTTGGCTGAAACTAACTCAGTAACACTAAAGAAGAGCTGTTACCACTCCCTGAAGTTTTGGAAATTTGTGAGAGTCTGTTGTATTTGTCACAAAAGCTGGCTGGAAGGAAATGGTAGAGGGAATGCTAAGTCCTAGAATGATCAAGACAATGCTGCATAGTCGAGGAATTATCCTGCAAACATTCTGGTAACGTACCATCAGTCATACTAAAAAGTATCTGGAGGTATGTACTTAATTTTCCAGAAAAAAAAAAATCAAAGGAATTATTTCTAGCTTATTCAAAAATTTACTACAAGTTGGTTTTTTTTAATTGAATTTTATTGGAAACTGTCACTAACGGTAGTGATCGCTTACCCTTTATGTCATCATTACAACAGATAGACATTAATTTTTTTGCAGCTGCCATATTGAGGATTGTAACATATAAAAATATATGCTCATATATATGTTATACATATAAAAATATCTTTTTTTTTTTTTTTGAAGCAGGGTCTCACTCTGTTGCCCAGGCTGGAGGGCAGTGGCGCAATCATGGCTCACTGCAGCCTCAACCTCCCAGGCTCAAGCAATCCTTCCATCTCAGCTTCCCAAGTAGCTAGGACCACAGGCGTGAGTCACCACATCCAGCTAATTTTTTATTTTTTGTAAAGATGGAGTATCACGGCTGGGCGCGGTGGCTCACGCCTGTAATCCCAGCACTTTGGGAGGCCAAGGCGGGCAGATCACGAGGTCAGGAGATCAAGACCATCCTGGCTAACACGGTGAAACCCCGTCTCCAATAAAAATACAAAAAAATTAGCCGGGCACGGTGGTGGGCGCCTGTAGTCCCAGCTACTCGGGAGGCTGAGGCAGGAGAATGGTGTGCACCCGGGAGGCGGAGCTTGCAGTGAGCCGAGATAGTGCCACTGCAGTCCAGCACCTGGGCAAGAGAGCAAGATTCCGTCTCAAAAAAAAAAAAAAAAGATGGGGTCTCACTTTGTTGCCCAGGCTGGTCTCAAACTTCTGGGCTCAAGAGACCTCCCACCTCGGCCTCCCAAAGTGCTGGGATTTACAGGTGTGAGCCACCACTTCTGGCCCATGTAATATCTTACTACTTCATTGTCTTCTAGGGTAGTTATGCTTGAGCATTAAAAAATCCTGGATGTTTTTCATTATTAATTACCCTCTTTCTCTTTCTTTACATGTGGGCATTATGTTCTTAAAAATTAAGGGCTGGGCGTGGTGCTCACGTCTGTAATCCCAGCACTTTGAGAGGTCGAGGTGGGCAGATCACTTGAGGTCAGGAGTTCAAGACCAGCCCAGACAACATTTGGTCTCTCCTAAAAATACAAAAATTAGTCGGGTGTGGTGGCACGCACCTGTAATCCCAGCTACTTGGGATGCTGAGGCAGGAGAATTGTGTGAACCCGGGAGATGGAGGATGCAGTGAGCTGAGATTGTACCAGTGCACCCCAGCCTGAGCGACAGTGAGACTCTGTCTCAAGAAAAAAAAAATTACTTAGGAACGGTAATGTGTACAGAACGGGGTTAGAGAAAGGAGTGGTGGGTGTCTGTGTTTCAGTTTCCTCAAGGGGACAGCAGGACTTCCTTCACTGTATGCCACAAGCAGCACTGTACTGGCACTTAGTAAGTGCTCACTAACGGCTGTGTATTAGTGTTATTTTTATTACTGGCAAACACAAAATCTGCTTTTAACAAATATTTACCATTGCAGAAGAAACACAGTAAGCATTAAAATAGTAGTTCATTTTTCCCTATGTTGAATTAGTTCATGTAAAACTGGGAAATTAAAATTGGAAAAGCAAAAAAAGACTTATCTTTCTTTTCCAGTCCATAAATGAAATCAAGAATGAAGAACAAATATATTACATAAGACAATATTATAATTCCACTATTGACTTAGATAATCTCTGTATACATGCATAATACATTATATATAATATCATGTTTAGTATCAACTTTTAAAATATATGGAGTATTTGCTTTATCTAAATATAATTATAGTAGCATATTTGTTGTCTTATTCACAAGCATGTTTTAGCCAAAGAAAACGATTACTTTTAAGTGCCTCTTTGTTGGGATAAATAAAGCTCAATTAAAGTATTTATATATAGACCTTATGACTTAGATTTGTTTTTCCTTCCAAATAAAAATTTTAAGATTCCATTTTTAGCTATACACTTAAAAAATTAGTCTAAAGTCAATAAATACTTTAAAATATATACTATATCCTAAAGCCCAAAGAGTTACTAAGGATTTCTCATCAAAATATTTCGGAAGGTGAAAAAACGCTAAATTAACGCACTAGTAAACGTCAAATCACAATTCAAAACAGCTTTGACAAACCCACTCTGTTCACACAGCGCCTCTTGAATTATCATTCTAATGCAGTGAAAAAAAGCAAAAGCTTTCATTTCCCCTTCAAATTATGTAAAAATCAAATACATTTTTGCTATAAATCAACATTAATATAAAAAGAACCCACTATTTTAACCAAAGCATACTGTTTATGACTTAAATTGTCATGGAAAATATGTTTTTTACTTAAATTTTAGGAGTCACATCATAAATTTTATATAATGCTTTCTAGAGAACAGTGGTTCTGAAACTTTAGTATGCATCAGAATCACCTACCAGAGAACTTGATCACACACTGACTGTTGGGCTCATTTGATTAGATCTGGGAAGAGGCTAGACAGACTGCATTTCTTTTTGTTTTTTGAGACAGAGTCTCACTCGGTCACCCAGACTGGAGTGCAGTGGTGTGATCTCGGCTCACTGCAACCTCCACCTCCTGGGTTCAAGGGATTCTCCCGCCTCAGCCTCCTGAGTAGCTGGGATTACAAGCACATGCCACCATGCCTGGCTAATTTTTGCATTTTTAGTAGAGATGGGGTTTCTCCATGTTGGTCAGGCTGGTCTCGAACTCATGACCTCAACTGATTCACCCACCTCGGTCTCCCAAAGTGCTGGGATTACAGGCGTGAGCCACTGCGCCTGGCCAACAGGCTGCATTTCTAACAAGTCCCCAAGGAGGGCAGATGCTGCTGATCCCGGGCCTTACTTGTGGAAACAAAATCCATACAGCCACACCACTGCTCAAGGATGAGAGCCCTATGCTTATCAAGACAAAAGTCATTTTCATATATTCCAGATTATGAAGAAAATATATCGAAAATTTCACCAAACGCATGTTTATAATCATACCTGATACGAGGTTCTTAAAAAAAATGGTGAAGGGAACTAAAAATACATTTTTTTAACAAATAAAAATGAACCAAAGTTTTACTGGATTTGAAAGGAAATTTTACAGATTAATAAAATTTTCCTGTTTTCCGCATAAAATGAAGCCAAATTTCATAGTATTTAGAAGTTACATTTGGCTTACAATTTACAATCATCTCACATCTTTTGTGGAATGAAGCTGGATATAAATAATATAAACCAATATAATCAGCTTTTGTAAATGAAATATAATTAATTTAAAAGAAGCTCAAAAAAGACATGTGATTACTAGAAATTCTTAAATGACATACAAAAATAAGGTGGCACAAGAAATGCTTACCCCCTTTGGCTCTGGAACAATCAAATGTGTGCATTTCTTATTGAGGGTTAGCTGGCAATCTCCCCCATAGAACGTAACCAAAGCCCACAGGGCACTTCTGTCTTCAGATGACACCTGACAGAAAGTTAGAAAGAAGGCTTTTACCATACATTTCAATCTGTGCATGGCTATATTTTCACTTTAGTAATAAACTGCAACAATTCTGTTTCTCCCTTAATAAAATTAACCTAAGAATATTTGTAGAAAAAATAGAGAAGCTTTTAGCTATCTGCTTATTATAACAAAAACTTCACTCCTATCACAACAGTTTTACATATATAAATTACTTATTTTTGCCTTGTCACCAAATGAATTTAAAAATATTTATATCCACATTCCAAAAAGTGGAATGGAGGATTATTTCAGTCGATAACAAAAATAGTCAGGGGAAAAAAAGCAGGAAGAACTAGTACGCCATTCCAGCTTCCATTTGTGTCACTTTTGAAAATGTTTAAATACAACAGCAATATCAAAATCGTATTTTAGGAATGCCTTTATGCTAATGGATAACAAATACTAATTATGAAATGAATAAAATAAAAACAAAGATAAAAATATGGTGACTTATAAGTTCAGGGGAAAATGTAAATATTACTTAACACAGGAAAGGAAGAAGGCAAGCATAAAAGGAATAATTCTTATGCTTGCTCAGTGATGAAGTAAGGACTCCAGATACAATGGCTTATGCAGTCAAACAGGCTTTCACTGTAACAATAGAAACAGCTACCATTTATTGCCTGCCTACTATGTGCCAGGAACTGTGCCAAGTGCTTTATATCTACACAGCTAGCCCTTCCAACCGCCATGTGAAACAGGAATCATTCACCCCATTTTAAAAATAAGGAAACACACTAAATTACACCTAATAATTGGAAAAGCTGGCTTTTAAAACCCAGGTCTGTCTACACCCAGGTCTAACTCCAAACTGGACTTTCCACTGTTCTATAGTGCTTCTCTAAGGGTAGTTACTGCTGGGAAAGTCAAAAATAATTTCTAAAAAAATGAAATTTTAGAGTCTGAAAAGCAAAAGAACATTTAAGAAAAATAAAAATATAAACATTAATTCTAAGATAATCATTTAACCAAGTAAATTTTTTCTGGATAAATTTATTGTAAGTTGAGGATTATAGTTGTTGAAGAATCCTGAACTTTGTCTCAAGTTAATTTTTTAAAAGTATTGATAATAGCATGTTAATCTCTTTTTAACTGCCAGTATGCAGCTTGCCAATAATCTAGCATTCTTCATCTACTCTCATCCATTTTACAAACATTTCTAGAAATTATTCTGTATTACACACTATTCTATGAATATTAACAAAAACAGGTTAGCTTTCTAAAAATCACTTTTCAAATCATTATTTTATAACTTGTTAATTTAGTAAGTCAATGTCACATTTCAGAAGACTGGACCAGGTTATTTTTATTAGAGGCTTTCACAAAAACATTTATATCCTGCAGCATGTGGAGAGTTGAGATTTAATTATATGATAATACAGATTAATCCAATGAGTCATTATATAATCTTTATTAAAAATGAAATTAAAAAACAGTCTAGATATGCCTTTATTACCAAGATTTGCCTATATGTTCAGTTAAGTATTATTTTATTTTACTGACTGCAGTAAATCTAGTCCTATACCCTATTTGGCCTGTGTCACAGGCGTAGACCTCAACAGGGTGCAGTAGATTGCTGTGGAAAGAACATCAGCTAGGGAGGAATGGAGGAGAGCTGGTATTAACACGACGCCTCCAATAACTCGCTTATGTCAACTTGGAAAACTTCCATGATCCAGATTCTTCACTGATGTACGTTTGGATTAAATGACTTTGAACATCCACACCAGCTCATTTAATGAATCTCCAGCAGCATAATTAAGAATGCTCTTTCCACACCAAAATGTTAACAATAGTTACTTAGTGGTGATAGGATTATGGGGACATTTTTATTTTCATTTTTATACTTTTCTGTATTTTCCAAATTTTCAAAAGCATTAATTTTATAATTGGGGAAATGTGCTTTTCTTTTTTAAAAACCATCTTTCCAAAATACCAATGTTATCATGTTGGCTAATAATGTCTCCTCAGTGCTGTAAGGCTAAAATCCAAAGGCTCCCCCATAGTGTCCAGGCCCTTCCTGTCTGGCTGGCTCCTAACCACCTCCTCCTGCCCATGAGCACTGCCCACGCGTGCACCTGCCATCCTCACCACGTTCCGCTTTCCTGTGCCCTGCTGTGCCCACCCTCCGACCTCCTCCTCTAAGACTCAGCTCAGGTGGCATTACCACTGTACTCCCACAGCAAGCTGGACAGAAATCTAAATACTTCTCACACTCCACAACTATCTGCTTGCTTATCTGTCCTCCCAGCTATACTCCAAAGCAACCAGGAGCAGAGGACTAGAATTTCAAGTCTGTGCTCCCAGGAATAAAAGCTTTCCTTTAAACCAATCAGGAACACTCTCCCTTTTCCTTCTTCAGGCCTTACCACCCCCAATAAGACACTCCTTGATTCTAGTTTATGGGATTTTCTCCTTGTCCAGTCTTGATTATGAATTCTAACACTCCTTATTAAAGAGTCTAACATGATGTCCTAAACTTCTCTGAGATCTTTCACAGTACCTAGTACAGTGCAAGGCACATGGGTAGGCAGTCAAGAAATACTGTTGATTGAGATACAGAATGGAAAGGACTTTTTAGTCTTCCAGATTTAAATCATGACCTGGCCAGGCTCTCCATTACACTCTTGACCTATTCCCCAAAACCTACCCAGCACATTACAACAGAGGCCTCAGCCTGCATCAATACCGGGTCAGAAGAAGGCAGATGATCTCTGTGCTTCCCAACTTCTGCTGGACAAGCTCCCTTCCCTACCTCTCCCTGGGAGAGCTCTGGAAGACTCCAACAAAGAGCTCCAGCTTGTATCAACACCCTGACGGGGAAAAGACAGAAGGTCACTGAGAACCACCAAGAAACAGTCCTTTTGTAAAGCTAGGGTCCTGCCTGGTGTGTGCATGTGAGTGTGTGTGCACATGGGTGCTCCAGTGTGCAGAAAAGGTGCAGATCCCTCTGACAGTTTCCAATCAGTTAGGACTAACCACTGTGAGCACTCCCTCCTGTTTCTGTACCTGGTGCCCACTTTCATTTTTGCATATGTTGCAACATACCGTATTTGTCCAAGGTCTGACCCCTCCTAGACTGTATGTTTACTGAGAGAGAAATCGCATCTTAATTAATTTGTACCCCTCTGCATTGCTCCTGTCACAAAGGAAGTACCCATCAAGGATTTGTTGGACCAAAGTCCCTTAGCTGCACACTGTACATATGTTGTTAATTATCTTAAAACCAAAATAACATTTTTTAGCAACCACAAAATATTAGTGCTCCCAATGCACTTTTCTTAAACTACAATTTCCAGGGTTTCTTCATAGAAGTGACTATTAAAGTCTTCCCCATCCCTATTTGAACAATCTTTCTCAACTTAAAAGAAATGCTTTTATTTTACCCCATGACACACTGTGGATTCCAATTCATCATGCTAAGTGATGAACTGCGGGAAGTACAGTAAGTGACCCACAAAGATCATGCTAATTCTGGATTCTGATTTTTCTTATCCACTAAATTTGCTAAAAGGATATAAAATACTATCAAAGAGCTTGCTAACAAATTAACCTTTTGGCCACCATTGACCCAGCCACTCCCCTTGGTAAGTTTAGCACCAAGGTAAAATTCGACTTTTCATCTGACAGTGGGTGAGCAGGGCCTCTGCCCAGTTTTTCACCAGCAGAGCCCCTTCCCAGACCACACGATCAAATGACACTATTCCACTGCAAAGAATCAAGATATTCACGTTCTCTGAGCAGTTTGCTCACCTAGTTGTTTCTTTATGGATATCCATCCTCCTATTCCCACAGGGACTACACTGGTGACTTCTCAGCTGAGAACCCAAGATCTACTTAGACCCCTCAGCCTGCGTGATGCTCACTGAGCCAGCTGATCCTCCTGTATCACTTTCTATCATCCTTTTCCTCCTCTTCCTGGGTCACAGAATAGGACTCAGGATACAATAAACCTATGTACAACTATCTTCTACCAATTTATGCTCTAAATCTTCACCTGGGTTGTTATTTCCCAGCAATGAAAATCAAAATGATTAAGTCTGACTTTATCTTGGTTTCTAACAATAATATCCTACTCCTCCAGTATCATCTCTGTTTTCAAGCTCCTTCTTTTTTTCTTCCCCAAATCTCTCTACCAATGCGTGCTACCCAAGGCTCTACTCCCAGTTATCTGCTCCTCTCTCTATTATGCTCTGCAGGAGTTTCCTTCATGCCATAGGAGCTCCAAGTTCCTACACTTCCATACCTTATCAACAGCCCAGAGTGTGTTTCAAACCAATGTCACCATCTCCCCTCACCAATCAGGCTCCTCCCTATTTCCCAGCTCCTTCAGCGATGCTGCCACTTTCCTGTGCTCCCCGACTGAAACAATGACATAATCTTTGGCATCCACCATGGGATCTGGCGCAGGGAGGTATACAGTGAGTGCTGGCTTCTCACTCTTTGCACCACAGCATCCCACGTCCCCAATACCTGCTGAGTCCCATCTGTTGCTAAGTCCCATGTTGTATCTGCTACCCTGAATCTAATCTCCATTTGTCAAAACTCCAGCCTCTGTCCTGCCCTGCAAGTCATCCTCAGAGCTCCTGGACCAGTTTTACCTGCAATGATCACAGGTGATTCTAATTTTGTTTGACTTCTGGTTTCCCAAATTTTCTGAGGTAAGTATTTGTAATCCAAAACCAAATAACGAGAAAAAAAGGGTGATGAAGCATCCTGCTACCTACTTTACCCAGTTCAAACTCATATACCTTGGTTTCCCATCGTCTCTATCCATCTACCTGCCTGACCATTTTTTCTTCTACATGCAAATGCACACCCTTGGTTGACACCAGTCTCCTCTTATCTAGCCTCTGTGTACTCCTGACTTCTCCTTCCACCTTGCTCTATGCAGAACGCCCTCCTCCCTTCCCATTTCCTCCAATTCTGTCCATTCTTTCCGGGCCACTCACACCTTACCTCCACTCTATCAAGGCTTCCCTCGCCTCGCAATCCAGACAGATGCCATCCTTCCTAAGCTCACACAATCATACTTGTGCCCCCTGAGTGGTCATATATGTATCACGTATGTATGTCTATACTATAACCTAATTTATTACATGTATAATATAACAATCTATTACAAATATAAACTCTGTTAAACATAAGTATTAGTTCTTTGGAAGACTAATAATATTCTTTTGTGCTAAACTCATAGTTAATATTTAACAATATCTAATTACCTCATTTGAAACCCTATAATCATCTTGTACTCACATACTTTTGATTTTCTTATTTATTTCACCAAATCAAGTCTTCAAAATCCCATGTCACTGTGACCTTCATCTCTGAAAAATGCCCACAGGACTCCCTGTCCCTGTCCCAAACTCAGAGTGGCCCTTCGTCCTCTCTCCCTTTCTCATTCAATTGGAATCATTTCTGGATAGTCGGCTCTGAGTCTCTGAAACCCAGAAATCCAACCAGTGCAAATAAAATTAAATGAAAAATTCACATTTTAGCCAAAGTACATTGTGTTTATACATAAGTAGTAATGCTTTCATTTTTAAAACTTTTCTGATACGTTGATTGTAAATTTGGAACATACAGAGAAGTAGAGGAAAACAATAAAAATTACATGTAACCACAGCACCCAGCATTTAAAAGGTTTTTTCATTTTAGTCAACTTTAAAGATCATTCATGTAAATATACACTTATAACAGATATGAAAAAACATTGCAAAATACAAATACCAACAAAATTCCTGTTAAAGAGAAAAAAAAAAATAAGCCAATTTTGCTTCTTGAAGGATCTCCATCAAATTAATGTCACAAAAACAAAAACAGGATTTTAGAGAACTTCCAGGATACAAGAGACACAAACAAAAACACAGTAACCACAGATAAATTCACTTATTACTTGGACAGAGGATGGGTCAACTTCAGACTGGTGATACCCTTTGCATTAACTGTTGAGTCTGGCCAACAACCTAACAATGCTAAACCAAATACTACCCCCAGCTCCGTAACCCTCTATCACAAAGGCATAAGGAAAAGCAAGATTATAACCGAATTCCTTCCCATCTTACCTAATAACTTAAATGTGCCCTTTTCTCAAAGGTGTGCACAGAGAAAGATGACTAAATACTTTTTCAAAACTATCACCTATGAGCACCAAAATGACAGCCTGGGATGAGGACTGTCAGGTCAAATAAGATGGGACATCCTACGGTGCACTTTTACCTTCCTAAGGACCACTAATTTTAAACAAATTATTCCACATAATTTGTAAAACGACTTTAAACAATAACAATTTGATTTTTTTCTAATAGTTTTTATTATGATTTGAGGTTTTTCTTAGCTGGGGATTAGAAAAACAAAATACAATAAAAAAATATTAAATATTCAGATACCCAGCGCCTGTAGTCCCAGCTACTCGGAGAGGCTGAGGCAGGAGAATGGCGTGAACCCGGGAGGCGGAGCTTGCAGTGAGCCGAGATTGCGCCACTGCACTCCAGCCTGGGCGACAGAGCAAGACTCCGTCTCAAAAAAAAAAAAATATTCAGATACCCAGAACCACTGTTAACATTTTGGTTTCTCATTTCAGATATTTTATTTGGTTGGTGTAATATTATACATGCCTAGGCTATGGCCTGCTTTTGCCACTTAAGACGTTTCCCATGTCTTTACATGTTTTCATAAAACAGAATTCAAAAATGGCTAAGCAGCTAGACTACTGTGTAAGTATATACAATAGGTTCCTTAAACATTCCCAAATAGTGGATGATCTGATTGTTTCCAATTTTACCATCTTATAAATAATGCTTATCAATAAATGTGAGCACCTTTATGTGTCAGTCTGTCCTATCGACTTGGGATAAGTTTCTTTTTTTTTTTTTTTTTTTTGAGATGGAGTTTTGCTCTTGTCGCCCAGGCTGGAGTGCAATGGCACAATCTCAGCTCACCACAACCTCCGCCTCCCAGGTTCAAGTGATTCTCCTGCCTCAGCCTCCCAAGTAGCTGGGATTACAGGTGTGCACCACCACGCCTGGGTAATTTTGTATTTTTAGTAGAGATGGGGTTTCGCCACATTTGCCAGGCTGGTTTCAAAACCCTGACTTCAGGTGATCCGCCCACCTCGGCCTCCCAAAGTGCTGGGATTATAGGCATGAGCCACCACGCCCGGCTGACTTGGGATGAGTTTCTAAACATAAAAGAAATGCAGGTGAAAACGAAATGAGTATTTTAAGGCTCAACACTGCTCCCCTTTCCTAGGAAGCTGCTGTGCTGACTCCCATTCCTGACGGCAGGAAGCAGGAGTCTGTCCTCAGCATCTCCACCAACACTGAACACACTGTTAGAAATTCGATGAGCAAAAACACTTATCTCATTGCTATAAAATGTTCATGTCTTTCATTATAAAGTGCATCAAATGTTTTGTTACACTTATTGGTAATTCCTCTTTATAGATTCTAAATTCGTTTCTCTGCCTTACCTGCTAAGGTCTTTTTTATTCTTGTTGATCTGTATGATCCCTTTATTTATTAAGAAAATTCTTTGCCTGTATTTCTAACTGAATTTTCCTTGTCATCTTTTAATTTCATTTTTAATATTTTTTCATATTCAAGTTTTAAATCTTTGTTCTTTTATTTATAAAGACCATTTTCACCCATTAAAAACTTTAAATCTTAAAAGCAAGCACAAATATTTAAATAATTTTAAGTGTCATGGGTTCATATTAAATATACAGTCAGTTTAGGAAATAGCTTCTCTAAAACTGGTTAACAGGTCATAAATCCAACCATACAAAAACTCAGAAGTGTCCCATATAAATAACTCAAGACTAACTGTAACCATGCTTACCTGAGAAAGGCAGGCAGTGATTCCAAAAAAAATCTGACATGATTCTGGAGAAAAACCATTTACTCTGTTTTATAGTTATTAAGATTACAATGAAATAAGATTAGTGCAACCTGTACTTCACTAACAGACATTACCCACCCACTCCGTCCCCACTCAGTCCACTTAAGAAAGAGACAGACTTAAGATAGACAAAAGTACAGGGCAGAGTGGAATAGAGAGCAGTGGGTGGCACAGAAAGAACTGAGTGCTTTTCTGTAAAGTGCATTTTGAAATCCAATCTCTCCACTTATATCATAAATCAAATGGGCAAAATATACTCGCAGGGGGAAGCCTTTTGATCTCTGCTGGCTAGCTAACTATATACACATATATAAACACACACATGCATATACACATACACACAAATGGCATAGCAGTTATTTTAAAAGCAAAATTAAAATGTCTTGTTTCTTTTAGACTGAAACGTTGTGACTGCTTCCACCGCACAGTAGGAAGAATCCTTCATAAGAGCTTGACTGAGCTCTAGTTTTATTATCTCCGCTAACTTTGTGAACTTAGGCAAGACAACTGTGAGCTTCAATGTCCCCTTCTTTAAAACAAAAGTTGGAATATGTGATTCCAAAGATCCTTCCTATTTCTAAAGCTGATCTTAAAAATTCATTCAAAATGATTAATGAGCATTTACTACACATCACACACTGTGAATTTAACAAGATACAAGGCAGTCATGATCTCTATGTGCCTGTAATTCATAGTCTATTTAGAGCAAACAATGACTTTTTTTGAATAATTTGGAGTGTGTAGAATTCAAAATGGGTTACAGTATTACTCCTCTTTCCCTATAGGAGAAAAGTATACTGATTGAGATAGGTGAATCAAGAAAAATATCAGCTTAAAAATTCTATTCCAAATTTGAAGTCTCCTATACAGTTATACAGATGAATCTTATAAACACTTGAGACCTCCCTGGCTGTAAAAAAAAACTCTGTAGACTGCAATGACACCTTCAGCCCCATTATCTAAGATCTGTTTCCAGCTTCCAACCTAAGCTCATGGATTTTCTACTTCCAAAGACTTGGGGAAATATTAACAAAGGCAAATCTCAGAGCGCACTGTCTACCAGTGAGTCTCCCAGGCTCCTTCGTTTGTTTGTTTGTTTGTTTGTTTGTTTTTGAGATGGAGTCTTGGTTTTGTCGCCCAGGCTGGAGCACAGTGGCACAATCTTTTGTTGTTATGGATAAACAAGTAAGAGCTCAAAGAAGATCCCAGTGGCTGGGCGCAGTGGCTCATGCCTGTAATCCCAGCACTTTGGGAGGCTGAGGTGGGCGGACCACAAGGTCTATAGACTGAGACCATTCTGGCCAACAGGGTAAAACCCCGTCTCTACTAAAAATACAAAAATTAGCTGGGCGTGGTGGCGCATGCCTGTAGTCCCAGCTACTCAGGAGACTGAGGCAGGAGAATCGCTTGAACCCAGGAGGCAGAGGTTACAGTGAGCCGAGATCATGCCACTGGACTCCAGCCTGAGCAACAGAGCGAGACTCTGTCTCAAAAAAAAAAAAAAAAAAAAAAAAAAAGATCTCAGCTTCTTAAGGAGTCTTAAACAGAGAATAAATGACCTAGAACAGCAAAACCAGCCTCTTATCTCTATTCCCAGTCTTTTTCACTTCTTATAAAAGTAATAAATAACAACAAAACAAAAACAGGAACTAATTTCCTTCAACTCTTTAGGCTACATACAAGAAAATATTAGAACTTCTGAGTTGGAGTTGCTGAAGTTCTACACATCCTCCAAGAAGAATTGCTTGTACAATAATGTTTTCCCTATTTCTCTATAAATATTTCATGATAAGTTTCCTTCCATCTGCATTGATTCAATGGGTAATAAGTGCTTTCAAGAGAACTGCCTGGCATAGCTGCAAAATAAAATAGAGCACATAACATAATCTCTTGCCAGGTCTAAAATTTTAGCAACTGTATGGTATCAGGTACTTGCAAAAGAAATGATTTCCACAAGCAAGTTACACTTGAAATAACAGTCCCATGAAGCATTATCCTTTTAGGATGAAAAGGGAGCCACCAGGCCTAGAAGAGTAAACAGGCCTGTAGAATGCCTCATTTCTGACTCCTGACACAGTGCCAGGGCAAGGGCACATCCATGAACGCTCCATGAACGAACAATGCAAGCAAGGAAGCTCCCTGAGGGCAGAAATGGTCTTCTTCACCACTCCATTTTCAGTATTCAACCCACAGCACAGGTGTACTGAATTAATAATCCTTCTACCCAATGCAATTAAAAGGATTAACAATGCACGTTATAAATTTTCTTCTCATGTTCTCTTCCCCAATTTACTCTTCAAACAATTCATGATTTGAGTCACATAGACTTAGAATTTTAGAAATATCCCTCATCTAGCTAGCACCACAAAAGCTGAAGAGAACCGGAGCTCCTGCCTCCAGTTCCTGGCCTAGAGCTACCTGTCACAGCTGAGCCCCCTTTTAACATGAGGAATGACAAGGATCAGGTACATAAAATTTGAAACAGGATGGAAAATAGTAGGAATATAAGATGTAGACAAAACAATCTGTCCTAACGAATGAATCCACTTTTCACCCCATTAACTATCATTTCTTTCAGTCTTAAACCCAGAGCTACCCTTTCCCTCCTCCCCTACTCAAAAAAAAGGATACGGCAGAAGAGCTCCACACTGAACGGACAGAATCACCCAAGAAGGCTGAAAAAGAAAAGATTAAATCAAAAAGTATTCTCGATTTACAAGTGGCATGATATTATTTTACTAGTGTTGTTCTTAGAAATTAAAAGTCTCTGTTATAACCTATTTTAAAACATCCAGATTACAAGTATGAATATTCAAATAGAAACATTATAGTCAAAGATTAGTTACTAATACCCAAGATGAAAAATCCAATTATAGAATGAAGCACTACCATATTGTTTAAAAATTATGTATAAACATTTAAGTTCCAGGTTTATACACTTATTACTGCTGACCCCACAATTAGGACAGGAGAACTGCCACCCATCCTACCCCACCACCGCCGCCACCTCATCCAGGGCATAGTCAGCTCCTCATACGCTCCCTTCTTGAATCCCAAATTCAGTCAAGTCTAAATTCATGAGGTGTTTGTTTTAGTGAAGTCAAGTAGATGCAATGTTTGTAAGCCATAAAAATTATTTCTAACTGCCGGAAAATATTTTTATAAAGTCTAAAAACTGAGATTAATTATAAAACAGATTAATTACTACCTTTCTGGGTAATTTATATTTTTGAAAAATTATCTTGTTTCTATGTTTTATTTTTATAATTACACAAATCATTATCCTGATAGCTCTACTTCACAAAATTACTATCAAAATGTAGTAATGCCCCCATTACTACATTCTGGAAGGCAGCTGACTTCCAGAAACTTCAGCCAACTGAAACATACATATATACTCATTACCCACCCATCAATTCATTCATCAAATATTTATTGAGAATCTATTTTATGCAGAGATGGTGCAAGACGCTGGGGATGTAACAATGAAAAAGAGAAACGCAGTCTTTGCTCTCCTGCAACTCATATTCCAAGCTAATGATCTTCAAGCTATTTTTGTCATGTACACCTTAAATAAATTTCATACAATGAAACGCCCCCCTTATCATTTTTTAGATGACATCTACAATTTTTCAGCATAACTCTAAATAAGCATATTTTCTGCGAGAAAAGGAATATTAAACATTTTATAAAATAAAATAAAGATTGGCAGCTGTGCCTGGGATAATTATTTAATGATGATTTGACATTTACCAAAGGTTTTAACTAAGTTATTGGATTAGTTATCTGAAATCTGAAAGAAGGCACTTAATTTTTCTATCTATGTGCCTTATCCAACATATCTTCACATTTTTTGATAGTCCTAGAAAAATTCCAGTTAAATTTAAAAAAATGGGCCAGCATCAGGAATCTGTATTGGCCTTGACACTTCTGAATTCAGAACACCTTCACGTAGACCAAGCTCTCCTCTCAACAGAGACACCCAGAAACCCCTCTCTGCTCGTGATGCCATGACTGAGCGGTAAGGGAAGGGTCCCCAAAACCAGTCTTTCTAGTTGTCCTTTTGTCTGCTGTCCACGAGAATTTTCATAGCCTGGGGCAATGCACTATAAGATTAGGATGGGTGAAGGTCTGATTCCTCCTGTGTAAAGTGGGAGAGGCCACTGTGACCACAGGTGTGTTCTCAGGCAGCTTTAGGAAGGGCCAGTCTGGAAATGTTATCTATCACCTTACATCCACACAGCACACACACTGAAAATCTCCCCCCAGGGAGCTTGGGTAGGGTATCCCAGTTTAAAGACTGCTGGCTATCATAAAGTCCCATCCAAGCACAGTAGAATCACTGAGGCCCTACTTCAGATAAGTTTAGATAAAATATTGCAAAATTAGGATGTAGGCCACAGTACAAAGCAGAAATGGAGAACTATAAAAGCAAAGTAATAAGGAACTATTTATCCTAAAGGCAAAGAACAATATATAAAAATAAGCTGGCTGAGCGCGGTGGCTCATGCCTGTAATCTCAGCACTTTGGGAGGCCAAGGCAGGTGGATCACTTGAGGTGACAGGTTTGAGACCAGCTTGGCCAACGTGGTGAAACCCCGTCTCTACTAAAAATACAAAAATTAGCCAGGTGTGGTGGCACATGCCTGTCGTCCCAGCTACTCGGGAGGCTGAGAGAGGAGAATCGCTTGAACCCCGAGGCAGAGGGTGCAGTGAGTCGAGATCACACCATTGCACTCCAGCCTGGGAGATTCTGTCTCGAAAAAAAAATTAAATAAAATAAGCCCACTACAAGTCAGCAAAATTAACATTTCCAATGATGCCCAAAGGCCACTCAGAAAAAATCTCAATTAAAAAAATAATTTAAAAAGTTTTGGTGCCCAAAGAAGTTTTAAACATTTATAAGATTCAAATATGTAAATGATAAACTGTCACTGTGTATAAAGATGCCTTATTTTTAAAATGCACTGTCAAACTTCCTATCAAGGTAAAGGCCAAGGGATATGCCTCTAGGGAACCAGGTCTCAGCCTTCAGTCATATGAATTCAGACTCAACTATTAGCAGCAGGATCCAAAATAAGACAGGCCCATAAGGTTCAAACTAAGAATATCAGGATCTACTTGAAATATCTTAGAGTGAAGGCAAACTGTTGGGTCAGCTCCGAAGTACTCTACCACCCTGTAATGTAACACAATAGTCCCTGGACAATACAGGTGCTGCCACAAATTACAAGCAGGCTGGAATGCTACTGGGTACAGATGAAATATGTCTGTCACTCATTTTAAAATACTATAGCCAGAGGGGGAAAAAGTTGGGTTCGAATACAGTAAATTACCTTGGCAAAATGGTGATAATCCTAGACGCTAACTGCTAATTGTACAAGTAATGGGTATTTCTACTTAGCCTTACATATCGAGTTTCCCAGGAATATGAATACTGTGTAAAATGAAGGAAGACTGCTTTGTTTAGCTCAGGAATTGATCACCATTCTGAAATGTCACCTCACAGCGGCGACCCCACTTGTGGGGTATGAAATCAATCTGCAATTGCAGCAGCTACTGGCAGTGACTCTACATATAGCAGCAGCCATGCCCAAGTGTTTGCACATTGAAATATATATTTACTATTTACTTCCCTTTTATTTCGCCTTCACATTTCAGTTTAGGCAATTTATATATACATATTTTAAAAGTTGGCTTATGTATCGATTCATTTCTGGATAATAAGGGGGGTGCTACAAAGTATTTATTACAAAAAGGGGGTTTGGGGTCAGGCAGGTTTAAGAACTACCTCTGGTAGTTGGCCTGGCAACAATCACCTAGGCCCCAAGGATGCGTTAGGAAGATCACCCTTTCACATCAAATCTGCATAAGATATGCAAAGCCACTTAATGAGACAATAGCTCCAGGCTATTGTCTGAGAGAAAGGAAGTTTGTAGGAAGGAGAAGGAAGGGACAGAGATACTGTCCCTACAGCAGTGCAAGGAAGCAAGCCAGAGACAAAAACATGTTCCAAAGAAGAGGGTGCCCCAGCTCAGGACCTCACCCCTGCGGTAAGTCACACAAAGGGGCAATGGGTAAACGAATCAGGAAACCTGCTGATACTCAGTCTTCACAAAAGAGTCTGTACCCACAGCGAGCCTGAGCGGGCCACACTGAACCGGGCCCATGAGTGAGTGGACATGACCGTTACCACCACAAATTCATAAGTCATTCTGACTTCTACAGCAGTCTCTTGAGAGTATGGTTTATAAACAGCTTGTCTTGAGACAGATCCACTTTCAGATTTATTTCTGAAATTCGAGTTCGTAGCCGGGCACAGTGGCTCACACCTGTAATCCCAGCACTTTGGGAGGCTGAGGCAGGCAGATCACTTAAGGTCAGGAGTTCGAGACCAGTCTGGCCAACATGGTGAAACCCCATCTTTAATAAAAATACAAAAATTAGCCAGGCGTGGCATCACACACCGGTAATCCCAGCTACTCAGGAGGCTGAGACACGAGAATCACTTTAACCCGGGAGACAGAGGTTGCAGTAAGCAGAGATCATGCCACTGCACTCCAGACTGGACGACAGTGAGATTCCATCTCGAAAAGAGAAGAGAAGAGAAGAGAAGAGAAGAGAAGAGAAGAGAAGAAAAAAAAGAAAAGAAAAGAAAAGAAATTCGAGTTTGTAAACCTACAAGGCAGTTTCCGACCCTGGGTACTGGGGAGGTCACCACTTCCCAGCAGCCAGGCAGCTTCTCTGGCCCCGCAATTTGACTTAATGGCAATCTTTCTATTTTTTTCCCTTTTTCTTTTTGTTTAAGAGATGGTGTCTCACTGTGTTACCCAGACTGGAGTAAGGTAGCTATTCACAGGTGTGATCACAGTGCATGGCAGCCTTGAACTCCTGGCCTCAAACAATCCTTCCACCTCAGCCTCCTAAGTAGCTGGGACTACAGGTGAGTCACTGCACCAGGCTGGCAATCTTTCTTAATTCCTAACACTGTTATTGTTAAGCCACAGTAACTTTCATACTGATTTCTTTTTAAGGCAAAGCATTTAATAACATGAAGGGGGAAAAAATGGTAGTGGTAAAGAACTATTTTAAAACAAATACTTAATACAGAAGATCTGAAGTAAAATCGAAGCATTGGAATTACAAAATTCAACAAATTTTTAAAACATACATTTTAACAGACGTCAACTAACTTATTAGCCATAACATAATACAGTACGTGGATAAACAAAATCTGAACAATTCTTCCACCAGCTGAATCCCCCATTTTCTGCAATAAATTACCCATAGGTCAAGTTAGATACACCCCAGACGACCAGTGGGTAGACAATGTGATTAAAGGTCATTGTGACTCTTGTCAGGAAGGAGTTCCACAACATAGTTAATGGGGGACTCCCTTCAGCTAACTGAAATTCAGGACACCTTGCCACAGCAGGGATGGAAAGTAACCCTGTCCTAAGAGTTACCTCCTGACAGGCCTTAGCCTGCTTTTGGAATGAAATACACTCTTACAATAACTCAAACACCCATCTGATTCAAGGCATCAGATCTGTTTCCCATGACAGGTTTCCTTGGCTCAGAAAACTTCTAGGCAGTGGTAACATGGGACGAGTTCTGTAGCAGGCATAAAGGATGATGACCTAGGATTACTTATGACATACAAAACCACGCTCTACCTTGGTTTAGCTGAAAGGGCCTGAAGCTAAGGGAAGTTACTCAGATGTTAAAGATGTCCACAGTTATCTGGCAACTTTCCACATAAAACAGGACTTTAGGGCCAGCACAGTGGCTCACGCCTGTAACCCCAGCACTTTGGGAAGCTGAGGCAGGTGGATCACCTGAAGTCAGGAATTCAAGACAAGCCTGGCCCAACATGTTGAAACCCTGTCTCTACTAAGAATACAAAAATTGGCCAGGCATGGTGGCAGGCACTTGTAATCCCAGCTACTCAGAAGGCTGAGGCACAAGAATCATTTGAACCCGGGAGGCAGAGGATGCAGTGAGCTGAGATCGCACCATTGCACTCCAGCCTGGGCAACAGAGCAAGATTCCAGCTCAAAAAAATAAATAAATAAAATAAATAAAAAATAAAAATAAAATAAAACAGGACTTTAGCAAAGACCCTGAAAAGAGCTACATTGAAACTTCAATGTACTGCTTCCAAGATACGTGAGGAAAAGATATAAAACAAATCATATTTACTACTGACCTTTACAACAGGTAAGTCAAAGACTTCCCGAGCTTCTCCCACCTCTGGATTGTCCCCATCCTCTGAGATTATGTGTGAGGCTAGTGCATTGTAGGAAACTTCCTTTGCTTTTCCAGCCTTGAGAAGCTGAATAACCTAAAAAAGAAAAAAATCCACACAAATTAAAATGGGCAATACTGTACTGCGCTCTTGAATTACAGAAATAATTATTGGGCATAATAGCAATTCTTAATAAAAACACACCATATTCCCCACATAAAAACTAACAGCCTTTTACTCTGAATAATATGCCAATGAAACTGTTGGGGACAATCAAAAGCAGCAAATCTTGATTCACTGACCAAGTCAATGACCAAGTAATGGAGGCTATTGTGAGTCACGTAGTGGACACGGTCTGTCCTCAAGACAGATGGGCTGGACAAACCAGGAGACAGCACAATCACTGCTGCGGTGGAGCCACGCACATGGCGCCCCTGAGCTTCCAACTTAAAGGCTGGGGCATGGGGAGTTTCACCATAATTAGGGAAAGATTCTGGAAGACGAGATATGTGAGCAGAACCCTCGTAAACGTCTGGGTGTTAGGCAAAAATCCATACATCGAGGAAGAGGGAGCAGTGTTGAAGGCACTGAACAGGTGAATACAGAGCAGACCGTAAATGGGCTTTCTTACACACTACGCAAAAAAGTCTGTGCTTCATTCTGCGGTATATGCAGGGCCACTGAAGGATTTCACACAGGAAAAGTAGCACAGATTTCATACAAAGATGACAGCCCATGTGAAAAGAATGGATTGGGTGGGCTGGCTGGGTTTGGTTGGCTGGGTGACTAAAGACAAGAGATCCGTTAAGAAACAAGCGCAATAACCTCGGTGAAAGAGGCATCCACTAAAGGGATGTCATGAGGGGCAGAAAGGAGGAAGATGTGAGAGAATCAGCAAGCCCTGGTGTCTGGAAGGGGTATAAGCACAAGAGCAAAGTCCAGACTGAAATGGTGGTGAGTACCACTCACTGAGGAACACATCAGAAGGCTGGCAGGTGGGGGACGCAAGGACGTGTTTTAGTTTGGGCATGCCATTCTTTGGGGGTCATGTGTAACATCTGGCAAGAGGCATCCAGTTGCAGCTAGGAAAAGATGTGGATCTCCCTGACAGAAAGTCATCAGCATATTACATAGACGGGAGCCACAGCCAGGAGCGTGAAGGTGGTAGCAGTGCAGAACGGGAGGGGAGCTAGAGAGTAGACACAGCAACTGATACTTCAGGGACAGGTAGGGAAGTGCAGTATCACAGGAGAGGAGCGTCAATAGAAGCCAAGGAAGTGAGGGTTAAGGAACAGTCGACAGTCAAGTGCTTCAGAAGAGGTGGGTAGTGTCTAAGCTGATAGTGCACACCAACTGTCAAAGTGACATGGTGCCCACAAAGCTCAAGTGACCCACAAGGGCAACCCTCTTCCAGGTCCCCTCTCTGCAGCAGAGAGCTTTCTTCTTTCAATTATTAAACTTTTGCTCCAACCTCAAAAAAAAAAAATAAAATGACCCATAAGCTAGACAACCTTTTCAGAATACTTTACTGACCACTAATAGATATGAACTAGAGCAGAGGCTCAATATTTAGTAAGTGAAAAAACAATGGTCGCTGGCCATGGGCCACTTTACCTTTCTTCCTTCCCTTGACCTCTAAGCATTTTTAGCTTCACGCATCCATTCGACGGGTCTTCAGAAAAGGCACCCCTCCTTTTCCTATCCTCCAGTCTGTTTCTGATCCTACTCCCTTTTTCATGAGTTTCCCTGTCCATAGCTATGTTCCCTCCACCTGTAAACAGTAAAGTCACCCACATCCTTCCACGCGCTTGTGACGCAACACAGATCCCTCCCCTGCCCTCTCTTCCTCAGGCACCTTCTCTATTTCCTTCTCAGGACAAACTTCCTGAAGAGTCTAACCTTTCTCAGTTTCCATTCACTCTTCAACTCCCTGCAGTCCAGCCCCTTCCACCAACACTCTACCAAAAACACTTTACTCGGTTTTCACGGACTTTGAGGATGCCAAAACCAATGGCTTCTCTTCAATCTCCACACTACTGAATATCTTAATAGATTTATCTCATGTCACTGTTATAGTGATCATCCTGATGTATCCCAAACACATGAATGCCTTCATTCCTCAGCACATACGCTCCACATGAAAATATTCCCTCACGTTCTTAACTTCTGCTTATCTCAAAACCCAACTGAAATGACATCTACTGAGTGACATTTCAGTGGTGTCTACTCTGCACCCCAGTGGAGAAATCTGCTACACCTTGTACTGTGATATGTCCAGGTGTGCTCCCTCCCCCACCAATGAGGGGAGCTCAAGGGCAGGTACCATGTCCTCTTCACCTCTGTATTATACCTGGCACCTAGTACATGCCTGCCTCATACTAGATGGTCAACATGTGAACTTATAATCACAGTTATAAGAGTCAGAGAATCAGATGTCCAGGCTCAAAACTTTTCAGAAAATATACTGTTTCAGATGAAAGTGGTTTGCCAAGGACATTTTTAAGCGCTCAGATTTGATTCAAAGTCGAGTAAATATGGTTCCAGTTCAACTTGTTCCAGGTTTTAAGTAACATTTGGTTCAAGTCCCCTATAAGAGCCAAAGTCCTAAAATGAAACACGAAGGCGAGGAAGGAGGGGGAAGAGAAAAATGGTGGATAGCAAAAAACAAAAACAAAAACAAAAAACAAAAAAAGGGAGGGCTGGGGAATCATCAATACTGGAAAAAGCTAACTGTTACAAGCACTCATCTTGATCACTCCGTGTTCAGCAACCGTTTCACTCTTTAAATTCATAGATAGAAGTTTTTTTTTTTTTTTTGAGATGGAGTCTCTCTGTTGTTGCCCAGGCTGGAGTGCAATGGCGCAATCTCAGCTCACTGCAACCTCCACCTCCCAGGTTCCAGCAATTCTCCTGCCTCAGCCACCCGAGTAGCTGAGACCACAGGCGCACGCCACCACGCCCGGCTAATTTCTGTATTTTTAGTAGATACGAGGTTTCACCATGTTGGCCAGGCTGGTCTCGAACTCCTGACCTCAGGTGATCCACCCGCCTTGGCCTCCCAAAGTGCTGGGATTACAGGGGTAAGCCCGGCCTTGAAGTCTCTTTACCCTAAAGTTACAGAGCAAAAAGGGACCAAAAAAGTTGTTACTAACATACAAGGACGAACCTCAAGAAGGCCAAGATCAATCAGCTTTCTACAATTCCTTCTACACCATCCAAGTTCATCTGCTAAATATGAGTCTCCGCCCTTCTAGGCCTAACTCTGATCACTGGGCATCCCCATCCTCCAAGGTGGGGGCCGCTGATGTCACACCCAAGGCAACATAACTGTACAGTTAAACTTTCAAGAAGGAAATATTTTGAAGATTAACCTGAAGAGGATATTCAACTAAGATGCATTCCTACCACAGACTGATAACTGTGTGACATCAAACAGATGTATTATTATAGGAATACTAAGGAAAACCCACAATATCCTTTGGCGTGAGCCCAAACTACACAACATTAAATGTGTAATGTGATGGTGTTACCAGGGTACCGTAAAATTAATCGTCCAAGTAGGAAAATCAAAGAAGACGAATGCCAGCCCCCACGTGTAGGGACACAGGCTGGAAGGGAGCGCTCCTCAGCCCCGCACAGGACGGCAGCTGCCCGGGTGGCGAAGGCGGCCACGACCCCCGCCGGCCGAGCGAGCCTGGGATCCCCGCGCGAGCTGCCCCGGCTGGGGATCCCGGCGCCCCTCGTCCGCTCTCGGAGCTGCTCTCCCGGGAGCCGAGACGCCCGGCGCGGGGAAGGGGGAGACGGGACCCCGCGCCAGTCCCGCTCAGCAAAGGAGCAGAGAGCGAGGCGGCCCGGTGGGTGGGGGGCGGCGACCCCAGGGCCGCAGGCCGGGGGCTCAGGGCGCGCACTAGGGGCCGAGGCACAGAGCCCCAGCCGGCCCGGCCGCCCTCCCTCCCGCACTCCCCCGAGCCCCGGCCTCCCGCGCCCACCCCGCGGTCGCCCCTGCCCTCAGCGCATTCAGGCCAGCGGCCTCGGCGGACCCGACGCTCTGCGCCCTGCGCGCGCCCGCGGCAGGAGCGGGGACGGGGACGGGGACGGACGGGGACGCGGACGCGGGAGGAGGCCGCGGCAGGGGCGGGCGCGGTACCTGCGGGTCGATGTCGCCCACCGCGTAATACTTGACCTCCCTGAACATCTCCTCAGGAACTTTAGGCGCCTGGTCCGACATGGTCGCGGCGGCCCGGGAGGCTCCGCGGCGGCGCCCGGCCCCGCCCACCCCCCGCCCCCGGCCCCCGCGGCGCCCGGCGCCCCCGCTCGCCCCGCCAACGGCCCTGCCCGCGCAGCCCGGGCCCGGTCCTGCGAATCGGGGTCCGCTCCCCCGCCCTCCGCGCCCCCGCCCGCGCCCGCGCCGAGCGCCCGAAGCGCGGGAGCCGCGCGCGCCCTGCGGGACGCACCATCCCGCCCCGGACACCGAGGGGGAGCGCCGAGGAGCCGCCCGGCCTCCAGCGAGGCCCCGCGCCTCTGCCGCCACCCACCGCTCCGGGGGAGCTGACGTCCGCCGGCCCGCTCTGGCCCTTGCGGTTCCATGGCCGCCGTTGTGCAACGAGGGGGTCCCGAGGACGAGGGGAAACCCGTACCCCCCTCGACGGGGCCGGAGTGAGCCGGTCCCGGGAAGGAGGGGAGCTGGCAGGCCCCTCCCATCGCCACACGCGGCTGCTCGGGGGCGGCGCATGCGCGCGGCGGAGGGGTGGGGCCTCGGGGCCGCGACTGGGAGCGGGAGCCGGGTTGCGGCCTCCTCGGGCCGAGTGGGGTTGGGTGTCCCGGCTGTTCGCAGTGGCCGCGAGTACGGCCGGACTTGGAGTAGTACCTGAGCCGCTCTGGCCGAGCGAGGCGCGGGGCCCCGGTCTACATCGCGCTGGACCGGGCTACGCCGTGACGGAATTCCCGAGGCCGTAGCTACATGCGAGACGCGCGCTGGAGGCCTCAGCGGCGAGTCCTGGGGTCTCCGCCAGACCTCAGCGCCCGAGCTGGGGACGTGCTGGGGGGAGGCCCGGCCCCGTCTCTGCCCGAGGCCCCGCTGTCCCGGCCGGACCGGCCTGGTCCCTGGCGTCCTGTCGGGTCCGCGCTGGAGGAGAGTCCCAGACAGCAGAGACCGCGGTGCAGCTCCAGCCCCGGGAAGCCCCGCGCTCAACAGGTTAATACTACACAGCGGCGATTCTAATGCTCACGCTTTTATTTACAGCTCGCCTCCCTTCCGCCAAGATTCACAGAACACGGCAGAGTGGCCTCGGGATCACCTGCCCGAGACACCTGCACGACCGGAAGCTGGGAGAAGAAATAAGGCCATGATGACGAACGCAGCCTTTCTCGTTTATTTCCAATCCCACAACAAACCGGAGACCAGGAACTCATGGGTGATTATCGGAATATTACCTAGTCCTAAAACTGTGGAGCATTGGTTTCTAAAGGAATCTGAGACAGGCCCGCAGTGTCTCCTCCACATGCCTTAAGTCACTTCTGCCAAGCAGAAAATCATTTTTAAGTAAATGTTAGTGAAATTGGTTTTAAAAAACAAAGCGCCGGGCGCGGTGGCTCACGCCTGTAATCCTAGCCTTTAGGAGGCCGAGGTGGGGGATTGCCTGAGTTCAGGAGTTCGAGACCAGCCTGGGCGACACGGTGAAACCCCGTCTCTACTAAAATACAAAAAATTAGCCGGGCGTGGCGGCACGCGCCTGTAATCCCAGCTACTCGGGAGGCTGAGGCAGGAGAATGGCTTGAACTCGGGAGGGGGAGGTTGCAGTGAGCCGAGATCGCGCCGCTGTACTCTAGCCTGGGCGACAGAGCGAGACTCGTCTCAAAAAAAAAAAAAAGGCTTTCAAAATTACTCTGTGGTACACTAGTTTAACAGATTAGATCACTTTCCAGGCTTTGTTCTACCCTTTTTTTAGTGTATGATAAAAGTTGTGTTAGTTCGTTGATCAGCATGCAATGAACTCTGGCTCTTGTTAATCCGGTGAATACAGTTTTGTCCTTACATTTGTATGTATGTCATGAGTGGTTTTGTATGGGCAGGAGGTAAACAACGCACATTTAAATATACTTAATGATTTATCATTCCAGTGTTTTCTGGTTTTTTTAGTCTTTTTCATTTGTCTCTTGAACAATCTGAAACATCCCTATTCTAAGGCTAAAAAATTTCTTTTACAAACTTAGGTTAAACATTCCTAATCCGAAATCCAAAATGCTCTAAAATTCGAATTTTTTTTAGTGCTGTCATGACCCCACAAATGGAAAATTCCACACTTGCCCTCATGTGACACTGGGTGACAGTCAAGTCACAAGCCTGGTGTGGTGGGCACCTGTAGTGCCAGCTACTCGGGAGGTTGAGCAGGAGGATTGCTTGAGCCCAGGAGTTTGAGTCCAGCCTGGACAATATAGCAAGACCCTGTCTGTAAAAAAAAAAAAAAAAAAAAAAAATTTAAAAACGCCATCAAAACTTTTTCATGCACAAAATTATTTAAAATATATAACCTTACCTTCAGGCTATGTGGGCAAGGTAAGGTGTATGTGAAACAAATGAATTTCCCATTTAGACTTGGGTCCCATTCCCAAGATATGTATATGCAAATATTCCAAATCAAAAATACCTGAAATACTTTTGTCCCAAGCATTTCGGGTAAAGGTTACTCAACCTGTAATAAAAACACTGAGTGCTTGCCTGAAGGAAAAACTAAGAATTTATCATCCATCCTTAAATTTTTATGACATTTTTTGTAATCAGGAAACCCTTGAATACCTAAGAATAAATTTGATATATTCTGGTATATATTTTTCATTATGATGTTTAATGGTCTATGTTGGGAACGTATCAGTGTAATAAATACATTAGATCCAAATACAGATAATGCTTTAATGCTTTTTTATCAACCTGTGGCGTAAAAGAACTTATTTATCCTTTTCTATTTTTTTTTTTTTTGAAACGGAGTCTCACTCTCACCCAGGGGCTGGAGTGCAATGGCGTGGTCTCGGCTCAATGCAACTTCCGCCTCCTGGGTTCAAGTGATTCTCCCGCCTCAGCCTCCCGATTAGCTGGGACTACAGGCACGTGCCACCACACCTGGCTAATTTTGGCATTTTTAGTAGAGACAGGTTTTCACTATGTTGGCCAGGCAGGTCTTGAACTCCTGACCTAGTGATCCTCTTGCCTCGGCCTCCCAAAGTGCTGGGATTACAGGTGTGAGCCATCACGCCTGGCCCTCCTTTTGTTTCTCTTGGTTAAACACAAACTAAGCATGTGATTTTTTGTTAAAAGACCTGAAGTGGACCTCAACCAGGTATTTTATTTTGTGAATTAAGAAAGCAATTTGTAACGTTCAAGAGAACAAGCTTACCCTACTTCAGGTTCTGATAGTAAGGCAAATTGTGAGATTAAGAAACCTGCTATTTAAGGCTGGCGTGGTGGCTCACCCCTATAATCCCAGCACTTTGGGAGGCCGAGGCAGGCAGATCACTGGAGGTCAGGGGTTCAACACCAGCCTGGCCAACATGGTGAAACCCTATCTCTATTAAAAATATAAAAATTAGCTGGGCGTGGTGGCATGCACCTGTAATCCCAGCTTCTTGGGAAGCTGAGGCAGGAGAATCAGTTGAACCCGGGAAGCAGAGGTTGCAGAGAGCAGAGATCACACCACTGCACTCCAGCTTGGGTGGCAGAGTGAGACTCAAATAAATAAATGTGCCATTTAAAACCCCATCACCTAGTCAGAATTTGTAAAATACCACACGTGAACTGTGCGAGACAGTCCACACAAGTGGATCTTACGGCAACAGCATCAGGAAGGCCTGGAGGCAGCGTCACACAAAGAAAATGTACCTCCGAGAGTCTCCAAGACTACTACTTGGCTAGTAATGAAAAATAAAAATGTTTACATTAGGTTAATTTCATGTGGATAAAGGATGCTCTGAGGCAGTCTTAAAAAACTAGCACCCTGACATCATGAAGAGTAACCCATCTAGCAGAGGACATAAAGATGGCAAGTCAGTTTTTAAAGGCAAGCGGTAAACTCAGAAATTATCTTCCCCAAAATGGCCATATGCAAAGTTACAGGAACAAAATATGTTGACAGTGTGGTATCTTATTCACAGTTAAATAAAATTCTTATTACTGGTTTTGTGACACTTCAAGGATGACCCATTTTAGGGTGATAACTATCAGTTTATTAAACAGAAGCTTTGCATTTGTTTAATTTGAAGCATATACCACTTCCACATATGACACTGAGCATTAATATTTTTAGACTTCCCCCAAGTAAATTAAAAGCATGATCATTTTGTTGATAATCAGCCTTTGGAGAATTAAACAGCCTGCTTACTGCCAATACTAGTTCAGTAAATATGGTAATATGTTTCTCATTTTCTATTTTGCAAAATTAGATAACCTAAGCCTAGGAAAAATAAAAAATTAGAAAAAAATGTAGAGTTGGAGATATTTAACTCAAATTGTCCTTACTGGTGGAAACTCAAGGCAGTTACTTAGATTATTTGCAAGTGGCTTTTTAAAAATGCATTTCTATATTGTATACAACAGTCTCAGTCTTCATCTCTCCGGTTCAGCTAGCCATACATGCCTTAAAATTAGATATTTTTAATGTTTAGTAAACCTTTAGTTTGGGTTTCTAGACAACATTTAACCTTCTCATGAAAGGGTCAGAATACTCCAGTTGCAGGCACAAACAGGCCATAGTTTAATTGCAGGAGAAACTGCGGACTCAAAAGAGCACTGCTTCTCTGCAGGAAAGATCCCATCGGTGGACCTGTGGGGCACAGCTGCCACCAGTGTCATGTAGCTATTCAGTGTCGGAAAACGAGAAATCACAAGTGAAGAAAAATTGTAAATTACCCCAAATTCTATACCCAGAAGCAAGCACTATTGAAATCCTTCTAGACATTGTCCCATATAAATATATTTCTTTCCCTAAAAAAAATTATACCCCATACTCTGCCACTTCAAAAAAATCAAGACTGTCTTTCCATGTCAATAACTATATCATTTAATGAATACATAATACTCGTTTGAATGTACAATATTTTATTCTGTATTGTTGCACATTTGTTGTTTCCAATTTAACAATTACAGTACTCCAATGAAGCAATCATCTTAAAATACAAATACATGTATAATGTATCATAATGTTCCATCCTTTAAGGTTAGAAACGACATCCCATACCTGTCTCCCGTCACTCTGAGAACAGTGCGGTAGCAGGATCAGCGATTCTCAACCATGGGCAATTTAGCCCCCTGTGGCACATTTGACAATGTCTGGAGACATTTTTGGTTGTCACAGCTAGGGGGTAGGGGATGCATCTAGTGGTGGAGGATAGGAAGCTACTAAACATCACGCAACACACAGGACCACCCTCCATGACAAAGGACCCGTGCAAAATGTCAATAGTGCCACTGTTGAGAAAACTGAATTAAGATCATGTTGTAACTACATTTCAGTGGAATAAGACTTTGAAAGTTTCGACTGGGCACAGTGGCTCACGCCTGTAATCCCAACACTTTGGGAGCCTGAGGCAGGTGGATCACTTGAGGTCAGGAGATCGAGACCAGCCTGGCCAACATGGTGAAACTTCATCTCTTACTAAAAATACAAAAACTAGTTGAGCATGGTGGTGCACACCTGTAATCCCAGCTACTCGAGAGGCTGAGGCACGAGAGTGGCTTGAACCAGTGAGGTGGAGGTTGCATTGAGTCACGATTGCACCACTGCATTCCATCCTGGGTGACAGATCTAGACTCTGTCTCAAAGAAAAAAAAAAAACGAAAAAGAAAGTTTCTTGCACATAACGCCTTGGTGGCTTTCTTGGGACAGCTTTCTTCCAAATGGGACTTGGCTTCTGTCATCATGCGGCTTTGCCAGCTATACAGATGGGGACAAAGCATATAGAGTATCCTGCTGCAGGTTCTATGGCTGAGCTAGCAAGAGTGGCACACATACCTCCAGCTATTTCCACTGGCCAGAACCTGGTCTCCTGACACCTCCGTAAGCTGCAAAGGAGACTGCTGGGTGATGTGGCCTTCTTACACGTCCAAGAAAAGAAAATGGCATTGATGATATCTTGCCAATTTTTGCCATTTTTGGTTTTCAAAAAAATTCTTATACAAATTAAGATTAGTGTAATATAAAACAAAATTCTCAAAGGTAATTTCAAAAAAAAAAATACCCGTTAGCTACTCAATAGATATTTGTTGAATTTGAAGTTACTGGCTTTATACATAGAGGATTAAGCGTATTCTTTTTCCCACCTGGCCAAATGGTAAAACCCCATCTCTACTGAAAATACAAAAAAATTAGCCAGGCATGGTGGTGCACGCCTGGAATCCCAGCTACCCAGGAGACTGAGCCATAAGGATTGCTTGAACCTGGGAGGCAGAGGTTGCAGTGACCTGAGATCACGCCAGTCTGGGCAACAGAGTGAGAGTCTGTCTCAAAAACAAACAACAACAACAAAGAAACAGCATTATTTTTAAAAAGCAAACACAAGGTACTTCTCCGAGGCATGTGAGGGATGTGTTAGATATCTTCCATTTGTCCCACTCCCCATGTCAGATCTGTACTCCATCCTGCTCCACCTTTTTCTCCGCCCCTGGGTGCTGACCTGAGCAGATTATATAAGTAGAATCCCTTGCACATTGGCTTCTAGTTGAATTTGGTCAATGGGGAGTACCAGCAGAAAGCTGGGCAATGAGGGGAGGGAGGAGAGAGGTATGAGGGTGTTTATTTCCCAGGTTCCTCATCAGCTTGCCTTGAGCTGGCAGAGGAGCCCATTCTATACAACTCTCTCCTTCCAGGTCCTGGGAATCTTTCCTTCCTCCCATCCCTTGGACCTAGGGGTGGTGAGGGCTCACCTGCTTCTCTCCGCAGATCCCTTCACTCTCCATGCATCCTGCCTACATCTTTGAAAGTAGTTCCTTGATAAACCTTCTCAGATGATTGTAATTTGAGTGTGCTGCCCCCAGTGATGACCCTGTTGTGATGGACAGGAAAATCTTACAGGGACAATGAGAAATTCTTAAAATATTGTGACTGCTCTCAAATACTTGGATGCACAAGCCTAACACTAGTGGGATTCTGTAGAAATGCAGCAGAGATTTAGAAAAGAGGTTCCCGTGTGCCAGAATAGCTGGGGGAAACCTCTTGGATGGAATGGGCTGAAGGGAATAGTTATTGAAGGGACAGGAGAAACCACTGAAAAGAGGCCAGAATACTGATATTGCCAAATAAAAGGGTGCACATTTTGGATATTAAATAACTGGTGATTTAAGGTAGAAATAGGGAATATTAAGAAATAATAGGCTGTGTCTAGCGTATGAAGATCTTGGGACCTCATCAGAGGAGGTTGTTGCATTTGAGACTTAGCAAAATTCTGTGGCTGTGAAAACAGAAAAGAAAATTGCTTACCTGCTATTTAAAGTTAAGTACTTTGTGACAAGCTGCCTGTGGGATTGACTGTTTACTCATGTTGTGGGTAAACAAAAAGACATATTGAATCTTAACTCAGATTTTAACCCCTGGTACCTGTGAGTGTGACCTTATTTGGAGATAGGGTCTTTGCCCACACCATTAAGATGAAGTCCTACTGGATGAGGATGGGACCCAACTCCAGTCACTGGTGTTCATACAAGAAGAAAATTTGAACACAGACACCCGGGAGAGTGCCAGCTGATGACCGCGTCAAGGGTTGGGGTGAAGTGTCTAGAAGCTGAGGAACACCAAGGTTGCGGCAGACACCAGAAGCTGGAAGAGGCCAGGACAGCCCCTCCCCTAACGCCTTCAGGGGAAGCACGGCCTGGCCACCACCTTCATCTTGGATTTCTGGCCTCCAGAACTGAGAGAATGAATGTCTATTGTTTAAGCTGCCAGTACGGGGCACTTTGTTAAAGTAACCCTAGCAAACCAACATTCAGTATGTCTGAAGGGTAGTCAAGAGGAAGCTAGAAATTAAGATGTCAGCCCATGTTTGGAGTGGATTTAAGCCAAACAGCATACTATGTGTGCCCTGCTAAAAATTATAATATCGAGAAATTGTTACAGCCTAAGAGTGACCCCAGGATTTTTAACTGACTTTGAGTGCCCAAGAACTGCGTGATAAGTCTATTAAGATAAAATTATTTCAAGTCAATTATTTCAAAATTATTTCGTTTCTTTACATGTTTTCTCTTTTTTCCTATTAGCATATACACATCCCGTGGTCATTTGAAGCCCAGGTGGGTCTAGTGGTAAGCTTTCACTGCTAGGTTATGCTGTGGGAACTAACTCTCAAAGTTCAGTGGCTTAAACAAAGCTCACTTCTCACTCATGCGTCGGGCAGGCATGGCTCTGCTGCTCTTCTTTCTGGAACCTCTGCAGAAGGCATAGGCAGTTCTAGTGACCAAGGGGAAAGAAGAATGGCAGAACCGTGTAATAGCTATAAAACTTCTCTCTGGAATTCACACACATTCCATTTGAAAGTCAGTCTCATTGCCAAGCCTGATGTCAATGTGGTAGTGAATCTGTTCTTCCCACAGGGAGTCACTCCAAGTCATGGCAGAGTGGGCAAGGGTGTGTCATCCTCTTCCTGGGAATACAGCAGATAACTGAGGACAGCAGTATGTTCTACCAATGTTCCCTCTCAGTCACAAATGTGAACGTATGTCCCTTCTGTACTCCACATCCATGTCTTTTGAGAAGAAATTGCAAAAATTCCACCCAATTATAGCATCAGGCCCAAAGTGTAGGCACTCTTGGGGGCCTCTACAGCAACTCTAGATGTGTCTTCTCTCAGTCTAGTAACAGATGAATGCCCCTCTTCCCCGAGGTGCTGTGGAGCTGGGAAAGATCCCTCCATTGAGAACAGGGAGAATGAATGCAGGCTGACCCAGTCGCTGGTCCAGAGCGCTACGGGCATCCCTGTGGGTGGATGTGGGGAGGGTTCCCCACCTCAACTGTCACTACCAGTTAAACTTCAATAAATTACATTGCAGCTACACACAACTTCTGAATCTCATGACTGCGCTCACAGGCACAAGGGTGAGGTTCGAGGAGTTGGCCTGTGAAGGTACTTGATCACTGTGGGGTGAGAACTCATGGGTGAAAGCTTTCCTTTCTTTGCCCCATTTTTTGAGACATTTCACCAGGCTCCTCAGAAAGGGCCCCACTGATCTTGCATTGAGTCCCATTGGGTGGCCAGTTTGGTCACACATCCCATGCTCCCTGTTTCACTCCCTGCACCTGCACCGCTGCTCTCTGGGGTCACTTTCCCAGTTAAACAATTTGCACACAGGCCCTTGCTCAGGCCCTGCTCTGAGAGGGGCAATTTGGAGAACCCAAGCCAGAGCCAAAGCAAGTCACAAGGCAAAGCCTGCAGTGAACAGGGCAAGAACTGTAATCCTACAGGAAAGCAACCCATGGTGGGGAACAATACGCAACAAGCGACTGCGGTGGAAACGTGGTGTTGTGGCTCTTGTTTCCTTGGTTGGGTTTTGGTTGTGGCTAAAGGCACGGTTCACAGTCCTCCAAGAGCATCTTAAGAGTTAGGATAATGCCATGGTTTCTAGTACATCACAGTGGACTTTCATTATTCAGAACTGTGTCATCTGCCCAGCAAGTAATTCCCTACAGTTTTCCAGAAAGTATTAATACGTTCACCAATTGCTGGTTCTTTAAAGTTAATGATTCTTCACACCATGTTATCTACATTTGTCTGGGGCAGCTAAATTACTCCCAGTAACTTTGCACACACAACTGAGCACCAGCTTAAGTGACATCATTAGGTGGCATCTAGAAGCTGTACTTGTTCAGATTCTGTGAACCAGCAGGGAGACAGCCCAGCATGGGACTCATACCTGCATCTTCTCAGAAAGAGGTGTGCATACACAGAGGAACGGCTTCTTTTACAAAACAGTTGGTTTAGACCTAACCTTTGTAGGTCTAGCATAGAGATGGACAAGTCCTAGGACTAAAACGAAAATACAAATCTAGGAAATAACAAAATATTTTCTAAGTCAGGAGCGGCCAGCCTGTAGAGTGATTGAAGACTTCTATTGTTTCATTTATCTCCTTTGAAGCATGTGAAAATAAAACTGTTGTCACGAATTGCATTTGTCATTTGATTAAAAACACCCAGCAGCATTAACATGCCAATTGACCCACTTGTTTACAGTAATTAAAAAATGAATGAATTAAGGATTCAAGTTTTGGAGAAGAAATTGTGCCCCATCTGCTTCTACTAGTGCTTTCTAACACCTTAATTAGATGGGCTACACTTAATTCCTGTGGGAATTCGTAGGTCCCAGGTGTAGGAAATACATACTGAAGTAAGATAGTCCTGAAATTTGGAGATTCCCTACAAATTGGGGCTACTCACCTTCCTGTAAGCAAGACCAAGTGTCTATCGAAGATATTCTCTGCTGACAAATGATTTACGGCGCTGGCTTTTGGGAATCCGTATTCGCTCACCCACTCCCACCCCGCAGATGCACCATGTGCTTGTCAGTCGCATGGAGGCTGAGAACAATGTAAAAAAATACTCCTGGCAGGATACCTGCTTAGATATTTTCAATCTTAGAAAAATCATTTTTTCACACCTGTAATCCTAACACTTTGGGAGGCCGAGGCAGGTGGATAGTTTGAGGTCAGGAGTTCAAGACCAGCTTGGCCAACATGGTGAGACCCTGTCTCTACTGAAAATACAAAAATTAGCCAGGCATGGTGGTGAGTACCTGTCATCCCAGCTACTTGGGAGGCTGAGGCACGATAATCGCTTAACCCAAGAGGTGGAGGTTGCAGTGAACCGAGAGCATGCCACTGCACTTCTAGCCTAGGCAACAGAGTGACTCTGTCTTAATAAGAAAAAAAAAAAAGAAAGAAAAGAAAAATTATTTTTGATGGCACCAAGCAACACAACCTTTTTCTTTATTTGGTTGTTGTTCTGAGACGTTTCCCGGAGGTTAGGACTTTATATCCAAAAATAATGTTGACAGGCATGACAGTTTGGGGTTGAAGAGGAGTTGGGCTTGTTTGCAAAATATCTCTTTAATTTATCTCAGACATTTCACCAGCTAATTAATGAAGATCCCAAGCCAAGATCTAGTTCTGTATCGTAACACCCTGAAAAGATTTTAACAGCTTCTCTAACTCTAACTGCCTGATCTGTTGCTCCTGTTTAACGCTGTGTCCGTCTCCAAGATGACGGGAGTCAATCTCACTTCTTTCAGAGACTACACTAAGGCTGAGAAAGCTGAGGCCCAAGGAATTCAAGTGACTTTCTCATTGTCACAATTACTGGCAGAGTCTGGGTTACACTCTCCTTTTTAGACTTATTCTAATTCATTCTTTAAAAACGTTGAAAGGAAAGAGTTTTAATTTCATATACAATAGAAACAGAAAAGAGGTAAACTCTATAAAAGTAATATTTACATTATGGAAAAATCTAACTTTAGGTTGAAAAGAGTATACAGATTTATATTTTTTGTAGGTAATACATATTTCTCTTTTGGAAGTGGTTGAAGTGGAAGAGACAATTTTATGTTTAATGTCTCGTGTCAGTTTTAATTTTCTGATTTAATTAGTTTCCTAATTAGAAGGGGTTAAATTAATTAACCTCATTATTTACTATATATTTAATGATTTCTCCTCTATAGGGAGTTACTTAATTTTCAATAATTGGAAAGCTTATGACAAGAGGGATTATTGCCAAGTCTTACACTTATTGTTTTATGATCAGTGGCAGGAATAAGACAGATTAAGGGGAATTTTAGGTGAGATATCAGATACTTGCAAAGGTATTTCTCACTTGTTTTGAACCATGATGCATGTAAAAACTTGAGTTGAGACTCCATAATTTCTGTCCAATTTGAACTCAATGGATACGTCCTTTGTTTAAGGAAAAAATCCATCCTAGAACATAGACTTCTATAAGAAATAGCCCTGTCACATGATCTCAGTTATAGACAATAAAATAATCATGACGCATCAAATAATACTAAATAACTATAATGAAAAGGAGAGTTTCTGAAACTATCATCTGGTATAAATGGCATAATAAAATATTTAGTTTTTCCTCAGACTTGCCAGTGGACTAAATGGATGACATTTTGGGAAGACATAATAGATTGATAAGCCTAGCAGGTATATGGCTTGAGGAAATCAATAAGCCATATTATTTCATGTTTATAAATATAAACAATTTGTGGATACCTATGTTTTCATGTAGCGATGTGTTTTCCAAGAGCAAAAATGAGGCTGCATCTACAAAATGGCTGAATTTGCCTTGTCTTCCCACTTTGGAAGGGCCTCTGCACGGAGATTTGAGCAGCCAGCCCTCTGCAGGCAGACATGGATAGAGACAGGACACTGTTGCCCATTTCTCCCTGTCTCTGCATTGCCCCTTATCCACAGCACTACCTGGGAGAGGTCCTGTTCCATCAGGAGGTTATGTGAGTAAAGCTTGGGTACTGGTATAGTTTAAAACACAAGCCCAACGCATGTAGTCCAGTGAAGTGATCTGATGATAGGAAATCTGCTGTAGTTGAACAAACCTGTACTAAGCACGTAGGTGCGTTGCATATAGGCTTTGTGTTGCAGTCAAGGCCCGTCCATGGAGTGACTGAGTTCCAGCCTGTGAGTAGCATATCAAATGCCAACGTGAGTTGTGTAGAGTAATGGAATTCAAAGTGTGAGATGTGACGGAGACAGGGATGTTTCAGGAGGTTGTCTTAGAGGAGGGGTCTTGAGAGACCTTCGAAGATCAACAGGAAGACAAGGATGCCTGTTCCCTTTGGAAGAGAAGCCTGAGCAGAGGCCTGGGCTTGGGAATGAGCATGGTGGGGTGGCAGGACTAGCAGTCAGCTCCTGCCTGGAGGAAGATGTTGCAGGATGGAGCGCGGGAGACACGTACAAAGAAGCAGGTTGGAGACCTTCGGGGAAAAGCTTTATATGAAGAAATGACTGTTCATATTTCTCATAGATTAGAATCCTACTATTTTAAATTCCTATCAGAAAAATTTACAGGCTGAAGTTGAGACAGTAAAAACTGGTATTCCATTTGATTCCATTTGGAAAATATCTGCCCCTATTCTGTTTATTTTATTTTATTTTTTATTTTATTGAGACAAGGTCTCACTCTGTCACTAAGGGTGGAGTGCAGTGCTGCAATCTCGGCTTGCTGCAATCTCGGCTTACTGCAACCTCCGCCTCCCGGGTTCGAGCAATTCTCCTGCCTCAGCCTCCCAAGTAGCTGAGAGTACAGATGCGTGCCACCACGCCTGGCTAATTTTTGTATTTTTAATAGAGACGGGGTTTCATCCTGTTGGCCAGGCTGGTCTCAAACTCCTGACCTCAAGTGATCTGCCGGCCTCGGCCTCCCAAAGTGCTGGGGTTACAGGTGTGAGCCACCATGCTTGGCCTGCCCCTATTCAGTGTACAATAGCAGGCAAAGTAGTGCTGCTAGTTCCACAATATCCAAAAAAGTACTAGCTAGACAATGCTGACCTAATGCTCTGGTTCCAAAATGTCCCATAGTTTCCCACCACTTGTAGACTGAAGTTCAATCACCTTAGCCTGCCTTTCAGAGAACCCTCTAAGCTGTTCCTTTCCACCATACACCCCACCTTTGTACGCCATAGCCCAAGCACACTAGGCCCACGTCCTCCCACTCTCAGCAGACTAGACTACAGTACTTGACTCTCCAAACACATCCAGAACTTTCCCACCGCAGCCATGGCTGTGTTCCATCACCAGCAACCCTCTGCACACCTGCACCTGTGCAAATCGCACCTGCTCTTCCTATGGCCAACCTTAGATGTCCCATTTCATGAAACATCTCTGATGCCTTCAGAAAGAATTTCTTTGGTCTCTTCTACCGTGATTTACATAAATATAAATTAATTATATAACTGGTGGCTCTTTGGCTTGGATCAAGGATGACTAACTCAACCACATGTGAGAGAATTCATCTCACCCAATGTAATGGCTTGGTGTGGTGCTGCTGTGAACCATTTTCAGGGCAAGGAGTACAAACAAGGCTGGAGGGAGCCTCAAATGTGAGAGCTTGCCTTCATCCCAATACTTATATTTAAAGTATCAAAAAGACTGTATTCTAAAATAGTTTGCCATCTCATCACCACCACCACCCCACTCCCAACCCTTCCAGTACTAAAACAATTTTTTGTTTTTAAGACAGGGCCTTGCTCTGTTGCCCAGGCTGAAAGTACAGTGGAGCCATCACAGCTCACTGCAGCCTCGACTTCACAGGGCCCAAGTGACCTTCCCACCTCAGCCTCCCAAGTAGATGGGACCACAGGCACACACCACCAGCTACTTTTAAAATTTTGTGCAGAAATGGGGTCTCAGGCCAGCTACGGTGGCTCATGCCTGTAATCCCAGCACTCTGGGAGGCTGAGGCCGGCAGATCACTTGAGGTCAGGAGTTTGAGACCAGCCTGGCCAACATAATGAAACCCTGTCTCTACTAAAAATACAAAAATTAGCCAGGCATGGTGGCAGGCACCTGTAATCCCAGCTACTCCAGGAGGCTGAAGCAGGAGAATCGCTTGAACCCGGGAGGCGAAGGTTGCAGTGAGCCGTGGTGGTGCCGCTGCACCCCAGTCTGGGTGACAGAGGAAGACTCTGTCTCACAACAAAAGAAAACAAACAAACAAACAAAAAAACAAAAAGGGAAATGGCGTCCACTGTGTTGCCCAAGCTGGTATCGAACTCCTGAGCTCAAGCCATGCTCCTGCCTTGGCCTCCCAAAGTGCTAGGATATCAGGCGTAAGCCACTGCACCTGGCCTAAAACAAGTTTTATTTTCCCTTAACACATATTCTCTTCCATATTTAGTATGAGGCCTGATGTCAAATGGATGATGAGTAAATATTTAAGGAGTGGATGGATGCATTTTGAATGAATTAACATCACTGCCAGGGATTTTTCACCTTTTAGGGCCTCTTTAAAGATAATCATCATAATACAAATTTAAAACTTATTCTAACAAGGTTTCCTTGTTCTATTTCATTATACTTTAGAGCTGGGGAAACACGTTTGGGAAGGTTAGATCAGGGGTCAGCAAACATTTTTCTTGAAAGGCCCAGATAGAAAATATTTTAGGCATTGTGGTTTATACAATCTCTCTTGTGACTTTTCAACTCTGCTATTGCAGTGCGAAAGCAGCCACAGACACTCTGTGTAAAAATGAGCAAGACTGTGTTCCAATAAAACTTTATGTACAAAACCAGGCAGCAGGCCAGAGTTAGCCTTTGGGCCTTGGTTTGCTGACCCTGTGTTAGGTTTTCCAAGGTCACACACTAGCAAGTGGAAGAAACAAAGAAAGACTAAAACCCAACAGGTGTTCACTAACTAATGAGCCTCTTGACCCCCGTACAGCACTCTCCCTGCTTCACTGTGATAACTCTGCGGTCTCAGGAGGTCTGTCTGAATGCTTGACCATCAGGCAAACAAGGGAATTAGGGCTAATTAATTAGTCAAGACTTTGAAATCCACTGAGAAATGGGGCCTCATATTAAGTGCAAACTATCATCCTAAGTAATATATTTGTGGCACTTTCATTAAATTTTCTCTCAAATCTTGAAAAATAAGTATCTCCTAGCTGCCAAGATTTTCATCTTAGTATAATTATGAAGCCTCCCCAAATAATCATTTTCCAGTTTGCGATACTCAGTGGGGTACAATGCCAGCTGCAGAGACTGGATGGAGCTGTTTAATTTGAGACTTATTAGCACAGCACAGGTGAAAATGAAGAGAGTCTTAGTGAAATGTGCTCATCGTATGTTAGATATAAAAGCTTATTGTTCAGTGAAGCTCATGGAATAAAAGAAGAGCAGCAATCTAAAAGCAGTTAATTCAATGCCTATCAAGATAAATATAGGAATTTTAGGGACATTTTTCACAGGTATTAATAGAAACCATTTTTATTAGGAAAAAGGCAGATATTTCAACATGTTATAATCATTTTGGGGGAAGGGCAGTTCTTTTTTTTGGAGACCGAGTATCACTCTGTTGCCCAGGCTGGAGTGCAGTGGCATGATCTCGGCTCACTGCAACCTCCACCTCCCAGGTTCAAGCGATTCATGTGCTTCAACATCCCAGGTGGCTGGGACTACAGGTGCCCACCACCATGCCTGGCTAATTTTTGTGTTTTTAGTAGAGATGAGGTTTCACTATGTTGTCCAGGCTGGTCTCGAACTCCTGACCTCAGGTGATCCACCCACCTCGGCCTCCCAAAGTGCTGGGATTACAGGTGTGAGCCACCGTGCTGGGCCGGTTTTGGTTTTTTGTGACAGAATCTCACTCTGTCACCCAGGCTAGAGTTCAGTGGCATGATCATGGCTCACTGCAGCCTCAACCTCCCAGGCTCAGGTGATTCTCCCACCTCAGCCTCCCAAGTAGCTGGGACTACAGGTGCTTCTCACCATGACCAGCTAGGTTTTTTTGTTGTTTTTTTTTTTAAGAGATGGGGTTTCACCACATTGCCCAGCTGGTCTGAAACTCTGGGGCTCAAGCAATCCATCCACCTTGGCCTCCCAAAGTACTGGGATTACAGCCGTGAGCCGCCATGCCTGGCCTATTTTAACCATTGTAATGAACAACATATTCACCAAAGAGAAAATGGTCACAAAATGAGGTGTGTGGCTCCTTAAGTGAATTAAAATACATTTTTAAAGTCTTTTTACATGAATAAATATTTGAGCTTTAAGCTTAGAGCAAATTTAGAAACTGCAAATCTAAAAGGGCGTCTGTGAGTCACTTCTTGTTATGAACTTTCTATTCCCAGTTAATTCTCAAGACAAATTTTCAAAGATGTTATAAACCCAACTATATAGAATTTCTAACACTGTGCTACATTTCATTAATAGGGTTCACAAGTAATTCTCTCCTCGGTGGTAAATTGGTTCATTTTTTTCATTTAAAAACATACTACTCCTTAGAAAGACAAAGACCATAGTAAGAATATTATTAGTCGGCTAGGTGCAGTGGCTCACGCCTGTAATCCCAGCACTTTGGGAGGCCGAGGCCGGCAGATCACTTGAGGTCAGGAGTTTGAGACCAGCCTGGCCAACATGATGAAACCCCGTCTCTACTAAAAATACAAAAATTAGCCGGGCGTGGTGGCAGGCGCCTGTAATCCCAGCTACTCCAGAGGCTGAAGCAGGAGAATTGCTTGAACCCAGGAGATGGAGGTTGCAGTAAGCTGAGATCACGCCATTGCACTCCAGCCTGGGTGACAGAGTAAGACTCCATCTCAAAAAAAAAAAAAAAAAAAAAAAAAAAGGAATATTATTGGTCAAGAATATGGAGGGGAAAGGATGAATCAAAAAGAAGCTCACAGGAAAGAAGCATGCAGGCTGGGCACGGTGGCTCACGCCTGTAATCCCAGCACTTTGGGAGGCCGAGGCGGGTGGATCACCTGAGGTTGGGAGTTCAAGACCAGCCTGGCCAACATGGAGAAACTCTGTCTCTACTAAAAATACAAAATTAGCCGGGCATGCCTGTAATCCCAGCTACAGGGATGCTGAGGTAGGAGAATCGCTTGAACCCAGGAGGCAGAGGTTGCAGTGAGCCGAGATCGTGCCATTGCACTCCAGCCCGGGCAACAAGAGTGAAACTCTTTCTCAAATAAATAAATAAATAAATACATAAATAATAAAAAAAAGAAGTGTGCATTGACTGGGTAGCCTTGACTTTCTGCTATTTCCACTGGCATATAAGACGCCCTCATTGGATGCCTGCTGAGAATACTGGTGTATCGTCTTGCTCCTGTTACTCACATGCTCACGTGGAGGACAGCATCTGCACTGCACCTGTGGAGGGAAGGGAAACAAGACTATGAAAAGCAAAGACAAAAAACAATTACGTCTACAATGCCTTGTCCAGGCAACATTCCAGTGATTCAGTGATTTAATAGAGTCCCGAATAATTTTGGTATCTTTCTAAGTGAGAGAATTTACTTAGTCCGTTTACCTATATGAGGCAGCTATGTGAACTTTAGAAGAAGTATTTAAAAAAATCAGGAGAATATGCAGATAGTGTTGGATTCAGTTGTACGTTACATTCCTGCAAAGATGTTCAGCGTATTGGATGTGTGTTGAAGGGGAGGAAAATATCTCTCCTTCTCCCTTTCTAAGTTTTCAGCTGGGCTCCTGTAGCAAAAGACAGATTGACAACAGGAAAGTATACAAATTTTAAAAGTCTTACATGACACAGGGGCCTTCATAAGGAAAGGAAGACCCAAAGAAATGGTGAAATCTGAGCATTTTTATGCTAGGTTTGATGAAGAGCAACAGAGGGGAGAAGTGAGAGGACAAAGGGTCTGAGCTAAGCACAGTGAGCTTGACAGTAAGAGCGCTCTTTCCCTGGAGTCCAGGGAGGGCGCCTCTCACCTGAGGAACTAATGACCTCCTTCAGGAGAGAAGAGGGAAAGTCAGACTCCTTCCTGCCATTTCTCAAATGCCTGCAGCTTAAAATATTCACTATGTCAAGCTGCCCTATTTTGGGGTAGCAGGTCCTGAACACCACTGTAGAGAAACATCATAAAAACTGGAACTAGGGCCAGGCACGGTGGCTCATGCCTTTTGGGAGGCCGAGGTGGGTGGATCACTTGAGGTCAGGAGCTCGAGACCAACCTGCCCAGCATGGTGAAACCATGTCTCTACTAAAAATACAAAAAAATTAGGCGGGCATGGAGGCATGCACCCATAGTCCCAGCTACTCTGGTGGCTGAGACAAGAGAATTGTTTGAACCCAGAAGGTGGAGGTTGCAGTGAGCCCTAGATCATGCCACTGCACTCCAGCCTGGGCAACAGAGTGAGATTCTGTCTCAGAAAAAAAAAAAAAAAGAGACACTGGAATTTTATGTCTTATTTTAGGTTTTATAATTTACGTATCTCATTCCATTTATCCATGACACACTCAGTAGAATCAGAGAAAGAAGTGTCACTTATTCTTTTTAGTGCTAGTATTTAAAAAAGATTCATCAGAGCTTAGCATGCTTGAGCCTCAGTACCCCAGTGCTTGCCAGTTTGCTATCCTGTGATATTCTGGGCAGTCACTCTTGGAATCTGTCATAGGAATAGTTACTTATATGCTCAGTCAGACAGTTTCAGATATAAAATTATTAATCCCAGCCTTTTGAATGCTAAAGGAAGATTCCAAACGGCAAACAAAAACAGGAGACTTTGCAGGGACTTGAGCTGCTTGATGCCAAGACAGTCGTTTTCTCCCTTTCTCCACACTTGCTTCCCAGTTTTTTCCTTGGCTTTGTTTTTCTTTATTCTTTTTTTTTTTTTTTAGACAGAATCTTGCTCTGTTGCCCAGGATGGAGTGCAGTGGCATGATCTAGGGCTCACTACAACCTCCGCCTCCTGGGTTCAAGCGATTCTCCTGCCTCAGCCTCCCTGAGCAGCTGGGATTACAGGTGTCTGCCACCATGCCCAGCTAATTTTTTGTATTTTTAGTAGAGACGGGGTTTCACCATGTTGGCCATGGCTGGTCTCGAACTCCTGACCTCAGGTGATCCACCAGCCTCAGTCCCCCAAAGTGCTGGGATTACAAGCATGAGCCACCGTGCCCAGACTTGGCTTTCTTTTTCGAATCCTCTTTTCTATCTTGCTTGACTCAATATTCTTCTTCCTTCTCATTTCCTTAGTAATAAGATGGGAGACATGCAGACATTTTAGCTGGTAAAGCAAAACATGCTAAAGGAAGTTAAATTAGGAGAACTTGATGTGAATACATGACTGTTTTCACCCTGCATCTTGCAATAATAATTTGGTTGATTATAATTAAGCATTTTGTTAGGATATTCATTCTTACTGGCAAAAAAAAAAAAAAAAAAAAAATTCATGCTTATCTACACTGCCCCTCCTGTGCCTTTATGGGCCACTATTGCCACTATGAGCTTACATCAAGTTCCCAGACCTGTTTTTCTTGAATTCCCTCCAATAATCATCATCTTAGGCTGACTTGGAGCTCACTTGCCTATCCTTCTTCTTACAACTGTAGGGGGCCTCTTACTACTGTTACCGGAAAGTGGTCCTGATCCAAATCCCAAGAGAGGGTTCTTGGATTTCATGCAAGAAAGAATTCAGGGCGAGTCCGTAAAGTGAAAGTACATTTATTAAGAAAGTAAAGGAATGAAGAATGGCTGCTCCATAGGCAGAGCAGCCCTGAGGGCTGCTGGTTGCCCATTTTTATGGTTATTTCTTGATGATAAGCTAAACAAGGGGTGAATTATTCATGATTCCTCTTTTTACACCATATAGGGTAACTTCTCAACTTTACCATGGCATTTGTAAACTGTCATGGTGCTAATGAGAGTGTAGCAGTGAGGGCGACCAGAGGTCACTCTTGTGGTCATCTTGGATTGGGTGGGTTTTAGCCGGCTTGTTTATTGCAAATTGTTTTATCAGCAAGATCTTTATGACTTGTGTCTTATGGCGACCTCCTATCTCATCCTGTGACTTAGAATGTCTTAACTGTCTGGGAATGCAGCCCAGTAGGTCTCAGCCTTATTTTACCCAGTCGCTATTCAAAATGGAATTGCTCTTGTTCCAACGCCTCTGACACTACTCCTATGCCCTGTGATTAAAGCCAGTAGAAAACTACAACCTATGACTAGTCAAGGTGCTTGCTATGGGCAAAGGAAATATGGACTGTGTAACAGAAGAAAGTAGTTATAAATTCCAATTAGGGGTCGGGCGCAGTGGCTCACATCTGTAATCCCAGCACTTTGGGAGGCTGAAGAGGGTGGATCACTTGAGGTCAGGGGTTCGAGCCAAGCCTGGCCAACATGGTGAAACCCTGTATCTACTAAAAATACAAAAATTAGCCAGGTGTGGTGGCGCGCACCTGTATGGTGAGCTACTCAGGAGGTTGAGGCAGGAGAATCACTTGAACCCGAGAGATGGAGGTTGCAGTGAGCCAAGATTGCACCACTGCACTCCAGCCTGGACAACAGAGTGAAACCCTGTCTTAAAATATAAATAAATTAATAAATTCCAATTATGACCACATGACTAGTTGCAGAAACAAAGGCTGTCATAGCTATGAGTGTTTCTTCCTTATTTCACTATGAAGATGTATATGTAGGTATAGCCAACGTTTTCTTCCTTTCTCATCTTCCATCCCCCTGTAATCTAACATAAGATGTGTAAAGTAGTTAACCTCGTATCTCTGTGTCTGGCTTACAGGATGCCAAAGGGGGAATGCAACTCAATTAGAAGTGGAAGCAGCAGCATCTAACTTTGAATAAAGGGTCTTTGTATCCAGTTTTGGGGGAGAGAATCACATGTTTTCAGTTGTATGAAGGATAATGGCTTTATGATAGGTGGCAGAAGCATGGTTTTGCTACCATCTATGTTTGGAAGTTAAGAATGGCTGAAAGTGGTGGCTTTGTATGCCAAGTGGACAAAAGGAGGATGGTGCTGGAATTGTATTGTGTCAATTTAGCCAAGTAGGAGCTACATTTCCCAGAGTTCCCTTCTCTGCATGGTTTGGGGTTAGCATGGGCCACAGAGACATTTGTTAAAGATTTGGAAGGCAGAAGTGGAACAGTAGCCATTCTCTTTTCACGTTCTGCAGGCTGGCACGGGGACCCCAGGCGCCGCCCCGACACACACGTGTTGTTGCTTTTCTGTGGCTCCCGGGCCTAGGCTGGGCAGCAGCGGGGCCCACAGCCCTTCCTGCTCCTGTGAGATCCTCCTGAAGCTTTTCCACCTCCTGGGCCAGGTGAGTGTTTAAGTTCTGCAGCTTCTACGTTGGGCCACCCCTTCCCCGAAGCAGGAGGACTGGAGGCAGTGAAAGCCTGATGAGGGTTCCAGCCCAGACTCTCCTGGCTTCCTCCACTTCACTCTTATCTTCCCTTCCTGCTGCCCACCCTGTAGACTTCAGATGCCAATCCCAGACAGACTCAACAGCCTCACACAGATGGTTTAATCAGCCGCATAAGGCTCTGTTTCCAAAATACATTCTCGGTATATTGCCTCGTTGCCCTGTTTCTCCAACTGAGCTTGGATTCAGGGCCTGTGACACACAAATTCACTCACATCTGCAACTTCCCTCCTGCCTTCCCTCCAGGTGCAATAGGGAAACTGGACTTCTAACTCTAGAGCCTTTACATCTTCCCCCATCCACCTGTATCCTCAGGAGCCTGTCACTCATTCCTTCTCTCTTACATATTCCACCCCTCTTAATAGAATCCCCCAAAAAGCTTTTAAGTAAGCTAGTGCTTTTAAACATCCCCACTTTATACATTCCAGACTTCCCTTCCACTCCAAATCTCTTTCGAATTTCTCTCCCTTTCTTTGTAGTCATATTTCTCAAAGAGTTGTTTCCATTTTCTCACTCCCAACTCTTCAACCCATGCTAATCTGACTTCTGTTGACCCACTAACACAGTTAGGGGCACGGGGACCGCCATATTATTAAATTCACAGACAACATTGGCCTTTGTCCTACTGGTGTCCCTCAGCAGCCAATGACACTGTTGACCTTACTGTCTCTTTTCAAATACTCTCCTTCCGTGGCTTCCTGGACAGGACACTCTCCTGGCAGTCTCTCTGGCTATACCCCCTTTGTCATCTTTGCAGATATTTCATCCCCTATGCAGCTCAGCAAAGGCTCAGTTCTTATTTTGCGTTCTCTCCAAAACTCTCTACTGTGCTGCAGTATCAGTTGCCACCTGTTTGTATCCCCTTAAATTTCATATGTTGAAATTTTTTTTTTTTTTTTTGAGATAGAGTCTCTCTCTATTGCCCAGGCTGGAGTGCAGTGGTGCAATCTCGGCTCACTGCAACCTCCGCCTCCTGGGTTCAAGTGACTCTCCTGCCTCAGCCTCCCAAGTAGCTGGGACTACAGGCATGCGCCACCACACCTGGCTAGTTTTTTTGTATTTTTAGTAGAGATGTGGTTTCACCATATTGGCCAGGCTGGTCTCAAACTCCTGATCTTGTGATCCACTGGCCTTGACCTCCCAAGGTGCTGGGATTACAGGTGTGAGGCACCACGCCCGGCCCATATGTTGAAATCTTAACCCCACAAAATGATGGTAGTAGAAGGTAGGGCCTTTGGGACATGACTAAGTCATGAAGATGGAGCCCTTCTGAATGAAACTGTGCCCTTCTAAAAGACACAAGAGAGCTCTCTTGCCCTATTTCTCCACGTGAGGGTAGAGTGAGAAGCTAGCCCTCTATGAATCAGGAAGCAGCCCTCACTGGCTGCCAAATCTGCTGGCACCTTGATCTTGGACTTCCTAGCCTCTGGAACTGTGAGAAATAAACGTTTACTGGCCGGGCGCAGTGGCTCACGCTTGTAATCCCAGCACTTTGGGAGGCCAAGGCGGGAGGATCACGAGGTCAGGAGATTGAGACCACGGTGAAACCTCATCTCTACTAAAAATACAAAAAATTAGCCGGGCGTGGTGGCGGGCGCCTGTAGTCCCAGCTACTCGGAGAGGCTGAGGCAGGAGAATGGCGTGAACCCGGGAAGCGGAGCTTGCAGTGAGCAGAGATGGTGCCACTGCACTCCAGCCTGGGCGACAGAGCAAGACTCCGTCTCAAAAAAAAAAAAAAAAAAAAAAGAAATAAACGTTTACTGTTTAAGCCACCCAGTCTATGGAATTTTTGTGATAGCAGCCCAAATGGACTAAGACACCACCCCTACACAGACAACTCTCAAAGGTACATATCCAGCTCAAACATTTTTCTGAGCTACAGATCTATTCCACTTGCTGTTTAAGATCTCCTCTTGCTCAAAAGCACTGCAAACTCAATATGCCCCAAACTGAACTTAATTTTTATGCTAAAGCTTGTTATTTTCTAGTATTTTTTGTATCTGTGAAAGGAGCCCTCCATCCAGTTATGCAGGCCAGAAACTTAGACCTTGACACCTCCACCTCTCCCACCCTCCCTGGCCTATATATAGTCTGTTCCTAATGATTTTACCCTAAATACGTCTTGGGTGGTCTACAACCCATCTCTGCCTGTCCATGTGCTCATACTCCAAACTCTCATCATCACTGTGAGCCTGGAATATGACAGTGACCTCCTAGCCATTCCACCTGGCTAGGTGAGCTAAGCTCACTCTTACCTTCCAATACATTTTCCATGCAGAGCCACACCACATTTTTTTTTCTTTTTTTTTTTTTTTTTTTTTAGACCGAGTTTCACTCTTGTCACCCAGGCTGGAGTGCAATGGCATAATCTCAGCTCACTGCAACCTCTGCCTCTCAAGTTCAAGCAATTCTCCTGCCTCAGCCTCCCAAGTAGCTGGGACTACAAGTGTGCACCACTACGCTCGGCTAATTTGTTTGTATTTTTAGTAGAGACGGGGTTTCAACATGTTGGTCAGGCTGGTATCGACCTCCTGACCTCAAGTGATCTGCCTGCCTCGGCCTCCTAAAGTGCTGGGATTACAGACGTGAGCCACTGTGCCCGGCCGACCAGACCATATTTTTAAAATACAGATCTGATCATGGTGCCGCCGCTTTAAAGTATTTCAGTGATGTCCTCTATTCTGTGGCCCAAAGGCTATGAGTGAACCAGTCCTTACAGACTGCACCAGCCACATCTCCTACCCACTGTCTCCGTTATTTTTTTACTCTAGTCGTATTACACTCCTTGTCATTCCAAATACCTCCTGTGCTACTTCCCATTCCAGAACATGCTTTCTCACGTCCCCAGATGCTCTTCCCTCCTCTTTTCACATGACTAGTTAATTCCAGTCGTCTTTCAGAATGTGTGCTGTGGCTCATGCCTGTAATCCCAGCACTTTGGGAGGCCGAGTCAGGTGGATCCCCTGAGGTCAGGAGTTTGAGACCAGCCTGGTCAACATGGCGAAACCCCGTCTCTGTAAGAATACAAAAATTAGCCAGGTGTCGTGGCACACACTTGTAATATCAGCTACTTGGGAGGCCGAGGCAGGAGAATCACTTGAACCCAGGTGACGGAGGTTGCAGTGAGCCAAGATCACACCACTGAACTCCAGCCTGGGTAACAGTGAGACTCCATCTTAAAAAAAAAAAAAAAAAAAAAGTATGCACAAGCACTTGCTGAAGGAAACTTTTCTCGGTTTAGTTAAATCCCCTGAGCTCTCTCAGCTCCTCTGCTACAGTACCTACCACCCCTCTCATGTTTTCACAGAGACAGGGTCCCACTATGTTGCCCAGGCTAGTCTTGAACTCCTGGACTCAAGAGATCCCCCCATCTTGGCCTCTCAAAGTGCTGGGATTACAGGTGTGAGCCACCACACCTGACCCATTCTCATTTATTTATTTGTGTGATGATTTAATTAATGTGTGTTCACCTGGCTAAATCTACATGCCATGGAAAGAGAAGATGCCTTAATATTTTTGTGATAATATATCCTCCAGCTCCTGCCTCAGAGTCTGGTACGTGGTAGGTGCTTGTATACCAGTTCTGTATCAATAAAGCACATGCTGGCTAACTTATTCCGAAAGCGAGTTTGAGAAATATTGGATATCTCACTAAATGGATGGGTTCCCAGAAACATCTGGGAACCAGGGCAGCTCTTGATAAGGAGGTGTCAGGAACTAGTCAGTCAAATCCTCCAAGGGCTACAGTCCCACACCAACCATTTAGTAAGTGCAGGAATCAAAGTGGGGGAACAGAGTGTCTAGTTGAGCCATGTTCCTGGCTGGAGGATTGCAGGCACCTTAATTGAGAGTCCCACCAGTGCTTCACACAATGGGCATGGGGTGGGCATTGAGGTATTTTCCCCAGAGGAAACTGGGGAGCCCAGTTAAGAAGGAGGAAGGGATGTTGACAACCAAAACAATGAATGTTGAGTGGGCCTTTTAATCTACTATTTCCTAAATGCTTTAATGCCTTGGTTCTTTCCATCTTCCCTTCTCTCTAGCATGTATTTCTCCTGCTCTTCATGACAGCATTTCTACCATCGTGCAAATATCCTCCAGTATCTGCCATCTTTTTTTTTTTTTTTTTTGAGATAGAGTCTTGCTCTATTGCCCAGAGTAGAGTGCAGTAGCGTGATCTTGGCTCATCACAATCTCCGCCTTCTGAGTTTCTCCTGCCTCAGCCTCCCAAGTAGCTGGGACTACATGTGCGTGCCACTATGCCTGGCTAATTTTTGTATTTTTAGTAGATGGGGTTTTGCCGTGTTGGCCAGGCTGGTCTTGAACTCCTGACCTCAAGTGATCCACTGGCCTCAGCCACCCAAAGTGCTGGGATTACAGACATGAGCCACCATGCCCGGCCAGTGTCTGCCATCTTTAAAAACAACTGCAACCCCTTCTTCCTGCTTTAGAGGTTGTGTAAATGTTTGAGTCTTTGATCCCAGCTCTTTCCATGACTGCCTCTTTCTCATTCATTCATGATTGAATGTCACCTTTTAGACAGCTTCCTAAACATGTTATTTAAGCATCACCTTTCCACCCACTTCATTTGGTAAACTAATGAATGGATGAGAAAGCACACTTGTGTCCTTCCTCTGATCAGTGTCCCATTGTGTGTGTTTTTTTTGCCTACCAGCTGCACCTCTTTTCTTATGTTGTTCAAGCATACTGTGTTTCATACACTAAACCTCCTGCTTCATATTAGAGTTTGTTAGAAGTGTATTGAAACATTAATATGATGTAGGTTTGGGGTAAAAAATAGAAAATAAATGAATACTGGAGAAGTATCCAACTCTCTATGAGTTCATGAGGAGTTACTGTTAATTTGTCTGTTATCTTACTTTGGAATATATGAAATGGAACAAATTGTTGTTAAAGCAGTTTGAACTTAGATAGCTTGGCTCGTACACATTTGTAGAGTTTTTCTCTTTTGCTGAATCCTAGGCCTGTTTTATAAGTTAGGTTTCGGTTTCAGTACCCTGCAGATAACAAAACTTCCAGCCTTGCAAGTTATCAAGCTGATCTGCAAGTTCAGTAAATGCCACCCAGCACAAAACTCAGTACTCTAAATACAGAAACAAAGTTTAGCCTGGCATGGTGGCTCATGCCTGTAATCCCAGTACTTTGGGAGGCCAAGGCAAGAGGATTGCCTGAGGTCACAAGCTCAAGACCAGTCTGGGCAAAATGGCAAGACCCCATCTCTACAAAAACATTACAAAATTAGCCAGGCATGGTGGTGCATGCTTGTAGTCCTAGCCACTTGGGAGGCTGAGGCAGAAGGATCACTTGAGCCCAGGAGTTCAAGGCCACAGTGAGCTATGATCACACCACTGCACTCCAGCCTGGGCGACAGAGCAAGACCCTTTTTTTTTTTTCAATTCTTAATTTTTGTTGGTGCAGACACACTGTCTTAAAAAAAAAACCCACAAAATCCAGACATTTGGAGATACGACATTTATAATGCCCAGCATCCAATAAAAATTACTAGGCCTGTGAAGAAGCAGAAAATTATAACCCATAACCAGAAGGAAAATCAATCCTTTGAAACAGATATGTAAATCAGACAAATTATGAAATTCACAGATAAGTGTTTAAAAATGTCTATTCAATGACTTTTTAAAAAATACATATAATGAAGAAAGAAATGGAAACTATTAAAAAATGATTTTTGGGGCCTGGCATGGTGGCTCATACCTGTAATCCCAGTACTTTGGGAGGCCAAGGAGGGCAGATCACTTGAGGTCAGGAATTTGAGATCAGCCTGGCCAACACGGTGAAACCCTGTCTCTACTAAAAAACACAAAAAAATTAGCTGGGCGTGATGGTGCACGCCTGTAATCACAGCTACTCAGGAGGCTGAGGCAGAAGAATCTTGAACATGGGAGGCAGAGGTTGCAGTGAGCCAAGATTGCATCACTGCACTCCAGCCTGGGCAACAGAGTGAGACTGAAAAAAAAAAAAAAATTGTAGTTTTTTGGGCAACTGATTCGTACTTTATTGAGATTTCCTTAATTTAAAAAAATTTAATATTCAATTTTTCTGGGTACATAGTAAGTTTATATCTTTATGCAGTACATGAAATATTTTGATACAAGCATACAATGCATAATAATCACATCAGGTTAAATGAAGTATCCATCACCTCAAGCATTTATCCTTTCTTTGTGTTACAAACAATCCAATAATACTCTTTGAGTTATTTTTAAATGGACAATAGATCATTGTTTCCTAGAGTTACCCTATTTTGCTATCAAATATTAGATCTTATTCCTTCTATCTATATTTTAGCACTCATTAACCATCCCTTGCCCCCTCATTCTACTCTCTATCTTTGTAAGTTCAATTGTTTTAATTACTAGCTCCCCTAAATAAGTGAGAACATGCCAAGTTTGTCTTTCTGTGTCTGGCTTATTTCACTTAACATAAGGACCTCCAGTTCCATCCATGGCGTTGAAAATGACAGGATCTCATTCCTTTTTATGGCTAAATAGTACTTCACCATGTATATGTACCACATTTTCTTTATCCATTTGTTTGTTGATGGACATTTAGGTTCCAAATCTTGGCTATTGTGAATAACGCTGCAATAAACATGGGAGTGCAGACATTTCTTCAATATACTGATTTCTTTTCTTTTGGATGTATACCTAGTAGTGGGATTGCTGGATCATACGGTAGCTCTATAGTTTTCTGAGGAACTCCAAACTGTTCTCTGTAGTGGCTGTACTAATTTACATTCCCACCAATAGTGTATGAGGCTTCCCCTCTCTCCATATTCTTGCCAGCATTCTTTATTGCCTGTCTTTGGGATAAAAGCCATTTTAACTGGGGTGAGATGATATCTCATTGTTTTGATTTGCATTTCTCTGATAATCAGTAATGTTGAGCACCTTTTCTTTTTTTTTTTTTTTTTTCTTGAGACCGAGTCTTGCTCTGTCGCCCAGGCTGGAGTGCAGTGGCTCAATCTCGGCTCACTGCAAGCTTCGCCTCCTGGGTTCACGCCATTCTCCTGCCTCAGCCTCTCTGAGTAGCTGGGACTACAGGCGCCCGCCACCACGCCTGGCTAATTTTTTTTTTGTATTTTTAGTAGAGACGGGGTTTCACCGTGGTCTCGATCTCTTGACCTCGTGATCCGCCCGCCTTGGCCTCCCAAAGTGCTGGGATTACAAGCGTGAGCCACCACGCCCGGCAGAGCACCTTTTCATATACCTGCTTACCATTTGTATGCCTTCTTTTGAGAAATGTCTATTTAGATCTTTTGCCCATTTTTCAATCAGATTATTAGATTTTTTTCCTATTGAGTTCTTTGAGCTCCTTATATATTCTGGCTATTAATTCCTTATCAGATGGATAGTTTCCAGATATTTTCTTCCATTCTGTGGATTGTCACTCTATTTTGTTGGTTGTTTCCTTTATTGTGCAGAAGCTCTTAAAATTGATGTCATCCCATTTATATATTTTTGCTTTTGTTGCCTGTGTTTATGGAGTATCACTCAAGAAATCTTGGCCCAGTCCAGTGTCCTGAAGAGTTTCTCCAATGTTTTCTTTTAATAGTTTTATAGTATGAGGTCTTAGATTTAAGTCTTTAATCCATTTCAACTTGATTTTTAAAAATATGATGAAAAATAAAGGTCTAGTTTTATTCTTCTGCATATGGATATTGAGTTTCTCAGCACTATTTATTGAAGAGACTGTCCTTTGCTCAATGTATGTTCTCGGCACCTTTGTTGAAAATGAGTTCATTGTAGATATATGGATTTGTTTCTGGGTTCTCTATTCTGTCCCACTGGTCTATGTGCCTGTTTTTATGCCAGCACCATACTGCTTTGGTTACCATAGCTTTGTAGTATAATTTGAATTCAGGTTATGCGATTCCTCCAGTTTTGTTCTTTTTACTCAGGATAGCTTTGGCTATTCTGGGTCTTTTTTGGCTCCATATAAATTTTAGGATTTTCTTTTCCATTTCTGTGAACAGTGTCATTGATAATTTGATAGGGATTGCATTGAATCTGTAGATTGCTTTAGGTAGTACGGACATTTTAACAATATGATTTCTTCTAATCCATGAATATAGAATATCTTTCCATTTTTTTGTGTGTCCTCTTCAATTTCTTTCATCAACGTTTGATAGTTTTCATTGTAGAGATCTTTCACTTCCTTGGTTAATTCCTAGGTATTTTATTTGTAGCTATTATAAATGGGATTACTTTCTTGATTTCTTTTTCAGATTGTTTGCTGTTGGCATATATAAATGCCACTGATTTTCATATGTTGATTTTGTATCCTGCAATTTTAATGAATTAGCTTATCAGTTCTTATACTTTTTTGGTAGTCTCTAGGTTTTTCCAAACATAAGATCATATAATCTGTAGACAAGGATAATATGACCTCTTCCTTTACAGTTTGTTTCTTTTTCTTGTCTGATTGCTCTAGCCAGTAATTCCAGTACTACAATGAATAACAGTGGTAAAAGTGGGCATTCTTGTTGTGTTCCAGAACTTAGAGGAAAGGCTTTCAGTTTTGACCCATTCAGTAGGATACTAGCTGTGGGTCTGTTATTACATAGCTTTTATTGTGTTGAGGTTTTTGTCTTCTATACTATTTTTTTAGAGTTTTTGTCATGAAGGGACGTTGAATGTTATCAAACACTTTTTAGCATCAGTTGAAATGACTGTATGATTTTTGTCTGTCACTCAGTTGATATGGTATATCACACTGGTTGATTTGCATGTGTTGAATCATCCTTGCATCCCTGGGATAAATTCCACTTGGTCATGATGATCTTTTATTTTTCTTTTCTTTTTTGAAACAGAGTCTCATTCTATCGCCCAGTCTGTAGTGCAGTGGCACAATCATGGATCACTGCAGCCTTGACCTCTCCGGGCTCAGGTGATCCTCCCACCTCAGTCTCCCAAGTAGCTGGCATCACAGGCATGAGCCACCACACCTGGCTAATTTTTTTCTATTTTTGTAGAGACATGGCTTTGCCATGTTGCCAAGGCTGGTCTTTAATTCCTGAGCTCAAGCAATCTGCCCACCTCTGCCTCCCAAAGTGCTGGTATTATAGGCATGAGCCACCATGCCCAGTGAATGATCTTTTTAAAGTGCTGTTGAATTTGGTTTGCCATCATTTTGTTGAGGCTTTTTCCATCAATGTTCAGCAGGGATATTGGCCTGTAGTTTTCTTTTTGTGATATGCCTTTGTCTCATTTTGGTATCAAGGTAATACTGGCCTCGTAGAATGAGTTTGGAAGTATTCCCTTCTGTATTTTTCAGAATAGTTTGAGTAGGAATGGCATTAGTTCTTCTTTAAAAGTCTGGTAAAATTCAGCAGTGAAGCCATTGGGCCCCAGGTTTTTCTTTGCTGGGAGACTTTTTATTATGGCTTCAATCTTGTTACTTGTTATTGGATGGTTCAGGTTTTGGATTTCTTCTTGGTTCAATCTTGGTAGGTTGTGGATGTCTAGGAATTTATCCACTTATTCCAGGTTTTCCAATTTATTGGCATATAGTTGCTCATAGTAGCCTCTAATGAGGCTTTGAATAATAATCGTTTGCATTTCAGTGGTATCAGTTGTAATGCTTCCCTTTTCATCTTTGATTTTATTTATTTGGGTCTTCTCTCTTTTTTTTCTTAGTCTGGCTAAAGGTTTATTGATTTTGTTTATCTTTTTTAAAAAACAACTTTCTCTTTGTGGATCTTTTGTATTGTTTTCTTCATTTCTATTTCATTTATTCCTGCTCTGATCTTAATTATTTATCTTCTTCTACTAATTTTAGGTTCGGTTTGCTCTTGATTTTCTAGTTCTTTAAATTTCATCATTAGATTGCTTATTTGAAGTTTTTCTAATTTTTTGATGTAGGTGCTTATAGCTATAAAGTTTCCTCTTAGTGCTGCTTTTACCATATCCCATAGATTTTGGCATGTTGTGTTTCTATTATCATTTGTAACATGGTTTGGCTCCGCCCAAACTTTATCTTGAATTATAGTTCCCATAATACCCACATGTCATGGGAGGGACCCAGTGGAAGGTAATTGAATCACGGGGGCAGCTTCTGCCATGCTATTCTCATGATAGTGACTTCTCATGAGATCTGATGGTTTTTCCCCATTTGTTCTGCTCTCATTCTTCTCCTTCCTGGCACCATGTGAAGAAGGATGTATTCGCTTTCCCTTCCACCATGATTGTAAGTTTCCTGAAGCCTCCCCAGCCCTGCAGAATTGTGAGTCAATTAAACATCTTTCCTTTGTAAGTTACCCAGTCTCAGGTATATCCTTATAGCAGCGTGAGAATGGACTAATACAATTTGTTTCAGGAAATTTGTTAATATCCTTCTTAATTTCTTCATTGACTCATTGGTCATCCAGGAGCATATTATTTAATTTCCATGCATTTGTATGGTTTCCAAAATTCCTCTTGTTATTGATTTCTAATTTTATTCTATTGTGGTCTAAAAGATACTTGATTTAATTTTTTTAAAAATATTTTAAGACTTGTTTTGTGGCCTAACATCTGGTCTGTCTTGAGAATGATTCATGTGCTAAAGAGAAGAGTGTGTATTCTGGAGCTATTAGATGAAATGGTCTCTAAATATTTTGTAGGTCCCTGTGGTCTGGAGTGCAGATTAAGTCTGATGTTTCTCTGTTGAGTTTCTGTCTGGGAGATCTGTCCAATGCTGAAAGTGGGGTGTTGAAGTCTCCAATTAGAGTCTATCTCTCTCTTTAGCCCTAATAATATTTGCTTTATATATCTAGGTGCTCCAGTGTTGGATGCATATATTTACAATTGTTATGTCCTCTTGCTGTATTGACCCCTTTATCATTATATAATGACCTTCTTTGTCTCTTTTTATAGTTTTTGTCTGGACATCTATTTTATCTGATATCAACATAGCTACTCCTGGTCTCTTTTGATTTCCATTTGCATGGAATATCTAAAAAATGAAAAACTTTGAGCTGGAAAATACAATACCACTGGAGTAGCAACAGATTAGACAGTGCAAAAGAAGAGGCCGGTGGACTTTAAGACACAACAATGGAAATTATCCAAACAGAAACATGGATTTAAACATAGCTGAAAAACAATGATCAGAACCTTAGTTCCTGTCAGGCAAAATCAAGAAGCCTCACATACATGTAGTTGGAGTCCCAGAAAGAGAGAAAAATATTTGAAGAAATGATGGTTATTTTCCATATCTGATGTCTAATGTGAACCCACTAGAAGCCAAGCATGCCCCAAGAAGAATAAACCAAAGAAGATAACTCAGATAACTCCAAGGCACATCGTCATCCAATTGTGCGAGCCACAAACTGGGAGGAAATATTTGTGATTCATGTATCTGACAAAGGACTTGTGGTGAGAAAATATGAAGAACTCCTAAACTCAACAGTAAGAGGACAACAAACTGAAAGCTATAAAAGTGGACAAAAGATTAGAACACATATTTTACAAGAGAAAACATGTAAGCACCTCAATAAACACATGGAAACTTGTCTAACATCTTTATTCATTAGGGAAATGCAAATTGAAGTTATAAGATGCTACAGCATGTCCAACAAAATAGCTAATATTAAGATAACACCAAATGTGGCAAAGTGTGGATCAACTGGAACTCTCATGCATTGCTGGAGTCATTGGAAAATAGTGCAACCACTTTGGAAAGGGATCTGAGAGTTTCTTACGAAGCTATATATTTACCGTATGACCCATCAATTCCATTTCTATGTATATTTTCCCAAAATAAATAAAAACATATGCCCACAAAATCACCTGTACATGAATGTTCATGGTCTGTTTAGTCCTAATAGCTGCAAAATTAAAACAGCCTGAAATCCACCAACAGATGAATGATAAACATGTTGTGGTATATCCATACAATGGAAAGACTACAAACTGTATGACTTCACTTATGTGAAGTTTTGGAATAGGCAAAAAATGAATCTGTAGTTACAGGAATAAGATAAGCAATTGCCTGAGTTCAGGGGCAACTTTTTGGGGTGATAGAAATATTCTATATCACAATTGGTGTGGCTGTTAATGGACGATGACACTTGTCTGAACTTATCAAACTAGACACTTAAAAGTGGTACCTTTTGCTGTATTTCAGTTATATCTTTAAAAAGTTCTTTTTTTTCTTTATTTTTTGAGAAGGAGTTTCACTCTTGTCACCCAGGCTGGAGTGCAATGACATGATATCGGCTCACTACAACCTCTGCCTCCTGGGTCCAAGTGATTCTCCTGCCTCAGCCTCCTGAGTAGCTGGGACTACAGATGCCCACCTCCACACCTGGCTAAGTTTTGTATTTTTGGTAGAGACGGGATATCATTGACCAGGCTGGTCTGAAACTCCTGACCTCAGGTGATTTGCCCGCCTCAGCCTCCCGAAGTGCTGGGATTACAGGCATGAACCACTGCAAATGGCCAATAAAGTTGATTTTTAAAAATGATAAAAGATTCAGTTTTGACTGTGAACAAGTTACCTCAAAAACAAGGCTATTGTTTTTCTTTTTTTTTTTTTTTTTGGGACGGAGTCTCGCTCTGTCGCCCAGGCTGGAGTGCAGTGGCGCGATCTCGGCTCACTGCAAGCTCCGCCTCCCGGGTTCACGCCATTCTCCTGCCTCAGCCTCTCCAAGTAGCTGGGACTACAGGCGCCCGCCACCACGCCCGGCTAATTTTCTGTATTTTTAGTAGAGACGGGGTTTCACTGTGGTCTCGATCTCCTGACCTCGTGATCCACCCGCCTCGGCCTCCCAAAGTGCTGGGATTACAAGCGTGAGCCACCGCGCCCGGCCAACAAGGCTATTGTTTTTCTAATCTCTATATGCAGTTTTTACTAATGAATGTTTCTTATGTTTTAAGAAATAACAGATATGATTTGGATTTCTTTGGAAGAGATTGAGCAGGGGAGTAATGTGATCTGATTTGTATTTGTTTAATAGATTTTATTTTTTTATTTTTTTTTATTTTTTTTGAGATGGAGTCTCGCTCTGTCACCCAGGCTGGAGCGCAGTGGCGCGACCTCGGCTCACTGCAAGCTCCGCCTCCCGGGTTCATGCCATTCTCCTGCCTCAGCCTCTCCGAGTAGCTGGGACTACAGGCGCCGCCACCACGCCCGGCTAATTTTTTTGTATTTTTAGTAGAGACGTGGTTTCACCGTGGTCTCGATCTCCTGACCTCGTGATCCGCCAGCCTCGGCCTCCCAAAGTGCTGGGATTACAAGCGCGAGCCACCGTGCCCGGCCTTAGATTTTATTTTTTAGAGCAGTTTTAGGTTCACAGCAAAATGGAGACGAAGATATGAAGGTATCACATATACCTCCTACCACCACAGATGCAGTCTCCCCCGTTCTCAACATCCCCCAACAGAATGGTCCATTTGTTACCGGCACTGAACCTACATTGACACATCATTATCCCCTGAAGTTTATAGCTTTTATTAGGGTGCACTTCTGGTGTTGCACATTTTATGGGTTTGGACACATGTATAATCACATGTCTGATTTGCATTTTCAACTGGTCTATTTTAATGATGAATAAATGTGATATGGTTTCTAGAAAAGAAAAAAAGGGGGATGGATTTTTGCCCAGACACCTGAATGTTTGGCTTTTCTCGAACAATTGGGACATCTGAAGACGTTGTTGTATGGTGCTGGTCTGGAGCTGAGCAGTTGCCACCCCTCTAGATGGAGCCAGCACTCTCTCCAGCTCACAACGGTCAACACTCACCTGCTTCCCTCTTTATGTTACCTGATGATATCCTGTGACCATTACCTGTGATGAGTTCAGGTAAAGGGCGATAGTGTATTTTTTTTTTTTTTTTGAGACAAAGATTCATTCTTGTCTCCCAGGCTGGAGTACAATGGCGGGATCTCAGCTCACTGCACTCCCTGCCTCCCGGGTTCAAGCGATTCTCCTGCCTCAGCCTCCCGAGTAGCTGAGATTACAGGTGCACGCCACAATGCCTGGCGAATTTTTGTATTTTTAGTAGAGATGGGGTTTCACCATATTGGCCAGGCTGGTCATGAACTCCTGACCTCAAGTGATCCATCTGCCTCGGTCTCCCAAGGTGCTTGGATTATAGGTGTGAGTCACCACGCCTGGCCCCGATTGTGTCTTAAACACCTTCCTAGAGTTCCCTAGGCCATGGGGCAGCTAGATGTTAGCCATGTACCCAAGAGTAATAGGGAAGATGCAAACGAGAAAGCACTGTGTATGACACCTGTAATCCCAACATTTTGGGAGGCCAAGGCAGGAAGATTGCTTGAGCCCAGGAGTTCGAGACCAGCCTGGGCAACATAGTGAGACCCTATCTCTACAAAAAATAAAAAATTAGCCAGGTGTGGTGGTGCACACCTGTAGTCCCAGCTACTTGGGAGGCTGAGGCAGGATTGCTTGAGCCCAGGAGGTCAAGCCCGCAGGGAGTTGTGATCCTGCTACTGCATTCCAGCCAGGGTGACAAAGCGAGACCTTGTCAAAAAAAAAAAAAAAAAAAAAGCCAGATTCTAAGTGAATTTGGGCAGGAAAAAGCATAATGCAATACTTAACTATTCAGACTTATAGTAAAAAACCAGAAGGGAACAATCGCTAAGATAACTTCCTTCCCGACTCCCACCCTGCCATCCACCATTAAAGGTAAGACATGGTGTAAGGGGCACAAAACCTGAATGACTGTTCTTAAGTTTCTGCCATACCACTGATGAGAGAAAAAAGCATTTTTAAAACAGCTTCATTTCTTAAGCACCTGCATTTGTAGATGAGATTCCTGCCTGCTACACTGCTATTTCTGAAATCACATTGATGTCAGCCACTAATTTCACCTAAACATACAGCTTAGGCTGGGTGGAAAAGTGAAATTGTACCTTTGCTGCCAGCTAATAGTCATCAGAGTATGTTTCAGTTTACATAAATGTTTCCATACCTTGGGATTGTAACTTGGCTTTCCAGTCTTCTCATTTGGTGCTATTTCTACTTGTTAATATTGGAGACTTGTACTGCATATACATGCAAAGACTAGAATTTAAAAATCTTGCAACTGCCCAGTGGGTTCATCCTGTCCACTGCCTAGATAGAGCCGATTTATCAAGACAGGGGAATTGCAATCGAGAAAAAGTTTAATACATGTAGAGCTGTTTGAAATGAAGACTGGGGTTTTATTATTACTCAGATCAGCCTCCCTGAAAATTTAGACCCTAGGGTTTTTCAAGGATAGTTTGGTGGGCAGGGGGCTGGGGTTAGAAGCAATGCTGATTGGTTGGGATTGCAATCCTAGAGGTGTGGAAAACGATCGTTCTGTGCTGGCTGCTTCTGGGTGGGGTCCACAGAGAAGTCGCTGGTCTGGGTGGGACCATCTGGTCTTCAGAAATGCAAAAGCTTGAAAAGACATCTCAAAAGGCAAATCTTAGGTTCTACAGTAGTGATGTTATTCACAGGAGTAGTTGGAGAAGTTACAAATCTTGTGACCTCTGGAACAATGGCTGGTAATTGGTTAATTACGTCTGCATCTTAGCAGAATTCAGGCCCCTCTCACACTGCTAACCTGGTGGCTTTTCATTAGTTTTACAAAAGTGGTTTAGTTTTGGGAATGGCTATTAGCATTTAAACTATAACTCAATTGGTCCCAAAGCTAGCTTAGCCTAAGCTCAGGAATGACCAAGGGCAGTTTGGAGGTTAAAGGCAAGATGGAGTTGGTTAGATCAGATCTTTCTCACTGTCATAATTTTCTCACTGTTATGAATTTTGCAGAGGTGGTTTCAATTTCTTAATTATTATTATTATTGTTGAGATGGAGTCTTGCTCTGCTCCCCAGGCTGGAGTGCAGTGGTAGGATCTTGGCTCACTGAAACCTCTGCCCCTCGGATTCAACTGATTTTTCTGCCTCAGCCTCCTGAGTAGCTGGGATTACAGGTGCGCAGCTGTATTTTTTGTAATTTTTGTATTTTTAGTAGAGATGGGGTTTCACCATGTTGGCCAGGCTGGTCTCAAACTCCTGACCTAAGGTGATCTGCCCACCTTGGGCTCCCAAAGTGCTGGGAATACAGGTGTAAGCCAACGCATCCGGCCTTCAATGTCTTGACTCTGATAATGTTTCTTAATCAATTGCCTGTTTGTTTTCAGGTGATGGCTTTGTAATCCCTACTTTGGATTTTTTAAATCAATGTTTTATTAAAGCTTAATAAGTTCTACAAGATGTACAATAAAAATCAGCAATCTACCCTATCTGGAAGACAATCTGTAAGAAACAAAACAAAACAAACAACAACAACAACCAAAAAAACCCAAAAAGCCCAGTAATTATTTCTTTTGGCATTTACTCGTAAATGCCAAAATTCATACCAGTGAGAAAATTGTAACAGTAAAAAACATCCGATCTAACCAACTCCATCTTCCTTTTTTTTTTTTTTTTGAAATGGAGTCTCGCCCTGTCCCCCAGGCTGGAGTGCAGTGGCGCGATCTTGGCTCACTGCAACCTCCGCCACCCAGGTTCAAGTGATTCTTCTGCCTCAAGCTCCCAAGTAGCTGAGATTACAGGTGCCTTCCACCACGCCCAGCTAATTTTTGTATTTTTAGTAGAGATGGGGTTTCACTATGTTGGCCATGTTGGCCAGGCTGGTCTCAAACTCCTGACGTCAGGTTATCTGCCCGCCTCAACCTCACAAAGTGCTGAAATTATGGGCGTGAGCCATCATGCTGGGCCATATATATATATATATATATATACACTTTTGAGTGTGTGTATATATATGTGTGTGTGTATATCTATATACATATATATTTTTTAGTGTATACATGTATGTATGTGTGTATATATTTATATACATATATTTGAATGTGTATATATGTGTCTATGTGTGTGTATGTGTGTGTATATATATCTATATACATATATATTTTTAGTGTATATATGTGTGTTTGTGTGTATGTGTGTTTATATGTATCTATATACAGACACCGACATATGTGTGTCCATATACACACACACACACACACATATATTTGAGTGAGGGTCTCCCTCTGTCACCCAGGCTGCAGTGCAGTGACACAATCACAGCTCACTGCTGCCTCATCCTCCTGGGCCCAAGTGTTCCTACTACCTTCGCCTCCCGAGTAGCTGGCACCACATGTGCACGTCACCATGCCCAACTAATTTTTTATTTTTTGTAGAGATGGCGTCTCCCCATGTTGCCCAGGCTAGTCTTAAACTCCTGGAGTCAAGCAATTCTCCTACTGTTACAGGAAAAGGGTCCCGATCCAGATCCCAAGAGGGGATTCTTGGATCTCCTACAGGAAAGAAATCAGGGCGAGTCCGTAAAGTGAAAGCAAGTTTATTAAGAAAGTAAAGGAATAAAAGAATGGCTACTCCATAGAAAAAGCAGCCCCGAGGGCTGCTGGTTGCCCATTTTTATGGTTATTTCTTGATGATATGCTAAACAAGGGGTGGATTGCTTATGCCTCCCCATTTTACACCATATAGGGTAACTTCCTGACATTGCCATGGCATTTGTAAACTATCATGGAGCTGGCGGGAGTGTAGCAGTGAGGATGACCAATGATCACTCTTGTCACCATCTTGGATTAGGTGGGTTTGGGCCGGCTTCTTTACTGCAACCTGTTTTATCAGCAAGGTCTTTATGACCTCGTATCTCATCCTGTGACTTAGAATGTCTTAACTGTCTGGGAATGCAGCCCAGTAGGTCCCAGCCGCATTTTACCCAGCTCCTATTCAAGATGGAGTTGCTCTGATTCAAACGTCTCTGACACCACCTTGGCCTCTCAAAGTGTTGGGATTTACAGGCCCGAGCCACCACATCCAGCCTACTTGTATATTTTTAAATAGCATGCTTATGCTGTTGTTTCTCAATTTTTCACTTTTATTATTGACTCCTAACTACGGAAAAAGAAGACAGATTATACCTCCCTCAGTCCACCCCCCATTCACTTCTCAATATAGTTATATAATAAATATTCAGTGTTTTATTATTAGAGCTGTGTAAAGATCATTATTCATAGCTGGGTTACAATATATACTGGGATTATATTCCATTCCATTTCTTTTTTTTTTTTTTTTTTGAGATAGAGTTTCGTTCTTGTCACCCAGGCTGGAGTGCAATGGCACGATCTTGGCTCACTGCAACCTCCGCCTCCCAGGTTCAAGTAATTCTCCTGCCTCAGCCTTCCGAGTAGCTGGGATTACAGATGCCTGCCACCTTGCCCGGCTAATTTTTGTATATATTTGGTAGAAATGGGGTTTCACCATGTTGACCAGCTCAACTGGTGAACTCCTGACCTCAGGTGATCCACCCGCCTCAGCCTTCCAAAGTGTTGGGATTAGAGGTGTAAGCCACCTCACACGGCCTCCATTTCTTGTATAACATTATTTTCCCTGGATTTAATTTGCTTCCCTGACTTTGTCTTTTGTGCAGCTTTCCTGTGAAACTATCCAGTGCTCTATCAGGGCCATCGTTTTTGAGACCTCTCTCATAGAGCCTGGAGCTTTTGCTCTAATCTGGACTTGCTGCCTTCTAGGCCTGATGTGCACCTGCCACTCTGGAATCTCCCTTCACCATCTTTCTTTTTCCTGAACTAACTTACTTACTTTCTTTCTCTCTCTTTCTCTCTCTCTCTCTTTCTGTCTCTCAGACTGGAGTGCAGTGGTGTGATCATAGCTCACTACAGCTTTGAACTCCTGGGCTCAAGCCATCCTCCCACCTCCGCTTCCCAAATATCTGAAACTACAGGCACATGTCACCACACCCAGCTAATTTACAAAAATTTGTTTTGTAGCAACGGGATCTCACTATGTCTACCAGGCTGGTCTTTAACTCTTGGCCTCAAATAATCCTCCTGCCTCAGCCTCTAAAAGTGCTAGAATTATAGTTGTGAGCCAATGTGCCCAGCCCTGCGTTTGTTTTCTAATTTTGTCCCTATTCCACTTTCTTGGAGAATTTTTTAAAACTTGTCTTCTACTGAATTTCCTTTAAAATTTTATCATGGAAATTTCCAGACATATACAAAAGTAGAGAAAATAACATAATTAAAATCTTTAGCACCAGGTATCCATTATCCAGCTTCAACAATGATCAACTCATGGCCAATCCCAGACTTCAAAACACTTCATCTGTAAATACTTCAGCATGTACCTGTGAAAGATAGACTTTAAAAAACCCAGAATACCATTTTCATGCCTAAAGCTATTTGCAATAATTCCTATTCTGTTGCACTTTCACTTCCTCTGTGTAAGAGAAAATTTTAAGTGTTCGGTTCTCCCCATGTGTTTTCCTTTTTTTTTTTGAGATGGAGTCTCACTCTGTCACCCAGGCTGGAGTGCGATGGTGCGATCTCCGCTTGCTGCAGCCTCCACTTCCCAGGTTCAAGCGATTCTCCTGCCCCAGCCTCCCAAGTAGCTGGGATTACAGGCACACACCGTGCCTGGCTAATTTTTGTATTTTTAGTAGAGATGGGGTTTCACCATGTTGGCCAGGCTGGTTTCGAACTCCTGACCTCAGGTGATCCTTCCACTTCAGCCTCCCAAAGTGCCGGGATTACAGGTGTGAGCCAATGTACCCAGCCTTTTTCCTTTTGTAAAATGGCATTTTATTCTTGTTTATATGGATATAATATTTTCTCTTATTTGTAAATATCAAAATAGAGTTTTCATTAACTTTTCTTTTTCCTGCATCATTTTTCTTGTTAATCAATTGTGTTTTTCTGTTTGTGCTCCTCTCTTAGGGGATGGAGACTTTGTCCAGGTAGCTGATGATCCTTGGCTGCCCGCCCGTATTTCACCACGGAGCACTCAAATGCCGTTCGGAGTCTCTGTGTACATGAACGAGGCTCTTGAAAGCGAAGGCTCCTCTGACTCTCAGTGTCTTAAGGTGCTTCCTACAAGCACAGATTTGGACAGATTTATCCCAAAAGAATCTTTTTATCTCTTGCCTGGCTACAAAACTGAGGAACACATGGAACAAGGAGGCCTTGCAAATGCCTTGGTACTCTCCTGCCCGTTACCTCAGTTTCCAGGATGTCCCCACCCCAATCAGGAGTCCTTCTGGGTCACATTCTTCAGGAAGTGAACTGGTCAGAGAGTAGCTTGACTGTACAAGGTGTGCGTGGGGGGGAGGGGAGGGTTCTTAACATTATGCTGTAGGTCCTAGTGCACTAATTTTTTTTTTTTTAGATAGAGTCTCACTTTGTTGTCCAGTCTGGAGTGCAGTGGTAGGATCATGGCTCACTGCAGCCTCAACCTCGCAGGCTCAAGCAATTCTTCCACTTCAGCCTCTCAAGTAGCTGGGACTACAGGTGCACACAACCACACCCAGCTAATTTATGTATTTTTTTGTTTTGAGACAGGGTCTGGCTCTGTTGCACAGGCTGGAGTGTAGTAGCACAATCTCACCTCACTGTATCCTCCACCTCCTGGGCTCAAGCAGTTCTCCCATCTCAGCCTCTTGAGTTGCTGGAACTACAGGCATGCACGACCACGCCCAGACTATGTATTTTTTGTAGAGATGGGGTTTTACCATGCTGCCCAGGCTGTTCTTGAACTTCTGGGCTCAAGCAATCTGCCCACCTCAACCTCCCAAAGTCCTGGGATTACAGGCATGAGCCACTGCACCCGGCCACTAGTGCATTGATTAACACAAGACAGAGATATACAAGCAAAAGAATTAGCATGGAAGCAATTACATTGTCATTAACTTCAGATAACATGGTTGTTTATGCAGAAAACTAAGAGGAATCTATGGCCTACCAGAACTAGTAAGGAAATTTAGCAATTTCACTAGATAGAGGATTATAATAAATTAACTGTATTTTATACCAGCAATAAATAATTCAAAAATTGAATTTAAAAAGGGAAACTATTAAATATGTGAACACGTACCTGTAGAAAGATCTCTAAACATATGCACTATACTATGCTTACGTTGGAAAACAATACTGTAAAGATGTAAATTGTTCTCAAACTAATCTTAAGATTCAATGCATTCCCAATACAAACTTCAGAAGAAGTTTTTTTTGGGGGGGTGAGATGAGAGTTGACCAGTTAACACTAAATTCACATAAAAATGCAAAGGGTTAAAAATAGCCACGACAATCTTGAAGAAAAAGAAGTTTGGAGGACTAACGCTCTTAGATAATGAGACATATTATAAAGCTATAGTTACTAAGACAGTGTAGTATTGTCAAAAGGATAGATAACAGCCAGTGGAACACGAGAGAGATTCCAGAAACAGCTCTCTATGCAGGTCACTTAACCTGTGATAAAGAAGACACTGCTGCCTGTTGGGTTACATGCTGTTCATGGTCTTTTCATAAGTGGCACAAGATCAATTAAATATTCCTTTGGGAAAAATGAAATCTTGACCCTTATCTCTTACCACATACCAAAATTAATTCCAGGAGGTTTCTAGATCTTAACATTAAAAGGTAAAGTAATAAAGTGACTAGCAGATCAGAATCTATCTTCATGATATCAGAACAGGCAAAGATTTCTTAAACAAGTCCTAAGAAACAATAACTGTAGGCTGGGCATGGTGGCTCACACCTGTAATCCCAGCACTTTGGGAGGCAAAGGTGAGTGGATCACAAAGTCAGGAGTTTGAGACCATCCTGACCAACATGGTGAAACCCCATCTCTACTAAAAATACAAAAATTAGCCAGGCGTGGTGGCATGCACCTGTGGTCTCAGCTACTTGGGAGGCTGAGGCAGGAGAATCACTTGAGCCCAGGAGGCAGAGGTTGCAGTAAGCCAAGCTCACACCACTGCCCTCCACCCTGGTGACAGAGCAAGAATCTGTCTCAAAAAAAAAAAAAAAAAATCAGTAACTGTAAAGAAAAAGGTAGACAACTTGGAACATATTAAAATGAGGAACTTGTACTTAGAAAAAGAGATTATTAAGAGAATGAAAAGACAAACTACACAGTAGGATAATATATTTACAATGCATATAACTAGTAAAGGACACTTGAATCCAGAATATACAAAGAACACTTACAAATAAAAAGAAAAAGACAGCAAATGGAAAAGGATTTGAACAGGCACTTCACAAATGAAGATACTCAGATTTGAAATAAGCAAAGGAAAACATGCTCAATCTCATCAGTTATCAAGAAGATACAATGAGAGACACAATATGATTTCCTCCACCTGAATGATTAATACTAAAAAAATCATTCTACCTAGTGTTAATGAGGATGTGAGGAACTGGAACTCTTGTGCCCTGCTGGGATTGTTGTAAACAGCACGTCCCTGAAGCCCAGTGTAACTATACCCTATAACCCAGCAATTCCACCCCAGCCAAGTGCCTAACAGAACTCTACACATGTCCACAAAAGGACTTATGCACAAATTTTCTTAAAGCATTCTCCTTAGTAGACATAAACTGGAAATAATTCAAATGTCCACAAGCCACAGAATGGATAAATAGTATTCATTTGTGCCACAGAATATTATATAATGATGAAAATGAACAAACAACTTCTATGTGGAACAGCATCCATGAATCTCACTAATATAACATTAAACAAGGAAGCCAGACACAAAACTCATCTCTGCTGTTGGAAGTCAGGATTGTGATTACTTCTGGGGGTATAGTGACTGGGAGGGCGAATTATGGTGGTTTCTGGAGTGATGGTAATGTGATATTTTCTGTTCTGGGTGGTGTTACATGGAGGTATTCACTTATGATGTATGCTTTTCTGTATATATATTGAATTTCATTTTTTAAATTTCATTAATAAAAATATGAGTGTGCATTATTCAAAGCTTTGCTGGTGACATTAAACTGTGTGACTCTCCAAGGGAGGTGGAACTGCTTTATTTTACTATCTAAATAAAGTAGGCAGGCTCCAGAACCTGTTGCTTGATCTAACTAACAGCCTTGACATCAGCCAAGGACCACACGTTGGGGATTCTGAAGCAGAACAGTCAGTGTTCAAACCATGGCATGGATTCAGGGGCCTGCTGGGGCCTAATTTGACGCAGATTCTGTACAAAACTCCACTTATCACCTGATTACCAATATAGCTCAACTCTGACTAGTGAACCACTGTTGGTTCCTGCCATCCCCAGAAATCAGTGTCAGCTCAGAAGCAGCATCCCAGAACCCTCCTAAGTTTGTGGCTAGTTCCCCTTCCCTTATACAAAGTTACTCAACCAATATTCACAGTTTCCTTTGGAGGAAATTTAAGAGAAAGAGTCATAGTTCTCTTGCATTATTAAAACAGAGAGTCTCTTTAAGTGTACCTAACTGCCTCTTTATTTAAATACTTCTTGGTTGGCAAATTCAATAATTTCTGGGAACTAAGCGATTGGTCATGACTCCTAGGAGAGCTCATAACAGGTCTCTATTGATCAGAAATAAATGTTGTGGCTGTTATACAAATCAAGGAAGACCATATGGATGGGCTGATGTGGTCAGCTGTTACTGGTTCCCCGGATTCAGTGTCCCTTCCTGTGGAATAATTATATGTCCCCACCCTATTGACCTCAGGTGTGGCCCCCTGACTTTCTTTGGCCAATGAAAAATGAGAGAAGTTGACACATGTCACTGCTGGGGAGGCCCCATAAGAGCCAGTGCAGGGGCTGCCATGCTGTCCTTCGCTGCCTGTGTGATTGTTGAAGTATGTGTGAAGATGGAGCCCCTGTTAGCCTGGATCCCTGAGTGACTACCTGGAACAGTTCATGATGGAAATGGAACGTGTGTCAGAAGAGGTTGTAAGCCACGATTATTTCAAGCTGTTGCTCCAATGTAATCTAGCCACAAAATGCAAAACTGGAGATGCAAGCATGAAAATAAACAAGAAAAAATCCAGCTCTCAATAGGTGAGGAAAACTAACCGGGGCGGATCCTGCCAGCATCCAAGCATAACAGTGAGATAAACCTGACATAGCTGACTCCATCTTGCTCCTTACTTCACAAGCTAGCCGCTTTTTCTCATTCCTGCACGTAGGCTGAGCTAACTATGGGAGGAATTTGGTTTATAGTTTAAAGCAAGAATGATAACAGGCTGTATTAGTCCATTTTCATACTGCTATGAAGAAATACCCAAGACTGGGCAATTTATAAAGAAAAAGAGGTTTAATGGACTCACAGTTCCATATGTCTGGGGAGGCCTCACAATCAGGGTGGAAGGTGGTGGAGGAGCAAAGGCACGTCTTGCATGGTGACAGGCAAGAGAGCATGTGCAGGAGAACTGCCCTTTATAAAACCATAGTATCTCGTGAGACTTATTCACTATCATGAGAACAGCATGGGAAAGACTCTCCCCATGATTCAATTACCTCCCACGACATGTGGGGATCATGGGAGATACAGTTCAAGATGAGATTTGGGTGGGGACACAGCCAAACCATAATATAGTCCCTTCCCAAAACTAACCCCTGAGGAGATAAGGAGGCTATACATACAAATAGCACTGTTCTGTTAAAAATGTATAGGAGTGTATTAGAGCAGGTAGTTAGGCAGCCACGAGCAGGGCAGGAGAGGCCCCCACACCCAAGAATGTCAGGCGACCATTAGGTGATGGTCATTTGGTTAAGCTGTCTCTCTTTAGAATGGTAATTGGTAGCAACTGGCACCAGGGACAGGCAGTCTTCAATAGATAGAAAACACCTGGCACTGGTGATCAGCAGCTTCCCAAAAGAATCTCAGGAGCTGGAGGAGCAGGCTCAAGCATGTGAACTGAGGCCAAATGGCGGCGATTAACCAGTATATGACCTTCCTCTAGGAAAGCTCAGCTGGTAAGGGAAGAATGCCCCAAGTGAGCATGTGCCCGACTTCAGTAAACACACTGCACATGTGGCCCCTCCCAAGTGCTGGCAGACCACTGTGCATGCAGACAGCCCACCCCAAGGGAAGAATCACAGGAGAAGAGACACAAACCTCAGAATCACACCAGTGTATAAAACCCCAAATCAAGGGCTGAACAGGGCACTTGGATTTCTCAAGTCACCCACTTGGCCCTCTTCCAAGTGTACTTTACTTTCTTTCATTCCTGCCCTATAATTTTTTAAATAAATGTTCATTCCTGCTCTAAAACTTGCTGTGGTCTCTCTCTCTGCCTTAAACATACTTCTGCCTCTTGGCCAAATTCTTTCCTCCAAGGAGGCAAGGATTGAGTTTGCTGCAGACCTGTATGGATTCACTGCTGATAAGGTGCATCGTGACCTGACCAAAGACAAATTTTGCCACTCCCTTGGACGCCTGCTGACACCAGGTGCGTGTGGTCACCAGTCATCTCCTGACCTCAACCTCCTACTTGTTCCCTCTTCCCCAATATAAAAAGAAGCTTGAGATTCCTGCCTGTTAAGATGGTTCTTTAGGACCTTCATCTGTCATCTTCTCAGGTTGCTCACTCTCCAGCATAAAGTCCCTTTCCTCGCCCCCAGCACCTTGTCTCTTGACTTGCTGTCATGCAGGGCATGGTATGAGCTTTGGACTCAACTACACAAGCAGTACTTGAGACACTGCCTAAATAAAATACAGCATTTCTTCCATACTCAAACTTTCAAGATTCAAAGTCACTGGAAAGAGCATCTAATTTGTCAAACTTAGTGGTTTGAAGCAACAACTGCAGTATGTCTGTGTGTGTGTATCTTTTATACCTTTCTCTCTGCTTATACAGATATGTAAAACATAAGGATTTTGGCTCCCTTTTATTTACAAAAATATACAACTAGTTCCCAGTTAATATAATGATAAGGTCCAGAATATTCCACCCAAAAATATGACTGTAGGAGACCAGAATGTGCCACCTCAAACATGCCTTTTATGCATACAGATTGTATGGAGCTGATCATTTTGAGTAGCAGCAGACCCAGGAGAAACTGGAAAGCAGAATAGAAGTGACACTTTTGTAAGAGATATTTGGGCCAGGTGTGGTGGCTCACACCTGTAATCCCAGCACTTTGGGAGGCCAAGGCAGGTGGATCACAAGGTCAGGAGTTCAAGACCAGCCTGGCCAAGATGGTGAAACCTAGTCTCTAATAAAAATACAAAAATTAGGCCGGGAGCAGTGGTTCACGCCCTTAATCCCAGCACTTTGGGAGGCCGAGGTGGGCAGATCACAAGGTCAGGAGATTGAGACCATCCTGGCTAACATGGTGAAACCCCGTCTCTACTAAAAATACAAAAATTTAGCTGGGTGTGGTGGTGGGTGCCTTTAGTCCCAGCTACTCAGGAGGCTGAGGCAGGAGAATGGCGTGAACCCGGGAGGCGGAGCTTGCAGTGATCCGAGATTGCGCCAGTGCACTCCAATCTGAACAGAGTGAGACTCCGTCTCAAAAAAAAAAAAAAAAAAAAGAGATGTTTGTGTCTGCAAAGGAAACTTCCAGTTGCAAGAGTGTCTTCCTCACTGCAGTAGGAAGAGAAGGATGACTAAATCACTAGGGACTTTTTTATTAATTGAAAAGGCACCACTTTAAATATGCAGAACAAACCTTTCCCTTAAGGTGCCTTTCCTAGCCAGATTGCTTTAACTGGGCTTCCCTCCTGTCCACTGCAACTTTTTTTGTTTCAGAGAACAATGGTATTTAAATCTTAAGTCAATGCCCCTTCTTTGAGATCTATAGACGCTCCTTGACATACGATGGTGTTACCTCCCAGTAAACCCGTCGTAAACTGAAAATATCATAAGTCCAAAATGCATCTAATGCACCTAACGTACCAGCCTCATAGCTCAGCCTCTCCTACCTTAAACCTGCTCAGAACACTTGCATCAGCCTACAGCTGGACAAAAGCATCTAACACAAAGCCTATTTACACTAAAGTGTTGGATATACTTTGTAATTTATTGAAAGTAAAAAACAGAATGATTTCACAGCATCGACAGCATCAAAAGGTCAGAAATTTTCTTTTTTTTTTTGAGATGGAGTCTCGCTGAGTTCCCCAGGCTGGAGTGCAATGGCACGATCTCAGCTCACTGCAAACTTCACCTCCCAGGTTCAACCGATTCTCCTGCTTCAGCTTCCCGAGTAGCTGGGATTATAGACACCTGCCACTACACCCGGCTAATTTTTGTATTATTAGTAGAGATGGGGTTTCACCATATTGGACAGGCTGCTCTCAAACTCCTGACCTCAGGTGATCCACCTGCCTCGGCCTTCCAAAGTGCTGGGATTACAGGCATGAGCCGCCGCACCTGGCCAAGGTCAGAAAATTTTCAGTCAAACCATCATAAGTTGAGGACCATCAGCAGAGGTTTACTAATTTCTTTGGGTATCTCCCATGTGTATAGGAGGGATATATGTTATTACACTTCCGTTTGTTTTACTTTTGTTAATCTGTGTTGTGTTACGTGGAGTCTCAGCTAAGAATGCATGAAAGGTGGAAGAGAAAATTATTTTTCTTCCCATAAAATATCATGGCATGCCACCAAGTCAATATGGATATATTTAAATTTAAAAATAATTACAGGCTGGGTGCGGTGGCTCACGCCTGTAATCTCAACACTTTGGGAGGCTGAGGTGGATGGATCATTTGAGGTCAGGAGTTCAAGACCAGCCTGGCCAACATGGTGAAACCCCACCTCTACTAAAAATACAAAAATTAGCTGGAGATGGTGGCAGGTGCCTGTAGTCCCAGCTACTCGGGAGGCTAAGGCATGAGAATTGCTTGAACCCGGGAGGCGGAGGTTGCAGTGAGCCGAGATGGTGCCATTACACTCCAGCCTAGGTGACAGAACAAGACTCTGTCTCAAAATAAACAAAACAAAAAAATAATAATTATTACAAATTCCACAACATGGCTTTGCCATACTTAATTGAACCAGAATCTGAATGCTCACCAATAGGGCTGATTAGTTTTTGCTACCACAAACACCGCAATAAACATTTTTTTTTGTACTGCAATAAGAACTGGTGCTTTTATTTCTATAAGATAGAATTCCTGTTATTCCTGTCTTCTTTCCTATTTCTCCCTTTTGGAGTGGAAATATCTGTCCTATGTCTGTCTCACCATGGAATTTTGGAAGCACACAACTTGTTTGATTTTGCAGATTCACAGCTAGAGAGGAATTTTGCCCCAATATGAATCCTACCTTGAGACTACCACTTTTTTTTCTTTTTTTTGAGATGGAGTCTCATTCTGTCGCCCAGGCTGCTGGGCAGTGGCGTGATCTTGGCTTACTGCAAGCTCCGCCTCCCAGGATCACGCCGTTCTCTTGCCTCAGCCTCCTGAGTAGCTGGGACTACAGGTGCCAACCACCATGCACAGCTAATTTTTTTTTTTTTGTATTTTTAGTAGAGATGGGGTTTCACTGTGTTAGCCAGGATGGTCTCGATCTCCTGACCTCGTGATCCACCTGCCTCAGCCTCCCAAAGTGCTGGGATTACAGGCGTGAGCCACTGCACCCGGCTAGACTACCGTATTTTATTTAGGTGATAATTAGACGAGACTTTGGACTTCAAACCTTAAAGTTGATGCTGGAATGAGTTACGACTTTTGGGGCTTTTGGGATGAAACAAATGTATTTTGCATGTGAGAACAACATGAATTTTGGGGTGCTAGGGGCAGAATGGTATGGTCTGAGCCTTTGTGTCTCCCCAAAATTTATATGTTGCCATCCTAACCCCCAAGGTGATGGTATTGGGGGGTAGTTAGATCATGGCAATGGAGCCCATAGGAATGGGATGAATGCCCTTGGAAGAGAGGCTCTAGAGAGTTCTTCCGCCATGTCATGACAGAGCAACAAGGCATCAGCTCTAAATAAGGAAACAGGTTCTCACCAGACACTGAATGTTCTGGCACCTTAATCTCGAACTTCACAGCCTTCAGAACTGTAAGAAATAAATTTCTGTCTTTATAAGCCACTTCATCTATGGTATGTTACTATAGCAACCCAAATGGACTAAGAAACATACATACGTACATACATGAGTGTGTGTGAAAGTGAGAGAAAAGTAGGGTAGCAAAATGTTTGCAATAGGTGAGTTATGACATTCATATTCTCATTTTATTATTTCAGTGTTTCGGGAAGCTTGAACATTTTTCTTTTTTTTTTGTTTGTTTGTTTGAGATGGAGTTTCACTCCTGTTGCCCAGGCTGGAGTACCATGGCACGACCTCGGCTCACTGCAACCTCCGCCTCCCGGGTTCAAGCAGTTCTCCTGCCTCAGCCTCCCTGGTAGCTGGGGTTACAGGCACACGCCCCCATGCCCGGCTAATTTTTGTATTTTTAGTAGAGATGGGGTTTCACCATGTTGACCAGTCTGGTCTCGAACTCCTGACCTCAGGTGATCTGCCTGCCTCGGCCTCCCAAATTATTCTTCATATTTTTAAATAAGTGGTTTCAAAATAATCATGAGTCCCTCATTTGGCTAAAGGTAATTATTGCTGGAGGGGGTCATGAATCTGAAGGAGACCACTTTAAACTGGACAATACTGAGCTGCATTTATTGCTGAGGTTTTTACTAAAGTCGAATATATAAAGCAGAACATAATGATAAGGCATGGTATATAACAAAGTGCACAAATCATAAATGTACAGCTCAAAGAATTTTCACAGGGAGAATGTACCGGTGTAACCAGCAGGAAATAGAACCTCACCTGCCTCCTCTTCTGGTCACTGTTTCCCCAGCAGGATAACAAATGTTATCCTGTCCTGATTTCTGATACTTTAGGGTCATTTTCCTGTTATTGAATTAATACAAATGGAATCACATAATAGGTCATATTTTGTGTCTGGCATCCTCCGGTCAAAATGATGTCTGTGTGATCCATCTATATTGCTGCCAGGTGTGGCCTCTCTGTCCACACTGCTATAACACAGCCTTCCATTGAGTAAAGGCACCTCGGTGGTTTATCTATGTTGGTACTGATGGGCACTTAAGCAGTTTTCAGTTTTTTCTTATTACAAATATGTGATTCTAAATAGTTCCATATATGCCATTTGGTGAATGGATGTATAGATTTCTGTAGGATATAGATCCAGCAGTGGAATTGCTGGGTTGTAGGATATGCACACACCTGTTTCTGACAGATGCTGCCAGTTTTCCAAAGTGTTTGTGCTGCTTCACACCACCATACGGGTTCTATTGCCAGTCTTTTCCATTTTAGCCATTCTGGCAGATAAATAGCGAGATTGCACTGTAATTTTGATTTGCATCTCCTTGATTCATAGGGTTGAGGGCTTTGCCGTATATTTATGCGTGTGTCACATATGAAGTGTTTATTGTATTTTTGCTCATTTTAAAAAGTATCTTTTTTTCTAATAACTTCCTGGCATGGAGACGGGGGCCTGTCTTTAGTCGATTAACCTGAATTTCTCCCTGGGGGTTCTGGTTTAGCAACTGCTGCTGAAGTTTTCAGTCCCTGTCACCTTCTGGGTGTCACATTTCTGAGGGATTCAGGAAGCATTTTCACCTGAATCTTTTGTTCCCCTGACATTTTCTCTACCTGGCATCAGAGCCTCTATTTCATTTTTGTATCTGGTTCAAATGTCTTTGCCTTGATCCACAGTATTTTCTCCCTTTTACAATTGATTCCAGGGTAGAACTAGCAGGGAAAACATCAAGCACTTGGAATTTAAAGTTTGAGATGTCATATTCTACACAGTAATGCCACTGCTTTCTTTTTTTTTTTCCTGAGACGGAGTCTCACTCTGTCCCCCAGGCTGGAGTGCAGTGGCGCAATCTGGGCTCACTGCAACCTCTGCCTCCTGGGTTCAAGCAAGTCTCCTGCCTCAGCCTCCCGAGTAGCTGGGATTACAGGTGCACACCACCACACCCAGCTAATTTTTTTTTTTTTTTTTTGTATTTTTAGTAGAGACGGGGTTTCACCGTGTTAGCCAGGATGGTCTCAATCTCCTGACCTTGTGATCCACCCGACTCGTCCTCCCAAAGTGCTGGGATTACAGGAATGAACCACCGCACCCGGCCCTGCTTTCATTTACATGGATTCATTTTTCTGGGTGAAACACACCAAATTCTATAAAAGAACTATGGAAACCTCAAATACTTTTCCTGTAAAAAATGCATTTTTGAAATGATAATACATAATCATTTCAAATACATGAGAAATACAGTATCATGAGAAATACATTAGTTCTGGTGACTCTGGAGACATTGAACCTAAATACTCCACAATTCAATTTCTCAAGCATTTTATGTATGTTTGCATGGAGTACGCACGCACACACACACACACACACACACACACACACACACGATGGTACCACCAAGCCCCTACACTAGCCCTAGGCCTCCTGTCCCCAGGCTTCTTGTTATGCGAGATTATCTTGTTTTGGAGTCACTGCTCACCTGCCATTCTTGCAGCCAACGGCATTTGTGGTTAAAAATGACTGCAAAATAATACATAGAGCAGCAGATGGTTGTTGCATACATACATTCAGAGCATATACAGCACTCACTTAGCTATGCCATTACATTATTTTTCTGAGTGACTGAGCTTAAATTTGGAGAAATCTCATAATTCTCAGGGGTGGAATATGAGGCCTTGACCCATTCTCATGGTTTCACTTCATTTTTATTCAGATAAGCATTAGTCACTGCTTCATGGGCCTCAAAGAATGTAGTTTGCTTCCTCCTGGAAGATCTAGATAAAAGGGACAGTTGGGGCAAAAATCAGAAAGTTACTATTGTCAGGCCTCTGAGCCCAAGCCAAGCCATTGCATCCCCTGTGACCTGCACGTATACATCCAGATGGCCTGAAGTAACTGAAGATCCACAAAAGAAGTAAAAATAGCCTTAACTGATGACATTCAACCATTGTGATTTGTTTCTGCCCCACCCTAACTGATCAATGTACTTTGTAATCTCCCCCACCCTTAAGAAGGTTCTTTGTAATTCTCCCCACCCTTGAGAATGTACTTTGTGGGATCCACCCCGCCCACAAAACATTGCTCTTAACTTCACTGCCTATCCCAAAACCTATAAGAACTAATGATAATCCACCACCCTTCGCTGACTCTCTTTTCGGACTCAGCTCGCCTGCACCCAGGCGAAATAAACAGCCATGTTGCTCACACAAAGCCTGTTTGGTGGTCTCTTCACACGGACGCGCATGAAAACTATTGTCCTAATACTTGTCATGAATGAGAGGATGGGAGTCTTGCAGGACAGTGAAAAGATGGGATAAGCTCAGAGACAAAAGGTTAGAACGTTATATACAGATGCAATGTCTTTCTTCGTCTCAAGAGTCAGATTTCAGTCATTTATTTTAAGGGGTGGGTTGCCCCTCCACACTTGTGGGTGTTTCTCGTTAGGTAGAACGAGAGACTTGGAAAAGAAAAAGACAAAGTATAGAGAAATAAGGGGGCCCAGGGGACCAGCGTTCAGCATATGGAGGATCCCGCCGGCCTCTGAGTTCCCTTAGTATTTATTGATCATTCTTGGGTGTTTCTCGGAGAGGGGGATGTGTCAGGGTCATAGGATAATAGTGGAGAGAAGGTCAGCAGATAAACACGTGAACAAAGGTCTCTGCATCATAGACAAGGTAAATAATCAAGTGCTGTGCTTTAGATATGCATACACATAAACATCTCAATGCCTTACAGAGCAGCATTGCTGCCCGCACGTCTCACCTCCAGCCCTAAGGCGGTTTTCCCCTACCTCAGTAGACAGAACAGACAATCGGGTTTTATATCCAGACATTCCATTGCCCAGGGACGGGCAGGAGACAGATGCCTTCCTCTTGTCTCAACTGCAAAGAGGCATTCCTTCCTCTTACACTAATCCTCCTCAGCACCGACCCTTTATGGGTGTCGGGCCGGGGGACGGTCAGGTCTTTCCCTTCCCACGAGGCCATATTTCAGACTATCACATGGGGAGAAACCTTAGACAATACCTGACTTTCCTAGGCAGAGCTCCCTGCAGCCTTCCGCGGTGTTTGTGTCCCTGGGTACTTGAGATTAGGGAGTGGTGATGACTCTTAATGAGCACGCTGCCTTTAAGCATCTGTTTAACAAAGCACAGCTGACACAGCCCTTAATCCATTTAACCCTGAGTTTGACACAGCACATGTTTCAGAGAGCACGGGGTTGGGGGTAAGATTACAGATTCACAGCATCTCAAGGCAGAAGAATTTTTCTTAGTACAGAACAAAATGGAGTCTCCTATGTCTACTTCTTTCTACACAGACACAGTAACAATCCGATCTCTCTTTCTTTTCCCCACATTTATTGATGAAGGGGCGATGATATTCCTATTTGGGATGAGGATAAGAAATGAAAATGAACATGTAAAAGTCACAGAGGAAGGCATGATTTAGATGTTGAGAAATACTCTACTAGGTAGAAGTCTTAGCTACCCTCTTGCCTATGTGGGGGCCAAATGTTGGTGGGGCGACACTACCTGTGGTAGCCATGGCCCAAGTCAGTGTTTCTTTTCTTTCTTATTCTAATTAGTCTTTCAAACCAATTCCAAAGAGCAACCACCAGCTGGGCCTGCACTCTGCGGGTGTAGCGTATACTGGTTTTTGCTGCCTGAGGAGGCCGTTCTTGCCTTCTGGTTATGGCTAGGTCTTCAGGTCTTCAGAGAGCTCTTCCCAAGTTGGTGATGGCCACTCAAGGTTGTCACACACTGTCAGCATCAGGCTGTGGTTCCCACCAGTGAGCCTGGTTAGAGGAAGCTTGGTGACAGTGAAGCCAACCATGTTCATGGCACTGACGATGGAAGAGACCCAAGAGATGATTTTGGAAAATGGTTTCCGATTAGCTAAAGAACAAGATCTTATGTAGAACTCCTATATGGACAGACAAAAACTAAAATGCTCTTGTTGCCGGCGAGAGTGTTCGCTTGAAGCCTGTTCTGCTCAGAATCTCCACATCTGGACACTAGGGACCCTCAGAAAACAATCTGAGACATAATTTTGGAGTCCAGCTTAGCTTTGCGGAGGTGGTTAAACTTGGGTCCTCTTGGATAAGAGAGCCAGCTCGCCCAAAGCAGCGCTCCTGGCTCCAACATTTTCCACACCTGGCTGCCTAATGTCTGGTATGGAAGTGCACCAGCAAAGCCTAGGTTGAGAGTTGAACTGGGACACCAAGGCAGCAAAGGATGCCAGGAATGGCAGGGGAGAATTAAACGGACATTCTCATAGGAAAGCCAAGGTGTGAGCATGGAAAGGAACATTTACTAGACAGAGACTGCGGTTAGGGCGAAAGTGAAGTCTTGAGTCTGGGGAAGATTTAAAATGAAGCAGTTGAGAAACAGTCCAGGCAGTCAGCATCAGGGGAGTCTTGTGAGTCTGGATGACTGCTTTTAGTATCTGCTTGTAGACGAGCCTACAAGTTGGGCTGTCATGGATCGGGGTGCCTTAAAGAACTAGGCAGTTATCACCCCCTTGCATGTGTGATATGAGCATGCAGATGGCCAGCTCCTTAGGATACGATTGGGGTCTTAGCATGAATGGACTCCATGAAACCCACCCCCACTATTGGAAAATGTGGCTAAAGTGTAGACACCACTAATCATTGGTGAGTCATATTACGTATTCCTTTAAAGAAGAGTTTTGGCCGGGCGAAGTGGCTCATACCTGTACTCCCAGCACTTTGGCAGGGAGGGCCAGGCAGGCGGATCACAAGGTCAGGAGGTCAAGACCATCCTGGCTAACATGGCGAAACCCCGTCTCTACTAAAAATACAAAAAATTAGCTGGGTGTGGTGGCGGGCACCTGCAGTCCCAGCTACTTGGGAGGCTAAGGCAGGAGAATGGCGTGAACCTGGGAGGTGGAGCTTGCAGTGAGCTGAGATCACGCCACTGCACTCCAGCCTGGGGAACAAAGCGAGACTCCCACCTCAAAAGAAAAAAAAAAAAAGAGTTTTGCACTGAGGAAAATCACAGCACCTTGAGAACAGAGCAGTATCAACCTCATTAGAAGGAACAGGGTAGCAGAGCTCATTGTGCTTTTGTCAGTTTCTTAGGACACTATGATGAGATTTTGCTGCATTCAGGCTGTGATGCTTATTCCTGTCCACAGAAGCCTTTGATCCTTACCCCTACACTGCGACTCTGAGGCAGGGTGGACACGATTGTCCAGTTTTATAAGTGAGAGGAGAGCATTTAGCAGTGGCCACAGAGCTAATCTGTCGGGGTCAGGACTGGAATCCAGGCTGCAGGGTTGATGCTCTATCCATGCGTCAGTGCTGCCTTCCTGAGGAATCGGCACCATGGTTGCAATGCGGAGAGAGAAGTCATCCAGGGAGGGGTTTGAAAACTCAGCTCACAGCTGCGTCCTCTCAGTTGAGTGGCGATGACTCATGACATTAATACGGCAATCCTCTAACCATTCCCTATAGAGCTTGGCCTCTTAAAGAGTTAAGCTGTGCTCATCTAGAGCTCTTATTGAAACATGGTTAATCACTCTTTCCACATTCACAACCTATGGGATCTGAACTTGACCCATTTTTAAAACCATTCACCCTGCATGGACTCCATGCATATTTTCACTGCACCAGCCTGCTGCCTTTCCTCGCACCTGTCACTATCATGTCACACCATCCATCATTTCCCTCCCGCAGCTGCCAGTCCCCATTCCCCACCGACATGCTACTTTTTCTTCTTCTTTTGTTTTTTTGTTTTGTTTTGTTTTTGTTTTTTGTTTTTAGGCAGGGTCTCACTCTGTCGCCCAGGCTAGAGTGCAGTGCAATGGTGCTATCATGGCTCACTGCAGCCTCGGCCTCCCCGGGGCTCGGGGGATCCTCCCACTTCAGCCTCTTGAGTGGCTGAGACTACAGGTGCACACCACCATGCCCAGCTAATTTCTGTATTTTTTTGTAGAGATGGGGTTTCGCCATGTTGCCCAGGCTGGTCTCAAACTCCTGCACTGAAGTGATCTGCCCATCTCAGCCTCCCAAAATGCTGGGATTACAGGCGTGAGCCACCGTGCCAGGCACTACTTCTGACCTGAGAAGTGAGTTGAGCAACTGTTGGAAATCTGGCCCAAAGAGACTTGGAGTAAGAGTCCAAAGAGTCAGCTTTCTTCCTGATCCCGGCCGTGTTTCTGGTGTCACCCCTTCCGAATAAGTCATGTGCTGAGCTACGATTTGCTGGACACACCCGTCTCAGAAAATACAGGTCACTCCAAAGCACTCTGTGGCTTACTTTTGTAATTGTAGATTTTGCTTTGAAACTTCAAGGGTATAAAGGTATTTGATTCACTCTGATTTCCAACTTTTATTTTAAGTTCTGGGGTACATGTGCAGCATGTGCAGGTTTGTTACATAGGTAAACGTGTGCCACGGTGGTTTGCTACACAGATCATGCCATCACCTAGGTATTAAGCCCAGCATCCATTAGCTCTTCTTCCTGATACTCTCCCTCCTCCCACGCCCCACCCTCCAATAGGCTCCAGTGTGAGTTGTTCCCCCCACGGGTCTGTGTGTTCTCATTACTTAGAATTGGTGATGTGTCTTGGTAGTACCGAGTCTAGTCTTAGGACAAAGCTGTCTTCTGGGCTGTGGAGGGAAAGAAATTTTGCCCAGATTCGTGGTCATGTCACATGGAACTTTGTCCCCATCAGGACTGTTTCTGTTCACTTTCCCGGGGGCACAGCATATGTGTTATATATGCCCGAACTTCATTCAAGGGAGAAGATGACAAGAATTAATGATAACAAGTCTCCATGGACTACATGCCTCTGTTCCTTTGAATCTTTTATCTAAAGAGTTTTCATGTGTTGATACCAAATATATTAAAGTATATTTTAATTAAAAAATGTTTTTGAAGGAAGAGATACAGAAAAGAGAATTACTAAGTAAGGAACAGAATGGCTCCTAGATCTAATCACAATATCTGCGCTTAGAAGAACCAGAGGCTTTCTGTCCCCTGGGGCCCAGGGCCAAATGTCACTTCCTAATGTCTGTAGTCTTTCACAAACCAGCAAATTTTCCAAAAAATAAGAGAACGAATATGAAAATAAGTTATGAGTCTTGCCCCTGAGTATGTGTCATCTGAAGGGAACCATATGTCATGGTGTTGAGTATGTGAAATTGTGTTATGCCAGTCGATTTAGTTTTATGTATGTTTGAAATTTTCCAAAATAGATAAGTAAAAAAAAAAAAAAAAAATGAAATGCATTGTTAACAGAAATATCCTTGAAAAGTTTTTGTTATTGTTGTTGTTTTTGTTTTTTGAGATAGGGTCCTGCTCTGTTACCCAGGCTGGAGTGCAGTGGCGTGATCTTGGCTCACCACAACCTCTGCCTCCCAGGCTCATATGATCCTCCCACCTCTGCCTGCTGAGTAGCTGGGTCTACAGACACGCACCACCATGCCCGGTTAATTTTTGTGTGTGTATATTTTTTGTAGAGACAGGGTTTCACCACATTGCCCAGGCTAGTTTTGAACTCCTGGACTCAAGCATTCCACTGGCCTCCGCCTCCCAAAGTGTGAGATTACAACTGTGAGTCACTGCACCCAGCCCATCCTTGAAAAGTTGGAAGCTGTTGTATGTATGATAGAGAGGATGAAAGAAAAATGATACATTGAATTGGGCTCCTGCTTTGAATGGAAATAATGGGGTCCCAGAGAGGAAACAACTGTCAGAGACATGGTTGACAAAATTTAAGTAATAGGATCTAGGGAAACAGAAAATCAAAGGATTTTGATCCCAAGGTCCCAGGAGGTAGCTTGTCAATTATGGAACCTTAGGAATAGAATATATGGGCAATTGAATAAGGTGTTAACTTTAATAATAATAATAAAAACATTTCTGGGTCTGGTGGGCAGAAATTAGACTCAAGTTGCCACAGCTGAGTTTTTGTTTTTGTTTTTGATGGAGTTTTGCCCTCCTCGCCCAGGCTGGAGTGCAATGGCGTGATCTCAACTCACTGCAACCTCTACCTCCCCGGTTCAAGAGATTCTCCTGCCTCAGCCTCCCAAGTAGCTGGGACTGCAGGAGCACGCCACCATGCCTGGCTAATTTTTGTATTTTTGATAGAGACTGGGTTTCACCATGTTGGCCAGGCTGGTCTCAAACTCCTGATCTCAGGTGATCCACCCACCTCAGCCTCCCAAAGTGCTGGGATTACAGGCGTGAGCCACCAAGCCCAGCCTACAGCTGAGTTTCAAAGCCCCTCACCAGACCTGCTCCCAGTCCTGGGGCCTCTTGATTGAAGAGAAGGCTGGGCCCCTTTGGGGAAATTCCCCACAATGTGGCCATACCTGCAAACTACACATCTCCCTTCAGAAGTCTGCAGGGAGACCCCGGCCCCCTACCAGCGTGCAAGGGAAATGTGCACCCCTGCAGGACGTTTTAGGCACTGGCTGTGGGGAAGTTCCCGTTCTCTGGGGACCGGTTCTGACCTCAGCTGCGGCTCAGCAGGACAGTTTCATGCACCCCACAGCATGGCACTCCACGCTCTCTCAACCCTCCTGCCTCAGGGCTTGCTTCGCAACCATGAGGACTGAGGACTTAGCCTCCACGCAGAAGCCTCCCAGAAGCAGGGTGGTGAGGCTGATGCCTTGGGAGCAAACATCAACCAATGGGGTGCAGGAGTCAGCGGGTGAGTGTTGTGGCCTCTTGCCCTTCAGGGATTGACTTTAGGGGGAGCATACCCTGCTTGTCCACAGTGGACACCAGCTCTCCAGTGTCTTTTTTTTTTTTTTTTTTTTTTGAGATGGAGTCTCGTTCTGTCACCCAGGCTGGAGTGCAGTGACGTGATCTTGGCTCACTGCAACCTCCACCTCCCAGGTTCAAGTGATTCTCCTGCATCAGCCTCCCGAGTAGCTGAGACTATAGGCACCTGCCACCACACCTAGCTAATTTTTGTATTTTTAGTAGAGACAGGGTTTCACTATGTTGACCAGGCTGGTCTCGAACTCCTGACCTTATGATCCACCCGCCTTGGCCTCCCAAAGTGCTGGGATTACAAGCATGAGCCACTGCACTTGGCCTTCTCCAGTGTCTTTTTATTGGCTCCTCCTTCCTCACACCCACTCTCTCTGCTTCCCTGCTCCTGCTTTCAGAGATCACCTCCCAAACCAACTACTTATACCCAATGTTCTGTCTCATAATTTGCTTGGGGCAGGGTGACTCAAATAAGAAACTGTATCTGCACTAACGTGGATCTCTGGGGCCTCCTCCTACCACCATGTCTACCAGGCAGAGTGGGGATTATGGAGGTTGGAATCATGGCCCAAGTCCATCCTGCTATGGGCCCAGTGAGCACACGGACTCAAACCGTGGCTGCTCCCGTCCGATTCTTGAATGCTTAGAATAGATATGCTTAATCAGCTGCAGAATATCCACATCAGCTCCCTCATCTGCAAAGTAAAAATTGGTGTGGAAAAGAAGGGCTAAGTAAAATCCTTGAAACTGCTCCCTGTAGCACCCCTGTAATCCCGAGGGAATTACAGAGATTAGAATGCAAGGGATCAGTTCCTAAGGTATGACTGTTTAAATCACCTGCTTGGCTGGCATCAAAGATGAGTGTCTTGGGTAATCAATGTGGATTATGGTGATTGCAGCTGTGGTCCCAGATGCCACATTTTTGGTGGAGTAAATAAATATAAACCCTGGAACCTGGTATGCAGTAATCGAGTTGACAAAAACAAACAAACAAACAGAAACAACCCACTTTGACCTTCATTTTGTTATGTCACGGTTTTGTCAATTCTTCTGCCCACCATATTATATTGTCTTGAAGGAACTTGACATCCCAAATAATACCAGATGGTCGTTACATTGATAACATGATTCTAACTGCACCTGCTGAGGAGGAATTAGCAAATACAACAGAAATCCCAATAAAATATATGCCTGCTAGAAGACGGGACATAAGCCCCAAGAGATGTTTCTGGAAGGACATCTAGTAGCATGGGGTATATTAGAATATCCCCTCTAAAGTGAAAGGATATCACCTTGAAGAAAGTGGTACAATGCTTGTCCTGGAATTGGGGCTACATTTCTCTAGCCCATTTTCCAGGTAACTGTTGCACCAGGCTCCTATTAACTTCAATAGGCATGGTACCAAGTTTAAGAGGCCAAAGATGAAACCCAGAGCCAGAAAACGAGAGTTGGGGTTACTGAGGGGAACTTACATACAGGGTGGCCCATGGTTGCAGGCAGGGAGGAGAACTGCTACTGCCCACAGAAAGCATGTAGTTTACAGGACATTTTCACAACACCCTCTGTGAACCCCCCAGTAGCTGAGACGGTCGCAGTTACTTTAGAAAGTTTATTTTGCCAAGGTTGAGTATGCCTGCCCGTGACACAGCCTCAAGAGGTCCTGATGACATGTGCCCAACGTGGCCAGGGCACAGCTTGGTTTTATACATTTTAGGAAGATGTGAGACATCAATCAATATATGTAAGAAATACAATGGTTCTGTCCAGAAAGGCGGGGACAACTCGAAGCAGGGAGGGGGCTTCCAGGTCACAGGTAGGTGGGAGACAAATGGTTGCATTCTTTTGAGTTTCTGATGAGCCATTCCAAAGGAGGCAATCAGATATGCATCTATCTCAGTGAGCAAAGGAATGACTTTGGATAGAATAGGAGGCAGGTTTGCCCTGAGCAGTTCCCAGCTTGACTTTCCCTTTAGCTTGGGCCCCAAGATTTTCCTTTCACACCTCCTTCTAGGAACCTCCACCTGGAAACCTTCATTTAACCCAAAACAAAGGGGCTTGAACCCCTGTGTTGCCTGCGTTCTGTGGGACAAGTCAGGTGCTCAGATATTCTCCATAGCCAAGGAATGAATCTCCAGATTGTCCTCGCTCACCACTCTGAACACACATTCAGGCGCGTCTGCCACACGGGGTCGTTCTTAGGGTCTGCTTAAGTTACATTATTGCTGTCAGGTGCATCTACCCTAAGTGACTAATAAGGCTGCCAGTTTTAAGGGAAGGAGAGAGTAAGAGAGAGCTCTTCAGTAAGTCCGAATTGCAGTGAAAGCAAACTAACTAATCATTGCAAACAGGGTGGATCGATCAGGTGGCATGCACAGAAGCATTCAATTATTAAACAGAAATAGCATGGGAGACTGGGCACTGAGCACATCAGAATGCTCAGCAAATGCCATGGGCAGATGGCTCAGGCCCCCCTGCTGCCTACTCCTATCACTCACAGCCTCTGCCTCCACTCACACCCGTTGCCTCATGGCGTTTTCACTATTGATCAGTTAATAGAAAAAAGGTGCAGCCTCTTCACTGTGGGGTCTGAGGCATGTGTTGGCACCTGCTGGCAGAGGACCATTGCTGCCTTAAGGCCCCAATTAAGTGTGATTCTGAAACACAGGAATCAATGACCATCTTCCCATGGGACAAAATTTCCAGAAGTAAATCTCTTTACTGGCTTTGCCTGAAAGAAAAGGTAGGCTGAGGTATGGACCCACAATAGCTTCAGGGGCCTTATTGCATGAGCAGGTAGCCCAAACCCCTCATTGCCCACCACAGTTCCACCAGAGCCACTGCCCCAGTTCCTACTACAGCCTTGCTGGAGCTCCCATATGATCAGTGAAGGAGGAGGAGAAACCTGAGCTTGGCTGATGATTCACTTGGCTCATTAGATGGGTGCAAATGCATGACAGCTGTGTTACAGCCACATTCAGGGATGCCCTTGAAAGACTGCAGATAGAGGAACTTTTCCCAATGGTTGAAGCTATTTAAGCAGGGCACCTGGCATATTGTAAGACCTAAAAGTTCAAATGCTGCCTCGACACCTTTGTGCCTCCATGGCTCCAAGGTCTAACCTTCTAGGTCCTCTTCTCTCCCCAGATACTCACCATCTCCACCCCCCAGTGGGATAGACTCCTACCCAGGTAGTTCTCCCATCAGGTGGGTGGGCTGCATCCCACCTGGCCCTCAACCTAATGGGTTCCACCTTCCCGCAAACTCTTGGAATTACTCCAACAGGCTGTTCACATTCTCCTCCTGGAATGAGCCACCACGATACCCTCCTTATCAACTCGCCCACCCCCTGTCACTACAAAGCCTGCTTCCCCCTCCCCCGACCAGTGCACTCTGCTCCCAAGTGCGGCCTCATGTGGCACAGGTCCTCCTCCCTGGGCTGTGAGTCTATGTGACTGAGAAACTGCCATTGATCATGCCTGTCCAGGGCCAGGTGTCACGTGTTCTGCCATCTTATACTGTTTAGGGCAGGGTATCCCTTCCTCAACAATGGGGTGAGGAAGAGGCATCCAAAGCACCTAGTAATCTGCCAAGTGTGGCCTGATGTGAGGGTGTGGATTGGTGGTCTCTGGTCACGGGGCTGGAAAGAAAACGACTCTACTTCCAGGTCCTCATTGTACCTGGGAGCAGGCAGGTGATGCTGGCTGGGACAGATATGATTCCCAAGGGTCCAGACCCCTCAGGAACTGAGGTTCAGTGGACACCACCAGGTAACCTGCTAAGGTGAGAGCTGAGGGTGAGGGGAATTTAGAAAGCTTTAATGACAGTGGGTGATCCTGGGCCCACTAATCCTCAACATGTGTGGGCATTCTGCTTTTGATTGTATTCATCCACTTAAGGAGATGGCTGTGGGTCTCTCTGGGAAAGGACTAGGGGAATTGAGATGGCATATACCAGACATGATATTGCAGGGTCCTTCCCGCTAGGACCCAGCCTCCTCTTTAGTCAGTGGGTTCTAGATCTGGAAATTGGTCTCAGTCTGCAAGGGATTGTGGCTTTTAGGTTTTTTTGATTTGGGTTGTAGAAGTCAAAGCAGCACCTGGCTGCTGGCCTGCTTATTTTGGCCTTGGAGTACCATGCTCTCTTAATCCTCTCCCCATATCCCAGGGGTCAGGCACCCTTGGCCACACCTTTTTGGCATTATGGTCACTGTGAGTTTCTAGCTTCTGGTGACCAAATGCTTCTGCCTGGCCCCTGTCACTTGACACAACATCATCTGCACGGATATTTGTGTGTGATCCACCTCTTACCATCATTCCTGGCCTCCAAGGAGATCTACCACTGAGCTTTTCACTAGTTCATTCTTGATGGCCTCAGTGAAGGGGGCTTCCTCTGGGCCTCCCAGGAACATAATCCTCTGAATCTTCCAGCCTTACATAATCTATCTGTCCCAGAAGCCCACTTCCCTCAGCCTTTTATTCCTTCCTCTCCCATCTGTCAAGGCAGCTCAGGATTTCCACAACTAGTTACCCATCACTTTTCCCAGGCTGCTGATAGCCACACTGGTGGTGAGTGCCCCACCTCATGGTGTCCTTGCTGGTTCTGTGTCCTGAGAGAGTGCCCCCAAATCTACAAGTTCTTCCTTATTTAGGTTTATTTATTTTTCCACAGGTTATTGGGGTACAGGTGGTGTTTGGTTACATGAGTAAGTTCTTTAGTGGTGATTTGTGAGATTTTGGTGCACCCATTGCCCAAGCAATATACGCTGCATCCTATTTGTAGTCTTTTATCCCTTACCCCATCCCACTCTTCCCCCCAAGTCAAGTCCATTGTATCATTCTTATGCCTTTGCATCCTCGTAGCTTAGCTCCCACATATTAGTGAGAACATACAATGTTTGGTTTTCCATTCCTGAGTTACCTCACTTAAAGTAATGGTCTCCAGGCCGGGCACGGTGGCTCATGTCTGCAATCCCAGCACTTTGGAAGGCTGTGGATCACCTGAGATCAGGAATTCAAAACCAGCCTGGCCAACATAGTGAAACCCTGTCTCTACTAAAAATACAAAAATTAGCCGGGCGTGGTGGCAGGTGCCTGTAATCCCAGCTATTTGGGAGGCTGAGGCAGGAGAATCGCTTGAACCTGGGAGGCAGAGGGTGCAGTGAGCCGAGATCGTGCCATTGCACTCCAGCCTGAGCAACAGGAGCAAAACTCTGCCTCAAACAAACAAACAAACGAAAAAAGAATAGTCTCCAATCTCATCCAGGTCGCTGAGAATGCCATTAATTCATTCCTTTTTATGGGTGAGTAGTATTTTATCAGGTATATATACACCACAGTTTCTTTATCCACTTGTTGATTGATAAGCATTTGGGTTGGTTCCATAGTTTTGCAGTTGTGAATTGTGCTGCCATAAACATGTCCTGAGAGAATGCTACCAAATTTACAAGTTCTTCCTTATTCAGTTTTATATCTGCTCCAGCAGATGACATTTGTCAATCTCTCTCAAAATCTAGTCCCTGGGGTCTTCCACTCATTCTTGCTGGAATCTTGTAGACACTCCTTGCAAACCCTTCAGTTATAGACATTTTCCCCCTTATCAGGCCTAGCCAGGTAATGCTACAACTTGACCCTGGGTTTAGTCCTGAAGCCAGGAGAAGGGGAGGGAGCAGGGCTTGGAGGAGTGGCTGTCGCCTAGGGGTGGAGTGCTGTAGAGGCACCTGCCACAGCTTCCAGACTGGCGGAAGAGCCAGGGAAGGGGTTGGGGCGACTTCTGCAAACTCTGGGCTTCAGGGTGTCCACAAGGACCGTCATTCTTTTCTTTGCAAGAAAGAGATGTATGTAAAAATGTATTTCTCTGTATGGCTTTCCCTCAACAGTATACTCAGCCATTTGAGTATTGGGGTCATCCTCAAAAAGCCAGATGGTTCTAGTAACCGAAGACAGATTTGGCCTCATAAAATGCCAAACTCATTCTTGCTTTCGCCCCACTGCCAAAGAGGAGGAAATGCCTATTGTAAAAGTAGCTTTCTGAAATATGCCTGGTAAACTGTGGATGCAGCTTACTGGCCTGGTTAAAAAGAGGCAGGAGAAAAAGGGCCTTGGTTATTCCCCAGCCCTCTCCCCACGAGTTGCTGTTTTCTTTCACTTTAATTCAGATACCTGAGGAATGCTAGGGGCAAAAGCAAACCAAGAATAACTGGGGTTTGTGCACCTGGTCTATGTGTAAAAGATACTTGGCTATTAACAAGAAATGTTACACATCCCACTGTTAGACACTTCCCAAGATAATAATTTAATGTTATGAATATAATGACTCTTTGAAGATTCATGTTTAGCCTCTTATATCATGGGACATTTCTAAGTTGAGACAAATAAGAAAGTAGAGACAAATACTTTCTATTCCAGAATAAGATACTTCAAGGAATCTCATCTCAATAATTTACTCACTTCAGGCTAGTGAGTAACTTTATCCAATAAATAGGTACAGTCATGTGTCACTTAACAATAGAGATACGTTCTGAGAAATGCACTGTTAACTGATTTTGTTGTTGTGCAAACATCATAGAGTGTATTTATACAAATCTATATGGGATAACTTGTTGCACCTTAGGCTGCATGGGATAGCCTATTGCTCCTATACCATGAAGGTATACAATGTTACTATTTACATCAGCATTACAGGTGAGTAATATGTTGTGCTATTACGACTCATTAGGTGATAGGAATGTTTTTTAGCTCCATCGTAATCTTATGGGACTATCATTGTGTATGTGGTCTGTTGTTGACTGAAACGTTATTTTGTGGCACATGCATTTTGATTTTTTTCTTCAGAAGATGAGCTGTCCTAGGCTACATATTTCATGTTCATCTAAGCATTTGCACTTGCTAAATATTGCAATAGGTGTTCATTGTGTTTACAATTGAGACCTCAACCAATCCTTCAGGGGCTTTGAGCAGGAGTTGCCTATTGGAACTGTCCCAGATTGAGGCAAGGGTGCTGGGACTCTGTATCCCTGCATCAGTCAGTCACTGGTTTCAGGTCACCTGCTGGGATGAGACAACATTGGGACAACATCGGCAAGGCTGTTTTATGCAGCAGAGCTCAATTCCCAATGAGAGACGTGGCTATGAGACTTCAATAACTGATACTCAGAATCTAGGGAAGGAAGAATCAACGCAGAGGGAGGGACCTGGACAAAATACCATAGTGTCCACTGCAGTCCACTCCTTATACCCCCAAGCCCACTTGCTTCTCACAGTGAGTTCTTTCCATCCAGGGTTCTGGTTGGTGGGATAAGGCATGACCCTCACTGTTGCAGCTGGTCTCAAGTCTGTGACAGATACTCATCATCTCCCTTCTCCACTACCTGCCTGTGTTTTCCTGCACCTGTGCTAGCATCTCTGTTGACCTTGATGTCAGAATCATCCATGAGGTAAGGCCCTCATCCCTGAGGGATCTGACCCACTGGTTACCAAGATCTTTTCACGCCATGACTGCCACATCTATGTATTTATATTCTGAAGAATGATAGGTCCACACTAATCACCTTGCTGCCAAACACATCTGACACGGTTTGGCTGTGTCTCTACCCAAATCTCATCTTGAATTGTAGCTCCCATAATCCCCACATGTTGTGGGAGGGACCCAGTGGGAAGTGATTGGATCATGGGGGAGGTTTCTCCCATGCTGTTCTTGTGACAGTGAGTGAGTCTCGCAAGATTTGATGGTTTTATAAGCATCTGGCATTTTCCCTGCTGGCACTTCTCTCTCCTGCCGCCTTGTGATGAAGGTTGTGTCTGCTATCCCTTCTGCCATGATTATGCATTTCCTGAGGCCTCTCCAGGCATGTGGAACTGTGAATCAATTAAACCTATTTTCTTTATAAATTACCCAGTCTTGGGTATTTCTTCATAGCAGCGTGAGAATGGACTAGTGCAGCATCCTTCTCTGCTCCCTCCGTAGCTGCACCCTGCCACCTCCTCATGATCAGTTACCCCTGTCACGTTGGTGACTCTTGTCCTCGCCTGCTAGTCTCTCGGCATGAGCAGCCCAAAGTGAAGAAGTTACATTGAACTATTGCTATGGCAGCTGATGGGAGCTCTGTCTCTCTAGGAACCAGAACCTCTAGACCCACAGAGCCTAAAGTTGCATGGACAAGAAGGACAACGTTGCAAGGTGGTCACTGATTGTGACAGGAAGCATGACGATGTGCTTCTATTTCATGATTTCCAGGCCTGTCTGTATAGTCTACCTTAAGGACAGCCCCATAAAATGACATTGATTTATGGTATCACTATCTGTAGAGGGATGGTGTTGCAGAGTAGAGTCTCCTAGTAGTATCTCCCTAGCACATTTGAGAGGCCATCCCCCCTCTCCATCAGGCTGGCAGTTTCTGGGTAAAATAGTGTATTAATTTTCTAGGGTGGCTGTTAACAATGTGCCACAAACTGTGGGGCTTAAAACAACAGAAATCAATTTTCCCACAGTGTGGAGGCTACAAATCTGAAATCAAGGTGTCAGCAGATAGGGCTATGCTCCCTGAGGGCTCCAGGGAAGAGTCCTTCCTTGCCTCTCTGGTTCCTGGTGTTGCTGGCAATCCTCAGTGTTCCTTGGCGTGTGGCAGCATCAGTCGGCTCTGTCTTCACGTGGCCTTTTCTCTCTGTGTCTGTGTCTTCACACCTCCCTCTCTTATGAGGTCACTGTCATTGAATTTAGGGCCCACATTAATCCAGTGCAATTATAACTTGATTACATTAGCCAAGACCCTATTTCCAAAGAAGGCCACATTCACGGATACCAGGGGTGAGGACTTCAACACTTCTTTTTTCTCAGTCGGGGAGAAGTGCAGCTCAACTTGCAACAAGTGGTCTGTGATGGGACCTGAGGCCATGTGCTCATTGCTGTAAAGTGGGGCCATTGGTTCACAAGGATGCTAAACGCAATCCTGTATCAGAGGATGGAAACTGTATTACAAAGGTCCTCGGAGAGTGATCTGGCTGAGACCCTGCAGGCAGGAGAGGCAGATCCATCCCTGCCGATGAATAGCCGCCCTTCAAGGTGGCTGGTGATCTCCTTCCAGTGTTCTATGCTGCAGTGTATGCTCTCTGGAGGATGTTAAAAGTGATAAAAATATATCTACACTTTGTCCTTATTCCCTGTGGTTCATCTACAAGCCTCTTTCACAGACCTCCTTCCTTCCAGTCATTCACCTTCCAGACCTTTAGCCACTGAGATGACACACTCATGAGTCTGTATCATCTTCCTTCAGGCTGCTCCCCTTTCCACACAAAATGGAAGATCACATGCAGCACCTAGAGCTCTGCCCCTTGGAAGTGTCTCCTCTGACTGCTGTCTCCCAAGGCCACCCAGAGTAGACATGAGACAGCAGCAGGCTTCTTTCTGACTTGCACCAACACAGCAGGCTGACCCACCTGTGAATCCCCCTTGGCCCTGCTGGTGCCCCATCAGCTGGACATGTGGCCAGGGCTTTGAGCTGAGGGGTAGGTACTTGTACAGTGATGACAGACAGCAGGGTGGCCTGGGCCACCTCTTGTGGAGCTGGCTTGCACCCTCCAGCTCTGCTCTGCACCACTTCTGTTTTATGCTGTTTTGCTGCTGAGCCCACCTAATCTTGTAGGTGGGTCTGTAAAATTCCACATCTTGATGGTTATATTTTGTTCTAGTGTCACTTAATGTCTCATGCTCAGATGCTCTATTTCTGCCAGAGCCCTGGCTCACACAAACTGTTTTTCCAACAGTGTAATGTTTCCTGTTGTAGATGGAGTGACTTTCCTCCAGAACCCTCAGGGTCTATACTGTGACTCTTTTGCTGGTGTTTATCATAAAATCCTCATGGAGTTTTTTCCCATTACACGTACTCCTAGTAACATAAGCTTTGCAAATCATAAAGTCCAAGCAGTAGGGCTGCTTTCACTGCAGCCAGGACTTCTGCTAGAGCCATTTCCTGCTCTTAGCCCCAACCGAAACTGGCAGCCTTTCCACGTCACCAGGATGTGAATCAGAGCAGCTGCCTCTGGCATTCAAAGTGCTAACCAAGTATTAGGTTTCCTTTCCAGTAGGGGGAGGTACCAGATGCAATATGTATATTTTTATAATGAAAGGAATACCCTGACACACTCCGGGCCACTGAAGCCCTAACATCATCAGTGACGTTGTGGGCGTCTGATTCTTCAAAGACAAAATTATTTCTCACATTTTGGAGCACACGTATTTTACCGAGGACTCTAACAAACTTGAGACTTCTTTTCTGGCTTGTCTTGTCTTATTGACATCCTACATCAACACGGTGGATCAGTGTGATGTTCTGATGACAGCAATTTTCAAACACTGTAGTCTCAGGACCCCTTCATATTCTTTAAAATTGAGTACCCCAAAGAGCTTTTGCTTACATGTGTTATATATGTTAGTATTTACTGGAAAATAAACTAGAGACATTTTCAACATATTTGTGTATTTGTTTATTAAAAATAAAATAATAAACCATTACATGTTTATATAAATGATACCTCATTATGAAAAATATTTTTCATAAAATATTTCTGAATAGCATTAACATTTTTGCAAATCTCTTCAAGACAGCTAGAACATCATGTATTTCTACATTCTATCTGTTGGGATATGTTATTTTAGTTTAAGATTGTGAAGAACATCCACTTTCATACAGATATACAGCAGAAAATAGAGTATTTTAATACTCTTTTCAGATAATTATGGATATTTTTTCTGTGATGCTGTATTAAAATCCAATCAGTGGTAGCACCTTAAAGGCTTGTTGTGATGTGGAATCTGAAATTGTATCATGCATGTTTATTATGCTGTTACATTAAAATTCATTGGTCTTGGCCAGGTGTGGTGGCTTAGGCTTGTAATTCCAACAATTTGTGAGGCTGATGAGGGTGGATCAATTGAGGTCAGGAGTTCGAGACCAGCCTGGCCAACATGGTAAAATCCCCATCTCTACTACAAATGCAAAAAAATTAGCTGGGAATCGCTTGAACCCGGAAGATGGAAGTTGCAGTGAGCCAAGATTGTGCCACTGCACTCCAGCCTGGATGACAGAGAGAGACTCTGTCTCAAAAAACAGAAGCAAAAACAACAACAAAAAAATCATCTCCTACTTGAATGAAATAGATTCATACCTTCCCATTATAGAAAAATCTAAAGTGTTTTTCTATATGCCAATGACACGACTTGATTACAAACCATAAGTAACCTCAATAGACAACTGAGTCTGCAATCGAATGATTGCTAGATGGCTGCAAACTACATTTTGGAAAGGTTTCAGTAGATGTCCCATGATTTGTTTATATGTCTATAATTCCCTCTTCTCCAGTATAGCACCTCGTTCAGTTATGTGGTTGTATCTTTTGCTAGTATCTTTTGTCAGATGGTATATTAGCTTGCTAGGGCTACCATAACAAAATACCACAGATTGAGTGGCTCATACTAGAAATTTATTTGTTCCTAGTTCTGGCAGCTGGAAATCCAATCTTGATATCTTCTAATCTTCCAATCCTGGTATCTTCTAATGTCTCTCTCCTTGGCTTGCAGATGGCCACCTTCTCGCTTTATTCTCACGTGGTCTATCCTATGCACACACATCCTTGGTGTCTCTTTGCATGTCTAAATTTCCTCTTTTCATAAGGATGTCAGTCAGATTGAATGAGGCCCTATCCTATGGCCTCATTTTAACTTAATCATCCCTTTAAAGATCTTATTTCTAAATATAGTCACACTATAAGGTTCTAGGGGTCAGGACTTCCATATATAAATCTGGCAGGGGGTAAGGGAGGGGGAAGGAGAGACACAATTTAACCCATAACAGGTGACAACCCAGGAAGGTATATTGCCCAATACTGCCATTTCAGAGGTACCATATGGCAGATGGGAGTTTTATACCTTTTCAGATTCTTTTCCTTTTCAGTGTTTTTCAAGATAAAATTGGGGCTGTGCTTTAAGATGAAGCTGAAATATTATGATTTTTTATTTGTGTATTTTTAAGAGGTAAGCCAGACCTTCTGAACAGGGTTTGTCCCTTCTGGAAATGCTCCATTGGATCTCTTCTTTGTGGGAATATTCTACTCAGTCCCTAAATTTATGACACTCTGTTTTTCACAAATTATCCGCAGTCATCCTTGGCTTTGTCCCTGTTAACTATTCTGCTGCTCACTTAGCTATCAATACAGACAGCTGTGGCCTGGGGAATCAGTAGGGAATATAATCACAAGCCCACAATGCCTTTCGAGATTCGTACGGAGAGATCCATTGAGGCCTGCCTGTGGGCAACACAGCTCATCCATTCTTCCAGGCAATGGGCCCTGAGACTAGATGCAGAACTTTTCCCAAAGAAGAGGATTCACAGTTTACATCTCATTCCCATTAGTTCCATGACGTCAAGAAGGTGATGTGCCTTAAACAAGCACAAGCTTGCTTCTTGACTGGGGCCATGCACAGTTGCTGTTCATGCACACAGTCACCATCAGCTGTTTTTAAGTGGTGTTTGAAACAGCCCTGTGAATAATCCTGAATTTAATGATGTTGTCCCACCCTCTAGGTTCCAGTGGAGGACTTTCTCTTTTCTCAGTGCACTCTCCTGATACTTGTTTTACTCTGCAAGAAACAAAATCTTATATCAAAACATGTTGCTAATCTTTAAATAGCTAAAAAGTTTCTGACTACATTTACTTGTAAATGCACAGGATTTCACGACACTCATTTTATATACTTAAAAACAAAGCTTATTAACACCTTACTTTTTTCTGCCATTTCTGTCACATCATTTTTAAAATGTCAACTTTTTATATTGCCATATCCTGTGCCTCTTTATGAGGTGCTTTAAATCGTAATTTCTGGTTAGAAGCTTCTGATATTTTCTCAGTTTCTGTGGATGTGTTTGTCGTTGTTTTGTGTGCATGTGGGAGGGGAGAGTTAAATTACCTCTTTCTTTTGAGTGAGACAGAGCTCTTATAATAACTTGTATCCCAATTTTTCCTTCTCAGGAAGCAAATTTAGTAGGGACCACTGGAGACTACCCATCTGCCTCATGACTCTGAGGAGATAAAGCACTCTTCAGTCATTCCTGTTGGAGCCAGGTGAAGCATTCTAGCTCCAACACCTCAACCATCTCTAGGAACAGCAGCAACTGCTATCTCGCCTCTCCTCCTTTAAGGAAAACAACCCTTAAGGGAAGCAACTGAGAGCTGGGTAAGAAGAAAGCAATCATGTGCTGAAATCTTCCAGGGAACAAAAGTTAGTAAAACTATCTTAGACCCCTAATTTTAATACTCTTTTCAGATAATTATGGATATTTTTTCTGTGATGCTATATTAAAACCCAATGAGTGGTAGCACCTTAAAGGTTTGTTGTGATGTGGAATCTGAAATTGTATCATGCATCTTCCTACTCCTGTAGGAAGAGCAAATACTTATGGAAAGCTGAGAAAGCAGTGTCTAGGGCCTCCAGACCACCCCTACAGGGACCTGTGTGGGTGGCTAGGGGAACGTTTTGAGGAAAGTTCATTGGTCAACTTGTTCTACGTGGCGAACCCATTTCAGGCAAGAGAGGCAGCACCGTGGACAGCGCCAACCCTCCTGCTCCCGGGCGGGGCGGGGCGAGGTGGCACAGCGCGGACAGCACCACACGTGGTGGGGCGCACTGGGAGCCGCCAAGCGAGGGGAGCGCAGCAGCACCGCGGACAGCCCCAAAGCCGCGCGCTCCGAGCTAGGAGGCGGGGAGAGACGGCCTTATCAGCTGATGGCTTACGTAGGGCTAGATCTCCACTTGGATAAGGCAGGTCTCGGTGGGTGCGCCAGCATTCGCTCTCCGGAGCCGTAGCCTCAGAAGGGGTGGCGGGGGCAACAGGGACAGAAGGCAGGTCCCAGAAAGCAGGTCCCCCCAAAACTGGCTTCCCTAGCACGGAGTTAAGGCTGCAGCCGGCTGCCTAGAGAGAAGGGTGGGCAGGGAGGCAACGCGGTGAGAGCGACTGCTCTGACGCACCAGCCCCTCTCCTGCACCCACACGCTGCTGGCCACCCAGCTTCTCCCCGATCTGGGAGATGCTTGGCTCTGGGCGGCCAAACAGCCTTTTCCACCAACGCGAGGAGCCCTGGGCTCCTGACAGCTTAGGTGGGCCCTGGCTGCGACACGCAGCCCCTCGCCTCTGCTTCCTTAGCCTCTGAGGGCTTCAGACCTGCCGCGCTTGCAGCCACACCATCTCCAACGGATGCTCACTAGCAGGAGATTGGGGCCAAATTCACAGGCACTTTCCAGAAACTCCACCACTGGCCAGAGGTTGCAAACATCCGGATTGGCTCTGGGCACAGTGGCCACCTTAAGTCCTCCTGAACACCCCTTCTGCAAGTACCCCAGGCCGGTCTCCTGACCCGGAGATGGATTTACCTGTGAACCTAACCTCCTTTTCCCTCTCCACCCCCTCCCCTTTGGAGACCAACCACAGCCTTGGCAAAGACGATCTGCGCCCCAGCTCGCCCCTGCTGTCGGTCTTTGGAGTGCTTATTCTCACCTTGCTGGGCTTTCTGGTGGCGGCGACGTTCGCCTGGAACCTGCTGGTGCTGGCGACCATCCTCCGTGTACGCACCTTCCACCGCGTGCCCCACAACCTGGTGGCATCCATGGCCATCTCGGACGTCCTGGTGGCCGCGCTGGTCATGCCGCTGAGCCTGGTGCATGAGCTGTCCGGGCGCCGCTGGCAGCTGGGTCGGAGGCTGTGCCAGCTGTGGATCGCGTGTGACGTGCTCTGCTGCACGGCCAGCATCTGGAACGTGACGGCCATAGCCCTGGACCGCTACTGGTCCATCACACGCCACATGGAATACACGCTCCGCACCCGCAAGTGCGTCTCCAACGTCATGATCGCGCTCACCTGGGCGCTCTCCGCTGTCATCTCTCTGGCCCCGCTGCTTTTTGGCTGGGGAGAGACGTACTCTGAGGGCAGCGAGGAGTGCCAGGTAAGCCGCGAGCCTTCCTACGCCGTGTTCTCCACCGTAGGCGCCTTCTACCTGCCGCTCTGTGTGGTGCTCTTCGTGTACTGGAAGATCTACAAGGCTGCCAAGTTCCGCGTGGGCTCCAGGAAGACCAATAGCGTCTCACCCATATCCGAAGCTGTGGAGGTGGGTATCTCAGCAATCCTTAAAAATACTCGACTTGCATCCGTACAGGCTATATCCCCAGGCCACTGCCCCACCCCCCCATTTGTAGAAAATGGAATTTTTGTGTTTGGGAGTCGGGGGAGTAAACAGGGAGAGTGGAAGAAAGCATCAGAGATGTACTTTGCTCTGACATGTTCCCTCTCACAGAGCTAATCATATCATTTTCCTTCTCTAATGGGTTATTTGTTAAATATACAGAACACGAGGAGTTCGGACTGCATCATTCTACAGGGTTCCCTTGGGCCCCCAAATTCTATGGATCTATAACACCCGTTAGAACATCTGAATAAGCTGGCATCTTGGTACACTGATTCAGTACACTGGAAAAAACTAGCAGCTTCCCTCACTTAGAATGGGGGTGTTCCAGGAGGAGGGGAGGCAGGGATGGGGGCATGATTTGATAAGAAGACTGCCATGAGTCAGGCGATGCAGGTTAGCATTTAATCCTAGTCTATTCTTTTTCTTTGCAAATTACAGCAGCCGGTTTATTAAAAATATGGTATCACCTAGGTTACTGTCATTCTGTGGCATCCTCCCCTCCTGACGTATGACTGAAGATGTTGCCTGCACTAGTCCCAGAGCCTGCATTTGTTATCTGCTTCCACTGCCTTGGGGTGTTACTTTATGGGTCTATCCCCCACAGCCCTATTAGGTTGTAGGTGTGACTGAGGACCACTTGTCTGCCTTCCTGAACATGAGTAAAGCTGCAGAAGAAAATTAAAAATCCAGGATAGAGAATTCCCCAGCTCTCTATGAGAGGTATTTACTGCATGACAACCACTATAGCAACAGCGAGGGAGCTTTTCGCATCTTCTCCCACTCCTGTTTTTTTGTTAACTCTTAATAATCTGACCCTGTGACTCATGATTCTGCAGACTGCTCCCCCTTCATTACCAAGGAAGATTCCTTGAATCTAATTCACACATTTAGTTTAGACCAGAAGTCTACACAGTCCCCATTTTCTGTTGTTGGCTCTGAAACAAGAAAGTAATTTAAGTAAGCATATGAAGTGCATACTATGGGCTTGGTGCAAGAGGTAAGCGAATGATAGAGATGTTGTATTTGCCCATGAAGAGTCTGGTCTAGGGAGGGAAATAGACATCCACTCTGAGCTCTGTATGTGCTTTCTAGAGTCAGTAGCTAATTCTAACCATCCCCAGTCAGTCAAACTTAGAGGGACCAGAGGTGTAGTTAGGGAAAAAGGGGAGAGGGCATCATTCTAGAGGAAAGAAGAAAACAGGGGGTCAGAGGCTACCTGTTCTTTTACCTATATCAGCACTTCTCAGCGAAGGGTAATATTGCCCTCCAGGAAACATTTGTGCTGTCTGGAGACATTTTGGATGATTAAGAATTGAGGGCTGGGCGTGGTGGCTCATGCCTGTAATCCCAGCACTTTGGGAGGCCGAGGCGGGTGGATCACGAGGTCAGGAGATCGAGACCATCCTGGCTAACACGGTGAAACCCCGTCTCTACTAAAAATATAAAAAATTAACCGGGCGTGGTGGCAGGAGCCTGTAGTCCCAGCTACTCGGGAGGCTGAGGCAGGAGAACGGCGTGAACCCGGGAGGTGGAGCTGACAGTGAGCCGAGATTGCGCCACTGCACTCCAGCCTGGGCGACAGAGTGAGACTGTGTCTCAAAAAAAAAAAAAAAAAAAAAAAGAATTGAGGATGTGTTGTTAATGGCATGTAGTATAGAGAGGTCAGGAATGCTGCTAAATATTGTACAATGCACAGGACAGCCCCTCAACAGAGAATTGTTCAGACCAAAATGTCAATCGTACTGAATTTGGGAAACTCTGATCTATTCGATTTCTAAGCTGAACAAAGAATGCTGATGGGTAAGAACACTGAAGCTTCCATCAAACTACCTGAAGTGATGTTCCATGTGTATGAGCGTCCACTCAAATTCCAGGCCAGGAACAAGAAGACTGGTCACCTCCAAGGCCCCTCCTTTTATGAATCCTCCTCTCCCCTGATGTTTATTCAGGCAAATATGATTTACAGTCAACCCCAAACACAGCTTTAGAAGGAGAAATTTAATTACAATTCCATCCCAAGGCTTGTTGTAAAAGGATGAAGGGCACTCTTATTTCTCTGCTTTGGTGATAGCAGAAGCAAAGCATTATAACATCTTTGTGCTTTTTATATAGATACACACACACACACACACACATATACATATGTGTGTGTGTATATATATATATGTATATATATTTACTCTCTTCTCTCTCTACCTCTCCCAGATCTTGAAAATGGGCCCCTTGGCTTAGCAAAAGGACTCTAAATAATCCAGTACTCTAAATATAATATGGGGCTGCCTCTGTCCTTATGTTATGTTGAAGGGTTAATTACAAACCAGGCCTCCTGATTGTTCTGTGATAATGGGAGTGGGCGTCAAAGTTTCTAAATTAGTTCTACCACCAGCTAGCTGTTCCCTAGGGAAACCACAACACTTCTCTCTTGTTTCTTTATCTGCTGAGTTTTATTCAAATACGTGCCATGAAATCCTAACCTAGGTCAGACATTGTGCTGGGATCTGGCAGCACAAGACAGATAAGACTTGCCCTTGTCAAAGGACGAGGAAGCCACTGCTAGAGATCTGAAATAAAATGACAAAGAAAAATGCCTTCCTTACTAGAGTGAGTGGGGGCTGTGCTGTCCAGGCGCAGTTTCCCTGAGAAAAGCAGAATGCTGACCTGAAACTGTGCTTTTGGGAGGTATGGAGCCTCAGGGATTGGTGGATTGTTGAGATGTGGGTAGATGACATCCTCTGTATGAGAAGCTGTTGCTGATTGGTTGTTCCTCCAATGGGTATTTACTGAAATGAGTCCATCTCTGGTGGCCTGACTTTCAGAACTGAAGGGCTAACACCAATAATCTACACAGGTACTATAGACATCCAGGAGGTAGAGACAGTGTGAACTATTTTACCTTCTATTATTCTAACCCTAATTACCCTCCCATCCTTATTCATTCTATATATAATTAACAAAATTAATAATCCTCTGACTCTCAAAATTTTAGGCTACCAATGATACTGAAGCTATGCATATATTTGATTCCTGTATGATCCCTGCAGCAGACCTACACCTAGAAGAGCAACCTATGCAAAAAGACTCTATACATGTAGACAAACAGCAGCAAAAGCAAAGCAAGCATCAGTAGGATACGTAGACGAATAGCATGACACCATTTGCCAAACAGTACACCTTCATGACAAGAGGTCTGAAGCCTTTTACACAGATCTAAGACAATTACCCAATGGTAGATCTCTTAATCAAAGATCTAGTTACTTGACACAAACACCTCAGCCTTATGACCTTATACAAGAACATACTTGGTTACAAATCCTAAGATAAGAAAATTTTAAAATATTTTGATTGAGATGAGTTGCCCTTGATCAGTAGACTAAGTCTAAAACTGGTTCTGGGCTAAAGAGCACTCAGTCTTTTCCTAAGTGCATGGGAACATTTTCTTCTCAGTCTGCCTGTGTTGGTCCTCATTCAGCCAAAGCTGCAGGAGAGATCTCCATGATTATCCAGATTTTCACCACTGTTGTTGGTCCTCCTTAATGATGAAGTTTCATCTGTGGAGATGTGATGTTCACATTGCACGTTGATCAACATGAGTTTATACTATTTTTTAAATCATCTGTTGAATCATCTGTCAGGACAGAGCTGTGCAGAAGCATGTAAAGTTCTGAACAACAGATGCTGAAGGACTACCAGATAAACAAGAATAATTACAAATATTGTAAGAAGAGACTGGAAAATCTCCCAAGTTCTTCTTCTTAGTTCCAGTGCCTTCTTAGTCAATTCTTTGTTGAGGAGCTGTCCTCGACCCAAGACTTCCCAGCTTTGATCGGGAAAGCAAGTCCCAAAAGTTTCTTGTGTCTCTGTTAGGTAGCTGTGTTCCTTTTCCTTCTAGCTTAAATACAGATTGTTTTGCCTCTGTCTTAATCCAGGTACAACAAGAAATGGTAGCTATAGGGTAAACTCTTCCATGACTGGCCACAAGGAAGCTGAAGTCTATTCTATTCATCATGACTATTTGGGTTAATTGTTGTGACCTGGGAGCTTAGGCTATACAATATGTTATGTCAGCTAATGTAGGCATTATTTACTATGACAACTTTAAAAAAAAAAAAAACCTCTAGTTATCTGTTTAAATGGGGTCATTATCTTCAGGAGCCTTCTCTGAGAGAGTTTTGTCCCTTTGGACTCTTCATAAGGAGGTATGGTCCATTGAGGGCATTGGCGAGCCGGATTTTGGAATGGCCTAACCTATGGCCCTATAGAGCAATGAACTTTTCTTCTCAGTTGACGTTGAGACACTTAAATTCAGCATAGGATAAAGGACCTAGGAACTATAGAAGAGAGGTGATCAATCTTAGTGAAGCTGTAGGTACGTTATCTGTAAGTACTGCATGGTCATCCGTTTGTCCCAAGGTCCTTGGTTTAATGGCAATGTCCATGCTTCTATTTCTGGAGGTCCGCTGGAGGACCTCAGTTTAGAATGATTTGGGGTAGCATCAAGTCATCAAATAATTCATGTTTGTTGTCCATTTTTAGAGTACCTGAAGGAGATGTTTCTATGGTATATTAAATAAGTGAATTATTCTGGAAGTATACTAATTATTAGTCTATATACCTTTTGTTTCATTTTTTCAACTTAATATGGACCTACTGGAAAGGTCCATAATTTAAGCATTGAACAACTTGGCTTTGGGTTAGAAATTTTATGAGAGAGACTGGACTACTTATGATATATCAAACCTGGTATTGTTATTTTTTTTTTAGCATACCATCAACAAACACTGTTTCATTGGAATTTAGTACTAGAGGATCAAAGTTCTGTCTGGAGCCAAGACACTTTAATTATAGAAATGCAGTCACGAGATTCCCCTTCATTGTCTAAGGGTTTCAGAGCTCCTGGGTGATGCATGGTACACCACGAGAAGGAGAAAGTAACCATGAACCATTATCAATCAATGAGTAGAAAAATACTGGATAGTTTCTATTAGCCATTGGGGCTTATTACATGTGGTATATAAGATTTAAAGGCCTAATACAAAATGTTCTGAAGATGTGTTGACTAGTTGAATTGATGCCTGTAATTTCTCTGAGACAAGGAGGCAAAGCCTCCAGGTTACTGAATTAAGCAGTGAGCTTAAAATAAGCAATGTTCTTTGACAGGTGTTATGCTGTCACCTTAATCAACCCAGAGCATGGCCCTGTATTTTCATATTTGCATGGAAAGGAATGTTCATGATAACCTAGGAAGAATCAGTCTTAACTCTTATGCATTCTACTTCAATTAAATTTTCTAGTTGTGGAGTCTCTTGTCCATAGAGATTCTAGAACTATCAGTATTTCTATAGTAATTTTTAAAATTACATGCAGTGTAGGCATTCTCACGTCTAGATCAGCTATAATCTCATCATGAACAAGGGCTGTAGCACATTTTATTTGGAAGCAGATCCTACCTTTTGCAGGTATGTCATAGATTAAAGAAGTATTCTTTTGATAATGATCTGAAAATATCAGTTGTATGTTGGCATACGGGATTGTTAAAGATTGTTACTACTTGAATTGTTTCATTAAGTAAAGTTGATTTTCTCTCAAGCCTTTGAAAAATTTACCATATAGCCAGAAATTTGTCAATTTGTCATTCATTATCTTGTTTCACTATCTGGTATAACCTATAACCAATAGCCTTTTTTTTTTTTTTTTTTTTTTTTTTTTGACTGAGTCTCACTCTGTTGCCTAGGCTGGAGTGCAGTGGCATGATCTCAGCTCACTGCAATCTCCACCTCCCAGGTTCAAATAATTCTCCTGCCTCTGCCTCCCAAGTAGCTGGGATTACAGGTGTGTGCCACCATGCCTGGCTATTTTTTGTATTTTTAGTAGAGACAGGGGTTTCACCATGTTGGCCGGGCTGGTCTCAAACTCCTGACCTCGGGTGATCCGCCCACCTCAGCCTCCCAAAATGCTGGGATTACAGGCGTGAGCTACCGCGCCCAGCCACCAATAGCTGTACTGAATTTTTTGTTTGTTTTTAATTTTTAAAAACTTGCTACAAGTCAATTTGCTTTTTTGCTTTGCAGACAACTTTAAAGTACGTGGAATGATCTGTTGTTCTGTAGTAGTGGGGTTACTGGTAGTTATACTGACACCCACATAAACAAAAACATTATATAATTGTACATCCAGCTATAGAAAATTCTCCTTGGAAGTTTAAAAAGACAAAGAAATTGTCGAGTGACAATACCTTCCTTGGAGTGGCTTTGTTAGATAGATTGTATATAGTTGTCATTTTGCTTTTCAGCCAACATGAGCTGTTCATTCTTTCAAGGCTCCTTCTGCTAGCAATATATTAATATATATATGGATCCTTATCTGAGTTCTCAAATCTTTGAGAACAGAGGCCCTTTTGGATGCCTTATCTGGAAAGCCATATCTTGTATTGATTTATAGCATTTACTTTCTAAGGCTATCTGGAAATGTCTAGCCCCATATTTGATATTTTGCAAACTGGCAATTTCACATTTCAGTTTATTTTTTCTTATTAAATTCCCAGATTCAGGTTTAAGCCCATTTATAGAAAGACATGACAAGAGTGTACTTCAGCTGTTGGGTATACACAAATATGCTGCTTGAAGGTTTTCTGAAGTCTATTTTCTATCTTTATTCAACCTCCCGAGTAGCGGGGACTACAAGTGTGCGCCATCACGCCTGGCTAATTTTTGTATTTTTTATAGAAATAGGGTCTCACCATGTTGCCCATGATGGTTTCAAACTCCCAAGCTCAAGTCGTCCTCCTGCCTTGGCCTCCCAAAGTGCTGGGATTATAGGCGTGAGCGACCATGCCCAGATTCACTTAGTTTACTTTGAATCTTTATTCAACCTCTCCTTAAAAGAAAGCCTTCTAAAATTACTTTACATAATATATCTTCTATTTTTACATTTAAATTTTCACAACTGGGTTATATAACTCTTCTATTTTCTATGTTTCTTTTTTTTTTTACCATTTTTTCTTATCTAAGAGGATTTTAGTTAATTTAACTAATTAGTACATATCTATAGTTCAAGAAAATAAAAATTTTGTTTGATATTCTAACAAAATTATAAATTTTATAACAAAAGTTTAGAAAATTTTTCTTTCTTTTTCTTCCTTTCCTTTCTTTTCCTTCCTTCTTTTCTTTCTTTTTTTGACAGGGTCTTGCTCTGTTGCCCAGGCTAGAGTGCAGTGGCATAACCGTTAGCTCACTGCAGCCTTGAAACCCTGGGCTCATGCAGTCCTCACACCTCAGCCTCCTGAGTAGCTGGGACCACAGGGATATGCCACCACACCTGGCTAATTTTTAAAATTTTTGTGGAGATGGGATCTCTCTATTGCACAGGCTGGTCTCAAACTCTTGACCTCAAATGATTTTCCCACCTTGGCCTCTCAAAGTGCTGGGATTACAGGCATGAGCCCCCATGCCTGGCCTAGAAAATTTCTTAATTATAGCTCTTAACTTAGCTTTAGACAAAGGTTTTAATTTAAATTCTATAAATCTGATTTTTCTTCTGGTAATTTTATAATGTGATTGTGTTTTTCCTGAGAAAAGCCTGATTCATTTAGGAAGTCAGATAAAGCTGAAGAGAAAAATACAAGAAAGAGATCTGCAAAGAGGATAGGTTTGGGAAGGTTACAAAGTATTTGAAACGATTTTAGAGTAAGGATTTTATTTTAAGACCTCAAAATACCAATTAAAGAGGCTGACTTTTAGCCATTTGATGTTTGTCTCCTAATTTTTCTAGAGCTTCTCTTAAATATCTTATTACTTTTTCATTCATCAGATGTTTTACACTAAGTAAAAAAAGTTTGGCATTTGTGAAGAAAATTGCAAGAGTTAGGATCATAATGCAATTTTAAATAGGAAATAGAAATTCTTAAAAAAGAGGATTGAGATTTGGACATAAATAAGCCATGGCACATGAGGAAAAGGCAACTGTGGCTGGTCAACCGTTGTGCTTGTGAATAGTGTCTCAGGATCCTGGATGAAACAGATGGAGAAGGGGAAACATGATTGTCCACCCAACTATCATTAAGCTGGAAAACGATAGGGCAAAGTGATATATTTTCACAAGTCGACAAGTCAGGAATGCCCTCATAGAAGTTTTGTAGGGGACCCCAAGCAAAGTTTGATCAATTGCTTTTTCATAAATTGGTCACTGGCCTAATAATTGTCTTCAAATCATTAACCCTCAGGTCCAGCTTGAATTAGATTAGAAACTTATCAAGCCAATGCCTTATAGAATAGTTCTTTTCTGTATTCAACAGAAGAAGGAGTTCCAGGACAAAACAAAAACCCATGCAACAAGACTTTGCACATGTAGACAACACACAAGCAAAGCAAGAGGCCATAGGATAAGTAGATTAATGGCATGACAAGATTTGCCAAATGATACACCTTCATGGCAAGAGGTTTAAAGCTTTATACATAGATCTAAGACAAATACCCAATGGTAGATAGGTAGATCTCTCAATCAAAGATCTAGTTACATGATACAAACACCACAGCCTTGCGAACTTATCCAAGGAGATAGTTGGTCACAAATCCTAGGATAACAAAATACATTGAGAAATAAGAGCCCGGTGAAACTAGACGGAACTCAAATCCTTGTTGAGACTGATGCGCTTGGCTGCAGACACAAAGGGCAATTGAGTTTGGGGCCCAGTGAATGCACTTGTGGCCCAAGGATCCCACGGAGGGTCTTCAAAATGACTTCACTGGAACCTCCAGAACTGTCCAGGGGTGATGCCACTACTGCTCAGCGTCTGAAATAGAAAGACAAAGCTGAATCTTTGACTCAGAATAGCGAGAGGAAGCTATGCTTGTCAGCAATCTCCCAGAGCAGAGTGGAATGCCCATCATCCATGACTCGGGGCAATGTGGGGTTCAGAGAATGGAGGACAGTCAGAGTAGCAGCAGGCTGACATCAGCTGCAGAATGGAGTTTACTCAGAATGAGGCTTTCTGTTGGATGGGGTTTTCTGATGGAATGGGGTTTTCTGTTGGATGGGGTTTTCTGCTGGAATGCGGTTTTCTGTTGGATGATTAGTGCTCAGAGGTGTGTTTTTTGGGGTGAATCTGACCTTAACTGGCTGACTTTAAGAAGTGAGGGCTGACAGAGATTAATTGGTTTACAAGTGTATATTCCAAAACTGCATTGTCCTTGATTGATTGAAGAGGTTTAAACAAGAAAAATGTCTGCTTGTTATCAGTTATAGAACAATCAGACTTGTCCTAAGTTTGTGGAGGGTTTTTATTCACACCCTCGTGGAGCCTTCCTTAATATGTAAGGCCATTTTTAGCTTAAACATTTTTATTGTTCCATCGGGCTCCAGTGACCCATCTTTCATTCTGACAGTGGTGTGGTCTAACTTGCAAATCACCTGAAACCACACTTTCAATGTAGGAGTCTTTATACCTTAACTTCAATACCCATTATTGATGGTAATCCATTGATTATCTAGGACATTATTAGAGAGGCAAAGCAGAGTGGTTGGATGAAATAAAAGAACATACCAGATTTGTGATTAACCAGTAAATAATTATTTAGCATGCAATCATTTTGGAAGGATGAAAGCTCTAACACATATGTACCTGTCCCCAAAGAACTTGTTTGTTGGGGGAGATGAGGCTAAGTGTTCATTTAGAAAAAAATTTATATATGAATCTTAAATTGTGAGGTATGTACTTTATGCGCATTTCAAAGATTATTAGGAAAAATTAATTTGGCTTAGCTGTTCACTTTTTAACTCTATTTTCTCTCTTTCTATGAGTTTACTAATGACCAGGTTGAGTGTAGTAATTAATAGAGCGTTATTGTCCAGATTCAATTAAGTGCTTTATTGCAATCATTGATTAGAAGACAGCAAAGAGCTAAGGCGTCCATAAGTCTGAGAGCCATAGAGTAAGCAAACAAATCCACCATTTGAGGGCATTAGAAACCTGAAACTCCACAAATAACCAAGATCCTCCTAGCAGCTGGAGACTCTATTGTCCAAGGGGTGCCATTTTAAATCAGTGTCACTCTTTCTTCTGTCAAGTGAGTTGGCATTGAATGCAGCATGAAAGATGGCCCAGTAAAATAATCAACATTTCATAAGGTAATAGAAAAATATGCTTTTCTGAACAACTTGGAGTTCTATGACTAAACTCTAAAAAAATTCTAAATCAAGTCCTAAGTGTCACTGATATCACCAGTGTGATCATCACCAGTGTGAACAGTATCTTCAGTGTGACCAGCATCTCCAGTATAATCAGCATCCATGGTGTCTCCAGTGTGACCAGCGTCCCCAGTATGAACAGCATTTCCAGTGTGACCAGCATCCACACTGTGAACAGCATCCATGGTGTCACCAGTGTGACCAGCATCCACAGTGCGAATGGCATCCATGGTGTCACCAGTGTGACTAGCATCCACAGTGTGAACGGCATCCATGGTGTCACCAGTGTTGCCAGCATCCAAAGTGTGAATGGCATCCGTGGGGTCACCAGTGTTACCAGCATCCACAGTGTGAATGGCATCTATGGTGTCATCAGGGTGACCAGCATTCAGAGTGTGAACAGAATCTTCAGTGTGACCAGCATCTCCAGTGTGACCAGCATCCCCAGTGTGAACAGCATCTCTAGTATGATCAGAATCCATGGTGTCTCCAGTATAGCCAGCATCTCCAGTGTTACCAGCATCCTTTATGTGACCAGTGTGATCAGCCTCCACAGTGTGACCATGTCTCAAGTATGACCAGTGTTACCAGTGTCCCCATTGTCACTAACAAAAATGTGCCAAGGGGAAGGAGAATTTCCAGAGGGTTGAAGAGTCCAGCTAGAATTCTTGTTTTATTGCCGTCTTGGGACAATATGGAAAACAACTTCCCTGATATTATTATGGGTTTGAATTCTGTTAAGGAAATTGGTAGCTTTCCCTCTTTCCTTTATGCTGAAAAATCAAGCTAAATATGGTTTGGATTTCTATAAATGAATCCCCTCAAATGCATTTCCAGATATGCATTGATAAATCAGTAACCAAAGGTAACTCTGGTTTCATCTAGAGGTACAGAAAGAGGGATTTTCAGTGCTTATTTTATATGTGTTTTTAAAGGTTGCACTATTATGGACCATTGGTTTCATTATTTATTATCTTCTTTTAAATTTAATTTAGTGTACAGAATTGATGTTTTACTGTTTTGCAAATAAATGTCAGCAAGGCTATTCTACACATTTGGGAATTTATTCATCAACTAACATTGCCTTAACCATAGTGTTCCTATTTTCACCTCTTATTCCATATGATAGTAAGGCAATTCCTTTCGAGTCCACTTTATAAATGCTGCCAAGAATTAGTTAAGTGGGTTAGATTAACCTGACAATTCTTTGCCTAAAATATCATATGCTCTCTGAGAACAAGCTGTGTAAACATTTTTAAATGTGCTAGAGTCACAGTATGCTGGAAAGGGGAAGAATACTATTTAATGTCAATGCAGTCTCACCCACCAGAGAATGACTGACTCAGAAACTGTCCCACATTTTGATTGGATCGATTAATTTGCTAATTCAGTAAATTTATGATTGCTTCATATTTAGGCTGCCTCATCAGTAGACACTCATTATGTCAGTTCTCCCAAGAGCTAAAAATAGGACCAGAAGGGAGGAAGAGCTTCCTTTCCCAGGAATTCCACTCCTTGAGAGAAGGAAGTGAACTGGAGAGTCCAATTCTGTGGGAACCTGTCCTGTGGAGGCCTTGGGGGCACCCACAGGAGACTAAAAGACTAGGGTCTCAGTTTTACATAAATATAGGGGTAGAAGAAGACACAGAATAGACCCAGAGAGAGGTGACCTGGTTACTGGACCGCCTCAAACAGTAGAATACGCTATGGGGCACAGCAGTAGGAGCTTTATGCCAGAGGAAAAAGTTCTGGAAAGTTCTAACATTATAGAGGGGACTTACGTGAGCCCCGAAGGTTATAAAGATGGTAGAAAATGTGGTCCTAAGTGTACAGGATTTTGATAGGAACCTAGGACACTTTCGATGATGTGTGTACCTCTGCCACTAAGTTGTGCATGCCATGTTGCCTGCTCGTTTCTGCCACTGCCTCTGTTGAACAGACAGCAATAGGGAGTCCATCTTCATGATGTCAATTTCATCACATCTGGTCCTTTCATTTCTCAGATGTAAGCAAACACTCCAGCTCCGTTGCCTGGTTTCTATATCTGAGAGCGAGTGCCACAGGCCTTCAGGTTTCCATACCTACCCATCGAAGACTTTCCCTCGAGTGGATGTGCGGAATCCAGGCCTGTCAGTGTCTAGGCTCAGCCTAGCAGGTAGACAGAGGTGGCTCCTCATAAAGCTCCTGCTTGTCTTTTACAGGTGAAGAACTCTGCCAAACAGCCCCAGATGGTGTTCACGGTCCGCCACGCCACCGTCACCTTCCAGACAGAAGGGGACACGTGGCGGGAGCAGAAGGAGCAGCGGGCCGCCCTCATGGTGGGCATCCTCATTGGTGTGTTCGCGCTCTGTTGGATCCCCTTCTTTCTCACCGAGCTCATCAGTCCCCTCTGCTCCTGTGACATCCCTGCCATCTGGAAAAGCATCTTCCTGTGGCTTGGCTACTCCAACTCCTTCTTTAACCCCCTGATCTATACGGCTTTCAACAAGAACTACAACAGCGCCTTCAAGAACTTCTTTTCTAGGCAACACTGAGGGAGAGGACCAGGATTGAAAGAAGTTTCTTCCCATAATTCAGTGGAATTCCCAGTTCATCCATTTCCCGTCCCCACCCAACAGCCATATGGACGGGATGAACCCTCACCATTCTCCAGGGTCATCTTCAGAACTGCACTGGCCTCTTTTCCACCTCCTCAGTAGGAATATGACTCCTCACAGAGTTTTGGTGACATGATGTATCTAACTTATCTACTATCCCTTTCTCTGTGCTGACAGCCACAGTCTTTGCCCGAAAAGTGTCCTTTCCTCCCCAAATTCACTCTGGCATGGTGATCGACATTGTCTTAAAGAAGTCAAACAAGGCAAATAAGAAGGAGGAGGTAAAACAATATGGGCAGGTTGAGATTGAATAGAAAAGAATGAACAAATCATGATGTAGACATCTGGGGGTAGGAGACCATAGTTCCAGGCTTTCTGGCACAGTCCCCATTTCAAATATCCTCCTCTATGGTCCTAGTACATATACCCTAATACCGATGGGGTATGCCCCAAGAGTTGACCACAAAACACTGTCTCCAAATATATTAAAATACATAGTCCTATCCATGAGAGCAGGGAATCTTAGCTTTAAGGTTTTGTCTGTGGCAACCACACACACACACACACACACACACACATACACACACAACTATGAAAGAGGCAGATGTTCTAGCTGGCTAGTTTACTCCAAAATGCAATCCGTTGACATGAAACAGGCACTGAGGGTCAACTACTTCCTTTCATTTTGAAGCAACAGTTTATAAACAATAGAAAAGTCTACTGGTTTCACAGAATCTTTCAGATTTGCTTATTTGCTACTGGTTTCATGTGCGTGGACTATATTCAAGTGTTTCTAGGCAAAGACCTTTATCCTCAAATCATGAGATTAGAGTAAAACAACTGCTATAAGGTTGAGCATTTCATGACCAATGACTATGAAGGCACATTCACCAAACACAGGCACTTTAAGGGCATCCTTGATTAATTTGCTAATTGCTATTTTTTGTTGGTATGTGAATCTCTGCTAGGAGGCCAAGGCTAGTAGACAATGAAAAAGATAGAACAATGGTAAAATGCAGCCCCAGTCCTCTACAAATTGACAGTATAATTTGTGAGGTGAGGCAATTAAGTGATGATGCAGCATTTGGATGATCATGTAAAACCAGTGCCATTACACAAAACTTTAAAAAAAATCCTAGGCAATAAAACTGCCTGTGGTCTGCTATGTCTCTGACTCTTCAAATGCATGAATTAAAGAATGATATAATAATCTCTGAATTATTGTAATTCATATAGTATATTGTATATAATAAATTATATCAATTAAGAGTTCAAACATAGGAAATTTGTGATAATTCGTATGTGGTCTTGGCTTGAAGTTTAGTCTTGTCTTTATTGCAAAGACTAGCTTTATCAAAAGAATGTGAGCAGAAAAAGAAATGTTAGACACCTGTGAAGTCACAATTACTATGCTAAATGCCGATCTTCATGCATTCAAGCAGATTCATTGAGAAATTTAGTGATAAGAATTGAAGAATTTATTTAGAAACATCCTTAGATTTTTCTTCTGTATATATCCCTTGAAGTGCTAAACCCACAAGTATTTAAAATACAGACTGTTCACTTACTCAAGTTACTTTTCCCCATTATTACTCGAAATCAGAGAGAACAACAAATGCTATCGTATTCTAGTGTTTTAATAAGGAAAGTGCTTGAAAAACTTTATTAAGTACCCCATGGCAGAGAAGAAAAATTCAGACATGAGGGGTCTGGAGAGGTGACACTAGAATCAAAGGTAAAAGTTTAAGTCTATTCTACCTGAAAATCCATGTGAAAATATTTACTCCATAAATCGTGAGTGTCTTACTATTTAAAAAAGTTCATACTCTTCAGTAAAGTGAAGCTTGGGGAAGATGTGCCACATTTTTCTGGTGACTTCAAATACTCCCCGACTCTGCAAGGATTCTGTATACCCCAGTTGGAGAACGATGTTATTATAATATTAATTCAATCTCCAGCTGAGGGTTTTATTAATGTTTTCATAAGATGGATAAGCCTCATTATTCTTATCACTCAATATGTATTTAACACCTCTCAGGTGTCACTTAAATTATACATTATATACAACACACTCCACATATGCTATCTAGAGCAAGAAACATTCCATATAAGAGAAGGAAGAAGTGGCAATTAATGAATTATTTTGCTTCCATTTCAATAGTAAAAGTTGTTTATGCCCCGGTAAGAAATGTAGACATTGACTTTGAGTCTCTACTGTGCAAATCAAATATTTGTGAAACACTCTCATTTATGTTTGACTGCTAATATTTTATCAAGTTAGAAATTTATATGAATCATAAACAGAAGTAATTGCTCAAAATAACTAGTGCTGTTCCCGTGCCAGATTGCAACAACCACCTTTATTAGATGGTGCACCTAGAGAAGGCTGGAGGGTTTCCTGCAAACCCTCTCTGTAGGGTGACGGAGGTGATCCAATCCAAAGCCCTCCTGTCAGCTCTTGTAGAATATGTCGAACAAAACGCACAGCTCTGCTCTCCTGCCTGAAGACAATGCACAAAGGTGATATAATCCTCTCCTTCTGAGTGATCTTAGCCCTCTTGAGGTCACTATCAGTTTTATATTTTCATCGTGCAGTAGTGAAAGATAAGTGGAAGATGTCCCTGAGTCTGTATTGACATCAGAACATATTGTAGGGATTAATTCTTGATAAAAAGCGTGTTATTTGTCTGTTCTTCCCATGAGGCGCATTTTTGCTTCCATGTTCATCTGTTGGATTTGCAGTTCCCTACTCATAGCCAAAGAGGCTGTAGAGACAACACTTTGCCATGTTTCTATTAAAGAGAAAATAAAGATTGAGTCCACAGCTCGAGTGCTCAGTGAAAGTGACTGCCAAGCAGGGATTTGATTAGCATCCGGGAAAAGGGGAACGGGTGGGCTTCTCAAAGCCTCTGTCCTGTATCAGGGAAGAGATTCTCCTGCTCTGGGCTGCTCATGGGCTGGGCCCTGTTGGTTCACTGGGGCCGTCTGTGGTCTGCAGCTGTCTTCCCCGCCTTCGTGAGGCACCCCCATCAGGACGTTGGCGCCCACCGTTCTCACTGTGCCAGGGAGGGGCCAGCTTCGGGAGGATGAAGGTCCAGCCTGGCCACTGTCGGCTGATTAAACGGCTCTGTCAGGACCGCCAGCCCCAGGTAGTTCTTTTCTAGCAGTCTTGGGTGCTGTGGTCCAGCTGCACCTGGCCTTCCATCTTCCTCTTTCTCCTCCTGAAAGGGATTTGCCTTTCCATCAGGTGTAGCTTTCAAACTCATTATCCCTTCTGTCATGGCTGCCTTTGCGATAGCTTGGGTCGGCTGCTAGCTGTGTTCACTGAGGTCTGGCTCAAGGCTCCGCAAGCAGGGGGAAGGAATCAAGGAAGATGCACCACAACATGCAGCAAATTTAATCAGCTTCCCCACAACCAAGCAAATGATCGTCAACGTTTATTAAGCGCTTACTCCATATGGGGCACTGTGCTATGCCCTTCAAAGCCACCCCTATTTGGTCCTAACAATAACCCTTGGAGACGCTATGGAGATTTAACACAAAAGTCATTTGGATCTTGTAAAAATTAAATTACTCATCCAAGATGAAACAGCTAGAAAATTAGAGCCAGGATCAGAACCCTAGGACCTGGCTCCAAACTCCAGCTCTTGGTCTTCGTACTTTAACACAGAAACAGCCCCTAAAGGATTTGCAGGAGCCTGATGATGGCGGGGACTTAGCCCCTTCCTCCCCTCTGGCATCTCCACCAAGTACAGCCCACATACAGCTGTAAAAGCACCAGCTTTTGCAGGACACCTTTGGAACAGTGTCCTTTTCCTTCATACTTGGTGACTGGAGGTCAACCTCGTGTGGTGCCAGTTCCCAAACCAAATCTGCCCCAGAGATCAGGAGCAACCTAACCGTGATCTACACTGCACCAATCCCAGGTGACCTAACAAGCAGTTCCTGGCAGATGAGCGATGGCAGATGGGAAGTAGGGGAGATGACGACTCTGCCCCCTGGTGCTAATAAGGGGAGGGGCTGAGATTAATGTACAGTCACAGGACGCATAACCGTGAGGATGTGCCGAGAAATGCATCATTGGGCAATTTCGACATTATGCAACCTAGAGGGGACAGCCCGCTATATACGTAGGCTGTTCAGCGTAGCCTCGTGCTCCTAGGCTGCACACCTGTGAAGCCTGTTACTGTGCTGAATGCTGTAGGCAACTGTAACACGATGGTACTGGGTTTGTGTATCTAAACATATCTAAATGTAGAAAAGGTACAGAGAAAAATGATTGAAAATGGTGCACCTGTACCGGGTACTTGCCATGAATGGAGCTTGCTGCAGTGAAGTAGCTCCAGGTGAATCAGCGAGGGAGTGAGTGGAGAGTGAATGTGAGGACCTAGGACATTCCTGAACACTACCGTAGACTTTGTAAACGCTGTTCACTTAGGCTACACTCAACTTCTTCTTTCTTTTTTTTTCTTTTCTTTTTTTTTTTTGAGACAGATTCTCGCTCTGTTGCCCAGGCTGGAGTGCAGTGGTGTGGTGTGATCTCGGCTCACTGCTACCTCCACCTCCCAGGTTCAAGCAATTCTCCTGCCTCAGCCTCCCAAGTAGCTGGGACTACAGGCGCCTGCCACCACAGCTGGCTAATTTTTTGTATTTTTAATAGAGACGGGGTTTCGCTGTGTTAGCCAGGATGGTCTTGATCTCCTGACCTCGTGATCTGCCTGCCTCAGCCTCCCAAAGTGATGGGACTACAGGCGTGAGCCACTGCGTCCAGCCTTTTTTTTTTTAGTTCGTTTGTTTTGACACAGAGTTTTGCTCTTGTTACCCAAACTGGAGTGCAGTGGTGCAATCTCAGCTCACTGCAACTTCTGCCTCCTGGGTTCAAGTGATTCTCCTGCCTCAGCCTCCCAAATAGCTAGGATTACAGGCACTCACCATCATGCCCAGCTAATTTTTGTATTTTTAGTAGAGACGGGGTTTCACCATGTTGGCCAGGTTGGTCTTGAACTCCTGACCTCAGGTGATCCACCCATCTCAGCCTCCTAAAGTGCTGGGATTACAGGCGTGAGCCACCATGCCTGGCCTACACTAAACTTCTAAAAAATATTTTTCTTTCTTTAACAGTAAATTAACCTTAGCTTACTGTAACTTTTCTAACTTTATACCCTTTTTAATTTAAAAAACTTTTTGACTTCTTTGTGTAGCACTTAGCTTAAAACACAAACATTATACAGCTGTACAAAAATATTTTCTTTCTTTATATCCTTATTTTATAAGATTTTTCCTATTTTTTTTTTTTTTTTTACATTTTAAACTTTTTGTTAAAAGTGAAGACACGAACACACACGTTAGCCCAGGCCCATACAGGGTCAGAATCATCAATGTCGCTGTCTTCCACCTCCACACCTTGTCCCATGGGAAGGTCTTCAGGGCCATAACCCACACGGAGCTGTTATCTCCTATGAGAACAGTGCCTTCTTTTGGACACCTGCAGAACCTGCCTGAGGCTCTTCTTGAAGATATGTCACTCTTTTCAGAAAGATATCCATGGTGGTTTGCTTGGTTTGTTTCTTTTTCTCATCCTAGATTTATGTGAGTAAAATGCATTGCACTATGACATTACCATGGCTACAACGTCCCTAGGGGGTGGGAGATTTCAGCTCCGTTATAATCTTATGGTACCACTGTGGTATATGCGGTCCATCCTTGACCAGAAGAGTCTTTACTTGCAGCACATGATGATACATACCGTGAACGCGTACATGGCAAGTGTGCTGCTCTGCCCTTCCCGTGATCTATGAAACAATGGGCTTGAGATTCTCCCTGGTGCCATCTTTAAATTATCGTTCACTGTGCAAACATGCTGTTGAGCAGAAGGATCATGCCCTGCTTTGCAAGGCTGGAGCTGAGCCCCTGCAGACACATGTCTGCCTTCCCAGCTCCTCCCTGTCAGGCTGTGCCATGGGGGCCTGGAGAGAGGCTGTAAGACCGGGTGTCACCGCAGCAAGTGTGCACTCAGCAGTAGCAGGTGGTTCTAGCTTGCTTTTTTTTTTGGAGATGGAGTCTCACTCTGTCACCCAGGCTTGAGTGCAGTGGCACAATCTCAGCTCCCTGCAACTTCCGCCTCCTGGGTTCAAGTGATTCTCATGCCCCAGCCTCCCGAGTAGCTGGGACTACAGGCGTGGGCCACCATGCCTGGCTAATTTTTGCATTTTTAGTAGAGATGGGGTTTCACTCTGTTGGCCAAGCTGGTCTTGAACTCCTGACCTCAGGCAATCTGCCCACCTTGGCCTCCCAAACTGCTGGGATTACAGGCGTGAGCAACTGTACCCGGCCTCTAGTTTGCTTTTATCCTTGTCTGTACTCCTTCAAAGATGCCAGCACCAACCTTGAGGGCCTTAGACCCAGCTCAGCAGAGCACCCACCCCCAAGCTCTTGGGGCAGATGAGCCTCTCCCCTCCAAGAGTCTCACTCCCAGCTCCTGGAGACAGGCACCAGCCCTGCACGCCCCTTCTTGGAGCGTTCAGCAGCACCTTGGCTGGGTCTCTCCCCTGAACGTCTAGATTTCAGAACTCTCAAAGCCTCCTCTTTTCCCTCTGGCCTGGTGGTGGCAGCTGCTTCTCTCAGGACCATCTCTGAGATAATGCCACTATGCCTCACTTTCCCCTCTTCAGTTCCGTAATCGCTGACTCACAGATCTGGGTATTAAATCCCTCTGTTAATATGGCTGGTGTATTTCTACTTCCTGGCTAGACTTTGGACACGAGAGTGATACAAAGGGGACAAAGCCGCCATGCCCCATGCTCAGATTGAACCTGCAGGGGACACAGCTGCCATGCCCCATGCTCGGATTGCACCTGCACAGGTCCCAGAAGCCCCTCCTGTCCGAGGGTGCCGCAGCCCTGATGGGGATCAGGCCCTTCATGGTGGCCACATCTGGCTGCCGTTGGGCCTGCCCCAGCAACCACTGTGTTCTTTGTTTGCCACACCATTTCCTATGTAGGGTGGCACCACTTCATCTACCATCCTTTGGCCAAGAGAGGAGCCATCTCGTCCCAGAGCTGGAAGAGGGTTTGGAGGTTGATCCTACTCAAGAATTGCCCCAATGGAGGGGCATGGGGTCCATGGTAGTGCTGTTTCTACACGGCCTGCAGGTTTTTTCTGTCCCTTCTCTCGTCTCTTATATATTTGGATTTCACCTTTTTTTCTTTATTCAGTTTATCAATTGACTACCTTACCTGTGAGTAAACAGTTTGCCAGCAGAAATAATAAATGCATGTAAAACAACCAATTAACTGTCTTTGAGGTTTCTTGGTAGAGTAGATTCAGCTGAGATTAATGGCGTCAGGCTCTGCAGCCAGATGTAGGTGGAAGTTTTTCCTTCTGGCTGCGGTACAGGTGGTGCTAAGGACGGCTGGCCACTACCCAAGATTTCTTCAGGGACTACTACTGTGGCAGTTTTTTCCCTCTCCAATTTCAAGGTTCATTTTGTTTTGCTTTTTGGCAGCCATTGGAGCTTCTCTATGGGGGATTCCAGCGGCAAACACAAATGAAAATGCAGGAGGACATAAATGACTGACCTAATGCCCCAAGAGGAAGAATGATAGGGGCGTTTAGATAACAAGTTCCCAGATTCACTCCAAGGACGGGGAAGGCTGTGGTACCAGACTGGCATTTAAGGAGTGCTCAGGGTCTTCGAGTTGATGATTTCTCTTCATATCATTTTCCCAGCGTGGGCAACACTCCTGCTCTGTATAAGCCGGAAAGAACCCTGTATGCAGGGTGGGATCTGGGCTTCGGGGGTTTGTGCCTGGGCACTGGTGCTTGTGCTGCTTCTCAGTATAGAAATACTCTCTGAAGATGAAGGGAAGCAATTTTTTTTTTTTTTTTTTTGAGACAGAGTCTTGCTCTGTCACCCAGGCTGGAGTGCAGTGGCACAATCTCGACTCACTGAAAGCTCTGCCTCCTGGGTTCACGCCATTCTCCTGCCTCAGCCTCCCAAGTAGCTGGGACTACATGCACCCGCCACCACGCCCAGCTAATTTTTTGTATTTTTAGTAGAGACAGGGTTTCACCGCATTAGCCAAGATGGTCTCAATCTCCTGACCTTGTGATCAGCCCGCCTCAGCCTCCCAAAGTGCTGGGGTTACAGGTGTGAGCCACTGTGCCTGCCGAAGGGAAGCAATTTTTAAGTGACCAATGTTAATTACCTTAGTAATTAACTAGGAATGGGTGGGAGCTGGAATTAACTAGAATTAACATTCCTAGTAATTAACTAGGAATGGGTGGGAGCTGGAATTTGGGGACAAAATTTGACATTTGGCAAGCCCCATAGTTGTGAAGATTTAAATTAAAAAAACCTCTCTTGCTTCTTGTGCTTAGAACCTTAAATGGAAATACTTCAAATTAAAATAGTAAGAATTTTGACAACAAACAGATGTCTTCCTGGGGGTCATCTTGGGTATTTAGAATAACATCTACATGTGGTAAGAATAGGCCGGGGGGGAATGGGGCTTTGCATGAGAAAAAAAGGATGAGGAGGGGATTTTGAGCTGAGGAGAAACACGGAAGCAAATTGAAGTGAGTCTGTAACTTGCCAGCCATTGAGTGCACCATCTTGGAAGCGGGTCTTCCAGCCTCAGTCAAACCTTCAGATGACTGTAGCCCCAGCTGGTGTCTTGACTACACTTGACTACATGAGAGGTCCCGAGGCAGAAACCAACTAAGCCACTCCCAAATTTCTAAACCACAGAAACTATGAGATAACAAACGATTATTGTTGTTTTAATGTAAAACAAACTAAATATGAAACTCGAATCTAATACTAAAAAGAAAGGATAAATTCAATACAAAAGAAAGGATATAGAATTCCATTTTGCTACATTCTGTTTCATGCAAACTAGATATGGATTTATATAAACTGGATTAATTTAATTTAATACACAAATATAATTCATCAAATTATAATACATCACTTTAGCATTAAGGTAGCAGATTTAAAATACACTTCTGTTTATAAAAACTCAATTCATGTATCTGGAGAGCACTTGGAACTCTATTTGCTGAGAGGTTTCACCAACATGTTTGATGGGTGGGAGGGCAAGGCAGGAGGAAGACTCAGCCCTTGGCTGCCCAGCCTGGATCAGGCTGCTGCCTGGAGCACAGACACACAAAGCATTAGTGGCCACATGGAAACAGATTGCTTCTCTCATTCCTTCCTGCTCCACTCTTTGGTACCACTCTTGCTCCCCTATTTGGTGCCACTAACCTGGGTATCTCTCCCTGGTTAACAGGAAGAGAGTGTGTGTGTGTATACATGCACACACACACACACACACACACATACACATATACACATATGTATGTATGCATACAGAAGATTTCCATCAATCAAATATTCAGCAGTAATAACAAAGCTACAAACAAATCACCCAGGTGTCATCATCAAAATGAGGCCTAAATGGCTCAGCCCCGCATGTCTCAGCCTACGGCATAGCGGGAGCTTTCCTGACTCAGGAGTGGAAGGTGCAACTCATTACAAGGCCCTTACACATCACCTAATGTGAAGGGCCCTGCCCACAGCTGCTGAGACCCAGGAAAGCCACTTAATTTGAGGCCTCCTCCCCCACAACTCACTTAGCAAGTCATATTTTGTGCCCAGAGCTATCACCTCAGGCTGTATCCCAAAGTTTTCTGTTAACTGGAAGGAAGAATATCGAGCCCTCTGTGTGCAGGTGGACAAACTTTGAGACTGTGGCGTTTACAGCAACAGCTGCGCCAGTGATCCCATCTCCACCTTCAGCTCAGTTGGAAACTGGACTTGGGGGGATAGAAGGGAAGAGAGTCGGTGCCCCATTGGTTTGTTACCTTCCCAACATGCAACAAGTCAGAGTTTCCACGTAGCTGAAAGAGGAGGTGGTCTGATTTACAAAGACAGACGAGCCCACAGCTTCCTGTTTGGCCACCGACAGGCTCACTCTCACCTCACCGAGGGTGCCTCTGTCCTGTCCCAGCACTGTTAAGGTGCAATGGGTCCTTGGTCTAGGAGTGAAGACGATGGGATGAAGATGGGGGGATGGAGTGAAATAAAAGGGGCTGACTCTCACTTCGCTTTCTTCATCCTTCCTGCTCCTTAAGTTAGTTGGATTTTTTTCCTCTTGATAAAGTTATTCCTACAATTGGCCTACAGGAAAAGGAAGAGAGGCAAAAGAAACAAAGTGTAAAGTGACTCTCCTGGCCTGGCAGCAATGATAACCCACACCATTGACACCATATATTCCCTTATTATTTTACAACAGAAGGGATTGCCTTTTGATGTAACCAAATATGGCATTTTATAATCTTTTTGACAGGGTTCAGTTTATCTTGTTGAGCTTAATTTTTTTATGTATTCTAGGTCCAAGTTAATATTTAAATGAGGCTGAGAAGGGGAAGGGCTAGAGGAAGAACTCTGGCTGTGCCCTGTGATGCTTCGCAAGTGCAGCTGGAGGAAAGTGCCTGTCAGTGCAACCAAAACCACATTTGATGGAACAAGAATAACAGCCCAGTTCTTTGATCCGTTTAAATAGGACCAACAGGTGCATATGAGAGAACTGGGTCAATGGGTTCTTAGTGTCACAGAAAATATGCTAATAAAACAAAAACCAGCTTGGAGATCAGTGTGTGTGTGTGTGTGTGTGTGTGAACCCTGGATTCTGTGAGTTTAAAATGAACCAAAAAGTAGGGCCAGCACTGTGGCTCACGCCTGTAATCCCAGCACTATGGGAGGCCAAGATAGGCGGATCACTTGAGGTCAGGCGTTCAAGACCAGACTGGCGAAACCCTGTCTCTACTAAAAATACAAAAATTAGCCGGGCGTGGTGGTGGGCACCTGTAATCCCAGCTACTCAGAAGGCTGAGGTGGGAGAATTGCTTGAAACTAGGAGGCAGAAGTTGCAGTGAGCTGAGATCGTGCCACTGCACTTCAGCCTGGGAGACACAGTAAGACTCCATCTCAAAAAATATGTATATAAACAAATAAACAAAATGAACCAAAAGGTAGAATACACAGGAGCTCTCATTACAGCAGAGTAGCTTCAGCCCCTGTCACACTACATCATCAGCTTATGGTCACTAACATCATAATGTTCTCTCCTTTTCTGGATTTCTGTATTCCCCTCCACTCAGCTATTTGCCTATTCACGCACCACTATGACACTTTAAAAAAATACCAACAGAGGCTTTAGAGTTTGTTATGATACTTAATTGATCTTTGTGTTAGTCAGGTGCTATAGTTTGAATATTTGGGTCCCTCCAAAATTCATATGTTGAAAACTAATAACCCAGGCGATATTGCCAGGAAGTGGGGTCTTTGGGCAATGAGGTCACAAGGGTGCAGGCCTCATGAGTGAAATTTGTGTCCTGATAATACAGGCTTCAGCGAGTTGCCAGGCCCTTTTGCCTTTCCATCTCTTCTACCACCATGTTTGTCTCTTTTGGCCCTTTGCCTTCTGCCATGTGAGAACAGAGTGTTCAAGGCACCATCTTGGAAGCCAAGAGCAGCTCTCACCAGACACTGAATTTGCTGGCACTTTGATCTTGGACTTCTCAGCCTCTATAACTGTGAGAAATAAGCTTCTATTCCTTATAAATTACTCAGTCTGAGATTTTGTTACAGCAGCAGGAATGGATAAGACTTCAGTGTTCGCCAAAGAAACAGAACCAAAATTGTATATCTCATATTACATATGTATGTCTTAATATATCTATAGCTGTGGCTATATGATCTACCTATGTACGTATGTATGTATCTACCTATGAGATTTATTATAAGAGATTGGCTTAAACAAGTAGAGAGATTAAGAGGTTCAGTTGGCAAACTGGAGAACTTAGAGAGCTGATAGTGTAAGTTCCATCTTAGTCTGAGACTGAAGTCACAAGAAGACCAATGTCCCAGCTTGAAGATAGTCAGGCAGAGGTGGGAACTCTCCTTTATTCCACCTTTTTGTTCTATTGAGGCCCTCAACAGACTGGATGAGGCCTAGTCACATTGGGGAAGGTGACCTGCTTCATGTATCTACAAATTTAAATGTTAATTTCATCTGAAAACACCTTCACAGACACATCCAGAATAACGCCTAACCTGATATGTGGGCATCCTGTGGCCCAGTCAGGTTGACACATAAAATTAAACATCTCAGTATCATATTATCATCCTCACTGTTCTTCATGGCATGGCTTTTCTAATATTGTTAAATAATATTTTCCAATTAAACATCATCAACTTGTCTAGCTCCAGGTACGACACCGTTGGCATTTTTATTGGGATTGTATTAAATGCCTCAATGCCTAAATCAAACTGTAATCTTTTGGATCATCTTATCCGAGAATCAGGGCTGTCTTCTATTAGATTTTAATACTCTCATTCTTTATCACTCCCTAACCCAGCTTATCTTGTCTCAGCTGCCTGAGAAAAATGAGTCAAGAGTCTGAAATGTGCAGTCAGGCTGATCACATGTCTTGTGGTTTAGGAGAACAGAGCGTTCTAACCGCGGTATTCAGGTCAAATCCTCCAGCAAGCATTTATTTCCTAGAACAAAGCCTTCTTAATGAACACAGGTTTCCACCTCATACTGGGTTCTCTTACCTTAAATCTTTTCTAGTAGAAGCAGAAGAATAAATGGAATCTAAGACTGAATGAATCCCCAGCTCGGTGCCACCCTGGCCAGCCTTGCTTAGAAGAGCCCGAGAGCCAATGAAGTTCCCTATCACGGGCAGCTGTCAATGTAGGAACTATTTCTAGAGGAAGTTTTCTTCTTTTGCCTGCAGTCCCAGCTACTCGGGAGGCTGAGGCAGGAGGTTTGCTTGAGCCCAGGAGATGGAGGCTGCAGAGAGCTGTGATGTTACTACTGCACTCCAGCCTGGGTGACAGAGTGAGACCCTGTCTCTTTTCCCTCAGAGTTTGTTTTGCTATACCCAGAACTTTCCTGACTGGGTTAGTGTCACTGAGATTTTCCCTTACAGCTTTAGGGAGCATTATATAATTGTACACTGGTTCAGGCTTTCCTAGGACGACAACAGTATAAGAGGGACTCCAGGCTCTCTGCAAGGCTTCTTGCTCCAAAAATCCACTGTAGAAATTGTTGTTTTTGCCCTAAAAAGTCAGAGACACAAATTCTATGTAGCTGGAAGAGAATGAATTTCTGTGCCCAGTTTGTGGTAGTTTATCACAGCAGCCACAGGAAATTAATAGAGGTAGCGGGTGCCCTTCTGCTAAATCCTGCATCCCTTCATATCATCAAAAGGTAAACAGTCATTGTTTTTGTGAACTGGGCAAGGTGTTAGCTCTGTAATCCTGAGGTTCGCTTCTCTTTGCATTAGGGAACTGTGGTGTTCTGAGCAGTATTCCTTGCACCTAGCGGTTTGGAGAGGACTCAATCTCCCAAGGCCTCAGTGCCATCTGGCTGCTACTATGCACAAGCATGCAGTCCCCACGCTCCTACCCCAACACTAGGGACTTTCTTCTCCCATCCCCCACTGCTTTTAATGATGTGAGTAGTTATAGTTCTGTGGGAATGCGAGAGCTATCTGAAGTATTGCGACTTCAAATAACTTTAGTTCATTTACATGACCATGGTGACCACATTCTGAAAGATGAGTCTAAGATTCTGGGAGCACATTCATATGTTGTTATTATGCCACCTGGTGATCTTGAAACTTCTACAGATGTGGGGGCGGGGTTGAGATCAGTGCTGATGTTGGTAAGATTTACTACATTAAACCAGGTAGACTTCCTGCATAGCAAGCTTGCATATGGACTACAGGCACAGAATGAAACTTAACCCAAAACACGGTATCTAGTTCCATGACTGGTATTTGGAGCCATCAGAGTGCTTCCCCTGGAGCACAGCATCCTGGCGTGGGGTTGCTCCTGCTTGCCACCTTTTCAGTGTGCTCACCGGGGAGCCACGGGTTGGGTATCTTCCTTCTCCATCCTGACAGTCAGAGGCTGCCATCTTGCCTCGTGGTGGTGACACAACCTCTCCCCCAACCTGCAGGTCCCTGTTCCTCCACCGTCCTCTTTGCCACTCCTGTGCCAGTTTTATCTTGTACTTTACTGCCTGTTGGGCAAGGCAATGTGCCATGGTCCCTGAGCACACCTGCACATGCTTGCTGACCATGCTGGGAATGCAAGACCCTTCTTTCTCTTTGACAGAGCAGGAGCACCACCATCTTGGACAAACACCACCATTCTAAGTTCCCCTTGATTTAAAAACTGCCTAAATCCAGCCCCCAAACATCAGCCTAATGGCTAATGTCAACATAACCAGAAACATCCCAACCCTAAGATAAACTTCTCTCCGGCCAGAAACACGCCAACCCCGAGATGCCTCCCTCCGACCAGAGACATTCCAACCCTGCGACAGACTTTCCCTCATGTAGAAACATTCCGAACCTACGATAAGCTACCACCTTCCAAAACCCTTAACTATCCTTAGTCTGTAAGAGAGAACAGTCCTGACCTAGACTGGCCAGAAGTTCCTCTCAGGTTTATTCTCTGAAATAAACCTGTCTTTGACTGTTGAGCCACTTGTAGTTTTTCTTTCCTCTTTCTTTAACTCTTCTGCTCTTTACCTGGGCCATTTCTCAAGGAAGCGTGTGCAGTGAACAACCCTGAAAGAACAGATAACACTGGCCCCTGGACAAGGAGCAGGCTTGCTTCCACTTGACACAAAGGCAGTTGATTCTCCAGGCTCAATAATCCTCTCCTCTAACCCAATCTCTTGCATGGACAGCATTCACCCAAGCTCACCTGTTGCTCCCGTGGAACTTTAAAACAATCTCTTACCCATTTTATTGAACTTTTTGGCTGAATGCATATAAATTATACATTTGAATCCACATTGATCTGTAAATTAATATGACTTTTAAACTTTTCTAGATAATGCAAATTAAAAATATCATAGTATACATTAGATATAATTTTATGGATAGGACACATGCAAATTATTTATTTTGTCATGTCTGCTGCCCATGCAGGACATGTCCTTGGTTTTCTCTACGTGACAAATCACATTTCCTATAGGGCCTACCCTACTGTAGCTTCATAAACATTGATGGCAAAGGAAGTAGAATTCATGCAAAAAAAATCCTTTTACGTGTTTTTTAAAAGGAAAACAAATCATTACACGAGAAATCTGGAGTTCTACTGTGAATCAGGAATTATGAAAGCTGCCACTTCACTAAACAATGCTTCGGACTGCAAATATCAACATGCAAACTTTCACTTAAAAAGTGGGGAAAATATAGGATCTCTGAATGCAAATTTGAGAGGTAAAGTGGGCCTCAGACATGAGAATCATGGTTCAGTTCGTTCCATCCATGAAAACAGAGTAAAATCAGTCCCCCGTTTGAGAAAGAAAACCATGGATAAGAAACATGGCTTAAGAAACATGGGAACCACGTTCTAGTCAAGGTGAAGCAAGGAAGGAAGCCGCCCAGCTTTACAATTATCTAAAGCTTGTGTTTATGCTAACACAAGAGGCTAACTCCACAACCTAGTGAACCGAACAAAACTTTGGCAGGCCCACCATTCAGTCTGCAGCAGAGGGCTCAAGACATATGTGATGTGTCTTGGATCTAGTCCGTCCCATGGTGTCCTCCATATGACGCAAAGACATGAGGATTTTCCAATCATTTCACTGCAGGACATGTGCGCTGTGTCAGTTTCCTAAGGCTGCCATAACAAATTGCAATAAACTTGGTGGCTTCAAAACACACATGGATTACCTGACCGTTCTGGAGTCCAACACAGGCCTCACTAGATTAAAATGGAGTTTTCTGCAGGGCTGCATGCCTTTCTGGAGGCTCTGGGGGAGAATCTGTCCCCGTGACAATTTTAGGGTCCAGAGGCTGCACACATTCCTTGGCTGGTGCCCTTCCTCCATCTTCCAAGCCAGTAGCACTGCCTCCCTCTGCCTTTGTCCACAGTCACACCCTGTTTGGCTCTCATCTCCTCCCTCATCCACTTTTTGATTGTTTGTTTGTTTGTTTCTGAGACAGAATCTCACTCTGTTGCCCTAGCTGGAGTGCAGTGGCACAATCAAGGCTCACTGGAGCCTTGACTTCCCAGGCTCAGGCAATCCTCCCACCTCAGCCTCCCCAGTAGCTGGGACTAAAGGCCCATGCCCCACCATGCTCAGCTAATTTTTATATTTTTTTGTAGAGATGGGGTTTCACCATATTGCCCAGGCTGGTCTCGAACTGCTGAGCTCAAGCAATCTACCTGCCTCAGCCTCCCAAAGTGCTGGGATGACAGGCATGAGCCACTGCATCCTGCCCCACTTGTAAGGATCCATGTATTATATTGGGCCCACCCAGCTAACCCATGATCATCTCCCTATGTGCATACTGGCAACCTCCATTCCCCTTCACCTGTAACATAATCCCAAATTCTGGAGATTAGGACTGGACACTTTTGGGAGGCCATGATTCTGCCTGCCTCATTTACCCATTCAACTGTGATCTTCACTCATGAGGACATCGAGGTTTGTAAGACATGCTTTCAGTCATTGTGAAAAGTCACAGCCCAAGCTCGGATTCTCCAGGAGTGCTTGCTCAGTCCAGATGTAACTGAACTGGACGCAAATTTACCAGCGCTTCTGCATCCCCTCCACCTCCGTCCCTTCTTCAAGCTAAACCTTTCCATTCTCTGAGACTGAAAGAGTCACTGCAGCCTCTGGTGTTTTGAAGTAGTGGGAGTTCTGCTGTCTTCCCCACACTGGAGTTAGAAAGCCTCTGTTCTTCCCTAAGCCTGGAATGCCGAGAGAGCTTTGTTCCTTCACACATTCTCCGCCTCTGCTGGATCCGGACACTGCTTCCCTTTGAGGTGCCAAGGTGGCTGCAGCATAGCTGAGTCCCCACAACAGCGACTTGAACAAGAAAAGTGGGACAATCTCTTTCAGAAGAGAGAAAACTCTCCCCAAGTCTCTTCCCACCGCTCAGCAGACTTCCCCTGACTGGCTGGATGCGGGTCACATGCCCATTACTAAGCCAATCACCATCAAAGAAAAGTGATTGCTATGCTTGGCTTGATAATTGTCTTTGTCTTAGACCACGAGACAAGGGCCTGGCTGCCATATGCGCCTTTTTTTTTTTTTTTTTTTGAGATGGAGTCTTGCTCTGTTGCCTAGGCTGGAGTGCAGTGGTGCAGTCTCAACTCACTGCAACTTCTGCCTCCTGGGTTCAAGTGATTCTCCTGCTTCAGACTCCCAAGTAGCTGGGACTACAGGCACATGCCACCATGTCCAGCTAATTTTTTGTATTTTTAGTAGAGCCAAGGTTTTGCCATGTTGGACAGACTGGTCTTGAACTCCTGACCTCAGGTGATCCGCCCGCCTCAGCCTCTCAAAGTGCTGGGATTACAGGCATGAGCTACAGCGCCTGGCCTCTATATGCTTCTGGGAAGTGATCCTGGGAAGAAAGATTGAGGGAGGGAGGCAGACCTGTTACAGGGTGCGCTCAGAAGCACGTTGCCCATGTGGGCAGCTGGGTGTCTCCCTGGGGACCCTCTGGGGAACTGTGTAGAATATGGCTCAGAACTGACCTGCCAAGGCACATGGAATATGGGCTATTTATCCATAACTCTGTACCCTTAAGGGCATTTAATCCTTGTCACTTCCAGAGCAGGCTAAGCAAACTGCCCCCCACCCCACCACACCCTAGTGTGATAAAAATCGGCAGAGACACAGACAGAGGTAGGACTTAGGGAAGCTGCTGGTGTGCACGTGGACTGTCTGCTACAGCATGGGGTGGACTCAAGGTGGCTGAGGGGATGTGGGGCAGGGCACTAGCCTCACCGATGCCAGGACCTCCCCTACCACAGCGTGGGTAGAGAGGACAGCTTAGCATCAGGCCAAACAAACGCGCCCAGCATTGGTGTCTCCTCCCGGGACTGCTTTTGGAAAGCACTTCAGAATTCCAAAGTTGTGGTGGTGAGTGTCCGTGCAGCGAGAACATGGGACTTAGCATGTGGCTTAGTGGGCACATAGGCCAGTCAGCCTGAAGGCTGACTGATTGAATTTGGAAATCAACAAGGTAATTCACTGCAGTGAGGAGATGCTGGCCAGAGCGGTCCCAGCAGCTGTGTGTAATGGGCAGGGCCAGAGGCCCCCCCACCCATGAAGGCATGGTCATGCAGTGTTACAGGGACCCGCCTCCCCTGGGCTCGTGATCACTCTGCCCTGCCAGCAGCTGGGTGCTAGGCCCAGGTTTATCCCTTGGGGGGAAGAAGACCAGGTAGGTGGAGACTTCACTCTTCTGGGGCTGCTCCAAAGAATGGTGACTCTGACCCTGGAGAACACATGAAGACTTGGGGCTTGAGGAAAACTTCCCGAAAAGGCTTGGATAGGGAATAGGAGCCTGACTTCTGCTTGTTTATACAAACAGAAATAAAAGCCATTTTAAAAACATCCCCTGCAGTTTCACCCAAAATCAACTATTAGTGGACTTGAAGAGGGCAGGGGGTGAAGCATGTGTATAGGAAAAGGTTTTATTCCACTCACAGCCCCCAGCCCAGAGTTTTCCTGAAGTCCAGGCCGAGTGGAATGTGAAGGGACAATCGATGACGGGCTGTCCCTTCTCAGGGAAGGCAGCTTCTCTTTCTGGGGTGATTTCAGTGTGGCCTTACTAGACCAAAGACCAATATCCCAGGTGGGCTGCTTTCAAACTCATTGAGCCATGAGACATGAGGACTAAGCTCTGATTTTTTTATCATGCCCCAATTCCTTTCTAAGGGGTCTGGACACGCATGACACACAACGTTTGGCAGTAGCACACAAAACAGGAAATGCCAGCTCTTTTGACATCAAAGGGTTAAGTCAACTGATTATGTTTTTTCTGTCAAGAGCCAGAGACATACTTGATATTCTTAGTTGTGTTTCTGTAATAGTTACTAAATTACATGACAAAAACCTGACTATATAAATCTATTGGTCTAACTACGTCCAGCCCTTTTGTTACTTTCCCCCCTTGTGCTCTTAAAGCCAGTCTTGGGGATCTGCCCAGAAAACCAGCCCCATTTTTTTTTTCCTTTAGAACAGCCTTCCCCATTCCTCAAAATGGAACTGAGGAAATCAGCATTCCTTAATAGATTCCTGGCTTCAGTTTTTATCCATGGCTGGGGAAGGAGCGACCTGCAAGGCTGCTTTAAACACCCTTTGGCGTGGCCTGAAATCAAAGCCGCACCCACACTGGAGTGCAGTTGTCTCAAATGTGAACTCACTCCCTCAGGACGGGCACATCGAGGAAGTGCTAAGACACTTAGAAGTTCCTAGTGTTGGCCAGGTGCGGTGGCTTACGCCTGTAATCCCAGCACTTTGGGAGGCTGAGGTGGGAGGATCACGAGGTCACGAGATCGAGACCATCCTGGCTAATACAGTGAAACCTTGTCTCTACTAAAAATACAAAAAAAAAAAAAAAAATTAGCCGGGCGTGGTGGCGGGAGCCTGTAGTCCCAGCTACTCAGGAGGCTGAGGCAGGAGAATGGTGTGAACCCGGGAGGGAGAGCTTGCAGTGAGCCAAGATCGTGCCACTGCACTCCAGCCTGTGTGACAGAGTGAGACTCCATCTCAGAAAATAAAAAATAAAAATTAAAAAAAGTTCCTAGTGTTTTTGAGACCCACAATGACTTACAATTTATGTAGTGAATTCTAAAAATTAAAAACACTAAAAAAGGCATCATTTTAGCCTGTATTTAGTTAACCCATTCAAAATCCAAACATACAAAATGGTTTATTTAAATTTAGGAACTGCCCCTGTTACTAAGAATTCTGTTTTAAAGAAACAGTACAAAAAGAAAAATTCTAACCCAAAACAACTCAAATCATTTTCCACTAAATACTGATACAAACCTGTAACAAAGAGTATAAAAACTTATTCATTTAAATATGTACAAACTCTTAAACTCAAATATTGTTTTAATACTTATTGAGGATATATATGACAAGGTGAAGAAGGAAGGTAAGTTGAAAGCGAATATATTGCAACAGCCTAGGCGGTACTGTTAACTCTATTATACTGCAAAATTTTTGTAACAAAAATGTCTTTTTTATTCCAGTGTGGACAGAGATTTTCCTCATGGAGCATCTGTGGCTATTTCTCAGCTGAGCTCATCCTTTTGGATTGGATGAACGCTATGCCCTGTGTCCGCATGTGAATATTTAAGGCAGCTTCAGTTTCAAATTTTTGTGCACACTTTGCACTTTCTGTCTGACACGGCGCCATCTGGGGATTCATCCTCATGGCTGGGTTTGTTCTCCTGTTGGTTATCTTCCCCAGCCCCATTTTGCTTGGACACTGGCTGAGGTTCCTTTAACTTGTGTACGATGAAGAGGTGCCTGGACAGAGAGAGGTGAGACATGTAGCAGAGGCCACACTCTCAGCACTGGTAGGAAGAACCATCCAATTTGTGCTGAGGGGTGTGTTCGTGGAGGTGCTTTCCTCCCAGTGTCTGCTGTGAAGACGGTAGGATCCCAAGTCATTAATTTGCAGCTCGCTAACAACAGCACGATGAAAGCAATGGTCATATCTGCTGCCTCTGTCCAGAGCACCAGCAGCGCCACCATTAAAGCCACCAATGCCATCCAACAGCTAACTGTCGTGGGGCCAGCCTCCAGACTGGCCAATGCCAAACTCGTGCCAAAGACTGTGCACCTTGCCAACCCTAACCTTCTGCCTCAGGGTGCTAACCAGTTCCCTCCTTGGTCCTTGGAAGATTTTGAGGCAGCTTCTCAGAAAACAAGACAATAAAATAATTGTTGTAATAAAACCTGTACGTTCTTCAGGAGACTTATCAGAATATCTGGGAGGAATAATTGCTTTTCTGAAAATATAATTATTTTTTCAGCTCACCGCCATGGTTACTTCTCTTCCCAAGTTCCAAGAAATCTGGTAACTCCTCCCCATGCTAAGAAGTATAAAGGAAATAAGGTCAGGGGCGTCCAAGCAGACCCTGTGAACAGCAGGAGCCCATACTGTGCTGAGGGGCTGTTACTGCCATTGCTGATCACCTAGAGGTGTTGTGTTCAGGCCACACCCACGTCGGGATGCCTAACTCCAGGAAACCCATTTTGGTCTAAAAGAACCATAATTGTATATTCCTCATGACCATGGGAAGCCAGTGTTCACTCCTGGTATGGAAAAAGCAGCTGACTCCTACTCCTTAGTTAGTAGGTTGATTTCTGCTTGGGAGCTAAAGGCCTTCTATTTTCTGAGTTCCCTCCTGCAGGTAGGAGGACAACAATCAATATGGCGGTAGGTCCTGTTTATGCCCCAGGCACCAAAGCTGAGATAATGTTCTCCAAAAACTGAGAACATTCTTGCTGGCTGAGGCCCTAATTAGAGATTAGGACATGCCTTACAGACCCATTGTTCTAACAAATAGCTTGCCAATGGCCTAGCTCACAGAGTTTGCAGAGCTAAAGGAGCTCTTAATGAATCAGAATTTAACACATTGAATCTTTGTTTTTAAAATGATAGGCTTGTTGTTTTTGAACTAATCACATCTGCACAGGTGTCTTTAAGACAATAAAAGCCAATAATTTAAAGAAGTAAAAGGAAAGAATCTGACCTACTGATATTCAACAACAAACTGAAAACTGTTTTGTGTTAGAGGTCATTAGAGCTGGCTCCAAGGACAGACAGAACCAAAATTTACCCAAATACAGCTTTTCCTTCATCTCATCTGTATCTATATCCCCTAGTCTGTGTGAACATTGATTTCTCCTAAGGTGCAAACCCCACCGTTAGGAACAGTGCTCCCCTCAGAATTCATACACTGACACCCTAACCCCCATGTGATGGTAGCTGGAGAGGGGTCTTTGGGAGTGATTAGGGTTAGAAGAAGTCATAATATGATTGGGTTATGATTAGTGTCCTTATAAGAAGAGATACCGGAGAGCTTGCTAGAGCCAGTTGACTGTGACTTGAGGAACCAAGGATGGCCCAGTGTCCCTGGGGACAACAGATGCCACAGTGGGGAGTGTGGTGCAGGAGGGCAGGGGCAGCCAGCTGTATGCCAAGCCCTTTCTTGGGCTTGTGTGACCCTGCTGTGCGGCTTGCCTCTGCTGTTGAATGCTCCAACACTCCCCTTGTGACAGGTCCTCGAGAGAACAACCTGGACAGCCTCTAACCTCGGGAAAACCCCGTGCTTATTTTATTATAACGTCAAAATCCAATGTTTATGCCCTAGCTTTTGAGCTCTCAAATCTCCAGTGCAATAAATCCCATCACAGAGGCTTTGAGTCCCCTGCAGGTTGATTCTGTGACTAATTTCCCAATTGTTTCTTTGAGCAGGAGACTGCCCTGCAGGGATCAGTCTGGGGGCGGCTCTCCTGGGGTCCATACTGACGGCTCCCGATGCTGTGTCTGAGCAGAGAAGGAAAAACTTGAAGTGTCGGCAGAATGCCTGAGACTCCGTCACCTGCTGCTCCACACTGACTGGAGTGAGGCTGTGCACAAGGAGAGATCTGTGTGCACAGACCTTCTCCTGGCAGGACAGGGGAGGGAGGGAGGAGACAAAAAGGAAATTAGCCACAAGCCATGGTAATACAAGAATGCTCATCACAGCATTTGTTTTAAATAATAGGAAAAAGGTAGAAGTGACTTTAATATTAACCAGTAGAGAATTAGGTGAGCTGTCACAGAATAATACGTACAATGAAATGCCATGAAGTCATCGTTGTGTGTGTGTGTGTGTGCGTGTATGTGTGCGTGTGTGTGTGCGTGCGTGAGTGCAAGTGCGTGTGTGCGTGCATGCGTGTGCATGCATGTGCGTGCGTGAGCGTGTGTGCGTGCGTGCATGTGTGCGTGCGTGTGTGCATGCGTGTGTGTGCGTGTGTGTATACGTTATAAGAAATGAGGACTATAATTTATTTGTACTAAAGACAATTCATAAAACAAGAACTTAGAGCATGAGACTGCTTTTGCTTTTCAGTACATATTTATACAGGCAGGCTCGCCAGTCCTGGGTTACAAAGCAAGACATGAAGGTGACAAAGCTTGTCTCTATGTGTTAAGATTCCAGGTGACTTTATCTGTTCACTTCAATATTGTCTGCCACTCTTACGGTGAATATAACATAATCCGAAACAAAGGCGTTTATAATCCTGAAAGTTCTATGAGCTGAAGACAAAGCTGACTTGTATGAGGCTAAAAGCTTCTTTATGTATTTCAAACAGACTAATTTAGCAACAATATTTGGCCCCATAATGACAAAAGAAGCCTAATGTTCCTCTTAGGCGTTTGGCTGGAAAAGCAACGCTTTTTCCTGTTGATTTCCCCCCGTGATTTATTAAAGTAATAAAGGCTTGTTATGGAAAATTCCAACAAAGTGTGTTTTATTATCTTTCACAGGGTGAGCCCAGCAAGACATGTGGCTCCCCATCTGTCCGGTTAGGGTTCAGGGACTTCCAGGGTGAGGGGAGGAGGGGGACTTTCTCTGTTCCTTCTCTTTGCCTGTGTAGCCCTTGTTGATGGGTAGACACTACCGTGTGTGATGAATTATTAATAGACGAAGCTGTGAGACCATAAATATTCAAGGGGATGCATCTGGTTTCCCTGATGCTTCATGTAAGGCAGAAAGAGTACATTTTTACCAAGTAGAACAACTTGTCAGCCCCAAATCTCTTGCTTGCCTGGACCCAAGCACTACAAGGAGAAGAAAAGAATCTTCTGACACTGCACATAAAAGTCCAGCTGGGACCCACTGTGTGTGAGGAATGTGCAGGGTTCAGCCTGGAAGAGACCATGTGAGCTGACAATGACGCCATGTTTCCTTAATGGATGTGAGGCTGTCTGCTGGGACTTAGGGGAGGAGAATGGCCCCACAGTTTTTCAAAGTGAAATACAGCATTTCAGAACACCATTTGAAGACTTAGAAGAGGATAAAGGAGGTAGAAGCGCCCCTAACGGAGTTTGCAGGTGGAGAAGAGCAGCAGGTGTAGAGTGGGGGGCTTGGGACCCACCAGGACTTTGCGAAGACCAGTTCCTCCCATGTTTTCTGCCCCGGGAAGATTAAAACCTATGCAGATGTCAATGTCTCCATCTCCAGGGCGTATTTCTGCTTCCAACACTCACCTTTGGAAGCAGATAATCAAAGAAACAGAGTGAGTAGGAAAGTGAGCTTAGAGCAGAAGAGAAGCACTCCTGGCTGCACCTGCTTCAGGAAGTCTTTGACTGGTGCTGCTAACGGAATGCGCACAATTCTGTTTCTCAGCACAGGACCCCTCCAGCAGGACCCCCCACAGAAGGAGTGGCAGCCTTTCCAAGGCATGTTCCATAAAACCCCAACTTCCAAGAACGCTAATACATATTATGTGAACAGAAAGAGGTGCAGAGTAAAAAGACCTTCGTACATCTCTGAGAAGACCTACAAAAGCTTACCTTGTGAGTCTTGAAGGACTGCTAATAAGACCCTAATGGAATGCCCCCAGGGGACCTTGGAAGGCCTGGAGACATTTTTTATTGTCAAAAGTGAGGGCAAGTGGAGGGCAGTGACTGGAAGGGAAGGTGGGTGTGCTTCACTGACATCTAGCGGGTGGAAGCCAGGGAAACCAAAGACCATCATACAGGGCACAGTACAGCCCCCACAGCAAAGAACCATCGGCCCTATAGGTCAGCAGTGCAGAGGCTGAGAAACCCTGGCCTAAGTGTATTGAGGACAAAACGTCCATTCCCTCCCCCTTCAGGCATCTCAATGGTGTCCTGCAATGCATAGGTAGGGAAATGCTGCCTTTGCACTCAGCTCTGAAGGGGATGAGAACAGGCCAGGCTAGTGTGAAATATGTAAAGTGTCTGCGTGGGTAAATCTCCTTCCCTCAAGACCACCGGGGAATCACCTTCTCCCCAGCAGGCTCCTCTCTGGCATCCTCCTCCATGCTTCCGAAACATCATCAAGCCCCTGTGGTAGCACCATTTCCTCGGTCCGTGAGCTTCCTCAAAGACAAAGCTCCTGCCCTCTCCGTCTCACCGGCATGCAGTGCAGACTTCACCTCCAAATATGTGACTGAGGCTCTGAGCCCTGAAGGATTTGGAGAAGGCATAGCAACGAATTCCGATGAAACCTAACAAATGGTTAAGCAGGTATTAAGGGTTGCAGAACACAAGATCTCATAACTCAATTCCCCATATCCTCAAAACAAAACAAAACCAACTGGGAGGTGAGGGACTGTGCTTGAAGAAGGGGAGGAGTTCTGTGTGTGGAAGAGACTGGAAGAAGAGAATGTTCACAGTAGGTAGCTAGTCGGGTGGGAGTGGGGCAGGAGAGGGCTCCCCTCCACACACCCGGGATGTTGGGCCACCATCAAGTGAGGGTCAGGCAGTTGTTAACTGTTTCTCTAAACTGATAGCTGGTTGCAGCCAGCGCCAGGGAAAGGCAGTCTCCTAATAGATAGAAAACACCTGAAACTCATCAGCAGATTCCTGGTAAGGTCTCAGGAGTTGGGCGAGGGGGAGAAGTAACACAAGACCCCGGAAGTATGCCAGTGTCTAAAACCCCAAGTCAAAAGGTCAAGCCGTGCACTTGTCTCTCAGATCGCCTGCCTGGCCCTCTTCCAAGTATACTTTCCTTCCTGCTCTAAAGCTTTTTTTTTTTTTTTTTTGTGATGGAGTCTCTCTCTGTCATCCAGGCTGGAGTGCAATGGTGCGATCTCAGCTCACTGCAATTTCCGCCTCCCTGGTCCAAGCAATTCTCCTGCCTCAGCCTCCTGACTAGCTGGGATTACAGGTGGACGCCACCATGCCTGGTTAATTTTTGTATATTTAGTAGAGACAGGCTTTCACCATGTTGGCCACGCCGGTATTGAACTCCTGACCTTGTGATCTGCCCGCCTCGGCCTCCCAAAGTGCTGGGATTACAGGTGTGAGCCACTGCGCCTGACCGTGTAAAGCTTTTTAATTAACTTTCATTCTTGCTCTAAACCTTGCCTTGGTTGGTCTCTCCTTCTGCCTTCTGCCTCCTCAGTCAAACTCCTTCTGAGGAGGAGGCAATAATTGAGGTCACTGCAGACCTGTATGGAAGCTGTGAGATTGATGCTTGCCCCAGTGTGAGGGAGGGGTGAGGCGTCCTGATCAGGAGAGGAGGAAGTTCATCTGAGACACAGGTGAGCCCGCACATCAGCACCTGCATGCGAAAGACGCACTTCTCAGGGCAGTCTCAGCAGATACGACTGGGGGAAAAGACAGCAGAGAACAAATATTTAGCTCTAGTTGCTTGCAAACATTATTTCCGCCCAATACTTTTTTAAACACAAATATTCTTGACTTAAGAAAACAAAAAAGGGGTTAATAGGACTTTGCTGTACAAGACTAAACCTGTTCTGTGGGCTGACCTGAATTAATATAAATAGTAGATCACAGTGTCTTTATACTTTATTTCTATCCCAGGTTATTTTGAAGCCAATTAAGCACAGAAATATGAAATTATGCTAAGATTCTAAAGAAGCAACTGTTTTCCCAACATTTTTCTCCAGGAATTCCAAACGTCTCTGGGGGGCATTCCCATAGGGTGGGTTTACGCTTAATAATTCAGTTGAAAATGAAGCCTTTATTTTAAATCTTTTTGATCTATCTTCCTTTTTAAGCTTTGTAATCTTTTCTCAGTCAACTGGTTTTGAAGGCAGAGAAACAAGTTTAAACTGGAATTCATGTACAGTTAATGACCTCTGTACTGCTCACTGAGTGATGTTTTCACATACTTTTAAAGTCTAGGGGAAAAACATGCTAATGAACATTATTGTAAGTTACCAAAAGGTGAAAGTTCTTTTCTAGAACTAGATGTTTAAAGGCCACTGCCAAACTGCCCTGTTGATTTCTCCGTGTGGCTTATTAATGACAAAAACCAAATGACCAACTATTAAATTTTTATCAGCTCACTAAGTCATATGGTACAAGCCCATTAGCCTAATACTTTCCTTCGTTCCTTCTTCGTTTCTTGTGGTGTGTATGGTAGTGAATCTCACTGTGTTCTGGATAGAACTCTGGGTGGTCATCAGTGAAGTGTGAGGAAGAAATGGTAGCAACGAGGGTCTCACACACAAGATTGGAGGTGGAGGCCCTCAGCGCCAAAGGAGGGCAGACATCAAGTCCCTGTAACTGGCTGTCTCTGTGGCAGTCAGGCCAGGGAGGCCACCGTAGCCCCCAGGAGAGGCAAGGAAACGGCTGAGGAGCCATCTCCCCCAAGTCAAGTGCACTGTCCCAGAAAACTGCAGACAGTGGAAGGACAGAGCACTCCCAGCTGTCAGGCAGGGGCTCTTGACCCTTAATTGGGGACAAACTCAGAAACATTCACCCAGGATTCGGAGGTTGGGATGAGGACTGAGGACATTGGCTGCAGGTGCACTGTGGGTCTAGCTTTTCCCCTTTCTCTAAATGATGCTGTGGGTGATATTCTCGACAGCAGCACCCTGCCCTCCTAACCAGAGAGCCTCACCCCTGAAACAGAGATTGAGGTTCATCTTGTTAACATACACACAGGGTGTATGGGAATGCTATAGCTTTCTAATATTACACATAAGAAGTTAAAGACTTTTTTTTTCCTCCAGAACTCTTAGATATTATTAATTAGATCTCATTCTGCTTATTGACAGTCTGGATGGAGACCCATATTCACTTTAAGAGAACTGACTACCTGGGGGTGTTGTATGACTAAGGTGTTATTAAAGATATGTTAAAAACACACGTCAGGCACAGTGGCTCATGCCTGTAATCCCAGCACTTTTGGGAGGCTGAGGTGGGCATATCACCTGAGGTCAGGAGTTTGAGACCAGCCTGGACAACATGGTAAAAAACCCCGTCTCTACTAAAAATACAAAAATTAGCCAGGCGTGGTGGTGGGCACCTATAGTCTCAGCTACTTGAGAGGCTGAGGCAGGAGAATCACTTGAACCTAGGAGGCAGAGGTTGCAGTAAGATGAGATTGTGCCATTGCACTCCAGCCTGGGTGACAGAGTGAGATCCTGTCTCAAAAATCAAAGAAAAAAACCGAGTTACACATTTTAGTGAATAGAACCTAGAGACTCAAATGCCAGCCAGCTGTGTTGGCCCCTGTTCTGTGTAAAATTTTATGATGATGCTGTGTGTATTTAGTGAAAGAAACCCCACCGTCCCAGGGGCCACTGATCTGACCCCAGCCTCTGGTGCGTGCAGAGAATATCGTGTCTGTCTGGACTGGGCACGGAGGCCCCCTCTGCAGGCCAGCTTGGCAGTACACCGCACTGCAACAGAGCACTCCAAACTTAGAAGGAGGGATGGGTGAGCGGATCTAGCAGCTGTTCCAGCTGAGCTGTGACCCCGATGACCAGTTAGTTTCCCATGAAGTCTCTTGTCTATAGCGATTTCTCTTCTGGCAAGTTGAAATCAGGCCTAAAATTATTAGAGGGAAGAGTAGGAAGGCTTGATGGATACATTCAGCTTTCTGCTGGTCTCCGCTTCTGTCTGCTCTGCGCACCTGTCCCTGGAGAGGCAGCCTGTCTTTCGAACAGTGGGTCCCCTCTGCCGTGGTGCTGATAGGCCTGAAGGGCAGCTGCCTCCGCCCCTGCCCTTCCTCTGTGCAGAACTTGGGGTCTCCAGCTGGGAGTTCATCTCCAGCACCAGGCTCTGTGCGTCCCCTGCTCTTGGTTTTTCTGTGTGCCCAGAGACTGTCAAGGCTAAAGGGATCTGTCTTTTTGTCCCACTTTCCTCATCTCTGACTTACAGTACAGCTTTTAAATTTCACTTTTTTTTTTTCTTTTGAGATGAAGTCTCCCTCTGTCACCTAGGCTGGAGTGCAGTGGCGCGATCTCAGCTCACTGCAAGTCCGCTTCCCAGGTTCAAGCAATTCTCCTGCCTCAGCCTCCCGAGTAGCTACAGGCATGCACCATCACGCCTGGCCAATTTTTGTATTTTTAGTAGCTACAGGGTTTCACCATGTTGGCCAGGCTGGTCTCCAACTCCTAACCTCAAATAAGTTGCTCATATTTTATGCTGGGGATATTTTATGAATTCATGAGCAAATAGAAATATAGGTACTTTTTCCTCCCTTATTGTCCATTTTCTACTTTACAGTATACTTGGTGTGTTATTCTACTCACTTATAAAAAGCATCCTCAATCAATATTTTTATTTTTTTCTTTCTTGCTTGCTTTTGTTTTTTTTTTTTAAATTTAAAGAGATGAGGTCTCCCAATGTTGCCCAGGCTGGACTCTAACTCCTGGGCTCAAGCAATCCTCCCACCTCAGCATCTAGAGTAGCTGGGATTACAGGTGTGAGCCACCATGTCTGGCCACTTTTCTTTATAATGGCTGTAGTTTTCCTCTCTTTCGGTTGTAGCGTGTCTACTAGGAAGCTTTTAGAAAAATCAAAACAGGATGGCAAATCGGCTCAAGTGTAAGGAAGGGAGGTCTGCATTTGGGGAATATTTCCAGCGGGCTTTGATTGCTATTATCGTTGTTTCCATGGAAGGTGGGCTTTGTTGATTTTATGGCTTTCACGGCTCTCCAGGGCTCCCAGCAGCCGCCTGGCACAGCACAGCCTTGCAGAGCCCAGGTGTGGGTGGGACAGATCGGGTTTGCATCCTGACTCCTCCACTTCCCAGGTACTTGATCTCCATCTAAGTTACCCATCTAGTCTGTCTTCCCACTTGTAGAATGGGGTTAATAACAACAAATAATTTAAATGTGACTTTCAGGGCACTCTCAAGGGTAGCATTTGTGCACTGAAAACACTACTCAGAAGTTTATAAATTAATATTCCATTTATTAAATTAGCACATTTGTATTAGTCTGTTTTCATACTGCTGATAAAGACATATCCGAGACTGGGTAATTTATAAAGAAAAAGAGGTTTAATGGACTCACCGTTCCACGTGACTGGGGAGGCCTCACAATCATGGTGGAAGGTGAAAGGCACGTCTTACATGGCAGCAGCAAGAGAGAATGAGAACCAAGCAAAAGGCGTTTCCCTTTATAAAACCATCAGACCTCGTGGGACTTATTCACTACCACGAGAACAATATGGGGGGAGGCGCCCCATTGATTCAAATATCTCCCACTGGGTCCCTCCCACAACATGTGGGAATTATGGGAGCTACAATTCAAGACAAGATTTGGGTGGGGACCCATCCAAACCATATCAACATTAAAGTTAGCTCTTACTTTTAGTTTTTACTTAATCTTAAGTTTCAAAAAAATAGAGACAGGGTCTCACTATGTTGCCCAGGCTGGTCTCAAACTCCTGGCCTCAGGTGATTCTCCAGCCTCTACTATATCTAAATCCATTGTGGAAATCACATTCTCTCCGCATTGTAACATTTAAGCATTCCCCCATGTAATGGCCAGGTCCTCACCTTTTACCCTAAAGTGGAACTGCATGCTTACACGGAGCAGCTGCCAGTGCCACACAGCCTGTGCAGCTCCTGACAGACAACTGACGATCAGCAGGCACTCAGAGAGCTAGCGGTGAGACAGTGAGGCCGAAATAAACAAGCAAAAAATATCCAGCGGAGAAGTAATTCCAAGAATAGATGGTGTCTTTGAAAAACAAAACTCAATTTTCATTCATATCCTCACACTTGTGTGAAAATATTGCATCTATGCACTAAGAATGGTATGCTGAGGAAGGAAGCTAGCATGAGAAACAGCTCTTAGAAGTTAAGATTCTTGAAACGATGAACTTACAGAAGGATTGGAAGGAATGGAAAATGATGTCAAGTCTCCCAGGAAGGAGAACAGAAAGAAGGAAAATGAGATTAAAAGAAAGCTTTATAGATGGTGAATCCACGAATTTGCACTCCAGGAAGCGGGAACTAAAAACAGCAGTAAACCACCAGAAATGACAAAGAAATTTCCAGAGTTTAACTAGCACAACCCTCAGAATGAAAGGGCCAAGGAGGGCCAAAAATATGTCAATACTGAGTTATACAAACATAATCCTCATAAAACTAGGGCCCCAAACATAAGAACGATCCCAACATTTTCCAGAGCAGAAATAACATTTAAGAAACAAACACCAGGCTGTCATTCAATTTCTCAGTTGCACCACTGGATCCTGGAAGACTGTGAAGCAATTCCTTAAACCCTTAGGAGAATCTGTGTCAATCTGAAATGACAGTTTGGCTACATAAGAAAGTTAAACGTGAAAACAGAAGAAATAATCTTGAAACAAAATCAAAGTTTATTTCTCTTATATTCAAATACCTTGGGAGGCTATCTGTTGAACAAAACAAGGAAAAGTAGGAACTCCTCTATTGGAATAAAGGGTGGATCTAATCTAAAAGGAAGCCGTAAAGGGGGGTTGCAGGATAATGTTATGGAGAGTGACAAGAAATCAGTAAGTCCATGTAGGAACAGTGTGACTTCAGGTTTCTATTAGAAAGAGGCGGGAGGGTTATGCAGATTTGGTGGGATCCTGAGGAGGTTGGAAGGATTTAAAGATGAGATTAAAAGAACACAGTGGAAGGGGGAAAATCCATGAGACTCCAGGAAAAATAAAACTGTTAAAATAATCACAGTTTACTGTTTGATCTGGCGTGGAACAATACTTTCTTGTACTCAGGATGCAAACTCAACTTACTGATTTTCAGCTTTTAGAATCAACTAACAGGCAGAACAGAGAAGACCATGATGGCTGCAGAATTGAATGTGACCTGCCAACCTTAACAACTCTGGTAAGGAGGAAGGTGAGGAAGATGTAAGACAGAGTATGACACCCCTCACGCTTCTGTACAAGGGGCGAGAGAGACATCATCTGTAGTTGGTAACCTAAGAGTTAGGCATCCAATGAGGAGCTAACAGTGAACCAAATTCTCATCCTTGATGAGAAGGAAGTCTGTAAATGTGAAATGGAGCAATGGAGAAATAATAAAAGCCGGTCCATAGAGATGAAGACAAAACACTCACGGGGTTGGGGGCGGGGCAGCTCACAGCTCGTAATGGTTATTTCTGGGCCATAAAGCCAGAGTTGGGGAGAAGTGGAGGGGCACAGATTTTTATAAAAAGCAACTATCTATTTGAATTTTGAATCATGTACACTGATACTTAAATTTTAAAAAGTCAAAAAAGAGTTTCAGCATCTCATCACCTTTGTGCTTCTTCCAATCCTTAGAGCAAACGCTGGAGAAGGATTAGAGACAGTTATTAGACCTGCTACCTCCACTTTCTGGCCTGGGGAAAGTGTTAGCAAGCTGGGCAGCTTGTTGTCAGGGCCAGGAATGAGCTGTCAGCTGAGCATTGTTTTTACATTTGAAAATGTTTCCATTTTAAATGGTTCTATAGGGAATTACGCAGTAGACTCAGTTTTGCCCTCCTGGCACTCAAAGCCTTAAATAGTTACTAGCTGTCCCTTTTTAAAAAGTTTGCCAACCCTTGGTCTAGAGGCTTATCCTAGAGGTTATTACACAAATGTGTTTAGGAGATGGTACATGCGGTGATGTGGAGGGCAGGCTTTGGGAGAGATGGGCAGGGCATGGACCTGCTGGCCACAGGCAGTCATTTCTCACTGCAGCCGCAGGTAATTCAAATTCATAATGAATCTGAAGACCACGAAGAGTTCAGTGTAGTTGCTGGCATCGGCAAGTCCTCAACTGTGTTCTTGGGCTGCAGTACCCTCTGGTGGAGACCCTTCCCTTGGGGATGGAGAATTGGACCCTCTAGCAAGAGCCAGCAGGCCCTAGGAGTCAGATGGGCACCAACATGACTGGGCTCACTTGTCATCATGAAGCGGCAGCTGTGAGACTTGGGACAACCAAAAGTGCCAAGGGTTTGGGGCTGTTTCTGGGACCTGGCTAGGTAGGGGCTAAGATGTAGACTTGAGACCAGCAGTGGCAGAAGGGAGGAGCTTCCAGCAACTGGAGTTCACAGTAGACACAGGGATGCCCCAACTAACAGAGGGGCAGGTGGCTGTCACCAACGGTGATCACTGTGGAGCCGCTGCAGCACCGAGCTGCAGCCGCTCAGAGGCTGTGCAGTGAGAACCATACTGCACCAGAAGAGCTCCATCCAGAGGAAGGAAAGGGTGAAAAGCAACCTCTCCATTCTATTTGTGAGCCTGTGGTTTAAAACTGCTGGTTTAAAACACCATCTGCTACAAACGTGGACAGGTTGGAACTCAGGGGAGTGGCCATAAATGCATCTTAGTCTTCAAAAGCTGTAGATTGTTTGTGTAAATACGTGTTGTTTTTCTTTCTGGATACAGTAATTTCACCTAAAGAATGTTGTTTCTCGGAGAAAAGGAAGCAGTGAACTGATTGCACCAGGTGAACGTGCACGGTGACAATCTAGGGCTTTCCATATAACTATTATCTGAGGACTCTGGCCTCCCTTAAATATTTACACTGTTCAGCTTGTGAAACTGCCGCTATAAACTTTGCAAAATTAATCAGAGAAAAAGGAAGGGGAAGAAATGAAAATAAGCCAAACTTGCAGCACGCTCAGTATTCCTCATGAAGTCAGCTGGCTCCCTGGCCCCTTTCTCATAGCTGTTTGCTGCCTATTGCCCCAGAATCACATAGACTCTGTTACAGATTATCATTCCCCTTAATTGCTCTATACATAACATCTTGACTATTATAAAACATTAAGGTTTGCCTTTGAGATATTCTTTCAGATCCTGCATACCAGTGAAACTACTGAGACCAGCTGCCGTGAAGGACTCCACAAGGAGCTGACTCATCAAAGAATGCAACTTCCACATCCTGATGACTTCATCCCCCGTACCCTGACCAATCAACGAACCCACTTTTCCAACTCCTCGCCCTCCATGATCCCCTTAAAAACCCAAGCCAGAACTCCTCAGGGAGACCAATTTGAGGGTCTTCTCCCATCTCCTTGTTTGGCCACCCTGCAATCACTAAACTCTTTCTCTGCTGCAAACCCTACTGTCTTGGTGTATTGGCTGTTACTGTGCAGCAGGGGTATGGACCTGGTAGTCCTGTAATACTTGAAGTTACTGTTGAGCAAACCTGGAAATTGTCAATAGTAGTGTTGAAGCTAATGTCTGGACGTTATGGAACAGCATGTTAGCATTTTTGTTTGATGCAACTAATACAAGCATAGAGTAAATTCAATATTAATGTGATTTTAGAGTCTCTTTCTTTTGTACACAATGTAGAATTACTTTCTTTTTTGCCTTTTCAGCTACAGTGGTTTTTATGGAAAGAAGAATTTCCAGAGCATTTCTTAGAAAAGAGAGAAGAATGAATTTCTCTGAAATTGAAGACACCTCCAAACCCATCATCGCTCCTTACTGACCTCAATTCCATCAGATGCCTGTTTCTGAACCAATCGTTAGCCTGTAGGGGGTTGAGACTAATCAGCCTCCCGCCAGGTGAGGTCAGCTGCTCCCGAGGCAGGAGCCAGATTCCTGGTCTGGCTGAGGCCTGTTAGTAGGCAGGAAGCAGGGCCTGCATCCACGAGCAATCAACAATTCTCTTGCCACCTCTAGGCTCAGCTACTCCTCAGGTGAGCAAAAGTGGTTCCTGAACACAGCAGAAAAGCTACTAGGGAAAGGGGCTTCTTCAGTAAAGTTAAAATTCAGTCTCAATTTGATTTGGCTGTTCCCTTGTCAGTTCACTGATTTTTTAAAAACTCCTTTGTATGGAATTGTTAAAAATTGGCCTTTTTTTGTTTTGTTTTTGTTTGAGATGGAATCTTGCTCTCTTGTGTAGTGGTGTAATCTTGGCTTACTGCAACCTCTGCCTCCGGGGTTCAAGTGATCCCCCTGCCTTAGCCTCCCAAGTAGCTGGGATTAAATGCACCCACCACCACGCTCGGCTAATTTTTGTATTTTTAGTAGAGACAGGGTTTCACCATGTTGGTCAGGCTAGTCTCGAACTCCTGACCTCAAGTGATCTGCCTACCTTGGCCTCCCAAAGTGCTTGGATTACAGACAAGAGTCACCGTGGCTGGCCAAAAATTGGCCTCTTTTCTGTGTTGGAAATAATGGGATAAAATTAGAAATAATTTTGCAGGGTGCTTTAACATGGCAAGAACTGGATATATCTTTGGGTTAGGTGAAGAGAAGCTTCTTAGCGATGTTAATTGGCTGTGTAAAATTCCACAGTTCAAGGCAACCAGACTGTAAAAGCACAATTATTAAATCGTTTGAAAAAAATTGCAGCCAGTTCTTGTTATTTGTTATAGGTTCTAGAAAGTCACTGTGAACACTGAATTAGCAAACACTGAGCTGCTGCGCCTGTGCAAATATAGCATAGCTTCCTGTGAGTCCTGGTCATAACATGTTTTTTTACTGAAGTACCATTTGTGTGATGCAGGTTCACTTGCCAATGTCTTTGTGAAACAAGCATCAGCATTGAAACCTGCTCTTCCACACAATCCTTTTCCTAAGAGTATAACTCTCAGGTATTTTAAAAATTCTTCCACAGTCTCCTGATCTGCAGAACCCGCCTCATCTGCAAGTTTAACATTCCTCGCTCTGTATCACCTTTTGAAATGTGTAGGCTACTAGCATTAGCCAAGAAGGGTTTAACGTTTTCCTGACCCTGCATACCATGGTCATACATTTCTCTAAATTTCAGCCTCGCATATTGCTCTCCACTGTACTTTGTAAAATCAGTCATCATCTCATGAACCCACAAACTTAGCCAACTTTCCATTTATCCCATAACATCATCACATACTACACATGTTACTGTAGCACGTTCTGGCATGGCCTCCTGTGCAGATGGGCACACTGGCTCTCCTTTCTGCATGTGTTGTGTTGTTGATGGATCAATGCTGAACTCATGGCCAGCACCGTAAGGCACATCACCCATGGCCCTACTGGGCTTCAGAACACAGACAGCACATCAGCATTGTGCTTGGGACTATGATAAATAGCCATATCACCACAAAAACCCACCAAAACGTGAAAAGCATGGCACAAAATAGGCCAGGAGGAAGACCCTCGCTTACAGCATGAGCTGGAACAAGAAGGCAGAGCATTGCCCTTTCAACCTCAGTGAGGAATGTGCTTATCCCACAACTGGAACTCTTCATCACTCTGCATATGTTCTCCAGTGACCATGAAAATGCCATGAGTAGTGACTTGGGTATTATAAATAAATTTGCACATACAGGCCAGGTGCGGTGGCTCACGCCTGTAATCCCAGCACTTTGGGAGGCAGAGGCGGGAGGATCACCTGAGGCCAGGAGTTCGAGACCAACCTGGCCAACATGGCAAAACCCCATCTCTACTAAAAATACAAAAATTAGCTGGGCGTCATAGCATGCCTGTAATCCCAGCGACCCTGGAAGCTGAGGCAGGAGAATCACTAGAACCCAGGAGGAAGAGGTTGCAGTGAGCCAAGATCGTGCCATTGTACTCCAGTCTGGGTGAGAGAGCAAGACTCCATCTCAAAAAAAAAAAAAAAAAAGCACATATGGAATCCACAAGTAATGAGGGTTGACTGCATTATGTGAAATAAGCACATGCCCAATTTTTATTTAATTCTGAACAAGCAGAGTCAAGAAAGCTGGTTGACAAAAAATTTGAGAAACTGGGTCTGCATGGTGAGACTAGGAATGCTAATGGAAGGTTGCTAAAAACCACAGAAGGCAAGGAAGCTGTGACCTTGGGGTTATCTCACCTCAAAGGGGCAAAGCAAAGACAGCAACAGAGACTTCTTTTTTTTTTTTTTTTTTTTTGAGACGGAGTCTGGCTCTGTTGCCCAGGCTGGAGTGCAGTGGCGCAATCTCGGCTCACTGCAAGCTCCGCCTCCCGGGTTCACGTCATTCTCCTGCCTCAGCCTCTCCGAGTAGCTGGGACTACAGGCGCCCGCCACCATGCCCGGCTAATTTTTTTTTTTTGTATTTTTAGTAGAGACGGGGTTTCACCGTGGTCTCGATCTCCTGACCTCGTGATCCGCCCGCCTCAGCCTCCCAAAGTGCTGGGATTACAAGCGTGAGCCACCGCGCCCGGCCAATGCAACAGAGACTTCTTAAGCTGAACACATTCCTCATGGGAAGCTCTCTTAAGCCTCCACGATGGCTTTCAAAGACAGTGCCCTGACCTTATAAACAGCCAGGTCTTCTTACCAGAAGCTACATGACAAAATGATCAGCCTGAGTTGCACATGCCATGGCCAAGGACTCCCTGCTGGGAAACGTCACTGTTTCTCACACATATTTAGAGACATCTAAAGAAGTTCTGGTTGATCACATGAAGAGGACGCCATGAAAGTGGTTAATGCTGTTCTAGAAACGAAGCAAATGAGTTTCCATCCTATGGCTCTGTGAAAAGAGTCTCTGATTTCAGGACTATAAATACATTTTCTCAATGAATAAACTTCATGGTCCCATTTCTTGGTGTTTTGACCCTGATTGACATTGTGCACACAG